>NC_090985.1:15350193-16742887 GCF_041146395.1 Eulemur rufifrons
GAAAAACATGGCGAAGGATCGTTTATTAATGTATTCATTAAGCTGCTCTAAGGTGTAACAATAATTACTTTCCTCCAAAATGTACACTGTTCCTCTTGCATATTTAATTGACTCTGGCAACCCGTATTTAAGACAATGAGGGAAATTGCCAGCAATACGAAGATAGAAATAAAGAGAAATCAAATCTCCATCATTGGCATCAGAAACGTTGTGCTGTGCATTTTAACTCCTGGGAATATTTTCTCTGGATGGTCAATCTGCCTAATGAAATTTCTCTGGCCCGTTTCATTTTCTTTCTTTTGGGCCTTTCTCCTTTTGGTTTTTTTTCTTGTCTTTAGGGGCCCAGTTAACAGTCAGAACCCAGTGTTGAGGTCAGCAATTCCTGGCACTGGGCAGTGGCCAGGGGCTCACTGTCGTCCTGGCATTTGCCCTTGAGAGGCAAAGGAGAGAGGCATCCAGGAGACAGCACTGCCTAAGGAAAAACATCTGCTGGAGAAGCTCCTGGGCCAAGTTCACAGCCTCGGAGGAGAAGGCTGCCAGCTGGCCTCGTCCATCCTCTGGGATGTGGGGGGAAGAGCTGATAGGTCAGGACACTCCCCTGGCTGAGCCGATGACTGACCATCCTCCCACTCGGCACAGACTTCCAGGTGTTTCCTGTGCAGAAGAGGCAGGGACCTCAGTGACACCAAGCTCTGGGACAGCTTCGTTCCCACAGGGATAAAGTTTTGTTTGTAGTCAGGCAGCTGGGAAGTTTGGGGCACAAGGTGGACTCTGGGAGTAGGAGGCAGACACCAACATCCTGAGGCCCCCATGTGACAGGTTTATAGGTATTTAACACCTGTAGATCCTGCATTGCACACAGGATTTGCATTCTCAGTTCCCCTCTTGTCCTGTCAAGGAAACATGAGCAGGCTTCCGGGGTCCAGATGAAAACATAGCTTCACCTGGAACCGGGGAGGCAAGTTCCTCTTCACCTGCAGAATTCAGACCACTCAACTGTTCTCACCCAGGGCCTGGGGAGAACAAAGCCCAGAAACGTGGAAGCCCCTTTAAAAGTCTGGAGATGCCCCTGGGATATCTTAAATATAATGATTGATGCTACAAGAGATCACTGGGGTTGGGCAAACTTCCTCCACTCTCTAGAGTAGAAATACAGAGGTGAGAACAACACAATTCCTGCCCTCAGTGGACTTATGGACTAATATAGGAGACAGATATACAGAAAGATAATTAAAGACAACATGCAAAGGCCTGAGATAGCTATGTGCATAGGACACCCAAAGCACAAAAAGGGGCCACTGACAGTCATTCAGGCAGCTCACCAAAGACTTCAGTTATCCCCTGCAGGGCACATGGACAGAGTCTTATCACTCGCTTTGCAATGAAGTGTGAGCAGAAGTACCAAATGTCACTCCATAGCAGAAGCCATAAGAGCAGAGCTTGCCTCAGTAATCCTGAAGGCACAGAGATGGAGCCCCAATAGCTGGGCTGAGCAGGGACAGCAGAGGACAGAACCTACAGCCTACCAGCAAAGGACATGTACCGTAAGCTTAAGCAAAATGTACGTCTTCATTGTTTGAAGACACTGGGAATGTTTGTTTTCAAGCATAACCTAGCCAATGCTGACTGATACAGGCACTAAATCTAACCAAGGGGCTGAGTTGTGGGGCACTCACGAGCAAAGGGACTCCAAACTGGACCCATAGGTGTTCATTCTTTTATTATTCTTTCAACCATACATATACTTTTCTACATTTCTTTATATACATTTCACATTAATATTTTTAAAAATATCATGGCATTCATTATTGTAGAATGTGAAGTAGGAAGAACAAAAGATTCATTTAAAAGATTCTGAGAAATAGGAAGGGTGCAGGGCTGCATTGTTAAGGCAAGATTTGTTGACATAAAGAAATCAAACAAATGCCAAATTATATACTGTTTGGTTTAGAAGCCAAATGAATACTAGCATTTAGATTTACATTGTAGCATCAAAATAGATATTTTTAAAATAAACTTTTTATATCCTCATATATGGAGTTCTTTCAAAAAATCAATTGTACTTTCCCACTATTTTTGAACTTTGATTTTAAATGATGAGTTAGGAAAGGATTTGAGGTGTTATTTTGAGCATGTCTCAAACATCACCTTGTAGTCACATAGCAAATGCCATAAATGGCCTCAATTTACAGATTGGATGATTACCAGGTGAATTATCTTGTTTTTATATCAATAAGAATAATAATTACAGTAAACTGAAATGTTTAAAATATGTTTAAGTTCATAAGTTAATAATAATATCAATTTAAAAAATACTCATTGGATCACCTTTTGACTATATAGCTAAATTATTATTTTGAAAACAGGCAAGCGAAGAGAAAAAATCCTACACTTATCTGGCCTTTCCCATAAAACTGTACCACTGGATAAACTAGTAATTAATAAGGGGAAATGTCTCCTTACAGAAGTATTCCAGCTTATAAATGAAGAGGAAGGACAGGATGAAAATATCAGCATTTTAATACCCAACGCAATAAAGGATGAAGACAATGACCAGCCATGGGCAGCTAACATTCTGGAAAGAGAGCCAGCCAGAAACAGGTGCCTCCGGATAGAAGCACCAACGTGAACTGTGAATCAGTCTGGCAACAAATAAACAAATAAAACCTGAATCTTAATTGCTTAAATTGTTAACTATGAGTTTGCAGGAAATACAGCCAGGACAACATATAAAGGATACTTTGAGGATGCAATCAGACCGATCCAGACTGGAAAATTCTACAGGACAAACAATGTAATTTTTTCATTAAATTACTGCAGTGAGAAAGAGAGAGTGCCATGGAGTAAAAAAGAATTAATAGCATAAAAACAACTACAATGAGGGTGTAATTCCCATCATAATTCAAACACAGACACTAAAAAAACTATGAGGCCATCTGGGATATCTGAACACTGACTGAATCATTAATAATATTGGGAGGATTTAGGTAAGGTAATGGGGTTATAGCTATGTTTCTAAAAACAATTTACCTTTTAGAGATACGTGGTCACAGACTACAGATGAAATAAGCTGATATCTAGGACTTGCTTCAGAATGACTCAGAGAGGTGGAAGTGGGTCTAAGATGGAACCAGACCGGCCATCAGTAAACAACTGTGCAAGCTGGTGATGGGGACACGAGGGTATCCTACATCATCTTCTTCACTTTGATACTTCTTATATATTGCATAAGGAAAAATTTTTAAATACTGCCTCAAATAAAATGCAAAGCAATCTATGTGTTATGTCTGATAAACAAAGGGTTTCTAATATTAATCAAAAGTAGCTCTTACCTATAAATGAGAAAAAGACCAACTTAACATAAAAACACTTAAAAGAATGTGAGCATACTTCATGAAAAAGAAATATGGATGGCCAATACATATCCAAAAAAGGTGTAATATTTAAATTTAATATTTAGTTAAATATTTAAACAAATATTTAGAGAAATGCATGGAGTGAGCATAATTATGGAGATGAAGGTGAAAGAGTAATTGTGAGGCCTCCCTGAGACAGGAGAGAGAACTATGAGGATTGGCATCCAAGCAAGTCTCTTGCGATATATTATATACTAATCTTTTAAATGTTGAGATAATTGTGTGTGCATATGTATGTATGTATATAAACAATGCCAAGAGGATAACTTTGAACAGAAGTATGCATTTGTAGACAATCTTATTTTATTAAACAAATAACTACGTGATAAAATTAGGCCAATAATTTTAATTTATAAAAAAGAAAGCTCTTGAGAATTATTTTAAAGATACGATGATACAGTATCCTGGCATTCTGACTAGGATTCGAGTTCTAAATCTATTAGTAAAAATAAAACAACCTTAAAAACAACATAGATGAGATTGGCCCTGCAAGGGTCAACTCCCCAGTATGTGGAGAGTCACTGGGCAGGGACTAAAGATGTTTGAGGCCCACTCAGTGGCAAAACACCAATAACCCACCTACCCCCCTGACACCGTCAATCCCACTCCCAGTGGAATATGCACTAGATAAGTAGGATGTCATAATATAATATTTTATAATATAACATAATATAATATGACATCTGCTTAAGCAGTTTGGATACAGTTTACTCACAAACTACAGTACAAGTCTTGAAGTCTAATTATTGGAAAATTATATCCCAAAAATACTGTTGATACAAACACACCCCACTGTAGATCATGGAGTTCAACAGAAAACACAACAACCTAAATTGATAGATCCGACACAATTGATAGCAAATTACAATTAAAAGTAAAAAGTAGCATCAACTGAAAATGAGAACAACTTAATACAGCACGTATAATGCAAGCTTTTCCCAAATGGGGGGAATTTTAACTATCTGAGAATACACACATAGGAGGGGTGTGAGTTTTTTCATAACGTTATACTTTACGTATTGATTGGCAATATCCTCTTTTTCTTTTTAATAATAAAACTTGGAAGTCTTTCCATGGTGGTTCACATGTGTCTACCACACTCTTTGTAACAACACCCAGACATCTTAGTAAGAGTGATGCTCTCAGTGCAGACAATTTGATGAAGCGGTGGCCTTCAATAATTGCTTCTCTTCTTCATGTTCACTTTTTTTTTCTTTTGAAAAACTCGAAAGGCTTGTCTTTTAATGCAGGGTGTTTGGTCTCCATGTGGCGAAGCAGTTTTGAAGGTTTCATGACTTTGCTGGATAGCAGTTGCCACATATTATGCAAAGCAGGCTTGGAGAATGTGAATCACCTGTTACAATAAACCCATAATTTAAGTAGGACTCTTGGTATTTTCTTTTAAATGCAGCTTTCATTTTGTCGGCAGTCTTAGAGTCTTCTGCTATCTCATTATTGGGTCTTTTTCCCTATTCAAAGAAGCTCTCCAATGGTATTGTTTTTTATTCATTTCTGGTAGGGTTAGCTTGTGGGCTTACTAAAACTGTGACTGCGACAGGTGTGCAGTGTGGAAGAGAGACATGGAGAGAAGTAAATAAAATAATGGGCAGGCCATGTGTGGATTAAAATAAGTGTTGGATTCTGACTTAAAGCCTGCCACCAGATGCAGCTGTACAATTTAAGTAAGATGCTCATTTGCTACTATAAAGCCTGCTACTATATGCAGCTTGTCACTCACCACTCACTGATAGGCTTTTGATATGAGTCTTCAAGCAATTTATTTATTATAGTGTCTGTGCAGTCAAACCTCTCTGCTAATGATAATCTCTTTGCAGCCACTCCCCCGCACTAGCATCACCACCTCAGCTCCACTTCAGATCATCAGGCATTAGATTCTCATAAAGAGCACACAAGCTAGATCCCTTGCATGCACAGTTTACAGCAGAGTTTGTGCTCTTACGAGAATCTAGGGCCACCACTGATCTGACAGGAGGCGGAGCTCAGGCAGTGATGCAAGTGATGGGGAGCAGCTGTAAATACAGATGAAGCTTCACTCGCTTGCCAGTTGCTCACCTCCTGCTGTGCATCCCAGTTCCTAACAGCCCAGGGACCGATACCAATCCATAGCCCAATGGTTGGAGGCCACAGAGCTAGAAAGAAGAACCAATCACTTCTCCCAGGTAGCACTTATTTGGCCTGAGATTTAAACCAAGTCTTGCTCTTTAAAACTGCAGCCAAACACTTGCTGAGTAGTAGACAAGCCTATGTTCACCAGTCACTCATACTACATAAGGTCTTAAATGAATACTTTGCTACCAATATAATCAGAAATGTATCCAGATGTAGCAGCATCATTGCATCCAACACAAGAGAAGTGCCAAGATGATAAAAGCGAAGCATAAGCTCTTACATCAAGTAGATGAGAATATAATAATATCTTTTATTTTGCAGATAATTGTAATTGCCAGCTGGATACTTAATGCCTTCAGGTTGGTAGATACGTGACTCTCAGAAGTAAAAGAGGATTAAGCTCAATGTTTCACTAAAGGTTTTCATATGGGCCTTGCGCTGTCAGGTCTGTGAGAGAAGGAGTTACCAGGGATTCAAGGCAAAGGAAAACCTTAGGATTTACCTCCACTGAACGTACGCAAGATGCCTTAGGTAAATTCCAGTAGGAAAGGAACAAAGGAAAATAAGAGGAGAGTATTAGTCAGAGTTCTCCAGAGAAACAGAACCAGTGGGAGACAGAGATATATCTATATGAGGAGATTTTTTATGGGAATTGGCTCATGCAATTAGGGAGACCAAGAAGTCCCATGATCTACTTTCTGCAAACTGGAGACCCCGGAGAGCCAATGATATAATTCAGTCTGAGCCCAAATACCTGATAACCAGAGAAGGGTCTGAAAGCCCAAGAACCAGGAGGTCTGATGTGTGAAGGCAGGAGAAATCGGATGCCCCAGCTCAAGCAGGGAGTGTGAATTCGCCCTTCCTCTGCCTTTTCACCTATGAGCACCCTCAGAGGATTCAATGAAACCTACCCACATTGGTGAGGGTGATCTTTACTCCATCTACTGATTCCCATACTAATCTTTCCTAAAAACACCTTCAAAGACACATCCAGGAATAACATTTTACCAGCTATCTGGCGTCACTTAGCCCCATCAAGCTGACACCCAAAATTAACCATCAGAGGGAGTGTTCGCCACTCCACGTCCTCAGCTTTGGAGAGCTGTGCTCTGTGGTCCCTGACACCGTGAATACATGATGCTGATAATGTAGCTTGGCTCCTCAGTGCGTGTCTTCACACCATCCTATTCCAAAAGGAATCCACAGTTCTCAGTTTTGGAGTTTCCCAGAAAGCCCACAGGGGTGGGCTGAAGCACAGAGTTATGACGGGAGCTTCCACCAGGACCAGGCGCCAGCAGCCTGTGCACAAAGCCCCGTGAACCGCAGTGACAGGCTCATTTAGAAACAAATTAGGGGTTAAGTAAAAAGTGCAGGATGGAGGCAAAACTGAGTTTCCCTTTCCCCTTCTGTCGGTTAGCATTAGAAAGTGCCAGTGAGCAGCGTGTGTCAAGAATATGAACATGAGATGTCATTTTCGCTGCCTCTAATTGAAGCCAGGATAAATGGAGTGGAAAGGCAGCGTCTAATCCAATCAAAACATGAAAAAGGTATTTTGACATGTAAATTACAAACTTCCTGTGTATTTTGTCTCCCCAATTACACCCTCCCCTGTCATGTTTTTTTAAATTATATCTTAATCTCCCAGTCTCCTAATAATTATGTCATCATTCTTGGGCCCTGAACACTGTGTAATGGTATTTTATGGGATATGCCATTCATTATTAACTAAACTCACTCCCTGTCCCCAGCGATACCATATCTCACGGTGTTCAAATATGCCTAGTGTCAGCTTCTGCTTTGTAAAAGCTACAGCAGTTCCACTCTTTGCTTCATGGTTACATGGGAATGAGTTTGTGAAGCACTTTTGGACAGTTGATTCGACTCATCAGTATATTTATGTGGGGATAAGTGACAGCTTTTTTTTTTCATAATGGAATAAGAGATTCGTTTAAAATATAAATCCCTCATCACTGGGACTCACTGAAATAGTGGCACACTCAGAAATTTTAACTGCTGCTCTTAAAGAAATAGCCAATATTGAGATCACACAATTAAGACCACAAAAAGAAGCCCAATAGTAAAGAAAAATGTCGATTTGATATGCACAGAGTGGTTATACTGCAGTGGTGAGAGGCATTGGTATATGCGTTGCTTAACAACAGAGATGTGTTCTGAGAAATGCATCATTAGATGATTTCATCCTTGTGTGAACATCACAGAGTGTACTTACACAAACCTGGCTGGTACAACCTACTACACACCTAAGCTGTGTGGCATGACCTATTGCTCCTCGGCTACAGACCTATGCAGCGTGTTGCTGCACTGAATAGTGCAGTTATAACACAGTGGTAAGTATTTACATATCTAAACATAGACAAGGTACAGGAAAAATACAGCATTAAATTTGATGGGACCACCATTGTATACGTGGTTGTCATTGACAGAAACACCATTATGCAGCACATGACTTTAATACTACAAACAATCTCTAAGCAAAAGCTTAAATACCACCCAGCCTAGGCCCCAAATTTACAGGTGGAAAAAAAAAAAAAAAAGACATGACAGCAATTCTATTTATTGGAGGCAGAAACAGAATACTGTTTTTGGATACTTAAAACAAAGTATATTTAAAGAATATTTAAAGTCAATAATCCTGAATTTGTGTCCTTGTTCTACCACTCTTTAGCCCTCTGACCTCAATTTCTCTTTTTTAAAAAATGAGCAAAATAATGTACCTCCCAGGGTTAAAATGAGGCAACTCAGGTGTAAGTGTTTTACAAGGTGCCTGGCATGTGGAAGATGTTGAACAACCAGCAGAGCCATAGATTTTTTCATGGAAATCAGGTCTGAATGACACAATTCTCATGAATCAGGTTACACAGTGAGACTGTGTGTAACGAGGGTGCTGAAGATGATCAAAGTGTGTGGACAGGTTACTCGGCCACATAAGTTACCACAGTGAATCCTTTGTCTGAATCCAGTATCCAGCCCTCAGTCACTGGGAGAGAAGCAGCAGGGCCCCGGGGTGGTCTTGCCCGCCCACCTGCACAGGTGTGGAAGGGAAGTTTTGGATCCCAGCAGGCAGTCAGAGGCCTCCCTTTTTAAACATCTCCAAACATGTGTTGGATAATGAGCAAAGTTCGGAACAACATCCTTACAGGAAATCAGGCAGCGAGGTTCAAGGAGTTCTCATCGTGCCCTCAGAAAAGGCCAAGGTCGGCTGTACCAGGTCCAGTTCCCTGCAATTTTGCCCATGGCCCAAGGAAGCAGCCCTCTGATGGCCTTTTCTTCATGTACAGTCATGAGCCACATAAGGATGTTTTGGCCAAGGACAAACCACATATACAATGGTGGTCCCATAAGATTATAATGGGGTTGAAATTTCCTATCACCTAGTGACACTGTAGCCATCGTAATGGCATAGCACAATGTATTCCTCATGTGTGTGCAGTGATGCTGGTGTAAACAAACCTATTGTGTGCTGCCAGTCCTGTAAAAGTCTAGCATATTCAATTATGTACAGTACTAATACTTGATAATGATAATAAATGACTATGTTACTCGTTTACGCATTTACTGTACCATAGTTCTACTGTTATTTTACAGTGTATTCCTTCTACTTATTTAAAAAAAAAACCTAATTGTAAAACAGCCTCAGGCAGGTCCTTCAAGAGGTATTGTGCCCCTGAAAGCCTTCCAGTGGGACAAGATGTGGAGGTGGAAGACAGTGGTATTGATGATCCTGACCCTGTGTAGGCCTAGGCTAGTGTATGTGTCTGGGTTTTTAACAAAAAAATTTTAAGTAAAAAATAAATGAAAATTTCAAAACTGGAAAAAAGCTGATAGAATAAGAATACAATGAAAGAAAATATTTTTGTACAGTTGCACAATGTGTTTATGTTTTGAGCTAAGTATTATTATAAGAGCTATGAAGTTTTAAAAAACTGAATAAGTTTATAAAGTAAAAAATTACAGTGAGCTAAAGTTAATTTATTATTAAAAAAACTTTTTTAATAATTTTTTTTATTTTTTTGAGACTTCCATTTTTAATCTAAGTTCCAAACCACATATTTACATTCTCTTTTTTTTTAATTCCAGAATATTATGTGGGTACAAATGCTTAGGTTACATATTGCCTTTGCCTCGCCAGAGTCAGAGCTACAAGTATGTCCACCTCCCCAAATGGTGCACACCGCACCCATTAGGTGTGAATATACTCATCCCCTCTTCCCCCCACCACCTACCCAACTCCCAATGAATGTTACTACTGTATGTACACATACGTGTTGATCAATTAATACCAATTTTATGGTGAGTATATGTGGTGCTTGTTTTTCCATATTTAGTGTAGCCTAAGTACAATGTTTACAAAGTCTACAGCAGTGTACAGCAATGTCCTGGGCCTTTACTCACTCACCACTCTCACCCACAGCAACTTTCAGTCCTATAAACTCCACTCATGGCAAGTGCCCTATACAGGTGTAGCATTTTTTTAATCTTTTATATCATACTTTTATGATACCTTGTCTATGTTAAGATATGTTTAGATACACAAATACTTAACATTGCATTACAATTTCCTACAGTACATATAGCCTATGTGTGTAGTAGGCTGTGCCATCTAGGTTTGTGTAAGTGGACTCTGTAATGTTCACTCAACAAGGAAATTGCCTTATGATGCATTTCTCAGAACCCATCCCTGTCATTAGGCAATGCATCATGGTATTTTGAAAATTAGTTACGTAGATAGTGAGGAATGTTGCTCTTTTGATGAATTAACTACTTCATCCTTATGAAACAACCCTTTATCTGTGACAATATGTACATATTTTTGCTCTGAAATCTACTTTGACATTATTATAGCCCCTCCACCTTTTCTTAAATTAGTGGTAGCATGGTATACTTTTTCTATCCTTTGCTGCACTAATAGTGTAAAAACATTAAAATAGTATATTTTCATTTCTACATTTGTACTATTGTTGTCACACATTTTACTTCTACATGTTATAAACCCCGCAATAGATTATTATTTTTTTAAACAGTAAAATATATTTTAAGATAATTAAAGTGATAAGAAGTCTTTTATATTTATCCACACAGTTACCACTTCTGAAGTTTCTTCATTCCTTTGTGTAGATTCATATTTTCATGGGGTACTAATTTTCTTCTGCCTCAATAATATTCTTTAATATTTCTTGTAATGAAGTTCTGCTAATGATGAATTCTTTTAGTGTTTTATGTCTAAAAAAGTTTTTCTTTTTAATTTCATCTTTTTTTGAAAGATATTTTGCTAGCTTGACAGGTTTTTCTTTCAGTACTTTAAAAATGTTTTCCACTGTCCTCTGATATGCATTGTTTCTGATGAGAAATCTACTGTCATTCTTATCTTTGTTTCTCTGTACCCAATGTGTTTTGTCTCACTGGCCTCTTTTAGAATTTTTTCTTTATCACTGGTTTTGAACAATTGGATTATGATACACTTTGCTGTAATTTTCTTCATGTCTCTTTTGCTTATGGTTTGCTGAGCTGTTTGGGTCTGTGGGTTGCTGTCTTTTCTCCTTCTTTCTCTCCAATTATATGAATATTACACCATTTGAAGTTGTCCCAAAATTAACTAATTTTTTCCAGTCTTTTTTTCTCTCTGTTTCATTTTAGCTAGTTATCATTGCTATGTCTTCAAGTTCATGAATCTTTTCTTTTCTGATATCTAGTCTTTTGATAATTTCATTCATTGTATTTTCACCTCAAACATTGTAGATCTTTTTATATATTCTATATCTGTATTTAATATGTTCAGTCTTTCTTCCAGCTTGTTGAATATATGCAATATAGCTGAAATAACTGTTTAAATATCTTCATCTAGTAATTCTATCACTGGTGCTATTTCTGTATCAGTTTGATTTTTTTTCCTCCTCATTATGAATCATATTTTTCTGCTGTTTTGCATGACTGGTAATTTTTTAGTGGATATCAAACATTATAAATTTTACTATGTTGAGTACTGGATTTTTTGTTTTTTGTAAAGTGTTCTTGATCTCTGTTCTGGCATGCAATTAAGTCACTTAAAAACAGTTTCATGTCTTGCTTTTCAGCTTTGTTAGTTCAGAACAACATTTAGTTTAGGGCTAAATTTTGACCAGTAGTAAGACAACACATTTTCGAATACTATAAATGCCCACTGATTTATGAGTCTTTCCACCATGGCTTGTAATAACAGAAACTATTCTTGGCCCTGTGGAGTCCTCGAGATTTTTTGCTCTACCCTTTCTGGGTCTTTTTCTCCAAAGCCCCAGGTACTTTCTTCACACACATGTGCTGACAAATCAGAACTGAAGTCTCAAGGGATACTCACTACAAATGTCCAATGCAGTGTGTGTGTGTGTGTGTGTGTGTGTGTGAATCTCTCTCCTCTCTAGTATGCTGTCCTGTGAACTCTAGATACCTTGGCCTTTCTGGATTCCCATCTCCATCTCCTTAACTAAGGGACACCTCTGGACATGACTTGGATTTCCCCTCCCTGCACTGCAGCCTGGATACTCTCTTCAGGTAGTAAGCTAGTGTAGCAGAAATTGTACGATTCACGTAGTTTGTTTCCTTTCCCTCAGGTACCACTAACCTTCATTGCTTGATGTCCAATATTTAAAAACCATTATTTTATATATTTTGTCTTTTTTTAAGTTATTCCAGGCAAGAGGGTAAATCCAAATCCAGCCCATGTTACTCCATCTTATCCAGAGGTGGAAATCCTGATGTCCTGGTCTTGACTCTTGGATGAAGTCAGACATCTGATTTCAGGTCCACCAGCCAGCAAGAAGTGCCTCATCAAGTTCTGCACTCAGCTGTAGTGGTCCTCTTATAGCCTGTGGGGGTTTTTGGTTTTAATTATCTCCCTATCATCTTTCTTCCTTGGGTCTTGCACTTTTAATTTCTTTCTCTCCTCCCCTTTCTTACTTTTCTCCTTTTCTCTCTTTCTGTTCCTTCCTCCTTATGCTTTCCCTTTCTCCTTCCATCTCTCCTGCTTCCTCTCAAACATCCAGTAAATATTCCCAGCCACTAGATGACAGGTTCCAGGCTAGATTCTAGGGAGACAGAGATAAGCAAGACAAGATCCTGGCCTTCAATGAGCATTTAATGTTTTATTCTATCCATATCATTTTAAAAATAGATCTGTAACAAATTAGAGGGGAAAAAGCACACCATTATCATTCAGTTAATTGTAAGAGAAAGAGTGTGCACTTTGGAACCAGATTATATGGCCCTTCATCATTGTTTAAGTTTAAGCAAGTCCCTTAATTCTCAGTTTTCTTAGCCAGAAATGAGGGAAGATAACCCATTTCTCATACGACCACAGTCAGAACTGAATGAGATAATGTGTAGGAAGTACCCCTTACAGCATCTGGCACATAGATGTTGTTCAATAAATGTTGGTTTCTTTTCCCTTATTCTCTCTTTCCCAAGAACCCAATGCTGTTTGTAAAACAATGTTCTTGCCATTATATTACCATACTTTATAAACCATAAAAAGTTAGATAGGCCAAAATTTGGTCCCATCACCATGAGTCTATATATTCTGAATGTTTGGGTAGAAAAATTAAATTAGCATAAAGTTCAAAGGTAAAATCTGTCCCCTTTCCCAACAGGACTAACTCTTTTAGTGACTGTCTCATAGTGTGACACCATCACCATGACTGCAGGTAACAGGAATGCAACTGAAACCCAGCAGCCTGAGGATTTTAGAATCCTTTGCACATTTAGCAAATTATTAGCCTGAGGATCACAGGGATATTTATTTCTTTAATAATTTCATTTAAGAGTACTATTGCAATAGAGTGCTTAAGTAAAAGGAGATGAAGAGAGGAAAGATTCTAACCTAAAGTACAAAAAATGCCTCAAGTTAAGATGCTTTTTTAAAATGGAGAAATTGACCTTATGCTAACTTGCTAGAAAGAGAAAAGCCAATTGGAAGATCCACAGAATGAAAAATCTACACGAGCAAAAGAGCATACAAAGGTAGGGCTTCCCAAGGCAATGAGGATAAACATTCAACTTGAGGTCGTAGTCTGCCTGCCCATTCCCCCACACTCCTCTGCCTCCCATTCTTCTGCTATGCTCTGTCACTTTCCTCTCCCTGTGAGCCACCTGCTTTCACACCTTTGGAACTTTGACCTTGCTATCCCCTCTACCTGGAGCACCCTTACCCCTCCTTCACTAGACCAACCCTGGTTCCTCCTCTAAAACTCAGGTAGAAAGTTACCTGTCCAGAAAACGTTTCCTGACTCCCCCAACCTTGTCCTCCAGGCTCGGTTAGGTCTTCCCAAAGCTGCAGCCACTGTAATGTAGAAAAGGAAAGAATAAGCACAGCAAATTTACCCAGTAGTTTACTTCAACTCATATGGAAATCTGAAATGATATTTTTTGAATCCCCTAAAGGGATTCTGGACCTCAGAGAGATTTTCCTGTAGGATCAGAGTCCAGCCTGTACTTAGCAGGCTCTCAAAGGAGGAGTGGCTGAAACAAAATCAGTGTCTGAAATGCTGGATGTGGGAAACACGCACAGGAAAATACTACAGTTATACATAAGGAAGTTGCCCCTACTGAGTGCAACACATACACCAGGGCACAGCAAGGTCCCTTTGATGCCTCCACTTTAATAGGCACTGGCTCATCTCTGTCTCCTGCTTTTATGACAGGTCAAATAAAACTACCAGAAAACTACATGGTAATGTTGCAAAGACCACCATGATTAAGAAACCATTTTTCCTTTTGTTCTGGGGGCGCTGAGATCTCCCTGCAGGAAAATAAAGCTTGTATGATTTGGTGTAAATTCATACACAGGCACACACTCACTACATACAAATGCAGAAGAGTAGAGCCACCGGCATGAGTTCATTGTGCAGACAGATCATTTGCACATTCAATTAGGTGAGAGGAGAAAATCAGGAAATCCAGTTACTTATCTTAGGTATCCTAAGTTTTTATTTCCTCCCAAATCTATTTTCAAGACCACCTTGACAACATGCAATCCAATACTGCTGTGTGTGCACTTAGTTATTGTGCAATTTGCATCTACAACTCATCGCTGGTCTTCCAAGTTGGAGTCGTCTTCAGGATGTGTCCTTGCTTCCTTCAAATGCATAATATGTATTAAGTTTAGATAATTTTCTCAAAAAAATTGTTAAAGAATGAGTTATGTTTTCATTGGTTCAATAATTTCCAGGTGGGATTTAAAAACACTTATTTTGCCAAGTGCTTGTTCATCATTTTAATTGGTCTGTAACTGTGTCAATATGACCAAAGTAACTGAGCAATAAACAAGTAAAGCCAGTATTTTAAAAATCTTAATGAATCAAGCAAATCCACATACATTTGTGATGAAGCTGGGTAGAAGCCCAAATCACATGCACCGTGGTTTACTATTACTACGATTGCTTAACATACCACCAGTGGTCCTGGCCAACGTTTTAAGAAATGATATATAAATAAGAGGTGTGAGGTTAAGAGGCAAAATGCTGTTGTCTGCAGGAAACATGTTCCTTACTAATAAAATACAACAGAATCAATAGATAAGCTATAAAAATCACTAAGAATGTTTAGGAAGCTTTCTAAGTACAAAATCACTTATAAAAAAAAATAATAGCATTTTTTCCACATAAGCAATACAAAAGTAGAAAATATAATTTCAAGAAAAAGTCACAACAGCCACGAAAATTATAATATATCTGGAAATTAAATTTAAAAAATTAAATTAAATTTTAAAAATTCTATTTTAAAAATAGAAATAGTATTTTTAAACTCAAAAAAGGGATATAAAAGAAGATCTGAATAAAAGGAGAGAATGTCTTTGTTCTTCAGACAAGGCCAAGTTGGGGACACAGGGACACAGAAACAAGCACTGCTGGTAGTAACATAGAGTGGTGTGGCCGTTGTGGAGGGCCACCAGGTTAACCGTACCTGTGTCCTGTGACACAGAAATCTTGCTCCCAGGCAAGGATACCTCACATAAGTCCACAAGGAGAACTGGGCAGGAATGCTTATCACAGCACTGTTTGGGACCCACAGAGCCATAGGCGGTCATACTGTCCCCTCCTGGGGGGGACAGTGCAGAAAACATCACATTCTAGATGGAAGCAAGAGACTGGAGCTACACACAGCAACATGAATGGATCTTTAAAGCACAATACTGAGTAGGGGAAAAAAGAAAAGAAACCCAAAGAGATCAACAGCCTACCATTTATGTAAATTAGAAAGCATGTCCACAAACAACATGTATTTTACAGCAACACGTGCTAATAAATATACAGAAAATACGTGAGCACGGTGGCTGTAAGGGACAGGTGGGAGGAGGCAGTGAAAGTGAGGAATGGAGATGAATAAATAAATGATAAATCAATAAATAAATCTTTTAACTCTATGATGTTGACAAATACATGCCAAGAGCTGAAGTGCATGATCAAGCCTCTATATCTGACTTTATTATATATTCTATTATTGTTTCTATTATGCAATATCTATACTAGCATATACTTTTAACTGTCAAACCAATATTAGCCTATATTTTAACTACCAAACCAATACATTTTTAAATGTACCCGATTTTCTTCCAAAGAAAATAGACTAGTTGCACAAGAAAGTCTATGACTTTCTTTCATTCTATAATTTAGAGGAAAATTATCATAACCATACACTCCACAGGAATATTTACAGCTTTTTAAAAATGTATTTAGTTATACTTCACCCCACTCCTAGAAGGGATGTGATGGCTAGGAAAGGAATTGTGGCTATACGGAAAAGAGGAAAACAGTAACAGGAGAAAAGGAGAAAACTCATAATATTAATAGGATACTAAGAAATAAAATTAAAAGTGATAATTTTATCATTTCCTAACCGAATTAAAAAAGTGCAAAATGAAATACACAGCTTGGCAGGAAATTACTTCCCGACTTTGCCTGTGATCGCATGTGCCCCAGCAGGACACAGATTTGAAAGTCCATGTTATCTGATCTCACCTGCTGGACGTCTTTCCTTTCTTCCCTCCCGTAGTGTCCGGTGGAGACTGCACACAGGTTTGGGGACAAACTCCGGACCGGCTGCTCCGCCAGGTTCCATCTGCGTGGCTCTACTCCCATCTACTGATAAAAGGCTGCTACTTCTCCGGGAGGCTCCTCGGCAGCCCTCTCCGCGGAGCCAGCCCGTCCCGTGACCACTCAGACTGGAACGGGAAGATTCACAGCTGTTGTAAATCACTTCATCTCGGAGATTATCAGGTCAATATGATGCACATGCTGAGAATAGTTAACAGTAGTTTAATTTACTGACCGGTGAGTTCCTGTTTGCCTATTATTTATTTCACCTGTGACAATCAAAGAAAAGACAATTATCACTTGAAGCTGTTTCCTCTTCTTTCTCCCCTGCCCCAAAGAGGAGTGTCAGTTTAATTAGGGAAAAAGATCACATGTTTTGTGGTGGTGTTCAAAGTATATTGTTATTCTAAATGTGTTGCTATTTGAAGACTTTTTTTGTTGTTTTGTTTTGTTTTGTTTTTCTTTTTAAGCCCCAAGGATCACCTTCGCACTGGTTTAGGAAGAAGGTGAACATGGCAGAACCTGAGATGATGAAGAGGTGGTCAGGATCCTTCTTGGGTGGGGTTTCCCAGCTGGGAGCAGTGGGCAGCAAACTTCAGTGCTGGAGTAATATTTCAGGTTTGGTGGGAAAAGTGGGAGACCTTGCATCTCCACTGATTCATTCTATGAGTTCTTGTTTGATTAAATAGCAGCAAACTTAAGAGTGAAATTATAGCAAATTTTTGTCAGATTTACCATTTCCATGAGTAACTTCCTCCCCCAGCAAACCAAAAAAAGAAGACAATTCATCTTTAAGTTTGGTCTGCAAGATTAGTGTAGTCTGAAAGAAATTAAATGTCAATTTTATCTTGATTCATCATAGTTCTTTAATCAAAGTCAATGCATCACCTCCCCCGATTACCCCTCCATCAAACACTGACCTGAAAATCTGATCCCAAGCAGCCTGGCTAATTAGGAACTTGGCTGTTCCACCTACAGCCTTGGAGAAAAGACGAGGGCAGAGCTGCCCCCAAAGAGGTGGCCTCTTTATGGAAAAGGGTCCAGGAAAGAGGTCAGTGGTAATTACCAAGCAGCAAAAGAGTCCATGTCCACTTTGGACATTATTGGTTCATAAAATACCCAGAGATTTATACTAGAAAACAGAAGTCATTTATGTTGAGTGTCAGCTGAACTAAATCAGCCTGGCATGATGAAACTGGGGGACCTTGAGCCTTGTTAGGACAGTAGGAAAGAACCCATGAAAGGGACTGACTGGCCTTGGAGCAGGGCACACATGCCCAATGCTCCCACCTAACAGCAGTGCGGCTCCTTTAAATAGCACTGAGGTTGTAGCCTATGCTGGCTGAACTCCAAGTTCAACTCCAGGAATCTGTAAAAGGGAAAGAGGGAATTTAAAGGGAGGGAGTGGTGCCCACCAGTTCACTCAGGAAGCACCTGTCCCAGAGGGAGAAGGAGATAGAATGCGGGACGCTGTCATTCCCAGCTCAGATCTCAGGGTTTTCATACGTCATATCCACCAGTTGCAAGTCAATTGCTTTATCCAGAGCTCTGCTGAAAACAATAATGGTATCGAGGCAGGAGAGAACAACCACATGTTGTGTTGGATTTAGGGACAGCTGATATGTTGGTCTCCAAAGCAGCATTTAGGGTGACTGGACCATATGGAGTTTTTGCTTTTCATATTGACTTTGGAACCCAGCCCCACACAAAGGGCTGCTCTGCTACACTCACCCTTTCTGAGCCTCTCTGAGCCTTTCTGAGACTAAGCTTTCTCTCCATAAGGCAGAGATAGTAGAAGCACCTTCCTATTCTGAGGATTAAATGAGGGACCTGAACAATGCCTGGCAAACACTAGGTGCCCTGGGAGAACCCGGGAGAATCAGGAGACCTGGATATGGATCGGGACTCCGTCACCAGGCCACCAACTCCTACCCGCTGGGCTGTGGTTTTCTCATGGGTGAAATGAGGTGGTGGCATACGACAGGCTCTAGGTCCCTTCCGGCTTTGTCTTTGCTTAACCTGCATGTCAGTCGCTTATTGTACCATCTTTCAGATCAGGTGTGTATGATTCTTCGTTGAAAAACAACCTTTCTATCAGAAAATGCTGCACATTTTCAAAAACTGCCACAGAATCCCAGGGGAGAAGATACTTTATAGACTTAACATTCATTGAGGGTTTACTTTGTGCCAGGTTCTCAGGCTTCTTTCAACCTTCACGCCACCCCTTAGCGGAGGTGCCAGTACCATGCCCATCACATGGGTGAGGAAAGAGAGGCAGGAAGCTTTTAAGAAATGTGCCCCAGCCCCCTTAGCTTAGGGAGTGGCGGGCCTGGAACTAAACCTGCTCTTTTAACCATTGTACCACAGGAATTTTCTCTTAACTAAAGTATCCTGTGAACCCATTTTTTCATTTTTCCAGTCACAGGCCAAGGAGAGTCACATGCCTCAGTGCTAACTGTATTATTCAGAATGAATTGAAAGGGTTTCTGCTTCCAGTCTGTGGACTGAACATATCCACCTCCTCTAAAATTCCCATTGAAACTACGGTGTAGATGTATGAAAGGAAATTTACCCAGGACTCTGTTAGGAAAATAAGGGTGGAATGGTGGGACCCTTACGTTGTCAGCACAACATAGATAATTTCAGTTAAAAAAAAAAAAAACCTAGAGGACAGAAATTAAATTGGTTAAATTAGATATTGATAAAAAAATTTACAGGAGAAAGTGCTACTGTCATAGTAGTCACCAGGAACTGTCTTCAATCTACTTGAGAGATAGAAAAACATATCTATAAAGAAACAAGAATCAGAATGGCATCAGATTTACCACCAAAAAATTAATTGCTATGAAATAATGAGTGTGTCGTAAGAGTTATCAAAGGAAATTATTTTAAACCTTGAATTCTATAGCCATCCAAACTATCGGTCAGAAATGGGTAAAATGAAGAATTTTTTTAGGCATGAAGAAAACACAAAAACTTTTCAAATTACTTGAAAATACAATATACTCGAAGAAAATGAAACACCCCTCCCCCCCACACACACAGAATGAAAGAAAACACAGGATCCAAAAAATAGAGTAACGCACTTAGGATAAAATAAAATGAACCCCTAGCATCAATCCCATGTAACAAGCCTCCCAGAATTAATCCAAAGAGAAAGGAAGTCATAGTGCACTTGGAAAAACATAAAGAACCAAAATGATTCCATTCAACAATATGACTCAGCAGCTGAAAGTTAACAGAAATGTAGTGGAAAGGGTATATGTTTCTTTTCTCAGTAAGAAAAAGTAAAAATAAGGAGACACTGCAGTAAACTAAAAATGATACATGGAAGGAAATGCTCAATTACAAAATATTTTGAGAGCACACATCATAAATATGCAAGAGCCATTTTCAATGATTAATATATAAAACCATTGCCTAGAAAAACAAATTCAAATGCAAGTCTGTCAGCATTTTTGTCTGTTCACTAACGCTTGCAGCCAGGCTGAGGCCCTGGCAGACAATGCACAGTGTGGTATCTTGCTCCTAAACGAAACATGAAGGGAGCTCAGGCAACTCCGGCACGTGGAATTCCCGTTTAGCCTATGTTCCTGACACCGTCAAGAATGCAAGCTAAACATTACGGCTAAGGTCCCTTCCGACTTTCCAAAGCTTGGGTTTTAAGTGGGCCGTTCTTGTAACACGACAGTGTTCATTTTCATTTCCCTTTCATTTTGTTAGGCAACAGCTGAGATTCCAGTTTATTATTATTTTCATTGTAAAGTTGTTGCAAGTCGTGTTCATTCAAGCAAATGTTTAAATTATTCTATAAAGCATTGTTTTTAAAGGGCTTCATGTGATGCAGGAATACAAAACTTCTGGCCACTCTGGCAAACAACCTCCAGCCTGAAGGCCAATAAGTCTTTTAACGACAGTTGTAAAAAGTCAAAGAGCGCCTGGGCTTGAGCGGCAAGACCAGAGTAGGCACAAGATGGAAACGGCGCCACCTCCAAGTCATGTTTTCTGTAGCTTTTTGTGTTTCTCTTTCACATGAATTGCTGTGTAAGCCTCTGTTCCACGCCTGGTTAAGATTTTCCATCTATGATCAGAGTGGCTTTCCTTGCCCTTATATTGGTCTCGGTCTCACACTCCTGCCGTCTCTACATGTCTTTTCATTCTCCCTTCATTTCGTGCTGCCCCCTGGATTGTCAATAGTATACAATCAAGTTGTATATTAAATTCTTTATTTCTTAAAAGTTTTATATTCACAATTATAACTTTTAATTTTATTTGCAAAAATCAATCAATTAAGCAAGCTTCTAGGTTGAGTTGCCTATTTTTAATAATGTTTAAATTCTAGAATAGCTTTAGATTTATGGAAAAAATTGCACATAGTATGAGTTCCCATATATCCCATACCCAGTTTCCCCTATTGTTAATCTCTTCTCTTTGTAGGGCACTTTCGTGCCCTACAATTAATTAACCGATACTGATACATTATTATCAATTAAGGTCAATACTTCATCCCAATTTTCTTAGTTTTTACCTGACGTCCATTTTCTGGTCCAGGATCCCACCCAGGACACCACATTTCATTTACTTGTTATCTGTCCTTACGATCCTCTTGGTTAGGGCGGTTTCTCAAGACTTTCCTTGTTTTTGATGACTTTGACGGTTTTAAGGAATAGTGGTCAGGGATTTTGTAGAATGTCCCTCAGTTGGGATCTGTTTGCTGTTTTCCTCATGGTTAGATGGAAGCTATTGGTTTTGGGGAGGAAGAGCACGGAGGTAAATGCCCTCCTCATCACATCTCTCCAGGGTACATGCTATCGACATGCTTACCACCGTTCATGTTGATCTTGAGGTGGACCCTGAGGTAGTATTTTCAGGTTTCTCCACTACAATGTTATTATTTTTTCCCTCTTTTCATCTCTTTGGAAGGAAACCACTATGTGCAGCTTCAGTTGCCTTTTAATCAGGCTTTTAGTTAATTTGCTTTTCCTGTGGATCAGTAGATATCGATGCAGACTTCCCCATACAGGATTAAATAACGCAGTAATCAAAATAGGTATTGGAATTGCAAACAAGATCACCCCACAATTGTAGGCTGTGAATGACTTGGGACAATTGAAAGAAAAGTACAATTCAAGAGGAAAATAACATTAACTAATTCTCAACCATCACTAATAACTATTAATTGACCCTCTGAGGCAACTTGTAGTTGTTCCACCTCCCAAACACCCTGGGATGACGATCCATGTCTGAAAAACATGGTCCCTTCCTTGAAGAGCTTCTGCTTTGGTTCCTAGAAGAGTTCAGCCTACGCGGTCTCTGTTCTGTGACAGCTCCCACCCCCTGGGGCAGCACAGGCCAGACCTGGGTGTAAAGAGGCAGCAACAGAGTGAGCATTCAATAAAGAATCCCCACTTCACACTTCAACCTCATGCAGAGATCACCTTGACTTATTGGACGACAATAAGTCAGGTAAGTCTCTATATCACAGGATTATTGTAAGCATCAATTCAGGTAATATAATTTGCTGGAAAAACATGAATATATTCAGGTTAACAATAAACTATGAAAGCAGAGCTAACTAGGAAAATATCACGAGGCTTCTAGGGTTACTGAGGCATTCCAGTGTCCTTAGTTATTGCCAATTCAGCAATCGGGACTTTCTATGTGCTAAGAGTTTTGGAAGCATTCGCTCATTTAAGCCTCATAATTGTGCTAGGAGTTTGTTATTATTATTATCATCATTATTATTATTAAACCCACTTTATAGATTAGCACACTGAGGTTAGACAGACAAAAGCTCACAATGCCAGATCTTGAATCTAGGACTGTCTTACTCCAAATTCCGTGCTCTGAAATTAAATCCTTAGTACACTGAACACTCCTAAGCATTTTTGTTCATCCTGGCAGTGTGCATGAAAGTTAATGAAGACAAACAGCAATTCTAGGTGGAGACTTCCAATTTTAATAATACCCATACGGTTGTCATCATGTCCCCAAACCAGTGGAACTTAGTTGGGTTTCAAAAAGTATATCTATTCAAGAGCCAGGCACAGTGGCTCATATCTGCAGTCCCAACAACTCAGGAAGATCACTTGAGGCCAGGAGTTCAAGACCAGCATGGGTGATATAGGGAGACCTTGTCTCTAAAACTTTTTTAATTTTTTAAAAAATTACCTGGGCATGATGGCACACACCTGTAATCCCAGCTACTCAGGAGGCTGAGGCAGGAGGATTGTTGGAGCCCAGGAGTTCCAGAATATACAGGGAGCTATGATTGTGCCACTGCACTCCAGCCTGGGTAACAGAGCAAAACTCCATCTCCAAAAATATATGTATCTATTCAAATTCAGCAAAGCAACTGTTATGACATACAAAACCTGATTTAACTGACTTTTTTCCCCTTGCATTTCAACCAGTGTTCTTAATACAGAGTTTAAGAAGCTTTTATTACTAAGTGTTCAGCTGTCAATTCTGAGGTCCAAGGCACCAACCAACCACCATATTTACTGTGTCTGGGTAATGCAAGCAGAATTAAACATGACCAAAATAATGTTCCATGGCTGGGAAGATCAAGAACTTGGAAACACTGATCCAACCTGCTGGTAGGATGTCTTGATACAGCCATGGAAGACTAGACCATCCAAATTCCCAGACTGCACCCCACTGTGGTTACTGTCATTGCAACAGCATCACCCTGCTGGGCCCACGAGCCCTGAGGAAAAAATTCAGCCAGCAGTGTGCTGGACAACAGCCCATATCACGTGCCTCCCCTCCCGAATCCAAGGCCTGTGATGTCACAATGGCATGTTGAAATCAGCCATGGTGGCCATATTTATACCAATAGAATCAGCAAATGCTACAAATTAGGTCTGTCTCATCCAGAAAACTGATTGTTAAACACTTGCCAGCAAACCACTGGTTTTAATTCACTGCGTTGGAAATTTTTAATGTGGCCCAATAAAACCTGAATGAGTTTGCTATGCCTCATTCTGATTCACTCAGAGAAACCAGTTTCTTGTATGTTTTATCCACCAAATTAGTCACTCAGCCCAAGTTAGCTGAGCACTTACTATATGCCTTGCTGTGCACCAAATGTTGATTGACTAAGCAGCAATCATATTAATCGTAACCACCAGAGAAGGGCCTAATGTCCTAGGAAGGGATTCAATAATAGAGTCTCCAATGCATGCATCATCCTCGTCACCATGGAGTGAAGGCTATATACTGAGATTTGCGTGGGTTTTAGCACAGCCCATCAGTTTCACGCCATCCAATAACACTATATGAGTAAATGCTTTCCAGATATACTTTGTTCAGCCACTGCTGTGTGGACACAACGGCCTGTGGGAGACTCCAGGGTAAATCAATCACAGACACACCCTTGAGAGGTTTATCCTTTACAATGGGATAAACGGATGGACACAGTCACCGATTATGCAGAATAAAACATGACAGGCCCCCAAAGGGAAACACTGACGGAACGTGGACAAAATGTCAGAGAGTAAGACATTGCTTCCACTTGGCGGGTAAGAGGAGTCAGGAAGGCTCTCACCTGAAGCCAGTGGCAAGTCCCCACAGGAAGGAGAAGGAGTCCCTTTCGTGGGGCCACTTAAAAAAGAGGGGGAAGCAAATGGACAACAGAGGAACCTAAGGATGTTTGTTCTTGTCCTTTGACAATGAGGACATCAGCCTAGATTGTGACAACCTCTGCATCCAACATATTCAATTGTTACAGCTTTGGTCTCACACAACAATGCTCAGCCTGAATGTTTCCTGCCTGTGCCTCTTCATCAAAATCCCAGATCTAAATGTTTGTAAATATGAATGGAACAAGGCAGCCTGGAGCTAACGCAAACCTCGAAAGTGAGCTAGAAGGGCCAGAGGCAGTCTTGAGAGGGTGCTGTCTCTCCCGAGGAAAGGACTTTTGGAGCCTCACCCCCATTCCCTACCCAGCAGCCAGATGGAAGGAAGCCAGGCCAGCCCAGAGTCAGCCCAGGGACAGTCACTCTCAGGGATACTACAAAGCTGGCCCCGCTTCAGAGGGAATATTAAGAATTGAGAGAATCTGAATTGATGCCTAAATCACTATTTCCAAAGTTGAATTTTTGTGACCTCACTGGGCTTCAGTCCCTTGGGCTAGAAAATTAGAGAGTCGGACTCAACAGCCCTTAAGGTATAAGGTCAGCCCAGTGCTAACAATATAAAGTATTGTTCATCGAACTCAGGTTCATCGAACTGAGTTTTTATCTTCTGTTTTTCCAAAGTGGTAACTCAGAGGAGCTCTCCAGATTCATTGTCTGATTAACTAGTAAAGTTAAAATCTTGCATTCACTCAACAAAGCATGTCTGAAGGAAAGCACTATTTAAAACTACTTATACATACAAAAAGAGGTCAGAAAGATATTTTCCCCCTGCCTCTCTGGCAGTATCTTGACCCCACTGTGGTTCCTGCTTATCCACGGCTCTTGAATGCCTTGAGCCATTCTTCAAATAGCTGTTGCTTTACTAGATCCTCATAACTCACAGAGAGTAGCCAGATGTCCTCTGAGCCATTTGTCCAAAAGGAAGGTAATATTTTATGAAGGGTAATGAAATGCAACATGTTTCTGAATTGCAGCTAGCACACTGAGCTTAAACAGTGAGAACTGGAGGTCCAACTGTCTTCCAAGATTACCCAAGACAAAGGAAAAAGGGATGCCATATGAGGAGGAGAACTTGCTAAGTGCTCGATACTGTATATATGTCACCATTCGAAAAGGTGAGGGTGGGTACAGTGGCACTCAGAAATAGTCCCAAAGTACTTACACTTGTAGGCAATTCCATATGATAAATGCTAGGATCTGGGTCTAGGGTAAATACAGGCCAATTCTGGCAGTGAAATCTAGAGAGAAACTGAGGTATGAAGAATAATTCAAAGTGAGCAAAGGATAGGGAGGGAGCATTCCAGGCAAGAAATTGGAAGTAGAGAAAAGATAAAAATAAAAACGCATCTATTTTTAAATAAATGAATAGCTTATATGATTGAACAATTTGTAAATATTCATCTATGACACTGGACTTCCAGGAACTTCCATAGCCATTTTGGTCCAAGCATTGATTGGAATAAGTTTTAAATTGTGCTCATGGTCACTCAACATTTCTTCCATCTACAATTATCAAAGCAATAATTATATACACATATATATATATACACGCTACTTGTATACATACATATAAATATACTAATTTATATACATTTTCACATTCAACCTCACAGCAGCCTCCGTTGGAGCAAAAGCAAGGGTACCAGCCTTTGTTTTCAATTATGTGCCAGACCTATAACAGACTTCATTGCATTTCATTTGCTCCTCAATTCAACTGTGAATAAGGGTAATATTATTTCCATTTCACAGATGGGGAAACAGAGACTCAACAAGGTGAGCTCCCTGGCCAGGGCCAGACAGCCAGAGGACAGAGAACGAGACCACACTCCAGACATTCAGGCCCTAACAGGCTCCAACTATACAAGGGCTGCCCCAAAACCACAATGACCACCTTGAGAAGCAGTGAGGTCCCCTCACCAGGAGTACTGCAGCAGAGGCTGAGCAGGGTCAACATATCGTAGAAAAGATGTCTCCCTTAGGAGGAAGTCCAGAGGAAGTGGCCTCTCGGATCCTTTCAAACTTTCCAATTCATTTGAGTAACAGCCACCATGATCATTAAGGCTGTTTACAGACATTCTGGTTCTGTCCTCCTTTGCAGGAAGGTAGTTATGTCATGTGTCTTGTTCTGGCCAGTGAAATGTAAGCAAAAGTGACGTGTCCCTTAAGGTCAGAGCTTTAAGAGTGGGGAACAATTCCCCTCTTTCCCTCTCCACTGCTTTGGTGATCATGAAGGCAGATGTGGGGGATGGGGTGTCCTTCGTCTGGGTCTCTGAATAATCCCAGTGAGCAGAGGTCCCTGCGGACCTGCAGTGAACCTGTAGTGGGAGCAGGAATTAAACTTTGCTGGTTTTAAGTAACTGAGATTGACCTCGACACAACCCAGCCTATCCCGACCGATACAGTGGCATTTTAGATCTGAATTCTTCAGAGACAACCTCCAGAGCTGACATCCTACATAGCTGAGTTTAGGGGGCAAAGCAACCCTTGCTGAGCGGTTCTGTGAGGATAAGCTAGTGACACAGACCGAACGAGAACCTTTCTAAGTCCAGGCTGTGAGAGGTGAGAAGAAAGAACTGCAGCAGAGGAGGAGTGTTTCCATTCAAGGGGTGGAATTATCCCTTGCAATCACTTGGGCACAAAATCCAGTAATTTACCACTGTGGCATTCTCTTGTCTCCCAAGAGGAAAGCAGAACACTTTCTTTCTAGAAAAATATTGACCTTTTCTATCACACAGACAGACTAGCAGCAATTTAACTATGATTCCTGTAGTTCATCCCCCCAGGACATCATCTGTGCAAGGGAGAATATTGATTTTTATCTTTTTAAAAAATAAACTTGCTAAAATAAGCACAGTGGTGATGGTTTTGTTTGGCTTTGTTTTTAATGCAGAAGCAGGGTGAATATTTTTTTAAACAGACAATGAATTACAGGATCAGGATTATATGAAAGGGATGGGAAATGTTTGAGCTTTCAGACAGCAAATCCACCAAGAATAAGATACCACCACTTTACTTTTGTATCCTGGGACAATCGATGCTTTAAATATAGATGCAGTTCAGTCCCTCTTAATGAACTTCACATCTGCATCTCTGGGCAGTTCCAGCAGGGCATATGCTTTACTGGGAAAAGAGACTGTCTGGAGGCTTGGGTGGACCTAATTGCTCTTTCCAAGTGTCTAGTCCAACAATCCTGCTTCATTTGTGTGCATTCCGATACACAGCCAGCTGCGAGGGCAACGGAGTCAGAGACTGCCGTGGCATAGAAAGAGTTCAAATGAAAAGTTGCATCCAGTTGACAAAGTTCACAACAGGGGCTTCTTAATGAGACCAACGCCCCCTTCCTCTTAATCCATGCATACAGCTTCTAGAGACAAATGGGCTGCAAAATGGAGAAGTTCATTTCTGGCATTACCCCTTTCTCATGCCTCACTAGATTTTATTCTGGCTTACCCCAGAAACAATGTACCCCTTGACAGGCCACAGTAGCATTAACTGGGATCTTTTAGACAGTTTAAGTGGTTACTCACCCTTAATATCTATTGTCCAGAAAGGGCCTTCCAGCTCTGCGCAGGAGCTGCATCAGATAACATAGGCACCCTTGAGCATTTGCTCAATTTCCAACAACACGAGCAAGGAGTGTTCGGTCACCCCTCATTATAGGGAGTATCTTCCATCACAGGTAATTTCAACGTGAAGACTAAATGAGGTCTAAGGGGGTTGTCTTTAACACACCATTCCCCTCACCAGGCTAGAAATACTGCATACACTTTACATTACAGCACGTGCTCACTTATGCCGTTGCAGAATTCCTCCTTCTATGCCCACATGAAAAACAAGAAACTGCCCACTGTATAGAAGGAAAAGTTGGAGACAGGAGAGAGAGAGCCACACAAAGCTCACATAAATGTTTTATTGCAGCAAAACAGAATTTTGTCATTCTGTGAACCTTCTCGGGTAATAAAGTTTTTTCTTACAATGCTGTCTTGATCCAGATGTGAGGCCCTGGCTGGAAGCCGGTCCATTCCCCTTCTACAGCAGATTAAGTCCACAACCCAACCATTTCCCTTACCAGGGCCGCTATGCACCTGTCCTGTGTATCCCTGGGCTAGATATGGGACAACTAGCCACAGCCACTATCCCATGGTGCCCACAAAATTATTCAAATTAACCCATCCACACGGAGCCCATGAGCTCTCACTAACCCCAACCCCCTTGCCATACAGAAGCTGCCCATACAGCTCCAGCTGGCTGTTGGCCCGTCCCCGGGTGACTCCGACTGGCAGCCTTTTCTTATTCCCCACTGTAAGTAGCAAAGAGTTCTGCCTTTCATCTATCTGAGTGTCAGTGTGTTGTGTCCCGCCATCAAAAGCACCTTTCAAATTATATAAAACACCCTGAAGAACCGAGTAGATCCACTTTTTCCCACAGTCCTCTCCTGGATCAATATCAAATACATAGGCCTCTTCCGGCCTCACAGCCATTGGGCTGCCCCGACCAATTAGAAGCATTCAACCTGCTTGCTGAAAACTAGTTAAGACAGCTAAGTAAACACGACCGCAGACCGCCACCATTCACACGCTTCACATTAGTGGCTTCAGCTACTGGCCTTGGGACATGCAGAAATTGTGTCTATTTCCACTCACCTTATTAACTCAGTGTATAGCAGAGTTCTTATCATATTCACAGGTGCTCAATAAATGCATGCTGAATGAATGACATGCAGGGTCCAAAAAAAGCACAGAAAAATGTAGTGGTTCATTCAGAAATTCAACACAGATCTGATGGCTGTCTGCTATGTTCCAGGCACCTGGGTTTCAGAAGTGATGATAACATTGTGCACTTTCATATCTAAGAGGATACTAGCAATGTGCAAACATCAAGGAGCTCTTGCTAGGGGGCGTGCCATTCAGTGATTTAGTTCAACACTTATTTGAGTGCAAGGCTCACCTCCTGAATGGACCATTCCCTGGCCTCCCCAGGAGAGGCGTCCATCACCTTGTATTATATCCATTTGCTGACCTTGAGCTCCCTGAGAGCAAGGACCATCTCTAATGCATCTTCATCTCCCCATATCCCCCTAGCAGAGTGTAGCTCCATCCTTAGCTAGTGCCCAGCAAGTACTGGTTGAATGAGTGGGTAATAAATAAATAAATTCCCTACCACGTGCCTCCTGCTGTGTGCACGCTGAGAGAGGTGATGGGGCGGGAAAGACACAAAAGCGGTGGTTCTCAGACTGCAGTGTGCATCAGGATCCCCTGGAGGACTTGTGAAAACGCAGGCCCCGTCTCTGATTCTGTAGGTCTGGGAGGAAGCCTGAGGATGGGCATTTCACACAGGGGACACCGACACTGCGGATGCAGAAACCACACTGTGAGATTTGCTGGTCTCCAGGAAGGACTTGGTGTGGCTCCCCTGGTGTCAGAGAGCTTACTGTGAACAGATGCTTACACAGAGGAAACAGGGAGGGAAAGAAAAGAACAACTGGCAGATGATATCAAGCCTATTTTTAAAATTCCACAAACAGTGGACACAATAAATAGAGGATATATCAAGCCTGACTTCATTAACATCTTTTAAAGAGAAGGAAACAAATCTTAAGAAGGTAAATGATGTTTCTGAGGTCAAACCACAATGGGCTGTGCTTATAAGAGACTTTCCCAAAAATGTCCGTCTTTATCCATCACAGGCCCAAACTAGCTACAACCAAATTTCCATCAACAGTAAAATTAATACATAAAGTGAGGTACATATTTATACAAAGGAATATCACACAGCAGTTTAAAAAAAAAAACCACAGCAACAGCAAGGAATCTCACAAATATCGAATGAAAGAAGTCAGATGCAGAAGAGTACATTCTGTTTAAGTCTATTTATACAAACTTTAAAGAGAGGCAAAACAAACCTATCTTACTTTGGGGGAACATGGAGCCAAAATAAGTGGAAAGGGAAATGAGGGAATTTTCTGGGGTGCTGTGATATTCTACCGCTTGATGTGAGTGGGGGTTACAAGGCTCATTGTGATATTTTTGCATTTTTCTGCCTGTATGTTATACTTTAAAACACAGATTTAAAAAAAAAAAAAAAAAAAGACCAAAGGGGGAAAAAAAAGTGGTTGAAAGGAAAAAATAGAAGTGGAGCTAAACCTGTGAGTCAATTCCCTGTGCTGGGAGCTGGCACAGAATCCTCTCCCAGAACAGCACGGAGGTGGCGGGAAGCTTTTCCAAGGAGGCAGAGAGGGACAGGGATCACTCCAGAAAGCCTAATTCCAGGCCAATTCCGCAGGCCCAGCAGGTGAAACGATCAGATCACCTTAAAAGTGTAATACCTAAATTAATCTTTCACATGAGAATCATAGAGCTGGAACACACCTAGGAGATCATAAAAGTTCAGAAGAAGGTTTTATAGCAAAATTTCTTAGCGTCTTTCACATAAACCAGCTCAGTATTTGTCTCTGCTGGGAGCTTGGTGAGGTGGGCCGGGGCAGATGTCTTTCTTGGCTCAATTTCCTCCCCTATAAAAATGTTTTCTCACTGAATTCTGTAACCTTTCTCATCGTCGAGGAAGACAAGGTTTTATTTAGGTCTCAGCTCAGAAGAGAACACATTCTTTCTTCTAAACTCCATTGTTCTGATACATTTTTGCGAACGACAAAGGAACCCGAGTGATCTGGAAGTGTCAATATCAAATCCTTTCTTGGGGGATCAGACTGTGTTTGTCCCAACATTTCTGTAAGTGAAGCTGCCCACCAGCTCTGCAGGCTGTTGTAAACATCTGGCTGGTTCAGAAATACAGCCTCCTAACTGAGCTATTACAGTAAATGGTCTAGACAGCGCGACTAGAACTCTTCGCTTTTTTACACTTCATAAACCTGTATGTAAGTGCAGGTGAAGGCAGTCGTAAATATAAAAACCACCAGAGCGGAATGGCCTTTGATTCTTTGTTTATCACGGGCTAATTAAAACACAAGCCGAACATAACTCAGTCCTTTAATGGAAGTTACCAGATGTGTTATAACTTGACCCTGCTCAGTATGAAGTCCGTGTATAATAACTATAATTTTTATTTAGTACAGCAGCCCTGCTATAGTTGAGGGTGTGTCTTTCTTTTGATTACAAGGTCCACATTTTAAGGAGGGGGGAAGGGGATGGTTAACTACTGAGAACATGTTCTCTGGGCATTGAAACTATGATTAATATAAGCGCTGTCCAGGAGTGAATTCCTGGATGCCCTGCATGCTATAGTTATCCACTGTGGTGGAGACACATTTTCACTGGAAGTATAATTACTGACTTTTAAAAGTCACCTTTCATCCCAAGGAACCCCAGCTCTCTCTAAAGCATTAGAGAGCCATTACAAATTACAGTTAGAGTAATAGTTTCAACCATTCAGCCATCACTTAAGAAGCACTTCAGCTGCCTAGAGCAGGAAAGGTCAACCTTGTGGAGGCCGCCTCTCCTTAGTCAGGAGTCCATGTGGATCTTTGTCCTGTGGGGTGGCCCTGGTGAATGGCCAAGGAACTTTAAGATTTGGAACTGGCCACACATTCCTGTATACTAGTGCCACGAACACTTGGGCATCCAAGATGCACAATTCCATCATGCTATTAGTGGGGCCAGAAAGGGCATTATTCCAACTATAGGATGCCAGCCCTCAAATCCCAACCCCTGACTCACCTGAACCCTAGACTCATTCCCATTGGATATCTCCATTTGGATGCCTCCCAGCCCACAGCCCCTGGCACTTAAAACTCAACTTTTCCAACATGGAATTGATCATGTTTTCGGGGAAACCACTCTTAGGTTCCCCAACTCAGTTTGCCAAATCCCAAAACCTCAGCTTCATCCTTGATTCTTCCCTCTCTCTCCACACTCACACTGTACCCAAAATCTATCAATTCTACCTCTTTCCTTCTGACCCACACTTCCACCATTATCTTCCATCCAGTTCAGCTTGTCATTTTATCTCATTCACTAAAATAAGGGCTCTCAACCAAGGATAATTTTCACACACTCCCTACCACACCAGGAGACATTTGGCAATGTCTGGGGACATTTTGGGTTGTCACAACCAGGGGCTTAAGGAGGTGCTACTGACAACTAGTGAGTAGAGGCCTGGGATGCTGCTAAACATCCTGCCATACACAGGACAGCCCCCACCACAAAGAAGTAGGAGTCCAAAATATCAGCACCATGGTTAAGAAATCTTTACCTAAAACATCTCCCTGCTAAAGTGCCAGGGCCAGCTGATAAAACACAAATCTTAATATGCAACTGTCCTACTCAAAACCCTTTGCTTTGGTTTGCATACTTGTCCCCTCTAAAACTCATGTTGAAATTTAATCCCCAATATGGCAATATTGAGAGGTGGGGCCTTTAAGAGGTGATTGGGTCATGAAGGTTCTGCCCTCAGGAATGGATTAATTCATTCATAGATTAATGGGCTAGTGGATTAATGGGTTATCATGGGAGTGGGACTAGTGGATTTACAAGGAGAGGAAGAGACACCTGAGCTAGCATGTGAGCACGCTCAGCCCCTCACCATGAACCTTGTGCCACTTCAAGACTCTGCAGAGTCTTCACCAGCAAGAAGGCCTTTACCAGATACAGACTCTCATCTTGGACTTCTCAGCCTCTGTTACTGTAAGAAATTAAATTTTTTTTTTTTTATAAATTACCCAGTTTCAGGTATGCTGTTATAAGCAACAGAAAACAGACTGAGATACTCTTCAAATGTCATTGCTCTTAGAATAAAGCCCCCAATCTCTGGCATGCTCCCCAAGGCCCTCCACCACCTGCCCGTGGCCTGCCTTCTCGGCCTCGTCTGAAATTGCTCTCACCAGCCTTCCCCGCAGGCTCCACACTCCAATTGTCCACCCCAAGATTCTTGTACTTCCTTGAACTTCCTGGGCCTCTGCCTGAAATTTCTCCACCCAAGTTCACTGAGTTCACCTGTACTAAGCAAACTCTTAACCTGCAGATTTCAGCCCAGACTAATCTCCTATACTAGGCATGCCTCAGGCCCTCCCATGGCCCAGGCTTTTGTACCGTCCCTTTCCTTGACCATGTGTTACCATTGAGTCCCCTGCATGCTCCCTATGGGCAGGGGACTTTGTCTACCTGTGCCCTGCGGCTCTATCTTGTGTTTGCCTTGCAGTAAGGCACTTGATGCATGTTCACTGAAATAGTTAATGCACAATACCATATTACACTAGAGTTGGTCTCTGGGGGTGTTTAGATTTGGGCAACTCAGTGAAACAAAACCCTGTATCTTAAACAAATAATTTTTTATATTTTGATTTATTCATTAAATCTGTGTCCCTTGGAAAGGGCTTTAAAGTCATTTTCTGCAACCTCTCATCTGATGCCCATGTCTCCCTTACCCAACTGCCCTGTATTTGTACACTCACACACACATGCATACACATACATGCATGACCACACATATGCGCATGCATATGTATGCACAAACACACCCATGTGCACATGTACACCCATATGCACACACAACCACACATGCACACACACAAACACACACATACACACATGAACATATACACAGAGCCTATGACAACCAGCGTTAACTTGAACACATCTAGTAACAGGGGAATCACCTCCTTTGAAACAGTCAGTTCTATATTTGGCAAACATTTTTAGAAAGTATTTTTTATATACTGAGCACTCATGTGTCTTCCCAAAGCTCTTATCCACTTGTTAGTTGCAGCGCCTGTGGTCATTCAAGACAAGCCAAACCCCTCTTTCTTCTACTTGACAGACAGACCTTCAGCCTCTCCTGGTCTTCCTCCCATAGCCCCTTGTCCAGTGTTTCTCTTTTTCTGTTTCTTGTCTGAACCAACTCCACCTAGTCAAGTTCTCTCAAGACGACTTTGGAACAGTGGTTGGTATCCCATAGCCAGTGAGCCTCCCGAATTACTACCAAATCTTTAAAGGGTAACGTGGCAATATCTACCAAAATTTACAATGCACACGCCCTTTGATGCAATAATGTACATTTCTAATAACTTATGCTCAGATGCTCAAAGGCACATGAACAAGAATGTTAACATTGTAGTGCTATTTTCAAAGGCAAAGATTGGAACGTTCTTGAGTGTCCATCTTTAGAGGACAGGTTCCCAAACAATAGCCCATCCACATAATAGAATGCCAGGCCACTGCTAGAAAGAATGATGTGCCCCTCAACATGCTGAAGTGGGACAGACTGCAAGGTATGTCATTATATGCAAAACCTAAACTTCAGAACAATGTGCTTTGATATATTCCTAGGGTATAGAAGAGGGATGGAAAGGAGAAGAAAAAGAGAAAGTGAGAGATGCTACAAAGAAGAAAATGCACTATTTTGATTCCTTTTTCTAGTCTTCCTTTCACCCTAATTTGCAGCAAAATAAGACCAGGGAAGACAAGCAATAACTTAAATGTCACCTTAACCATCAGGGAAGAACCACAATGTTACAGAGAGCCATTTGGTTCTCCTTCAAAAATTGCAACTTTCCTGGACCCAATACCAGAGTCTTTTTTGTGTGTGTGAACTAAATGTTATCTAATTAGCTGACTTAACACAGGTAAACCTACTTAACGAGTAGAGTGGCATTAGATAAAATAAAGGAGATGTGAATTTATTCAAGTAATATACAGGGAGATGTGAATTTATTCAAGTAATATACAGTACTTCTCTAGAAAATAATTACTTCCTTGAATTAAAGTAGTGATCTTTCCTGTGACTTGACTTGCCAAAGATAATTAAGGTTTGCAACTGATTAAGAGCCAGGCACCAATGCACAGCAATCCAAAACTTATATTCAATTGACTGCTCATAAGTTTCTTTCCTAGGTGGTTCAAAAAAGTCAAAATCTGCTCATTTTAACTAGCCTTTTTGTAATATTTTTAAGAATTAAGAGAATATTCTGTGTAGTATTACTATTTCTATATAACGTTGGCTAGAAAAGTAAGTTTCCCAATACCCACTCATCTTTGAAAATGGATCATCACGTAAACTTTAAATATTGTCCTTACAGCAACAACAACAACAATGACAAAAGCCTACTTCTTCTCTGCCAAAGAAATAAGGAGAAATCAGATGTATTTTGAGTCTCAGAAGGTGACATATTAATAGCAACTTTTATACTAAGTAATATGTATTAAAGACATTTTCAAAGTTGGACCACCACATATCTTTGTGTACATGAGAAAAATCATACCAAATGCCAACCACTAGCAGAATTCCCAATGTTTCCTATTTGGAGAGACCTATTGTCAACAAGGCACATCTATCAGCATCAATACTCACTGAAGAGATGTCAAAGGCATTTGGAGGTGAAGACAGTCTGTGAAATGTGTTGAGCTTACTGAATTTTGATCCTGATGGGGGCCATACATCTGGGGAACTTGAAAGGACAGAAAGATGAGTAGCTAAAAGCACTTTGGTCGAGGTAAATGATGAGATGGTATTCTGTGAGATGTCACTTTTTCTGCATAAGAATTGTTTTAGCAGAACACTGCTCTTTCTCACTTTGTATATTACTACCCAAACACACAAAAATATTACCACCATTTGCTGAGGAGATGGTTCAATTTAGCTTCTGCAACATCCTTGTTCTCTCTCTCCATTCCAGGTCTCAGTTTCTGTGTGTGCATGTAATTAATACTTGCACTTAAGTAGTTTGGGGTGTAAAATAAAGGGATCCTTTCAATATTCAAATTAAACGAGCACCAGACCCTACCACCCAGCAGGAAGATATCATATCTCTCCCCTCCCCAGAATCTCCCTCCTGTGTTAAATCTCAGAAAATCCAGATATGTTTTCTGGGTTTCCAAGGTAAGTCCTAGCTATATCCTTGCAGAAGAGAGAGCTCCTACAACCAAGGAGTCCCATGCTCCGCTGTTGGAGGTTCTGCAATGATCTGTTATGTGCCTCCACCAAACTGTGCATGCTCCCTGTGACCTAGAGAGACCATGCAGAGGACTGTGACAACTATTACTCACTCAGCAAGAGGTGAAATCAGGGTGGAAAAAGACATCTCTCTTCCCCCAGGAGTAGGCTTAATTCTAATTTGCTCTATCCTTGTACAGCTAGGGAATTATGCAACTCTGTTGGTACACAAACACATACACACACACACACACACACAGAGTAGTTCCCCCATGCCAGATCCTTGATGCCAGGTGAGCCTGAGGAGGTTTTCAGACTCAACCCTCCTTCTTTCTCCACATTTGTGTTGCAGCCCTGAGCAAATCTCTCCCAATACTCCAAGGTCTTGGGGGAAAATTAAGTCTCTTACACATTAAAAAAAAAAGTATTCAATATTGAGTTCTTCATAAACTCAATACTCTTAAATTTCATCATCCCTGATGCTATGATCTTTGTAATTTCAACGTTATGCACCTGGCCTTGTCACATTGTGTCATTTTTGGAATAAGAGGGGGCAAATGAAGCTGATCTGTATTTAACAGACAGCTATTTACATGCCAGAATTCAGTTTTATTTTGGGTAAGTTAAAATATGGCTTCATTTATCAGATAACCTGAGTTTCCAAAACCTAACCATCATTTTTCTTTTTTTCCAGACAAAAACTATTCATTCCTTCATCTGGGATTTTAGACTTACTTATGTCTTCAAATGTACATCTTCCTGTGCTGGGGGTGTAAGGACAGAGGGAAAACAAGGCATAGCTCTAGACTCTCTCAAAGTCACATTCTGACAATGAGGACAAACCCATCCAGAAACAGTACATAGTACATGTACATGGGCTGAGCCTCCACAGTTCTTCTGTCTCCACCAGGTATGAGAATGATGTTCAAATGCCTAGCTAATGACGTCTATATCCCTGACACCCAGCACACAGAGGTGTTCAAGATATGTTGGTAAACAAGTCAATGAATGAATAAATGAATTATGCACAACACAGAACACTAGAACAGCCTTGACAATTCACAATGATCATGAAAACACCCTCATCAATTGAGTCAGCCACTAGTCTACCAGCAAGAATGCAATGAGAATGAAATAATGGCCCTGAATCTTCTATTTTGATTCATATATTAACATCAGGAAACTGGGATTAGACAACCACACATGCCTTGCACAGAAAGTCTCATAATTGTAAAAATTAGCTTTGATATTAAGATTTAGCTTTAAGTTTAGCTGAAACCTAGCCCACCCTCAGGTGCTTTAGCTGGTGTGGATTTAAAGACTGGATTTTTCTAAAGTATAATTAACACTCCTCTAATACTTCTTCTGAGCCTCCTTAGGTCATCTGATGAATCCAGCTACGGGAAAGAAACTATTTAACCCATAGGCTTTGAAAATCAGCCAAGGATACCATCTTATGCATTCATTTGTATCTGTAGAAAAAATCCTGCCAGCCATCTGAGGGTTAAGTAGTATTCCTGTCATGTTTGCCCCGAACTTGCCCAGTTAAATTGCAACAGCATGGGTCTCCATAATTATCTAATTGTTAGTGTTGTGCCTTTACGTAATTTATGATGTAGCATTAAAGTCTGACCCTGGGTTTGAAATGAAGTGCAGTACTGCTGACATCCAAGCTCAAATTAGTAGGTAAGCACCCAATTAACGATTATGCTTCTGAGCTTTCATTTCCATCTGACCACACTGCTACGCTAATCAGTTTTCTAAGCCTTTCACCTTCCCCATAACTAACAAGCGTTTCTCCTGATTTTTATGTCTATGGATGCCCTGCATCCTCATAAAAATCTCTTCAAGACTGCTGTCTTTAAGATTCCTGCCAAAAATGGCTGTCCACAAGTCAGCTGTCTGACTCTGATGCCCTTTGATGGCAAAACCAAAGGTCCCATTTCCCTCTTTGGAAAAGAGATAACCTCGGCAGAATAACTTAGAGTCTGTTAATGACTTCCATTGGCTCCTGGAATCACTCAAAGTGAAGGATGGAGCCATTTGGATATTTAGATCATGGAGTCTGAATACTCTCAAGCAAGGGACCTACCAAAATCCCCACCATTCATCTGGCCACTGGGGAAAGAAGAGAGTAAGCAGTAGGAGGGGGAAAATCAGACATTAGTCCCTTTTCCAACTACACACCTCCTTCACTATTCTCCCCGTACCTCCTGGTCAACTCTCCCCATTCCCTCCACCCATCTGTACCTGAATCTACACAGCAGCAACTGAGCATGAAATATTAGAGTATTTTCAGAGATCCAAGGTATCATTACATTAACCTTAGTACCTGTACCAGGAAGATATTTAATAAACATACGTGAATGTTGAAATGAGCATCTTCACAGGGCAGTGACCTGAAAATCACTGCAGATGGGTGCAATTTTTTATGAGACCATTTCTCCTGTCTTCACACCCATTGTTCTTTCTAGGACCTGTATCACTTGCATTTTGATTCCAAGTTAGCCTAACCACTCTAGCCTCAGCTCATAACATCAGATAAGAGCTGCAAATTCATTTACAACCCCCCAAATATGTAAGATCTGCATTTAGAATCCCTATAACTACTTTCCACAACCCATACCCTAAAATATAACCAATAATTACCTTCTACTCCAGATTCACCAACTTTCCTACCCAACATAGACATCATCCTGTCCAATTCATGTTTGTTCTAACCATAATGCCAAAAACTTTATCCAACATCAGTGGCTTCCAAACCTTAGTACCAGAAGGTTGTTTTTGTTTTTCATTTCTAATTGAACTTACACATAACTATTACTCCAATACAAAAATCTCATTATGAAAAACTGATTTAAAAAAAAATTTCTTCTGGTGAGAATGTGGCTGAAACCCACCACCACTATGGTGTCATCTGAAGACACACTGCACACACGGTTTGAAAACCACTGTCCTGAGAGAGACTGGAAGGACAGAGATCAGATGAAAGTAAAGATTTAATTTGCTTAGTGTTTCCTTTCTTTTTTTAGTTGTCCAAAGTGGTCTCACACTCATTGAGTACAAAGGATTTTTTTATTAATCTTGGGAAATAAGAAGAGCAAAGGCATCCTTGTTCCCATTTTGTGGGTGTTCCAGGACACAGAGCTGGCTAAGTTGGGATAAGAATTTCATTCCCTGACTCTCAGCGATTTCTCTTTCCAATGGACCACACAGTCTCACTTTAAATGCTTCATATCACATAGCTATACCTCATAATCACTCACACTACTTGATCAGTACTTTTGGTAGAGATGGTTAGAATGACCATGAGACTGAGAAAAATTGAGTATGGACTCAAAAGAATACCCTAAAAACACAATATTTGAGAAGCATATTACAAAACTAACTTATTGTGGAATAAGTCTCAATGTTGTGGACTTCTCATCCAACTTAACTCTTCATTATGTAAATTGGCAAAGAGAGGCTCTTATCAATCCCAACCAGGTAAGAGCCATAAGACTACATTAGCAAATCCTCATCTTTGATCAGAATTTGATCAGGATTGTTTATGGCATACAGATATTTAAAAGTGTAAAATAAGCAAATTAATCAAGTTTCTTCCAAACTTAGTGGTCAGGCGATGTAGATAACACATAGTCCTGGAAAAAGTAATTGCATGGTAGTAACAGCTGTCTCTGGTACTTGCTAAAAGAGGATGGTAGCAACCTTTACAAGAGAACCGCAAAATTCATGAGAAAAAGCGACATTTCCCTCCCCAGAGCCTGGAGAGAGCAAGTGTTAAACAGGAAGCCCCTGACAAGGGGCAGGGTGGAAGGAGACTTGGGTCCATTTCCAGGGAAAACTCCATCATCTGACTATCCCTACTTGGCTGTATACACACACACTTCAGATTATTTAAGGAAAATTTTGTTTACATTATATGTTCAATAAATACTTGTGGAAGAAATAAGCAAACTGAAATTCCCTATTAGTCATTATTATAAAATCAAGAGCTTTTGAACTGAAAACATTTGGATTCAAACCCCAGCTATGCACAGAGTAACTGAACCCGGCCAAGTTATTTAACCTCTCCAAGGCTCCATGTCTCACCTGTGAGGTGAGAATAATAATACCCCTTTCATTGCATCATTTAAGGATTAAATGAAACAACACAGATAATGCACAAGGTTCATGGGGGACATAACAAGTACTCAATAATGCTCCTTCCTTTCCTTTCACCCATAAGATCTCAGATGCAATGACATGTGGCTCTCAGTCCCACAATTCAAAAACACTTATTTAAAAATAGCTTTAAGAAGGCACAAATAAATGGGAAAATATCTTGTGTTTATGAGTTGCAAGAACTAATATTGTTACATTGTCCATACAGCCCAAAGCAGTCTACAGATTTTAATCCCTATTAAAATTCCAATGACATTTTTCACAGAAATAGAAAATAATCCTAAAGTTTGTATGAATCACAAAAGACCAGAGGCATCACAATACCTGACTCCAAATTACACTTCAAAGCTATAGTAATCAAAACAGCATGGTAGGCTGCCAGGCATAAAAATAGACACATAGATCAATGGAACAGGATAGAGAATCTACAAATAAACCCATTCATTTATGGTCAATTGATTTTTGACAAAAGCACCAAGAACACACAATGAGAAAAGGATGGGGGGAAAGGCGGTACATGGGCAACGTATGTAACCTGCAATTGTGTATCCCCCATAACAATAAGATGAAATTTAAAAAAATGGGAAAAGGACCATCTCTCTAATGAATGGTATTGGGACAACTGGATATCCACATGCCAAAGAATGAAATTAGCTCCTTATCCTACCCCATGTACAAAAATCAACTCAAATGAATTAAAGACTTAAACATAAGACCTGAAACTGTAAGACTACTAGAAAAAACATAAAGGAAAAGCTCCATGACATTGGTCTAGGCAATAATTTCTTGGATATGACCCCAAAAGCACAGTCAACACAAGAAAAAATAGATAAATGATATTACATGAAAATAAAAATATTCTGCACAGCAAAGAAAATTAACAGAATGAAGAGACAACCTACAGAATGTGAGAAAATACTTGCTAACCATACATCTGATAAGGGTTTAATACTCAAAATATATAAGGAATTCAACTCAATAGCAAGAAAGCAGATAACCCATTTTTTTAAATGGGCAAAGGACCTGAACAGACATTTCTCCAAAAAAGACATACAAATGGCCAAGAGGTACATGAAAAAATACTCAACATCACCAATCATCAGATAAATGCAAATTAAAGTCATAATGAGTTACCATTTCACACATGTTAAAATGGTTATTATCAAAAAGACAAAAGATAACTAGTGTTGATGAGGATGTGAAGAAAAGAGAAATTTTGCACACTGTTGGTAAGAGTGTAAATTAGTACAGCCAGTGTGGAAAATAGTATGGAGATTCCTCAAAAAATTAAAAATGGAACTACCATATGATCTATCTACCAATCCCACTACTGGATATATACAAAAGGAAATGAAATCAGTATGTCAGAAAGATATCTTCACCTTCATGTTCACTGCAGCATTATTTACAATAGTCAAGATCTGGAATCAACCTAAATGTCCATCAATTGATGAATGAATAATGAAAATACGGTATATATACACAACGGAGTACTATTTAGCCTTAAAAAGAGAAGGAAATACTATTATTTGCAACAACATGGATGAACCTGGAGGACATCAAAAAATTTCAGTTAGGAGGAATAAATTCAAGAGATCTATTGTACAATGTGGTGACAATATAATAATATAATAACAATGTATTATATTTGGAAAATTGTTAAGAGAGAATTTAAGTATTGTCACCCAAAAAATGATAATATTGTGAAGTAATAGATATGTTAATTAACTCAATTGAACCATTCCACAATGCATACCTATTTCAAAACATCATGTTGTATTCAATAAATATATACAATTTTTGTCAATTTAAAAAATAAAAAAGTAACTTCAAGCCTTGCACTCACTGAGTTTCCAACCTAGGAACTGTGCTAATTTATCACAAAATTGTTTAAGAGTAACCTTTGTTTTTCTAGATTAGAAGCGTGGTTTCCCCACTAACTCTTAAGGGCAGAGGAGAAAAAAACAAGGATGAAAACTGTCAACTTTCAAGTGTTACAAGAATAAAGGGGCAGTGATTGCATTTACTCCCAAGGACATGTGTCAAAGGTAGTAACAAAAGAGACATAACAGGTAGACTGTATTTGATTTCTGCAGGCTAATTTTACTGGACTGTTTCCATTTCAGCAGCCTTTATCACTGTGCAGGGGATAGAGACAGCTCACTATAGGTTAATGTAGATTTTCCTAGAGGCTGAAACTAAAGGGAAGCTGGCACTTATGAGGACAGAGACCCCAACAGCAACTTTGCAAGGATATCCCCAAGAGTCCACCCACCATAGATCACCTGCACAGTGGGAGTATCAGTCAGGATTTGATCTGACAAGCAGAACCACTCTGAGTGATTCGGGATAAGCAATGTGTTTCTGAGATTGGACCTGGAGGATGGAGGTGAGTCCCTGAAAGGCTATTGCCTCTGCATCTGGTGTTGTGCCTGCCATCACCATTACTAGATCATCTGGGGAGGCAGCCAGGAAGGAAAGCTGGATGTGAAGTCAGGGAGAGTAATGACAAAGTGGACCCCACACGCACAAGCTGGAATCTACAAATACAGACTGAACCCCACGTCTGATTCTCTCCACCTCTAACTTAAAACAAGTGGGCAACATGAAAAAGCTGACCTCCTCTGCCATAGAGCTGCACACAGAAGAAAACCTCTGGGAGCCTGAGTTGCTATGGGTGCAGGTGCTGTCCCTCCCCAGCAAGGTGAGCCAACACCTCAGTGACGACAGCGTGCCTGTGCTGCCACAATGCTTGGCACCCCACCCGCCCCAACCTTAGGAACATAAAATTGGCTGCTGCTTTACTTCCACCTCCCAAATCTCACACACATTTCTCCTGTGGCCAACCCTAACATGGGACCAGACAGGGAAGGGAGCTCTAAAAGACATAGCTCCAGCTTATCTAAATTCGTATGGTGCAAAACCACCATAGAGCGCAAATAACAGAACTCAATGAAGAAAATGCCCTTCACTGGCACACCGACCAGCCAATACCTGGCAGGCTCCTTCATTTCTCTCCAACCGTGTCCCCCAAGATTTCCAACAGCAGCATATCCCAAACCCCAACGTCCCCTACTCCTGCTTCCTGTTGACCTGTGTTTGGTTAACTGCCAGCATGTAAAATCTGAACGTATCCCTCATTTCTATGGTCACAAAGTACACTTTGAACGAATGACCTCCGATGATCATGGCAACTCTTACCCCCCTCCACCGGCTCACGAATTACCAATGAAAGGACGTCCTAATCGAGAGGGTAATTTAATCTGAATTGCTCTTTAATCCCTGGGCATCTCTTGACTGCCTGGCTGTCAAAAGAAAGTGTGTTTTTTCAGCTGCATGGTCTATTGGGCTTTCATTAATCTACCCTGCTTTAATATCCATTAGTGAGCATTAATCTAAAAGGATGGATTTGGGGCAGAGATCCCATTCCTCTTGTCTTTTCTAATTTTCTATCATCAGAGGAAGTTTATTATTTTCCCCATGAAGCTAAGTGGATAAAATGAGCCAAAGAGTGTTTGTCTGTCTGTCCGTGTTGGCAGATTGCTATTTGTGCCACCACAGCTAGATTTGGAGTTTCTTCTCAGACTCTTCTTGCAAAGTGCACAGCCCAAGTTCACCCTCTTCTCACACTAGATCAGGAATCCCCTCCTTCACCACTGACCACCAGCATGTTCCTTGTTTGGGAAACATTCTCCTTCTCTATGTGTTCTTTGTGGTACCTACACTTCCCTGCAGCACCACGGAGCTGGTCTCTGGACAGGACCCCGGAATCCAGGCTGCAGAGGCAAAGTCAACCTGGAGTCACCCAACTTTAATGTAACGATCAAAAAAAGAGTGATTCCAAGAGGGCAAAAAGACAAAAGCATTTCCCAGCATGTCTGACCACTGTTACCACATGATTAATTTGCATTTCATCTGTATCTTTTCCAACAGGATCTGGAACCTTGCCATCTCTGCAAAGATTGTATTCTTGAGCCATTCCTTTAGGATGAAGATTTAATTTCAGAAAATGGGGCCACTGCTATGATTTGGCACTGGAAGTCCTCTATCCAACATGCCTAAATTTATCTACCCAAAGAAACTTAAATTTCTTTAATTCGGTCTTGAAGTCTTCATCTAAGAATGCAAAAGCTTTTTTTTCCCCACTGTGACAGAGTTCTCCATACTCACATTCTCTCCTGAGAAGGTTCAATTTGGCCTTAAAGAGGCACAAGCACAGGGCCTTCCGTACTGCAAATGTGTGACTTACCTCGGTTCACTTTCTACTTCACTGCAGGACACAACTCTGAAGGATGTGCTGCATGGAGAAGTTCCAGTTTCTCCTTCTTAATTTTGGGACCTAACATGACAATGTTGATAAGCAAATCAGGATAAGAAGACTGAAAAACTATAAACAGCAGGATTCTCCTCTGGGAGGGTGGACACTATTCATCTCTGGCCAGTGGTGCCAAACCAAATGGGATCATGAAATCCAGGGCCTCAAATTTACAGAGTTTCTAATTTTTCAAGAGAAAACAGAAATCCATAGTTTGATGTGAAATCTTCCAAATCCAAAAATAAGTTTCAAATGTTATACCCTGTATAACTCAGAAAATATATTTTCAGGCAGAAGCCAGCCTACGGGTTCCCAGTTTTATGATCTCATTCCCATTGCCTTGGCAGAAAGGCTGAGCTCCTGCAAATGACTTGTTCCCTGGGATACAAGTTCAGTCATCTTGAGTACTTGTAATCCACAATTTAGTTCTATTTGAAGGCACCAGAGAGAGGCAAAAGCAGGTGGAAACTACAGTCACACTGGGTGAAATCCACATATATACAGTTACTGTACAAGAAATACCAGGAAAGTTCTTCAAGCCAGGATGAAGTGACACTAGATGGAAACTTAGATCCACAGAAAGAATGAAGAGCACTGGAGACAGTAAATGTAGAAAAATACCAAAGTCTATTTTTTTCCTATTAATTTCTTGAAAAGGCAACTATTTAAGGCAAATATATATATAAAATATTTAAAATGTTAATTTTAATATACATTTATTTATATGCGTATTTTAAATAGTTATATACATTTAAAAATATACAATATATGATTTTATATACTATTAATATGTATAAAATATAAATATAATGTATGCAGATGTAAAAATATGTGAAAATAGCACAAATGGTATGAAAAGAAAATTAATAAAATCATACCATTTCAAGGGCCTTACATTTTAAATAAAGTGGTACAATAATAATACTAAATTGATTGTGATAAACTAATGATGAATATTGTAATCTCTAGAGCAACAACTAAAAAAATAATAAGTCACACCTAAAGTACAATAGAGGGATTAAAATAAAATGCTACAACAGTTGGTAACTTAAAGAAGGCAAGAAAGAAGGAACAAGAACAAAAAACAGATGTACAGGTTGACGACAAACAGTAAAATTCTGACTAAACCCAACCATATCAAAAATTACATTAAATGTATACTAATAGTTCCTATTAAAAAGCAGAGATTGACTGGATTAAAAAAATGAAATAAAATAAACCAAGACCCACCAACACACTGTCTTCAAGAGAACTTTAAATATAAAGACACAGAGGGTTTAAAGTGGTTATGCTTATATCAGACAAACTCAACTTCAAGATAAGGAGCGTTACCAAGAGTTAAAGATGGGCATTTTATAAAGATAAATGAGTCCATTCATCCAGAAAATACAATAGTCCTAAATGAGTATGCACCTAATAACAGAGTCTCAAAACATACAAAGCAAAAATTGACAGCACTAAAGGAAGTAAGAAACGGATACATGATCTTAGCCCAGACAAGCTGACACATAAAATTAACCATCATAGATATAGATTATCCAAATATAACCTGCACAGCATCACTCCTTTCAGGAAAGACATTCCAAACATTTAACGGTCGTTGAGGCCTGGGCTCTGAGCAACCCGATCAGACACTGGCCATGGTGCTGGAGGAAGGTTTCGGAGTCCTTTGCCTTGACAGGCATTATTGCTTTAGTGTCTGGACCATAGATAAAAGGTAGGGATGAGGTAGGCCAGATGTGGGAGGCTTAGGACAATTCATATTTATCAACAGGTATGAAAGCATTTCAATAATCAATATTGTTCCACAGGTATAGAAGTAGAAAATTAGCACTACTCCTTTAATAAGAAGAATGCCACAATCAGCTTTCACAAGAAGGGGTTTTATGAGACTGAAAGTTCCTTAAAAACAAGATCTGGGATTGATTCATCCATGTAGTTCTCACCAAGCTTTGTGCAGAGCCTTTTGCATAATAGAAATATCATAAAAATTAGTTCAGTAGATGAAAGAATAAATAATTCTCTTATTTTTTTTCTTTGTTCAGGAGACACCCTTCAGCAACATCTCTATCTACATTCAGAAAGATGACATTGTTACACTTGAATTCTTTCATCACAATAGTTAAAGCCAAAACCAAGCAAAACATATTGGGATGCCAGCACCTTCTGTTGAACAACTTGTATATAAAATGCTGCTGAAAAGCAACATATGTTTTTGATAACTGTAAAACACATTATATTTAAGAACCAGGAAGGAATGTAAATGCTGAATATTAATGCACTTAGAGTCTTATTTAAATTAAAAGTTGATCTTTGATGTGACTTAATTCTCTCCAAAGCATGACAACCCCCTACAGGGTCTCTTCTACAGACGCCGGGAAGGTGAGAAGTCAGCTTTTCTCCTTAGTGCCCCTGTATCCCTGTCTCTAGTCCAGAGGCAATAATTAAGATGGCAACTCTTTATTTTGAAAGTGAGGTGGGTTAAAAAAGAAGTGAGGCCAAGACGCAGGGAAGTACAAGGCAATGTGTTTCTGGCTGGCCACTGAGCCACTGTGAGCCACAGAGCCACTGTGAGCCACAGAGCCACTGTGAGCCACAGAGACCCAGGCTGGCACTCAGCAGATGTGTTCACTTAGCATATGGGACGTCTCTTCCAGGGAAACAAGGAGGACCCACACCACACCTCAGGGAAGTCCATGAGTTCAAGATGGCAGGGGGTTTAGGCTTGGCTTCCTCCCACCTCCCATTTCCCCAGGGTCAAGGTTTGCCAACTGCCCAACACATCTAGGGTACATCACCTGACCCTCCAGTAACTACTCTAGGATCCAGATTGCACATCCCTCAGGATGTGTTTTACCCAGTGCTAAGAATGGAGAGGTGACAAATATAGGAGAAAGACTCCCAGAGAGAGAGAAATAAGGACGCAGTCAAGGCAGTCCGGGAACATGCCCAAGCTATAGCCCCAACACACTCCTGTGGCCCGCTGGTCCCATGGTCCAGTGGCAATGCGGCCCCAGCAACCGCACAGCATCATGGAGCTCTGCAACCCTGCAAACCTGGGGTTAGCATGTAGATCAGGATGGAGTATGGACAGAGGAAGAGGGAATAGGTACCTGAGAGAAATAACCTGAGGTCCTGGAAAGATCTCAAACTCTTTAATGAGATAAATCCCACCTCCACAACTCATTAGTTGTACAACTTTGGGCAAGCCACTTAACTTCTCCAAGTTAAGTTCCTCCACCTTAAGTGGGGATAATAACAATTGGTCTAGAGGGACCAATTTCAACATAGCACTTGGCATAGCATGTGACTCAAGTCACTCAATCAAACATTAGCTCATGCATGCACCAGAGAATGCATATCCAAATCCAAGGGGGCCTCACATTGCTTAATAAATAATATTCAACATCAGGTCACTGCCTGATAAACTAAAAACATGAAAGCAAAGTCATCATAGTCAAAAGAGGGCAGCATTACCCACAAACACAGAAACATATACCTATGCGTATATACAGATATGTTCATAATGCCTTGGGCACGTACCTCGCTAGCAGCTATGATTCTCCCCTGTAGCACACAATGGCCTCTAAAGAGCTCAAAAAGTCAGCTCAGGATAAGTTGCCTTCGTTTTCCAATTTGCAAGGACAAAGCTGACAGAAATGTAGGACCTGTGTAGATATTTAAACAGCCCTTGCGACAGGGAAAGCCTTCAGCCCGGCTATGAAGGATAGATTTTGCAACAACATCCACTACACAGATGAGTCCTTAAATTAGTACAGGAGCCGCGAGTCCTCGGGCTCGGAGGAGAGACCATCGGGGCTGTGCCTCCGCACTGGCCGCGCCGCGGGGGCATCCATCACAGTAAGTAGCACGCGCAGCGCCACCTCTCATGCCTCCTCATCGGGCCGCCGGCAAATGAGGCACTAGATTAGGCCTGACACGGGCATAACACAAGCCGGGGTTTGCCGGGTGTAATTAATTGGAACTTCGCCAGCTTGACAAATTGGGATGATGAATCTATCTTGTATGAATAGGGAAAAAATGCATAATCAGTCAAAGATTTAGTTAAGACAGCTCTTCTCTGACTCCCTGCCATAGCTAAATCCATTAAGGCAAGGAAACATCACTTGAAAAAAGGCAATGTCCTTCATATGTTCAATTTATAACTTTTTGTTCTTGAATTTATGGGCGAAGTCAACTCAGATTTGCTTCACTGGACGGGGAGAAGGGGTTTCTCTCGTGAATTTAAAAAATAATCTGCCTCCTATGTCCTTTAGTGCAGTTGGAAATGTGTGTAAAAAGACTTTGGGGGATTTTATTAAGAATCCCTTACAGCATTTCAATACTGGTTGAACCAAACAGGCTAGTTGGACTCTATGGAGATGGTTTTAGGCTAAGAAAGAGAAAAAAAACACACACAGAAACTTTCTCTTCGGGTTTTTCCCCCATCCCCTGTTTCTAGATCATCATTTATAGCCTGTGATAGATTCAGCATAGATGGGCAAGGACTGCCTTATTTTCTAACCGGCAGGGGAAGACGGTTCTAATTTGCTCTGCATTGAAGTTGAATCTACTTGTGAAGTGAAATGTATCAATTATATGATTACCCAGCTAATCTGACAAATTATAAAGAAATCAAACAAGATAAATCAGCCCTCCCATAAAAAATCTTTTGAACTATTGACCAGATTAATGAGATAGTTATGCCCTGGGCAAGACACATTGTTTCCCAGAAGAAAGGGAGAGCCACCTCCCAAGTTTTCACTCCTGACCTGCAGGCATTAATTAGTTCGTGGTTCTTACCTCTGTGGGATTTTTTAAATTTTATTTAATCTGTGTGTCCATAATATTTCTTACCCTTTCTGCTAAGGAATAAAGTGGTTCTGTTTGGTTTCTTTGTTTGTTTGTTCCTATCCTTTGAAACCAGAAGCTATCTACGGCATTCACAACTAAAGCTTTGCAGGCATCGATGACAGTGGTCCATATTTCAATCTCTATGTGGTTCCTCTTCACTCAACAAAGAGCAAAATGCTAAGAAAATGTTGAGATTAAAATGGCATAAATTCCAAGACCTCAGCCACGGCCCCATAAACACTTGAACACAAACATCGTATTGGCCCACTGAGGCAGGCCCTTCTGGCACTCACCAATCCCCGTCACCCCTACATGTGTCCTGGAGCCCATTGATGGACTAGTGACGGCAGCTGTTCAGGAAAAGGGATCAAAGCGAAGACTGGCCCCGGCTGCACCTCGAGCAGAGCTGGGCCACAAAGGCAGGTGCAGAGAGCGTCTAAGTCTGTCATTTTTCCGCCTCTTTGCACCAGTAGAAATGTTCTGTAAGAAAGATAGCTGTGAAACTCATTAAATACCGCTTTGGAAATAGACTCTGCCATCCTGTAATTTAAATCATACCTTAACTTCAAGTGGCAGGATGCCTTTCCTTGATACCCATAAAAACTTTTAATGTTCAATGAAACTGAAAAAGCAGAAGGTGGGGGAGTCGAAGGTACGCCATTTGCCTTTTGTGGGTCTTTTTTACAGTCTTTTTCAAAGGAAGTAGAGACAGCCACAGGCGAACATACTGCTTTACGGGGTGCAGGAGAGGAGCAGTCCCTCGGGACACCACTGAAGTTATAATTAACAAAGGGAACCATGTTTTGCTGGAGGCACCTGAATTCACATTTACAAAGATAATCGCTAAGCAAACTGGGACCATTGTTAGCTAAAATTGTACTTCCTTTCTTTTTAAAAATCTCTACTTTTTTTAATGTAACAATGTTGCTGAAGGGTTGCAATCTTTTGATTCCTCAACTATCTTTTCCCTTCAATTTTTGCCTAAATTACCTCCATCTTCCCAGTCATTACACAATATGAAAAACCTAGCCTGGAATAGTGTTTTTCACTTCTAATCAATGGATTATCACGTATTATTATCTGATATAATCCTTCCCGTCACCATGTAGCAAGAACTGATCGTTTAAATGAAGTTCAGAGAAGTTACAAGATACACCCGGGTTGTTATAGCTGTAGGTGTGTAGCTGGGCTCCAGAACCACACTATTGAGATTCCAAAAGCCACAGCCTTTCTGTTATACTATAATGTACTGCCTTCCTATGATGATTTTACTGTTTTATAGTTTTTTAATTTAGTAATAAAATAATAAAAGTAGTTCTCTGTGTACCAGGCACTGTGCTTGGCATTCTCTTAGTTAATCCCACAACATCCCTATCAAGCAGGTGTTACTATCTCCCCATTACAGATGGGACATTGACACAAGAGAGGGAAAGCAACATGGGGGCGTTCAGACCAACCCTACCCAAGGTCTGAGCCTGGCTTCTTTACCACCAGGCTCAGGTCACAGGTGACAACACATTTCCAAGATCTTTTTAACTTCCCATCTTTTTGTCAAAATATACCTGTGAGCATCACTCTCTTACCCTTTCCCCAGCTGGGGGCAAAACCTGCCTGCCAGCCAAGCACCCCATTCCTCAATCAGCTGCCCCAATCCTTGTCCCTGGCTGGAGCTGACTGGCTGGTATCAGAGTCACAGCCACCCTGTGTCTCAGACAATGGCCTTCTGGGGCTCTCATACTAGGGCTGACATCAGTCTCCCATCAATAGCCTATCCTTCTTCCTCTGGACAATGGCTCCTCCATGTGTCCTCCACACCTGACCTCAGGGGAGGCCCACTGTTCTCCCTACAGGTGACAACATGGGCACCTTGTTCCCCTCAACAGATAGAATGCCACTGATTTGGAGGTACAGCATTTGGTTTTCAGGTATGGATCATAAAAACTCATGAGGCTCAGAGCATGCTCCTGGGTCAAGAAGACCTCAGGCAACATTGTCAATGCAAAGAACAGTGTCATTGGAACTGACCATCTCTCCTTTCATCTCTTATCCAGCTCACCTATTTTGTTACTGAAAGGCAAATTTAACTGTGGCCAAATTTTGATGTCCTGCTCAGGCAGGAGGAAGCCAGTGGGGAGAGTGGGTCTCCTAACTGCCCACCAGAGTAGAGCATACACTGGGGACACAGGCAGGGCCTCAGAGGGGCTACAGAAGTACCAGACATGCTGGGTCTGTTATGTCATGGCTAATGGGCAACTTCAACCCCTGGATTTCCAATCCCACAGAAACTTAGAATGGGCTCCAGGTAGACTGGACACAGAGCGTCTGACAAGGCCGCACTGGTCGCTACAAGATTTGCCCACGGTCTACAGAGGCCCAGGCCAGGGGAGGGTGCAGAACAAAGCAGATCACAGTCCCTGCAGGAGAGCAGAAGGACATATGCAGGATGTGCCCTGAAAGCCATCAAGAGCTGGTGCTCAGTGCCCTGTGGGAGTTCCTCTGGTTTGCAAAATAAAGTGGAGAGAGATAAAGTAGTTGGTGCGACAATAAGGCTCTACTGTAAGTGAAAAGAAAAAATCTGTCTGTGGCTCAATTTTGAAAATGAACAATAATGTAAATAAATCAAATTTTAATGATTAATAATTCCCCCACTCCCATTTAAATCTAAAGTAAGGTGGTTTATGTGTAAGAATTCTTTTGGCTCCAAATCTATTCTTTTCCCTATAAAATCTAAATGCTGTTGAAAAATTATATGGCAACGCAAATTATACATTAAGAAGCATAACGATGGACTTTGGCTCAGAAGTCAGACTTCTGGGACCACAATTTAAAGAAATAACTGAAAAAACAAAATCCATGAAGATGAATATATTCATTTTCACATCATCTATTATATGGAAAAATTGGAGACAACTTTTAAGTTATTTAACAATAAGAGATTTAATAAGTAAAATATGGAACCAAAAACTCAACAGAATGGCCTACAGCCATCCACATACAAAAACATGGCAAACCTTTGGTGTACAAAGTTCACCAGAAAAAGCAAAATACAAAATTATGTGTTCACTGTGACTGTGACTACATAAAACTATGATCAGATCTTCTAAAGGAACATATAAAAATGAAAACCACTGTGCTATATGGATGGGATTAGAGGTAACATATTTAAAAGGAAAATCCTTTATTACTGCTGTAAGATTGCTCTTTACAATTTGAAACAGAAGAAAAGATTTTGTGATTCTCTGACAGGGCTCTGTGAAGTTGGAAAGGAAAGAAACAAACACTTATTTCTGTCTTAGCTGAGGATTATTGGCCACCAGAAAGAGAACTCCACTCAACTCTGTTTACATAAGAGAATTTGCTGTAAAGATACAACATGAATTCAGAAAGATAATCTTACTGGGTGCAGCGGGGGGTCGGGCCCTTCATGGTCTCACCAGCCCCAACTCCACGTGAACAAACTATCAAAGTTTTAAATAAAGACCAGATGCAACCTGGCACTTGCAAGACCCTGAGAATGAGTGTCTCACCCTCCTCACCCTAATCACAGCCTATGGGTTCTGTATTTAAAACTTTGCCATTTTGTTCATCATGTATTTTTTGCATTAATTTTTCTTTCTTAAAATACTATAATAAAATATTATTTATCTTAATCATTGAGGTTTTTTCTTTACTCCCCTTTAGTTTTTGTCCCCAAGGTATGTGCTCCACTCACCTCATTGTAGTTCCCACCCTGCATACAATGGTGGCTGAAATTCCTCCACCCAAGCCTTCTCTTGATTAGGATGGCATTTACCAACACGTTCTGTTGAAGTCTTAGCCTATTATCTGATAATAATAGCAGGAGCCATTGGTAGACATTCTCCTGCCGGAGTGGTTGTGTTAATCAGAAGAGCTGAGAGAGAGAAACAGGGCATAAAACTTCTGACTAAGGAAAGGATAGAGTTAGGAAGAGCCTGTCAGGGAGCTCTGGGCCCTGGAGGGAAAATGGGCTGGAGCAAATGTACCATTTTATAGCCTTTCACAGGATAAGTCAAGTCCCTGCTCTCCTCTGCCTTCCTTTGCACCAGCTCCCTACAAGGGTGAAAACGAGCCATCAGCAATGGACATGACTTTGACAGAGATGAATTTTCTCTGGAAGAAGTGGTCCGCCACGGAAACCATTGGTGGTGCGTTGCAGCATTAGCTTCCCTGCACCTCCACCACACTCTCGCTGTGCTGCGGGCAAGGCCGTCCCTCCCTGGACTCCCAGCTCTGTGCTCCCGGAGCCCAGACAAGCCCTGCCTCCTGACTTGGCTCTTGCCCACAATCGCCGCATGAGTCACAGATGCCCTGATGCACGTTGTTAAGGCATGTTAGGAGGAAAGATGATGAATGGTGCTTGCTTGGTTTTATTCAAAATATGTTTCCCATTAAAGATAAATGTCACTTGTGCCTCAAGCCCATCTGAAGCACATTTGTTTTCATATTAATGGAAGTATATTTGTCGTTTTCTCCCCTTTTCCCTCTGCCCTTTCAAGTCTATCCCTCCGTTCTTCTCCACCTGCACCGCTCTCTACCCCTCGCCCTCCCACCCTACCACTAATATTTCTTTCTAAAATACGGCTGAGAAGTTAAGGGAGTTTTCATCTTTGGAAAGCTCCTGTCACAAATGGACACACAGAAGAATCCCTGTAACATGAGAAGCCCAACTTTCCCCTGCAATGTGAACCACTCCACTTGGACCCAAAGGAGATTCATTCACCTTTTCTCTGTGCATATTTCCCAGTCTCTCCTTGGGTTATTGGGTTAATCACTTCTCCTTCTTCCTCTAGGAAGACATTGAGGCAGCTCATACACTTCACGTACCGCCTGATGGGAGATGGGAACATCAAGTCACTGATTGGTCAGTCCTTCCTAGCACGGCATGCCAAGAAAAGAAAGCACCTCAGTTTAATTACCATGCCCACGGAGAGTTCTGGGAGTGCCCAGGCCAGTGCCACCTTCAGACCGTCTCCTTTATTTGGTGGTTTGATGAACATACCTGCCAAATGTGGTTTTTAAACCCGTTGTCATACTCCCGGATGCTCTTGGCTATTCTTTTCAATGACTACACTCTGCAGCCAAGACAATGGCATTCACCTTCCAATTTTCATTCCATATTTCATCTGAAAATAATTTGCCTTTGAAGAAAGTAAACCAAGTAGTTCAAAATTTCTGATTCATCTCTTATTCACAGACTTTGCAGAGCCCCAATAGGATGACTTTACAAATCCTCCCAACCCTTCCCTCTTACACACACACACACACACACACACACACACACACGACTCACTACAGTGCCTATTTTGCAAGACAATTCCAGAACCTATAAAGAAACTAGAGAAATGTAGGAGGACTTCAACTACAGAAGGTTTCCAACTTTATCTCTTTCATAATGGGGCAAAATCAGACACATTCAAATGTTAAAGAAAGGATATTGATCACTGTGCCAGTGGATTTAAGCCAAGCCCACTACTTTATACTTAAGTATACAATGACTATGTTTCTTAATTCTACAAACCCTGTAAATATATTTCTTTTGAATAAATTCCAGAAGTGATAGCATGTTGGCTAAGTGACACATCAGGCCCACTCTTAAGGAATAACAGCTGGAGTGGATACAAATCTCACCCCTTCCCTCTGTACCCCCTTCACCCTCCCAGCACTCCCACTCTCCACCCAATGCCTCCTCCCTTCTCATTTCCATCTACCTTTATGCAGCCTCCAAAACTGGAAGACTGTCTTGTACACTTCCGCTGCCTTGCAGTACTCCAGGAGGCATCACTTGCCTAGAATATAACGTGTTTCAGGCAATGCAGCAACCTTGTTTCCACCACCCCTAGCTGCACAAACCTCCAATGTCCTAAATAAAGTTCAGAGCCAACCCATAACCATGTAACTTTGTTGTTTCTATTGTTGCTGTGTATGTCTTCCGATGTTATGCCACAAAACCAGAAGTAAATATATATATAACTCAATAGAGGAATCGCTTGAGTGTGGAGTCAGACAGACTCTAGCTTAAACAATGGCTCTCCCACTTAGTAGCCATGACCTTGGGCAATTCCCATCCTTTCTAAGCCTCAGTTTTCCCATTGCTAACCTTGAGTTGGCAATACATACCTTAGTGGTCTCTAGTGGATATAAATCACAAAGCACTATTCCTGGAACATTTTAGGGGGTCAAGAAATGTTAATCCACTCCAGGTCATACACTTTTCCTTTCCTTTGCAAATCCTCTATTCTGAGCAAAGATGACCATACTGCAGCCATGATCTTGTAAAGGAAACTGCTTAGTGTCATTATTGCCAAGTGCATTAAACATGAATGATTACAGCTATCCTGGGGTCCGTGGAGCTTAACATGTCCTTTCCATTTGGGGGGATTGCCTAGCTTGCTCACTTGTGGTAGAAGGGGGCCCCAAAGCATCCTGTGAGAACACTTGGCACAAAACAAACAGCAGAGATTTCAATGACTTCACATACCAAGGGAAAGACCAGCCAACTTAAGGTAACCTGCTCAAGTACTTTCTACACGATTTAACATCTGACAGTTTGCAGTGTCTAGCCAGGCATGGTGCTATGTTTTATTACCGGCCATTGAAAATAATTAGTTGGTGACCCAGAAAACTGATATATAAAATCCTTTTAATCACCAATATGGCTTTCAATTATACAGCATAAACTTATTAACCTTTTTACTGCTGAGATTTGATTTATGGAATTTATCTACATTACCATTATGAGCAGAGATAAAAAGTATATTATCCGAGGTGTTGGCATTAACAATAAAGAACTGCTTTTTCCCATTGTGGAAACTTAAGTGGCAATAGGCAGCCTCCTGCTAAGTCTCTAAGGATTCATTTGTTTCCTGCAACCATTCATGGTTAGCTGAGGACCTACTGTGTGTGTCTGTAACTCTGTAACTTAACAGGGTGAAGTTCAAACACATTAGATGGCTCCAACCCAACTGGACCTCAACCCAAATTTTTTCAGCTTTCCCTCTTAAAAATTCAGCTTAGAGCTGAATCAAGTAATCACACAGGTTCATAATCATGAGCTGTGCTAAATGCAGTAAAGGGAGAGTACAGGCATAAGGAGGGTGGCAACAGAGCACTGATGTGTGTAAGGGTGAGAACCACTAGAATGGCTTCCCAAGAAAGTGACATCTGAGCTCTGAGCTGCAAAATTTGTAGAAGTTAACAACACATTTTATGCATGGAAATCAGAAAAGATTTGGGGGAGTTTTTTGTTCATTGACTGATTTCCTAATCCACCTTGTTCAAAAAAAAAAAACAGAATGGCTTGCAGAATTGCATAAAACACACAGTTGCATGCATTAGAAATAGGAAAGAAAGAAAAATGAAATGGTGGAAAGATAAAATACTGTTAATCCAAAACACACGCCTTAGTGTCTCATACCCTTGCCCTAGGTAGACCTTCAGCCTGGGAGACCCCATGGCAAAGGAAACTGAACCATGGCTCAACTCCCAGTGCTCATAAAATTAAAATACACCAATTTCTCTGGGTACACTCTACATCTAGATATAGTGGGTATGGAAGTGTGAGCTAGCAGTCCAGAGGTTTTCCAGACTTGTCCTGAGATGTCTACCAGGGTATCAAGGGATCCAGGCCAGGACAAGGAGGCTGAAGAATTCTCTAGACTAGGATGAGATGAGCACTGCAGCTACTTCAACCAGAGATTTTCTGCTTTCATTTGTTTTTCATATTAGGAGTCTGCATTCTATTTCTTTGGAAGCAAGACTTACAATGCCAACCTAAATGGGTTTGAAAGTCTATAATTCAACTCAATCCCTTCATTTTGCAGATAAGACAAGTGAAGATGCATCGGCAAGGCCATCAGCTGGTTAGTGTCAGCACTGGGGCAATGCTCTGCGTGGCATCTCCCAGAACGTCAGCACGGGCAGCATGAGCAGTGCAAACCACACAGAGCTTTCAATCTCAGCTCTGACAGCCGTGTGCTCCAACCCTGGGTTAACTAGTAAAACTGTTCCCACGCAAACAAATACAGTCCGTGCCATTTGTTTGTTTTACTGGTGATTCACTTCACGGAATCATTGTGTGCCTCATTTTCAGACAGATACTCTCTCAAAACACCAGCTCCTCATCATCTCTGAGTTTAAGGGGAGAAGCTAGCTCTTAATCAATTTCTTGAATTATCATAACAAGTCTATCCTGCTAGTGATAAAGAAATGCTGAAAATGCTCACCTGTCCAGAGTTCATCATTTGCTCTACCTACTTACAGGGAATTCCAGGTCTATATGTCAATTAACCACACACACAAGCCATCTGGAGCAGTGGCTAAAAGCACAGACTTCAAGGCCTAAAACTAGGATGATTTGAATCTGAATCTCAGCTCTGCCTCTTTCTAGTTATATAACCTCATACAAATTCCTTACACCTCCATACCCAGCTTACCTAGCTAAAATACAAATGGTAAATGGAGCCTACTGTGGCGTTCTGAGGTTCCAATGAGCTAATGAATGTTAAGCGTTTACCTTAACAGGATGTTTAGTATATAGTAAGCACTCAACCAATTTTTGCTATCGTTGTTACTATATAAAACACCCCCTTATAATTCTACAGCCATTAGTAATGACACCAACAGAAATGATTCAAGTGATTTTAAAAGATATTTTGTGAAACAAGAGCAATAAAAAAAATCAATGGCACCACATAATCCAGTCAGTATCTTACTCTACTCACAAATCATCATTTGTTCAGTTGGGGAAATTATGAACTGTCTGGAAATAATACAGTAAAGACCGTCAATGACAATTAGACATAAAGAGTCTAATATAGACTCGGCGATGAATCTGGGATCTTCTATTCTACTAAAACCCATTTATTACAAAAAATTCTGGAACCACTTTACCATAAGTGAACATCATTTAGTGCTCAATTACAATGAAATTCCACTGGAAGTATATATTAAATGCAGAACATCTACATTAATACCAGGAGAATTTGGTAAGATTGATGTTATTGCAATGAATACCAGATGAATATTAAGGACCTCACTTAAACCTTCCATGTTCTCAGGCTCAGGCACGGCCGTTCCTTTGTTTCTGTCTTCTCTATTTCAGAGGATTTTTTTTTTTATGGAGGCAGAAGTTAAGCACAAAGTCCATTTTTATTTACTTATAATCTAGCTCAGAGCTAGATGGTTCTCAAACATTGATTAATCAAGAAACATTGCATAATAATATTAAAATCACAGACATACCACCACTACCACCAAATGCAATTCATTTTCTAAAGGGCTATAGATCTGTGTAATGGGAAAATTTGTAAAAGTGGGTAATTTCAGACTAAGCACTGAAAGGACATTTTAATAGCCCCAGCATGGATTGAACTTAGTGAAGCAAAGAAATCTCAGTTGAAGAATTAGGACCTGCCCCGTTCAAACTCTTGGATTTTAATGACTCAGGCGTGGGCTATGAGGTTTCTCTTAACATCCTATTTCAACACAGGTTACATGAGCTGGGAATGAACTTTTCCTGGGGTCATTTTTATGCTAATCAAGAAAATTAAGCTCTTGCTATGTAGGAATATGTGCAAATGTGAGGCCAAATTCCCATAATAAAATTTTGGATCATAAAAAAATAAGGGAAAGCCATGGTTTTCTCACTGTTTTTCATGCTACATTCCCAGGCAAGGAGACAGGGGTGCATTACTCAGAGGCCAGGGAAGTGGATCACTTGCCTTCCTATCAGATGACTTTTGTTCAGGTTGCAGCTCAACCACTTATTAACTGCAAAAGCTCTCAGACCTTCAGTTTCATCTTCAGTAAAATGGCAATAATAACCTCATCATGTTGCTCTGTGGATTACATGAGATGTAGGACAAGTATCCTCTTTGCAGGGGATATGGCCGGGCTGCCTGGGCCCTGCTCCTCTTCTGCCTCAGGTTGAGCTGCTTGCTCCATAGAAATCTACTGCTGCCCGGACACATGTACAGAAATTGCTCCAGACCCCATTGCTACTTTGGGCTAAATCCTTCTCTATAGTCTAAGAGAGTCAGATCCATCCCATGTAATTTGCACATGGCCCCTTCTAGTTGCCCACTGGGGCACTGACCCAGCATGTCCCCAGCCACTCAGCCCGTGCCATAGACTTTCATCACATAGACCCAGACAGGGACCCAAGTCCCCCACTTGGCCAGCATGGGCAAGTGGCAACATTGGAGGGAACCCTAAAGAAAGTCTATGCATGGGTAATAAACTTGTCTATGCTCTGGGAAAAAAAAAAATGGCTGGTAGGTTTGTTTAAGCTAAATATTGCAAACTGGCAAGCTGAGGGCCAGCTGTAGCTCCACCTACACAGTGGTTTGTTCCATTTGTATAGAGCCTCCATTTTAAAATAGCGAAATTTCATATTTTTAAAAATCCAAATTTGGGCTCATCTTGTACACCTAGAAGTTCTGGTTCCCATACACCACAGTCTCCCAGAGCTCGGTTGAGGCTGCCCTTGGGATGGGGCCTGAGATCTCCAAGTCCCCACGGGTCCCAACACTCCTGTCTGTGCCTTCCGATCCACTTCACTCACTTGCGTGGTTTACAACACCCATTTGACCCTATAAGCTTTGGAGTTCTAACCCCTGATTTAATCACATAAAGGTATATTTGACCTTGTCTGGTACTTTCATCCAAGGAATCCTCATACATCTGGCAAAATCATGGCATCTTATCTTGAAAGCCATGGTTCTCAAAGTGTGGTCCCCAGACCAGCAGCTCAGCATCACCTGGGAATTTGACAGACCCCTCCTCAGCCCTACTGAATCAGTAACTCTGGAGTTGAGGGGCTAGTAGTGTGTTCTAACAAGCCCATTGAGCGATTCTGATACATGCTAAGGTTTGAGAACCACTAGAGGAGAGGGCAACTAAAGCACACAAGGCACCCAGCCTTCCCCTCCAAGGACACATTTCACTTGGGCCAGACAGATCTGCCTGAACTCTCCAGCGCGTTCCTGAGACCTCAGAAGTTGGCTCAACAATCGTATCATGCATTGCTCCAATTCCCGTCATCATTAATATAAACCTTGTTACTTTACAAATATTAATCCTTACATAATCCTCCTAGCACAATGAAGCAAAATGAAGCCACATCCACTGAAATGTGACAAGGGAAAACCAACGGTACTAAAAAATGAAATATGTGTCAAATCCCCAAAGAAGTTCATTACCTGAAGGACACATTATTCCCTTCTCTTCCCATGAGTCAGCACAGTCAGTAGTCATTCCTAATTGGTTTAAAGCTTAGTATGACATATTAGGATGCCACGGTATGTGATGACACAGCTGTATTCCTGAGGGGACGGCTGAGACGAATCTGTGCACAGCAGAGACAGGTGGGGACAAAGAGAGCAGGTGGAAATGGGTTGTAAATATACTATAACTTAAAAAATAATGGGGTGTTTTTTCCCTACAGGTTTCTGATGCTTCATCACTAATTAAATATTGAAACTACAAAAGGAGACATAAAGTTTTTGTGGCTGTTTGGATTTGGGGCATAAATGTAAATATTTTGTACCCTTAGCATGCCTGGTCTCTGAGCATTGAGTGGTAGGCATATGAGCTGAGAAGAAGGTAGATTAAGGAAATATTAGCAGCTAATGGTGACATCCATTTTTCTTTAAGCTATTAGGGGTTCTGGGGTTGTGCATTCCAGGAAAGGATTTTTCAAGTTTAGAAAATTGACGAGCCTGTTAAACAAAATACAGTAATGGATTCCCTGTGATAAGGCTAAGTATTGCAGTCAAAATCACATCACACAGAGCAGAGAGGCTGCTGCCAAATGCAGAAAATCAATAGACAAATCACTTGGAATCCTGGGGTGATTCACACTAGAGGGTAATAGTTGAATCATTTATGGTCTCCATCCTCTATGCTCACAATGGTGAGGCTCTTGTAACAGTCAGGCTTTGGTGTAGGATAATCTATAATTCCATAAAAAGAAAAGGGAAGCTTCTGGAACCACAGAGTCTTAGGCACTTAAGCTTGAGAGGGGCCCTGGAATTTCAACCTGGCCAACTCCCCACCATGACTGATGGCGCCCAGCCTCTCCACTTACCTGGCCCATCGTGTCTCTCAGGGCAAGGTGGTGTCAGACTTCACAGAACAATACCTAATAGGGTTCATTTTTCTGCTTTTCCCCCCAAAATCTGCCTTCCTGCAACTTTCCTCAGGGTCCTATTTTACTTATAGGATAACACAAGAAAGCGTCTTCCTTTTTCCCTGCATGTGACACTATGGTTGCTGGACTGTCAACCAGTCTGTCAACCTAGTTTCCTGGTCCAGTTTTCTCACTCACAGCCAAGGAGCCTCAACTTCCTCATCTGTAAAATACCTTCCATGACTCCCTCTGGAGGTTTTGGTTTAGGGCAACATCCAAGCAGGAGAATCTGTGAGTATTTTCTCAAATGGGAGACAGCGTCGGTTAGCAGGCAGCCAGGTGTCCTTGGAGCAAACACAGAGCTTCAGTGTGTGATCTGGAGAAGAAGACTTGAAATAGGGACATAACAGTTCACATGAAGGGTTTTTGTAAGAACTAAAGGAGATAACACACAAAACCCCTGGCATGCATTAGTGCTTATCAAATGTTGGTCCTTCCCAGTGTCAGACGTTATTATTAAATAAGTAAACTAAGTCCAGCTGAGTGGGCTGCTCTGCAAACAAGAAGTGAAAATCACAGCATCCTCTGGCACTTGTGGCTGACACTTGTGCCCCCATGATCTGGATGCCCCAGCTCTGGTCCCCGACTCCCCTGTCTAGAGTAGCTCACAGGGAGAGGCCAACAGCGAAGTGCGTAGGCAGGAGGCACCAAGGAGGTTCCCAAACCCCTGCCTCTCTCTTCTCCATGGAATACACCACAGATTTGGTGCTGGAAGACACTGATGACAGGAGTGAAGGGCAAAGTGATCCATTTGGGGTCTTTTGGAGGGAAGTAGCATGTGAGCTACCAAGACTCTCGGAGTTGGGCTATTTTCTGGGGAGGAAGAGCCTTGTCCTTGAAAGAACCAAGAGAGGCCAGGGCAGAACCTCAAGAAAAAGAATCTAAGTTTGGCACTGAGTCCCCAGCCCCAGCATACAGGAGAGCCGGAAAGAAAACCTTGGGACTTAGTTCTGTGCTTCACAGCCCAGCACTGGAGAGGAGGCTGGGGTTAGGGACTGACGCCCCATTCAGGAAAAATGTGTGGGAGTGGTGACACTTCCTAGAGCAGGATAAACAGGGCGCTAGGGTGGAAATCCCTGGAGCGAGGGCAGCAGGAATCATCGCCAGTGCACAGAATTGCTGAGCAATTGTGCCGACATTAGTACCTCTCAGGGGAAGGCTGTCATCACGAGACACCCCAGGTAACAGAAACTTATCAACAGTGATGATTGTAATTGCTGTGAAGAAAGCTCGGGCCCTGCCATTTGATCTCCATCGGGGTTGGAGGTGACAGGGAGAGAGACAGAGGTGGGTGATGAAGTGTGCAGTCTGTCGGAGTCAGACCCCATCTCAAAGGAGCCAAATGCAATCGTCAAGTCTATAGGGAAATATCAAAAGTCAGGAGTTAAACGCAAAGACGAGGAAGCAGCAAAAAGAAAGTATAATGTTATTCTACTTTTCAGAGAGGTGAGTAACTTGTCTGAGGTCACACAGCTGTAAATGGAAGAACCAGGACTTAACCCCAGGTGTGTCTGGCTCCAGAGCCTGTGTTCTTTCTTCCATCACCACTGCTCCCCGAAACAGAGAGAAGTACCTGGGGGTGGTGCCCCCCCATTGTGCATTATCTGAAGACAGAAACCTTGCACACTTATCCCACCCCTAACAATGGACCCAACACTGTCCCACCTTCCGTTGTAGCCACCAGCTTGGCATCATTTAATGTTGGGAAAGAACGACCAGATGTGGTAGAACTCACGACACAAATATGTTCATTAACATTCCACCTGCATGCCAGGCACCTTCATTAAGCAGAGGAGGACAGTTATTCTTATTGATATTGGAGTGGGTTGAGTTAAGAAGCTCAGACCTTACCAGAGCCATTTGTGCTCATTCCATGAAGACTCCTAAGGACTTACATCTTGTTGTGGCATAGTGATAAATATACAAGATTTGTTGCTTTATTTTAATTTCATACGGATCAATGTCTAACAGTGGGACATAGAATAGAGTCAAAAGAGCCCATGTATACAGACTTGTATGTTGAAGGTATCCAAAAGTGTAGAAGAGACTTCAAGTTGACATCCAGTGACCATTCTCTTTTTCCCTTATGCCAGCACAACTCCCCAGGTCAACTCCGTCAAAAGACCACATTCCCTGGCCTCTCTTGAAGACAGGTGTGGTCATGTGACTAAGTTCTGACCATTGATTGGCAAGCGGAAGTATTGTGTGATTCTTCCAGGGCATCTCATTAAAAAGAAGGGGTTTGGGAATTTTTTCCCCTCCTACTGCTATAATGTAACATTAATATGATGTGATTAGATGATAATGTAATGTGATGTAAGTCAAAATCCAGCTTCCATCTTGGAATAGGGGGATGAGGGCTGCAATGCAGGAAATGTGGGACAGAGAGCTGGAAGTAACCTGGCTGCCTGGAAATGTGTGTGGCTGCACATCGTCCCTCGAATGGATTGCCCACCTCTGAGCTTCATTGCATAAGATAGGAATAAACTTCTAACTGTATTCTATTTTCTATTATATGCAGCCTAACCTAAAGATACTTTATTCAAGGTTTGAAAGTGTATGTCAAGATTACAGCAGAGAGGAGGAACAGAATTCAAAAATGAGTTATAATTGAGTAAAGATATCTTGTTCATCCTCCCATCTGCCTGCACATAAAGAAAGCCATAAATGACAAATGAAGGCCAGAGCCTAGGAGCACTCTAGACTAGAGGCCTTGTCCTTGTTTAGCCAACAATTCAATTTCAATGGGGGCTAAAACCATACTTCATCTTTCTAAAGTTGATAATCTTTCTTTGTCTTCATGGTTCTAGCAGAAGCAGAAGACATACACCTGAGAGTCATCATATTTTGCTGTCAGTGACTATACAGCTTCATTTTCTTTTAAGGTCATGCATTTATTCATCCTCTGCCATCAAGGAGTACTTCAGATTTATAGCCTCATAAATCACTGTTAGTCACAGTAATAAAAGGCTCACCTTCCTGATTGCAAAACTTATTACAAAGCTACAGTAACCAAAACAACGTGGTCCTAACCTAAAGACAGACATAGATAAAATAGAGAGCCCAGAAATAAACTCATGCATACATGGTCAAATGATTTTTGACATGGGTGCCAAGACATTCAATGTCTGTGGTTATTAGCAGTCTTATTATAATATTTACTTGTAATACAATGAAGTGATATAATATTTATACTTCTTAACATCACAGAACTACCATGAACCTGTAGATTAATATCATTATTAATTTTGGAAAATATTTGCCATTACCTCTTTAAATATTGCTTCTGCTTCATTTCCTATTATTTCCTTCTGGGATTCCACGTATATTTTAGAACTATTGATTGAGTCTCACATTTCTCTAATGCTCTTTTCTGCATTTTCTATTCTTTTCTCTCCATGCGCTTCAGCACAGAGATATTCTGCTGACTTGTCTTCCAGCTCACTAATTCTGCTTACTGTTATGTCCACTGATATGATACTATTCAGTTCTAGAATTTTCCATTTATTTTACAGACTGACATTTCTGATATATCCTATATATTTTCAGCTCTTTTCTCCATGTCCTTAAACATATATATTAGGTTATTTTTAAGTCTTGTTAACTAACCCCTATATCTGTATCACCTGCGGGCCTATTCCCTTTGATTGTTTTTCTCTTGGTTCTCAGACAGTTCTGTGTTTTGGCATGTCTAGTAATTATTGATTTAATGTACACTGTTTCTAAAACTTGGAAACTTCAGATAATGTTTTCCTCCATGGACCCTCCCTCTTTTAAGCAGAGAGAGTAATAGCTAATCATCTTAATATAGTTAGAAACTATGCTGTATCAAATCTGTGTTGTAGTCACGGTAGGGCTCAATCTACTTTCTGTTTTCCTTTATTGCAGGTATATCTCTCCAAGATTTTTACCTGAAAGTCTGGTATTCTCACTGGATCCTTTCCCCATGTGGAGTTCTAAACTCTAATTTTTGTCTCTTGAGACTATGATGTCTGGTGAAAACGCTGCTGTGTTTTTTTCAGAGAACCTCTGTTTAGGTTTTCTGCCTGCCACTCCATGGAGCCTCGGAATTCAATTGCCCTGAGGAAGACACTAGCTGAATGCTTGAGGACTCCTAACCCTCTTTCAGAAGCTCTAGTGATTTCTCTTTTCCCCCATAGCCATTGCCACTAGTGCAAATCCTGATATTCAGCCTCTTGCATAACCTAGAATCAGCAAATGAATCTAGTCTGGAAGAGGCTGCAGAAGTTAGCTTACTTTTCCAGAGTCTGGTTCACTCTCACCTTCTTCACCTCAGCAGCTCTCTGCTACCTTCACACAGATTATTTCTACACTCTACCTGGCTTTTTAAGTTGTCCTCTATAGCAGCATAATCTGCCACCAACTGCTCCATCCAAACAGGAATTGGTGGTCTCTCAACATAACCTTGTTAAACTCATAGATCTACAAATCTGAGTACCCCTTGCTTCAAACCTCCCAATGTCTCCCACTGCTCCTAGAATAAAAATCAAATTACTAACCTACTTGACCATCCATGTCTGCCCACTACCTTTCCAGTCTAATTTTGTATTCCCTGCATCCCTCCGTGCCCACCGCACTGCAGCCAAGCTGTCCTGATTTCCATCCCTTACTCAGGGTCTCAGCACACGGGCTATTCCCTCCCTTGCATGTGCTGCTCAACAAGGCTACCTAGAAGGAGAGTCCAGCATGGCATTGGTAGTCTTCAATCTGATCCCTTGGTTTGGGGTGGGGGGTGTCAGACCCCTTTATTTCCCAGTACTCCTCAGGCAATTGCTAACTATATGACCACAGAAAATGTATTAATGTCTCTGAACCTCAATACCCACACCTGTAAATTGGGGAAAATATTCAAAGCCTTGTTTGAGGACTAAAGTAGGTATTATATTTTTAATACCTGCTTTTACATGATTGTGACCTTCCCTCTTTATTCAAAAGCAAATCAGCCAACAAGGAACATTCCCATTAGTAAGACTGGCTTTATTTCTATGGCAATATCTCATGTCCCTTTTCTCACTCCTCCTCAGCAGAGTTTGGCCTCGATAGCCAGTCAGATTCGTTCTGAGACAATCCTATAACTCACAAACATTCCCATCTTAACAAGAACCATGCCCCCACTTAATGCCAAGAAGATGCTCCTGTTACAAACCATTATTTCTTGGAGAAAGAAGAAAAAAATCCTTAGAAGCAAATATGTCTCTTATTTTTAAAATATCCTAATCCTTGACTAACTGTGGTTAGTCTGCCTCTAATTGCTTTTCCTTCTCATGTTTTATGTCCACTACGTGGCTCTATTGTTCGAACATCACATCAAATGAAATTGTGCCAGAAAACGACGAAGCATCTTTGGATCCTTTTAGTCCAGCTGTGAACTTTAGACTTAATGTTTTAGGGCACTCTTGTCTGGTAAGATTTAATTTATATTAAATTTTCTAAAAGGAAAGGCAGAATGGTCAAAGTGAGATAGCAGGACAGACAAGACTCTGTCTTTCATAAATTAATAAGCATCACTGACCGCCTTTCTTGACCCTTTAAACTCTGTGAAATTAATATAAGTAGACAACTAAGGCCCGCTTGGCCCCCCTAGAGCCTTGCAAGTTCACTTAAGCAATCCAAGTTTCCTTAAAGTTTTATAAGCCGGCTTTTAGAGCAAGTCCTTTGTACTTATTACTGGTGACAGTGAGCATTACGGCAGCCAATGAACCTTACTGACTTACGACCCCAATATGGTCGAGCACTGTTATCAAGGGAAATATCAGAATCAATGCTTGTATATTACATTGAGGTCCTGACTTCTGGAAAAGTCCCCTATAGACCCTTCAGAAGATGTCAGCAAAATAAACAGCTAATACTCCAAGACAGTCTACTGACAACAGTCAGAGAGTGCTGTTTATTTAACCACTTTTCAACCATCCTAGCTCTTCCAGAGGATACGTGTTTCCAAAAGAGAGAAAAAGAAAAATATCTTTCACATTCCCACTTCTTTTGCAGTGGAACTACATTTATGCACATTTTTTGAAGCGACAACATGCATGGTTTTGCCATGCGTGGTTATGCTGTAGGGGGCAGGGAACAGCGTGCCATCTTCCTCCACGATTAATGGGCTTGCATTATTAAACAGCTACTGGCAGAAAGGGCCGCAAGTACAACACCTTTTCTACCGCGACACTCAACGTGTGAGCATTTATTTACAGCCAACATTTGCTGGAGGAAGGTTGGGCTCACAACCAACTTTTACTTAAAGAAATTAATCATGTCACTGTTTCAATAGTAACCTCTTTCACGTATATAGTCACCAACTCTGTGCATGAACTTTTTATGTAACTTTTAAAATTTTTCATTTTAGTCATGCTTAGGGGGTTTTTCTTTAATTGCTTAAATGCTTTACCAGGCATAGCAAGATGATCTATAATTATTGTGTTATCAGAGCATATGTTTTTAGGGTTTTATTTTCCCATTACAGATGGTCAAAGAACGATGAAATCTTACTGGAATACTAAAAATCAATACATAAGAATACACTCTTTCCTTTCCAGGTGATAGGTGCATAGACTTAAAGACTTCTGCAGTCCTCTAACACTGGGATTCTCTCTCCTACTACTTTTGATCTTTTTTCCCCTTCAATCACTGTGCATTGGGCTGTTCACATGTTTCTATCTGATAAAGTGCCAGTTTCCAAGGATTGGCAGGCAGTCTGCAGACGCACCACTTGTAACCTTCAGGGCCCTGGCGTTGCACTCAAACAATCTGAGCAAACCTGCCTGAAATTCAATCCAAAAGTCAGAATTGCCAAAAGGTACTCAGCAGAGGATCAAAAGGTATAGTTTCCCCCTCTGTGAGTCCAATAATCTTATTTTTGGCAGAAAAAAAAAGTAATTCATATCAATGTAACTTTTTATTAGGGAGCAGGTGCTATTTGATGCTCCTTAAAGGAACTTGTTTCAACCAATTCCTGGGCTGACTTGCCTTAGGCATTTTCTGAAAAATTAGTGCTCTTTGGATGCCAGTGATCACACCTGAGTGTGGGCTGACCCCAGGGATAGGACTGATATCTACCCACAGGGCTGTGAAGTGCATGGTGTCCTGTTCAAAGTGCCCAGAGAGTAGGGACAGAAGAAGGTGAACCCTAGACAGTCCTGAGGGTTGATGTTGGGAGGGCTTCAGTGGACAAGGCTCAAAAAACCAGGCAAACCTGGTAGAGAGAAGAGAAAAAGACTAAGAACAGAATGGAGGGTCCTAGTTAGTCTCCAACAGTGAGACTCAAAGGCACAGAAATTATTCTTCTTGATAGCCACATCTGAGTGCAAGGGGGTAGCTTGAATAAGGGCAGAGAATCTGCCCAGGTGAGCCAGAAGTATCTTCACTACATAGCACATTTACTAAGAGCATCCTTTTCCCTATTAGAGATACTCTCCCAGAAGGAAGGAATGTATATTATCACAAAGGCAGCCTTACCTAGGCAAGGAAGGTACAACATCACTAAGGATGGTCAAGGTCATTCTAAACCACAACACGGATGAGCTTAAACCCCAGCTGTTCATTGAGATGACCTGAGGGGCTTTTGGAAAATTCTAGAGTCTCTGGAGGTATGATGCAGGCATTGGTGGTTTCTAAATCTTCCAGGAGATTCTAATGTACAACCAAGGCTGAAAACCACTGGCCCAACCGAATCTTGATTTAAAAGAGAAAGAAGCAAAGAAGTTCCAAGTCAATTTCATTAGGGTCGTGGGAAGCGCCCAGCTCCACTGCCGCCCCAGTCCCAGCCTGGCCAATGCCTGAAACCTTTGGACTCAGCTGTCATCTAACCCACCTGCTTTTCATCCTGGAAACAAAATCCATTTGTAAAATCAAATTCGCTCTGAACACCCACAATTAATGTGCACTTCAGCACACATCCCTCCTGAGAATGGGTACTAAAATGACCTGGACCAAATCATCTTCCCTTTATTCTTTTTAGTGTCCTCAGAGGTTTTAAACACCACCCTACCCCCTCTTCACCCCATAAAATACAAAACAAAATCAAAGAGGATCAATTCCTTTTAATTTATAGGGGAAATTTTTTCCTCCCTGCATTTATTTGTAGTTCCTCAAATGATCCTATTAAACTCCTTCATTTCTCATCTGTACTCCCCTCTTCTCTCTGATTGAAAAATTACTAATTATCCTTTAACAACAACAGTAAACAATAGCCAGGACCATGATGGTAGATCATACTTTTCTAGATAATTTGTTTTGTGCACAGCTCTGGGTTAAGCACTTTGCTTGTGGATACCATCTCATTTAATGCTCACAATGATCCCAGGGTACTATTATGCTAATTTACACGTGTGGGCCTGGCCCCAGGTCATAGAGCTGGGAGGTGGTGCAACAGGATTCCCGATCCACACTGCCTCCCTCCAGCATGGACTCTTTACCCTGATGCTAAATATCCCTCTGAAGACTCAAATGTCATTGTCTTTATAAATCCACTCTTTCGCCTTTCAACATTTCAGAGAGGGATCATTTATCCCTATAGTATTTCTGCCTCTTCTACATTACATTTCAAATGACATTGTAATATTTTTTGTTTAAATATATGTATTTGCTGCAAGATTGTGAACCACACGAGTGGGCACTCAATTTTGTTTGTCTTTGCTTATCTCAAAGCCAACACCGGGCCCAGCGCATAGTAAGGTCTCAATATCTGCTAGGTGAGTGAATGAACGAATGAATGACCAACCAATTCATTCTCAAGGAAGAGTTCCTTCACTGTGAAAACCTAAGCAGTTTATCACAGAAGCCGAGTACTCACTCCTACATTTGTCCCTTTCCCGCCTCCCCATTTTGGTAAAATAAAGAATAATGGTTTTTTCACACAATTCCCCACACATACTTGCACTTTTTTCTGCTCTGAAATGACAGTGGATGTCTGCAGAAGCCCCTGGGGTCTAGAAGGACATCCATCACTTTCACAGCTGGAGTCGGAGCATTTTCCTTAGAGGAGACTTGATGCAGCCGGCAGAATGAGCTTCATCCCCACCAACCGGAGAGGAGTAGGCTAAAGAAAGGCTAGCAGCCACCACCAGGCTCTTGGGCCACCATCTAGGCTGGGGGAGTAAACCCACTGGGACTTACTCTTCCCCCCAAAAATTGTCTGTCTGCCTTCCATTTTCCTTCCAAATTCATGGAGGAGTAAGGAAAGCCCCACAAGCCAGCTTATAACAGAATAAGCACTTACCTCCAATGCTACTCAAACTTGGCCCCTGCAGGACGATTCTCCAGGATTCTCTTTGTCCTTCCTTCTTAAACCCCAAAATACTTGAGTTCAACTGTCAAAATACAAAAAAGAAAAACAAAAAAACAACATATCTCAAATGGACCTTGGCAATCAGAAAAGATTGACAAAGCAAGAGAGTTCATTGGGAAAAGTTTGGGCAAACTATCATTTCCAAGCATTGAAATCATTATTACTACCTGAGAGCTACTCGTATTTCATTCTACACAAAATCCTGTCAACTCCCAAGATTATGGACTAGAGACAATGGAGCCAGCAGCCTCCTTGAATTTTGGCAGAATTCTCACCAGAAATCATGCAAACCAGAAAACACGAGTGATATCTTTAAAGTACTGAAAATAAACTATCACCCCAAAAGTCTATATTAAATGAAAATATCTTCATTAAAAAAAGGCAAAATATTTTTTCATATAAACAAAAGCTGAGATAATTCATTTACAGCAGACATGCACTACTCAAAGTGTTAAAGAAAGTTCTTTGGGCAAAAGAAATATGATATCATATAAAAACCTAGATTTACACAAAGAAATGAATAGCACTGGCAATGGTAAAAATTAACATACTTACAAAAGACATTTTTTTCTTACATTTAATTTCTTTAAAAGCTAGTTGACTAGCTAAAGCAAAAATAGTAACAATGTATTGTGGGGCTTATGTCATACATAAAAGAAACTGCACGACAATAATAGCTCAAAGTGCAGAAGAGAGGAACTGAAAATTTACTGTTACAAGGTTCTTACACTACACATGAAGTAGTATAATGTTATTTGAGTGGGATTATAATAGGTTAAAGAGGTTTTTGTAAAGTCTAGGGAAACCACTACAAAAATTAAGTTTAATGGTATCTCCACCAATAGTGGAGATAAAAATGAAATCGTAGAAAGTACCCAATTATTCCAAAAGAAGGCAATAAAAGAGGAAAATTTGAATAAAAACCAGATCATACAAACAGAAAACAACTAGAAAAATGGTAGATTTAAAGCTAACCATATCATTAATTATATTAAATATAAATGGTTAAATATTTCAATTAAAAGGCAGAGTATCAATTTGGATAAAAGATCATATAACTCTATAACTTTAAGGGTAAAGTGTTGGAACTGGCTATTGATAAAGGATTAAAGATGAATTTTGAAAATACAGCTTCATTTTCTAAATTCTGGATAAAAGTTTAAAATGAGAGTCCTGGGTTTGTTGAAATTGTTTTAAAATCTCTTCTTCCATTCCCATCAATGTATCTCTGTGTTCTCTGATATAAGCATCATTAAAAAAAAAAAGCAGGAAGGAGTTCCTAAGTACATTATTCCATGCACGTAATGCTTTCATCAATTCAACCTAGATTAACTACATGTATAAGCAAGAAGCAAGTTCTTTGTTATGTAAAAACTTTTTATAGTAATATATATAATGTCTATATATGTCCAAAGTGTATATATGAGTGCTTAATATGGGAAATTGCTATTTTAATCACTAATTTTGCTTAGTTACAATTGTAAAAGGACAAACTTTATTAATGTAATTATAATTTTATACATTAATCACCTATACACACACTTCCAATGAATGATGCATAAAGCTTGTGAAATTCTTTTCTTTTTGCCTGTTATTAATATATTTATCATGATATTTATTTCAAATGTAATTTTATGTCTGTTGAATTTAATAGTAAAACATTGGTGATAGTATCTTCTCTTTTTATTTGGATTTTTAAGCAATTAATTCTTAGGTATTACTCAAGTATTAATCTACAATTGATTAAACTTTTTAAAAAATGAAATAAAACTGGTCTTTTGCCACATGTAGTTTGAGAAGCACTGCTCTATAAAACAAATAACTCAGTTTCTCTAACAAATAAATAGCAAAGAAAAACAATATCAGTTTTGGCTTTCAGTTTCTCTTCTGAAAGCCTATACATTAAAAAGGATTTAAAACATATTAACAAATTGCAATATATTGTGTTTGTTTAGAATCTGATTTAAACCAAAAAACTGTAAAATAAAATGATGAGACAATCAGGAAAATGAGAACACTAGCTATCTGATGATATTAAAAAATATTTGTTAATTGTGATAATGGTATTAGAAGTATGCTTTAGAAAACATATTTAGAGATACATATCAGAATATTTATAAATGAAATGATACAATGTCTGAGATTGTCTTCAAAATAATCACAGGGAGAGTGGAAGGAAAATGACCAATATAGATGAAAGAAAATTGGCCAGGAGTAATCATTACTGAAAGTTGTGGATATAGAGAGGCTCATTACAGTGTTCTGCTTGTTGTGTATGTTTTAAATTTTCCTTAACAAAAATTTTACAAGAATCGAATCTATACTACCTGACTGGGAGGAATTCCATGTTGTAGCCCAGTGGGTGACGAGCAAACGAGAGAAATGTCCAGGCAATCCACACACGCCAGGCCTTCTGGAAGGGTATTTGCTAGAGACTCTCATGGACAGACAGGGAGCAGGAGTGAGGCAGGAGCACTCGGAATGGTGCCCAGGATCTAGCAGGGGAGTGTCAGCCTCTGAGAGAAGAACTCTGCCCCTGAGCCCTGGGGATGCAAAGCTGAGTGAAGGCCGAGATTTCCTCATCACTAGGAAAGCATGAGGGGACCCTGGACTTCAGCCTTGTCCTTCCATTTCAGCAGACATCAGGTAGGAGAGTAACTACCCCACCCTTGATATAAAAAAAAAAAAATTAATACAATAAAGTTTTTAAAAAATGAATTTACTAACCTCTTTTCATTAAAGAAAAGAGAAAGAACTTTTGCCATTGGTAGTGAAGTATTATGATTAAGTATAAGGCTTTGGAGCCAGAGGGGCCTGAATTTGGGTCTGCCACTAACTGTGTGATCTTGAGCAAGTTACTTTAACTTCTGGGAACCTCTTTGCCTGATTTGTGAATTGTCTATAATTTGGAGAATTGTGAGGATAAAATGACATGGTGTGTTTAAGCCTTTGGTGCATATTTAAACACTCAAAAGAAAATAACTAATAAACAGTAGCTGATAATGCTGTTATCATTAGCAATTATAGGAGTATGAGTTCATTAAAAAGCAGAATTGATGTTGACTGTATGGAACAAATGCTGTGAAATATATGATATTAATATCATATATTCAGTTGAAAAATACTGCTCTGTGGTCATTGCTTGTGGGTAAAACAGCACAATTTGGTCCCCTTGCTGCATCTCCCTGGCTCATCTCTAGCTTGGCGTGAATGAGCCGGGTGATTCCCACCCCACCCCCACCCCAGGAGAAGGCCTTCCCTCCAGCAAGTTTATCAGAGCAGGACTAGATGAGAAGAAGGGATCTGGTCTCCTGGAAAAGTGAGCTGAAAAAACACAAAGATAAATAACAAGTCTCAATTTTCTTATTAAAATAAAAAATCCTATTTTTTGACATTTGACAAAAAAATCCATGAGCACTCCCTAACATATCTGCATTCACCCAAATGTTTCTGCAACCAAAGGAAAAAGATTGAAAAGAGCAATTACCTAAATCTTTCAATTACTCTATTTCAAAGACTGAAATATTTCTGAACACTTTCATTTTGAAATGAGCAACTATTATATCCCATTAATGGGCTGGATCAGAGTGACAAGAAACAGCTGAATCATCTCCAGAGATTGTCATAATTAAAAACACACACACACACACACACACACACACACAACAACTAAATGTCCATCATGTAGGAGGACATCCTCTTGCTAATAAAACAATCTATGCATTTTTCCTATGACTATTTTGTAATTATTATCATACTAGATTATTATAGTTTATCATATAATAATAATAACACAACCAGAACTGAAAGGAAAGGGGGAAACACACACACACACACACACACACACACACACAGGGGAGAATAGCTGTACTGCCTGATTCTTTTTGCCACCTCCAGAACATTAATAATTTTTTAGACGACATGCTTTTCTCTAGAAAATGTTCTTAAGCACTTGACAGATGCTAATGCATTTCTGCTAACAAGGGCAGATAATAAAATGAAAGAATAAGTAGCCAATTAGTTTAACAGAAAAACTCAGAAATATTAATTCTTAAAATGAGTTGGGAGTTTCAGAGTCTCTCAGTGCACACCGAGCAGACGCCCTTTCTCCTAGTGCAAGCCTTTCCAGTCAGCTGGAAGCACATAGCTGAACATTAAATGGCTTTCAGCCCCCTTGGCCCGACACTGCTGGAAATCTTTAGCCATTGAGCTTATTTATGCAGGGATATCTCTACCTGAACACTCCAGGTAGCATATTCCTCCTCCCTCCACACCTGGCCCCCTGTGGCCACAGGGAGGGAAGAGAAAATGCAAATAGTGCTGGAAGCAAGTAGAAACATTTTCCCCCTCCCTTCTTCTCTCCCCTTCTTCCCCCATTCTTCCCTCCAGCCATCTAGGGGTGGGCACAGAAAGAGCAGCCCCGGTGGATGGAGAGTGAAGCCGGCTCTGGCTGGGGGCATCCCCGTGGGATTTCCTGGCTCAGGGTGCAGCGGTCCTGCACAGAGGAACACACCCAGCCCTGTAATATATCGCTGTATCTTTTAGTCCAGTTTTGATGGAGTCTTCTGCTCTCAACTTCATGCCAATGTCTCGTAAAATTTAATTTATAACCTAAGAAAATGAAAATCAATCACTAAATGTGAAACCTCACTTGACTAAACCATTCTAGTCTATTTAACTTAATGAGCAACATATTTTCAAGAGAAAAAGCAGACAATATATTCACGTGACCTTAGAGATTTAAAGGGTATTAACATAGAAATGCTACATGTGATTTTTTTTTAACTTCCCAGTTGGAATTTGTTTTTCACTGGAGAGGGAAGAAATCCTCTCTTTTCTTTTCTTTTCTTTTCCTTGCTTTTTTGCTTCTTTTTCTTTCTTTTTTTTAAGCATTCAGGACTACAAAATTTACAAAAACTTTAAAGATCTACCAACAGTTTGGTTTGCAACCTGTTGCAATAAGTGAAAAAGAACCAAGAAGAGCACACCATGCTCGGAGTCACGTCCTGGCCCTATGGCCTCCAAAAGCCGGCTGGTCGTGGCCTCTCTCTGAATATGAATTTCTAACACTAGCAGAGGGAGCTTTGTTCAAGACAGTGAACCGTGCTTCTCTTCTGGTGGCAAATGCCTGCTCCAACAGTCACTCACCTTGCAAACTCTAGACAAAGCCATAACTTCTCTGAGCTGTTGCTTCCTCCTCTATAAAGCAGGGGAAACAGCCCTACATCACCATGTTACAAAATACCAGAACTCACAGCATGTAGCACAGTTCCTGCCACCCTGAAGAAACTCCACGGTGGCTATTCATGATCCCTCCCTGTATTAAATAGGAGTGACAAGTAAGAGCAGACATCCTTGCTTTGTCCCTATTTTAACTTTGATGTCAGATGTAGGTTTTTCTTAGTTAACTAAATTCTTGTTTGGCAATGCAGGAGCTAGTATTTCCATACTTTACAAGTGTATCGTAAGAACCAAATGAAACAAGCACTTCGTAAGCCACAGATTATTCTACTTTAGTTGTTGGCATACATTAAATCCCAGAAAGCAAAAAAGCAAAGCAAAGAAGAAAAGTATAGCACAGTCTGTGAAAATATGATTGCCGAAATGACACATCTGAATGATACAAATTGAGAATAGATCACAATTATTGTCTTTACTAATTAATAAAGTGGACATATTTCTTCCATTTGTGATGATACTATCCTTTTAGGAATTGACGATCCATTCAAAGAAAAAAAACTTTTACACAGATGAAGACTTATTTGTTTATCGAAGAATGTTGTAATTCTTAAAAGTCACCTTTTGTCAATCCTCCTCTTAAAAAATCAATTTTGAGGCAAGCTCAGAGCTTACCGGTTTGGGGGTATCCAGCATCCCTTCCCTTTATTACTGATGAGACACTAGCCTCTAAGTGTGCTCTGCTCAGGAAGAAATGGTCCCTTAGTCCTCGACCTGATTTTAAGACTAGGTTTGCTTTCTCCCTAGCAGTCTCTTTCTTAAGGTTGCACTTTATCTCAGCAGAGCAACATTCAATCTTGTCCAGACATAGGAATTTAGTGTTTCCTACTCTCTTACTGCCCTGGTGAAAATTTACTTTCAAATCTATGTACTTTTTTTCCCTTCTTTATATAGTTAGAAAGAAAAAACTCTTCTTCCTTTAGAGGAAGGGGAGAAAAATCTCTTTGATGTTCAAATTCTCATCTGTGATTCAGAAACCTCCCTGCCCCAAAGAGTAATTTTAAATTCAAAGAGAAACTTGCTTGATAGGGTTTTGCCTGCTTGCGTGTGTGTATTGGGGAAGGGAGAAACTTTTTTTAATAATGATCAAACATGAAAATAAAACCACTATAATTAGCTACTTCAACACCATGCCATCTAAGTGGTACTCGCTTTGAATTTTCAACCTTCATAAGGCCACGTCTTCATGGCTTTATAAAATCATCCATTTTCACTCAAATATGCTGCCTTGGTAACTATTTCTGCATGATCAGTGAAATTAGCTGTGCCATTACTATGGTTATTAACAGGAAAGCCTATTAATTGCCAGTTGCAATCCAGAAATTTGTAGCCCACTTAAACCAGGGAGTAAAGGGTGAAAGAGTCACACTCCTGATACAACCAGGACAGTTTGACAAGGCCGTGGAGGAGGCGAGTGAAGCCAGACATCTCAACGGGAGCAGATGCTTCTGCTGTACTTGCCAAGGGAGCTGTGTCCTTCCTGGGAGGGAGCCGGGCTCAGCCTGTACCAAGGTACACATCGTAGTGCCACGGCAGGGCCCCAAGAGCAAGCCCAGAGTTGCACTAGAGGTGACAGCACAGAACATCGAAACAGGCTCAGAGGACATGTCGCACAGGCTGGCAAAAGCTGGAGTTCTGAATGGGACCAGGGCAGACCTGAAGCCCCACTGGGGACTGGAACTCAAGAGGAATCTGTAGTTAATGACAGAGCCAGCCTGCAGAGCACTTGGGGGCCACCGTTTGCCAGCTCCACATTTGTTGAGTGGCATTTAGTATATTTTCTGGAGTCATAATTAGAAAGCCCCAAATTGCTTTCCGGTGTTGATCAAAATAAGCATCTGGGCCACCTGACAACGGAATCAGCATTTTAGTGTCCCTCAAAGTAAAACGTGAAAGGGTTCCAGACTAAGGTCGAGTCCTCTTCGGATGTTTCATGAGTGTCAGGGGCAGTCCCACTGAAAGCTCCCTCCACGATGTTCATGGTGGCAGCGATGGTGTCATTTGGGCTGGTTTCACTCTCAGCCAGGAGTCAGACAGGAAATTACGGGAAGTAATCTTTCTCTCAAGGTCCTCAGAAGAGGACTGTGTAGGGCATCTGCAACGGGCCGGACGCTGTGCCGACAGCTGTGCGGACGCAGCTTCCAGGGCACGCGAGGAGGAGAACCGAGAGCAGACACTGAGGAACACTCCCACTTTCAAATCTCGGGAAATCTCCCTGCAGCTTCCTTCACGACCTTTGCACAAAAGATTGGGAGCACTAGACATCACACGCTAGTTTTAGAGCCAGGTTCCCTAGCAGAGGTCCAGCATATTTCTCTCCCCAGAACATCAGCCTCCATTTAAGCCCCGGCAATTTGCTGGCCTGTTTCCCTGTTATTTAACAGCTTGGTCTTGCAGCCTGCATGCGAGGCCACCCCTCCTAAAAGTCCATACACCTGACCGCGGATATTTTCTTCCTCCTTCCTGTCTCTCCAGAAATGTTAAAAGGGTCCACTCTACTCTAAGCCCCATTCCTCTCTCCCCCTGACGCCCCCCAAGTACTTTCCTCCCCATTTGTAACAGCCCCTAATATGCACCTCCATTCGATTTTCCTTACCCAGCTTGAAATGCCCTCATTCTAATTACCGTTTCAGTTTTCTTATATTTCTCCCTTGAGGTGTCTCAATTAGTGTACTTTTTCATGCCGCCTGTCACCTCTGAGCTGCAAGGTGGGTCTGACTCCAACTGAAACCACGCGGAAAATAAATGAGGAGCCGTTCTGGGCGGCCGGGCCGAAGGTGGGGTTACTTTACAAACTGGCGCACCTTTAATTGATGATAAATGGACAGGAAAGTAGCCTTGTTAATACAGCAGCCCCGATTTGGTTGGCTTGCAGTGTCCTGTCATTACTCAAAGGTACAGAGGGAGCGGGCCACGCTTGGTCCTGGGTGAGGAACTTGCATTCAGAGAGAGCAAGGAAGAGAAAGTGCACCGAGGCTAATTAACATAGTTCTGGTCAAAGTCGGAAATTAACTCGCCTCTTTAAGACCACAGCTAAAAATGCCATTTGTCTTCCCTGTAATTACACTTATAGGTAATTATCCCCACGGAATACAGCAAGTTAAATGATGGTAGGGCTTTCTCTCCCTATCGCATAACTCTTTTCATTCCGACCCTGTCAAAAGACTAAACAAAAATAAAGGTGTCTGCCACCGTATATTTTTCCCATTAATGAGTGCTTTGTTGTCTTAAGGCTTCTCTGGAAAGCTGCAACTGTGCAGTGTTTATTCCTTTGCGCCCCTGGGAATCCAGAGTCCTTATCGGAACCTCTCAGAATTTAGAAACACACAGAATGCAAGTTGGACTTAAAAGCACTTCCCAACCACTACCACAGGCTTTGGTCTATCGAGGAAGGTATAAAGGACAAGGACCGGGAAAGTCACCTTCCCCTTTTCTCCTTGGCTATGCAGTATCCAGATCTCACTATCACATCCTGCCTAAGAGAAACCTGCCTATTCCCATCACCTTAATTCTCTGCTGTTACTATTTCCTTTCAAGGGAACTTTAGAAGCCAAAGAAATTAAAACGTGCACACAGAGGAGTGGCCTTTAGCCTCACTGTGGCTGGCAATATGCACATGTCCCCTTGTATCCCAGACACCAGCTTGGGGCTCATTTGCAGCAACCTGGGAGCCATGGATGTGCCTGGCTGGGTTCCCACCACGCCACTGGGCAGAGCACGGGAGAGCCCCGTTAGAACTCCACGTTTCCCTGGAGGATCCAGTGAGATCCTCAAACAGTCCAGTAAATTAGTCCCTCAAGAATTCAAAGGGTATAGTCTCCAGTGTCCATTCTCTGAAGAGCTCAGGAATGGGCAAGGTGGCACGGGGGGCTCCCCCCAGAGTCCGTTTCCTCCCGTTTCACCCTCTCTCGCCTCCTCTTTGGTTCCACACCATAGAGATTTCTTCCTCCCACCCCCCAATCCCACTCATGTCCCTTTGGCCTCTCTCATGCCTTTGCAAATTCCACCAATTGATAGTGACGTTTGCGCTGAAAGATCACCTTGAGCTTGTCTAAATCCATGCCTGCCTTAAGGCTAGCACTATGCGGCCACATTGCAGCCCAGAGGCAGCATCCTTCCAGCTGCTGGGAGCCAACGGCCTCTTTCATGGAGCGAGCTGAGTGATTCCAATAAAGAAATCTAGAATTAAAAAATAAACATCTCTAGTCACACATTTACTGGATAATTACTTGTACAACTCTCTCATGAAGCAATTTGGCAATAGGTATTAAGATCAATAAAAATATTGACTGTGAAACTTTCATGAGGAAATAATCTTAAATGCAGAAAAATGTTCAATACAGTATAATAATTTTACACAAAGCGGTGGTGACAAAAAAGAAAATAACCTAAGTATTCGAATTTGGAGAATGTGCAGATTAATAAGTGGTACATTCACTTGATGGATTATTATGTGACCATTAAAAGGACGGGTATGGAGATTGTGCCAAACCTGAACAATCGGTTATAATACCAGGCTTTTAAAAATAAGAATGTAAATCAGAGAAAAAAAATCAACAGGATCACAAAAGTGACACCAAATACTAATAGTGACTTAGTTAAAAAGGAAGAGATTGTGGTTAATATTTTTTCTTTCCTCTATTTTCCAAATTTTTTGCAATGCATTTATGCTCCTTCTAATGAAAACTATATATGTATATTAATCTGGTATAAAAAATAATAACTCTTATGAGCCTGTCAAATGACTCTGAACTGAGTGGTTTGGTTTCACGGATCCGTCCCTGATCCGGGGTTGCTATCACCGGCCAAGTGCCCGTTCTGCTATTAACGAGTTGCACGACCTGTCGGAAGCTCTCTGAGCTTCAGTTTCATCATGAAAAAGAAACAAACTCTTCTCACAGGTAGTTGTCATGAATTTCACTGGTGTCCATGGTCGACTCTCCCTGCTTCTCCTTCAGCCTCCTAAGCCTCCCCTTTCCCATCACCTTCAGGGAACACCTTTCTTCTTATGTCCTGTTAGACGTGGGCGTCTGCCAGAATTCTGTCCTTTGCTTCTTTTGGCTCTTCCCACACCCAGAGCATCATCGACCCGCTGCTCACGACTCCCCTCCTTGGTAATCAACTCTGTCTTTGGCATCCCGAGCCTCAGACCTGAATTTCCGGCTGCTGCCTGGCTGTCTGCCCTCAGCATCCTCAAAGTCAAACTCATGCTCTTTCCCCTCCCAGGCCTGTTTCAGACCCCACACCCCCTATCTGAGGGCAGGACTGCCATACACTGTCTCATCCCGTGCTGGACACCTAGGGTGCCACTCAGACCTGGCCCTCATCACCTCTGACACTGCCTGCTGACTAGCCACAGCCTGCCTGCCCCTCATCCCAAACCTTTTTTAAAGAACAAATCGGTGCAAATTGGCTGTGCCCTTTGCTGCCCAACACCACTGGGTATGTCCTGGTCATGCACAGGGGAACTCCAAGGTCTGTGTCATTACTTCTCTCAAGGCTCTACCTCACCTCCCAGCCCTCCCCACACTCACCTGGGTGCTCCTCTGGGGCTCTGGGTGCTGACGCCCTCACCTTGCTCAGCTCTCATCAGCTTTGCTGGTACACTTGGTGCCTCCACCAATGACAAGGCCACCATGAATATTGGAGATAGTGCTGGAATGACCCCAATGGTGCTGGAATGACCCTTGCCTCCCAACAAAGCCCAATAATCCATCTTACGTGGAGCTCCCATTGGGCACAGACCCCCCGTCCCTCCTCGCCCTGGGACTCTGTCCCATGACCTCCCAGTCTTGCTCCTTGGGAACTATCTGGTCTGTGCCTTCTCAATCATGACACATTTTCTGTGACCCTGGAGCTGCACCATACCCTCCAGTGCTGGAATCTTCTGAGTACTGCCTTAATCAGAGAGACAGCCTGAGTCCTGTGGGATGCACAGCAGGTCCCACCTTCAGGAAGACACTCCTGGGAGTTGTCAAGCAGCTGGTCAACACCAGGACAGACCGACTGTCCCCCTAGATGCCCTGCACAGGCACTGGAGAAGCAGGAGGCCCAGCCCTTCCCTGTAACCTTTCCTATGCCCTGGGCACCTTGGCCCAGAGGCCTCAATAACAAAAATGGGCTTCACTACTTAAAATGCTGGGACTGGAGCCTCAGGCAGGAGAAGGGAAGAATCTAGAAGGCTCAGGTCACATAACTGGCTCATTCTAGCCACTTAGGTCTTGATTCAAATGCCACCCCCTTCCAGTCCTCATTTCTCTCTGTTGCACAGCCCTGTCCTGTTTTGTGTAGCACTCATCATGCTCTGACACTAACTTCGTTATTTGTCTGTTATTCTTCTCTGTTTTCAATGCCGAGCACACAGTAGGGGCTCACATATTTGTCTATGAATAAATATACACTTTCCTCTGAAAAGTACATGCTCTCTCACAACAAGACCTTTACCTCATTGCTTCCTTTACCTGATATGACATTATTTCTCATATCCACTCAAGAAACTTCTATTCATCCTTCAAAACCCAGATCAATCTTTACCCCTCAGGGATGCTCTTCCTGTTTGTATTCCCCAAGCAGGATTCTTACTGTCCCCCTGTAGTCTCCCATCACAGTACCCACGTCAGAGTTGTAGCACTTTATACATGCTATGGTAACTTTTTATTTTAGGTCTGTCCTTAAGTAGACCACAGACTTTGTCAGGCCAGTATGTCTTATTAGGGTGTCCCCTATAGGGCCCTAGAGCAGCATCAGCCACAAAGCAAGTGCTCGGCAAACATTCGTTGAAGGTGTTAATGGATGACTAAGACCAGGAAATGATCTCTTCCTGAACTCAGAGTGCTAGGGACATTATTACTTTCCAGGGTACACTACTAGGGAACAGTGAAGTGGTTACCCTTTGAGGTCCTGCGTTGTTTAAACCTGCAGTATTTGCCTTAGAAACATCAGTCCTCCTAAAGGATTCACTATGCCCACCCTACAGTCTTCTCTACACAGTGCAAATCTTTTCTTCGTAGGTCATGCAAGGGAAACCGTCAGCCTCAGCCTGGTCGATTGTTCAGATTCCAAATTAATGAGGTCCAATTAATTCAAAAGGTTAATTACATCCTTCCTGAAAACATTCTCTCTCATCCGATATACTTCCTTAGAAAGTCATCAACATCCTATCGCCCGTGGGACTCAGTGTGTCTGGTAGAAAAGATGTGGGCTTTGAAACAAGGCAGAATGGTGTTCAAATGTGCTACCTGTGTGACTTTGGGCAAGCTACTTACCCTCTCTGAGCCTCAGTTTGTCATCTGTGAAATGGGGATGATAATACCCATGTCAAAGGTTCATTGTGAAGACTGAACGCTACATACGTACCCTAATCTATGGCATATCTAACACAGAGCCAGGAGCCCAGGTGAGCAATAAAAGTCAGTTCTTTTCATTTCCCTTCCTGTGCTGTCTTTTTTTTTTCTTCCTCTCTTCTTCTTCTTCCTCTCTTCCAGAAAAGAGAGGAGAAGGCCTTGGACAGGGTTTTCCGACCCCAGCACTATTGACATTTTGAGTGGCATCGTTCTTGGTTGTGGGGGCTCTTCTGTGTGTTGTATTAACAGGATATTAGCAGCATCTCCGGCCTCTGCCTACCAGATGTCAGCAGCATCCCCCTCCCTATTATGACAACCAAAAAATGTCACCAGACATTACCAAATTCCCCTTGGGGACAAAATGGTTCCCAGTGTCAAACCACTGGCCTGGAGTTTTATAACTGGCATGTTACCTAGTAAGAAAATTTGCTTGAATTTCTTTTAGGACCTGTTCTCAATGGTGCCGAAGCCACATGTGAGAGTCCACACCAGTCAGGAGGCCAACCCTCAGGACAAGAGGGGATGCGTTCCTGAACGCTGCTGGCAATGGCAGCCTCATTCCTTCACACTGGAGACTGGATCGCGGCATCACATAGCAGTCAACATTCCCAGAACGTGACCATTTGTCAATGACTTTTAATTGAGCATCTACTAAGTGCCAGGCCTCTGTGCTGGATGCTGAGGGACACAACAGTGAGTACATGCCTGCCCTGCCCACAACGAGTGTAGACTCTAGTGGGGGCCACAGACAACAACCAGTAGATAGAAAATAAAATGTCAGGAAGAGGGGTGTGATAGGAAGACCACTAAAGCAGGGCCAGGGAGACTTTGGACGGTGAGGGATGGTCACTTCTAAAGGACCACACCTGTCTTCCCCCTGCTGTGAGTCAGGACAGCAGCAGAGATATGCACTCCCAGAGACGGCCACATCTTGATAACGACAGCAGATCACCCCTACTCATTGTCAGTAAGGTTGTCTGAGACAGAGTCAGGAGGGTCCCTCACAGCAATAAAAGTCTGCATTGCCCCACCCCCACCCCGCAACAAGTGAGCAGCACCAAGATATCAAAGTGTCTTAGGAAAAAAAAACCTAAAAAACATTAGAGTCCATAGATGTTGCTCCATCCTAGTTCATTCACTATAAATAATATCATAATCATAGCTGTGCTGTTTTGTTTTGTTCTGTTTTGTTTTGTTTTAAAGAAGTAGAATTAAAAGTTGGGCTGCCTTGGAGTGGTGAGAGTATAGGTGATTTTCACAGATTTATTATAACCTTTCATTATTGTTAAAAATGACTATCAGCATCATTATTTCTTGTAATTAAAAAGTCTAGCAAACTTTCCTTAAAAGTAGGGGTACCACTGTGTCTAGTTTGATCTTGGTTTATAATCAGGGTTCCTCATCGATGGAGGAGGTTGTCACAGGAGGGAGGTGATTTACCACAGAGATTTGCGATGTTTAAACATACAACATGGACATGGAATTTTTAAAGCTTAAACGATTGGTTCTGACCAGCGGAGCCACTGGGAGCAGGCGGTATGAAACAGCTGGCAGTTTAAGAATCTTTTGGGCCGGGCGCGGTGGCTCACGCCTGTAATCCTAGCACTCTGGGAGGCCGAGGTGGGCGGATCGTTTGAGCTCAGGAGTTCGAGACCAGCCTGAGCAAGAGCGAGACCCCACCTCTACTAAAAATAGAAAGAAATTATATGGACAGCTAAAAATATATATAGAAAAAATTAGCCGGGCATGGTGGCGCATGCCTGTAGTCCCAGCTACTCGGGAGGCTGAGACAGGAGGATCGCTTGAGCTCAGGAGTTTGAGGTTGCTGTGAGCTAGGCTGACGCCACGGCACTCACTCTAGCCTGGGCAACAGAGTGAGACTCTGTCTCAAAAAAAAAAAAAAAAAAAATAAGAATCTTTTGATCTGAAAGACTCAAGTGTTAGGCCGCACGCGGTGGCTCACGCCTGTAATCCTAGCACTCTGGGAGGCCGAGGCGGGTGGATCGCTCGAGGTCAGGAGTTCGAGACCAGCCTGAGCAAGAGCGAGACCCCGTCTCTACTAAAAATAGAAAGAAATTATCTGGCCAACTAAAAATATATATAGGAAAAATTAGCCAGGCATGGTGGCACATACCTGTAGTCCCAGCTACTCGAGAGGCTGAGGCAGTAGGATTGCTTGAGTCCAGGAGTTTGAGGCTGCTGTGAGCTGCGCTGATGCCACGGCACTCACTCTAGCCCGGGCAACAGAGTGAGACTCTGTCTCAAAAAAAAAAAAGACTCAAGTTTTGTTTTGTTTTTTTTTTCTTTTTAATGATTGCAATTAGAACTTAATTGTAATCTTTGTGTAAATCTTTAATTTGAAAATTATTGACCCTAGAGCGAGGCAGCTCTCACAGACAGTGCACTGTGCAGGCACAAGCTGCGGGCCCCTCCTGGGGACACAGGCCCGCATGTCAGCTCTCCTCCATCTGGGCCTCCGACAGGGAAAGGGCTCCCGTGACGTCTCCACACCAACAGTATTTTTATGCATTTCTTAGGAAACAGTGTGGCCCACAGGGACAGTAACCACTGCACTCAGAACAGCTCTGTCATTTTATGTCCTTCTCCTCAACTGCAGGGAACATCCTATTTCGCAACCCAGACTAATGGGCAAAAATGCACTCTGCAATATAGAAGGCAGAAGATGGAGAACAGAACACCTGTAACATTTAACTTTTCCTGCCAGTTTTTCTGTGCAAGGCCAAGGCACTGTGGCTGTGGCCTGGGGTTGTGGGGCTCTTAATATCAGGCTTTTGGTGGTGGCCCCAGGACCAGGGTCCGCATGGCAGACTAGGACATCCAGGCTGGTGGTCATGAGGGGCTTCTACTCTCCCCACCAAACACAGCCTCCAGGAACACCTTCTGAGCTCACAGGCAACCCCCTCCTCCTTTGTCCTGAGCCTCCGGGGAAGCCCCAGCCCCTCTAGGCCTAAGTGGGACACCTGCGAGTCCTTCGGGGCCATTAGAATTCAGAGACTCAGAATCTCTGTTCTCTGAGTCCTGCACCACATTCCAGCTTCTAGTCTGCATGGGATGGTTAAGAACATAATTATTTTAAGAACTGTTATCCCGATGCACTTCACAGGAAAGTATCAGCACAAGTTATGTGAAGCTTTGTAAATATTGCTGGCATGAGAAAAAGAAAAATCAATTCTTTTTATTACCACTTTCTATTTCTCTCTTTTTTCCCCCCTCTTTTTAGCTAATGGCCACAAAGAAACTAAAATGAGCCTACTTTTTAAAGTTGATCAGGTGTGATGTAAATTTCTTGCCATTTGTTGCTTTTTTTAAACATGTTTTTCCCCTTGATTTGACCATTCCTTTAGCTTGCTTTATAGCAACATACTTCTGCTTACAACTCTAACATTTTTCTTTCCAAAAAAGATCCTCCCTAGGAGCTTTCTCGCAGTGACTGCATCTGGCGGATACCATCGAGTCTCTCTGGACCAATTGTCCCTCCGTCTCGTGCGCAGAGCATTTTGCTGCTGGAGCCACCAGCCTGTCCTGCCTCACAGAATAGTGAGTCATTTCGAGTCATTTCCAAGTCTGTCTCCCTAATAAACCGGCGGATCCTTGAGTTCCCTCTGGATTCTGTGTGCCACAAACAAGGCCTGATACGTAGAAAGGTCTCAAAAGCAGCCGAATGAACAATCAAACGAGGGAGCCCTTGGATTCCTTATTTGAGATTAACAACGTAGTGGAAGCCATTTTGCTAAAAACAGCAATATCGGTAAAAGTCACCTTTTCAATCAGTAGAAACAAAATAAGATCATTGCCACCGGGTGCAACAGGATGAAGTGCTACCCCCAGGGAATGATTCTAAACTCATCTCAACCTGGCAGTTGCTGCAACCACAGGGCTCCCCGCTTTCCAGGGGGCCCTCAGAATCCATCGCCCAAACCCAGAGGCACAGCCAAGTGCACCAGCGCCTGCTCTCCACGGGGCTCAAGGTGGGGCCACAAAGGGTCCGTAGGAATCAGGACAAGTATTGAACCCTACACTTAACCCTAACCCAAATGGCCAAACCTCACTCCTAAAAGCCACATGGTAGAGTGAGAATTAAGCAGATGCAGGTTCAAACCCTAACTCTGCCACTTACTATAAGGGTAGCCCGGGACAAGTTAGCAAACCTCTCAGTGCCTCAGTTCCCCATCTGTAAAATGGGGTAACAGTGCAGGACCGACCTTTCAGTATGTTCCCAAGGATTAGATATACCATCTCACTTGCCTGGCCTGAGTGTCCATGTCCATCCCAGGAGAAGGCCCCCAGGGCGAGTTTTGAAGGCTGAGCATGAGGAAGAACATCAGTGAATCACACGGAGAGGTTCCCTTCAGCAGCCCTTCCAAAGCTTCCAGAGCATCTGGTGCTGCGCTAGTTCTGGGGTGCCGGTGAGGACAGGGCTCCCCTCCCACGGTGCCTGGCCCTGGGAAGACACTTGGTGAGCACATGGTCAGAGCACGATCCCTCTCCTCCCACAAGGAGAGGATCAGACCAGTGAGCGAGGGGGCAAAGGAGGACAAGCCACTCTGCCGCTCCTTGGGTTCAGTAGAGCCACCATGTGACTCATTTTCCATCCCATCAAATGCATCCTTGTTATATGGAGCTATAATCACTACACATTTGAAACCAATCCATTCATTGCAGCATCATGGCCAAAGCTCATTGCCAAACTAAATCTGTGCAAGAATATCCGTAAGTATTGAAGTCATTAAAATTGCCCATATTTTTTTGCCCAGTAATGTTACTTATCAGAATTGACCAAGATAAAATAATCAAGGATTCACTCAGAGATGTGTGTGTAAAACTAACTTTCATCTCAGCATTATCTATAAAATGAACCAACAACATTTGGAAACAGCATAAATGCCGGAGGGTAGGAGACTGATTTAAAAAATATTCTGGTGTACTTCCATACGAAAGACTACCATGCAATCATTGAACACTTATTTATAATAGCAGTATATAAAGTTACATGACAAAGCAGATTGCAAACCAGCATATAGAATATGATTCCCAATTTGTAAAAATATATATGATATTTGCATGCATTTTCAGAGGGAGAAAACAACATGTTAACAAAGGTTTCTCTCAAAAGCAACAGAGCTTTGTAGTTAAAAATGGAGGTTCCAGAGCCACGTTGCTGGGGTCGAATCCTGACTCCACCACCTCCAAATGTGTGACACTGGAGAAGTTATTTAACTTCCCTGTGCCTCGGTTTCCTCATATTAAACAAGTGGTTGTTAGTCGTCCCTACTCCATAGAGGATTTGACTAATGTGCTAATAGAGCAATAGTTCTAGACAGTGCATGGCAACAAGCAAGCGCTTGCAAACTTTAGCTGTTGTTGGGAATTATTATTGGGGGGGGATGGTTCTGGTCATTTCAATTCTCTATTTTATTTTTCTCTACATTTTTTACAGGAAATTTTGATTTTCATAGTCATGGAAATGAAATAATTTTTTAATCCATTTCACTCAACAAGATGAATTCAATGAAGAGATTAGTCAGAACTACTTTGCCATAATTGATACAACATCTGCTATTTCTAGAACTAAATCAAATAAAATACAGTCAACTCTCGATTCTACACAAAGCACGTTCATTTATCTGCGGCTGATCTTGCTTTCCTGTTTTTACGGGCCTCATTAAGCATTGGATATAACATCATATGTTACAGCTCTATCTAGCGTCTGTTTACTTTCTCTCTCACAGCCAACAGCTCAGCAAGAGCCTTGTAAACCAATTCTCTTAATGATCTATCCAGGCGGGGAAGGTACGAATCAATGATACGATACTCGGAGCTTAGAGGCGAGGCCGGCAGCTCTGCCTCAGCAAGGGGATGCGGTGGCACCAGTTGGCACGGTTGGATGAAAGGCTGAATGTGTGCTGTGGTCCAGTTGGAACCCTTTCTGGACACCGCAACCCGCTGTGTCAGAGCCGTCCTGGATCCACGTCCACGTGGCCTTACATAACAGTGGCTGCCAGGGAGGGTCTTTAATACAATGCTGTATGAGAACAAGAGCTTTATGGGGAACGGTTGACCCCACAAACTATGACCAAGGTCCATACTTATTATAACACATGCATTTTCATAATACAGGTAATGTGCAGTCCCCGCTGAATTTCTGGCCGTAGCTCCCCATCTTTCTCCACTGAATACACAGACCCTGTGCCCATGGTGCAGACCTGGAGACGGAAGTTGCTTCTCATTTCAGAGCCCATGTGCTGGATTTTCAGTCTTTTATATCCTCCAAAGTCAACATTCCTCTCAGGAAAAGTTTGCCAGAAGTTTTGCTCGCCTCCCTTCCCAGGTACTCTGCTCCTGGGCGTGGTTCTAGGATGCTGCACCTCTCTGTCCATCTCTCTCTAAGAGGCTGGCCCCGTGTCCTGGCCAGCTGTGTCCTCTCTCGGGACCACCATCACTGCCCTGTGTGCCGTGGGGCTAGAGAGGCAGTTCGGGGCTCTGAGCATTAGCCATGCCATATTCTCCTTAGAGTTGCTGGGTAACACAGTGGCCCTGCCTGTATACCTCCCTGTGGCTGCAGCAGCCTGGCTGGGTTAAACATCCTCCCCAGCAATGCTGTGCGGCAGCGTCTCCTCTTGACAAGGAATAGGTAGCGGGAGAAAAATCCCAAGAAGGGGCGTGGGCTCTGGAGGCAGGTGGAACTATTTGACTCTTGCATTTCATAATTGGTCCTTCACACTAAGGACCAATTGTTTGAACAATGGAAAATTATTAAACCTCAGTTGTTTCAACAACTGAAAATCATAATAATGACATCAAAGTCATGCTTAAATAATGCATGTGAAAGCCCAGGGCTTGGCCCATTGTAGATACTAAAAAAAAAAAAAAAAAAAAAAAATGTATTTTTCTTCTTGTCTCTCTCCTAGTCAGCTTTCATCATGATGTTTCATTTGAAAGTATATTTGTTAATAATTGTTTGGCTGTAACATATATAACATATAACATACCAATGGCTTTTACATATACAGTATTATTTTTCCCCCATAATAAAAAGTCTGGAAGCAGGTTGCTGATGGGGTTGGCTTACCCTATTTGAGCCAGGGCCTCTCCTTTTCTCTTGGCCTCACTCTCATGATTGCAACATAGCTGCTTGAGTCCCAGCCATCACATCTACATTCAAAATAAGAAGAGAGAAGTGGGTGGTGATCTTCCACATCTAGATTTTAATAGAATAAAAAGGCTTTCCCAGAAACACCAGACAGTAGACTTTTCCTTACATTATATTGACTAGACTTGTGTGACATGGCCACCCCTTGCATTAAGAGAAACTAAGAAATCATGTAGTTATTTAGTGTTTTCAGTCCTTTAGCAGAAGGTAGAAAGGGAGAGGAGGGCTAGGAATGGCTGTCAGCCCAGGCAACATGCGGAGTCTTCCCAGAGGACTGAAAATTGCCAGATCAGAACTACCCATGGGTAAATGTTATGTAAATAATCATAACAAATACATAGGTCATAAACATATTTCAAAGCCAAACGTGGGTTTCCACCTACAACTTGGGGCTCTGCCTTTCCTTGGTTTATATCAGAGGTTCTCCAGTTTGGTTGCACTGACCTACTCCAGCATGGTTAGAATCTCCTGGGGAGCTTGTGAAAAACACCAACACCTGGGTCCCTTCCTCAGCCCCAGGATCACTTCCAGGTGTGGGGCGGAGGCCCTGACTGCAGGGAAGGTCCTGCCAGGACCGCCAGGTTTGGCTTCCACGGAGAGTGCGCACGTGAACCGCTAGAGGGCGCGAGAGATCATCCAGCCAAGAGGAACCCTACGGGAAGTCACGCAGCTCTCTGCAGCTTCTCCTTTACCTGGGGACAGTGCCTAGGACATAGGAGGCACCCTGGCCTGCACGAATGCACCCATCTCCCAGAAGCTCTCACCAAGTCTTACGGAATCCTAGCCACGCCGAACACACTCCGTTGCTATTCTGCTCTTTTGGTAATTTGGTAAAACTACGCCAAAAGAGGCTCAGAAACCTGCTCAAAAGGAACCGCAGCATCCACAGGGTCTCCAAGTGGCAGGTGTCTCCTCCCCTCTGTCCCACAGGGACCAGCCCGCCCCCTGGGCTCGGAGCTGGGTGGGAGCCCCGGGCAGGCGGCTCTGCGTTGTCATCTGCTCCAGGGCTGCGTCCATCAGCCGCAGCTCTCCCGGGGTTTTCCTGTAGAAACCGCCTTCATTTACATCTTTCTCATCTCCCTTCAGGGGCGGCTGGTTTGCTAATGCTTCCAGGAAGCTCTCCTCCCAGGCTGAGCTGCAGTTTTAGGGACCAGAGAGAACCTCGGTGATAATAAGCTTCGCACAGAACACAGCACTAATTCTGATGTGCAGGCAGCTCCAGACACTTACCGTTTATGTAAAGCCACAAAGCCAGCATGGGAAGACCTAATTACCACGTGAATTAGTAAAAAAACAGATGTGAGGTTCACAGAAACGCCTGCGAGCGCCTAGTAAATGGCCACAATTCGCAGCTAATGTGAAGACCTGCTGGGGGCAGAGGCTGCTTCAGGCACAGACCCAGCCCCAAAAGTGCTGTCCCAGCCGCACACACCCCCATCCTCTACCCCCAGTTCTGTTCCAGGAAAAAGCTGGGAAATAGTCTACAGGCAGCCACTTAACAGTCCTGTACTCCTGAACCGTAATGATCAACAACAAGCGCCACCCACAGACTCCGTGGGAATGTGTTCATGGTTAATCAGTTCGATTGATCACTGTTTATTAAGTAAAAACCTGCTTTCTAAACAGTTCCTCCCTAAATGGTATTTTTGCAAGCTGCTGGAAAACAGGGGACTAATTGGGGCTCTTAGTTTAAATCCAAGCAGGGGAATGTGAGCGTGTGCACAAGTAAAAGCATTAGCAGCAGGGACGGGGACAAGATCTGCCCTCATCCCCCCAGAGTGGCCGGGGCTAAAGCTGACACTGTCCCGTTATGAAGACCTCCCAATGCCTCCTTTCATTTCTCCCATCAAGACGCCACTGTGACCAGGTCAGATGAGGACATCAGGAAGGAAGCCCACTGATAATATAGATTATGGGAATGCCTGAGTCGCATCAGTGCTGTTAAATTGATCGACTCCATTCAGCACCTTGAGTACCAAGATGGGAAATCAATGGTTGGTGGACAGGTTAGGTGCTGAGATAAGTGACCACAGGGTATTTTTGTTATCTTCTTACAGAGAATAATGATCTCAACCGCCTTGAGCGCTCTAAATCTAAGCAAAATACACACTGAAAATCCAACCGAGCCCTGGGTATGACACAGAGATCGGGGCGAGTATGGGACTGTGCTGCAGTCCACAGGGGGAGCGGTCTGGCTTGCCCAGGGCTAAAGTCTTCCTAAATGCGGCCACCCCCAGGATGTGAGGAAGCGGACCCAGGAGCGGTTCAGCAGCCCGCTTTATCCGCATCAGCTCTCCATCTGATGCACGTGCTGGGGGCTTCGCTGAGCAGCAGGGACTCTGCCCTCCTTACCAGCTGAGGCTGCCAATGTCAAGGCGCTTCTAACACGTGAGCTGAGCCTGCCCTCCAGAGAAGAAATCCTTGCATTTTCTTTGTATCACCTGCTTCTGCTGCAAAATTCTCATCTGTGCCTCACAAAGCTATGGCAGACAGTGACAAGCTTCCACTGTTCACATTATTTCTCATTAAGTTTGATATTCAGGTTTTTTATGCCTGCCCAGCTCAGCAATCCCACTCTCCCTAAATCAGAAGACAAGACCACGAAGTCCCCTCATATGTCCCGTCCGTCACAGATAAAACACCAAAGAATAAGAGCCATTAATGAAATGCAAATGCAAATTTTTGCATGCAGTGATAGATGAACTCACTGCACAGACAAATATCCAAAGCCCCGGGAATCCAAATCAGAAATAATGATAGTTACTCTGAAAGGGTGGCTAACCAAAAAAATTGAAATCTTCTAGGGATGCTGCATAAGGATTTTAATTTCCTATTGATAAATCATTTTGGAGTTCCGATCCCCAACAGATGCAAGTAATACTCTTCCATGTGCTGGATGCAGAGCTAGTCTTATGTATCTCCAAAAACAGGAACAAGAAATTCTGAAAATGTTTGACGATTGTTTCCTCACAACTTGCTCTGCCTGTGGTCTTTGTACGCCCGTATCCAGGGTTGTATTAAATCTGTCTGTACCTCAGTCTCATAAAGAAACACAGACCAAGTTATCACCATTTGATACTCAAGTGGCAGATGCTCTTCTCCATCTGGTTAATGAACATCAAAAATCTGGAATGTGGAGAGATGTGTGTTCTTGGTTACAGTGCCTGAAATGCCACTGCTTAGCTGAGAAATATTAGGGTTCAGTTGAAATACGTAAGTGGCAACATCCACAGATCTGCAGGAAAGAAGGAAACTTTTAATAGGAACGGGGCTGCATCAAAGCAACCTGTAATTAGGTACAAATTTGGCTCATGGTTCAGCAATTTATACAGATTAGTTGTGCTGACCTTCCGGAGCCCCGGGGTGCTTATTTCGCATTTGTGGTTGCAGAGTGACCTCTAGCGTTAAAAAGGGGAGGATTTTTTTTTTTTTTTTTTTTTTAAAGATAACGTCCAAAATTAACATCTTTTGTCTGGACTTACAGTTTATTTAAAGTGTGGGCTGGCTGTGGTGCACCTTTGGGAACGAAATGACAAGTCCCTAGGACATCTGCCTAAGGTAATAAGGTACAGATGTGATCTTTTTGTTCAGTTATTCAAATCACCATTAGTTAGAGAATGTTCTAAACCTTCTGTCATGGAAATTTCCAAAGAGTTTGCACAGTTAAGAGATTTATAATTTTTTCTTTTCATTATATGTTGGGGTTCCGTGAAATTTTATTTTTAAAAATATGTGTGCCTTATGGTACTCTCTAGCCTATAGGCAATTAAATGTCTTCTCAGTCCTTTAATCTTAAGGGGAATAGGCACAGCTTAGACCCCAAAAGAAGCCCAAGTTTGGGGGATTTTTGGCCTAATTCCTTGAAAATAAAAGTGAGGGGAACCACAGCAGAAACTCTTTGGGACCAGGGCTGAGTTCATAGTGCTGACTCATTGTTGGCACCGTCAGCTCAGTTTTTATGCAACTAGGAGGAGAGTGAGGAGGAGACGATGCTTGCCGTGCAGCAGGGCTGGCTACAGAATGTGCAGGGCCCCTTGTTCAAAAAGCAGGAAAGAAGATGCCATGAAAGGTACTAAAATATAAAGACTTTTCCTTTCTTCTGCTGTTTCTCTATTGACTCGTGGTGCCGTTATTTGCTATTCAATATATTCTAAATTAAGAAAAATTAAAATCTTAAATTATTAGCATGAATTTTACCATTCCTCTTTAAGTTGTTCAATGAGTCTTACAATGCAAGTAAGAAGAGCATTTAGCTCAAATGCGGAATCATCAAAAGTATGGAATTCTTATTTTATAACTTATACATACATAGGTATTTTTTTCCTTACTAGTACAAAGGATTGAAGTCAGAGGCACCAAATTGCACAATCACTCTGACCCCTCAACCAGGCAGTCTCTGCCTTTGGCTTACTGATGATTAAGAAGGACTTTCTTCCTATGTCCTAACTATGAGCACAAGTGGTCGACTATCACAGGGAAGCAACAGGAGCAAGAAAGGATACGATAGGGTTCCTTGGTTGTTGATGGCTCTTAGAACATCATCGCCTTCTTTCCGTGTTCAAACCGAGTTCTGGTTTGAATGGGAAGCGTGGCCCATCAGGCCCATACTCAGTCATAGATGAGTACTGAGTCATCTTGTACTGACGCTGAGTGATCTTGTTCTCACCTTGAGTCTTTCTGAATGCCCACCATCATGGGTGCATGAGAATTCTGTGCTCACGGGGCCCAGAATAGCACAGACACACATACCATGTGCATCTCCTCTGCCCAGGCACGTGCTTCACCACCCCATTGGACTTCACTTGCAAAACACATGTTTAAAGATAAAATCTTGGGGTATTTCAAGATGGCAGCAGCAAAGCATTAAACCAAGTGCGGGGCTCTTCTGAGCAGGGTCCCTCTGTGTCTGCATAGGTGGCATACCTGTGACACCGGCAGCCATCCCTGCAGGGGAAACCTATGCACCTGGGCACAGTGGAAGCGGAGAGTAGGAAATCCCAGTGGGCAGAGCAGCTGGGGAGGCTTCGTGGTAACCATCTTGTCTGGGAGGGAATACGATTGTGACAGAAACTATTTTTCACAGGGCAGCCCACACACGAAAATAAAAATAAATTTTAAAACCTTTTCACAGTGGATCCTCTAACACCTGTGAGGCAGGGCAAGGCAGGGAAAATGTAATCAGTTGCATTTACACTTGAGGAGCTGGGGGCTCAGAGAGATGAGGAAAGGATGTCACAGTGGCCCACCAGCCCTGGGTGAGCCCTGTTATCTCTGACCTCAACACCCCTCGCTTATTGCAGTCAGTTACTCTGGCCTCCTTGCTGTTCCTACCACAGGCCTCCCACTGACTGTTCCTTCTCCTGCAATGCTTGTCCCTCGGACATTCACACAGCTCACTCCTCAGCTCCTTTAAGCCTTGTTCCAATGCCACCCTTTCAATGAGACACACCCTCCTCAAGCCATTGAAAATTGCAGCTGCCCCCACTCTACTCATACTTTCTATCCACCTCTTCTGTTGTATTTCTGGAATAGCACCTGTCACCTCCAACCCACCCCATGGTTCACTTGTTATGTGCCTTGTTTATTGTTTGCTCTTCCCAGCTAGAATGTAGCACCACAGGGCAGGGCTATTTGTCTATTAAGTTCACTGCTGTATTCCAAGTGCCCAAAACAGAGCCTGGCACATAGTACGCACTCAGTAGGTGTTTGTTGACTCAGTGAAGCAATGAGACGTACGTAAATCACTGTCAGTGCCGAATGGAGAAACTACATCTCCTAAGTGTCCATGCCTGTCCCTGTGCTGCCTTGTGGTCTGTCAGGACATCCCCAACTGGAATGCAAAAGATGGGCGTGCAGCTCCTGGGAATGACAGCCAATTCTTCCAGAGAGAGTTTGCTTCACCAGATTCCTATCAGCATGAAATAGGGTTATTGTTGTGGTTAATTTCATGTGCCAACTTGACTAGGATATAAGATGCCCAGATAGCTGAGAAAACATTATGTCTGGGTGTGTCTGTGAGGGTGTTTCTGGAAGAGATTAGCATTTGAATCGATAAACTGAGCAAAGACCATCACCCTCCTCACGTGGGCAGGCATCGTCTAATCCTTTGAGGACTTACACCCTCTGTCCCCTGGTTCTCAGGCCTTTGGGGTTGGACTGGAACTACACCACCAGCTTTCCTGGGCCTCCAGCTTGCAGACAGCAAATTGTGGGACTTCTCAACCTCCATAATTGTGTAATAAGCCAATCCCTCATAACAAATACCTTCCTATATCTCTAGATATATCCTATTGGTTCTGCCTCTCTGGAGAAGCCCAGTACAGGTACATTCCCTCTTCCCAAGCCATTCTCTGCTATACAAAAGCCATAGGTAGTGAGAAGTACGTCCTGACTATTAGAAAGAGCTGGAGTGAAACCTGCTACTTTCTGCCAACTATTTACCTCTCTGAGCTCTCTTTGTCTCCATTATAAAGTGGGAATGCTCTGTCCCAAGAGGAAGGTGTGCAGATTAACTGAGAGACCGGTGAGCAGTGTGTATGTGTCTCATCTCTTCTGCTCCACACATGGCCACCATGGCTCCCAACCTAGTTAGGGACTCGGCTGTAAACTAAAAGGGCCAGATCGCCCACGCCATGCCAGCCTGGACCTGGTGCTGTCAGGTTCTCCACCCAGCGGGAGTCATAAGCCCACCTGCCAGAAACAAAGAGGAAGAGGAGGAGGAGGAAGAGGAAGAGGTGGAGAAAGAAAAAAGAAAAAAAAAAAAAAAAAAGCTTCCAGCCCTAATGCCAACGCATTAGTGGGTGTTCACTAATTCTATACATACAGCAGAATTGTATCAATTATACTTGTTTTGTCTCCCACTTTCCCCCTCATAATTAGATTCTGAATATTTCCCCCACATACTCAAGTAACCTCTCCTTTGTTGTTATTAATGACTGCTCTGGTTTACCATGATTTCTTAACCAGTCCCCTTTAGTTGTGCATTTCAGTTGTTTCCTTTTGTTTTTATTCTTCTCCTTCTCTATAACAGTATTACATCGCTACAATGCACATCCTTGAAAATAATTATTTGGTGGTTTGTGATTAATTTCTTCATAGTAGATTCCTAGAAATTGATTCCTGGATCAAAAGATATTCAAATTTTTGAAACATCTTATTTTTTTTTATTGTTGAGGAGATCGTCCTGGTAACACACACCCTTAAAATACGGAGGACAAGCAGAATACAGGTGGACTCTGATAAGTGGACTCCAACAGCCATAGGGACCTTCCCTCCTTAGGGACCCCGAAGTGACCAGCCAAGCCCTCTGGTCATTTGAGAGCTTGGAGCTAAACCATAGCTGAGATTGCTTCCTGCACAGAATTGCAACACTGACTTGAAAGTTTTAAAGCTCGAACTGCAGGGGCATGTGTCCGCCAACGCCATGGGAGGAGCCCTATCCAATGCTGAAATGGCCTCCTTGTGTTGTGGCATAGACGGTAAATCAGGTTTGATTTTGCAAAGGGGTAGAAACATTTACAATTAAGTAAAGAAGAAAAAGCCTCGTCCAAACGTACAAAGAAGTCCCCTGTCTCCCGAAGAGCTAACTCCTCACCTTAGGAAACCCAAAAGAGGCCACTGAAGACCCATCACCCCAGATGCCGCTCATGATCCATTTCATCCTAAAATCCACTGGAAGACTTGACAGTCACTTGGCTTCTACTTGAGTCATCACTGCCTATGACATTGAGTGGTCCAAGGGCTCACTGAGCGATAAAAGAACAATAGATGTGAGAGAATAGATGAACTCTCCCTTGATGTTCCAAGAGGGGCTGGGGTCAGAAGGATGCAGTGGGAACACACAACAGCATCAGCCTTGAACCCTTGAATGTGGACCACAAATTAGAAAGGGGATTCAGCTAGAAGAAGGGGAAGTCAAGTCCCAAGCCAAGTTTCACCCACGTGTGGATGGAAACCTTCAAGGCTGCCTTGGCTAGGTGTGTCAGTCCGCTCCCTCCTCCACAAAGAAATCACGATGCCCTTTGTGAACTAAAGTTTTCTGAAAAGGAATTTGGAGAAAAGATACTTTTTCCAGTGAACAGTTTGCCAACCAGGGAGATGCAGCCTCTGGAGTAAAACAAAGGTGCACCCTGGAGAACAAAGAGAGAGTGGGTTTTATAAAGAAAGTTTCCACCCAAGTTCCCAATCAGGTCCATTTATGCTTAGTTTCTATTGGTTCATGCAACTGAGTCCTGATTGGTGGAGACAACTGAGCTCTGATTGGTTGGTTCAAGTGAGCTCTGAAAGTTCCAAAGGTGAAAAGGTGTGGGTTTTCCTGAGAACTCAGAGGATCTGTGTGACCTGTAGTCAGCAAATGGCCACTTGGCTCTATTTTAATTTAGGCCCTGCTAGCCGTTTCAGATCTGTCTTGAAGGACTGGCTCTTTGAAGTTCCCATGAGTTCACACCTTCCAACTTCCCTACTTACTGGTGCATGGTGAGGAATCACTGGGAATGAGAAAGCCTAGCCTTTGAAGGTGATGAGCTGGAAAGGGTTAAGCAGGACACTTTGGGGCTGGAGCAGCCAGGAAGATGCTTCCTGGTGACCAGGGAACATCATGACATTGTTTCTGCCTAGTAGGGAAATCTGTTTTCAGCTCAGACCTAATCCAACCAAAGAGACACTGAAAACAGCCCTCCCGTGATCAGGATGCTGTGGAAAGACAGCCACGGGGCCCTCACCCCTTTGTTGTTTATGATACCAACATTTCAGAAACAACCTCTGTGGTCCAACGGCACTCAGAATATACAGAACTTCCATACAGTGACATACAAATGGATTTTTAAAAATAAGAGAATGACCTGAAAATGTGCTCAAGATGCCATGCTGTGTGGGAAGAGCAGATGGCAGGTTCAGCAGGGTCCCCTGCAATGTAGACCACAATGTTGATGTTTCTATTTCTGCTGTGCGATGGAAAGCGATCCCTCTCTATTCTCGGGTCATCTGTATTTTCTAAGTTTTCTACTGCACTGGAATGAGTAGAGAAACGGTGTCTGGTTCTGTTTGTTTCGCTTTGTGCTTTTGCTCCCTTCACCACAGTGCAGCAGAGAATTCCAGGGGCCAAAATGCTGACCCAGCAGACGGCACAGGTCAGAGCACAGAGCTGCAGCACGGAGCAGGTTATTAATGAGTAATTAGCGGCCAGCATTTCTCAGAGCGCTTTGCAAGGAAGTAATGCCTGCTCGTATGTCCCAGGAAAAAGACTTCAGAAGTGGGGCTTTGAGCAAGTTCAAGTGCAGACTTAAACAAGAAACAATACAGCCCATGAGAGCCTACTTCAATCCAGAACAGCAATGAAACCCATAGAAAAAAACCCACAGAACCAGGATGAGGGGAAATAGAGAGACCAGCACAGACCCTGCTCCTATGAGATGAATGTCGCCATGTCTTAGAGAGTGGGAGCCAGATGCTTCAGTTGAGACCCGATTGCATAGCATGTATGATTCATGGTATGTGAGCACTAAAGGTATTGGAGCACTTGCTGATGGAGAGATAAACCTGCCGGATTTGAGCAGTGCAGCTTTGGAACCCAGACCAAGTAAAACAGACAAGAAGGACCCCCCGTGGTCTGTTGCTTTAGCAAGAATTATTTCTCTTTGTGTACACGATGCTTTACAAAAACCTTTTCTGTTAAATAAAGTGCAGATTCTACATAAATGCAGCATTCATTTGACCTTATTTTCCATTTCTGGAAGGGCTTGGATTTAGCCATTGATTCTGTGTTCATTTGAATGGCAATGTGGGAAGAAAGGGGTCCTCAGAGATCAGTCCAGCCTGGGACCTGGACTCTGAACCACCAGATGCCACTTTTCCAGGGAGTTGGGACATCATAGCACCTGCTTGCTGTTTCTGAAGGTGGCAAAACCTCACCTCTCCCAGAGGAGATCATTGGCCCTGAAAAGTGATTGCAATAAAATAAAATAAAGTCAAATAACATAAACAGGAAAGGAAGGTGAGGGCTAAGAAAGAGGGGCCTCATTCTGATGAAAACAGTCTTCCCAATTATGTTATTCCCAAAGAAGCGGGGAGGTTGAGCTATGGCTTACACCTCCGTAGAATTCCCCAGACCCCAGGGGTGAAGTGACGTTGTAAAGCCTCTGCTCAAAGATGCTGCGACCGCCTCCACTCTTCCTGGGACGGCAGGGGGCATTACTATTACCACCTTCCAAATAGGGTAACTGGAGGGCCCAGTTCCTTGACTCAGTTAAGGAAGCCCCTCTGAGTGAGGGGCTGTGTTGGAGCCCAGGTCTCTAAGATCCTAACACCTGGTTGCCAAGGAGCCACACCAAGTGGAATGAAATCTCCAGAAATAGCACCAGGTTTTCCACCTCATTCAATGAACTTTTGACTGAGAGCAGTATCGTGTTTTATTAAGTGATTTCTTTTTATGAGTTGCAAATACTAGGCACTTGACCTGAAGCCTCAGAGAGACTTAGAGGTCCAAATCACTTTATCATTCCACTCCCCGGGTTTTGTATGTTACAACCGCCCATTAACTGGTTCTGTGACCTCCGGTGAGCCACTTAACCTCTGTTGCTGCATTTCTTCATCCATAATAAAACCCCTCTCCATCCAATAACACAGGAGCCACGTGGCACAGGCGCGTAGTCGCTCTCCACTTTGGCGTTCATCAACTCACCTGAGAAGCCTGCAAGGAAATGCAGTCAGCCCCCTAGAATTTCTGATGCCACAGGTCCAAGTCAGACCTGGTGAACTGCACTTTTATAATAAGCATCCCTGAAAATGTGGACACAGGTGGTCAGAGAACCTCAAACGAAAAGAAAAAAAGAGAAACAGTAGTCTAAGCCTTTTTCTCATTCCACATTCTGTCAATCAATGAATTTTTAAACTATGAAAAAAGAAAGGAAACAGCAAATGGTAACAATGAACCAGTGGGGTCTGAATACACTTGTCCTTCCACAGAAATTTGATAGTAAATCATGAGCGTGGCACACAGTAGGAGTTCAATAACTGCTGAATCGAGGACTATTCCTTTATTTTAATACATTTTTAAATGAAACCTTAAATGTCCACATCCCTCTGCTGCAAAATACTAAATTATTTATCATCAGCAGAAGAAAGTTGAAGAACGATTGCCCGAGTCGGAGCAAATTGGACGAGGTTTCATACTCAATTGCTCTCACAGAGAATTGTGCCCCAGCGGCCATGACCTCACCCAAAGCTGCAATTTTCCAGCTCACAGGTGACAAAACTGACTGGAAACGTAAATCCAAGTACACAGCCAGCAGCAAGACCCAGGCTGAAGTTACATGGATTTTATATTTCGTGAACACTCTCTTTTTTTCTGTCATTATGAATGACATTGGGGTCAGCAGCAGGGGAGATGGCACGAAACAAGATTTGAAGGCCGGGAAGGGGAGGGTCTTAGGGGTAGGAGGGAGGGTCCTCTGTACTCCAGGGGTCTCTGGCTTCTGACCTCCTTCCTGGAACCCTCAGCAGCCATTGGGTGGCGGGGACAGGGGGAGGAGAGATGCAGCCCAGTGTTCTAATCCCACCCCTAGTATTACTGCTGTGTGGAAATAAGCAAAGACTGACCAGGGAACAGGCAAAGGCTGTTTATTCAGAGCTTGCTTCAGCAAGGGCGTCAGCCACTGTCACTTGTGTGTGGCAGAGACTCAAAGGCAGGCAGAGGAGAGGGAGAGCTTTACAGGGGAACACGGGGAAGGCCTCACAAGTGCCCTGACTGGCCACTACTGGCCTGGGGAAGCTGGAGGCGGCTCATTAGGAGCCGGGCATCCTATGGGACTGGCAGCGGCGCAGAGCTGGCTTTCTCCGGTTGGTCCTAAGCTGGAAGTAGGGACAAAAATTAGACAAGCTATCAGTTGCTAATCAAGTGTTGGCCATTTGGGGCTGATTGTTACAGACAGAACTTATTGTTTGGCTTCCTGAATTGTTACTAGAGAGAGAGATCTGACTCCCCGTGAGTGTGGCTGATGGCTGGTTGACTTCCCAGACTGGCTATGGTAGGTAAGGGCCAAGCTTCCTGGCCAGGTTGCTGCAGCTGGTGGCTCAGAGCTCTGTTTTTGTATAAGGACCATCAATTATCCATTTGCATATCTAGTCTCTCTGCTCTACAGAACAATGCAGTCTGCAACAAAGGCCCCTGGGCAGAGTCCTGGGCCCTTACACAGTGTGCTGCAGACCATACCTGTCACCCCAGGCGGGAACTGAGACATGGGGCCTTTGGAGTGGAGAGGAAGCAAAGGTGAGCTCTCTACCGCCTCTCGTGGTAGGGGAACCTCCTGGTTGCTCCGCTGACCTAGAACACCCAGCTCCCAACTCCCAGCTTGGGGATTGCCTCAGATCCCGAGGCCAGGATTCTGACAAGAGATGCCACTTATTTATTAGGAGTCTGTGCGGGTTATCTTTGAGTTCACAAAAGCAATTTTATTGTCGCAAAACTCCAAAGTGGCCACGTTCTGGAGAGCACGCGGGGGAGTATTTCCTTACAAATGACTCACCACTCCAAACCCCCGTTTCCTTGTCGGGAAAGTTGCAGGGCTGGATTATTCCATTTCTAAAGCGCTTTCCAGGATAACCTACTGTGAGTCTGTGATCTCAGCATGTCTACTGCGAGTGTTTCACAGGAGATTCCAAGGTCAAGAGTAACGAAGGAGGTGCTGTGGGCCTGGAGCCTTCCGCTCACAAGGCCTCGACTCATCCCAGTAGCTGCCACTCCAAAATGCGGCCATGAAAGTACAAGCCCCATTGGCCCTAGACCACTGAAGCAACTTCCAGAAAGCAGAGAAACTGAATGTATCCATCCTACCAGGCCTCACTTGTGGTCACGCACAGTGAGAGCTTTCCCAGTAAGAGCAAACGGCAGGGAGTATTAAAAAAATAAAATAAAAAACAAACAAAGGACACCTCTAAATATCACATAAAACTTTGACTCTCTTTCTTCACCCATGTGCTTCCCAAAAAGAGTAAACTTGACCTAGCATCCTGTTCCATCAGGGAAAAATAGCATGTGTGAACTTCAAGTTTAGGGGATTTTATCCAATCCTCTTTTCCAGTTCCAGGACTGGGGGTTTTTCCAGAGGCTGTTGGAACATCTCTGATAGCAGCTCACAATTACGTGAGCACATGCTCAAAGCAAGGGGTAGATTGTCTTCTCATATATCTTGTTCACAAGTTTATAACTTGGATTCCAGAAATGTCATGTCATATTTCATATGGCAACTGGAAATCAACCTCATTTATTGCTTTAGGCAGATTGTCTGCTGGTCTTAGACTTTTATATCTTCTTTTTCTTCATCTTCTGGTTTCCTTTTTCCTTTCAGTTTTTACCACTTTCCCATTTTGATCCCTTCATTCCTCTATCCTTTTATCTTTTCATTCTTTTACCCTTTTCAAAAAAGAAACTTTTCCAAGAGAAGATTGCTAGAGTACACAAACATTAAAATCTAAAATAAGCCCTAACAAAGCATAAGCAAAACTAAAGGTAAATGAAAAATCTGAAAACGAAATTTTAACATATATAACAAATAAACATTTAATAATATTAATATACAAACGGTTCTAAAAACTCAATGAAGAGAACAAACATCCCCATGACCATGAAGCGTTAATTCATATGCAAGAATGAGCACAAATGTCCAATAAATTTATGAGAAAATACCCAACCTCAATAATTATTTTAAACCCAAATTAAAACAAACAAGATAGAATTTTTCAGCTACCAGAGTGATGAAAATTAATAAACTACAATGTCCAATATTGGTTACTTGTATTGTTCAAATCTTCTATGTCTTCGTGATTATTTGTCTTCTTAATCTATCAGTTTCCAAAAAGAATGTGTTAAGATTGTTGATTCATTTATCTTCCCTGAACTTTTGCTATATTATGACTTTATATAACTTGAGAGTATATTATTTCTTTAGATGGACAGGCAGGTAGATAGATGGGGGGTGGAAGGAGAGAGAGAGAGAGAGAGAGAGAGATTGAATTCAAGGCAAAAATGAAAGAAGAGGGAGGATTAAGATTGCTACTCCAGCTTTCTTTGGTTGATGTTTGCTTGACATTTTGTTCATCTTTTATTTAATTACTTCTGCTCTTCTAAATGTATCTCCTGAAGACAATGTAATCCTAGATTGTCTGTTCATTTAATGTAGTAAGAAAGCATTTGTTTTTTTGTTAGTTACTTGTACATAAATTGTAATTACTATTATATTGGGAAATGTTTCTTCCATTTATGTTGTATTTTTCATTTAATGTACCTTTGTATTAAAGGTACATTAATTTTTTTCTCCTATCCTAATTCTTGTGAGAAAGACTAGATTTTTGTCTTTTATTTTAAATGTATATATCTATTCTTATCTACTTCTGTTTCCTTTTCTTTATAAATTTATTAAATTTACTCATATTCTATAACTTTCCCTGACTAATTCATGCATTTTCTCACACTCTCACTTTCCTCCCATCTACGCAGAGACACATGTCCCTTGTGATGCTGGTATAATCTAGGGTTTTAGTCTGGGTGATTGTATATTTTCCCTTTTTATTTTCCTTTTACATGGGACGGAGGCTTGCTTTTTAAAATAATAAACTTAACTAGGTTATTCAATCACCCTCCCTTTAGTCCTATATTCCTTGTAGCATCCCCCTGGATTTATTTCTCTTCTTATGAATTACTTTCTCCTAGAGTATATTTACTAAGGGTTTTGTAAAGCAAACTTCTGAGTCTTTGTCTAGCAGAACACACATTTATGAGATCCTCCCACTGGTGATTCTGCTGGATATAAAACTCTAGATTCACAGTTATTTTCTTTCAATGCTTTATGGTTTTTACTCCAACATATTTTTGCATTCAGGGTTCCTACTGAGCTATTTAATACCAATCTGTTTCTTTTGTCTTTGAAAATATTTCTTTCTCTAAAACTTTTATAATTTTTCCCTTTGTCTTTGATGCTCTTAAACTTCACTGTAATTTTTCTAGATATTAGTTTTTCCTTATCTCTGCACTTTGGCACTTTTTATGCCTTGTCATCTGAAGGTCTTTTATCTTTAATTGGAAAATATGTCGTTTATTTCTTCAAATATTTCCCCTGGTTTTTGCAAGTTTGTTTTATTTTAATCTCTTACTGGAATTCTTATCCACATGTTGGCATTTTTCTTTCAATCTTCCATAGCTCCTAATTTTCCTTGTGTATTTTCTATTTCTTTATTCCTTTTTTTATTCTAGAAGAGTTCCTTAAGTCATCTCTGGCTCATAAATTCATTTTGTGGCTAAGTCAATTCAACAATTTATGCCATTAATTGTGTTCTTATTTCAACTGTATATTTTTTCATACTAAAGATAGTATGAAATACTATCTTTAGATAGTATTGATAGATTTTAGAGACAGGGTCTCATTCTGTTGCCCAGGCTGGAATGCAGTGGTGCAATCATACCTCGCTGCAACCTCAAACTCCTGAGCTCAAGCAATCCTCCTTTCTCAGCCTCTGAGTAGCTGGGACTGCAGGCGTGAGCCACTGTGCCTGGCCTCAACTGTATATTTTCACACCTATATTTTCTATAGAATATATAGTATGTATTTTCTATAGAATTTTAAAAAATATATACTATGTATTTTTTCATACCTAAATTTTCTCTATGTTCTTTTTTATGACTTCTTAACTCTGCTTGATATTACTAATATCCTTTCTTATCTCTTTGAGAATAATTATTGTGCTCATTTAAAATTCTTTAGGAAGATTTTCAGGCTGAAGGAAAAATTACATCAATTATAAACTTGAATCTACAGAAAGGAATGAAAAACATAAGAACCAATAAATATGTAGATAAATAAGACCTATATTTAATCATTTCTTAATATTTTTAAAAGATAATTTGCTTTTTAAAATAAAAATAACAATGTGTTGTGGGATGTATAACATGTGAAATTAAAATGTGTGATACAATAGCACAAAGGAGGAGGTAACTGAATGTATTTATATTACACATGAATACCACAATATTAATTCAAGGTTGAGTGTAATAAGTTAAAAATATATATTGTGATTCACAGGCAATAACCAAACCTACAAAACAAAGAGATATAACTAAAAGTCAACACAAGAGATAGAAGGAGTACTTAAACAAACACTCTATCCAAAAGACTGCAGGAAAGCAGAAACAAATGTATAAAGACCAAATGGGACAAACAGAAAATGAATAACAAAATGGTAGACAAAAGTATAATTATTAAATGTTCAGAGATAAAAGGAAGACTAAAAACCATAGGGCAGTAGTAATACGATCATTGGAGGGTAGGGTGTCAGACAAATTAAAAACAAATACACTTTTTAAATTGAAAAATACATTGTCATTGAAATGAAAAACTCATTGGGTGGATTAAACAATAGCTGAAGAAAAATAGTGAATTGAAAGTCAGATAAAAGGAAATTATTCACAATGTAGCATAAGGAGCTACAGAAGTAACCAGTTAAGGGACATGAAAGAAAGAAACAGTAGAAAGCAAAAGTCAATGGGATTTTATTTTCAATGTGCTAAAAAAAAAAATAAGTCTAACATTTAGAATTCTATACCCAACTAAACTCTCATGCAAGAGTAAGATGGAATAAGACTTTTCCAGTCAAAGACTGAGAAAATTTATCTCTATAGATCCTTACTGAAGGAAAATACAAAAGTTGTTCTTGAGTAAAAAAGAATTAGGTTTATAAGGAAACAGTGAGATGCAAAAGCAATGACAAGTGAAAAATTTGAAAATTTAACAAGTGGCCAGGTAAGCATTGATTGATTGATTGATTGATGTGGCAGCTAACATGGGGGACTAAAACAATAAGAAATTAAAATCCGGCCGGGCGCGGTGGCTCACGCCTGTAATCCTAGCACTCTGGGAGGCCGAGGTGGGCGGATCGTTGGAGCTCAGGAGTTCGAGACCAGCCTGAGCAAGAGCGAGACCCCATCTCTACTAAAAATAGAAAGAAATTATATGGACAGCTAAAAATATATATAGAAAAAATTAGCCGGGCATGGTGGTGCATGCCTGTAGTCCCAGCTACTCGGGAGGCTGAGACAGGAGGATTGCTTGAGCCCAGGAGTTTGAGGTTGCTGTGAGCTAGGCTGACGCCACGGCACTCACTCTAGCCTGGGCAACAGAGTGAGACTCTGTCTCAAAAAAAAAAAAAAAAAAAAAAAAAAGAAATTAAAATCCTAGGAAGTATAAGATGTAAGATGGCAGAAATGTAAAAAAAAACTTTACAAATTCTAAGATATGTGGACTACTCAGTAGAGAGAAGCAATAATTATTACCTTTAGACTTGTTAAGTTAAATAGGCACAGTACTAATTTAAGAGTTAAAAAGAAATATTAATAGTATATGTAACTTTAAAACAAGTAGGTAAGAAAAAGGGATTTTTAAAAATATTCAGCTTCTAATAGAAAACAAAATGATGTTTAAAAGAAAGCATGATAAATAGACAACAAAAAGAAGATAAAAGGAATACACTTAAACATATTCATAATAAATTTAAATGGATTAAGCTATCCAGTTAAAGATTAGTATTTCCAGATTAGATTCTTTAAATTCAGCTACATGTAAAAATGTATCTACTAGATCTACCTGTATAAATGTAAATAAAGCTCATAACATAATGTTCAGTGAAAAAAACAATTGAAAAAATAATAGAATATCTCCCAATAGAATATACAATTTTAATTATATATTTAAAATATGTAAAGCAAAAGTATAAAAACAAAGTGTTACAAACCAATTTTAAGATAGTGGTAATTTCTGGGGAAGAATGGAGGGAAATTTGATGATGGAGGTGGATACAGATGTGAATTTCATTTGTACCTGTAGAGTTCTATTTCCTTAAAGAAAATTCTAAAGCAGACATGAAGCAAGATTATAAAAATTGGTTAAATCTAGTTGGGCAAATATTACATTTTATATTCGGGGTATGTTTAAAATATCTCATAATAAAAAAATTAACTGAGTAACTGAATAAAACAAAATCACATATATAATAAATCCCAATTTTATGTTTTTTTCAAAACGTTTTTGTGTTGGGAAAATATACAAATATGTAAAATATAATCCCTATACTTTTTTTATTTTCCCAATTTTCTACGAAGACTACGTTTTTATAAATAAAAAATATTCATTTTAAAATAACAGAACATTTTCTAGACAGAAGAATGAATAAAAACATTTTTCTCAGAGAAAGGCTCCTTCTTTGTAAAAATAAGCCCATTGCGTTCAGTTACTCCGCCTCAGCAAGGTCGTTTACTCCGATGGCGCTTTAACCTAATACCTTTTCCGACCAGCAGGTGGCGGTAATGCAATAGTCATTTTAAACCAAGAACTTAAAATCCAGGCATCGTTGCTGATGTGAAATAGTGTTTAGGTCACATCTGATTTTTGTACGAAAGTGTCTGGCTTGTGTGTGCTCTCCCCACACCCATTCGTTTCTCCCCATTACTAAAGAATCTGTTCCAGTGCTTTGGCTCTTCCCCCTCCGTTTGCAGAAGCGGTCCCCTGGCGAAGCAAGAAAGTGGCAAAGCCAGAGGTAAGGAAGCGTGGAGCTCTGACCACCTCATTCCTTTCCACTAATGGTTTGAATTCAACATTTACCAGCTTGCTGAAAAAAATGTGAAGCAAAATTCAAAAATTTGCCGGATGTTTCCAGCATTCTTTGAAAAAAACTCTCACATCTAAATGCCACCTCTGTACACTCTGAAGTGCCCAGATGGAGAATCCTGTGAATGGTTAAGGTTTGTCTAGTGCGTGTTGAACATGGAGACATCTCAGCCCACACACATGTCCTGTGATTGCTAACTCAGACTGGACATTAGCAAACTAACCGCATAAACCCCGTGTTCACATCAACCCAGACACTGACCGCAGAAACTGGTGATTCTCTTCTCTGCCCTCACTGAGGGCTTGCTGGCTGTGTGAGTGACTTGCTTCCCAGAAGGTCCTCTGTCCCCCCTCCTAGTGTCCACCCAGAGACTTCTTCCACTTCCCATCCCCGCAGACTGTTGTCAAAGTCCACAGAGACACTTCAGCTACTTCTTTACACATTAAAAAACCCAGAGACTCAAGGCAGAACCCTCCTAGCTTCCTCCAAAGAAGGAATGTTCTCATCATTCTTTACCGCTTTGCTTTGCTTTTATCTCCCGTTAATCACTTCCAAGCTCCAAGGGCCCCTCCCTAGGGCCATCTGTCATCATGCAAGGAGGGAATAACAGAATTAATCCTGTTTGCAACCCTTCAAGCTGTTTTGGGCATCGTTGCACATGGGAAAGGCAGGACGTTCCTTCTGCTGCTGGTGATTATGAAGATAATGTTCAAGTCACTTTTACTGGGGATGGACCGACGAGTCATTGTACCTTCCAGGTATATCCCAGGCAACAACAGTGACTACAGTTCCATCTCCCTTCTCTCACCTCCAAATCTCACTCACCTTCAGTCTGTAAGGAATCATTTTTTAATTTCACTATTTTTTGTATTTTTGTGTCTTTAACGTATTACTTCATTGAAGTAATTGAAGACCCACCTGACTGGGTGAGTGGGCTCCTTATCTCAGAGTCCCTATACTGATGTCACTGCACACCCCAAAACGTCCCCCTCTTCATATAACCTCCTTCCCTGGGATTCTACATTCATCCTCGTAACTGCCCTATGAAGTAGTTACTACAGGATACCTTCCCTGAATCTCGCTCGTAGAAGAGTTGTTAGAAAGCTTTGCAGAGAGGTTTATCCCAAATTCACTGTGTGGTGCTCCTGCGTCTGATGAGACGCTGCGTGAGGCTGCTGTGCTGTCCCAAGACCCAGACATGCTCGTTCACTGATTTAATTCAAACATTGTTTAAATATGGTGTGTCTTCCTACGATCATCTTCCCTGCGTTACTATGCAAAAATGTCTTCTAAGAAACTGGAAATCCTGTGAAGAAATCCTGTGAGATTCAGAGGCCTAGAAAAATGCACGCATTCAAAGACAACGTCGAAATGAGAGAGACAGACACATAAAGACATACCTGTGGTCATAAACAAGCCCACATCTGGTGCACATATGACTTGATTATTTTTCTATGCATAAGAAAACAAAGAAAATTATAAAAGCATGATCGGTTGTGGAAAGCTTCACAGTGTTGCTCAGGAAAGCATAATTGAAAAAAAAAAAACTAGCAAAAGCACCTGGTAAGGGGCCCAACTGCCACTATGGGATGTTGCTGGCACCCTGCGCATACAACATAAGGTGCAGATCATCTTCTACATTCTGAAAAAGGTGCAGAAGAAGGGGAGAGAGAATTCAGTAGGGAAGCTGAGTTTCAAACCAAGGCCTGGATGGTTGGAGAAAGACAAGGAAGAATGAAGTATGAGAGATTGAATACTTTCAAGATCACAGGTCTATAGCAGCTGCTTGTAGTGAGCCTGCTGCTGGCCACCCTCCCCAAGGTGGTCAACCACAAAGCAAGTTTTATGTTCGTAAAAATACCTGCTTTTTTCAAATATACAGATGGCATTTTATATGTACATTTCAGAAAACAAGAAAATGTACCTGTACAGAAATCCTCTCTAGAGGCTAAAAATAGAGGCTAACTCTATTTTTGGAGGAAATCATGAAGAAGGTATTAGGCTACAACCTCACTGATGTATTATTTCAACAAACCTAGTGCCCTTGAGAGCCGTGTTGGGGGGAAAGTATGTCTATCACACGGCATTTGAATCATAAGCCGGTACCGATGATTATATAGGAGCTTTCTGTCATTATCCATTAAAGACTATACGAAGAATGAAAATTTTGCAATCAACACTTTTCTGTTGACAGAGGACATCCCTTCTGCTGCTAGTGATTATGAAGATAATGCTCAAGTCACTTTTACTGGGGATGGACCAATGAGTCATTGTACCTTCGAAGTATAACACAGGCAACAACAATGACTACAGTTCCATCTCCCTTCTCTCACCTCCAGATCTCACGCACCTTCAATCTGTAAGGAATCATTTTTTTAATTTCACTATTTTTTTGTATTTTTGTGTCTTTAACATATTACTTCATTGATCATTTATATTAGAGTATATGTTTGATGAAGCATAGAAGGAAAATAATTCCCATAGTTAATGTACACACAAGAATACCCATCAATGAGTTAATTAAATGTTTAAAAAATGAGATAAACGATATTTTAAGTACTTTGTGTTATACACAAATCGTTAGTAGATTATAATGAAAATGTCTGAGTTTTAGGGTTTGGAAGAAGTCAGTTGGGAGCTTAGGATGAGCTGGACAAGTAGTCATTATTTTTCTCACAAGTGAAATATGCCAAGCACAAAAAGACAAACGCCACATGCTCTCACTTACATGTGAAATCTAAAAAAGTCAAACTCAGAGAAGCAGAGAGTAGAACAGTGGTTGCCAGGGGCTGAGGCAAAGGGGTGATGGGGTGATGTGACGTTGGTCAGAGGGTACAAAATTTCAGTTAGACAGGAGGAATACATTTAAGGGGTCTATTGTGTATCCTGGTGACTATACTTAATAGCAATACATTGTATTCTTGAAAATTGCTAAGAGAATAGATTTTAAGTGTTCTCACCATAAATAAATGATAAGTATGTGAGGTGATGTATATGCTAATTAGCTTGATTTAGTCATTCCTCAATATATACATATTTTAAAACATTATGTTATACACCATAAATACATACAATTCCATGTCAATTTTAAAAATAATTAATCAATTAATTCATTAAGTGGATATTGACCCCTGCTCTAGGAATATTCATTGCCTTACATAGTTTCAGGAACAAATTTGTTTTGGATAATAAAGGGTACTTGTATTATTATCCTCTTCTATAGTCCAGGGAGCTGAAGCCCAGAGCAGTCCAATAACTTGCTCAGGATCACCCAGAGCAAGTGGCAGAGCCAGGAACTGAACCACGTTCAGCCACCTCTACAGCCCAGGCCGTTGCCTCTACACCACGCCGGCTTCCAGGAAACTTGTCAGGGTAGGAAAAAAAAAAACAGAGTAATGACCCAACCAGACTCCCCAGGCTAGAAAGAATAGGGATGCATTCAGTTTAAAATACTTGATAGTTGAAAATTCCAGGTGACAAGCAAATACATTAAATGGTATTATCTGCTCTACAACAGGCTCTTTAGCATGGGGCTAAGAAGAGTTTTTTTATTTCAATTTTGCAAAAGAATTTATTATAAAGTTCCTTTAATCTCAGATTTTCCTGGTTTGTCTAAACAGCACATTGATTATTAAAGAGCAGTATAATTTACCATAATCCAACTACCCAGAACTTGTAAAGTTAGTTGACATTCATACCTAGAAAAAAAAGTTAATTCATATTGAGGAGTTATCACAAAGTCCAAACTTCAGAGTATGCCTTGGAGTCAACAAAGATGGGTTCTAACTTTACTTTGCAAATCTAAAGTACTGTTAAAGTGAATTAAAATGAAGACCAGGCCTGAAGAATCCCTGAGTGGACAAAGCCAGTTAGGCTTCATAACGGACACGAACCTTGCTTGATTTGCAAATCTGAGTGAAATTAATTAAATCAAGCTATTTCTTGTAATGTCCACATGGAAGGAAAACAGAACTGAAGCTCAACCAATTAGAAGCAGCAGCCAGCAAACCTATAGCTGCATAACTAGGGACTTTCCAGCAGGATAGACCAAGTAAGGCAACTTGATAACTGTAACCAATTCAATATTTTCTTTGCATTATTTCCCCTTTCACTCTGTAAAAGCCTGTCCCTTACGCTTCTTCAATGCAGGCTCTGAACCACTTTCTTGGTTTGGTTTTGTTTTGTTTTTGCTCCATTGCCCAGGCTAGAGTGCGGAGGCGTCAGCCTAGCTCACAGCAACCTCAAACTTCCAGGCTCAAGTGATCCTCCTGCCTCAGCCTCCCAAGTAGCTGGGACTACAGGTGCTTGCCACTACGCGTGGCTAATTTTTTATATTTTTGGTAGAGACAGGGTCTAGCTCTTGCTCAGGCAGGTCTCAAACTCCTGAGCTCAAGCGATCCTCCTGCCTCAGCCTCCCAGAGTGCTGGGATTACAGGCGTGAGCCACCGCACCCGGCCTCTACCACTTCTGGTTTGGAGCATTGTTTGCTCAAATGGACTCTTTCCAGTTTTGTTGTGCATCAGTTACCTTTTAACAGTACTCAGCATTTATAACTAAGAGACCACAAAGTTCATCAAAGAAAACAATAAAACACGTTTTATGTGCCTTACGTAGTATACCATTGGGCAAAAATCATGATATTTTCTGTTTTCTACTTGACGTGAAATGTCACTGACGTCTCTTCTCCAGGCCGGACGTATCCGTTAGGCCCAGCAGGCACCGACCCCAGGACCCACAGTACTTCTAAGGGCATATGAAAATGTTCTAATTTCTCCTAAACCCAGAATATTTTTTAAAGAAAACCACACGAACTATTAGATGGAAGAAAAAGTTTTAATACATAATAGAAATAATTTCATCTTTATGCCAATAAGTCTCAAATACAATTTTTCATATTTTTAATGGAAAGAAAAGGCAAAAGTGCCCAAAGTCATGCCACATCCCTGCTCTTCTCCGCCCTTTATTTTTTCCACTCCCCAGGCATTTTTGATCAGTCTCCGTCTTGCTGTTCTGGGCAAGAAGGAAAAAGAGACAAAGGAAGGACCCAGGACTACCGAGCGCTGCCCAGGTGCCCAGCGCTGAGACTGGGGTTCCACAGCGTCTCACAGGGGAGGTCAGGTGAGTCTCTGAGAAGATGCATCCAGGCTGAGCTGCAATCTGATAATTGATCTAACCGAGAAAATCAGCCCTGAAAACATAAATTTAAAGAGAAACATTCCGAGCTCCTCCTTCTTCCTTCACTGCCTTTTCCGCCTGATGTTACTCGCCCTGACTTGAGACTCCACTTCTGCAATGTCACAGTCTGGCGACTAAACACCAAACACAGGGTCCCCACGTGCACGTCAGCTCCACCAGAAGTTTCATCTTGACATTGAGCCCCGACACACACACACCCGTCGGTGCGTCCGCCGTGTGTGTCACCGGCCAGATCAATCCCACGCCGCTCGGCATGGGTAGAAACCAAGACTAATAAATCATTTGCCCACTCTCAGCCCACAGATGGTAAGCGTGGTTCAATGCAGGTAATTATAAAAAAAAATGACTTTGGGAGCGAAAAATCAAAACATGAGAGTATGTGTCTAATAGAAAAGGCCTGCAAAGAGATTTGGGAGTTTTAATGACTCCAAGGAGCAGGTGAAAGGTCTCAGCGCCTGACAGTAGCTGGGCAGTTTGTGTGACAGAATCGATCCCTTCTCCCCCCCTGACATCGCCAAGTCCTGTGTCTGCTCGCCTCCGGGTCCCCCGTGCCAGTCTGTGGGGAGGCTGGGGGCCGGAGTATTCCCTCCTGCTTTAATGTGTTTGCAGAAAAGAGCCCCCACCAACCCATCAATTACCAAGACTGTCAGCCCCAGAGAAGGTGTTGGGACAATGACAGGGTCGGGTAAAAGCCTTAGGGGCTACAACTGGACACATTAAACCACTCTTTGTGTCACCACCTCCTGTCCCCCGTTATCTCCCCTCCCTGCAAAGAACTTATTTTTCTTTTCCCTTTAACTTTCACAAGGATGTTGCTGGTTTCTGCAAAAAGTAGCATGGGTGGCATGTCTTTATTATTTCAGCTGTCATTCATGAGAGAGACAGGTCCTCCCGTAGGCTCTACGCTCCCTCCCTGTCTCCAGGCACAAACAGGTTGGCCGATGCTTCTGTCCTTCCACCATTTCATACGGAGACCACCTTTTCATAAGAGATGCAAGCATCCTCCTGCTGGAGGTGAGAAATGAAAGACCAACTCTCCTCCTAGATTCCCTCAAAGCATTTTGTTCATTTGTAGCAGAAGGAGAGTTTCTGGATGTCATTCAGAGCTGAAATTTTCACCTTCATTACCAAAAAAGTTCTTATAAGTTTGCCGGTGGAAATGGCCTGTGCCCAAGCAGGATTCGACCGTGATTCATTGGGCCCCTTTCAATCAAATACCCTCAACAAACACTGTTAACCAGGCGATTCCACATTCTCCAGGAATGTATACATACCCCTGGATGCCCAAACCAGCCCATGAGTGGGTTAATTCAGTCAATGAGCAAACTAAGTATGTAAAAGTAATTCAGCCAATTGTTTGGCAGAACTTATCCAAGACTGCATCATTAAAGAGCTGTCCGCCGAATGCCCACTCTGTGCTAGGTAGGGTGTGAGGCATTCAGGATAAAGAGATGAAAACATTCCAGTTCCAACTAACTTCAAGGAAATCACAACCAAGAGTTTAACACCTATGTAGACAGCTTGGGTGATTTTTTTTTTTTTTTAATCACAGCAAGAAAAATGGAGTTCGTGTAAACAGATAAAATGTATTCCAGGAAAAAAAAAAATAGCACTAGAAAAAGGTACATTCTCACCCCAGGTAAAAGAAAAAAATTCTATAAACTCAGGGTGCAGAATTTACCTTGAGCTGTGAAAGATATCAAGTGGTGTACTTTAGAAATCTGCTGAAGCTGCAAATTCGATTAAAAGGCATGGAAGCAAAGCTAAGTACTTTAGCTTCAGGAGAATTGCAGTCAGCGCCTTGGAACCAATTCCCAGGAGAGGCCTGGTGATCACAACCCGGTGAGTGAGCCTGCAAGTCCAGGCAGGGGCGTGAATTTGCCTCACATTTTAGACACTGATGAAGTAGCACTTTCTACTGCTCCTGAATGTGTTAATCCCCATTCCTGATATCTACGGGGTCAGGTGAGGAAGATAACAACTGTTCTTACAATGCACTTCTTTCTCTTTAAATACAGAAAATATTCAAATACAGCATTACACACTGTAGAATTACAGTCGCCACAAACTGAATGGCATTTAATTGAGCTGCCAACCTACCTTCAAATGGCTTTCTATTCAACCTCGTAGGCAGTGTGAAGAATTTGTTGTGTTTATAAGCTCTAAAACAATTCTCACTAGCAACGATTCCTCATAAAGCTGAAAACAAGGCACACACACACACACACACACACACACACACACACTCTGAGGTCTTTTGCTTCCTGGAGCCCACATAGACATCAGGGCCAACAGTTTCAACTTAATTAGCACCTTTTTCTACCAAAGCCTCTCGGGTCAGGTGCAAAAGATACAGCAATCACTAAATCACTCAGTCAGCTGTGCCAAGCAAACACATGAAAAGGAACGAAAGGAGGGAAGCAAAAAGCCTCCATTTTAGATGCACCCAAGGCAAACTGTGGCACAAAATCAAATAACCTTGAGTGTTTGTCACATGTGTATTACACAAAAGACACCACAGAATGAAAAAAAATTATTAAAAAGCAACAACAACAACAAAACAACCTCAGGTACAAACCAATTAAAACATTCTTATGAAAGGGCTCTCTGAGAACTTTCTAATACTTCTTTTTGGCCACCATCTGAACTCACTTGGGAGAGAACCGATCATGAGAATACAGTGGGGATTCAGTCGAAATAATTAAGAGGGTATATAATTGACCATATTGCACATCTCACCTCTGGGGTGCAAGGTCACCTGGTGCAAGACCCCAAGTGGAACGCAAGGTCACACCCAGCGAAAGTCATTCTCTCACCTCCCTGACTATCCAGGTGGAAATTAGAGATCCCAGGATACTTTTCAAAATAGCACAGGGGATCGCCCAGCTGTCTGGGCCAACAGTCCCCAGTCTCCATAAAATCCAATTTAATGTTCCCGGCTGGGAATGAGCCCTTCTTGAATATAGAGGGAGTCTGTGTTCATGGACACAATTATTAAACTGTCCTTTGAGCACTGTAATTACTTTACAATCCACAGAGGGCTTAAGATACTTGGAGAGTGAAGGATGCTATGAAAAAGTCAATTCGATTGTAATTTATAATTGAATTTATTCACAGAGAAACAAGTGGTCGCTAAACGAAAGTATCTACTGGGGAGCAAATTGACAGGTGTAGGCTTTACAACTACCAGTGGCTTAGCGCCAAGAAAATTCAAATTCTGCAATAGTAACTTTGAACAGAAATATAACTTTAAGGTTGAGTATTCATATTTTAAAAAATATTCTCCACAAGTAGCATTTTAATAGCCCAATCCCCCACTAGTTTGATATATACTCAATTTTGGGGAAATAAACCTAATGTGTAATGAAAATAAACCTAAACAGAGTTTCCATTACCTTCTCCCAGTTGGTCTTTAAATAACAATGGATAGATGTTGTCTGCTTTGGTTAAAAAGAATTAATAAAATTTAAATCTACCAACTATATTAATCTTATATTAAATGGGTTCCAAAGAAAATACTAAGAGGTAATGTCTTCAAGGGAAACAAAATAACATCAACATTTTATGCAGCCAAAGCTCATATGAACAGCCATAAAAGACATATCTAAATTTAAATATTGTATTCATAATCCATCTTTCAGCCCATGATCTGGAAGCTATTTCTGCAGTATATGGGCAAGCAGATATCCTAGAGGAAAGTATCAGCAAAGAATAGGGTAATGTGTTATTTTATCTGTTGCTATATTTAAAAAATCCCAAAACTTAGTGACTTGAAACAGCAAACATTTGCAGTATCATAGTCTCTCTGGGTCAAGACTCCAGCCACAGCTTAGCAGGGTATCTCGAGCCCAGGGTCTCTCACAAGACTGCAGTCAAGGTGTCAGTAGAGTGTGGGGTGTCAGGTCAAGACCTGACTGAGCTTGGGTCCACTCCCAAGCTCACACATGCAGTTGGCAGGATTCAGTGCCACATGGGCTGTTGAATGGAGGGCCTCAGTTTCTCCTGATGGTTGGCCAGAGACCTCCTCCACTTCCTTCCACATGGGCCTCCATAGAGATGCTCACAGCATGGCAATTGGCTTCATGGATGCACGAAGCAAGAGAGGAAGAGGAGGAGCCGTGAGGAAGGAAACCAGAGTCCCTGTAACCTAATCCCAGAAGTGATAGCCCATCACATTTTCAGTATCCTGTTTGCTAGAAATGAGTCACTAGGTCCAGCCTGGGAGGGGAGGGGATTGCGCAAGGTGTGACTACCAGGAGGTGGGGATCAGTGGGAGCCAGGGCAGAGGCTGCCTGCCAGGCCCCTGTGTGGTGGAGCATTAACGTCGCCCAAAGAGCAGCCTTGGAATTTCTAAACCCTTGGAATTTCCAGAGTGACAGCAGTGTCATCTTATTCCTGGTGGATCCCTTTTATGCTAATGAGTGACTCTTGGCCAGTCACCTCTTTTATGTTAATAGATGACTTAAAAGAAGTCGTTTACAGGAAGATGTTCATTGAAGCTTTATTTACAATAATAAGAAAATGAAACAATACAGGTTTACTTCAAATTGTTTAAAAAATAAAGCTTTGTTCAAATGAATGTCACCCAGTCTCTCTGGGTCTCTGTCACACACACACACACTATAAAAATATAGGAAAGAAAATTACTATTTGTCCATTCCTCTCACATCTGTTCACTCCTGATTTCCCAACATTGTATTTCATACAGTACTTTCTCATCTGAAGTTTCTCATCTAACCATGCAGTTGTGTTTGCATTTGCCCAAGAACAGCCTTTGTGCAGCCTTTAGCCAGGGGAAAGGACTAACAGTACATACCGTGATTTTCGAACTCCAAACCAGATGGGAGCTGAGACCCTCTGAATGAAGAGGCTGTGGCTGCGTCTACGCACAAACAAATAAACTGTGTGATGAAAATACGTTTGCATAAATCTCCAGGTAACCTGAGCAATTGCTTATCCCACAACGTGGCCTCTAAACATTCTTGGCAGACCACGTGACAGCGTCCCTAGCAGGCATCTTTCTTGCAGTGCAAAATGCATGCTGGCTCCCTGGATGCCCTGTTGACTGCGGTGGGGGTTGCAGGGGAGGGGGCGTCATCTATGCCATTAGCAAGCATAATCCAATCCTAAGCCATTGCCTGGACAGTTAGTAAGCATCATTTAGACTTTAACATGAAATCTGATTTTCTTTTAGAAGGGAAAATGTTTGTTGAGTTCATATATTTTCTGACATGTGCAGGGAATGCCTGGAGGCAGAAAACTGGTTATTTAAGTGTATTTTGCACCTTAAACAACTAGCGCCTTAACTTCCCCTCATCGGAGACAGAAGAAGTGGCTGGGACCATTGAAACATTGTGCTCAATGTCAATGTTTGCCTTTGCAAATTCACATGTTGCTGGTCACTTCATGACATGTTTATTGGTCTTGACGGGCAGGGAGTAGAACAGGAAACTGCAACCTTGCACCGCCTGACCGGTCTGTGGGCCGAGCAGCCTCGGTCTCGGCTTTGTTGAGCTCCGCGTGGCGGCTGGAGCCCCTCCTGCTATTAACTGCCTTCACATCCGATTCTCTGTAAAAATTTGTACCAGCAAGTCTAAGGCAGTTAAAAATACGGCATGGGTAATTAAACAGGTTACAGATGAATATTATTTGGTCTGCAAACAATTCTGTAAAAGATTCCAGAGGGTTGTGTCTTGAGGATTGTACTTATTTGTGGGGTTTTGGCAGGAAATGGCTAATTATGACACCTGCGCACGTTTCCATGCAATTGGGCCCTGGGGATTCGCCAGCCTGTGTATACAAGTCAGGCTCTCCGTGAGGGTGGGAGCCACACGGCAGAGGCCGGCCATCAAGAGGAGCCTTGTTAGCAGCGCCCGTGGAGAGAACGGCTCAGCTCACCTTCCGCAGGGCTGGCACCCTCCTTCTCTGTGTTTCCCCAAGCAACCCATCCGCGGATGCCAGCATCGAAATTAGTCCCTTCCATGCCGCCTGCCCACTCCAGGCCTTCTGCAGGCGCACCAGCTCTTCATGAAAACGTCACTGCACAGACTGGACGTCATTGGAGAACAGTTTCTCTGGCCCTCTACATCGGGATTGCATTGCCGCTCCCTAGGCCTGCAAGCAGAACTGGCAACCGGTATAAGCATGGAGAGACTCCGTAGCTTTTTGTCTATTTCTCAAAGATGACAGATTGTGACTTTGCTCTGTGTGGTGAAAATGCCCCAGTCTCAGAGCAGTGGGGGATCTGTAGAAGGACTTTAAGAAAGAGAGTGTGGCGAGACTCCCAGCTGACCCCTGGAGGCCATCTCCTCCTCTTCTTCCTGGGCAACTCAGCTGCCCGGGGTGGTGAGTGTGGCCTGCGGTTGAGTCCTCGCCAGGGGAATAAGAAAAGGAAGGTGGCGCCTGTTCTGGCCGAGGCTTTTATGCTTTTAAGAGGTGGCTGTGCCTCCTGCACATCCTTTCCTCTTCTCCCAGCTCATGCAGAGGATGGCAAGCCGGGAGGAGACAATGGAACCACAAGACGACAGGAGCTCGGATTTCTGAATCACCACATAGAAGAAAGCTTCCCACCAACCAGGCACGGCTGCCTCAGACTAAGGAGCAAGAATAGTGCACACGCTTGCAAACAACAGCCTCATCTACTCTAAGAGAGTGAGTGACCTGGTCAGGTTTGCATTTTAGAATGGGCCTCCCGTTCTGAATATAGTTTTTGTGATGAAGAGAAACATCGGGCTTCCACTCTCCAGCAATCCTTTTTCTATTATCACTTTTCAAAGTGCCCGACACAACCCACTATTCCCAAAGCACCCAAAATTTCAGACAACAAAAAAGCATTTTATTTATAGATTGTCTGCCGGGTCATCTCCTTCAGACTCCTACACAAGGGCAAACAGTCTTCCCATACTATTTCCCTAAGTATTACATCCAATTTTTCCTTGAATATCTCTGGTTCTAGTGTCTTGACAGCTTTCTGAGTGAAATGATTCTACTGATTGACCTTCATGGTTTGGAATTTTCTTCGTCTGCACATCGGACTTCAGGTTTTTTTTCTTCCATCTTTGGCAAACAATCAGCGGTGAATGAAGTAACACCACAGTGAAAACCAGAAACACAGACTTAAATGACTTAAATTAGCCTTAACTAACTACTCCCTAGGCATGAGCTCATTTAACCCTTATAATAGGGGGAGGGGTCATGATCTCCATTTGACGGGCCCTGAGATTTCAAATAACTCGGCCACGCTCACAACACTAGGGATCTAGCCATGGTGGGACTGGGTCCTTATACGCCCAAAACCCAGCCCCATCGCACTCCAGCTGGCTGTCTAGGGTTCAACTGAGAGAAGCACTTGGCCACTGATTCATGCTCAAGTTCCTCAAAAGTTTGGAGAACTAAAACTTTAAGTTCATTGAATATTTTAGCTGTGGTGGAGTCCCTTTCCCAGGGCCGCAACAATCTTGTTTCTGAAAGTATTGCAAGTCCCTTGAAAGTGACCCACCCGGGAGATATTTTTATGGGCAGGAAGTATACAGAGAGTGTAGATTCAAGAAAATCCACTTTCTCATTGCTCACAATGAGCTTCCAGAACCGATTAGAAAATATTCACTCTGAAAAGGTGTTGGGGAATTTTGGAAATTTTATATTGGTCTTGGTCAGATCCCTGTGTTCATGCACTGAAGATCAGAGACCGGGGGCCTGGGTGTCTCTTGGCTCTCCTCTTCATTCTCTGCCCTCCCATAAATGGGAGAAATCGCCCCCAGACCCTCCACCACATCCTGGCGCTCCCGTAATCTTTGTTCAGTGACACCCAGCCGGTCTGTGCTGGGGGAGGACGAGGGAGGCCTTTCTGAGACAAGGGAGAGACGGCCACTCCCGCCCATGCTGGCCTGGGCACAGGCGCCGGGTCTGCGGGGGTCAGGGCGGCCCTGAGCCAGCTGCAGCGGCTGTATGTCCGTGCCAAGCTCGTCGCCAGGGCTGGGTAATGAGGTCAATGTGAAAACAACCGGAAGGCGTGTTCCCCAGGAGACACAAGCAGAGTGGAAATGGCACGACCTTATGTTGCAGAATCCAAACCCATTGAGTCAATTGCCGGGAAACATGGCATGACCTTTCAGATGCAGGGAACGTCGCTCGGAGAGCAGGCGACCCTGCTCTTTTCCATCCCACTGCTGCCCCCCCCCCCACCCCGGCGGCAAGTCACTGGAAATAATAGCCCAGGCTCCAAATCTGTGCTCCTTTGATGAAACACACACGCGCAGCATCGAGCTTGACACTGGGGCAGCCGTGTGTGCGCGTGTGCGTGCACACAAACACACACGTATGTACGTGTGCTGTGTGTGTATATTCTTATTTGTATATAAATCCCTTTCAACATAACAGTTGATATATTCAATATAACGTCCTATATTCGAATATTCATTCTAGCTTATATTCTGAATAGACATCTTTGGGATCCAGGGCATATTTTTGAATGAGGAAATAACCTTCGCAGCCTCATTCCCAACAGCAGCCAGTGACGGCCCTCCTTGAGATCAATTAACAAAGCCACTTCCCCGTCCAACACGGACCCAGCCCTGAAATAGGCCCAATAAATCCTGCACTTACATTTCTGTTGTCCTCCCATCTTTTCTGCACCTTATTAGAATCTGGATGCAGATCATTTTCTTCATCATTAGCAATGGCACGTTAAAGGAAGGGACACTGCTCTTTCTTTAGAAAAACTGTAAAACTTGTACTTGCGGTTCGAACTTCAAGACAGAACTGCTTGCCTTGGAAGCCCCAGCCAGGTTTGACACATAGGCAGGAAAAAGAGCTCAAAGGTCTCTGATCAGGAAGCTCCTTTTATGAAGAGTATTAGAACAGGGCCCACTACATGTCACCATAAACCCCTCTGAAGACTTTGCAAAGAATCTACAGCTCTCAACTTTTTAACAGAAAAAACTTTCTTGCAGGGAAATAGAAAATGCTAGCACTTCACTTGGAGTCTGAAAAACAGGGTCCAACTTTTTTAAAAAGAAACTTGGAGGGAGTGTCAGGGGGTCCAATGTGTAATTCATGCAATGTTTCCTTTTTATTGCTGAAGACAAACAGCCTCATGATGGGCAGAGTCCTTAAATCCGGGTTAATTACGAGGATGTTGCATAGACCGAGCTCCGAAGGGATGACGTGTGCCAGGATGGCTCGCCCCCGATCCTGGGCTCTGCTCAGAGCTTAGAATGGCAAATAGGGCAGCTGGGAGGCCTCCTGGGAGCTATGAAATATATTCCCTATAGATTACAGAATATGTTGAGCAGTCATTAGAAAATGTAATCACTACTTCATCATATAAAACTGTTTCTCACTGTTGGAGGTTGATTTTTGTAGGTTTAATATAGCTGTAGGTCATGCTTTATGGATTGCTCTGCAGAAATGCTTTGCTGGAAGTTTCCATCAAGGTTAGGGGAGCCACGAGGAGGTCAGGGGGCCTAGGCAGGAGTGTGGCCCTAGGAAGGGCTGGAAGAAGATCATAATTCTCGAGCCCCCTGAGAAGACAACTTTGGAGATGTTCCCAGGGAAGAAGTCCTGCAGGTCCTGCTTTCTATAGGTAAGCCCCACGGAACTCATGAAGTCAGCAAGTAACGGAAAAGTCACGTGGTGCCAAAGTTGCCCTTGAACATCCCCGAAGTAGCTTGTTAAGACTAATACAAGGTGAGTACCATACACCAGACACTAAACAAGGTGATTTATATCATTTCATTTAATTCACCAAAAACCCTAGAAGGTAGGCAGAATTATCACCCATTTTATGAACGAGGTGGCTGGGAGCTCACCCAGAATCTTCCCTTTTAGAAAGTGTAGAACTGAGAATCAAGCCCAGGTCTGTCTGGCTCTGACGCAGGTGCTCTTGCCACCATGCGAAGCTGCGCTTTCCTTTTAATCATCCCCTCCTCCCTCCAGGGTCTCAATAACCAAACAAGTAATAAATGAATCAAGGCTGACTGCATTTGAACTTCTGACCACTTCTAACAACTCTGGGAGAGAAACCGATTCAAATGCAACACTCCCTGAGCAAATGTTTCAAATTGGCATAGACAATCCACTGGTGGTATGCCTTGCACTTCTGTCTCAGCTGCTGTGCCGACTGGATTGGGGTGCTCCGGGTGGCAGGGGACAGCGCCTGACTTCCCTGAGCTCCCCCCGTTAACGTGCAGGAGGGAGTAGAACTCATCGAGTTACTTTTATGTCATACTCTTCTCACCGTGCGGCGCGCAGAAGCACGGTTTACAGAGGCCCATAATTAACACATTCATTCTGAGGGAACAAATTCTATTACATAAACGGAGAGCACGAAACTCCCTCAACACATAAAGCTAATCCGAGGGACATCGGAAACCTCACCATAATGAAGAGGAGAATGAATTGGCATTTTCAGCGGTCTGAAATGGGAATGCCCTTCCATATGGCAAGCACAGTTCGTTACTGATCATAACTGGGCCCCCAGTCAGCCCAAGCACTGGCTTTCGGGTGTTAAAAGACATGTGTTGGAGCATTTGTGGCATAAAGTATATCTTAGGGGAAAGTGGAAGGTTTGTTTGTTGCCAGTACAAACCGAGGGAAATGGCCACCGTGTGGTTTGGCTCGTTGTGAGACTTATGTTTCAACCTCCCCCTCCCTCTTCACCTTTCCAGAAAGTGAACCTGGAAGCATGGAAAGTGTGCAGACTGAGATCCACAGTGCTGCGCCTAGAGAGCTAGAGATGTCTGGCTGAGCCCCGGCCAGCGGGACTCTCAGGTTGGACCAGGTCATGTCAGATGCCCAGTGCGGAGATGACTGCCCAGGACACCAAGGCACCACGCGGGACCCAGTGCAGCAGCAGCAGCTGGACTGGATCCAGACTCAGCAGAGGAGCTAGGAAGAATAAAGGCTGGCAAGAGGGAACAAGCCTCAAAACTAGCCCAGGGCAGCCTGTGACCTAGAACCGCAGGTAGAAACAAGAGTGCATTGGGGACAGCGGTGGAAGAATTGACTGCCCTTGTCAACAACAGGAGAATCTGGAGAAGCTCGCCCACCCTCACCCTCCATCCCCCTGGTAGGGTCTCTCCCAGGGCCAGGAACCAGGGCCTGCAGAGGGAGCCCACGTTTCCTGACACTCAGGACAAAGAAGCCAGAGACTTTATCGATTAATGCAGGGGAAAAGCCACTATCAGTCCACACATACAACCACAATAGATGCGAGCTTAGCTGCAGCTTATAGGCCTATAATGTTTTTTTGTTGTTGTTTTTCGTTTTTGCTGATGGGGACAGTGAGAAGGTTGGGATGTTCTCTGAATAGAGCAAGCCATAAGGCATAGAGGCTTGAACACTCTGCTATAGATAGGTTTCTACTAAAGGCCCAGGAAAATCACAGGCAAGGCCAAAGGGTTGGACTTTCATTAAAGGTGCCCTTAATACAAATGCTTGGATTGAACAACAAGACCTGTGTTAACAAGCAAAGAGGTGGGTAGGGACCACCTCCTTGTTCTCTGCAGACAACAGAGGCTGGCAGAGAGAGTCTGAGAACTAGGCCTGGAGTCCTAACGCCACTCTTCACAAGGGGCATGGATATGACCTATGTTTATCCTTCTGTAAAACTGGGATAAAAAAAAAATTCCCTCTACAACATTTTTGTGAAGATTCAATGAGATATTGTTTACAAATTATGAAGTGCAACATAAGCACAAGTTATTATTATTAGCTATTTTCCTGTGTCACTTTTCCTGACTTCTGCATATTTATTATCCTCTCTTTTTACCAAACTTAGCCTCTTCTCATAGACAGACCACATAGTTCATGGAGTTTTTGCTTACAGAGTTCCTAAGTCCTGCCCGGCACAACACAAGGTTGTCCTGAGACATGCAGGTGGTCTCTGGACTCAAGGAAACAAAAATACTATGCAAATACCATCCCTCACCCCTTTACAATGGTTTTGTTGAAAAAGTTTATTCGAAATGAAATTTTTTTAAAGTTTGCTTGCCATGAAAATGCATTCTTCCTACTGCAACTCTTACGAACCATATTTGAGTACCCAGAGGAGTCCAGAAAAAACATGCCTGATTCCTAGCTAACTGATTCTTATTTAACATACAATAACAACAGTGCTGATTATGTATTTTTCCATCTCAAAGTTCACATTTATAAGTATGGGGTGAGAGGGAGAGGAACGATAGAGACAGAAACAGCAGCAGAGTGAAATTAACCACAGCCTGATAACGCCGAAGAAACAGAACGAACCAAGAAGAAGTTCAGGAAAGCAGCCTGAGGACATTTAGTGTGAGAACATCTTGATAATTTCTGAAGACTTTGCAAGGCTTTACAAGGTAGGTGCATAATAACTTGAAGTCATGAAGAAAAGATGACATTGTATTCATTTCATGAAATTGTGGGAAATGTGTCATCCTTATTGAAATCTTTTCATCCAAAATACTTTGCATAAGGTTTAAAGCAAAAAACAATAACCTGCCTGAATAACCCCCGAATGGAGATATGATAAAAGGTTTAAATGCAATATCCTTCCTGAATATAGGGTAACTTCATTGCTGTGGCATAAACATCTCATCACCCAAATACAGCGACACTAAATAAAAACAGTTCTGGGAACACAGCCCAGACTGTGTAGGCCTTTAATCACATTTTCTATTATTTCCAAAATGATAAAGAAGAAACTGATCAGAAATTTTTCAAGTGAGAAGAATACAGACAAAATGAGTCTAATCAGATGCAGAGGTTCGTTCACTTCCTACATTATTTACTGAGGCATAAATAGATTACGCATTTCATGCTGTTATCTGAACTCTTAGAGTTTAGAAAGAAGACAATGTGAAGCTTTGGAATACGGAAGAGACAGAAAAACAGACAGAGTAATAGCCATAAATCCTGACGCCTGTGGATAAGTGGGATGCTGATGCGTGGAAATAAAAGCTACAGTAACGTGGTGTTAAAACAAAGACACCCGCACACGTAATAGAAAAGGGCTCTCAAGGTTCCATTCATGTGAGAGGATCAGCAGATTTCTGCTCCATAATAATAACTGTTATTATTATTTATTAAGCACCTATCATATAGGGGATGCCTGAGGCACTATCCATAAATGAAAGAGAAAAGAATTTAAAAAAAAAAAAAATCAGTGCTTGAAGGCCTCATGAAATAAGAGGATTCTATATCCAATATAGCAGAGATAGTAATTGCAGCAATGTGCTTTTCTCTTGTGCTCCATTTTATGGTTCCAATCAACACCAAAGGAAGCTCCTTTGCCTTCTGGCCTTGAACGAAAAAGAGAATCAATCGTGAGTGGCTGCAGGAACACAGGACCATAGGATAGTTGTCATGGACCCATAGGAGCTTCTAATTTACATGTCAGCTCCACCTTCATTTATAACAAGCACCTATGCATGATAATAAACATTAACAGTGAATCATATATCAAAAACTGGACTGAATACAAAAACAGACTCTACTTAAATTTTTTTTTAATCCAGGACAATGTGTTAATATTTTAGCTGGGTCTATGTAACTAAAAAGATTGATTTGGTCAATTTCACTGAATAACAAATTGAGTAAGCAAATAAATAAATTCTAGCTTGCTTTGTAGATGAAAAAGATCTGATAATATTCAATAAAGAGGGATGGATGGATGGGTGGATGGGTGGTGAATGGATACAAGAACTGAGAACGAGAGGGAGAGAAGGAAAGAGAAAACTTCTTGCTGATAAAATCTGTTTCAAACCCCTTCCTAACCCCAGACTCCGGATTTTAGCTATTTTGGTTCAGACTCACATCACCCCCAACTGAGCTCCAATCATGGGGGATGTCATCATTCTGGCTCTACGTCTCCCCTGGCCAAAAGTCACTTAGAATGTCTAGTGATTATCTGCTGGGCTTGAACCCTCCTAGAGGAAAATGATTTTGTTCAATTTTATAGATGCAGAGTGAGTGGACTTTGCCAACTGGAAGTGAAGAACAACATAATGGGGAAGCAGTGAGATACCTTAGAATTTGATTAAATTAGTTTATACTGGGTGAGCTCGGGAATCTCTTAAAGCAGCCCCACCTAAGGGATACACTGGGCGTTGGTGATGGACGGGTGTTTGAGAAGTCCCCAGAGCCCCGAACAAAAGACCAGCACATTCGTGTTGCTGAGGTCCAGCTGCGGAAATGCGTAGAGGCTGTGCCGTAAAATAATGTGAACATTCTCTGAGCACTTCCCCGTGTACAAGCGAAATCATCATCTCACAAAGCCCTGCATCATTATTCCCATTTCACAAATGAAGAAACCGAGGCAAAGGGGTTAGTTAACTTGCCCAAGAACATACAGGCTAGTAAGCAATGGAGCCAGAATTCAAACCTAAGCTGTCATCTGGGCCTACCCACCGCTTCACTAACAGGGAGACCCTGCCACTGGCAGACATATAGGCGTATAGCAGACAGAGCGAGGGGCATCAGGCAGGAGCCTGTGCTGACCAGGGGAGAGGTCTCCTGGACAAGGACCACCCTTGCCCCCTGCTAACACCTCCAGTCACCCTCCCCACCCCCTTTTTTACCCCAATGCACTCTGTATACTGTGTTTCACAAGCCATCCCAAAACACCTGCATACCAAGTCACTCTCATGTTCTGGAACCTCAGATGGGTCCCAGGGCCTAAAAAGAATCTAATTCTCAGTCTTCATCCTGATGCTGAAGGATGCACCCTGCATGCTTTGCCTCCTCCTGGCCACAAAGCCTCACCCGGTCCTGCCACCCCTGCTGCCCCCAGACTTACTGTCCTCCAGCTACCAGATGCTCTCTTCTCTCCCCTCTGCCCTTCCAGCTCACCTCAGCTCCAACTTCCTCCTGGTCGACTTGACCCTTTCTGACCACTCCTGACATTGACTATGGCATTTGAATATGTAGCTTCTTCTGTTCTATTCCAATTGTTTCCTTTCTGTGTTTTCTCCCCAACTCTGTTTATTTATTGAATGCATTATGATTGATGTCCTAGCCCATTTGAGATGTTATAACAAAATACCATAGACTGGGTGGCTTTTAAACTATAAATACATTATTTCTCACAGATCTCTGGGGCTGAAAAGTTCAAAATCAATATCAGGTTCTGGTGAGGGCTCTTTCTTTGGCTTGCAGACAGCTGCCTTCTTGCTGTGTGCTCACAAGGTGGAAAGAGAGAAAAAGTATTATTCCAAGGAGGAAGACGGCTTCAGAGATTTGCATGCAAGCTGCCATATTCCCAGAATTCCCGGGGAGTGATACAGGAAGAGAGCAGGGAGAGGTCTGGGTACAGGTCAATGTGGAGGGAGGGACAAAGGAAGAGTGGTAGGGGTCGCCTCACACAGATATGACCCACTACCCAACACTGCCAAATAATTGGCCTCCTGGACAGATCTCTGGCTGCCTTTCATGCCAAACAGTACAACATAGATCTCGGTCTAATAAGATGAATCTCACTGTCTAATTGCTTTCATTTTGTGGGTGTCCCCACACTCCCAAACTGTCACAAGAGTCTCAAGACTACACAAGAATTCCAGACTGGTTTCCACTGTCCCCGATGTTCTGAATCCTTCAAGTTAGCATCTGTCAGTGAATCTTGTCAGATAACAGGGGGAAGAAATGGTGAGAGGGAATAAAGAACTCAAAGAAGCAGTAGCCCAGCAACAGTACTATATTTTTCCTATTCAGTATTGATTGCATGTCGTTAACTGTTGGATTGTCTTCCACCTTTTCACTTCAAAATTATTCCAGGAAGAAATGAATATTTCTTAGTAGGTGATGGAGATCATCAAATGTACTTCTGAACTCTTCTAATGAAAGACAATTACTTTCTGTTGCCTTAGGCTCTTTCCAATCAACAGAATGTCGATGTCAAATTCTCCAATTAAAAGGGACATTTTTTGAAAAAGACTAATAAAAACTAGAAACAATAAAGTAAGTTGAGCGGCCATGCTAGCAATCAGAACTTCCTATCCACTACCATGGCAGCTACTGCTGTGTCGTAAAAACACATGGAGGAGTCCTGAGGCCTGGGTTCAAGTCCCAAACCTGCCACATAAGCTTTATAACCTGAGTAAATCATCTGCCCCACTGAATGTCAGTTTCTTCACCTTTCAAATGATGGATTTTCAAAATATGTAGCAGTGAACCACTTTTCCAATAAATCTTATCCAGAGCTCCAATGTATTAAGAGCATCTATTATAGGTTGAACTGTGTCTTCTCCAAAAGAGATACGTTCTAGTCCTAACTCCCAGTACCTCAGAACGTGAGGTACGTGAAGACCCTATCTGAAAACTGGGTCTTCACAAGGGTGACCAAGTAAAATGGAGTAGGCCCTGTCAATCGAAAAGAAGCCGAACTTTGTAAAATAATTCAAAGGGTTTATTCTGAGCCGAATTTGAGGACTATGGCCTGGAGTCATGCCCAAGAAACCTTGAGCAAGTAGACTCACTGGGCTGGGTTACAGTTTGATTTTATACATTTCAGGGACACAGGGATTGCAGGTAAAGTCATAAATCAGTACAGGGAAAGCAGACGTTGGCTGGAAAAGGTGCTACATCCCAAAGCAGGGGCTTACAAGTCAAAGGTGGGTTTAGGGATTATTTGGTTGAAAATAGGCTGAAAGAGTGAGGCTTTGTCTAAAAGACCAGGAGTCAAGGGGGAAAGGAGTTAAGACAAGGGTCTTCTATCTTTCATGTGATGCTATACCGGAATCAGGCTGGGAAGTAAACCACGTTATATTCGGTCAACAAAACCTCTTTAGTGAGATTTTATCATTTGTAGGTGTGACTCACCAGGCCCCCTTAGAAAGGAATTTTAGGGCAAAGGAAAAGATCAGAGTTCAGTCCCCAGCCCTAATCTAATCTGATGGTGTCCTTTTAAAAAGGGGAAATCTGGACACAGGGACATGCACAAAGAAAAGACGATGTGAAGATATTCAGGGAGAAGACGGCCATCTGTAAGCCTGGGGCTACCAGATGCTGGGAGAGAAGCCTGAAGCAGATCCTACACAGACACACACACACACACACACACACTCTCACTCATTCTGAACTCCCAGTGCTTTCAGAGGAGAAGCGCAGCCCTACCAACACCTTGATTTCAGACTTTTGGCCTCCAGAATTGTGAGACAATAAATTTTCATTTTCCTGAGTCAACCAGTTTGTGGTACTTTGTTATAGAAACCTAATACAGCATAAATGCCCAGGTAAAATCTTCCATTGTTTATAGGTCCCACAGAGCACAACCCAAAACCCCTTAACCTAACTGATGGCTAAGAGCCCTGCCGCCTCTCCTGTTCTCGCCTGACCCTGAGGCCCTAAACCTTCTGAGCCCTCCCCAATAGGAGGACATTTGAAGGTGACTGCGTGTGACATTTGAAGGTGAAGTGTGTGCTTGTGCAGTCAATGTCTTTAAAAATGACTGTGTGTACAGTGTATCTGCTCCTCTTAATAGTAGAATTTGATACTGAAAGAGAAACCTATTTGGGTCCAGTTTTAAAAATACATAGGGGACAAAGAGAGACAAGGAGACAGATATTAAGATTGCATTTGTAGCCTCGTAGCTGTGGGAGCCATGTCTAAAAGTGCTCGAAGGTACAACCCATTGCCAGAAAGAAATCTTACCACGGGAGGACAGTGGCCACACACAAAATGCAATCCTTTGCCTTTCCCTCCTTGCCCAGAGGAGTGTTGGGAAGGCCCCTTGTGCTGCTCTGTCCCGGCCTCTGCGCCTCCTGGAAGACCCCCAGTTCCTAGCCCACCAGATGGGAGGGCTCCTGAGAGCTCCTCTAACTGAGTGATCTAAGTCCTTCCGAATGAAACACCTGCAGGACCTGCAATCAGTTCTCCTGCCCACCCAGGCTGCCTCTTACAGCACAGCTCAGATAAAATGTCTCTTTTTACCTCTTACCCCCCAAATTAGATTAACTGTCTCTTTTTAACTCTTACTCAAAAAATCTCTTAGAAAAGGATGAAAAACAGAGAAAGGAAGGTGATAAAGGTTGGATGTGGAGCAGGAGTGGAAAAAGCCCAACCTGCCATCCGTTTTATCTGTGTTCTGTCCATATGCGTGTAAATCTAGGAAAATATTTCCATATTTACACTCACAGCAGTACCAAGATAGGATATAACACCACACAAGGAAAAAAGGGCTGCTAAATTTAAAACTTGGTGAGTGACTACAAGAGAGATAATGATGATAAAAGTTAGAGCCCCGAGACATACACGGTGGCACTAAATCTGAGCCATGGGACACCATCACAGAGATGCCATCTTTGCTCCCAAACACTTTCTCTCTTGAAGAGGTCAATTGGTTCTCCATGACAAAGCAGCATTTATTAGGCTGCCCACCTGCTTCGTTCCTAAGGACACCATGATCTCTGTGGGGCGCAGCGGTCTGCTGACCCCTCATTCCTGCTGCCCATTCCCGAGTGGGGCACCGTGGCCCTGTGTTAAGTGCTGCCACTCGATCTCTGCTACTCGGGGATCCCATCATCCCCACTGCAGTCCCAGAGTCCACCTGAGCGGCAGCATCGCCCATGACCATACAGCCTTCCTCTCACCACTGTGCTTCTCAGATCCTTAACAAAGGGAAGGCGCTCCAGGCCCTCTTGAGGGATGTCATTGGAGAGCTAAGGGGGTTGGGAGGGGAAGGTTTCAGATAATAAATCCACTTGAACATTCCTGTCTCCCAAAGCCTTTGGATTCCTTCCTCTATGCTATGGCAAGGAAGTTCTGGCATCTCATCCTCATTAAGTAAGGGTCCCCCCTGAGTCCAAGCTTGAGTCATCCAAACCAAATAAACCAACAGATCCCATTCCACCAGACGCACATTAAATCCAGGCTCTCTGTTAGGTGCAACCTCGTACATACAGAAGTTAGGTCCTATCCAATATGACAGCCTGTCTTTTTTGTCTAACATCCTTAAAATACAATGCTATCCATATTCCCCAAGTTTCTGGTGATATAAATTAGCAAAATCTTGCAATTCTTTTAAAATATAAGCTATTTCCTCTAGTAGCTGACTTTGTACTTGTTTTCTAGACCATGCTGCTGAGCAACAAAAGATGGCTGGTGTCTTCCAGCCTGGTCTCCTTGGATACCAGTGGCAAGCTGTTGCCACCAGCAAGGAAGGACCAAAGTGACCCAGGACTCCAAAAAATTATCAGCTTCATCTGAATCCATCCAAGTGTCGCCACACCAGGTCTCAGGGTCCCATTCCTTCCCGAAAAAATGCCATAAATTTCATGTCTAGACTTGCCATAGCTTTGAACTCACTTTAGGTTGCAATTCTAAGTCTTTGCAAAATTAAGTCTTTTGTCTGATTTTCAGCAAGGTCAGCCCTGGAGCTACAAGAAAAAAAGAGATTTAAGGAGATCAATCTGGCTCTCTGACCAAGATGTAAACCAAGAGTTTAAAGACCTGAATTTGTTCTTTTCCTTTCTATAAGTGCCCCAGGGCACTGAGGAAGAGCCACCCAACCCTGCAGTCCTTGTACTCATCATAAGCCTGGATAGCCAAGCACTAGCCACTTGATCGTCCGACATTGGCTTCAGTAAGCATTCCATTTACATGCCACCGCAGGTGGTACGCTGATTACTCATGATGCCACTGCATGCCAGGACAAGGAGCTCAGCACCTTATTATATCCAAGGAACAAATCCTGCTAAAATCCCATCTTTAAGGATCTTTTTCCTGGGGTCACTCCTGGAACCATTTTCTGTATCGTAAAGTTTCAGTCAAGAAACAGAAACCACACCAACTATTTTAATAGAGAAAATGTAATATAGAGAGAAGTGTTCACTAAATCACTGAGAATAAAAAGGAACAAGATAGACATGGAGTTCTCACAGACGTAATACCTAGAATACCTCCCAAATGAGATTCCTCAGCAGTTCCTCCAGCCTATAATATTTGGTAATAAAATGCAAATGACAACAACATTAAAAAGGCCAGTGCCATTTAAAACTTTAGTTAATAATATGTTGCAAATGTTTTCTATAGAAAGCAGCTACCTGCAGGAAGCAGCTACTACCCATAGGGCTGCAGGGCTAAAGGGAAGAGATCAGGAATGTTAAAATGTAAAAGCTCAAAGGAAGGACCCTGCAGAAGTGGAGCTTAGACCTTTGAAGAAAGGCCGCTGCTCCCCAGGGACCGGCCGCCTTGATGGCTTGTGCTAAACCTCAGAGAGGATGCAACAAGGCTGCTTCAAGTAGCATAAGAAGACTGCAAATGGGAATCACCTGCTGCTGCTGGACTTGACTGGACCAGCCAGGGTGGAAGCACATGGCTGCAGGGACTCTGACAAGCACAGAAAGCCAATGGAAACCACAAATCCCTTCTTCTTCCAACTTTCCTGCCTCTCTCCAGGGGCCCCTACTGGCCATGCATAACAGAACCATTCGGCAAAGGGGAATACGGTTTCCAGAGTCCCAGCCCCAGCATCAAAACAGGTGTATAGAAGGGTGGGTATAGCCCTCAAAGACAATAGGTTAGTAAACAGCAGGCCCATATACAGAGAAAGGCATGAAGCCTCAGCATACATGAGTTTAGCACCACCAGCTCCAAGAAGCTTCTACACTCTTTTCCTTTCCCAGCCCTCACCCCATCCCACAAAGGCAATGATGATCCTGAAGTGCAAGGTATCCCCTTTCTGTATAATTTTACCACTGAGGCATGCATCCCTTAACACCATCATTTATTTTTACCAGTTTTCAAACCTATAATACATATTCTTTTGTGTCTGGGTTCTTTCACTCAACATATAATTGGTGTAGCTGTAGTTTATCCACTTTCATTGTTGTATAGAATACTATGTATGAATATATTATCATTTTATCCATTATAGTTGAAGGACAGCTTCCAAACAACTATTGCTTTTAAGGCACAAAGGTACCCCTTGGTGCATCACAAGTGACAACTAGGATAGTTATTCTTGAACTTTCTGCGCTCAGGACCCCTTTACACACTTAAAGCTTATTGAAGACCCCAGAGCAATGTTGTTTATCTAGGTTTTATCTACTAATATGTACTATATTAGAAATGAAAGCTGAGAAATGTTATTTATTAGTTCATTTTAAAATAACAATAAAAAACCCATTACATGTTAACATAATAACATATTTTTATTAAAATAAATATACTTCCAAAAAAATGAAACTGGTGAGAAGAGGGGCATATTTTTCAAATCTCTTTAACATCTGGCTTCACAGAAGACAGCTGTATGATTGAGTCTGCTTCTGCCTCCAATCTGTTGCAATATGTTGTTGGGTTGGAGTATATGAAGAAAACACAGCTTCACACAGAAATGTCATTGGAAAAGGAAGGATCTTACAGATCCTCTGAAAGAGCCTCGTGGATCCTCAGGGGTCCTTGGACAATCTTTTACAAACTACTGGATTTGGAAGATGGTCTAAAAAATGGAATGTAATTCCTAAACAGGAATTACGTGGAGGAAACACAGGTGGGTTTTGGAAGTTCTAGTGTTTAAAATGCACCGATTCGTGTGTCTCTTCTCCCTTTGCAAGCCTCCTACCTTACCCTCTGCAAAAATAAAACTAATAAGAAAATACAGACAAATCAATCGTGGGGGCTAACAGGATGGGGTGGACATATGGGCAGGAGGGCGATGGGAAGGAGGCACATCCTCCCCCCTGCTGAGCAGACACTTGCCAGGTCTGAATCCCAGTTTAAACTCAACCAGGGCATCTTCCCCAAGTGCATTTTGCACAATTTCTACAGGAAACATACAATACTTTTGTAATAAGAAAATAGACGTTATTATCTAGAGAACAAAAAAATAAATAAATAAAAAGAGGAGAGGGAGAGACAGAACATCCAGCAACTTCGCCCATTTTCTGATTGGACAATGGGAGCCCCCGAGGCGGAGACCAAGGTGGCAGTGAAAGACACCCAAACAACACATGTCAGGATGTGACTTCCTGTTCCAAAAGAAAGAGGAAGGTGTTTTTCTGAGTCCCTACTTCCCCATGCATGAAACTGAAATGCAAATCTCCAGAGTCAGGAAGAGAAACAATGTGCAAGCAGAATACATCAAGACCCTTCCGCAAAAACCCTCGGTGGTGCCTCCCGTTTATACCACACTCTGTGCTTCTGAGTTCCTGCTTCAGGGAAACCCCAAGCTCCCAACGCCATCCACAAACTCAGATAAAGAAACCATCTGCAAAGCAGAACTGCCTCTGACCACTAAAGGTGCGTCCTCGCTAATGAACAGGAGCCTGGTTTGACAGCCCGGGCTGTTCGCCAAACTCATTTGTTTCCAAACTTTCCATTTGCCAACTGAAGTTGTCGAGAATTAATAGGCCCCCAAAATATTTCCTTGGATGCATCATGTAAGAGCTGCCAACTCTGGTCACTTCCAATGATGTTAGAAGAAGCAAAGTTAAAATGTAAGGAAAAGAAAGAGCCATAAAGCACACTCTGATTGGAAGCCATTCCAACAGGAACTGTCAGTAAATTTTCTGCATTCACAGAGAGGAATATTTATTCAAAATTCAGCTTCTGATCTCAAGTGTAAGCAGGCTACTGCTGAGAGCAGGAGAAAGGAAGCCGCCTTCTACTGCCCTAAATAATAAATAAGTGTTCAAATTTATAGGACTATTCACTTAAAACAATCCAGAGAGTGTGTAATAACCTTCCTTGGGGGAAATTTTAGACAGTAAATTTTAACTGAAACATAGAATCAAAAGTGAAGTAAAATGGAAGGAGAATCTTGGAATCCTGATAAAATGTTAATTCTTTAATAAACACGAGAGCTCTTTTTAAAAATAAACTGATTGAACTCTGGTTTTGAGTCTGGCATGTAAGGAGTTAAGAAATAAAAAGTTCAACAAACTGAAAAATCAATAGTTTTTCCTAAATCTGTCAGAGAACTGAGTTCACAGGGCAAACCGATGCCTCAAAAGTCAGAAAGATAAACAGACAGATATAGAAAATCACAACTTCCCAGAACAGAAACCCACAAGCAGAAACCTCCATGGGAACCAATACTGGAATAAGAAACCCGTAACCATAACTGATGAATTATTGAAGGCTCAATGTGGACAAATCAGAGAGTTTAAAACTGTGGAGGGACCCAGTCATTGGAGTACAGTGGTGTGATCACAGGTCACTGAAGCCTTGAACTCCTGAGGTCAAAGCACCACTGCTTTTTAACATTGTACTGAAGTTCTAGATAATGCAGTAAGACAAGAAAAATAAATAAATAAATAAAAGGAATACAGATTGGGAAGGAAGAAATAGAACTGTATTTATTTGTAGATGACATGATCATCCATGTGGAAAATCTGAAAGAATTGATCAAAAAAAATCTTCTGAAACTAATAAGCAATTATAGTGAGGTTGCAGGATACAAGGTTCATGTATAAAAGTCAATTGCTTCCCTGCATACCGGCGACAACCAAGTGGAATGTGAAATTAAAAATATATTACTATTTATATTAGCACCCCCAAAATGAAATACTTAGGTATAAATCTTTAAGAAATGTAGAAATATGAGGAAAACTATAAAACACTAATGAAAGTTATCAAAGAAAAAGTAAACAGAGAATTATTCCATATTCATGGATAGGAAGACCCAATATTGTCAACATGTCAATTCTTCCCAACTTGATCTATAAACTCAATTGCAAACCTAATAAAGATTCCAGCAAGTTATTTTGTGGATATTGACAAACTGATTTTAAAGTATATATGTAGAGGTAAAAAAACCCAGAATAGCCAACTCAATATTGAAGGAGAAGAACAAAGTCAGAAGACTGATACTACCCAACTTCAAGATTTACAATAAAGCTACAGTAATTAAGACAGTGTAGTATTGCTGAAAAGAATAGACACATAGATCAATAGAACATAGAGCCCAGGATTAGGCCCACATAAATATAGTAAATTGATCTTTGACAAAAGAGCAAAGGCAATACAATGGAGCAAAGATCATCTTTTCTACAAATGGTGCTGTAACAACTAAATATTCACATGCAAAAAAAACTGAATTTAGGCAGACTTACACCCTTCACAAAAAATTAACTCAACAGGGATCATAGACATAAATGTAAAATATAAAACTATAAAATTCCTAGAAGGTAATATAGAAGAAAAATCTAATCACAGGAGTTGAGGGGAGAAATGGATGAATAGGCAGAGCACAGAGGATTTTTAGGCCACTGAAACTATTCTGTATGATACTGTGATGGTGGACACATCATTATACATTTGTCCAAACCCAAAGATTGTACAACACTAAGAGTGAACCCTCATGTAAATTATGGCCTCTGGGTAGTAATGATGTGTCACTGTAGGTTCATCAATTGTAAAAGTTTACCACTATGGTGGGAGATGTCAATAGTGGGTGTGGTTGGGGAGGCAGAGACAGGGGTTACATGGGAAATCTCTGTACCTTCCCCTGGATGTTGCTATGAATCTAAAACTGTTCTAAAAAATAAGGTTTATCAATTTTTTTAAAAAGACAGATTGACTTGCATATTATTGGCTGCATTTCCTTTCAAATTATATATTTTCTCATAGCACACACCCAAACGATGTTAAGCAACTTAAACTCTGAACTTGCCCCACCCTCTGTCAAAATTCTGGAGCCAAGTCTGTGCAATTAATAAGCATCTATCTCCTGTTGATAGAGCCCACTGGGCTCACAGTACAGTGCTCAGCACTTTTATATATGTTATCACTGCAGGACTTAGGAAGATTAAATATAGATATATATGTTGTTACCTTATGTTCTGACACCACAACCCAGAAAGGTGGATATTTTTATCTCCATTTTCCATGTGAAGAAACTGAATTTCAGAAATGAAGTAACTTGTTCTCTGATATATAGACACAGTCTCAAATGCACTACTAAGAGAGATCAAAACAAAACAATATAAAGCTTTAACCTCTATATAAGTGTGCGTGTGAGAGAGAGCACATGTTGGGGAGTGTGGTAGAAAGCTATGAATGTGTCTGCAGTTACTTCCATAAATTGAAAATAATTCCCTACCAGCTAGATTTTAAAAAGTGGCTGCAAGAAATACAATTCTGTATTTACAGAAAAACCCAAGAAGGAATTTAGACACCATTAGAGAAAAACCCTAAGAGACTAAAGACAGAAAGAGCTAATAACTGGGGCCTGGGAGGTATTTGCATGCCTTTGTGGCTCCATCCTGAAAAACATAACCATGTCAGCCATCCTCAAAGATACATATAATAGTTGTAGGAATCTCAGCTTAGAAGAGAATGTCTCCACCAAATCCATACACCCATCCCAGAATATCCAGGACATGGTTTCTCCCCACTAGCCGTCATGACTTTGACACGATCCAATACAGACATTTGTGTGTCGGGAAGCCAAGCAGCCTGTATTAGTCAGGGTTACTAACACCAGCTACTGTATCAAACAACCCCCAATTTCTCATTGACTGGACAGACCAATGCAAGCTGGGCAGCTCTCCTCTAGGATGTGTTAGACCTCTTTTATCTTGTGGCTCAGCCAGTGGGTCTTCTTCAAGTCCCTCTGGATCTTCTGCATTCAAAGAGTCTGCATCACACAGGGCATTTTAGGGGCCAGGACTGAAAACAGCAAAAATCATTTCTTCCCAAACTCACTGTACGATCTGGGTAGAAACAGTTTAGCTGTGTACCTAAGGAGGAGTGGAAACCCAAATCTGTGCATGTGAGCAGCTCAGCCAACAGCCTCCGTGATTCCTGGGGCTCCACCAAAGGCAGGAATGTCTGGAGAGGAGGAGAGAGCCACATGGAAGCAGTGAGGGAGAAGGAAGAAGCCGCCAGTGAATTCAGCCCAGCTCTGCCAGAGAATAACTTCATGATCTTGGCCCAGATACCGAGCCTCTTAAAAAGCCTCAGTTTATCACATATGACACGAAGCTAAAAATAACTAGCTTGAGGATTGTTATGAGGACTGATTGAAGCAATGCATAGAGGTGTGGGCTTTAAATGATTCAAGATCAAATATTGGACCCCTTGACCAAGGAAGGACTTGGATAATGTGACCCAGGAAGTGTGATGGAGCTGATGTCTCCAGCAGGTGGGAGGGGTGTTTTTTGAGAGGTACCCAGCCTCAAATTTGTTCCCTGTCCAAACCTAGAAGTGCCCGCTCAGCACACAGCCCCTGCACCCCAGCTCACGGCCTCAAGTGCAAGCCCATCACAAAGAAGGGAAACAAACTGCCCAGCTCAGCTTTGCTTGGATGCAAACAATGGCATCCTAAGAACAAGGGAGCTGGTGAGTGGAAATCCAGTCCTCTCTGTCTAGACAGTGACCTTTAGATATTTGCAGAAAGAGGAACTAAAAGGTTTTTTTTTTTTTTAATTTCTATTAATCTAAAGGCATTGGTACCAGTACGCCTCGTGTTCAACTCAGAATCCATCCAGAGCAAATAGAACAGAGGGGCCCTGGAGGTAGGCATGTGACACACTGGGGGTGACCGAGGAGTCCCAGAGGGAACCAAAAGAGCCACAAGCCACAGAAAGCATCAACACCTCTTCCTTCCTTCCCATGCCCAGAGAAGGTGCTACGGCTGGCACAGCCCACCGTCTCAGTGGCCAGGTGGCAGACACATGTCTTCTACCTCCTGGGAGGACAGGGAAGCCTCTCCCTCAGTCCTCCCAAATATACCTTATTTCTTTTGGCTCTATGCCTGAAATCAGGAAAAGGATTTTATTCTAAATCTAAACTTCTTGGTTTAGGGCTCGATCAGCTAAGATGCCTGATGGCAGAGCCTCCTCTTTCCCATTTGCCCAAGGAAATCTCGAAGGAGCAAGGTTCCTTCTAACTGCTGGATCCACCATCCTTAGGACAGAAATTTTATCCCAGTGGTTACAAAATGGCAGCCCAGCTCCAGGCATTCCACTGCTGTTCCAGGCATGGAACAGAGGGGAAGGGAGGGCAAAAGGCACTTGCCAGCTTATCCTCTCCCTTTTTATCAGAAAAAAAATAAATAGCTTTCCCAGAAGATCCACCAACAAACTTCCACTTAAATTTCTTCGGCCACACTCACCTGCTAGATGTCTGGGAAATTGCATTCCTTGGTCTGTGCATTGTCTCCCCTGAAAAAAAAATTGTTAATAAAGAAAAAAGGGAAACAGATATTAGGTAGGCAGCCAACAGTATTGGCCTCAGAGTGTATCCAACAGGCTGACGGAACTTCACTTGGGGGAAAAAATTAAATCCAGAATTGGGACTAAGGTGGCTACAACGTCCCGTTTAGTGACCTCTTCTGACAGTCCATTTCCGCCATGCCTCAAATGCCTAGAACAAGAGCAGTGACAGCACATCAGCCTGGCCCACTCCAATAGCTCAAAATGTGTGCATTTCCACATAATTACTGACTTCCTTAACAGATTTAATGTCTAAGTTTGTCTTCACTTTAATCCAATTTCATGCCTGGAGCAGAGGGATTCCAGCAGAAGGTCTTTCTTAACCTTCTGATATCATTAATTATTACTACATTGGGAGTTACTGCACAGAACAAGCAAGTTTTTAAATAGAAATCATTTGTCTCTCAGCAGGGAGACTCCACGGCTTTATTTCCGAACATTCAAACTGCTGCACTTGAGTAATCAGGTTTCATGGTGATCTCCCTGTGCTCACCTCCAAGCAGAATAAATCCTTCCTCTCTGCTTCCCAGATCAGCCCAATTTGCCACCTGTAGCGGGAGGCATCCATTTCCTCCTTTAATTGTTGAATAGGGTTTTCTAGAAGGAAAGGCCAGCCTTTCCCCGAGCTCTGGGCACTTGGTCATGCTTCCTGGTGATTTTCTGCTAAAGGAAATCCCCTAACTCATTAAAAAATAATAATAATAGATTAATTGACCAGTTCAGTAACAAGTCGCTCCAGGACCCAATAAACTTTGCAAAGAGTACATTCCAATTACAACTGCGCTCAGCGGGAGCCCTGCGGGTAAGCCAGCATAATCTTTCTCAGCACGCAGGAATTGTTATGTTTTCTTCTCCACTCATGTCACTCTCTGCTTCAGCGTGGGCCTTGGGTCCATCTGCAGTCCCCATCCTGTCAACGTACCTGCCACTAGAACTCTGGTGACTCTCGTGACCCAGAGCGCCAGCGAATGACTCCGTCAAAGCAACGGAGTCTCAGAAAGGGTTTCTGCAGGCTCGGGTTTGCAGAATCCCTTGAAGTGGAGCATTTGGGTTGAGTAGAGACCGTTGTCCCTGGAATACAAACATCTGGGATGCTGGAAGAGTCCTGGCTGGCGGTGCAGCTGCGGCTCGCCCCCACACGGCGAGGTCAGCAGGAAGCCGGGACTTTGGTAACTAGCCTGATTGCAAAAGCAGGCGGAGGAAGTGTGGCCAAGTCTGACATCATGAACCTGCTGAGAGGCGGCGGCGGCAGAGGATGCTTCTCCATGGGGCTGCTCCCTCTTGGACAAGCTCCACCATCATTTGGAACCCTCTGACACCATAAAAACATTCCCCCTGAAAGGGCAGCAGAGTGTAGGAGATTTCATGCAAGATCAAATTCCAAATCAACTCAACAAATGTTTATTAAGCGTCTCCTTTGGGAGATGATGGATGTGTTGACTGGTTCTACCATTTCACTACAAATATGTGTATCTTATAACATCATATTGTATAGCTTAAATATAAACAATAATATTTATTTTTTAAAAAAAGAAAGAAAGAAGCACCTCTTCTGTGTCAGTTGTGACCTAGAACTCATGGGTTGCAAAACACCAAGCCAAGGTCCCTTGCCTCTCCTGAGTCACTGCTGAACTTTCTCTACAATAAAATATGATCCGGAAATAAACTTACAAAGCAGCAATAGCATTCTCAACTCAGCCTCTCTTCTTGACCCTTTGCCCCTTAGGATTTTTCCTCATTTCAACTTAACTTCCCCTCACCAGTCCCACTTTCTATGCAGGACGGAAGAAAAGCAGCCCCAGGAGCGCAGGAAGGACAAGGCTTGTTTTCCACACAAGAAAAGGCAAAGCAAACGTCCTGGTCCTGGGGAAACCTTGGCACAGTCTGTCTATGCACAGACTTGGGGTGGGGGGGCGCCTGCTTCAAGAAACCCACAGTGACCTTCAGTGACCTACGGCTGTGCATCTCCAAGCCTGTCCCTTGCTTCCACCTCACGATCTCAAGGGCGTGAGTCAAGTCTGATTGATCCGGATATTCCCAGTGCCGGGCACAGTGTCCAGAAGCTCCTAGGTACCAACCAAGTCAGGGACTCTAAACCTTGCACTGTTGACATTTTGGGCAGGTAATTCTCTGTGGTGGGGGCTGTCCTGTGCACTGTAGGATATTCAGCAGTGTCCCCTGGCCTCTACCCACCAGATGCCAGTGGCACCCCCACTCTGGTTGTGACAACCAAAAATGTCTCCAGACCTTTTGTCTGGTTGGGAAACCACCAACAAAATAAATGTTTTTTTAAATGAAATGCATAGATGGCCACTGTAGTGTCCAAGCATTTAGCTGTGCCAATGTTGCTCTTGAATTCTAATTTCCAATACTATTTCTCAGATCTGTGTAACCTCACAATCTTTGTAGAAGACAGACCTGGGGGCAGTGCTGAATGGTGGGAGAGGGTGATTTGCTTCTTCTGGGCAGTGGATCACAGTGTATTAAATAGGCCCTTGGGCAGAGCTAGCGAGATTTTCCCAGTGTCAATGCTATGGCCCGTGGGTTGTCTAAGTGCGGCACCCCCCTACTGGAAATCCCCTCAGGTGAAAATCCAGCGTCCTTCGCTCCACTTGCAAGTTCTTTTATGATCTCCAGTCCCTGTGTCTTTGCCAGCCTCATCCCCGACCCCCCACCTGCCTTCCATGGCCCCCTACCTGCCAGACACCAAGGCAACCTCCCAGCGTTCCCCAAGCCTGCTCTGTCCTTCCCGCTCTGCCCCTGGCTCTAGGCTGCTCCTTCTGCCGGCCCCTTCCCCGGCCCCTTCCCTGCCTCCCTGCAGGACGCCTTCTGAGGGTTCCACTCTGGGCTCTGAGCTCACCCCTACTCAGGCAGGGTGAAATACTCCCTCTCTCAAACCCCACCCGCCCCAGCCCTGCAACCCCTGCAGGGAGGACATTGCTCTGCTCCAACAGGAGCCCGGAAGCTGACAGACACTCTGTGCAGGTCTGATGAGGGCTTCATTCATGGTCAAATTCCAACACCGCGGCTGTGCCCTCATCACTTACATTACACTGAGTGACCGACCCTCTCCCTGGTCTGAGGCAGTCACACAGAGTTAATTCAGGAGCTGTATCTGGCAAACCATTTTTTTACATCATTTAGAAAAATGTAACAACCAGTTGATTAAACTGGATTTGGGTTTTTTTCCTACTGGTTATTTGGGCACTGTGAGTACACCATCAGAATTGGTTCTGGGAGCCCTACAGTAAGCAGCATTCTAAGTGTGCCACAAATATTCAAAAATTACACTCTGCAGTGGGAGGTGTTTTAAAAAAAAAAAAAACGCATTAGTAAAATTGGATCTATAGCACCAAGTGTTAGCAACGGTTTAAAATATTAATGCACATTAGATGCCAAGTTATTTTGAAGGCTCAACCAGACTTCTATTTGGCAGAAACAATTTCGCATAGACAATTAGATACACGTGCAAATATTTAACTGTAAGTTGATGCTTACACCACTGAAATACAGTGATGCATCTACTAGCCACCTGGTTGGCAGAGCCCATTAAGGATTTGCCCATATTACAACTGAATACTCCCCACCTTTTCCGCATTCTGGAAATACAAACAACTGGGGGAATTGGGGGGGAGGGCAAGAAAGGATGAAAGATACCCCTAAATTCTAAATTCTCAACGGAGGCCGAAATGCTGGAAATAGGCCAGCTATCTACACTTCTCTATGCATCACATTTCATGCCTCCTAAGAGATCACGAATTGATGAGTTGGCTAAACACAGTCAAACTCATCCTTCAGCTTGGGTGTATTTTCAACAATTGCACATTTCATGTAAGACATGAACGTTTCCAAAAATTAATTAGCATATCAAAGATCAACTTTCATTATATATATTCAGTGGTAATGCTGATGTATGTATAAATACACACACACAGACACAACACACACTGAAGACCTATCTATGGAAATTTGTAATAAAGCCAGAATTTTCTAATCTCTGACTTTACCACTTGTCCTAAAGAGCTAAATGATAGGAAATTGATCATAGCATGCAGGAGTGAGAACTGGACATGGAATCAGATTGGAGGATCCAGCCTGGCTACTTTGCTTAATAGTTTGTGACCCTCAGCAAGATAACTGCCCCCCTCTGAGTCTAGACTTCCTCAGTGGCAAAGTAGAGAAAACAGTATCTGTCTTACAAGGTTACGTATGGTGAGAATTGAAATTGATGGAGTCAAATGCTCACTGTCTTCATTTGAGGAAGAGGGAAGGCCAACTCTCCAATCTGCCCTTGGCAGGGCCTCCCGGTCTGCTGGGACGCATTGTTTATAATGCAGGGAGCTTTCTCTTGTTTTCCAAGAACACACTGTTGGGAGTGGTCTTTAAAAGCCATGCATGTATCCTGCGACATTTCTAAATTAATATGACATTTTATTCCAAATTAGACTGACAACGGATCTATGCTTTGACACAGCGTGATATACAGTGAGACTGGACCCAGTAACATGAACTACTGTGGTGTTAAGTTGCAGGCATTCCAATAATTTCAAGAACCAACATTTTTCAAAAAAGCTAAAGCACATTTTAGCAATGATGCCCATATTTCATGTTTCTAGCTTTTAAATATACCAGTCCCTTCACATTCCCTACCCTAAGTCTATCCAAAGAATTTTCAGATACATAAATTCTTTCTCATGAAGCCCAATGTAGCAAACTTCTATAGCACTTTCTCTCTTACATGCTGTGTGCAAAAAAAATCAATCCCAATACCAGAATGGACTTTACTTTTTATTGGTTGTTCGGGCATTTTCTAAATGACGATGTGATCCTCAAAAATCTCAACATAGACACCTGTTAGTATCTTCACACTGGGGACCTGGGAATTCACCTCATTTTGTTTCATCACCAACACTAGACCGGGCAAACTCTCCCCATGTTCACACCCTCTGTTCTTTGTAGCTCTGTTTCACCTGGCAAGGAGAACGTGTGGGTTAAAGGACAAAAAGCCTGCCATTAAATGAGACCAATCTTGCTGGTTACTGACTACGTGACACTAGACAGTCACTTACCCCTTCTGAGTTTCCATCTCCTCGTACATAAAATGCAATAAAAATACCTGTGACTTAGGATCATTGTGCCAACCAAGTGCAGGGCACCCCCAAAAGCAAAGCGCTAAACCCTTCCCTCTGCACAAATAAAATACCAAACACAATGTGCTAACCTTCTCCCTTGCTGCCATCACTGACATGGGATCATTTTTCTAATGAACAAAAATTTTCTTTGGCATTTTCTCCTAATGTGGCAATGAGTGGTCTTTGATAATTCAGGAAACCTTGAAAGATTTTCTGGTGACATCCTCATCTGATATCTCACAATCTGACACCCTTTTGGTGGCTGAGCTGATGCAGCAAACTGATTACTAACTTCTCTTTCACGTGTGCAATTTTGTTAACATTTCCTTTGAAATAATTATGTACTCACAGGAAGTTGTAGAAAAAACAGTGAGTGGGTGCACTTGGGTAGCACGGAACTATGTAACAGTGACCTCATACAGAACAGTAGAACAATATCAAAACCAGGGAGCTGACTTAGGTACAATACTATTAACTGTACTACAGACCTTATTCAGTTTTCACCTGTGTTTATATACTTTTAATATGTGAGTGTGTGAGTGTGTGTGTGTGCGTGTCAGGTGTGTGTCTAGGAATCTATTCCTAGACCACCACTATCAGGACACAGAACATTCCATTACCACATGGGAATTCCCTAATGCAACCCCCTAATAGTCACACCCCAATACCAAATTTAAAATTGATTATTCACAATAGACAAAGGTGGAGCAAACCAAATGTCCGTTGGCAGATGAATGGATAAGCAAAATGTGGACTAGTCATACAATGAAATACTAATCCTTAAGAAGGAAGGAAATTCTGACATATGCTATTATACGACATTGAGGTACCTGGAGTAGTCAAATTCATAGAGACAGAAAGTAGAATGGGTTGCCAGGAGCTGGGGGCGAGGGACAATTGGGGAGCTGTGGATGGGCACAGAGTTTCAATTTTGCAAGATGAAAAGTTCTGGAGATGGATGGTGGTGATGGTTGTACAACAACGTGAATGTGCTTAATGCCACTGAACTGTGCACTTACAGATGGCTACAATGGTCATGTTTAGGTTATTTTACCATAACTAAAAATAAAAATGAATTTGATTGTGATTATGTGGCCTGCAGACACTCCAGGTGGACTTTGGTGCCATCATGAGGAGGAGAAAGTATGACATGTGGTTGAACACACAGCTGCTGGAGTCAGGAAGGCCTGGGTTCAAATCCCAGCGTGGGCATCTACCATTCATTTGGCTTCAGCCAGGCACGTAACCATGGTGTGCCTCCATTTCCCCATCTGAAAATGGCAATAATTATAGAACATACCTCCCAGGGCTTTTATGAAGATTAAATAAGGTGATGTTCTTAAAAGGTGCCTTGCCTGTGTTTTGCACTCGATGAGTGAAAGACCTTGGCCTGTAAGGCCACCGCCCTCCTCCTGGGTATCCAAAGACTTCCCTGCAAGGTGGGGACCTGCGGCATCCTGAAAGGGATTGAGATAAGCTTTCCACGTCAGCCTCTTCCACCGACCGACCTGCAAACCCCGACTCACCCCAAGGGCTCCAACTGCTCACCCACCCCACTGTAGTTTTATCACATTTCTACTGATTTGAAGTCAAAACAGTTTTGTGGGGCTTTTTTGTTTCAGTCCTAAATCCCACTTGCCCTGGATTGGTAGCTCCAAAAATGTGAGAGGTCAAAGAAAATATAGGCCAATGAAAATAACATTGCAGCAAGAAATTAATTGCAAAGCCTGTTTAATATGACAGGGGATTCCCCAAAATCCTATTATGCCGTTCCCTGCTTCCCTCCGTCGGGCGCGCCGATTCTGTGCACAAAGGCCAGGGCAGGCTCCCCGGTGCATTGCTGCATTAATTTGACATTTCTGGCTCCAATTAACCTTACATTTCAGCTATTTTCTAAAGATTGTTCTTTTAATTTATGATAAGGTTATTTTTTTTTTTTCTGTTGGTGTTTCACTGGCTTGTGCACAAAGGCCTGCTGTAGAAAATCCAGCCCCGTTTCTCCATGTTTCAAGGTAACACATCATAGTTTAAACTTTTCCTGTTCATAAGCAGAAGAGTTGGGGAAGAGGCAGTTTCCTGGCATGCATGTTAGCATGGGACAGGTTAGGACTCCTGTAGAGCTGGTGGAGCGACCTTACGTTGGCAGAGTGGGCATTGTGAGCCAGAAGCCTGTACACCAAGGCAGGTGCAAGGAAATGAAAGTGTAAAAAGAATGATGGATTCTGACTCAGTAGCTCTGGATTCAAATCCCACCTGCATCTCCTACCAGCTGTGCTACCACAGGCAACTTGGTGATGGAGCCTCCGTGTTCTCATATGCCAAGTGGGGCAGGGCCACCTCCCTCCATGGAGTATTAAGTAAGAGCTCAGTAGGAAAGTGCCCTTCTCAGAAGAGACCTTCAGGAATCTGTTCCTTATTTGCCTCTGCCATTGTCGGTGACGGTTCCAGAGCAGTGGCTGGGAAACTATGGCCCATGGGCCAGTCTGGCCTACTGCCTAGTTTTGTAAATAAAGTTTTATTCAAACACAGCCATGTTTATTCATTTATCATCTGTGGCTTCTTTCTCACTATAACAGTGAAGTTAAGATGCTGTAACAGAGACCCTATGGCCCCCAAAACCTAAAATGTTTACAGTCTCGCCCCATATAGACAAAATTTTCCGACTTATGTTCTGGAGGAAGGAAAGGGAGCAGAATGGCCACAGTCTTGGCACCACGGTACTGCTCCTTTGCCCCTGTGGTCTAGCTTGGGTGGTGGCTGAACCCTGGAAGGTTGGAGGACTAGGGAAGGTGCCTGTGTGTTTCTGCCATCTCTGCTGTACTGCAGCCCCAGAGCAAGCCTTCAGCTGGTACCATGCGTGGCTCATGTCTCTGACCCAACAGAGGACATTGGGATATATAATTCTTAGTTTCAATAATCTACTTTCTGAGCTACCCTTAACTCTAAAAATTCATCTTTCAAGTGGAAGCCCATCATGGGACTAGATCTGACCTCTGCAAATAAGATGTCAACGCCCGTAAGACAGTTTGAGCGTGGGGGCCTCCTCCTGCCTTCCTTCCATAAACTCTCACCTTCTAGCCTCTTGCCTGGGAAAGGCACTACGCCATGTAGGACAGATGGGGGGGGCGGGCAACAAAAATGAACCAGACATGAATCCTTTTCTCCTCAATTGATACCTACAGTCTGGTTGGAAGGCACACTTATAAACTAAGACTTGTGGAACAAAGGGCCACACAGGTGTCAAATGAGACTCACTACGCCATGCGGGGCCCCGGGAGCTGGTTAGAAATGAGAAGCACAGGCCCATGCAGCCCTGCTGCTCACAATCCGCACTTTACCAGGAGGCCGAGGGACTGACGAGCAAGCACGACAGCTGGTTCCTCCGGGGCAGACGCCCAGCTGGAGTTGGAGGTGCAAGAGGTTTATCAGGGGGAGAAGGAACAGGAGCAGGAAGGCAGCCTTCAACTCAGGATGCAGAGCAGACATGTGGGAAAGAAGAGGGAAAAGGAAGGAGAATTGAGAAGGAACAGCCTCACCTTGGGGGACAACCCTGAGAAAGTCACGGCCGGTCCAGCAGAGGGTTCAAATGAACTTGAGCGTGTTGTGATCATTTCAGCGAGAGAACCTGCACTTCTTCATCACTGTGCTGCCCTTTCTTCCTGTAGTCCCGAATTCTTCAACTGTCCCTTCTATTCTTTTGTTTTGTAAGCCTCAAAACTTATGTGTATAAATGCATATTTTTTAAATTCAAATAAATCTGGTTTTAGTGATTGGATTTGAGTAATCATTTCTCAGAAGATTACCCTTGTCATAAACATTTAGACCATTTTTATACCAGACCAACACTTTAATGAAACTGTTCTTTGGCCAAAATGTTTGGGATCGTTTCAAAGTGTGTCCTGTAATGGCAGAGAGACACAGGCATCCTGTCAATGCTCTGAGTTCCCAGTTAGTTAAGAAAAACTTTCTCAGCACTCGGTGCCCACAAAAGGAATTAAAAAGATGGTTTGTTTTTTTTTTTCACACTTCAGGCATCAGATGTTGGGTTTTAAAATACCCTGCATGGTGTGAACTTAGCTTTCAACATCAAATTCAGCTTTTCCAAGTTTGAAACCAAGTGGCGGAGAAATAACGATGTTGGGCAGCAAAATGCACATGTGCGGAGCATCATGTTGCTAAATCAACATACGTGTGGGCAAGTGTGGCCGTTCACATCCAAACAGACAGCTGGAGGTCCTTCCCAGATTCCAAGCCCCCACCCCCAGTGGGGGTGTGTGCACAGGAGCACGTACGCGCGCGCGCGCACACACACACACACACAAACGCACACAGCATATCAGTTACGAGACACACCAGCTGAAGCACTGTGTGTCTTTTGCATTAATGTCTGGTTCCATCCATATGTGTATTTGACATAAGGTAGAGGATGCATAAGGTAGAGGATGCTGTGGAAATCCCTAATGAATCAAAGTTATTGTTCTTCCTTCTCTTTTAAAAAGAAATAGCCCTGTACACCTTAGATGTCACTAGGATTTTGTAACATTCTGATTTGTTACATTTGAGCAACCAAGAATGGTTTCAATAAAAAGTTTTACCTGAGCCTCTGCAGGATCTGGGCCTTGTTGGCTGCCTGGGGGCATACCCGTGCATGACACGGCTAGTGATGTGTGTCCCTGGCTCCCACACTAGCTCCACGTTTCCAAGTTTAGCCCTTGTGAAGGGGCCTGTCCTCATGGCTGTTCTGATTTTGTTTGCTGCATGCTAAATTTCAAAGAAGGCAGATAGGCAATGCAGCAGAAAGAAACCAGATTTCACATCGTAAAATCCAGCGCCAGTCCTAGCTCTTCCCCTGGATCCCTCTGTGTCCTGAATGAGCCTCAATGTCAACATCTGGAAAATGGGTCCATACCACTTCCTGGAGTGGCCCAAGTAAGGATTCAGGCCATGCAGGTGAATGGACTTCATCACCCGTGCAAGGGCGTGCAAATTAAGGTATCCATCCTTATAGTAGCTGTTACAGAGTATATAACTGTCACCAAGGAAAGGGCAGACCGGAGCCTGCCCAGATTTGAGAAAGCTCAGTGCTATGGTTTGAATATTTGTCCCCTCCAAAACACAGGTCGAAATTTAATCCCCACGGTGGCAGTATTGAGAGGTGGGGCCTTTAAGAGGTGATTGGGTCCTGAGGGCCCTGCCCTCAGGAATGGATTAATCCATTCGTAGATTAATGGGTTAATGGATTAATGGTTTGTCATCGGAGTGGGACTGGCGGCTTTCTAAGAAGAGGAAGAGACACCTGAGCTAGCATGTTTGCACTGTCAGCCCCTCACCACGTGATGCCCTGCGCCACCTTGGGACTCTGCAGAGGGTCCCCGCCAGCAAGAAGGCTCTCACCAGACGCGGCCCCTCAACCTTGGACTTAGTGTTCATAACTGTAAGAAATAAATTCCTTTTCTTTAAAAATTACCCAGTTTCAGGTATTCTTTTAGAAGCAATAGACAACAGACTAAGACACACCAAAAATCAAGTACTTCTCTGGATCTTTCCTTGATTCCCCTTCCAAAGTGCTTCTTCCCGAGGAAAAACAGTTTTAACCTGGAATAAAGTATGGCAAGGCCTTTTCAACTTCAGTACTTCCTTCCAACCCTACAGGGCACCCGCAAAGCTCAGCCTTTGGAGAAGTCAGGCTCCATTTTTGTTATTTTTAAGCCCGATCAAATTCATTATTTTAAAACGTTTAATCATAATTTTATAGTAGCTGCAGTTATTGAGAGCTCACTATAATGCCACAAGGCACTGAGTGCTTTGCTATGTCCTTTAACCCTCATAACAATCCCTATTTTATAGATGAGGAGGATCAAAGCACAGGAGATGAGATTACTTGCTGTAGGTTACAGAGCTGATAAGGGGCTATGCTGAGATTCAAACTGAGGACTGTGACATGTCCCTGCGTGCCCCTTAATGACTGAGCTCGACTGCCTTCCAAGGGCTTCCTCAGAGCAATCCCTCTTTGGTACTGATTCTTTTTGTGTCTTAAACCCACAGGAACGTTTCAGAGAGCACTTGAAGCAAACGTCAGGACAGTCAAGGTAGAACCAACGAAAGAAAGGGCCATGATTACATTGGTACCTCATTTCCAGGAAGACCACTCCTGACTCCCAGGGGATGCCGGTTGTCCCAGATTAATTATTAATAGCTTCCTCTTTCACTCGTGGAAGTGGTCAGCCTGGGACAATAAACTATGTGGTCATCCTAGGCTTAAAACTTTTGCAAGGATAAATAGACACAAAGTGGGTAATAAAAGGAATTCCCACAGACAACCCTTATGGAAATTGACTGCTGTTTCTCTGCAGAAACCCTTGGCAGATTTTATCTCATGCTTTAAGATGCTTAAGTGCCAAGTCCTTAAACCTCCACTGAATTATAAATTGGAGTATTTCTCTGTTAGTTCAAACACCCGACATCTTAGTAAGCAATACCACTCTTACAATTCCAAAGGTTCTGAGAAGTAGCGAATCATTCAAAAATTCTGTTTTAAAACCCTGTCACTCGCTGTTTTAAAGTGTGAGTATTTGTGTGTGGTTCTGTTTTGTTTTGTTTTGAAGTTACATTCTGACTTTAGTTTACCTATTTCTTTCTAATTAGTTCTGTGAGTACAGCCAATAAATAAAGGAGACAATTATTTAAATCTTACCCCAATTGCATAGTTCATTTTAACTACGTTTACACTAAAACTGATTAATGTGTATATTTAATGGAGTTAATAAAGAGCTCCATTTTATAGAGTTATTTCCAGTTATCTCTGTGCACTCTAGCTAGTTGATAAGGAAAGTTGAACATAAAAATGTAATTCCCTAAATCTTACCTATTTAAATGTGGTATTTGGGTTAATAATAATTAAGCCATATTGACTCATCAGTGTGAGGAAGATTTCTCTCTATGTTTAAAGGCATAATTTTGTGGGACGCCCTGCTGTCAGTGTCTGGAGAACCACGCCTACAGAAAGGGGTCACAGTATCAATCCTATTGTTGTGAGGTACCAGGGAGAAAACGAAGAACTTTCTGGGTGTGAACCTCATAATATAAAACTGCTGGAGTCCCCAAAGACCAGAATTCTCTGCAGGGACTATGGGTTTGGTCCTTGAGACCTGAAAGCCAATCAACGCCCACCCATTCCTGGTGATTAGCACAGGACACGGGAAAACGCGGCACGGCCTCCTCCAAGGTGTGGCTCCGCACAGCTCCTTCACTGGAATGTCCTCTTGTCTAAGTTGGGGAAATTGCAGACAGACGAAACTGTTGGTGAAAGAGTTCCAACTTAATCAACCTTAAATAAACGATCGATTTTCCAGGAACAAGGATTTTTTGAAGCTGCTTTTTACATAATGAAATTACCCACATTTCAAATTCTTTTCTCAGAGCCCCAGAGCTGGAACATGAGTTTCCTGCAAAATTGGGACCTCTAACCCCTTCAACGCTGAAGTGTCTCCCAGGTTGGGCTACTGATTATCTCCTTTTTATTTGAGCTAGTTTCACTCTAAGGACAAAACATCCAGGCCTTGAGCACTTGACCCTTCTGGAAATATTTAACATCTGAATTAAACCGACAGGCTTGGCCAGAAGTGCTCCTCGTATTTTAAGTCTGAGGCTATTTTCCCCCAGCGTTTAATCACTAAAACATAAGTAGATAAAGACAGCTCTGATGAATTGTGTTCCCTGAACTAAATGCCATCAAGGAAATGCCTTATTTTCCCTTTTTCACAGCAAGTGTTATAACGTGTTCTACACCCTTTGTGTCCCCACCGGATTCAATTATTCTGGAAACAAACGATATTGTTCAAAACGAAGATCGGGGGCTATTAGTGTGATCCAACAGCTGTACGCAGGCTGAACCCTGAAGCAATGAGGCGGAGATGCGGGTGGAGGCGAGGAAGGCTGCTCTGATGGAGGATCAGAGATAATAAAATTATACAGCCACCTTTGTTTACTGCCCTTTCGGGATTAATGCCAAAAGGCCTGTTCTATGACAATTGACTGCAAAAAGGAATAATGGGGCTCACTGGCCATTTCCAGAAGGCATGTCTAGACCACCTTTTTCCTAGTGAATCAGTCAACAGTATTTATTAAGCACCTCCATCATATAAAACATGCTCAGGGTGCTGTAGGCACATAGAGAAGAAAGAAAACATGGTGCCTTTCTTGAAAGCGATACGTACTCTTCTCACTGAGCTGAGTGCTTATTTCATGCGAAGTAACAGGCTGGATGTAAAGAAAACTAAAATCTCGCCCTAAGCCGCAGGAGGCGTGTTCTGGAGTGCCTGCCCCACTCCCGTCCTGCCTGTGGCTCTGATGCCGTGTTTGGGCTGGGTGGCTTTGGCCATAGCTGGACTCAGTAGGGCAAAACCTACATCCCAGGTGTAAAAGTAACCCTTATGAAGTCTGGCACAAATCAGTGGTGGTCTTTCTTGAGAAGCTGAGTCACCTGACTCAGAGTAGGCAGAGGTGTGGTCAACACAGTGGCTATCAGGCTTGCAGAGGAGGCTGGACAGCAGGAGACAGACGCAGAGACCAGCAAGATCCTGTGCAGCCCGCACGACCAGAGCTGTGTGTGACCTTGAGGCCCCTGAGAAACAGGGCAAGGCCTCAGAGGCTGACCTTGAGGATTTAGTTTGTAAGGTTCTCTCTCGAAGTGGGGCTTTGAACAGAGATTTGGGAGAGCCGGGCAAGGACCCCTGCTCCATTCAGGCCTCCCACTGATTGGATGAGGCCCACCGACGTCACCAATCTAAATGTTCGTCTCTCCAAAAACATCCGCCAAGTGGACACATAAAATTAACCACCACGAAGATCAGCAGGACACCCATCTGGCCCCACTGCCCAGGGCAGGGTGAAAGTAGACCGCTTCCCTCAGTGCGGAAACATCACAGGTCTCAGCCATCAAGGGCTGGGCACACATTTCCTTGAAGAACCATATGAGAGACTCCTGTATACACCACTGAAAGCAACACCCAGAACTCCCAAGGTATGACCTGCAGCACGCAAGTCACATCCCCCAGGTGGAGTCTTTAGAAACTTTCCAGCTGCATCCATGGGCCAACTGTGGGCTTCATCATCAGTAAGAGGGAAGATCCCAGCATTCACTCACATGCCCAACCTGGCAAAAGAGTCAGAATATGGGAGATCATCTGGATTTGTATAGATGACAGGACCTTTCCTGATGAAGGAACACTGACTCACTTAGCAAACATGGAATCTATTAGGGACCCTGAGTTATCTAAATCCCTCTAACCACCCCAGCCTGCAAGGTTCTCATGACTGGGTGATCTAGAGGGCATGTGGGTAATGATACATCTTACGTCAGTTTGATGTTTCACAATGGGCAAAATGTGTTCATGCACCTCCTCTTATGGGATCCTTAACACAGCTCTGAAAAAATGTTGGATTCATTATTCCCACTTAGAAATTAGACAATGAGGTTGGGTGGCTAATAAATGAGAGCAAATGAGGACACCAGCCCACAGCCCCTGGCGCCCAGCCCAGTGTTCCCTCCTTGACGGCAGAACCTCTTTGGAGGGGAAGCCCCGTGAGTGCTCAAACCCTGAGGCACCCAGGCCCAGTCACAGCAGAGACAATTGCTGATCAGGGCGTGGTAACCCCTAAAAAGGGGTTTGGGTGATAGAGGCAGTGGCATCAGGAGGGAGGGAGGCTGGGATTTAACAGTGGAGAACATTGTGAACCGCTTCCCAGCAGGTCAGAAAAAGACACACAAAGTGACGAAAGAGAACACCTTATTCTTCACGTCACTGCAACCCCTCTACGCAGGGGAAATGTCTAGAGGCAAACCAGAGTTCTTCCACCAAGATGAGCTCCCCAGATAAAGCTGGAAGGATACACTTGTGATAACAAGAATTGCTGTGATACACAGGATGTTAACGTGGTCCCTAAGTTTCCCTCTCCCTGGTATACACACACTGTCTCCCAGATACTCAATCCAGCACTAACCTGGGTGCTGCCATGAAGGGATTTTTATAGATCCAATTAAGATCCCAAATTAGTTCGCCTTAGAAAAGGGAGATTCTCCTGAGTGAGCCCGACCTAATGAGCTGAGCCCTTAGAAGGGACTGGACTATTCTCAGCAAAACAGACTCAAAGCATGAGAGGGACTCCATGAGGGGGGATTCTCCATGGCTGGTCAAGGGACATGGGTGACCTCTAGCAGCTGAAAGCAGCCCCAGCAAAGACATGGGGACCAAGCATGGAACTGATTCTTCCCCAGGTGCCGGGGGAGGGCCTGGCCGACTCCCTCAGCAGAGATCCCAGTCATGCCATACCCAGACTTCTGACTTGCTGATAAGTGGGTCCTTTGAAGCCACTAAATATGTGGCAATTTGTCACACAGCAGTACAAAATGAGTGCAATTGCTAACTCTCAGTGCCTGCTCCTTGCCAGGCAGTTACAAGTTGAGCTAATTCAATTAATCCCACAGCCCCACGAGGTGCACGCTCTTTCCGTCCCCGTGTTACTGGTGAGGACACCAAGACATGGAGCACGGAGACAGTTCTTACACACAACTTCTAACATGTAGTCAGCGTGGATATCCCAGGAGGCTGCCGGCCACCCTCCGCAGGGCCCTGGACCACTGAGGGGTGCCTGCCGCCCCCCTGCCATCAGCACTCCAGGCTGACCTCCTGCACGGCTGGCAGGGAGGCAGCGTGATGGGTGCCATGTTAGTCTGCTAGAGCGGCCATAGCACAGTACCATAGACAAGAGAACTTTATTTTCTCACATTCCTGGGGGCCAGAAGTCCCCAAACCAGTGTCAGCAGGGGTGATTTCTTCAGGGGTCTCTCTCCTTGGCTTGTGGATGGCCGTCATCTCCCTGTGTCCTGTGTCTCCAAATGATCTTCCCTCTGTGCACGTCTGTGTCCAAATTTCCTCTTCTTACACTGGTCATATTGGATTAGGGCCCACCTTTCTGACCTCGTTTAACCTCAGTTGGGACCCTATCTCCAAATACAGTCACAGTTTGAGATACTGGGCAGGTGTTAGGATTTCAGCATATGAATTTTAGGGATACACCATTCAGCCCCTAACAGGCACCAAGTCTAAAGTCAAAGGTTTGAACAAACTTGCCAGAGCCCAAGAGAAAGGCCACCTCAGGGTTCCCACCAGCAGTCAGTCAGCTGAGACCCAGCAGAGCCACACGTTGCCATTCCTATCACTGCTGACTCCCACCCAAGACCCTCAGCACTGGGCCATCAATCCCTGCCCCGCATTCCAAGACACGCGTGCCCCCACAGAGCGCCAGGTACCACACCACAATCAGCTGGTCCTGTTGGAATTTCAAAGGAGAGCAATATCTAGCAGTTCAAGCAGGGCCAAGGGCTGACATTAAGCAAATTTCAAGGGTTATTTGAAGTTAATTGAGTTTAATCATATAATGATTTTATAATTAGTCACAGTGTTCTTGTTTCTACTTGGGTGGACCCCAAGCTCTAAAGGAAAGGACTGAATTGGGCAGGGAAAGGGCCCGGGCAGCAGCAGGAGGTGGAGGCAGGGCCAGGGAGGAGAACATGGTATGCACCTGAGCACACGGCGTGCACTAGCGCATCAGGCTTCAAACTGCACCAGCTGTGAGCTGGGACCCAGCCAGGGCTCCCACTCTGTCTGCTGGAGCTTTCTGATTTTTCACTCTCCTTACTTGGGAATATGTCCCATCTGAGTTGAGAGGGAGCCCCATCACCAGGGGCTAGCACGAGGGAACGTCTAAGGTGACCAGACTCATAGTAAACTCCCCAAATGCCGCTTCAGATCCAACCATGAGATTAGTAGGGCTACTAGGTCAAAACATGCCGTTAACCTGATGATCAATAGCTTTGAACTCCTGGGCAATTATTAGTGATATCTGTTTGCCAGGATTCAATCCCTGCAGATCTCTAAGGTGGTCACTGTGAGGGCCCCATGGTTCTCACCCAACCAGACTCTGGGCTGTGAGTTTTGCTTCCAATGACACAACATTTAGCTGCTTGGGACCTCATTGCACCCCTGAATGATGGAATTAGGAATGACCACAGGGAGTCCTGTGAAAGCTTTGCAAGGCTGGGCTTCTCAGAAAAAGCCCAAGTCTTGGGGCAGGAGGCGGGGAGCAAAACTGGCCAGGTGGACAACATCCAATGCATCACTGTGTGTGTGGGTCCCAAAACACCAGGTAATATTTTCTCTGAACTTCATGACCACAGACTGGGAGAGTTATGGAGAAGGAAACTATCATTTATTGAGCACTTACTATGGTTCAACCACTGTGTTGTCTCTCTTTTCTTTCCCATGGCCACCTTCTGGGATCACAAATGAACAGAGGCATGGAGAACAGAGTCATCTGTGTGAGGTCCCACATTCAGTTCCGGACTATGTGACTCCAGCACCTGGTACCAGTCCACCGCCTCATTCCCGCCAGAGCATATAAACAAGGCCTGGTGGGAAACCTGGGTGGATTAGTGAAGAAACACCCCCACCACTGGGCAGACGCCTGCACCACCATCCACCTGAGACGTCCACTCACTGTCCTCCCCAGGGGAAGTCGGGGATTCCAGCTCACGGAGGAAGTGGGAGGATCTCATCAGAGACACCCTAATGCACTAATGCTTTCCTTTGCCTTCCAAGCCCTTTCCTCACAAAGAGGTCAAGTCTACCACATGACTAGGATTCCAGGGAAATGATTCAATGAGACAAAGACATAGAAAACTCTGAGCATAGACCCCGACCTCTTATTTAATTATTTGAGTACGGAAACACTAAAAATGCACCACGCAACCCAAGTGCCCACCTAGGGATGATTCGATAAACCCTGTGTGGTCTATACATATGATAGGACTATTATTCCACCTTAAAAAGAAAGGAAATTCTGACACATGCTACAACATGGTGAATCTTGAAGACATTAAGCAGAGGAAATAAGCCAATCACCAAAGGACAATACTGCCTGATTCCATTTACATGAGGTAGCTAGATTACTCCAATTCACAGACAAAAAGTAGAATGTGGTTGCCAGGGGCTGAGGGGAGGAGGAAATGGGGAGTTATTGTTTGATGAACACAGAGTTTCAGTTTTACAAGATAAAAAGAGTTCTGAAGATGGATGGTGGCGATGGTTGCACAACAATGTGAATATATTTAATACCACTGAACTGTACACTTATAATAGTAAGATGATCAATTTTATGCTACATATATTTTACCACGCTAAAATAAATTGGGGGGGGGGAGGTACTGTGCACTTCAGGGCTGCACTGCTTCCCAGAGCTTCTGGGTGGCCCCTCAAGGCCAAGCATCCCCAACAGAACCTCTATTTCTAGAACAAGCAGGGTGAAGCTGTGGGGCTGAGGCCAGTGGGCAGATCCCAGCCTGGCTGAGCCCCTTCCTCAACCTGCAGAAGTTTGTCCCCAATGAATGCTGAGCCCCTGACTCGGGCTTCACTGCGACAGCTTATCTTGTACAAGTCCAAAGTCACAGTCAGGGGCAGATCCTCAGCGAGTGGTACCACGGCCATGGGGCCTGCCCTTGGCTGTCCCTGGCTGGCACCGTCTCCCCTCCCCCAGGCTCCTGTTGCTGCTGGTCATTGAGCTTCCCCCTTCTCTTCACAGGGAACCCCAAGTCAGCTGAAAATTGGAATGTGCTTGAGCCTTGTTGTAGGTGTTGCAGATGGTGCTGTGACTACGTACATGTAGAACATGGTGCAGAATGACATACACTGCCTGACTCTCTTCCTCCCTCATACACACACTCACACCACAAATCACTACACGGTTCCCAAGGGCCCATCCCACAACACTGAGGCAAAAGGGTGTCTCCTGGCCTCCCCCGACCCCAGACTGCAATTGGTGCCCTCAGTCCCTGTGGGCCCAGTGTGACTATGAGGACAACACAGCTCTGTCCTCAAGGGCCACAAAGTCTCCCAAAAGGCCCAGCCATGAGGGGAAGAGGCAATGCATGGCAAGGGGCAGGGACCAAGGGAAGCCCCCACCGCTCCTGAGCACACAGGGCGGCTTCATCCTGGACACTGGGAAGGGGCAGGACAGGGTTGCTAGAGGTAGCTCTTGACTTGAGTCTGGAAGGACAAGGAAATTCAGGTGGACAAGCGGGGGAGAGTGGCCTGGGACAGAGCGACAGCTCCTGGGGAGGAAGGCAGATGAGAAACACCATCCCTGCTGCCCAGACTCTCCCCTTCTTCTCACACTGCTCACTCCTTAGCTAAGAGTCTTGCTCACTGGAATCCAAAAACCTTCCATTTCCTCATCCATTAGAAGCAGAAGGGTAGTATCTCTCCTGCTGGGGGATTTGTCAGGAGTCCGAGAGACAGTGTTTGGGGTTGTGAGTCCCCTTCCCTGCAAAAGGGCCTTCTGTCACCATCTCCCACCCCACACATGCCCCCACCCACCTGTAGCTCCTCATTTCTCAGCAGACGGTGCTGCCTTTGTTGCTTTTTCAAATCTCTGGGCTTCTGTTGTTTCCCCCTTCAGCCCTAGTCACTTCACACACACACACACACACACACACTCACACATACACACAGACACACAGGAATACTGTGCACATGCACAGGTGAACATACAAGCACACACTCACACAGTTACTCCATCAACCCATCCGATTATTTCTTCCAACAGAATCCTGTCATCTTCCCAGCTGCTCTCACCACTGCTGAGGCTTCAAAGCAATAGTTCAAAGACTTTAGCTTAAAAAAAATTTGCTGGAAACATTTGTTGAAAATCCAGAATTCTGAGCTCTACCCAAGGCAACCGTACTTTCTGTGGACCTGGGGCTGGAAGTTTGCAACTGTAAGAGATGACTTTGAGGTAGGTGGGTAGGTGGATAGGTGGTCCTGGATCACTCCTGCCTTCCCCCTGAGATGCGTTTTCTTCTCTCCTTGGGCTTCCAGGTGTGGGGCTCTGCTGGGTACTGGAAGGTGTCAGAGGTTGGTCTCTGACTGTCTGAGGTTTTGCTGTTTCTTAAAGAAGTAACCATTTTAAGGCACCGCTGAGTATAATTTCCATCAGTCATGTGCTCATGACAAATCATTAAAGCATGTCAACTAAGTGGAGCTGGTATTGTCGACTGCTTTTGGCCATCTAGCAACCTGCCCACCCAGGGCTGGGAAATCCATCACCCACACTCCTCTCCTACAGGATGCCCCCCACTGGCTTCACTGTGGGCAACACACGGTGTTTCTTTTCAGAACTTCTGTATCTCAAACTCTTCTCACACCCAACGGCCCAAATTGTGAATTTTATACTGTTCACCAGAGCCATTTGGCCACACATCAGGATCGAAGCTTATACCCACCGTACCTACCACTGCCCAGTTTGGGCATTTTCAACTACAAGCAACAAACAAACTGGATTCAAACAGGTTGTAAAATGTGGCCATTGATTACTTCCTATAACAGGGCGTCCAGGGTATTAGGTATTGATTTGCCAACTCAATGGTGTCTTCAGAGATTGTCCACAGTCCTTAACTTCCCTTCACCCTGGTCCCCTAGAGGTCCACGGATGGCTGCCAGCAGGCTGTGCAACCAAGTGGGCCGGAAAGTGGAATGTTCTTATACTGCAAGGGCAAGAATCCCGCTCACATGAGGAACTTCGGTACTTTTCTGATGGGGCTAAGGTAAGTCCTATGTTCACCCCTCATCTCCGAGGGGCTGCCACACGCTGGCTCCCCAGCCCACTTCCTGCCTCCCGCAGCTGTACCAGGGAGGGAGGAGGGACTAACAAAACCAGGGTGCCTTAGAAAGAAAGAAGGGAACTGGACGCTGGGTAGCTGGCACGAAGAGACACGGCAGCTCCTGTGACATGGACTCAACATGAACCTGGAACCAGACCCCCTCGGCTGGCGTTCAGTAAGGAGCTGGCGCATGCTCCGTGCAGCGCCTCCCTCCAGAAAGGAGGGATTCACCCCTGAGCTTCATGAGCAGATCCTGGCAAAGCCGGCCTCCCCCATCACCAGGACTTTCATCGGTCACAGGGGTTTTCAGGAGTTTTTCAAATGCTTTGCTCTAAGCACCTGATTAAACATTAATAAGAGGTCATGGTCATGGTCCAAGGGACCTCCTGACACAATCACTCTCCTCTATGCCCCAGGAACCCTCCTGTCACGAGGCCCTGTTTTCTCTCTTCCCCACCTCCCCGCTTGCCCCGTGGCTGTCTGAGAGCTGAGAGGGACGCCGACAACCCCGCCTTTGGTTCCTCATTGCCTTGGTGTGTAGGAGCATTTTCAGGATTTGGGGCGTTTGTGGCTCTAGTTTAGAGAGTTTTGCTTCCCCACAAAGCACTTACAACTGAGAAGGAACAGATACCTGGTCATGTGAAGGGATTTCTGCATTCAAGGCCACCTTTCCTGTAGGTTAGTATTATTGATCACCCACACTTCAGGGCCTGACAGGTAATCAATAGACCCTGTGACCCAGATATGTGACTTGGCCTGTGGGGGCTTTAAAAACAAGAAGTGAACATGGCAACTCTGGTTCACGCTTTTCATACACGAGAATTACATTTTTTTTTCCCCAGAGCTGCAAAGCTGTTTCTGCTCAAATTACCCCAGCCATCTTAGGAGCGCATAAGCAGAAGCTTCTTTTCATTTTTTTTTTCTACCAGATAGTTCTGCAACCAACTCCAAGCCATTAAGAGCAAGTGACAGGCCAAACTTTGGAAAAAAAAAAAACAAAAAAAAAAAAACTATGCTCCCAAAGAGCTATGATCCCAGACCACGTTCTTTAGGAGGAGCCATTAACCTTCCAGGTAAGAGATGTGGGAAATAATGATTCTGCAGTGGGGACAAGAGAACAGCAAGGGGGTGAGAACCTGCTGGGGAAAGAGGGTGGAATATAGAAGCCATTGATACTGCGACCTCCAGAAACAGAAGGATCATGACTGGTGATAGTGACATTGACCTTCAGGCTGTGAATTTAGTGGAATGCAGGTAGGAAGGAGTGTGAAAGACTCTCAAAGAGAAATACAAGACAAAACCCTATAAAACTATCATCTCCTCCAGAAAGCCAGCCCTGACACAACTCCACACCCTGTCTAGACTGGGAGCTACCTCCACAGTGCACCCGCACTTCCCTGGACATACCCATAAAATTTTGTGTGTGTGTATGTGTATACATATATATATAATGTATATGTATTATGTCTGTGTGTATGTATAGTGTGTGTATACATATTTATATATGTGTATATATATATCTCCTGCTAAAGCCCCAAGCCTGTGAGTTCACTGAGGTTAAAGGCAGAAATAATAACCAATTCACATCTAAATCCAAGTCCCAAACAAAACCCAGCACCTGACAGACTCTCAACAAAGCCTACCAAATGAGGGATTGAATGAATGAGTGAATCAGTGAATAAACTTATGAAAAAATGAATTTGTAAATGAGTAAGTGAATAAATGAATGAGTGAATTTATGAATGAGTGGATGAATGGAAACGTGGCATCCAACCAAACACAGAATATCAAGGTGCTAACATCCTCAAGGAAAGGGGCACCTTTCATCCCTTTCCTAGAAATCTGCAAAGGAGAATTTGGCGAGGCAAAATTTTAAAAAAATAGACATTTGCATCCAAAGTTGAGTTCAAATCATGGCTCCACTAGCAAAGTGAATTTAGGCAAGCTATTTAGCCTCTTTGCACCACAGTTTCATCATCTGAGAAATGGGAATAAAATGTGGCCCACTTTGTGCAGTTGCAGTATAATTACACATATGGTATACTCAGTGCCTAGTACACGTTTGGCACTCAATCAGTTGTAGTTAATATTCACCAAGCCCTGCAATGGAGTGGCATGGCCAAAGCTGGGGTATCTGTTTTCAAGCCAGGAAGTATTAGCCTCCCAAAATATGCCAAGGTCATTCTAAGCTATCAGACCACTAGGCCAAGTGGCCAAAGATGTTAGCCAACAACATCCCTCTTCCCAACTTTGAAAAAGATAATAAATTCTGACCTTCTAATAGACCATCAGTGAAAATTCCCTCAAAGAATGTGAATTGGTAAACCAAGAAAGGCAAAGACATTGCCTCTGTGCAAGTGAAGTTATAGTAATTATTAAGTTGCCAAAAATGCCAACACTATGTGTCATTCAGGGTATGCTAGGTTGTGCTGCAGTAACAAACAACTTCCATGTTACATGTCCTTGGCAGGTCAGCAAGGGGACTCTGCTCAGAAATCCAGGCTTACTGAACGGTTACCATCTCAAATGGTGCTGACCACCAGTGCCAGGGGGAACAAGAGCGCTGGAGAGTCTCATAATGGCAATTAAATGTTCAGTCTGTGGGTGACATGGTCCATGCACAATCATTGTCTTGAGCTGATCACGTGGCACCACCCAACCACGAGGGGGCCAGGAAGTGCAACCCCAGCATGTGACCTGAGTGGGAAGAGAAGGCAATGCTTGGTGAACAGCACTGATGGGCAGGGCACATCACAAGAGAAGGAGACATTCAGGAAGCTCCATCCAAACCAGTCCTGGGCAGTGGTGCCCACAAGAACGACTGGAAGGCAAAGGAATAACACACTATCCTAAGATCTGTTAATAACATCTCTAAGTGAAAAGGGGGTCATTGCAGAAGACAGCTTTGTTCTGCATTTAGCAAAGTGTGAGGGAGCTCAGAATTTCCTCACTGCTCTCTTTAAACGTCAACTATATTCATATTAATTAGGCATCTGCATCACATCACGGTACCGCCAGTGTTAGGCAAGAACAGGGCAGAACCACTCAAAATGGTGGATTCTTGCACAGGAGGGAGAAATGCTTCTTTCCCTGATTTAGAAGAGAGTTTAAAAATGCACAAAGAAGCAGAAAGTCCTCTGGGCACGTTACTCTGCCAGGTATGCTTGAGTTACTAGCAGCAGCTCTGCCAGGCTTACAGGGAGCTTAAGAAAGGACCTCATGTTCCAGGTCAAGATCGTTAGGGGGGTTTATTAGCACCTTGGTTTCAGACTCTATATGTAACCCATCCTCTGAGGCCTACATAAAATTAACTGGGGCCCCCATTCTTTGCCAGGTGGAAGGCTTAGTGCTCTCCAAGATATCTTTGGTCTCTTGGAACCTACATGCCCGTGGGCCCCTGTTGTGCTGCTTCCTTTCTCGCTGGCTCTCCATCGCACCTGCCAAGGGAAATACAAGCAAAGCACAAAGGTGGGAACAGCTGGTGTTTCTGTAACAGCACTGGGTATGGGGCTGCAAGGACAGGACATAGGAGTCTTGAAAGGACAGCTGGCTGGGGGCCTGTCAGAGGGTCATAGGTTCCACAGAAGGAAGCCAGAGAGGCTGCTGACAAGGCATCTGCACCCACTACTCTGCCCGCTAAGCTTCATCTAATGCCGGAAGTATCTCTGTTCCATTGAAAAGTCCAGTTGTTCAGAACTCACCCAGGAAGTTTGTATTTGTGTCGGTGAAGCATGCAGTCTTGAAGACCATAAACACAAGCCATGGCCTTGAGCAGTGGTCCCCAACCTTTTTGGCACCAGGGACCAGTTTCGTAGAAGACAATTTTTCCACTGACTGTGGGGGGGGGGGGGGATGCAGCAGAGCTAGGCCACGGACCTGTGTCAGTCTGCAACCCAGGGCTTGTGGACCACAGGCTTTGAGGGACCAGAGAGCAGCCTCACTGCAGGGGATCCCCAGAGTGAGACTTTTCTCCTTTCAAGGGAGAGAAAGTGCTTGTATCAGCCATGCCTTTTGTTTTCTCTATTCCAATGCTTTGACATTTAGGGCTTTGCTGACCCTGAAGGGACTGCCCCTGCCAGGAGTAGCTGATTCCTACAAATAGTCAACGACTTGGCCCCAGCCCTGAGCATGTTTTTCAGATGCAAACCGACCCAATCCAGAGCCCATGCCCCCACCTCCAGCCACCTCCATCACTGGGCTCTGGCCCTCCTGGGCCACCATCCACCCATCCCCCTCACCCCAGGGCCAGTAGCAGACAACCAGGCACAGCCCCTGTGCCCCAGAGCCTGCTGAAATTATTCACATTAGCCAACCCTGAGCCTGCCTACCCTGCCTCGCCCTGTCCTTCCTGCAGAAACCACACCAAAGGCTCTCACCCACCTTCCGCACCCCAACAACCAGGACCAAACCTGGCGCTTCCTCGCAGAGCAGTGCCTCCTGTTTGTGGGAAACTAATTATAGTAAGCCTCTTCTCGGTGACAAGTATTTCCATATCTGCATGTCTTACCACACATGATCAAAACTCACCCAGTGTATCCTTAAAACAGTGCCAAATGTGCAAACCTTGTCCATAGGCCCAGGGCGGTAGATGCCCGTGCCCACATGGGCCTGCGGCGTGGTGGCACAGCGTCCCCGTGTCAGTGCTAGGGGAGCAGGAGAGGCAGTCAGGAGCCGGGAGCCGGGGAGGACGCTGCCCTGTGGAAGCCCTGACTGTGTGTGAACCCCATGCCCTTTACACACATTATCTCTTCTATTGTCACGACTAACCTTGAACCCAGAGGAGGCTCAGGTGCAGTTAAAACCCCACGTCAATCAGCGGTAGAGCCAAGACTCAAACATGGGTTCTCTTCCCACCTCTTCAGGCTGCCTTCCCAATGGACACTTTAAAGCATCAAAAGAAGTGTCCCTTTTCTTTTGTGGGACCAGCGAGTACCATGCAGAAGGGGTGTCACTGCGAGGTGTCATCGTTGCTGTCAATCCCAGGGTCCATGTGCCCTCTGTGGTCCAGTTCTCCACCATCTCTCCCCAGCGACACCCAGTTACTGGGTCATCTCCAGTAGCCAATGGCCAGTAATAGTTTCCAATGTCCCCTCTTCTCGGGACATTAGCATTTTAGCAGCATTTCAAGTGCAGTGAGGGAGCCCACAGGGCCACGGAGCCTTCCAAACCCTTGCTGTGGCACAACACACGTTGGAGTGTTTTTAAAACTATGCAGCAAAACCACCACAGAGGTAAAAGGTAGATTGTTCCCAGCCCCAGCTGCTCCGTGGGGAGGACTTTATAGTGCAGTCCTGGCAGTAGGGACAGAGAAAATGGCATTTGGGAAGCGTGGGAACCGCCAGCATCACTCATGCCTAAAGTCAGCCTTCCTGCTAGAAGCCAGGAGGCTTATTAAGGTCTTTCAACCACAGCTGAGAGTGAAGTTTTTTTCAGAGCAAACATTGAAAAGAGAGCCGCCTCCTGACGTTACAAGCATTTGCACAGATCCCATGGTAGCAAAGAGAAACAGAAACAGCTTGAGCTGGGAGAAGTCACTTGAAAAAGGTTCTGATTTTAAATCTGCTTGCAGATGTGACACCCTGAGAAGGAACAAAATCACCTATGCTGTGCTCCTGCGTAATTACAAAGGCACGTTGGACAAGCACAAAATAAAGAGCATTCTATTCTTTTTAAAGGGTACAGGTACTGTATGTTTCAAAAATGTCAATGTCATGAGAGACAAGGAAATGCTGTGGAAATGTTCTAGATCAAGGGCCCTAAAGAGACATGACAACTAAATGCAGTATCTGCCCCTAAACTGAATCCTCTACTACGGCGGGGGAGGGGGCGGCGGGGGCGGAGAGGGGGAAGAAGCTATAAAGGACATTATTACATCAAGTGACAAAATTAGAATATGGGCAGTAGATGAGTTGAAAGTATTGTATCAATGCAAACTGACGATGTTGGTAGCTGCGCTATGATTCCATAAGAGGTAATCTCCATTCTTAGGAAATGCCCAGTGGAGTATGTAGCAGGAAGGGCCATGATACATGTAATTCACCCTCCAATGGCTCAGAAAAAAAATTACACACAGGCAAATCTGGATAAAAGGTACATGAGAGCTCCTTTTCCTATCTGCATTTTTGCACCTCTTATAAATTTAGAATTAATTCCAAATAAAAATCTGTTTTAAAATCTCATCTTTGACTAACTGCGGGCAGAGTTGGAGAATGTTCTTCCCTCAGAGCATCAGCTGGAGCAAACTGTGCTCGGGCACGGGTGGGAATCAGCCTGGGGCCTAGAAGATGATCCACTCCGATTTTCTCAAGTACCTCCTAGGTTCCAGAAGCTTCCCCAGGCCGTGGCACAGTGGGGAGCAAAACTGACAGTGCAGGAAGTTTACAGACAGGAGGAGGAGCGAGGGCAAACCAGAAGTCACACCAGTAAATGGATCATCACAAAATGTGAAAAGCTATAAGGGAGAAGTTTAAATGGATCTAAGGCAGTAAACGGGAACCTATGAGGAAGTAAAATCAGAAATCTAAATTAGAACGTGGCCAGGCGTGGTAGCTCAGGCCTGTAAGTCACTGGACTTTGGGAGGGTGAGGCTGGAGGATCACTTGAGCCCAGGAGTTAAGACCAGCCTAGGCAGCATAGCAAGACCCTATCTCTACAAAAAAAAAAAAAAAAAATTTAAAAATAGCTGTGCATGGTGGCGCATGCCTGTGGTCCCAGCTACTTGGGTGGCTGAGGCAGGAGGATCGCTTGAGCCCCAGAGTTGGAGGCTGCAGTGAGCTATGATCATGCCACTGCACTTTCAGCCTGGGTGACAGAGTGAGACCCTGTCTCAAACAATATTAAAAAAAGTAATAATAATAAAGCATGTTTCAGGAAAACTTAAGCAAAAGCTTTTGAAAAAGGTGCGAGAAACCAGGCATTTTGGGGGTGGTCTGGTGGGTTTTACTGATGCATGAGCCCCGGAGCACACAGCCAGGGAGGGGCAAGGACAGCTTCCAGCGGGTCAGGGCTTGAGCAATTAGGTGAGCAGAGCCCACTCACTGAGATGAGACCACCACCGGGAAGACCACCACCGGGAAACTTGCTTAGTGCCGGGGCACCATCCACATGGCTGTTTCTTGCACTTATACTTCATGCTCATTCACGTCCCCCACTCTGGTTCCTGCCGATGCATCCAGCTCTGGCCTCCCCTGGTCTGGCTGCCCTGTAGCTGTATCTTTAGAAGATGCCTGATTCTAAATCTGCAGCCCTCAGCAATGCCTAGCGGTGGCCTTTGCGGGGGAGGGGGAAGCTAGCCCTTTCTTTTAAATCTCCTAGGTGGAATCAAAGCTTTGCCCTTTGGGAGTCTGTGTGATTTCTTCAGGCAGCCCAGGGCCTGCAGAGACAGCTGATCTGGGGAGCAGGTGGAGCCTCCGGTGGAACAATTCAGATCACTGGGGCCCTGGGGCTCTTCTCTGTCCCTGAAGCCAGGGAGGAGACATGAATCTCAAGAAGGCCCCCAGCCAGAGCAGCCCCCTCAGCCAGGACACCACTACAGACCTGCAGGGCTTCTAGCTTGGAGGCAAGGAGGCCCTGGGTGAAGAAGGCCTGGTTTTGAACCCTGCCTCTGCCCTTCCTAGGCCTGCCTCAGCCTCCCTGTGCCTCCAGTTCCCGCCTGTAAACAGGGACACTATGATCCCTCCCTCCTAGGGGGTGGTGAGGACTAAATGAGTTTGTTCTCATTGTTGCCCTTGTGCTTATTACTATTATATTAGGGCCTCACCCTTCAAGGAGACCGCCCCCTTGGAAGAGGTGGATGCTAGACGTGACCCTGCTGCCGGGCAGCGTGGCGGAGCCCCCTGCAGTGAGTGTCTAGCAGACATTCAGCCTCTGAGGCTGTCCTGGGCTCCGACCCTGCCTCCACCCTGAACCCAGGTCCCACCCAATCCTGCCAACCCTCCTCTGCCCCCACAACGCCCACGGGCCCATCATTCTCATGCCCCGTCCTGATCTCCTCAAGCCCAGCAGATTGCTCCTTCTCTCTCGGGGCCTCCTGCAGGTTCCTTGCCAATCTCTGGTGTTTTTCCGTTTCCTCCCTGTCACGGCTGAATTGATGCTCAGACACACAAAAGAATGAGGGATGCAATCAGATTAGAGACTTCCCGTGAGAAGAAAATAGTCTGTCGCCACTGTTATGAGCAGCCCCTCCACCCTACTGATACTAGGACCTGTGACCGGAGCTCTGCCACCCCAGGGGGACTGGGGTTGGGGTGGGAGAAGCAAGCGGGGCGTGGAGAGGGAGATTGTAAAGTCCTAAAGGGCTTTCCAGTTACAGTCCGGCAGTCAGCGCTCCCTCCAGGAAAAGCCTCCTGGCTGCATATCATTTCCTGGACATCTCAGGGAAGCAAGCCTCAGCTCACAGTGGCACGCTATTACTGCACTCCGGGGACCCTAGGGGGACGCAGGAAGCAGGGAGGCGGGCGCCAGGAAAGTGCAACAGCGCCATCTAGTGGCCGTGCCAGGCGGCGGCGGAGATCCGCGCGCGGCGACCCGGGATCCTCCACCCAGTGGGACAACGTGGTCCCTCCGACCCGCGGTCACGGCCTTCGGAGTTTCTTAAATAACAGGTTAGCTCTCGCTGACACCTCAGTAAGAGCGTAGGCCACAACGCTTACAGGATTTTCATCCCCTCGGCTTGGGTGCTGCTGAGAGTCCTAAAGGGGACGCTGTAGCGGGATTCCCGGGACCCCGCGCCCCGCCCCTGGGGTCTCAAGCCTGGCTGCCTGGGCCACAGCCGGCCAGCTCCGGGCGCCTGTTTGCCGGGCTCGCGGGTCAGCAAAGCTGTCACAGAAAGGCCTCCTCCAAAGCGAGGGCGAGGCTGCGTTCGGGAAGACACCCGAACAGAACGCATCAGAGTCGCCCTGGGGGCTTCTTAATACAAGGATTCCTGCCTTCCCACCCCCGCCCCCACCCCCATTCTCGGATTCCTGCGAAGGTCTGGGGTGAGAGCCGAGGGTCTGCATTTCTATCGAGTCCTCTGTTGACGCCGACGTTGCTGGTCTGGGGCCCGCACTTTGAGACCCGCATCCAAGCCTAACAGTTTTTTATGCTGGACTGCTTCTTCCTAAATATTTGAAAAGTTCCCGCGGTCTACACTTGTCTTGCTCCCGCTACTTTGACCGAGTTCCAGGGCCTCAGTGTGCGACTCTTTCTAAGAGCCGGGGAGGCACTGGGGGGACAAGGGAGCGCGGATAAATAGAGCTGAACACCAGGGCTGTCCTTCTCACCTCCTCTCTCGGGCAGGCCGGATTCACCAGGAGTTAAGATCGGACCCAGCCCCAGGCCTGCAGAGGCCCTCGGTCCCACCTGCAGCACAGCCGGCCAGTGAGGTAGGGATGCTCACACTCAGGAGGCCAAGCTGTCCTGGCCCTCCCTGGCTGTGTGCTCCGGGGCTCATGCATCAGTAAAACCCATCAGACCACCCCAAAAATGCCTGGTTTCTCATGCCTTTTTCAGCTTTTGCTTAAGTTTTCCTGAAACACACTTTACTTTTTTTATATATATTTTTTGAGACAGGGTCTCACTCTGTCACCCAGACTGAAGTGCAGTGGCATGATCATAGCTCACTGCAGCCTCCAACTCTGAGGCTCAAGCGATCCTCCTGCCTCAGCCTCCCAAGTAGCTGGAACTATAGGTATGTGCACCACCATGCCCAGCTAATTTTTAATTTTTTCTTTTTTTTAGAGATAGGGTCTTGCTATGCTGCCCAGGCTGGTCTTGAACTCCTGGGCTCAAGCGATCCTCCCCATCACAAGGCCACTGGTCCCTGCCACCCAATACTTAGCCTCCCACCTGGCTGATGTTAGTCAAAGGAGGCCAAGCTTGCACATGAGCCCCAGGCAGCCACACCTACATCTGTGCCACTGTCATTCTGGCCAGCTGTTGCTCAGATGTCTGCTGGTGGCCTAACTCCATAGGAAGACAGGGCAGCTACCGACTCCAAGAGCAGGAAGGGCCTTAAAGAGCACTGGAAATGAGTCCCTTACTGTGCAGAGAAGGAAGCCAGCCGCACTTTCCACCTTATACCACCATCCCGCGCAGATCCATCTCACAATGAAAGCTAAATAAACATTTTTTCCTTAAAAAGAGGAAAAGAGAGAAAGACGCTTGAGCCCCTCTTAAGAATAAATCTCAGCTGTGTTATCTGTCTTGTCACATCACTGAAATTTGGGGTATGCTGCCGCCAACAGGTCCGTATTGACACAGACCGGCTCCGTTGGCATCGAGGCGACGGGCAGGCAGGGGCGAGCAGTCTGCGCTGCTCTCTGTTTCCTTCACTTGCAAAGAGCAGAGTTTCTAGCTGCAATTCAAGACGCCCTCTCTGGCCGGGCCTCCTTGGTTTGTGCAGGAAGGAGGGCGGGTGACCACCGCCTGGCGACAGCGACTTCAGGCTGCGGAGGTCGGCTCGCGCCCGGGCGGGCCTTGTTCTGTGCGAGGCTGCCACCGTGTGGCCGCCGCGAGGATGTCCCCGGGAAGCTGCCGGCCGCGCGTGCGCGTCTCACGGCCTGGCGCTCCCGGCTCTAGCACGCCTGTCCTCTGGTCGCAGTTTACTCCCGTCAGCCGGAATCGGAGCTCAAGATATCAATTAAACCCAGTTAGAGGACAATCAGGTTCTAACGTTGCCATCCGGCTCTGAGTCTTCTCCAGGGCACCTCCTGGGTGGTGCTCTGAGCCTCAACTGCAGCAGGCGATGATTTCTCCTCTAAGGCAGGAAGAACTTTCTTACCCGTCAGGGCAGTCCAAAGTCCAAAATGGGAAGCACACCCGACTTTGGGCCTGGTCTCTCCCAGATCATCTTACCAGGCCCTTCCCTGAGCCCTGCCCTCGTGCCAATTGGACGCGGTCCTCAGAGTTCCTGGAACCCTCTCTGTGCGGGACCGGAGCCCAGCACAGGGCAGGTGCCCTCAAATAGCAGCGGAAAGTCCTGCCTATCTGTCCCCTGGGAGCCTGCGACTTCTCAGCTCGCTCTCGTGCCACCAACTCAACCAAAGCTGAGACTGCCTGACGTGCAGACACCTAGAATTTGAGAGCTGAAGGGAACTGTTTCTCAGCCTCAGCACATTTCAGGCTGGATTATTCTGTTGGGGGGGGGGGGGTGCTGTACTCGCATAGTAGGATGCTTAGAGGCATCCCTGGCTTCCACCCACTAGATGCCAGGAGCACCCCTCACCCAACTGTGACAACCAAAAGTGTCTCCAGACACGGCCAAATTGGAGGGGAGGGGCAAGTTATCGAGCTGAGAACTTATGGTAATCTTGACAGGTGTACTAGTTTCCTATGGCTGCTGTAACAGATGGCCACAAATTTAGTGTCCTGAAACCACATGGATTTATTACTATACAGTCCTGCAGGTCAGGTCAGAAGTTCAAAACATGTCTCTTTGGGCTAAAATCAAGGTGACAGCTGGGCTGGCTCCTTCTGGAGGCTCCAGGGGAGAATGCACTTCTGTGCCTCCTCCAGCTCCCAGAGGCCACCTGCACTCCTTGGCTTGTGGCCCCTTCCTCCGTCTCCAAAGCCAGCAATGGCTGATTGAGTCTTTCTCATGCTGTCTCACGCTGACAATTCTGTAGTCACATCTCTCTCTGCCTTCCTCATAGAAGGACCCATGTGATCACACTGGAGCCCACCCAGTTAATCCGATATAACGTCCCCATCTCAAGATCCTTGACATATTCACATTTGCAACGTCCCTTTTACCACGTAAGGTAACAACATACTCACGGGTTCTGAGGATTCAGATGTGGCCATCTCGGGGCGGGGGGGCTGTTACTCATTCAGCCTGCCACAAAAAGATGCACCTGTAAATAGCTCCAGGACTGGGCAATGCGTGCAGATGAGTCACAAGGGCCAGGAAATGGTGGAGACACGCCCCCAGGAAAGAGACAGCAACTTCTGGATCCCGGGTGGCCCAAACAGCGCTCATCTGTAGGCTGATGTGAACCCTCGAGCTTGCCAGTTTACAGACCCCGACTACTCACCCTCTTCATTTTACCAATGAGGACCCTCAGGTTCCCAGAAGGGAAGCGGCTGTCCCAGATCCAGCTGGAGAAAAAAGCCAGGCTGGAACCAGACGCCAGGCTCTTCCCAGTCCTGGGACACGAGTCCACGTTCCCAACCCGCCCCCTAAGGAGACGTTTCTAACAGTGGGATTTCAAGCTATGCATCGGGCTCCCCCGTCTACACCCCACACCCTGCACAGGAGCCTGCCTGAGGAACTTGCTGTAAGGACAGCAGGGGACCGTGACTCTTCGGGGATTGGAAGGATAAGCAAGGGTCTGTCCCTCACTTAGGGGATGAAACCAGAGTTTGGCTCTGCACTAAGTGTGGGGCGGGGGTGTCAGTGAAGGAAACAGAAAGGAAATGCCCAGTTGCTGGCTTCGAAGTCTAAAAAGCCAGGCTCGCTTGGGTAGGGATGGCAGGGGAATGACAGACGCTCCCAAATGGATTGGGGGGCTCCAGAGTAGAAAGGAGGTGTGCCCCACTTCCAGCCCGGAGTTCTCAGAGTAGGAAAGGCCCCAAGGAGTGGTCTGAGCCCCAGAGCTTGAGAGAGGACTACATGGGGGTACAGAGTCAGCTTCCCGGTAAAACTACAACGTCCCCAGTGGGGAGCAGACAAATGATTTCCCATGTGGCCAGGAGCAGAGAGGACATAAGCTGAGAGAGGGAACCTGCTGGCCACAATGTCACTCCTGGCTGGGACCAGAGAAGCATCAGCAGGTGCCAGTGGAGCCACACAGTCAGAGTCCGGGCAGAAGGACACCAGCTCAGCTCTTGTTGCCAAAATGGTTGGGTGCCTGAGACCAGAGACCATGACAGGACAATCACACATGTCAGCTGGTGCCAATGTGGGCCAAGAGCAGATGTCCCCTCCTCACCAAGGCCCCTGACCTTGGAATTGATCCCAAGAAGAAAGTGCAAAGGACAATCCCATCTGGAGTGAGCTTAGATTGGAAGGCCCCTGGAATTGACTAGATAACGTTTTCCACCATCAGCCAGAAAGGGTACTCATGATATAAATGAAGCTCAGTTACAGGAAAATCAAGTCCTAATTTGGCATGCCTGAGTGTGAACAGTGCAAAGTCGAAACTAAGTATGATAATATGGATGTGTGTAGCACTTTTATAGATGGAAGAGTGCTGTCCTGGAAGTCACGGGTGGAGCCCTCGTGGGCACCTGCTGGGGCTGCTGTTTCCTTCCCATGGATGGCAGCCCAGGCCTGTGGGGCTCAGAGCTGTGCAGTGATGGCCCTGCAGTACCTGCAAAAAAGATGCAGGGCTACATCTTCGGACTCAGTACACTGTGTGTCCCCTGCCAAGCAAGCCCGATAGGAAAGATGTGGAATGGAGCCCTTTCCCAGGGCCACCTCGTGACCCATCACCAAGGGCTGACGGCTTCTGATGCACCCAGGACCAGGGAGAGAGGCAGGGGTTGGCACACACATGATCCAGGTTTGGCAGGGGAGGGAACACAGCCCCCCAGTCAGCTTGGGCTTCCCGCAGGCCAGGCACCAACCCCCAAGCTGCTGGATCTCCAGAAACAACCTCTCCGGCCCAGGCTCTGGTCCACAGCAAAGGTGGGTGGGATAAAAATCAGCACATACATCGTGAAATGTTTTCTTCTGCTCAAATGATGTCTGAAGTGCTCATCAGGAGGGAGCAGGTTAGCGTCTTTCTAGGAAATGGCCAGAAATCTCTGATAGGGAGAGGTCGAGGGAGAAAGGCGGAGCTCCTGAGTTCGGTGTCTGACATCAAACACCCATGACTTTTCCCCTTAGGACTGCTTTTGCTGAATCCCATAGATTTGGATAGCTTGTGTCCCCTTTGTCATTCAGGTCAAGGAATCTTTTGATTTCCATCTTAATTTCATTACGGACCCAATAATCATTCAGCAGCAGGTTGTGTAATTTTCATGACTTTGTGTAGATTTGAGTGTTTCTCTTGGAACTGACTTCTAGTTTTAGTCCACTGTGGTCTGAGAAGATACGTGGTATGATTTCTATTTCTTTTTAATTTGTTAAGATGTTTTGTGGCCTAAGATATGATCAATCTTACTTCCAGAGTTCTTGCACTGATTCCTTCTTATCCGGGGCAGCTGTCGCTTCTTGTTTTGGAATTTACTTTTGTTTAGATGGGGCTTCCCCCCACCTCACTCATAAGGGTGTATCTGTAGCACATGTTGGATAAGAACCTTTGGCTTTCCTTGTGGGTGCTTTGATGGGGGTCTAGGTTCTGGATGGATACCTTGGTTGTAGATATCCTTAGTGTGGTGGTTTTCTCAGTTGCTAGTTGTTTGTAGGCTGTAGCGGTGGTGAGCTGTGTGTGTGGGCAGATTCCCTGTCTCTTCTTGATGAGGGAGGATGGAGGTCTTTGGAATCCTTTCTCTTTCCCCAGCCCTGTGGTCATCTTAATGACATTAATAAAAATTGGGATGTCAGGTCACTGACACTTGCTGCCACAGCCATCGTCAGCCCCAGGAAGGCTGGGGACATGGGAGGGACCCCACAGGGACTCCAGGTACTTTCCCAGGAGGGCTCTCCCAGTAACTCATTCAGCCCCCAGAGGCATCTTGGGGAGGAAGTGAAAGCTGCTGGAAAGCGTGAAACAATGTTTCTAAAGCTTCCTAAACCATCAGCTGACGTTTTATGGAACTTCGTTTTCTAAGGCAGAAACAGTAAGAACTATTTTGTTCATTTTCAAAATATAGCATTATAGTACTGGATATCTTTTTCTAACATCACATCTACCTGCCCCCACCCCATACCCAAAACATTCTCAAGTGCCATTTCTGAGGCTGTGGTTCAGGGCAGCTGTGTGGACAGCAGAGCTCAACCAGAAAGGTACACGACTCTATCTGAGTGTGCTCCTTGCAGTATTTCTTTATGTAGCTTACACGAATTATAACATTTACGGGTACACAGCAGTTGTGTATATTTATAGGGCACAGGTAATGTTTGGATACAGACATACAATGTGAATTAATCAAATCAGGGTAATTGGGGTATCCATCACCTCAGGCATTTATCATTTCTTTGTGTTAGGAATATTCCAATTCCGCTCTTTTAGTTATTTTAAAGTATACCCTAACTTATTGTTGATCATAGTCACTTTGTTGTGCTATCAAATATTGTTCATTCTATCTATCTAATGATATTTTTGCATCCATTAACCATCCCCACTTTACCCCCCACTCCCTGCTACCCTTCCCAGCCTCTGGTAACCATCATCCTATTCTCTGTCTCCATGAGATCAATTGTTTTAATATTTAGGCCGGGCGCGGTGGCTCACGCCTGTAATCCTAGCACTCTGGGAGGCCGAGGTGGGCGGATCGTTTGAGCTCAGGAGTTCGAGACCAGCCTGAGCAAGAGCGAGACCCCACCTCTACTAAAAAAATAGAAAGAAATTATACGGACAGCTAAAAATATATATAGAAAAAAAAAAATTAACCGGGCATGGTGGCGCATGCCTGTAGTCCCAGCTACTCGGGAGGCTGAGACAGGAGGATCGCTTGAGCTCAGGAGTTTGAGGTTGCTGTGAGCTAGGCTGACGCCACGGCACTCACTCTAGCCTGGGCAACAGAGTGAGACTCTGTCTCAAAAAAAAAAAAAAAAAAAAAAAAAAAAAAAAATATTTAGCTCCCACATATGAGTGAGAACATGTGAGATTTGTCTTTCTGTGCTTGGCTTCTTTCACTTCACATAACGTTCTCCAGTTCCATCCATGTTGTTGCAAGTGGAAGGATTTTATTCTTTCTTGTGTCTATGTAATACTGCACTGTGTACATGTCCCACAATTTCTTTATCCATTCATCTATTGATGCACATTTAGGTTGATTCCAAATCTTGGCTATTGTGAACAGTACTGCAATAAACATGGGAGTGCAGATATTTTTTCAATATACTTATTTCCCTTCTTTTGGATACATACCTAGCAGTGGGATTGCTAGGTCATATGGTGGTTCTATTTTTAGTTTTTTTAGGAATCTCCATACAGTTCTCCAAAGTGGTTGGACCAATTTACATTCCCACAAACAGTGCACGAGGATTCCCGTTTCTCCACATCCTCGCCAGCATTTGTTATTGCCTGTCTTTTTGATAAAAGCCATTTTAACTGGGGTGAAATGATATCTCATTACAGTTTTGATTTGCACTTCTCTGATGACTAATGATATCGAGCACTTTTTCATATATCTGTTCGCCATTTGTATTCAGACACCTAACGTTAAAACTTCCAGCTGCTGATCATTCTCTCCCTAAAGAGACAACTGAATCAAATGCAAAGATTTTAGATTGCTTCCTGCACAAGATGGGGATTTTAAAAATTGTCTCACAATCAGTCGGCCCCCTGAGGTTTCTGCAAGTAGCCAACCTGTTGAATTTATTCCTTCTTCATCCTGAAGGGTTTGTTCTCTAAGACTTCCTGGAACAAAATGTTCCAGGATACCCTTAAAACCCTGAAAACCCTGAAAACCCACTTCCTGAAAGAAAACCTGTTTTCTGGTGCATAGCAGTGAGTGTCCATCACCACTGCCAGACCACGAGTCCACATGCAAACTTCCAGATGACTATGGGCTCCTGTGCTGTTCACCCTGCCTGAGCCATTCGTGAGTGTGGGGCAGAGCAGCTCTTAGGGCCAATGTGCCTCTTGCAGGGCATGGGCCTCTGATTGCTGCCTGCAAAGGACATGGGATCCAGGGACCGCCTTCCTCTAAGTAATGACTTCTTTGTGGATTTTCTATATTCATTTTAGAGTCAAATATCTTTCTCCCCAATAACTCCCTTTAGATGGGAATGAAAGGACATGCATTTAGAAAACACAATCATTGCTACTGCAACACTGAAAGCTCAAGCAACCAGAAAGAAAATAGATTAGACTTTGTCAAAATTAAAAACATGTATGTTTCAAATGACACCAAGAAAGTGAAAAGACAACCCACAGAATGGGAGAGAGTATTTGCAAATCCTATCTCCAATAATGGATTCATATCCACAATAGAATACAAATGGTTGACAAGAACATGAAAAGATGTCCAACATCACTTTGTCATTAGGGAAATGCAAGTCAACACCACAATGAGACACCCACTAGGTTGGGTATAGCAAACAGACGGACAGTGACAGGTATTAGGTGGGATGGGGCAGCAATTGGAAACCTCATACGTGGCTGGGGGGAATGTAATATGGTACAGCCACTTTGAAAAATAATTTGTCAGTCCCTCACAATGTTAAACACAGAGTTACCATATGACCCAGAAATTCCACTGCTGGGTATATACCCAAGAAAACTGAAAATATATGTACACACAAAAACTTATGTATGTATATGTATATATTCATAACAGCATTACGGATAACTACCAAACACTGGAATCAATCCAAAAGTATATCAACTGATGAAAGCCTAAATAAAATGCTGTACATCCATCCCATGGAATATTATTCAGCAATAAAAAGGAAAGAAAGACTGATGATACATGCTGCAACGTGGATGGACCTCAGTATGTGGAGTGAAAGAAGCCAGGTGCAGGGACCCCTGTTGTATGATCCCACCTATGTGACATGGCCAGCAGAGGCAGGGCTGTGGAGGGAGACTGCAATTAGTGGCTGCTGAGGGTAGGGTGGGGGCTGCTAATGGGTACAGGGTTTCTTTCGCGGGTACTGATGGTGGTGGCGATTGCACAACTCTGTAAATATACTAAAAATCAATAAATTATGGACTTCAAATGAGTGAACTTTATGGTTGGTAAATTATACCTCAATAGAGGTGTTAAAAAACAAGAGGCAGAAACATAGACAAACTGAATAATAAACAAAAATGATTTAATAAAAACAGCAACACATGCAAACGCAAGCATCACGGACAGTCCCTAACCACACTGCATGGAAGGGGCCCCTTGCACACAGCTCGGAGCCGACACAGACTACGCCGCGCTGGGAAGGGCGTGCCCAGAACTCCAGCGTATCTCCTAACCCTGTGAGGTCAGTTAATATGTTCTTAAATGAAGCCCTCAACACATCAGTTTTTCTTTCTTGAAAAGCTTCTTTTATTGAATAGTAACTTCATCAAACCCCTGAGACACTTTTGCATGTAAACACAAGACACCAACCATTCACCTCAAAGAGCACAATGTTCACAGCACATACGTCACACGGTAAAGGTTACGTCTGACAAGCACAGACAACACCCTCTCTCGGCTGCAGACCTGACTTCACTTTTATGGTCTGTGCCTCCTTCGCAGACAGCCCATGTGTAAGGGGCACGGAGGGCTTCATAGTATCTCTGCATGGAGTTCTAAACTCTATTTCTATTTGATTGAAACGTTCCCTCTTTGTAATGGGAGTAAGAGAGATAAAAACTCCAATAGAACATTCCAGAAGAAACACCTACCGAGAGAACAGACTTTCCTGGAAGCCAATAACCACACCTCACTTATATCCCCAGTGCCTGGCATAGAGCTTGTCCCTGAGAAAGCATGCTGAATCTTTGTGTCCAACAGGATGGATGGCGGGATAGATAGGTGGATGGATGGATGGAGGACAGATAGATGGATGGACAGATGGACAGATAGACAGACGGACAGATAGATGGATGAACAGACAGATGGACAGATGGATGGGTGGATGGATGGATGGACGGATGAGTATATGGATGGATATGTGGATAGAAGATAGATGGATAGATGAACAGATGTATGGATGGATAGGTGGATGGATGGATGGATAGACGGAGAGATGGATGGAGAGAGAGATGGGGAGATAAATGGAAGGAAGAAAGGTGAGGCAGGGAGGGAGGGCAGATGAATGGATGGATGATGGATGGATGGAGTATGAATCACTGGGGAGATATATAGATTGAGAGGTAAATAGTTGGGGAGATGAGTGGAAGAAAGTAAAGAGGGAGGGAGGGGAGATGGATGGATGGAGTATGGATAAACAGATGGACAGACAGCTGGGTGCATGGATTAATAAGTAACAGAGGTCCTGCCGCATGTGTCCTCTGACTACACAGGGGAACAGCAGGTGTATTCCCAGAATTTGGGGCTTCTGGTGTCTACTCACCACCCCGAGGCTCTAGGCCCCAGGCCACAGGAATGGCTTTATTACATCCCTAAAAAGGTAAAAGTCTAATCCTTTGACAACCTCTCCAAAATCCAGCCTCAAAAGAATAGAAGGGAGATGTGACCCCCCCAGTCCTGAGATGACCCCCACCCTCCAGTCCCCACAGCTACTGAGGGACAGCCCTACGCTGGCACTGGGAACACAAGGGGCAGCCAGACAGGCCCAGAGCCGACCCCGCAGCTGGAGTACGACAAGGGCAGTCAGCTGGGCCCACAGTAACAGGCCCTGCCTTCTCCAAAGTCGGTGACAAGCCATAGAGGGGATTGAAGTGTCTGTGCTGATGTGATCAGATTTGTATCTGCCCCAAACCAGGGGCTGGAACGTGTGCTGTCTGCTTCAAGAGGGCCTGACCAGCTTTCTCTGGGAAAAATCCTACTGCACGTCGGCGAGGCTGGGCCCCAGTGCAGAGAAAGCACCGCCCCAGCTCTGGGGCCCCACGGAGCAGCCTGGACTTGTGCCTCACCCTTGTGGAGAGCAGGCAGCCTGGGGTGGGGTCCCCAGCTGGGCTCTGTGTCCCCAGAGCGGCTGAGCACATGCCGCCAAGCAGCCCTTCACGGGTGTTTGAGAAGGGGGAAGCCAATGTCACATCTGAGCCAGGCTGCCATTTTCAGTTACTTTTACCACCACACACCTTTCTGTTTGAGGCCACCAATATGCTAGAAGGGCCATCAGCCCAAATTATCTGAATTAGGTGACGGCTGAAGCCGGCTGGAGCCAGCTCTGAGCTCAAGGCCTGCAGTGGGTACCAGTGAGCCCCGGCCCCTGCCTTCAGGCAGCTTCTGAGGGCTGAAGCTTCCCTGGAAAAGGAATGTGTCTCCCTGGAAACCTCTTTGGTGTCTGTGTTCACACAGTAACGCCAGGGCTGGCATGCACGAACCTAAACAGGGTTTCCGCAGCCTGGATCAGACGGGCATGCCCCTCCCTGAGCTTGTTACACTTGTATAAGGAAAGAGGTATATTCAGGAAAACATTCCCGCGGTTCCGGTACAGTTGCACCAATTCTTTCTAGGGAACAGAAACTCTACCAGGCTTTGAATGAGTTTCTGAAACCTTTTGGAACTGCCAAGAAGCAACTTGAGAAAATAACTCCTCAATCCTATGTAGCGTTTCAAGCTTAACATAGAACATTCTCAGGCATTCTAGAACCTGAGCCCACATAACAGGCCTGAGGTAGGTGGAGCCAATGTGGTCACTGTCTCCTCAAAGATTACAAGGAAGGCACAGCAAGGACAGGAGGCCAGCTCCTGGCCACACACCAGTGCCGGGAACCCAGCCCGGCCTAGATGGGTGTCTGGAGGAGTCAGGAACTGGGCCGTGGGAGCTTCTGCCGTGGCTCCCCCGCCAGCCCCGCCACGGCCGCTGTCCTCTTGGCTTCCTGAGCCTCCAGCTCAGTCCCACAGGGTCTCTCCAGCAGCCCAGCTTCCTCCTCTTTCACTCCACGATCTCCATCATTCTTTGTGCTTTCCAGTTCTTCTCCACGGGTCCTCTCCTAAAGTCAGAAAAGAATTCACAAGGCATTCCAATTGAGCACTGCATCCCAGACCATCGGGGCTGGAATTCAGGGCCTGCAGGTGTCCTGGCTGGCTTGTCCATGCTGAGATTCAGAACAGATAAGCCGGGTTCAAACGCCCCTGGCCAGCCACATGGAAGCCATGTTTTGAACATAAGAGGGCGTATTTACTGAACAGAACTGAAGGACAGCTCAGCTTGGGGAGACTAGAGGAAGAACAGGGCACAGAAGCACTAGTTTAAAAGTTGGGTGCTCTGTGCTCTAGTGTGCAGACTTCCCCAGATACACACCCATGGCGTTACAAGACACCAGACACCTCTGCTGCCTCTAAAAAGCCTTCAAAGCTTAAAAGTAAAGTCAGGGGTCAGCGGAAGAGGCCGAGGGCAATACTGTCTGTTCAGTGCCTGGTCGGGTCTTAAGTTAGCCCATCTTTCCATGGCGACCCAAAGAAAATGAAAGCTCTCGTCTGCCAGATGGCTGATATCAGACAGGAAGCAGCTTTCTAAAATGATCCAGCACTTACTGGGCTATTTTATGCCTTTGATGTTAAATCTTCTATCCCAGAACAATTTATTTTCCAAAATAAGCAGTATTCCCCCACGATGCACAATTGTAAGTTTTAGAATTTAAAATAATTATCAGATCTTTAGGGATTCACAAGCAAAGACCCTTCTGTACCAGAGGATTCTCACAATTACTCTGTGTGGACAAGCGCCCAGCTTGGCTTCAGGAAAACTTAAAATCTTATGAAGGACTGAATGACAACAAGCTACCAAGAAATATTCAGTAACCCTTCTTCCCCAGGACCCTACTGTACAATCACTCTGGATTATACGGAAACCTAATACCATATGCATTTTCTTGCAATTTCAAGGGCTTGCAAGGTGAGGGAGGGAAAAAAGACAAATTAGTCTTGCTTTTGTTCTGCTTGGAAGACACTGGTCCATGGCAGAATTTGAAATTCAGATTTTTCAATATTTCCTTAACGATGCATGGTTACAGCCAATTCCCATGTGTTCCCTGTTTCGTTTTGGTTTCATTAGAGTTTGTCTAGCTTAGAGAAGAGAACCATGAAAAGTCTAATTACAAAGGCTTCTCCTCACATCACCCCTTCTCCCTGCACTGCCCAGATATTCCCAGTGTAAACCAACAGCCCATTACCACGCAGAAATCCACAGCTGAGTTGGCCAGGAGCTGCCTTACAGGTTCAGACCGTGGCTTCACTAAGCAAAGACAACATGATTACTAAGACAGCAAGAAGCTCATGAATGACACATCATCACCGTACCTTGTTGCCTTCTCCATTAGCAGACTGTCTGGGTCCGTCACCCTGAGAAGTCTGTCTATGACCGTTCATGCCTTCCTCCTCCTTGGAATGTTCTGGGTGTGCTGCCCTCCCCAAGCAAGAGAAGAGGATAAACAAATGAGGGTGTCGCTCAAGGGGCTGGACAATCAACAGGTTAATAATACACTAGGGATCCTTCCCAACATGCTGATGGCCACCACCCAGTTCTGTCCTCTCAACCTGCACTACGACACCTGCTACAGTGCTCTCCAGAGGACAGAAGACCTGCCAGGTGTCAGGAGATGCCAAGTGGGCATTCTGCTCCAGCATTTCTGAGCTGGAACCGTGATCTGTTCTTCTCATGACTCAGGCATTCAATGCAGTGGGGTTTCCAGTTTGATTCCTAGGTCCTCCTCTGCTCACTGGGGTTTTTACTCACAAGAGAAGCCATAATGTTAATTCTGCCTCCTGCCTCTCCTACCGAATCAGTCCCGACTGGGAAGAAATGATTCTTGTCCTACTGTGTATCTCCCCACCCCCCAACCCTAAATCCATGTGTGTGTGTTGGGGCGGGGGGTGTTCATATCCCTCGGAAGAAAATATGCAGTTTTGCATCTGAGCTGAAAATACATATGTAACACATTTTGTTTACTAAGGAACAAATGTATTATTTAGTTGTTATCTATGTAAGTAAATTTTTAAGTTTATTTACAGAACTGTATAAATTAGCAAAATGTGGTTTGGCAAAATTTAATTGCAAGCACTTAAAAATACCAGCATGCTTTAGTTATCTCTGCTAGGTAGGGTTTTTATATCATGCAGTAGTTGCCCATGCACTTAGCTCATAGATGAGTTCAGAAGCCTGGTCAGCTTCTTCACCACTGCATCCCTAACACCCAGGATTGTGCCTGGTGCATGTGTGGGTGCTCCACCACCAGTTGTCAAATGAATGAAGGAATATAGGAATGAATGAATGAGAGAACAAAGTAGATAATTGATTATCAATTTTCCACCTGTCCTGATGTTTTCGTTATGCACTACATTATGTTAACAGCTGTCAAATATTTACTTGTATTTTATTCCTAACCAATTAAGATTCAGTAAAACTTTTAAAGTGAATGCACTAATTTGGAAGCGCAAGTAAGTGTATCTGAGAACCAACCGCACAGGTTAAACATCCAGGGCTGCAGTCAACCACAATGGCCACTAGAGGGAGCCACACAACCCGTCAAAGAGCAGCATTAGCTGGAAAAAACAAGCCCAGTGTGGTGGTTTCGCCCTCAGCACTTCCCAGCATAAAATTGCTATTGCTGCGGCACTGTATAATGTAGGATTCACAGGAACAAGCTGAAACAAACGCAGAACCGGAGTTTGCTAGGCATCAGACTTGTATCTCAAATTTTTCACCTCTTTACGTACAATCCCTCTGGTTTAAAAAATTAAATGTAAACGGAAGAAAAGATTTTTATCATCCCTGTGGATGACAATTAAATCCATTAAAAGTTCATCTGGAGAAAGAAAGCAAAACTATGACCTATAAATTGGAAAAATAAATTTTCAAAGCAGCGTTCCATTATTTCCTGCCTCCAGCAACATTTTTTGTAAAAGAACATTTCACTGTTGATATATTCAATTTCATTCTCTCTGGTAAAGAAACTAAAGGCATGTGCAGGCTGACCCTGAAATCTCATCAGATGGAATTATGATCCTATTGGTCAAGTTTCAAAGGCATCGTATGTAACTGAGTGTAGGAAGAAAGAAATTTCCCACAAACTCTACTCAAAGGGTCTGAATAATCTGTAAATATTTTCAGGGCCATGATAAGCCACAGATGTTACCAACAGCCAGGATCATGCAAACTTTCGATGACCTGGTCCACCAATCGGGCTGCTTCGAAAATAGATCTTAAACCATTTGCAAGGAGCACGAGTTAATTTCCCTTTGAAATGTTGTAAAATGTTTATGCCTTATTTAGAGTGAGCAATTGGTTCCACTGGGCTTCTTGCTTACAGTTCTATTTCTATGGCACATAAAATTATAGGAAGACACAAGAGAAAGAACTCGAAAAACAGAACAAGTGAAGAAAGCAACTCTAAATAAAGACCAAGAGCAAATGAAGTGGCCTAGTGAGATTTCCAGGGAAGAGAAGATTCCAGAATCATATTGTTTGGTGACCCATGGGACGTTCTAACCCACTAACGCTTGCTGATTTCCGTGAAGGGACAAACAGACTAGAAACTGAGGACCCGCAGAGCATCTGGGCTGATCCGTGACCGCATCTGAAGCCCCCACTCACCAATTTGGAAAAAATCTGGGATGTCAGCACTAACTGTCATAATGGTTGCAAGATGAAGCTGGTTGGCTGAAAACCTCCCTAAGTGAATTAAAATTCTGACTGCGGGCCCTCGGGGAGACAGAACGTGTGGGTGAAACTGGGACCTAGCCATGGTTTGTACAGGGAGTGAAAAGACTATAGCTTAGAATTACTTTTTATAAAGTACAGAGTTTTAGTAATCTAATTATACCCTAATTATAATGATGACCCTTCTTCCTTCAAGGGACTCAAGCAATGCTTCTGGAACATTCTCTGTGCAAGTCCCCTCATTTGCTGTTTTAAAGTGAGAGTTGGTGAATCTCAGAGTGAATTAAAGTGACAGGTTTGGCATCTGACTTCCAGCTCAGTTTCCTCTGACCAGACCACACCAACTCCCAGCTCTCAAAACAACCCCCAGTGGAATTCTCTGGGAGGAAGCCATCTTCCCAATTAGGGGGAAGCCTCCTCCCCCTGCTCACCCCCTCCGGCCTGTGCGATTTCCACATTCCGATACACAATCCCTTTTCTTTTTCCACTCCCTGCCAAAGAACTGCAGCGTCCAAGCACAAAGGCCTTGCACGGGGGCCGCAGCCTCATTTGTGAAGCGCGTCCATAAACCCGCACAGCTGGTCAGCTTGGTACCCGGGATGTGCGCTCGCTTCCCTTCCTAACACAACGCCACAGGGCAAGTCACTTAGCCGCCTCATTAGGATCAGAGTGGCAGCCCCATAAGGGCCCTTCCTTCCCCTGTGCCTGGTCACCCCATTAGTATCTGTAAAGATCCATTAAGCCTTCTAGCTGAAAGGCACCATAAAAGCAAAACTGATCACTATTATCATCAATAAACTCCAAGGCACTCTAGCCTGTCACCACCTAAGGTAAATCAGTCACCACGTGGAGAGAATGCCTGGCACCTGCACTGCCCATCAGCCCCGTAACGAGCCACCTACGGCGGCAGAAATGGCATCTGATACTGACAGGAGCTCGCGTTCCAGGAGGGAAGGCAAGCCAAGGCTTTAATTTGGACAGTTAATTTAAACTGTTAGAACCTCCCGCGTCTCCCACCCACAGGCAGCACCTGCAGCCCGGAGGTGTCAGCTGCCGCGGGCCTGGCCTGGCCTCACCTTTAGCACTGAGCTGAGGAGGGCCCCAGATCACTGTCAAAATGCAACTTGGAAATCCAGAGACAAGCCTGGCTGCATTCAGGACTTCCCACCCCCTGCCTCCCCTTGAAACACACCACCGAAGGCCTTGTTCTCCTGCCTCGAAAACACCCTCCATTAGAACCCCCGCAGGCAAACTCACTGGGCCACTGTCTGGATTAACCAAAACCTGAAGACAGCGTGTGCGTCTGTCAACAGGGAAACAAATAACAACACGTTCATACAACTCACACGACATCATACTACGCTGCCGTTAAAAAAGACAAAACGGACCAGGCAGCAACTGGCAGCATGTCGTCTACGCAGCGCTGCCGTCTACGCAGGTGTGTGTCCCCCCAGAGGAGAAGGGTGGGACGCTTGCTTGTCACAGTGACCCCCTGTGTGTGTCTCTTTCAAATTTTCAACCAAGTGCACATATTACCTATTCAAAATCATGTTTTCAACTGATCTTCGGTTAGACAGAGAAAATTGGTTTTCTTTATGTTTCAATAATCCATTCTAATTGTAAAAGGGGAGCCCCTTGGTCCCAGAGAGCTTCTAATTGCTAAATGGGGAGCGACTGTTTAGAGCGAGAGGGCGGGAAGGTGTGCCTCGTTCAGGAAGGGAAGGTCAGAAGACAGGGCACCACCCCCACCCAGGCTCACTCCTCCTTTGTTTGTGCAGCAACAGAAATAACCTCTACGTGGGTCTCAGTTGATCATTGTAAACTCATCTGTACCAGTTACTGACACTAGAAATGACTAGACCAAAGTGCACTGTTTTCAGCCCGACTCACAGTCCGGAAGTCCTGCCTGGAGAAGTTGAACCTTGAGCCAGATGTTGCCGCGCTGGCCCCAGGCCCCCGGGGGCTCCACCTCCCACAGGCGCCCTCGCTCCTCTGGACGGGCCAGCAGGAACTGCCTACAGACTGGGAGGAAGGCAGGGATGCGTGAGTCGGGAAGACCTCCGCCCAAGCCTGGTTCACACGAGGTCAGCCCTCCAGTGTCCCCAGACTCGGCCCACTCTGGTACTTCCTGCAGCAGCCTTCCAGCCCCCTCGCTCCCTGCTCGGACCCCTGCTGCACTCCAGCCCCAGTACACTTTCTGCTCACCTGCTTACCTGCGTGCGCCTCGCCAGCATCCCATCTGTGTGGGTCTGCTCGGGCTGCTATCACAAAATACCACAGACTGGGCCGTTTAAACAACAGAAATTTATTTTGCACAGTTCTGAAGGCTGGAAGTCCAAGATCAAGGTGTCCCAGGGTTGGTTTTTCCTGAGGCCTCTCTCCTTGGCTCATGAATGGTCCTCTTCTCATGTCTTCACATGCCGTTTCCATGCGCACGCGTCCCTGGGCTTTCTCTCTCTCTCTTCTTTTAAGGACACGAGTCATATTGGATTGGGGGCCCACCCTTATAACCTCATTTAAGCTTGATTACCTTTTGAAAGGCCCGATCTCCAAATACAGTCACATTGAGGGCTTCAACAAATAAATTTGGGGGGACATGACCCAGTCCATAGCACCATCCCTCCTTCCTCCCAAGCCTCCTGAGCCCTCCTCCCCGCCCCCAGAACCTTCCAGCTTATCCTCTGCAGACTCCTTGATTCCAGGAACCCCTGAAGGCTTGTAGACTTTTATGCCTGTGTTCTAGGGTGAACATTTTCACGTGGCAGCGTCCCGAATCCAGGAGAGTGGGAAGCTGCTCCCGGTCCTGCCCATGCCCAGGGGGGCTCCCTCGGGCCCTCTCTAGCATGTACACACCTTAATTTAAAAAATATTAATAATTTAGTGCGAAAAGAATGCTAAGGATCATCTAAGCCACAATCTTTTTGCTGGTGGAAGGTCTTGCCTTGATCTTGCTGGTGCTGACTGATCAGGTGGTGGTTGCTGAAGGTTGGGGTGGCTGTGGCCGTTTCTTAAAATAAGACAAAATGAAGTTTGTTGCATAAATTGACACTTCCTTTCATGAAAGATTTTAGTAGCATGTGATACTGTTTGATGGGATTTTACCTGCAGTGGAATTTCTTTCAAAATTGGAGCCAATCTTCTTCAACCCTGCTACTGCTTTCTCAATCAAGTTTATCCAATATACTAAATCCTTTGTTGTCATTTCAAGAATGTTCACAGCATCTTCACCAGGAGTAGATTCCATCTCAAGAAACCACTTTCTTTGCTCATCCATAAGAAGCAACTGCTCATCCATTAAGGTTTGATCATGAGATTGCAGCAATTCAGTCGCCTCTTCAGACTCCACTTCTAATTCTAGTTCTCTTGCTATTTCCACCACATCTGCAGTGACTTCCTCCACTGAAGTCTTGAACCCCTCAAAGTCATCCATAAGGCTTGGAATCAACTTCCTCCAAACTTCTGGTAATGTGGATATTTTGACCACATCTCATAAGTCACAAATGTTCTTAATGGCATCTAGAATGATGAATCCTTTCCAGAAGGTTTTCAATTTACTTTGTCCAGATCTGTCTTAGGAATCACTATATATGGTAGCTATAGCCTCATGAAACATATCTCTTAAATACTAAAACTTTAAAGTTAAAATTACTACTTGCTCCATGGGCTGCAGAATGGATGTTGTGCTAGCAGGCATGAAAACAAGATTCATCTCCTTGTACATCTTCATCAAAGCTCTTGGTTGACTAGGTGCATTGTCAATGAGCAGTCATATTTTGAAAGGAATCTTTTTTTCTGAGCAATAGGTCTCAACAGGGCTTAAAACATTTGGTAAACCATGCAATGAACAGATGTGCTGTCATCCAAGCTTTGCTGTTCCATTTCTAGAGCACAGGCGGAGTAGATTTAACATAATTCTTGAGGACCCTAGGATTTCTGGAATGGTCAATGACCATTGGCTTCAACTTTAAGTCACCAGCTGCATTAGTCCGTAATAAGAGAGTCAGCTTGTCCTTTGAAGATTTTCAGCCAGGCATTGACTTCTCTCTAGCTATGAAAGTCCTAGATGGCATCTTCTTTCAATAGAAAGCTATTTCATCTACGTTGAAAACCTTTTGTTTAGTGTAGCCACCTTCATCCATGATCTTAGCTGGATCTTCTGGATAACTTGCTGTAGCTTCTACAGCAGCACCTGCTGCTTCACCTTGCAAGTATCATAGAGATGGCTTCTTTCCTTAAACCTCATGAACCAACCTCTGTTAGCTTCAAACTTTTCTTCTGCAGCTTCCTCACCTCTCTCAGCCTTCAAAGAATGGAAGAGAGTCAGTGCCTTACTCTGGATCAGGTGTTGGCTTACGAGAATATTGTGAATGGTTTGATCTTCCATCCAGACCACTCAGACTTCCTTCATATCAGCAATAAGGCTGTTCTGCTTTCTTATTATTGTGTGTTCACTGCAGTAGCACTTTTAATTTCCTTCAAGAACTTTTCCTTTGCATTCACAACTTGGCTAACTGCTTGGTGCAAGAGGCCCAGCTTTCAGCCTGCCTTCGCTTTCGAAGTCTTCCCTCACTAAGCTTAATTATGTCTAGTTTTTTATTTAAAGTGAGTGACATGCGACTATACCTTTCACTTGGACATTTAGAGGCCTTTGTAGGGTTATTAATTGGCCTAATTTTCAATATTATTGTGTCTCAGGGAATAGGGAGGCCCAAGGAGAGGGAGAGAGATGGAGGGAACGGCCAGTCAGTGGAGCAGTCAGAGCACACCACATTTACCTGTTAAGTTAGCTGTCTTATATGGGTGCAGTCCATGACGTCCCAAAACAGTTACCATAGTAACATCAAAGATCACTGATTGCATATCACCACGATGGATATAATAATGATGAAAAAATTTGAGATATTGAGAGAATTACCAAAATGTGACACAGAGACACAAAATGAGCACATGTTCTTGGAAAAGTAGTGCCAAAAGACTTGCTTGACTCAGGATTGCCACAAACCTTCAATTTTTAAAAAATGCAGTATCTGTGAAGTATGATAAAATAAGGTATGCCTGTATTCAAAAGGCATAAACGAAGCTAGCAGAGTGCTAGATCGTAGACACATTCTGCCCTCCGATCTGGATACATATAGCTTCCTGACAACAGGGAAAGCCAGTCTCAAATTTAGAATTCTTGGACTCCTTGAAGTTTTGCACCAAAATGCGGCAATACCATTGAGCTGGCCCCCAGCCAGCAGCCCACCCCTTTTCCCTCCCACCCCAGTCCCGCCCCCGACACCCCAAGGGGCCTGCACACACCGTGGGTGCCCTACACACCCTCCATCCACAGCCCACCAGCAGCTGTCCCTGGGCTCTAGGGATGTGCGAACTGGTGGTGTGGTCCACCCTCACGAACACAGATGCAGGAACACGGTCCCCTCAGGCCCTCAGCAGCCATTGGCAGGAATTCTGGGCTCCCAGTACTCTGAGCCTGTTTAAGAGTAGCATGGACACAGGTGGACACACCCCTTGGGCCCATGGAAGGGGACACAGCTGAAAGGGGGCTTGAAGCACGGAGCCCAGGGCAGGAGTCCCTCTTGTGCAGTAAGAAGGCAGGACTGTACTCGATAATTAAGCCTGACAGGGACACCTGGGTGGCTGAAACCCCAAGAGAAGACGCGTGCCTCAGAATCAGCCCCTTCACATCTTCCTCCTCTGCAGGCAGATACAGAGAAGGGACAGCCCCTGCCCTTGGAGCCTGCTGTCCCCCGGGGAAATGGCTCTCTTCAGCTCCTTTAGCAAGATAATCCTAAACCCTAAGGCAGCCTGCACTGGGAGAGGGGGGCAACTCCCTCAATCAGAGCTCTGGAACTGAAGCAAGAACTCGGAGAGGGACTGGCAGGCCACAGGTGTGGACAGAGATCGGCCGCCTGGGCCCTGGAGTGCTCCAGCACCCGAAAGTGAGCTACACAGTGCAGCAAGCCTCAAGCACTCTTTGCAGAAATTCAAAGCTCTTCAGAGTTTAATAACAGACTAAGAGTTTGAAAATACAAAGAAACGACTAAACCCACTTGAGGAAAAGTATGTTTTCATTTTGACTTCAGAGCAACGGAAGGCTCCTTGCCTTTCCTAACTTTTCGCTCCAATCTATTATCCCAGAAGGACACTGGAAACTCAATCTGAAGGACTCAAAAGCACCTGCACACCAAGAAGTGAGGCAGGCCACAAAGCGGGTGGATGTGCTTCCAGGGGGCCTGAAGAGATGCTCTCCAGAGTCTCCCGCCGTGTTGACCTGGAGTGTGACGTTCAACATCAGAGCTTTTTGATCCTCCTCTGGCAGATACGTTATAAAGACTATGGGAGGGAGCTGTCTCAGGCAGGAAGAGGTGCTGGGAAACTCAGCACATTCAGAGCTTGCCTTTCCACGTGGTTCCTGCCTTCCCTTCAGTTCCTGGGCTCTCCTGCAGCTTCAAGTTCAAAGGACAAAGTGAAGAGCCATAAGCTTCAAATGAAAGAGCAAAGGCACTCCGAGGCCCTGCAGCAGTCTGCAGCCTGCCAGCAGCTGTCTGGAGTCACCTCCTCTCTGAGCTTGTTGATTCGGCTTTGATTGTTTCTAAATCCAATTATTTCTCCGCTTGGGAAAGCTTCTGGTGATCAAACATGAAGTCTCGGCTTGTGCTGAAGCAATGGGTGATTTCTCGGAAGGAAGGAAAACCGCGTGTGCGTGTCCCTGTACCAAGGCCTGCATCTGCCCACGAGGGCTCTCCGGATCCCCGCTCCCCAGAACCTCCTGGAATGCACATGTGTTATCCATCACTGTTACCCAAATGCTTCCACACAACACCAGGTGGGTTTACCTTGGTACATGGCAGGAGAAATCGGGCAGCTGATCCCTAGGGCCTCATCCTCTGGGAACGTCTCACAGAAGTCCTGCAGCATGGCCATCCCCAGGCCTTGGCGACGGTGTTTCCTCCTGACAAACACGGTATCGAAGACAGGCAGCAGGTAGCATGCACCGGTGCCATCGCCACACAGGCTGCCTGCGGGGAACACAAGAGATACACGCTGTCCCCTGGGCTTGTTGCTGACCCAGCAGGACCCTGCGGGGCCCCTGCACAGCCAGAGCCATGGGTAGCACCTGGAAGCAAGGTGAGCTTCACAACCTAGAAAACTGATGCTAAAATAGCAGTTCATTTCAAACTACCAGATCTCCAGTTGACTGATCAGTTTTCTTTAAAATCTCATGTTATTAATTGCTACAAGGGCAACCACTACACCACTGGACTGAAATGAGAAGCGAACCTGGAGGACTAAGCAGAGCAAGGCCGCTCAGGCACCAGCCTCCTCAGATCCCTCTCCTCACCGGGCATGGTTCGCCGAGACCCTTGGAGCCAAAGAGCAGTATCTGGGCAACATCAGAGGTCTCCCTGCAGGAGTGAAACCTGAAGTCAGGGGATGTGGGCTGGGAGACCAACCCAACCCATCATCTCTAGGGTAGGAAATCGTTTCAGTAACTCTTTAACAAGGGTTCCCTGTGTCCAACTACAGCACCAGGCCCTGCTTCCCATGAAACACTGATGGCCTTGCTGAGTACAGCAAGACAGGTGACATTTGGCACCCTCCCAACCTTTCCACCCTGAACTTGATCACAACCAAGTTCAACACCAGCACAACTGCCATTTCTGCAGTGAGAACTTGGCCTTGCAGCCAGTCACTTCTGTCATCACCCTAACCAGAAAATCAATTCCAAAGGAAGCCTACTACCTCACCTTCCACTGCACGGGTGCCTGTGCCCTCGATGCAGTGGAATGGGAAAACAAATATGTAGCATATTCAGCTCCTGTGGGAAGAGATGGTATTTGTCCCTGCCAAGATTCAGAAAGTGGTTAATTTCCAAAAAAAAAAAAAAAAAAAATACTCAGATGCTAATAAGCCAAACTGAATTGCAACGATACACACTACTATAGTGATTTGTTTGCAAAAAATGGCCGCAATTATTCCCCTCCTGTATCCACACTGATTTTGAATCTGATTTTGAAGCTCCTCCCATCCAGAGATGGGGTCAGTTTCCCCTCACCGTCAATCTGGGCTGGCCTTGTGATGTGCTTTGAGTAACAGAATGAGGCAGAGTGACACCATGACAATTCTAAGCCCGGGCTCCATGGGGCCCTGTGCACCTCTATTCTCTCTGAGATGCCAGTGACACACCACAAAACCCAGCCCAGGCCAGCCTGCTAAAGGAATATGGCCCAGGCACTCCTACAGTCCCAGCCAACATCTAGACAGCCCCAAGAAGCAGAGCCTCCTACCTGATGGGCAGGTCACCACAGGCACACAGCAAGTCCAGCTAGACTAGAAATATACCCAGCTGAGGCCAGCCCACACTGCCAACCAAAACAATTGTAAACTAAATAAAAAATTATGATTTTATGCCAACAATGAATTTAAAAATAATCTATGGCCAACAAAGAACCTCAATTCACTTGAGACAATAATTGTAAAATATTTAGGATTTCAACCTCTATGTGCTTGAGATGCTAATACCAACTTATTTGGAATTATACTACTTTAATTTATAGAAGATAAGAACAATGTTTTTCTAATGGTGAAGACTTCCAATGTTAAAAAGGTTTAAAATTAAATACAGATGCAATTCTATTCACAATAGCACTAAAAAGAAGTAAATACTTAGGAATATATTTAACAAAAGAACTGCAAGTCTTGAACACGGAAAACTAGGAAACATTGCTGAGGAGAAATAAGGAAAATCTAAATAAATAAAAAGAAATTCCATGTTCATGGACTGGATGACTCAATACTATTAAGATGGCTATTTTTCCCAAATTGATCTTCAAGTTCAATGTTAGTCCTATCAAAATCCCAGCAGGCTGTTTTTTTTTTTTTTTAGAAATTGATAAGCTAATACTAAAACTCATATGAGTCTCTAAATTAACGAAAGTTTCGAAAAAGAAGAGCAAAGTTGAAGTCTCATGCTACACAATTTCAAAGATTATTATAAAGTCAAGGTAATGAAGACCATGTGATACTGGCACAAGGATAGGCACATAGATCAATGGAACAGAACTGAGAGTCCAGGAATAAACTCTCATACTTCGATTTCAACACAGGTGTCACAGCATTTCAATGGGGAAAGGACAGACTTTTCAATAAATGGCAGTGGGATGACTGGACATCCATATGCAAAAAAAAAAAAAAAAAATGAATCCTGGCCCAGACCTAACACTCCTCACAAAAATTAACTCAAAATGGATCATAGACCTAAATGTAAATGTAAAAGTATAAAACTCCCAGAGGATCACACAGGAGAAAATCTGGATGACCTTTGGTTTGGTCAGCCAGCTCTGAAGCTCTCGCTGTGCCGAGTCTGAGGCTCTGCCCCTGTAGCTCCAGGGCCCCCACCGGGCCTGCAACTCCACTTCCGAGACTCCAGAGTTGTGCCTGGACCCCAAGACCCCACCACTGAGTCCCCACCACTACCGCTGGGCCTGCAGAACCTCCCTGAGGTCCAACACTTCACTCAGGACTCCCCAGCCCTGAGCAGCCATCACTCCTGGAGTTGATTCGAGAGACTCCCCAGAAGAGAAAACAGGTGCCCTGCATTCCTATTAACCCAGAGGCCAGAGAAGAGGAGCCAGATGAGAAGAAACCAGCAAAAGAACCCTGGCAACATGAAAGAACAAAATAGTTTGACACCCCCAAGAGAACACAATGAAGCTACAACAGTGGGCTCCACCCACAAGGAAATTGCCAAAATGAAAGAAATGGAATTCAGAATATGGATGGCAAATAAGATGATTGGAATTGAAGAGAAAGTTGAAAACCAACAAAAAGAAGCTAAAAAATATTTCAGGAAATCAATGAAAAAATGAAAAAGAGAGCTAGACAACATAAAAAAGGATATACTAGAACTTAAAGAAATGAAAGAGTTATTCAGGGAATTTCAAAATGCAGTTGAAAGCTTTAACAACAAGTGAAACCAAGGAGAACAAAGACGCTCAGAGCTTGAAGACAAGACTCTCAAGACAACCCAATCATTCAGAGAGGCAGAGAAGAGTATAAAAAAAGTCCCAGCAATCACTGAGAGAGATATGGGACTATGTGAAGCAAACTAATGTTCAAATTATAGGTATCCCTGGGGGTGAAGAAGAAAGTGCTAAAAGCATGGAAAACCTATATGAGGAAATTATTGAGGAAAACTTCCCAGGTATCGCCAGATACATACAGACATACAGATACAAGATGGACACTGAACACCAGGAAGATTCATAGCGAACAGGTGATCTTCAAGACACATAGTAATCAACCTGGCCAAAGTCAAAATGAAGGAGAAAATTCTGCAAACAGCAAGACAAAAGCATCAAATAACCTACAAAGGAAAACCCATCAGGCTAACTGCAGACTTCTCAGCTGCTGTGGCTCTGTACAGCATTTTAAGAACTTCTCTAAAAATCCAAATTCAAGTCAAGTAGTCATAGTCGCTAGTCAAAGAGAATGAGTGCTGGCTGAGCACAGTGGCTCACACCTGTAATCCCAGCATTCTGGGAGGCCAAGGAGGGAGGATCGCTTGAGCTCGGGAGTTTGCGACCAGCCTGAGCAAGAGCAAGACCCCATCTCAACTAAAAATAGAAAAAATTAGCTGGGCGTGGTAGCTGTGCCTATAGTCCCAGCTACTGAGGAGGCTGAGGCAGGAGGATTGCTTGAGCCCAGGAGTTTGAGGTTGCTGTGAGCTGACGCCACAGCACTCTAGCTGGGACAACAGAGCTAGACTCTGTCTCAAAAAAAAAAAAAGAATGATTGCAAATGATGAAGATATCTGGGACACTCCTAAACTACAGAAACTCCAAACAGAAATGGCTAAGGTTGCCCTTGTTTTCTTCCCTTCAATGCTAATAGTTTTGTGGACTGTTGATTTTAGAATGAGAGTTAAAGTAAAACCTCACTAGTTCTGATAATCTAGGGAGAATATCAGCATGAAATAGTGAAATGACTGGTGCCAATGTTTTATAAGAAAGGCAATTAATTATAGAACCGTCAGACAAAGGGAGAACCTCAAACCAGCCTATTAGCAAAATATTTGTCCAAAGAGAGGTCTACCTGAAAATATTCATTCTATATAAAGGCATCCACTTGCTTGAAAACTGAATGGGCACTTCAGCAATAATGAGGCACAAACTACTGATACACACATTGACTGGATGAATCTCATAGGCATTATACTGAGTGAAAGAAGTCAATCTCAAAAGGCTAAATACTGTATGAGTCCATTTATATGAGACAAAACTATAGTGATGGAGAATAAACCAGTGGTTGCCAGGGATAAAGTTTTTTTTGGGGGGGGGGGGGCGAGGGAATGATGAAACTATTTTTACTTTTATTGTGTTTGTGGTTATATGAAACTATACACCTATACATGGGTTAAAATTCATAGAACTTCAAAGCCCCCCAAGAGTCAATTTCACTCTATGATAATTTTTTTAAATAAGATTTGAAGTCACAGCTCACAAAAAAGGAATGTGCTAAGATGCTTAGAAGCAATGTACACTCTTCAGTAGGTAAAATCTGGCCCCTGTGATCCTATTTATGCCATGAATTTGTACATTTTGTTTTCCTCACAGGATGAAATTATAAATATAAACCTATATATTCAGCCTAGCCCAAGCTAAATTAACAGATATTCTGAATCATATGGATCTAAATTTAGGAAAAGAAATTGTCCTGCTGAAAAGTGGAGAAGCATGCCATGTGCTGTGCCCATATCCTAAGCATCAACATGTTACATAACAGTGTGACAAGCACCAAAAACAGAACCAGGACTGCAGAAACTCGTTAATGGCTCTGAACTTCTCAATGATAAGCCCCTCCTCTAGTCAACTAAACCCCATGTATTCACTAGTGAGTCTTCATAAATTATATATGCAAAATAATAAAATATTATAAAACGTATCTAATCACCATCTAAACCAGTTTTGTTTAATTTACCTGCATGTCGCTAATAGCAAGCATTTTTTAATTTATCTAAAAATAAATCGCTCTCTCAACTTACAGAAACAGATGGGAAGGCCAAGGTATGAAATTCTATGATCTATACCTAATCAGAATCTCTCTTAGGTAATGGTGGTGGAATGAAGTGGTCACTCAAATCGTCATATATAACAACTCTTTTAAAATAAATTAAAAAACGTTTAAAGACACTGCAAGGCATCCAAAAGCAGATAGAAGCCAGAGGAAAATTTAATTTCAGAAAATCGTAACTGGAATAGATAAAATTTGTGAGTTTGCAGCTTACCAGCCCCAGGGTATAATTCCACCCCCCAACACTACAGAAAACTGCTGTGGAAAACCACAGCCTTAACAGCTAAATGTATCAGATATCAAATTCAGCACTGAGAAAGGAGCAGAAATTTAAAGAGCAAGTCCTAGCAGCATGAGAACCACAGAATGAGTGAGACTCAAACTCAGAACATAAACTTCCCAAATCCCTGGCTTGTAGCTAACCTCCATGTGAGTGAAGGAGATCCCAAGGGACCCAGCAAAAAAGAAGTCAGAGACCAGAGAGACATCCACTCTTGAAAGATGGTACTACACAGGATCAGATCTGTGAATTTGACACTTCCCTTAACCAAAGACATTCCTCAACGTGGGCGGTTCTAGTGGCAAAAATCTGAAGCCAAATGGTTTGAAGGGTCAGAGTACAGAGTTCAAAACTGGCAGAAACAAGGAAACCATAGATAGGGTAAGCCACATCCATGTCCAGATCTTTGTCTGACCACCAATTCTGCAGGCACAGGGAAGAGCAGTACAGGGCCATGCTAAAGAAGCAGCCATGGGAAGCCATACAAACAGACATCAACAGCTGCATATCACAAGGGAGACAAAATTTACAGTTCGAATCCAGGCCAGTTAAATGCCTGCTAGAACGAAAATCCAACAATCCTCAGAAAACACAAAGGAACTCAGTTGCTGCCATGTACTTGCAACAATTGGTTTTCAACCAAAAATTACTAAATGTGCAAAGAAACAGGAAGGTGTGACCCATGCTCAGGAAAAAAAGGTGGTCAATATAAGTGATTTCAAATAGGCCCAGATATTAGCAGATAAGGACTTCAGCAGATAAGGCAGATGAACCTGAATGTAGATCAAGAGAATTTATCTAACCAAAGGAGAGAGAAAAATGTTTAAAGAAAAATAAAATTCCAGAGACCTGTAAGACAATATGAAGCACCCAACATACGTAAAACTGGAATCCCAGAAAAAGAACAGAGTGAGTGGTATAAAAAATATTTGAAGAAATAATGGTCAAAAACTTCCCAAATTTGGTAGAAAACAATAACTTACAGATTCAAGAAGCTCAATAAACCCCAAAAAGGATAAAAAAAAAAAAAGAAAAAGAAAAAGAAAAAAGAAAACCACTCCTATACTGCTATGGTTTGAATGTGTGCCCCCTCCAAAAAACATGTTGAAACTGAATCCTCATTGTGGCAGAATTAAGAGGTGGGGCCTTTCTAGGAAGAGATTAAGTGTGAGGGATCTGTCCTCATGAATGGATTAGTACCAGCAACTTGATCTTGGACTTCCCAGCCTCTGGAACTGTGAGAAATAAATTTCTGTCATTTATAAATTACCCAATCTCATGTAATTTTTTTATAGCAGTACAAATGCACTAAGACATAGACACATCACAGTCAACCGTAAAAAAAAAAAGAAAAAAAGGCCGAAGTTAAAGTTTGAAAATAGTCAAAGAAAAATGACACATTGTATATGAGGGGACAAAAATTAGAGTAATGGCTAACTTTTCACCAGAAATTATGAAAGTGGGCCAGGCACGGTGTAACGCCTGTAATCCTAGCACCTTGGCAGGCAGAGGTGGGAAGATTGCTTGAAGTCAGGAGTTTGAGACCAGCCTGAGCAAGAATGACAACCCGCCTCTACAAAAAATAAGAAAATTAACCAGGCATGGTGGCACGTGCCTGTAATCCTAGCTACTTGGGAAGCTGAGGCAGAGGATATCTCTTGAGCCCAGGAGTTTGAAGTTGCAGTGAGCTATGATGATGCCACTGAAGTCTAGCCAGAGTAACAGAGCGAGACTCTGTCTCAAAAAAAAAAAAAGAAAGAAAGAAAGAAAGAAAAGAAAGGAAAAGAAAAAAGAAATTATGAAAGCTAGAAAATATCAGAGCAACATATTCAAAGTGCTGAAAGAAAAGAAACCATTTCTAATAATTCCATATCCAGATAAACTGTCTTTCAAGCATGGAAGTCAAATAAAATAAAAATATTTTCAGTAAAACTAACAGAATTTGTTGCCAACAGAATGGCACTACAACAAATGCTACGAAAATTATTTAAACCTGAAGGAAAACGACCACTGGATGGCAACTTGGACCTATACAAAAAAAAAAAAAAAATTCTAAAGGTAAATATGTGAGTAAATATTTTTAAATTATCAGTTCTTTCTTTTTTAAAATATCTTTTAAAAACATGACTACTTAGTAAAACGCAGTATTGATAGGCTTATAACATAAACAGAAATCTAATATATAACAATAGCTCTAGTAAATAAAATGAGGAACAAATAAAAATATACTGCTGCAAAGGTTTCTATATTTTACCTAAAGTAATTCAATATTATCTAAGGAACTTGGGATAATTTTATGATGCATATGGAATCCTTAGAGCAAACAAATTTAAAAAATGCAAAAAGATAGAGCTAGACAGGAGGGTCACTTGATCCCAGAAGTTCAAGGCTGAAGTGAGCTATGAAAGTAAAATGAAATACTAAAAAATATTTGATTAAAATAAAAGAAGACAGAAAAATAAAAACAAAGGAACAAAAAGATGACATGAAATAAGTTGCAAAAGGGATGACCTAAGTATAACCATATCAATAATTAAATGTAGACAGACTAACTTCCAATCAAAAGACAGAGACTGTTAAGACTAGATTCACAATCTAAGACCCAATTTTATGCCGTCAGAAAAGAAAACATGCTCTAAAAATAAAGACATAAATAGACTAAATCCAAAAAAGTAAAAGCTGGAAAATATGTCTCATGCAAACAGTAAGCATAAGAAAAATGAAGTGTCTATATTAATAAGACAAAGTAGATTTTATAACACGAAATATTACTGGAGACAACTGGGGATACTTCATGCTGATAAAATGGTCAATATATCAGGTAGCTATAACAATTATAAATATAGATGTGACTAATAAGAAAGCTTTAAAATACATAAAGTAAACCTGACAGAACTAAAGGAAGAAAGAGATGAATCCACAATCAGAGGTAAAGACTTTAACAGACTTCTCTCAGAAAGTGGCATACCTGGACAAAAGTATCAATAAGAATGTGGCTATGAATGACACCATCAATCACCTTCAGCTAACTGACAGTTCTGGGACACTACAGCCAAGACCTGGAGAATATACACACTCTTGCGAGTCCATGTGGGATGTTCACAAAGACAGAGCACACACTGGGCCATAAAACAACTCTCAATAGTTCTCAGAATATTAAAATACAGCCAAATATAATGTCTCACTGCAGTAGAATTAAACTGGAAATCAACAAAAAATTAAACACCTGAGATAGCCCCCAAATATCTGGAAATTAAAAACTCACTTTTAAAGACCCATAGAAATCACAAAGTAAATTAGAAAATATTTTCAACTGCACAATAATAAAAATTGATAAATTAGACTTCATCAAAACTAAGAACCTCTGCTCTTTGAAAAAACAGTCACCAAAATGAAAATGTTTTCAAACATATATCTGACAAAGAACTGCTAACTAAAATACATAAAGAATTCTCAAAGCTCAGTAATACGAAAACAACCCAATTTTAAAAATAGGCAAAAATATTTAAACAGACACTTCATCAAATAAGATATATGAACATCAAATAAGCACATGAATACATGTTTGATATCATTCATCATTAGGGAAATGTAAATTAAAACCCAAATTAGATACTACTTCACACTTTATAGAATGGCTAAAATTAAGAAGACTGACAATACTAAGTACTAACAAGGAAGATGAACAACTGGAACTCTCATACGTTGCTGGTGGTAATATATAGAGTGATTCCAGGGAAATATTTTTATTTTGCCTCTCCAAAAATAAGTTAATCCAGAAATAGGCAGTAAAATATTTTAAGTTGGCAATGTATACATGAAAAGTGTATTTGCTTTCTTTAATTTTCTGTAGGTTTGATACTTTTCAAACCAACTACATCACTGAGTAACTAAAAATCAATTGTCACTTAACAAAACAGTTCATTGATGAAAACAATGCAATCTAGCTAGCAGCTTCAGAGAACTTTCCACTGAATTTGTGGAAGTCATCAGAAATGAGAGGCACAAATTCAAGCACCTCATCTGATTGGCCTCAGCTCAACGTCTTCAAGTCCTCCTTCCACTCCCAGGCTCTGAGTCTGCCTGGGGAAGAACGGGGCAGCCACAGGCAACCTCTGCCTCCTCCACGGGACCAGGAGCCCTTGGTATTGCAGCCTTCAGAAGCAGCAGCAGGACCAGGCAAGACCACAGTCAAGCTCCTTCTGCGCCGTACCTGTCGTTCCCACGCATGGAGTTGGAATCTGCTAACAGTTTTTGTTACTATTAGTAGGAAGGTTCTGTTACAGATTCAAGACCAGCCATTTGGTAGGAAATGACAACTAATGAGTCTCCCAGGAAAGAAGAATTACGAAAAGGTTCCCTTTGATTTTAATAATTCTCCAGGTCGGTTGGTCTATCTTAACGACTACAGGACAGGACCATTCGAAAAAGTGAAATGTCACATCAAAATCAAAGAGCAAGTGGCTACCATGACGAAAGGAGGTGAAAGACACAGGTGCCTCTATGACTGACCCTGACAAATAATGAATAAATAGTAAATACAGACACTTTGAAAAAAAGTGAGGAGTGCAGATTTATTCCATCCTGGACAGAGCATATGCACAGCATGGCTCCAAACCAAACTCAGCCTCTTCATCCCCTGCGAAAAACTCAGAGAACAGTTCATCCGTGGTGGCTCACTGGGAAAATTAATTTTTGCTAAAATTGGCAAGTTTGTAAAAACCAAATGACAGTGCTGGGACCAACTGAGTGAAAGCTGTTGACAGACTTTAAAAATTACACCTGTAGACCCAGCTACTCTGGAGGCTGAGGCAGGATGATCGCTTGAGCTCAGGCGTTCAAGGCCAGCCTGGACAATAGAGCAAGACCCTGTCTCTTAAAAAAAAAAAAAAAATTAAAGAAAGCAAATTTTAAATAGAGACCAATCCCTTCAGTAAAATGGTACTCGTTCCACATTTGCCACTTGTCACTGACCCTCAAGTCACAATCTTTTAACCTAACATTGTTATTGCCGGACTCCCTCTCTTCTGAGGTAATGTCTATAAATCTTGGCATCCGGTGTGCTTTCACTCCACATGTCAGCTCTTAGCGATGGTATTTTTCCTGACAGCTAATTAATAACATCAAAGGAAAAAAATGAAAAAGCAATGTGCTCGCAAAGTCAGTTTACACCATTAATCGCAACAAGTTTTTAAAGGGGGACATGGCACTGTCTGGGAATCAAAGGGACATGCTTTGCAGACTGTTTGCCAGTGAGATGAGACATGTGGTGACAATGAAATCCACACCTTGGGTTTATTTACAGCGCAGCTTAATTAGTGATACTTCCTGCGCCAGAAGATCCCCTCGGTGTAACACTTGCGCTAAGAGAGCCCTCCCAGCCTGGGGGGACATCTGGAGAGCCCGCCCTCACCCCAGCCTGAGACGATGGCGGCGTGTCCCTCACCTTTCATTTTGGTTGTGTAAAATCCAACAGCTGCTCCGTGTCTCCACAGAATTTTAGCTTGCTCCTTCGCAGAGTGAGGTAGAAAAAACATGTCGTCATCATCCAAATTTCTCTCCAATCTTCCAAAAATAATGACATTCAGGATGAAAAGCACAATCCTTTCCCCAAATGACTGAACCTTTGAGGGGGAAAAAAAAAAAAAAGGAACAACAATAATCAAGTGAGACCAGAGAGGAAAGTCAGACACGATAAATTTCGTGCTTGGATTCAACCCACACGTCGTCGGGGCCAGGTGTGTGCTGCACCATCAGAGGATACTTTCTGTGCTCAAGAGCCAACGTGTGAATCATGGTGTCTCACAGGGGTTTTCACACCACTGACCGGCGCGGCCTCCAGGAGCGAGGAACGATGCCAGAGGAGGCTCCCGGGTCCCCAGGGCCATGGACGTGGAATGTAAGTCCACGGAGCACAGTCACTGGCTAACGAGACAGGAGGTTAACTGCAGGAGGGCCCGGGCATTTCCCGCATTTCAGCAGATTCTCACTGGATGTAGTCCTGAAATAAACCAAATCTGCCATTTTTACAACAGCAGGGTCCTGGCCCTCAGGAGGAGGATAAACAAGTGGGGAGATCAATTGCTACACCAAAAGCAACTGATTTCCAATGGCTTGTGACAGATTTGGAACCTCCACTGGAGTCCCAATCCCAGAGAATTACCAGGACTCAAGGCCCACCCCGTTCTAAGGCTGTAAAATAGAACCTTCTCTGGCCCACAGCGACATCATCACAAGTGAGGAAATTAAATTGTGGTCAAAGTCAGGCCCACACAGAGTTAGAAGCTTTCTCCTTCACCAGCCGAAATGACTTCATGCTTCGGCCTGTTAAAATTCTCTGCATTCGTGGAGCCCACAGATGGCAATACGGGGCAGAAACTAAGGCCCCCCGCTCCTGTCCTCGTGGCAGATTTAGCTGTCTGACTAAGCCTGGACAGGGTCTCGGAATCCTCCTAAATGCAGCCCTTCGGGCAGCCACAAGCAACTGCTAAAATGTGGCACAGGAGATGAAACCAATCAGCCATTTACGAAGTGACAGTACTGTCGAATTGGAGTTTACTCGAACAACACTGCCATGTGACGGCCTATGCGTGCACGTGTGTTTGTCACCTCGTCCCATACATCACCACCAGATCAACAACTGCCATTAACTTGGGCTGTGACTTCTATCCCTGTGCTACCATTTGATTCTCACCACCCTCTGGGGAGGTCCTGGGTCACAGGTGAGGAAACTGAAGTTCAAAGCGTTAGGGAAGTGATTGCATTTATTGATTTCCCTGCCTCATTTCAAAGAGGACTTGAGGCAGCTGGAGCAGGGCAAGCTCAAAGCAATAGGCCAGGGCTCCTGTGTCCAGCCAGTGGCTCCCTTCCGCATCTTCAACTACCAGAAGTGAGATTATGGGAAAGGGGAAGTTTAATACAAATATTAATGCTTGGTTTTCTATTTAATACTTGACCCTTAAATATCATCATCATCATCAGTTGTGGCTGTGGGTTCTCAGCATGGCTTTGCTGGGAGATCTTCAGCAACTCACAACCTCTTTGAGCTTTGGTTTCTTCCACTGGTCAAGGGAGAATATCACTTAAGTGGTCTCTAAAACACTTGCATGTTTTTTAAATGCTCTGATAATAAAATTAAAGCAGCTTGCAGCACCCTAGCAAATGGCACAAAGTGCTCAGTGCCGATAAACTTACGGATCGGCCAGAGTATAAAATATTTCACCTTCATCTGGAGCTAGATCTTAGATGTGAAAAAGATTTGGGGAAACCACACCAGCTCAGCTCTGAGAAGCTGCCACATTTTGTATCTCAGACAGTGGCAGCCAAAGCAAGCTCAGCCTTTCAGAATAACTAGCTAGTCACAAAACCAGATCAGAGTGATGTGGGAGGTTATATTTTTCGACTTATAAAACCAAAACGTTCAGAGGAAAGCCAGAAGAGAAAAGCAGACTGCATCTGGCAGAAGGGAAATATCCAATCAAAAGCTGGCAGGAGAAAAAGGAAAAAAAAAGAAAATGCACTTAATTTGTCCAATTTCATTACAGGGGAAAAAATGTGCGACATGTGATTTTGACTTAGAAATCTTTCTGAAAACACAAAACTAAAATCCAGTTCTAATCCCTCATTAGGACAACTAATTATGTTAACAGAAAGAGCATTAAGAAAGCTTTTTTTGGTGGTAATTTGTGAAGAAGAGCTGGCTAAGAAACAAAATGTAATTAAAAGGAAAAGAAAAAAAAAAGTCTAGACCCAAAGTTCTACAAATGGAGAGAGGAAATAACCCCATGCATAGCTGGGGAAGGATAGATCTTTACAACGTGGCTCATTAAGCGGAAATAACATCCAAGTTTCTTTCTGTTCACAATGCAGACCACATTTTCAGAAAATGCATGGGGTTTCCTCAACTAAACTTAGAAGAGATGACAAATGAAAGAAGTAACCACTCTTGTTCTGAAAAATTAGAGAGCCAATCATAGCCTTCCTAGCAGGCAGAACAACCAATCACTAAATAGCCACCTGGCCCAACTGTGGCACAGGAGCTGGGATAGCAACACAAATGGTTCGACAGGCACCACACTGGGTACATCGTGCTCATCTTCTGAATCTCAAGCCATCATCAATTTGCTGGAAGAGAAATCTTTTCAAAATAACATCTATTGAGTCCATTAAAACCAGACCTAAAAAATACAACCCACAGAATGGGAAAAAAATATTTGCAAATCACATATATGATAAGGGACTTGCATCCAGGATGCCATATATGAAAAACTCTTACAACTTACCAGTAAAAAGTCAAATAACCCAATTAAAAAGGGGGCCAAGGATCTTAACAGATATTTTCCCAAAGAGGGTATATAACTGGCCAATAAACACATGAAAAGATGGTCAATATGCTTAGCCATCAGAGAAATGCAAACCAAAATCACAATGAGATACCATTTCACACCTACTAGGATGGATAACATAAAAGACAGACAATAATAAGTGTTGGCAAGGATATGGAGAGATTGAAGCCCTCAGACACTGCTGGTGAGAATGTAGCATGGTGCAACTGCTGGGAAGGCAGTTTGTCAGCTCCTCAATATGTCGGGCATAGAGTCACCATGTGACTAGCAATTACACTCCTAGGTATATCCCCAAGAGAACTGAAAATATATGTCCGCACAAAAACTTGTACATAAATGCTTATAGAAGTATTATTCATAATAGCCAAAAGCTGAAAACAAATGTCCATCAAATAGTGCATGGATAATAAACAAAATGTGTTATACCCATACAATGGACTATCATTCAGCCCAAAAAAGGAATGAAATACTGATACATTTCACAATATGGAAGAACCTTGAAAACATTACACTAAATCAAAGAGGCTAGTCAAAAAAGACCACCCACAGGATGACTCCATTTACATACAATGTTCAGAATAGGCAAATCCTCAGAGACAGTTTCCAGGGGCTGGGAAAAGAAGGGAATATGGGGTGACTGCTAATGGGCATGGGGACTTCTTTTTGGAGTGATAAAATGTTCTGGAATTAATAGTGATCAATATACAATGTTGTGAATATACTAAAGGTTACTGAATTATACACTTTAAGAATTAAGTTCATGGTATGCGAACTTTATATCAATGAAGCTGTTTGTTTAGGGGGGCAGGGAAAGAACTGAATTTTTTAAATTGTTCAGCAGGGAAAAAAAACTGTATTGTCAACTAATTCTCCAGACTGAACCTGAAAGAATACTGATATTTCATTAAGTATTTACAGGACCCATGAGGGGGACGGAATGGCATTCCATACAACTGTGGACAGACCCACGATTTCAAGACTGCAAAGAAGCACCACCATCTTTCTTCCCACCACAGAATTAAGATAAATATACTAATCAAATGAAAATAGACAGATGTGAGGAAAACAGTCCACACTCTCGGCTGGTCACTACCTTCCTCCTTAGCCTCTGCCCCCACCAAAGTTCAACAGAGAGGACTCCGCCTGGACCCTGAGGAGCTGCTGTGGCACCTGCCTTCACCCTTGCCATCCCAGGTCTCTGCTTTACAGCTGCTCAACAGAGCCACAGCTCTTCAAAGATTGCCAGGCCTGATGTCAGAGAGATGGAAGTTTGTACCCAGGTAAATCACTTACTGTCTGTGTTCATCTGCAAAACAAATACCTCGAAGATTCTAAAATTAGATAATCCCTATAAAGAGTCTCAGGTGATGCATAGGGTAGTATCTGACACAATTCTCTGACTCACAGTCACTAAGTGCCAGCAAACATTGTCTGAACACACCAAGCAGGACTTTCCCACAAAACAGAGTTAGTAAAGTTAATAAAGCCAAAACTTAATAAAGTTTTAAAACTTAGACATGAGGGGCCACTCAGGAAAGCAAGACAGACTTTCCACTTGGCAGATATCTGTTGCAGACAGTCATTTGTTACTATTTTCCTTGCTGGCAGGGTGTTATGGATTGAATTGTGTTCCCCACCCACACCCCACCCAAAAGATGCTGAAGTCCTAACCCGATTGTGATCCTATTTGGAAAGGGGGTCTTTGTAGATGATGAAGTCAAGATGAGGGCATCGGGGTGGTCCCTAATCCAATAGGACTGTGTCCTTATAAAAAGGGAGGATTTTGACAGAGACAGACATACGTAGATAGGAAATGATTTGATGGCATAGGGAGAAACTGTCTCTAAACCAAGGAACCCCCAGGGTTACTAGAAGCTAGGAGAGAGGCCTGGAACATTCTCTCTTACTGCCCTCCAAAGAAAGCAACCCTATCGATTCTTTGATTTCAGACTTCCAGGCTCCCGAACTGTGAGACAATCAATTTCTGTTTTAAGCCACCCAGTTCGGGGTACTTTATTACGGGAGCCCAAAGAAATGAATATACAAGGGTAGACTGATTTAAATTACTAACATGATATTAAGTACCATGACTTTTAAAACTTCTGTTGCAACATTCATTTAAAATGGCACCGACTCACCTTCATCAGCCCTTCTCTTGTGGGATCTGAGGTTCTCAGCACATCTTCCGTGAACCACCAGGACTGCTTTATGTAAACAGCCACGACTAAGGAGAAAGCCAGAGACAGTGACGATGTGCACACAGCAAGCAGCCAACAGAGGGGCAGTGCTAACCTCTAACAGGGTGCAAAGGAAAGGAAAGATTATTTGTGGGTCATGCAGGTGATATTTTTAGAGCTGAAGTTTTCTGAGCGTACTGACCAGGACATAGAGTGACCACTCTCTCCAGAAGGGGACTTCGCAGATGTTTCATAGGTGGCCTGGTGTTGACTCCAAAACAGGATATGCTCAATCTTGTTGGACAGAACTGGATACACCAATACTGACAAATTCAATGGTAAGAACTACCTCCTTTTCATGTTACAGACATTTACCAAAGTCCAATCATGTGCCACAAGTCAGAACTCCCCAAACTTAGTAAAACGCAACATTATCTAAGGGCACGGAATGAACCAACTTGGGTATCAAGCATCACCCCGGTGCTGGGCCTGGCACTGCCTTGTTTTACGTGATTGTCTTTCATTCTCACAATGAAACCGTTATTGGCATTTTTCTGAGGAAGACGCCGAAGCTCTGAGAGGCAAAGTAACTTGAAGGCAAGCGGCCAGGGCGCTGAGGAAGCCTGGGCCACTGCACTCTAAGTCCAGTGTTCCTTCCAAGAGGCCGGAACAGGGTGAATCATTCAGGGGTGGTGGGCCTGTCTGTGGATGAGAAGGTTCTGGAGCTAATATTTACAGGAGGAGAAGGGGAGGGACAACTCTCCTACTCCTACTCTCTCCCACCCCCGTCTGGACAGTCTCTGAGACCTGTTGATTCCATCTCAGAAACACCCCTCGAACCACTCTGGGCTTAGATGTGGGTCCCGCTGCTCAGTAGGGGCGACCTTGGACATACCCTCAACCTCCCTAAGCCCCGGCTCCTATCAGAGTTGCCCAAACTGATCACCCGAGGCGGCTGCGCAGTTCCAGTGAGGACCGGGTTTGAGATGCCAGCACCGGGCCTGGCACACGGTAGTGCCCAGCGTCTGCTAATCAATGAGCCGATTCTCTCCTCCTCCCCTCCTCATGTTGCAGCCACCACGTCCCATCAATTCCTGGGGCTGCCTCGTGATGGGATCTGTCCACTTCACTTCCAGCCCCAGGGGCCAGGTGGGACCAAGCCACCATCATCCCCACTGATGACCGAGACAGCGCATCGCCTGGTCCCCTGCCTTGGTCCCCCCACTGCCAATCCATCCCGACTAAGTGGTCACCCTAAAGGCGAACCCCACCATGGCCTCTGCCTCTTGTCTCTCAGCTCAGCAACCCTCCTTTCCTTGCTTAAGAATTACATTTTAAACACCAAAATTACTTTGGTTGTTTTCTGGCATCCTTTTTTATACCCTTTTTATCCTCATTTTTAAACCTGCTCCTCAAACCAGCTATACCTAAGCCTGAGCGTTCCGGAAGCCATAGAATTAAAAGACACATATTCCCAGTCAAACCTTTTTAGTTGAAGATTTGGAGGAAAATGTTAACATGGAGTAGAAAATAAAAGCTCTTGAACACTTAACATAAGGCTTGAGACTTTAAATTTTGTGGGCCACTTGGGGTAAACTGCCACAGTCTTCTTCCCCATTCCTCTCTGCCATTGGAGGAACTTTCATAGAGAACTCTGTGAAGACCAGGCTACAATTGCATTAGCTAGGTATTAAATATTAACTCTGCAGAACCGGCCTCTCCTCTCCAGAGACCAGTAGCATCTAACCCACTGTGTCAGTTTCATATCAGTGAACTGTATCATCTCTGACAGTGGCTCCAAAATTGACAGAGCCAGCTGGGAGAGAAGGCCAATTAAATGCTTGACAGCTGCCTTCATTTATGCAATTTAATTCATTTCCAAAATGGCACCTACCAGAACTTACAGGAGCTTTATAAAGCCATAAGGATTATTTTCCTGCTTAACAAGGTGAATCAATAAAAGATGTTCAATTTACTAATACGGTGTATTCCTGTAATACAGATGTTCAATTTACTAACACAGTTTCAAACAAGAAACCTGCTATGATGTGGTGTTTACATGGTACCCTGCGAGTTTCACGGTGCACTGCGGAGTACTAATTAGTCACACACACAAATTGTCACAAAACAGACTGAACTTCTCTTTTTTCAAAACTCATCTTAAACTGCTAAGTCGACAGCACATATAAAACATATCAATGGAAGTGAAGTCCAACCAAATTTACCAGTTTAAAATGAACTGCCCTCAAAAACAACTCCTGAAAAATAGAATCAGCCTTCTGGAGAGAGGCAGCTTTGGATCAATAAAGTATGACACCTAGTCCAGAGGAAAACAGCAAGGGGAAACGGTGGCAGAGCACCTGCAGAGAGGCTGTCCCCAGCTCAGCAAGGACAAATAATGGGTCCCGGGGCTGACAGTTGCCACAGTGCCAGCCGCAGGGCATCGCTGCTGAGACCCCGGAGTCAGCAAACTTGAAAAGTCAGAAAATGGAAACCACAACATTCCTGTTTTTAAGAAGGAAAAATACGATCCTGACCAGGACCCTTTGGCCCGCCACCACCTAGGGACCCGGAAGAGACTGGACACCCACAGAGAGCTAGCTGTGTGTGTCGTGGGCAGAGCAATCAACAGGGCGCCAGGAAGAGCCAGGCTCACTGCGCCAATTTAATCTCCCTGTCCCCCGAGTGACAGGTGACGTGGACCACACGGAAGATGTTAGTAATGGATTTCATTCTATGACACGCCAGGGTTTCTTAAACAAGTTAAGACAGTGAGGTCCCTAAGGCTAACTCCCAGTAGCCTGGATTCATCCGAGGCTCAGCAGGACCGACTGAATTCAGCCCTCCGTGGCTCAGTTCCCCCGGGGCTGATGATTAAGCCTCCATCCTTGCCCTGGGAGCTGGGAGCCTGGAGGGGAAGAGAGAGCTAAACAAGCTGCCCCAGCACAGGGCAGGGCGTGACAGGTGCTGGCATCCGGTGTCATGAGGATCCCGAGGAAGGGTTTGACTCTGCTGAGGGGAACCGGGAAAGCGTCCCCAGAGAGCTCCACTGGCTCTGGATCTCCGGGTTAGGTTTCAACGGGCAGAGGTGGCAGGCAAGGCCGCTGCAGGCAGGGGTCACCCGTGAGCAGAGGCACAGTCTCCTACAAGTACAGGGCCACATTCGGGGCATCCCAAGTAGCAGGGATAGGAGGGTGAGGACAGGGAGATAGGGCTGCAAACAGCATCTCAGCAAAACATTAGTGTCGTTCACTCACAAGCCTCTCATGGACTTCAGCACCAATCAGGAGCAAGTTGGCGCAGGCATTTTAGGTACAGCCCTACGTACTGTACCTGGTGTAGGAAAAAGAATTTGGACTTCAGAGCCAGGCAGGGCTCAGATTCTGGCTCCTCCAACAACTAGCTGCGCGGCCTTAACCCATTCTCTCCCCAGCCTTGATTCACCCACCTGTCAAACAGAGACCACAACATCCTCTTCTCTTATTTATGTAGGTTAGGTGAGAGTACACCTCACCAAACTGCATTTCCTAAAGTCTTTGAAGCTTTCCAGTAGTTTCTGGAAACTTCCTCCACGTGTTTCAAGCATCGCTTTGGGAATACAAAGAAGCATGAATAGGCTTTGTTATTCCGTCGTCAGTGAGAGGGTGGAAAGTGTTCTGTAACACTCCATCTCTCCCTGGGAGATCTTCTCCAAGCGTCTTTCTGCTCTGGTTGGCCCAGCTGGAGATCTGCCATCCTGTCTGTTCCCTCTGGTGGGTTCCCTCTGCTTCTCACACCCATTTCCTCATGATCACTCCGTTTACTACCAGAGACGGTCAGCCAGCCACGGCGTTCCTCTTTCTCCCCTCCCAGCGCAGTGCACCCACATAAGTGCCTGATGCGGGCACAGGAGATCTCCCAGCCAGATTTCTAACCCTTTTATCTTGCAGATTTCTTAAAGGAGCTAAATCCATTTTTATCTGATTTTTAAACCAACAAATAAACAAAATAATAATTTGAAAAACTTAGCATGATTTTTCCACAGTACAGGTCAGAGAGACCTGGTTGTCACCTGTCACCTTGGATGGTTGGGCTATGACAGCCAGGAGTGCTGCCCTGAGAAGGATTTTGAGGCCACAGCAGAACTCAGCAAGGAGAAGTGCTGTGACGAAGTAGCAAGGTCCAGCAGGTGACAGTGCAGGTGACTGTGCTTGCCAGCCTCTCCACCTGCCTCACACAGAGAACAGCAAGAGGCACCAGAGTGGCACATAGACCCTCCAGAGGTCACAATTCTGTAGCACATGCCACTTACTCAATGCATATGTAGATCAGCTAGTACATGCAAAGCACATACTACATCCACTCAAGGAAATTACATTAGACCCTGGCTTAAGAAACTCACAACGTAGAAGAAAAGCTAATGCCCCAGACATGAAGCAGAATAGACCAGGCTGTGTGCCGTGGGAAGGAGGGGAGGGGGTAGAAGGTCATTTGGACTGAGGGACCGGGAGAGTCTTCAATGGCATCTTCCCTGAGCAGGCCGGAAGAATGAGTCAGGCCACAGTAAGGGAAGAAGGCACCCAATCTCTCCCTCTGCCTCCCTCCTCCCTACCCTGCCCTGCCTCTAGAAAACACTATTCTACTCTTTACTTCTACAAGTCAACTTTCTCAGCATCTACATATGAGTGAGAGCATGTGGTATTTATTTTTCTACGCCTTGTTTATTTCACTTAACATAATGTTTCCCAAGCTCGTCCATGTTGCAGCAAATGACAGAAATTCATTCTCTTTTATGGCTAAAGAGCACTGTGTATATACCACACTGTCTTTATCCATTCACCTGTTGAATGGACAGTTAACTGGCTCAGTATCTTGGCTATTATGAATAGTGCTGCAATAAACGTGGGAGTGCAGAGATCTCTTCCACATACTGGCTTCATTTCCGTTTGACATATACCCAGAAATGGGATTGCTGGATCACATGATAGCTCTATTTTTAGTTTCTTTTTTTTTTTTTATGGTACAACACAATGAACCTTTTGTTTTTAATTTCAGAGTATTACAGGGGTACACACATTTTTTGGTTACATAATTTGCTTCTGTTTGAACTGAAATTATAAGTGTGCCCTTCACCCAGATAGTGTGCATTGTACCCGTTAGTGTGAATTTTCCCATCCCCTCCTCCCCCTCCCATCTGCTTGATTTCCGTTGAGTTTTACTTCCATATGTGCATATTAGTTTTGATCAATTAGTTCCAATTTAGTATTGAGTGCATGTGGTGTTTGTTTATCCATTTTTGTGATACTTCACTTAGAAGAATGGTCTCCAGTTCCATCCAGGCTGTACTAGATCACCATTTTTTATAGCTGAGCAGAACTCCATGGTACGCATATACCACATTCTATTAATCCACTCATGTATTGGTGGGCACTTGGGTTATTTCCACATCTTTGCAATTGTGAATGGTGCTGCTATAAACACTCGAGTACAGCTGTCTTTTTTATAAAATGTCTTTTTTTTTTCCCTTGGGTAAATACCTAGCAGTGGGATTGCTGGGTCGAATGGTTGGTCTACTTTTAGTTCTTTGAGTTATCCCCATACTACTTTTCATAGATGTTGCACTAGTTTGCAGTCCCACCAACACTATTTTTAGTTTTTTAAGGAACGTCCATACTGTTTCCCACAATGGCTGTACTACTTGACATTCCCACCGATAGTGTACCAACATCCCCCTTTCTCCACATCCTCACCAGCATTTGTTACTTTTTGTCTTTTTCATAATTGCCATTCTAACTAGGGTGAGGTGATATTTCATTGTGGTTTTGACTTGCATTTCCCTGATAATTAGTAATGTTGAACATTTTGTCATATACCTATTAGCTATCTGTATGTCTTCCTTTGAGAGATGTCTATTCAGCTCATTTACTCATCTTTTTAATCAGATTATTTGGGTTTTTTGCTGTTGAGTTATTTGAGTTCTTTGTATGCTCTGGATATTAATCCCTTGCTGGATGAATAGTTTGCAAATATTTTCTCCCATTCTGCAAGCTTTCTCTTCACTTTGTTGATTGTGTCCTTTTCTGTGCAGAAGATTTTTAGTTTGATAAAATCTCATTTGTCTGTTTTGCTTTTGTTTTTTCTTCTGTTTGTTTTGTTTTGTTTTGTTTTTTGAGACAGAGCTCATAGCAACCTCAAATTCCTGGGCTCAAGCGATCCTCCTGCCTCAGCCTCTTGAGTAGCTGGGACTACAGACTCGCACCACCATGCCTGGCTAATTTTTCCTATTTTGAGTAGAGACGGGGGTCTCTCTCTTGCTCAGGCTGGTCTCGAACTCCTGACCTCAAGCGATCCTCCCACCTTGGTCTCCCAGAATGATACAATTACAGGCGTGAGCCACCATGTCCAGTCTATTTTGCTTTTGTTGCCTGTGCTTTTGCTTTTGAGATCTCCTCTATAAAATCTCTGCCCAGATCAATATCCTCAAGCAGTTGTCCCCAACATTTTTGGCACCAGGGACTGGTTTCATGGAAGACAATTTTTCCATGGACCAGGGCAGGGGTTGGGGGGATGATTCAGGTGCATTACATTTATTGTGCAGTCAAACCTCTCTGCTAATGATAATCTGTATTTGCAGCTGCTCCCCAGCACTAGCCTCACCGCCTCAGCTCCACCTCAGATCATCAGGCATTAGATTCTCAGAAGGAGCAGCAAGATCCCTCATATGCGTGGTTTACAGTACAGTCCGAGTTCCTATGAGAATTTAATGCCGCAGCTGCTCTGACAGGAGACAGAGCTTATGCCATGATGCAAGGGATGGGGAATGGCTATAAATACAGATGAAGCTTCGCTGGCTTGCCAGCCACTCACCTCCTGCAGTGTGGCTAGGGTTCCCTACAGGCCATGAACCAATACCTGTCCACAGCCCAGGGACTGGGGGCTGCAGTACTAAAGCATTTCCCTTATGTTTTCTTCTAGTAGTTTCATAGTTTCCAGTCTTACTTGTAAGTCTTTAATTAATTTTGAGATGATTGTTGTATACTGTGAGAGATAGGGGTCTAGTGTCATTCTTCTACATATAGATATCCAGTTGTCCTGGTACCATTTACTGAAGAGACTGTCCTTTCTCCGATGAATGTTCTTGTTCTTGTCAAAAATCAATTGGTTATAAATACATGGACTTATTTCTGTGTTTTCTACTCTGTTTTTTTCCATTGGTCTATGTGTCCGTTTTTATGCTAGTATCATGTTTTGGTTACTATACATTTGTATTATATTTTGAAGTCTGGTAGTTTGATGCTTCCAGCTTTGTTCTTTTTGCTCAGGATTGCTTTGGCTAGTTGTGGTTCCATGTGAATTTTAGGATTGCTTTTTCTATTTCTATGAAGAATGTCATTGGTATTTTGATAGGGAATGCATTGAATCTATAGACCACTTTTGGTAGTATGGTCATTTTCCTAATATTAACTCTTCTAATCAACGCATATAGGATGTCTTTCCTTTTTGTGTGTGTGTCCTCTTCAATTTCTTTCAGCAGTGTTTTATAGTTTTCCTTGTAGAGATCTTTCACTTCCTTGGTTAAATTTATTCTTAGTTACTTCTGTTTTTTTTTGTAGCTACTGCAAATGGGTTTGCTTTCTTGATTTCTTTTTCCTCTAATTCATTGTTGTGGTATAGAAATACTACTGATTTTTTGTATACTGATTTTGTATCCTGCAACATTACTGAATTTATTTATCAGTTCTAAGAGTCTTTTTGAGTGGAGCTTTTAGGATTTTCTATATATTATATAAGATCATTTCATCTGTAAACTGGGACAATTTGATCTCCTCCTTTCCAATTTAGATGCCCTTTATTTCTTTCTCCTGCCTAGTTGCTCTGGCTAGGACTTCCAGTACTGTGCTGAATAAAAGTGATGAAAGTGGGCATCCTTGTCTTATTTCAGATCTTAGAGGTGAAGCGTTCAACTTTTCCCCATTCAATATGATATTAGCTATGGGTTTGTCATATATGGCCTTTATTATTTTGAAGTCTGTTCCTTATATTCCTAGTTTTTTGTGAGTTTTTATCATGAAGAGATGTTGAATTTTATTTAATGTTTTTTCTGCATCTTTTGAGATGATAATATAATTTTTATCTTTAATTCTTTTGATGCAATGTATCACATCTATTGATTTGTGCATGTTGAACTATCCTTATATCCTGGGGATGAATCCCACTTGATCATGGTGAATGATCTTTTTAAAGTGTTGTTGAATTCAATTTGCTAGTACTTTGTTGAGGATTTCTGCATCTATGCAGATATATATTGGCCTATAATTTCCTTTTTTTGTTGTGTCCTTGAATGGTTTTGGTATCAGGGTACTGCTGGCTTCACAGAATGAGTTTGAAAGAATTCTCTCATCTCTAATTTTCTGAAAGAGTTTGAAAATAATTGGTATTAGTTCTTTAAATGTTTGGTAGAATTCAGCAGTGAAGCCATCAGGTCCTGGACTCCTTGGAGACCTCTCATTGCTGACTTAGTCTCATTACTTGTAATTAATCTGTTCAAGTTTCCTTTTTCTTCTTAGTTCAATCTTAGTAGGCTGTATGTGTCCAGAAATTTATCTACTTCTGTGAGATTTTCTAATTTGTTGGCGTATAGTTGCTCATAATAGTTTCTAATGATCCTTTGTATTGCTCTGGTATCAATTGTAATGTCTTCTTTTTCATACCTGATTTATTTGAGTCTTTTCTCGTTTGTTCTTGGTTAGTCTAGCTAATGGTTTCTCAATTTTGTTTATCTTTTCAAAAAACCAACTTTCACTTGTTGATCTTTTGTATTTTTTTAGTCTTAGTTCAGTTTACTTCTGCTCTGATCTTTATTATTTCTTTTATTCTACTAATTATGGGTTTGGTTTGTTCTTGCTTTTCTAGTTCCTTGAGATTGTTAGTTTGTTTATTTGAAATCTTTTTATTTATTTATTTTTTGATATCGGTGTTTATTGCTGTAAACTTCCCTCTTAGAACTGTTTTTGCTATCTCCCATAGGTTTTAGTGTGTTGTGTTTCTATTTTCGTTTATTTCAAGATATTTTTTAATGTCCCTCTTATTTTCTTCATTGACTCATTGGTCATTCAGGAGCATGTTGCTTAATTTCCATGTTGCACTATTTTGATCTTCCTCTTGTTATTTATTTCTAGTTTTGTTCCATTGTGGTCAGAAAAGATACTTGATATGATTTCAATTCTTTTAAATTTGTTCAGGCTTTTTTGTGGCCTTACATGTGGTCTATCCTGGAAAATATTCCATGTGCTGATGAAAAGAATGTGTATTCTGCAGCTATTGGATGAAACGTTCTGTGAATATCTGTTAGGTCCATTTGGTCTAAAGTACAATTTAAATCTAATGTTTCTTTATTGATTTTCTGTCTAGACAGTCTGTCCAATGCTGAGAGTGTGATGTTAAAGACCCTACCTATTATTGTATTGGAGTCTCCCTTTAGATCTAATAATGTTTGCTTTATATATCTGGGTGCTTTGGTATTGGGTGCATATATATTTATAATTGCTATACTATTTTATCAAATTGCCCTCTTTATTGTTATAATTACCTTCTTCATCGATGTTTACCATTTTTAATTTAAAGGCTGTTTGATGTAAGTATACCTATTCCTGCTTGCTGTTGGATTCCATTTTTGTGGAATATCTTTTTTCATCCTTTCACTTTGAGTCTATATGTGTCTTTACAGATAAAGTGAGTTTCTTGTAGGCAGCATATAGTTGGGCCATGTTTTTTAATCCATTCAGCCAGTCTATATCTTTTAAGTGGGAATTTTAATCCACTTACATTGAAAGTTATTATTGATAGATGAGGACTTACTCCTGTCATTTTGTTCATTGTTATCCTTTGTTTTTTTTTTTTCTTTCTCTTTTACTGTTTATCATTGCAGTTTCATGGTTTTCTGTGGTGATAGGGCTTGATTCTTTTTCTCCTTCATGGATCTGCTCTCCCAGTAAGTTTTATACTTTTGCCTGTTTTATGATAGTGATTATCTTCTTCTTGCATCCAGATGTAGGACTCCTTCAAGCATTTTATTAATATAATACCAGTCTAGTAGTGATAAGTCTCCTCAGTTTTTGCTTGTCTGGGAAAGACTATTTCTCCCTCATTTCTGAACAGCTTTACTGAGTGTAGTATTCTTGCTTTAAATTTTTTTCTTTTGGTACTTTGGATATATCATCCTATTCTCTCCTGGTCTGTCAGATTTCTGTGGAGAAATCTGCTAATCTAATGAGGATTCCCTCATACGTGACTTGAGGCTTTTCTCTTGCTGTTTTTAGAATTCTTTCTTTGACTTTTGACAATTTGACTATAATGTGGCTAATGGAGAGCCTTTTGGAGTTGACTCTCTTTGGGGACCTTTGAGCTTTCTGAATCTGAATGTCCATATCTCTCCCAAGACTTGGGAATTTTTTAGCTATTATTTAATTAAATATATTTTCTACACCTTTTCCCTGCTCTTCTCCTTCTGGAACTCCCGCAATACAAATATCTGTTCACTTAAGGATCTCCTATAAGTCTTGCAGGCTTTTTTCACTCTTTTTAATTCTTATTTCCTTTTTTTTTCTCTGATTAGGTAATTTCAAACAACTTATCTGCAAGTTTAGAGATTCTTTCTTCTGTTTGATCTTATGCTGCTGAAGCTCTCTGTTGTATTTTTCATTTCATTCTTGAATTCCTCAGCTGCATGATTTCTGTTTGGTTCTTTACTTATGATTTCTATCTGTTCATTGAATTTCTCATTCATAGAGTTGTTTTCCTGATTTTGTTGAATTGTCTATCTGTTTTCTCGTATCATATTGATTTTCCTTAAGATCATTACTTTGAATTCCCTTTCTGGCAATTTGTTAATTTCCCTTCCACTGGTGTCTGTTACTATAGAGGTATTATGTTCCTTTAGTGGTATAAGATTCCCTTGCTTTTTCAAGTTTCTTATGTCCTTGTGTTGATGCCTGTGTGTCTGATGAAACAATCTCTTCTTTCAAACTTTCTAGAGTGACTTTCACAAAGAAAGATTTTCACCTGACGTTGGGTTTTAGTGTGCCAGTTAGGAAAGGTGTGATGACTCAGTTTCCAGATACCTTCAGTGGTATAGTCTCTATGCAGCTTCTTCCTCTGTCTTCAACATCAGCAATAACTGTGCGTACCTCAGTGGCCTAAGCTATGGAAGTCTGTGGCAGTGCTGTAAGCAATAGTGTAGGCTGTTAATGTCCTAAGTGTCAAGGGCCTTTGGGTCCTCCTATTTTCATTTTTCCCATTATGGGGAGACTTAGCTGAGGGGATTGCTCTTGGTGTCAAGTCTGATGGCCTACAAGCAGCTCCAGCAGTGCTGGGTTCCAGGTGCAGGTGGTCAGGGTGGCCGTGAGACCTAGGCTCGGGGTGTCACAAACCTATCGTGGCACCTGGATCTTGGGGTGCAGGTTCATCCTCTGTGGTAGAGTTGAATGTTTAGTTGAAAGAGCCAGGATCTGTGACTCTGAGGCAAACCTTAGCAGCTCAGGCCCGGGGGGCCAAGTCAAAGCTGTGAGTCCACCTCTAGAGGGCAGGGCTCAGCATTGGCTCAACTCTGGGGAAGAAGAGAGATTCTGAAGCTTTGGGCTTAGGGCTCAGTGGCAACTCAGGTCCCAGGTCATAAGGTACCATGTGGTAGTGACGCCAAACACTAGGATGGTGAGGCTTTGCAATATTCCAAACTCTGTGAGGCCAGATGCAGTGGCAACAAGTACCACAGAATGGTGGAGCACAGCTATTGTTTGGGCCTTGGGGGTGCAGGAAACAGCATAGTAATGACTTTACCCCCCGGGGAGAGGAGTATCTCAGTAGCTCAGACTCTAGGTGGCTAATCTAACTCTAGGGAAGCAGCGTACTAAAGTTGTTTGGCCAGCAGGGTAGAATGTCTCAGCTCAGCCACTGCTCTGTTTCCCTGCAATGCAGGATACTATGTCAGCTCAGCCCTGGGATGAGTTGCTGCTCATCTTAGCCAGGGCACCAATTCCCCAGGGGCCAATGTGCCACTTTAGCTCAGGCCTTGGTGATGTGACTATTCTAGGCAGCCCAGACACTATTTTCCTGAGATACAGGCTGCCACCTCAGCTTAGGTACTGGAAGGGACTGGGGAGGGGTAGGTGGAATAGCTCCACCTCCACTTGGCCCTACAGGGATGGGCATAACAGCTACTGGCAGCTCTGCATAGGGACGTCAAGGCTGCCAGTAGCTGAAGTGGTTCTGTGGTAGCATAGCCTCAGGGACATAGCGGAGCCATGGCCACTCACCCCTGGAGCAAGACAGGCTCCAGCCTTAGTCCCAATTCCAAGATAGCATAGCGCAGTAGCCATGAGGCCACAGCAGATGAGGCACAGTGTCACAGCCTTCTCTGGGGAAAGCACAGCTATGTGGACTCCAGGCAGCTCCCTCATCTGGATTTAGTCCTATGAGGATTGCAGTGAGGTCTGTACGTGTCCCAGGTGGAGACACGGGTTGCTGGGCTCCTCTTGCTCTCCTTGTCACAAGGAGAAGTTCCTCCTGACTCCCGGCTGATCCCAGTGGGGGATGGGGTGGTGGAGGCCTAGTGTTTCCTTGTGTTCTCTGCGTGCCCATCCTGAGTCTCTGTGCTCACTGGGGTTCTGTTGCTGCTCTGATGCGCTGCAGCACTCTCCTTTGGTGATTTCCACTAAGATGGAGTTGTTTAATCATTGCTCTGGCTGACTTCATGAGGGGGACAGGAGCTGGGGGCTTCTAGCTGGCCATCTTGTTGTCACTCCAAGTACTCCAGTGTCTGATGTAATGGTTACCACAGTTAATTCCTTTGGCCAATGAGGCTCAGAGGGGTTTAGAAACTTGCTCGAGGTCATGTGCCTGTAAACAGCAGGATTGGAATTGGACGTGAACCCGAGTGGGTCTCACTGGCTCCAAAGCCCTGTTCTAAGCACTATGCCCAGGTGAAGAGTGTACAGGGAGACAAGAGGGCAAAGCTGGGGCCAGGCTCAGGCAGGAGGCCAGCAGGAAGAAAGAGGAAAGCAAGAGACAAGGAGGGGACACACCAAGGCACTGAGAAAGCAGAGGCCAGCAAGGGAAGTCCTTAACAGAGATCCTGCCTCCATACCCTGTTTAAACCATGGGATGGGGAACAGGCCTGCCATTTATTCAGCAAGCACTAAGTGCCAGGCACCATACTTGGCACAAGGGACCCAGGACAGAACACACAGTCCAGCAAGGGCAGTGACAGGCCACCCGGCCATGACTACACACCATGACAAGCGCTCTAAGGTGTAATCAGCAATCAGGAACCCGCTCAGGGGCTGTTTGGGAGGGCTGAGGGCAGAGTTCCAAGACCAGGCCTGAGACAGAAAGACAGTGGCCAGTCAGGGACCGGGCTGTGGCAGTGGAGGTTCCAGAGGCCAGGCCAAGGCATCGGGAGTCATAACAAGTCACTACAGGAGTCCAAACAAGTAAGAGGCATGGTCAGAATGGTGTTTTAGAAAGAGAAAACTTTGTTATGTACAGGTGGGAAGAATTAGCTCTTTTGAAATTAAAGAATTATTAGAAAAGAAGGACCATATTCTGTGATACTATATGGTAGATACACGTCAGTATATACATTTGTCCAAATCCACAGAACGTACAACACCACGAGTGAACCCGGATGTGAACGATGGGCTCTGGGTGGCTGACAACGATGTGTCAATGAGGCTCATCCACTGCAACAAAGTCCCACCCTGGCGTAGGATGCTGATCACCCGGGAGGCTGTGCCAGGGGTGGTGGGGAGGGGAACACAGGAAATCTCTGCACGTTCCTGAGCTTGAAAATGTGAAATCTAAAAACTGTGACCCTAAAACTGCTCTAAAGAGAGGAAGTCTTGAAAGGAAAAAGAAAAGGAGGATCACACTGAGAGTGGAGAACGGATCAGGGCTGCGTGGATGCAGCCTGGAAGAGAGGAGGCAGGGGCTGCAGCAACCCTGCCGATGCAGAGGGAGAAACTCGGGGGTCGGGGGACCAGCTGGGGTCAGACTAGTCCCTGGCAGGAGGGAGAGGGGGGTAGAGAGGGCAGCCGACCCTCAAGCTTCGGTGGAAGGATGCAGGTGCCTGGCCCTGGAGGAATCGAGGAGGAGGAGGAGGAGCAGGAGGGAGAAGAGTGCAGGTTTCAGTTTCCAAATGCCTCTCAGAAACATCAGAGTGACAGAGGCCCGGAGCTGAGGAGAGAGGGCGCCATGCCCCATGCCACCGCGGGAACCAAGGAGGGACTGTCACTCACACAGGTCTTATTTCCTCAAACTACCTGCAAATTGCCCACACCTCGCCCCTGGTCTGCAGCTCTTCGCCACAGCTGAAGGGCTTCAAATGCCCTGGCTGCCCCCACCACCACCACTCTATCGCTCCCCTGGAGTCTAAGTCGCCACTGTCCCGTTACAAATCTAAGAAATATGTAGTTCCACAAAAAAAAAAAAAGCACACAGTTAAACCAAAGTGACAGGCCATCTTCCCAAAAGCAAAACACACGTAGGAAAAAAATGCTGAAAAGTTCTGGCAGAGGCCGGCACATAAACACATTCCAAGGCATTGCATGACTTTTATGCAACATTGACTGAGCTGGTCAATAATTTAAGGGGAGGGGAAAATCTGTGAGTTGACATAGCAACTGTCGCATCGCATTACTTGGGCTACCATTTCCATACAGATGTCTTCCTTAAAGACAAACACTTCCCCAGATGCCCCGTGAACTCGGGCGCCTCTTTGCCATGGAGAAGGAGACATCTGGTTTGCAGTAGATTTGCATCAGCCTCCCTGTGTTTCTCAGGCCTTTCTTGCCTTAAGCAACTTTGTTTTCATGAGTCTGGATTTTAATTGAAGGAAGATGGAGCGAGGTGGGGAGCCTGGATCCTGAGGAACAGCCAAACTGCAAGGTGTTGGGGGCTAACCCACACCAAAGCTAGTCTGCCTAGGAAAGGAATCCCAAAGTCACCGGGCAGGGCAAGGAAGCTCAGCAGGTTTCTCAGGGTTGGGGAAAGCACAAAGAGACATAAACAGCCCCCCGGGCGTGGTGGTAAAACCTTCACCATGCCTCATGCAAGCAACCCACCCCACTACCACCCCAGCCCCCCGAAGACAAAGCCTCCACCCTTGACACTCGGAATATTTTCCTTGGAGCTTCCCTGTTTCCAAATACCTTAGTTCCTTGGTAAGAAAGACAAGGTTTTGTTTATGGGATGCTGTTTTCCCCTAGGTTTAAATCTAACTCACAGTAAGTGCCAAAAGTTAACAGGCAATAAAGAAGGAAATCCCAAACCATGGCCGACATGTGTTCCCAAAACACACTGCTGTCACTGCGACTAGCCCTTTAGTCTGCACCTTTCATGGCCCGAGAGAAACAAAACTCTCCATTCCTAGCATGGAGCTCCTCCAGGTTGCGTGAGAAGTGGCTTGGGTCACTCAGCTGCCCAGAGAAGCAGATGTTTAAATGGAGGCTGAGTTTCTGGCCAGAGTTCTTTTCCCCCAAACTGTCAAACCTGCTTAAGTGGGGCTCCACCAGTATGGACAGTGAGATGATTTTATCAACTTCGGGCCGATCTTTCGTTTTGCATTACCCAGAAAGAAAGCACGGGCTGAAACAGAGATAGATCCTGGGTACATGGGATCACAAGAGGCATGTTTACGTGCAAATGGGGTGCCTGCTACCCAGGTGGTCCCTGCAGTGGGCTCAGGGGAATCCCACTCGGCATCCTTTGTGTTCATGAGTCTGCAGGGACATCACACTTCAAAGCCAGAAAAATTGCAATCACTGCTCAGACTTTACTAGGTCGGCAAGCCTCTCCACTTCCACCACCCTGGCTTGTTTCTCACTAGATACTGCCCATTTCGTTAAGGCGATAGGCCCATCCTGCTAGACAGAGCTGGGTTGAACCCCTTCCAACCCACCAGAGGGCCCAGCATCTCCATTCTAGGCCCACAAGCAGGCACAGGAGCTGCTCTAGCTGGGTCCCTTTCTGGGAGTCAGAAACTCACAACCCCCACCTGCTTCTGGCCTTCCATCCCTGACCCCTCCACAAAATCGGGGCAGCCTGCACAGGGGTGAGGAGCAACCCAGGAAGGGCCTCTTGGTTCTGAGGAAGTTCTGAGACACGTCGGGGGCACAGCTCCCTTTCCACCCTCCCGACCCGCCACCTGCCCCAAACACAGTCCAGAGAGCAGAGAGCGTCTGGCCACAGGCCCGCCATGTCGCAATCCCACCAGGCCCAGGACAGCCACTCAGAAGGAGAGCTCCGGTTTCATCTGAATGTTTGCCTTGGCCCTCGCTGTCACTGCAGGCTATAACGGGCATGCTTTTCCAGGAAAAAATCATCATTTTTCGATCCCCTGCTTGTTTTTCTCAGGGTGCACATGATGTGCAATCACCAAAAACTGTAAATAAATTAGCAGCAATTTGAAGGGTGAGCGTTCCGCTTGGTCACAAAACGTCCTGGGAGCCGGCTGGAGGGATAGAGGTACTAATCAGGGACGTCAACAACTGCAAACACTATTACTTCAGTCTTCCTTCTCCCTCAGGGCCCTGCTGCCTGCTTCTCAGCCCCGCTGCCTCCCCGTCCCACGTTTCCCCTGTGCGGAGAACTAACAAATATTTCCCCACCGCCCACCGGGGGTGCCGGCCACCCGGCAGAGCCCAGAAGAGCTAAGAGGCAGGACCCCTCCTGTCAGACAGATTATAATCTACCCAAGAAGATCCACCACAGGAAATGACCAGGGCGAGGAACAGTGACCAGTGAACAACTGCAAAGTGATGTGCCCGCGATGAAGGTGCCCATAGTCCATGTCCCCCCAGGATGGAAGATCCGGATCCAGACCCCTCCTCCAGGTGCCCGGTCTCACTTCCCTGCCATTGCTGTCCCACAGGCCCGTCAGGCAGGAGCTCAGGCTGACCTCACTCTAGGCTTTTTCTCCTAGATTACCCTGCATGGTTAGCACCACCACCAAGCCACGCTGAAACCTTCCTCATCCTCGCTTTCAATCACCCCATGTTTCTCCAACCTGCGTCCTCCCTGCCAGACCAGCCCAAAGCACCTCTCCTTTGTTTGCTAGCTGCCTTCAGATTCCATGGCTCGTCCCTCCTTCCATCCATCCTTCTTCCCAATCCCAGGTAGGGCATTGTGCTAAGGGCTGAAGCTCCAGCCAGGGTCCCTGTCTCCAGCCCCAGCCCCAGCCCCATCCTCCTAACTCCCCTTCAGCGTGGCCTCCCATGCAGCAAGGGCCGAGAGCACAGTAGGAAGATTTTGGGAAAGGAAATTCAAAAAGTTCAAAGAAGGGACTGATGTGACTCATGGACAGACTCCACAAGGTGGAGCGGCTTGGGAGGCAGGGAGGGGCTGCTGCTGCAGGTACAGAGCCCCCAACCCACAGGGCAGGGGGGCCGCTTCTGCGAGAGCCAGATGCAGGCACCACCTGGGAGCCAGAGGTCCTGAGGAAGTGGGCGGTGGACAACTCTTCAGGCCTCACAACCCCTGTGTCGGCCAAACTGCCACTTTCCAGCCAAAAACCAGCGATGGCACCCCCTACTTCCAGCAATATCCAAGAGTTTCCTTATTCCAGAAACTTCTCAATTACAATCTGCCATCTTTAATCAGCCTCCAGGACATTCTTTGCTCTTTCCTCCGATCATCTGACCACTGCGCTTTATAGGAAAAACAGATATCGAACAGATATTGTCAGAAAGAGAGCTGAAAGGAGACAATCTGGCAAGACAATCAGCAAGTTTCCTGACAAGGATAACAAGAAGGATGGTCTAGAAAACTAAGGGTGTGGCCCAGGAGCTTGCAGAGAGGGCTTCCATCAGAAAGCGTCAGATGTTACAAAGATGTTACAGTGCCAAGGATGGACAAAGGTGCCCCCAAACCAAGGACAGATCCCCAGGCTGGCACGATTCTGTAAGAACAAGGTGGGAAAGGCTGGAGCACTGGTCAGCTCAGGTAGGCTAGAAAACCACTCTGGGAAACAGGCTGAGCTGCCCGGGTAGGCTGGCTAGACTAGGAGGGGAGAACCTCCAGGAGGAAACACACATTGGCCAGACGCTCCAATGGTCACAGAGGACCAGTGTCACTGGAAAGGCTAGTGGTCTCCAAATTAGAAGCAGAATGGATATCTGGAAATAGTGGAAAGACAACAGGAGTACATTAGCTACTTTTAGAAAAGCTCGAGTCTCTAGAGCCTTCTAGGTGAATTGTGATCATGTTCTAGGTGAACACGATCCTGATGTTGAAACCTGCACTCTCTGGGAGCATACAATACCAGGAACGGGCCAAAAACACCAAACCCAAACTGGGGCTGCCCCAGTACGAAAGCGGGAAATGTTGGTCTTAAAATTAACGCCTGGTTCGCCTAACAGCCTAGAGTGAATTATGAAAAAGTGGTTTGTGAGAACCCAAAAAAGGAAGACTGAATTTAAAATCAGCATGAATTCACCAAGAGCAGATAATACAAAACTGGCTCCACTTCTTTTTCTGAGAGTGTTCCCAGGCTAGCATTAGGAGAATAATTAAACACAAGTCATCTCAATTTCAGCAGCTTAAATTCCATTCTTAATTTCAAGTGTGCATTTCATAAAGTCTCTTGAAATATCTTTGTGGATGAATCAGAAATGTGTGCTAAATAATGGATTGAGTGTGTTTTTAAAGGTATAATACTTGCATGAAGAAAAATCAGCATTTTTTTTTTTTTTAGTTACTTGGATGACAAAGAATGTGCACCTTCAAATGACAAAACTATGCAGTCAGAAGGAAGAGTTAATATAATTGGATGCAAGGACCTACTCTTTAAACGAGATGAAATACTAGACCCAAGTAAAATATGATGGGAAAACATAGGCATAAATCTTCATGACCTTGGATTAAGTTATGGTCTCTTAGACATGACATCATCAAAAGCACAAGCAACAAAAGAAAAAATAAAGTGGACATCATAAAAATTAAAAAATATTTGTGCTTCAAAGGATACCATCAAAAAAGTGAAAAGACAACCCACAAAATGGGAGAAAATTTTTACAAATCATAATATGATAAGGGACTTGTATTCAGAATATATAAAGAACTCTTACAACTCAATAACAAAATGACAAATAACCCAATTTAAAAATGGACAAAGGATCTGAATGAATATACAGTTCCCCAAAGAGGATATACAAATGGCCACTAAACATGTGCAGACGTTTAATATCATTAGTCATCAGGGAAATGCAAATCAAACCACACCCAAAGACACCATTTCATGCCTACTAGAATGGCTATAACCAAAAAGATAGCCAATAACAAGTGTTGACAAGAATGTAAAGAAATTGGAACCTTCATACATTGTTGGAGGGAATATAAAATGGTACAGATGCTTTGGAAAACAGTATGGCAGTTTCTTAAAAGGTTAAACATAGTTACCATATGATCCAGCAATTCCACTCCTGGGTTCCCAAGAAAAATGAGAATATATGCCCACACAAAAACTTGTACACTGGCTGGGCTCAGTGACTTACACCTGTAATCCTAGCACTCTGGGAGGCCGAGGCAGGAGGATCGCCTGAGGTCAGGAATTTGAGATCAATCTGAGCAAGAGTAAGACTCTGTCTCTACAAAACATAGAAAAATTAGCCGGGCCTGGTGGCATGCACCTGTAGTCCTAGCTACTCAGGAGGCTGAGGCAGGAAGATTGCTTGAGCCCAGGAGTTTGAGGTTGCAGTGAGCTAGGCTGACACCACTGCACTCTAGCCCGGGCAATAGAGGACGACCCTATCTCAAAAAAAAAAAAGTAGAAACAACTCAAATGTCCATGGACTGATGGATAAACAAAATGTGGTATATCCATAAAATGGAATATTCAACCATAAAAAATGAATTGAAGTACTGAAACATGCTAGAACCTGGCTGAGCCTTGAAAACACTATGCTAAGTGAAAGAAAAAAATCATACACAAAAGGTCAAATATCGTATGATTCCATTCATAAGAAATGTCCAGAATAGGCAAATCCATAGAGACAGAAAGTAGATTAGTGGCTGCCTAGGGCTGGAGGGCAGAGGGTAGAAGGAGGTGATGCATGAGGGGAGTGAGGTTTCTTCTGAGAGTAATGGAAATGTTCTAAAGCTGATTGTGGTGATGAATGCACAACTCAGTGAATGGACTAAAAACCACTGAATTAGACATTTTAAGTAGATGAATTATATGGCATGTGAATTATGTCTCAGAAGAGCTGTTTATTTATATATAATGGGAATAAATGAAATGTCCTTCCTTTAGGTTTGAAACAACTACACAAATTCTGAAAGACAGACTCATGTCTTAATACTCAGTTTGTGTGAATAGCCCGGGGCCAGGCATGCAGGTGGTGGGCTGGGTGTCAGGTGCAGTTGAGGCGAGCTTGGCTGGAAATGCCAGGGTGAACTGAGGCCAACTTTGTAGAAGCAGAGTGTCCAGGCCAAGAACATGAGCACTCTCACCATCCACCAGTCTAGTCTCACAGTTCCTTAGGCAAGCATTCTGCAGACTGCAAAGTGCTGGCAAATCACCTGGGATCTTGTTAGAGTACGGATTCTGACTGAGCAGCTCTGGGGCCCGAGGCCCTGCATTTCTAACAAGCTCCCCGGCAATGCCTTGCTGCTGGGCATGGGTCACCCGCCTGACTATTGAGTGGTAAGGCAGGAAAGTGAAGCTCAAAACACACTACATAACTTCACCCAAGCCACCCACTCCTAAGAGGCAAAGCCAGGATTTGAACCCATGTGTAAATGACTCCAAAACCCACATCCTATCCATGACAGCACCCATGACATGGATTCTGATGCCATGCTCTAAGAGAAGCCTGGGTCTGAAAGAAGCCTGGCTCTGATCAGCTCTGCAGCCCACATCCCAGGAAAAGCAATTGGAGAATGAAGATGTGTGATCTACAAAAAAAAAAAAAAAAAGGGTTTGGAGACACGGCAGCTGGCTCACACCTGCATGGAGGAGCCGTGCCCACCTACCTGGATGGCCCCAGTGGAGGCACAAGGCCAGTGGGGAGACACATGGGCTTCTCAGTTAAGCTCCTCATGCAGGATGTTCTAAGAGTCAGAGCTGTCCCAGCATAGCAGAGGCAGCCCCAGGGTGTGGAGGCCCCAGACCAGAGGCCAGTGTTCCCCAGAAACCACCTTCATGGTTTGACACATCTGTCCAACACCTGTCATCTCAGTAGCCCTACCAGAAATGAGGCATCATTTGCTATGGTTATAAAAATAAATCTTACGAAGACAAAACATTACATTCCAGCAAAGGGTGCTCAGCTAGGAGGCCTACTCTCTTTTGTCAAATAAAAGAGATTAGCAAGTGTTAGTCAGGCATTAAAGGCATATTAGCAGGGAAAAAAAAAAATTTCCTCAATATGTTGAGAACTGAAATAAAATTCGAAAGATCTTCCTTTTTCTCCTTCTGAAATTCAGCTGCACCACCTAAAATCATCTTGGAAAACACTAGACCTAATAGTCTCAGTGCCCTTCCACATGCCTGCGTCCCCTCTCTGAAGCTAAGCGGCCCCGGTTCCCTCAAGCATTGCTTGGAAGGTTCCGAGCTCTCTCAGCCTTCAACACCGGGACTCGGCCGTGGATCAGCACTGGTTTGCTTCAGTCCTGGTTTGAGCAGCACCCAGAGAACTGAGCCATAACTGAGCTGGAATGTTATCCTCCCACCAACACATCCCCCACCACGTCCGCTCTCCTGCAGCCCCTCCTTCGTGGGTGGTCGCCGTGCCTGCCCTTCCCTGATCCGTTGGTGCTTTGGGACCGACTGCATGACATCTACCCAACGAGGCAGTTTTGGATCAGTGGAAGAAACAACTTTCCCACTTAGTAAGAATTCAAAAATAATAGTTCAAAACCAGATTAGGATGGCCCTGTGTGACATTGCCTTCCTACCCAGGAAGTCCCAAGCAGAATCTATCAGGGAGGTGATTCCAACTGCCAAAGTTCCACCAGGAGCTACCAAGCAGGGCCCCCACTCTGAAATCCGGGCTTCCCTAACACAACATGCGAAGACAGGAGAGAACAAGCCAGGGTGTGCCACGGCGGAAGAGCACCGGAGTCCTGCAGGTTTCATGTCTAGGCTCTGCCCTGTGAAGTAGGTAAGATGTCCCCAGTTTCCAAAAGATAAAAATGATGCTCAGAGAGGTTAAAGAAGTCATCTGGGTCACTCAGTCGGTCAGCAGAGCCAGGATTCCAAGTCAGTCCTAGCTGACGCCAAAGTCCAGGTGCGTTCTATTACACTGCCCAGGCCACAGGAAGAACTGAGAAAAGCAAAAGGCCACCAGTTGATGGCAGTCTTGAAGGCTAGGATAAGTGGTTTTGATTTAATACAGAAGATCCGAAAAAGGACACACCTTTTTTGATGAGAGGAGTTATTTTTTAATCTTGAGCTCAATTAATAATTAACAAATGAGAACAAAAAAAAACAAGGGGAAATACATGAAATAACAAATAAGGAGGAATAAATGACAGGTAGGGCCCTTGAGAAGTACAGATGCAACCTAGAAAGCAGCTTCCTGAGAAGTCCAGAATGAGCCCACAAGGAGCAACGGGGACAAGGACACCTGCTTCTCAAACCAGCTTTATGGAAGGTGCATTCACAGTTCCTCAAAGGGGAAAGGTGGAAAGCTTCATTACTCACATCCTACAACAGACTGCCAGGCGCGATAACCGCTTGCCACCGGGGAATTCACCGTTTCAGGATGTTTTTCATTTGCTCACAGGGTTATTGGAAGTTACTGTGATGGATTCAACCAGCTTATCAATAATTAATTCACACACGGAGCTTATCAAACAGCTTCTAAGCCCTTTAGCTTCCGTGTAAACGCACATACCCACAAACACACATGGCTTTCACAAACAGAACTTCTCCCAGAAAATGACAAAGCAAGTAGCGATAGCATTCTCCACGGTCACAGCTGAGCATGGAGGTGAGGTGACACGTTTGTCAAAGCTGTGAAGAGGGTCCTTGATACCATCGCTGCTACAGAGTCCACATGTTTCGAGCCACAAGACATGCTTTGGAAGTATGCGATGTGTTTGGGAAAGAACTCCTGTCTGCTTCCAAATATCGGATTAAAGATCATGAAGTTCCAGTGACACCTGAGTGCTTTTTTGAAATCGTGCAGAATCGCAGCCCACACAATAGAGCCCATGGCAGTGGGAAACATTTGGAAATTTTATTTTAGGCGCTATTATATATAAGGAAGGGTCTGTAGTGAGAGTTCTGAGAGCTTATGAATATTTATTATAGTACATTCTTGAAAACAACAAAAAAAATTAAGTCCAGTATAAATGGGGAACAGATTTATAAGAGTCAGTCATATGTTTACATTATGCAAATTGCATTTAGAGACCTATAACCAGAATACTGTTAAATGCCTAAAAGGGGGTAGAGGAGTGGCTGATATTTGGACATTTTCTTAAAATGAGCAAACAATATTTTTAGAGTTTTTGACAATCTGTGCACCGAGGGGTTCCTTCTTGTTACTTTCACTAACATGTAACATCTTGTTACTTTCACTAACCTGATAGTGGAGTCACAAACTCAAGACAATATCAAAGGCCTGAGGTTGTCACAGCGTCTTTGTTCACGGCAGTCAAGGCTCTGCCGGATGGAGAGATGAGACACCCCGAACCTTGACCGGAAAGTTTTCACACAAATCTCAGCCACCTCCAGCCCTGAAGCAATGAGGAGGCTTTGCCAACATTCCAAAAATTCTCTGACAATTAACTAGGCACACCTGTGTTTCACATGCAGCAAAAAGAGAGGCATTATGGACATGCTGAATACCTTGCCCCAGAGATGCCACCTTGGGCTTTGTGATACCAATTGAGCAGGGTGTCCTTTGAGTACAAACCTGAGAACGACAAGCAAGTGACAGGCAAAAGTCTGTCTCTAAGGCAGAGGGAGAGCTGAAGCAGGCACCCCTTTGCAAATGTAGTTAAAGGCTCATAACTCCATGTCACATCATTTAAGGTTTATTATTATTATTTATTATTTACTATTAGGAAATAATAATTTTTTTCTTTGTTTAGAGACAGGGTCTCGCTCTGTCACTCAGGCTAGAGTGCAATGGCATGATCAACCCTCACTGTAACCTCGAATTCCTGGGCTCAAGCAGTTCTCCCCCCTAGCCTCCTGAGTAGCTGGGACCACAGATGCCCCGCTAATTTTCTTTTCTTTTAAGAAATGAGGTCTCACTATCTTGCCCAGGCTGGTCTCCAAGCAATCCTCCCACCTCAGCCTCCCAAAGTGCTGGGATTTTAGGCATGAGCCACCACCGCACCCAGCCTATTATTATTTCTTATTATAGTCATTGAAAGAAATCTGTAAAACACAGTCTAATCAAGGAAAAAATTTCCAAATAGGTTTAAACTGAAATTGAGAGCCCCAACCGGTCAGAAACGAGTTTCTTCACCCCAATCACTGATGTCCTTGGCTCAGGGGGGACTGGAGGGCTGCAACCCTGACATCGCGCTGCCCACTGCCAAGGCCCGCAGACCCCCGCAGATGCAACTGACATGGCCATGCCTCTTCTCCAGAGGACTCACTCGAGGAGCTGAAGGCCTGTCACAAATGGTCTCTTCACAATGCAGAGGAAGAATAAGTGAGTTACAGTTTACATATACTTCATCACCAGAAAGAAAAACCCCACCCAACTGTCATCCTGCAAAAAATCCTCTACCATGCCCCAGCTGTGCGACCGTAGCCATGTAACTTGACCACTCAGAGACCTCATGTCCTCATCCGTATGCAAGGGATGAGAATGGTCCCTTGGCTTCACAGGGCTGCAGTGGGGCTCCAACAATAGTACCCCACCCAGTGCACGCACCTCTGGGCACAGCTGTTAATAAGAACGGCAAGTGCCACCCTCAAAAGCAGCTCTGAGTACTGCCATTGTGGGCAAGAGTGTCTTTAATACAGAAATCAATCTCTGTGTCAATAAAGAGAAATACTAACGCACTACTGGATCCCTAAAAGCTAAAAATAAACCAGTTCTGCCTTGATGTTCTTCTAAGCTCAGGCTACGGGCACAACCGTCATTTCCTGGGTATTTGATTCCATCTGTTGCATACGATGAAATCAAGACCCCTGTTTTTAAAATCCACTGGTAACTACCAACCTGTCTTCGTGTCCTGGGGATTAACCAAAACCAGTATCTTATGCTGAGGTTCATCACGGTACACAGTGCAAAAGCAAACAGATGAAGCTTCAAGTTTAACCTGAAAAAATAATTTAAAAAAACCATTTTGTTCTTCCATGATAATAAGGGCACAGGAAATCACTTAACGATTTAGCACTAATTAGCACAGTACGCATTAAAAGAACACTGCTGCACAGACATTACTGTGACAGGACACAGGCAACACAAAGATGGAAACCTTACCCATTCTGACACCTACTCCGCCAACCCAAAGCCCTTCGGATCTCCGTTCCTTACACTCGCTACCGCAGCAGCCTTCTCCATCCTAATCCTACGAAAGCAAAGGGCCACATACTCACCTCAAGCCCATGCCTGCCAAATTGACCTCATTTGTCCTCCCAGGGTCCTGGTGGACACTCTATGGACACAGCCCAGGACGTGCCTGCCTCCACCCGAGATCCAACTCAGCCTGCCTGCTGCCCTGGCTCGTCCCGGCAAGCAGTCTCAAGAAATGCACATCTTCTCCGTGTCCTATAGGTCCAGCCCCAGCTCCTGTCAGCCCGGGGACAGAGAAGCTCAACTCTAGGTGCCTGATTGTTATATGAGAGAGGAACCATGGTCTCTAACGCTGGGATGTCCCAGAGCCTTCTCTCAAGCACCCACATCCAAAGCCCCCTCAGTGGCCATCAAACCCACCGATCCCAGATTCCAAAGCAAAAGTTCAACATGTTCCAGTGCAAAGTCTGTTTTGAAAACCAAGGAGGGTATAAGAAAATTAGAAAAGAATGTGTGGACTGAACTAGGCAGGCAGGTTGCTTGTAAAAGTTTACAGCAGGCCTCCACTGTTTTGGAGAACTATTTCGTGACAAATCATGAGACCCATGAAGGTCTTGGTGCCACCGGTCTTCTGCGTCACTATAATGAAGGGGCCCCGAGCTGGCCCTCCCAAAGAGGTTACACGAGGCACGGTCCACCGAGGAGCTGGCTGTTACAAGGCCATTAAACCCAATATTTACAAAGCATTTCACTGACATGGAAAGATGCTTATTGTAGACAACATTGTACTCAGAGAGTGATCTCACCTATGTTTAAAAAGTATGCAAAAAATGTTTCTGGTGGTTAATGGTGGATGAATCTATTTTCTCTATCCTTGGTTATAGTTCTTAAATATTATGCAATGAGCATGTACTGTTTTGTAACCAGAAAAATCAATAAGCATTATTGTATGTTAAATGTGACAGGACAATTTCAAGATTGGAAAAAGAGTTAATTATGAAAAGACAAGACTTTTGGGAGGACCAGAGCGATATGACATGATATATCCTCAAATCACTTCCTTATCTTTCTTTTTGTTTTGAAAAACTTCTCTGGAGTCAAAAAGAAAAGTTAAACCTGCTAAAAGCAATGAGGAGGTCCAAATATCATTCCAAATTGACTATTTCAGTATCCTCATGGTAGGACACTGCTCCCATTTCTTAACTGCTAGCATGGTAGGAAACCAAACAATTGCTTTCATGAAACTTTCTTTTTTTAGAAAGGGGAGAGGCAAAGAGATGTAAAGTCATTTCGGCATTTCTATCGCATTAAAACAACTTAATTTTAGTATCTGTCTTATTTTATTATGCTTTTGCTAATAAGACTAAAATTATTCAAATTATTCACTCACTGAGCATACTACATATTGAGGGAAAGGTTGAAAGTAGTGTAATCCATAAATATGTGTGAAATAAAAGCAGGCGGCTGAAGCTGCATGTACAGTACTTCAGTGCTAACTCTTGCATTTTGCCCCCTTCTCAGATGCCCTGGCACCCCCACACTCCACCCAATCCTGGCCCTCCCCCCGGGCTGGGCTCACTAAGACCCAGCCTCAACAGGCTCTTCTGCTTTAACAGCCACTAGGGGGCGCCGGAAGCGTGTGCGGACTGCGACCTCCCTCTGCAGATGAACAGCCTGGATGTCACTCGTGGGAACTGGATTCTTCCGAGAGTGACTGCAAACTACCATCTCCAAATCTCAAGGAAGCCACACTATAAACTGTACAAGCCATTGTTTTCATTAACTCTGGAACAACTTCAGTACAGGGAAATAAAACCCTGTCTTCCTCAACTAACTGTGCACACCAGATAGCAACGATTTCTGGTATGAGTAAAATCTTATACGTACGAAACAAGAAAAGTTTGTCACTTTCAATAGATCAGCCTCCAATGTGAAAGAAAGGTGACTGATGTAGGTACTGCCCAAGATTCACATGTTCTTTTTACTTACTGTAGGGAGGGGGAAAAAGGTCTTAAAAGCGACACAGCTTTAAAATTTCACCCACAATCCCACTGTCCTAACAAATAAATAAATCTCTCTGTTCCTTTCCCATCCTTATTCACAATGAATAGAATCTTATCAGGCCAAAAATTACCATCAATATAACTCCATCGCAAATCACAAAATTGTAGAATTGAATCAAACCTAGAGACCAAAGACCAACCCTTCCAAATGGGGAAACTGAGTCCCAGCCAGGCATTACACACAGTATCTCATTTAATCCTCATAATGACACTACAAGGTAGATGTTGTTATTGTCTCAGTTTTAAAGGTGAGAATACCAAGACCAAAAAGGTTAAGACACCAGCCCAAGGTCACACTGCTAGTAAGTAGGTGCTAGACGTGGCATTCACACAGCCTCTCACTCACTGCCTGGCAGAACTGGACTCGCACTCAGAACTTCAGAATCCCAATCCAGGATTCCTTCAGCCTCTCCAGATGAGCTTATTCTAGTATTCAGTCCAGAAATTGTTTTGTAAAACTCTATAAAACTCTTTCAACAGCATTCCACTCTCTAAATTAGATTTTCCAGAGCTCTCCACTAAGAAAGATCGTGCATACCTGCTCCCCAGTGGGAAGAGAGAAAATCTCTGATGAGGTTCGAGCTCCTTCCCTGAGTGAGGCGTAGTAAGCCAGAGCTGCTTCCTGATGCCCCTCGGGGTCATCTTCCAAAACATCCACTGGGTAAATGCCTGCGAGGGGTGGGGAGGCAAGAAATGATATTAGTTTTACTCTTTCGTTAAAGGAAAGTCATTTATTTCTTGAAGATTAAAAAAAAATAAAAAACAAATTGAACACTTGCTCTATAAATTATGCTCAACTGTTTCCAAAAAACGAAAAGGAAAAAAAGCACAGCAGGAGGCACCAGAGAAAACAGATGACATTCCCAACCCCAAGGACATGACATGTGAGCCCTCTTAGATTGTCTCAGAAACTTCCTTTCATACACCCAAACTACCGGATGATTTCCTGAGTACTCTCAGTAGAGTCAGCACAGTAGCCACATTGACAAGTGGGAACCTTGAGCACTGAGAAGAGCTGGTTAGGACCTGATAACTTTGCCAAAAATCCAGCTTGAGCTGTCATTACCTTGCAAGCTTACACTCGCAGTTCAGGTCCATAAGGCTGTGCCGATTCTGCCCCTTTCATCACTACTCTTTTGAAAGAGACCGTAAGTGCCCTGGTTAGTAGGAATTGTGAACTGTGTGTCCACACGTAGATACGCTATTGTGCATGTCCATTTGCAAGTTCGCAGACTCTCCCTCAGCATCTCTTTCGTATCACCACACTTTTGGAGGAAAATTATATCCTTGAATAATCTTACACATTGATAGCATCTAATTTCAGCTTAGAAGTGGCACTCGGTTTTCCCCTCTGCGGTGACCAAAGCTGCTGGCTGACATCTGGCTGGCATGTCCCCAGGCAAGAAGGGGGCTCTACCCCTGTTCTGTGGACCCCACCTCTGCCTCTAACTCACCTCTGAGCCTCCTTTAAGGGAACTGTCTGCTCCTCTTCCCCCTCGTCCTCATGCACCTTCACCTCCCTCTCCTCAAGAAAGGGATGTCTGCACATAAACACCCACTTTCGGCCCCCCGGGACATCCCCTGCCCACCCTTGTCTCGGAAGCGCTGTCCCTCCTGCCAGCTGCTTTTCAGGAAACAGAAGCCACAGATAGCAGCAAAAAGTTTCAAGTCTTCAGTCCACCAAGTCTGCCCAGGATGAATTTCACTGCTCGATTAGCTCCTGGGGGGCAGGCTCCTAGCTCTGGGGGATGTCTAGAGCGGCCTTTGCAGAAGCCCCTCCCCTTCCCCCTCACTCCCATGGTGAAAATGTCACGGGCACACACACTGCTAAATAGCTGAGTAAAGACATTCTTCCACCATTCCATTCTTTAAAGTATTTGAGTGCAATTCATACACACAAAAAAATTGCTATCACAAATGCACTGATACAAATGTTTCAAATAAAAGACACGAAGAAGTGACAGGCCATTTAGTGTGGCCAGTCAATGACGAACTCTGGGATGTGTCTAAAAGTGGCCGTGCACCTCTACATAACCAAGATGTTCTGCGGCAGAAGGCGCACATTTGGGGGTGCGGGGATGAGTATGTGTCCTCTCCACACATGCGCACTCACTCAAGAAGCTCACGCTCCTCACCACAATGAGCCAAGAAGCCCCTAGCCCCCAGCCTGAACCTACAGGCCTTCCCCCCTTCTCACCGGGCCTACAGGGTGGGCAGGAGCCCAGTGGATCCAAGGTGGCATCCTAGCTTCTTACTCAGGGACCACTTCAAATGTGCCTCCAAGACCAAATTCAACCTGCACCCCCTCCCTGCCATCGCGCCGACGTTCATCCCTAACGTAGCTCAGGGCGGAGGCACCTCTCGCAGCCTTTGCCCTGCCTTCTCCGTCCATCCGCCCTTCACCCGCTACCCAGTAAAATAACAGCAGCCGCAGATGTTCCGTGGGCTCCAGATGTCAAGAGGATGCAAGTGCTCCACACCCTTATCTCACTACATCCGGCCTCTCACTTACAGATGAGGAAACTGAGGCCTCAAGAGGAGAATGTGTGGCTACTAAGTGGCAGCACCGCAGCATGAACCCAGGTCGGTCTGATTTCAAAATCTGTGTAAGCCACTCAGATTATGTGAGTGGCCCAATCTAAACAGTTCCCTCTGCCAAGCCTCGAAGGCCAGCTACAATCCCAACTCCCCTCCGCTCCAGCATCCAAGTGCTTCCGAGCTCCCTGCTCCCGGCTCCTTCTACCTCTCCCCACTCAGGGCCCATCTCAAACGCAGCTGGCACCCTGGGAGCCTTCCTTGAGCCCCAAAAGGCAAGAACAAGGACTCTGGAGGCCACTGGGTCCTGTGTTCGAATCCCAGCTTGGCCTGGTACAGGAATGAGCACGCGCTTGCCACCTGCTCTGTCCTGCATGGCCCCGAAACTCACAGCTCAACTGTCTTCCAGAGCGGTCACCCCTCACCCCAACTCGACAACAGTGAGAGGCGCTGGGGCATGTTGAGTACCACACAGCTTCCCTCCTGTCCCCAGCCCACCACGAAGACCCCCTCCTATGCCTTTCCCACACTTAGTAGATTTGGGTTGTTCAGCTGAGCTCTCTGTTGAAACTGCTATTCCTTTCATCCAGGTGGGCAAGTGGATACCCACAGGTAGGAAAAAAGATTTGGTAAATGTTCAAACAAATTAAGAAAAACAAACTGGAGAGAGCGCCGCTGCCACCCTGGGGCCCCGACGCATGCCGCACGCTCCTCCCACGGAAACCAACTCCAAAGCCACCTTCCTCAACACACCCCAGCAACACCAGCTACGGGGCACATGGAGATCCAACGGCAAATTTCACTCTCCACTGCTGGCCCTGTGTTTTGGGAAAGATGTTTGTCAGATCTGGACCATCAGTCCACTGCAGTGAGGTGGCGTGTTTCACAGAAGAGCCCCCTGGAGAGGTGACCTCGGCCCCTTGCGAATTCCCCTCCTGCCAGGGGAGTGGGAGGACACTGTGGTCATCTGGGTTTGCAGGGAGGGGGCATCTCGCCCAAGGCCACCAGGCCAGAGGCCTGGCTGCTGTGGGGGCCCAGGGAGGCTCCTGCCTGGTCCGCGAGGCTGCCAAGGGTTGCCTGGCACCGTTTCTGGTTGCATGTGGTCAGGAGAAATGCAATGAATGTGTTTTGCTCCTTCCACACCATGAAATCATTTCCCCTGCAGGTTATGCTGCTATGGCTGTCAGACCCCCTCAGAGAACTCAGTGGGCTGTGTCCCAGGACACTCGCTGCCCCAGGGCACTAGTGCCTGGCCTCCCCAAGGGGCCACGGGGGCGGGTGGGTGCTTGGGGGTCTTCTCAGCACCCAAGCTGCCAGAATCAGCAGACTCAGCCAGGCCCGGTGCTCCTGAGAGTGGGGGCTGTGTCGTGCCCACCGCTGGGGACCAGGGTCTTGGGGCCACATTAACTAACCCTCCTGGACCACAGCAAACCAGAGCAGATCCTAACGCACACAAAATAATGTGGCATCCACGCTTGGCTCCTAAAAGATCTGAAGCAGGACACAGACTCCTGTACCCCAGGAAGTAGAGCCACCAGGCAAGCACCAGGGCAGCCCCACAACCCAGGCTGGGGGACAGGGGACTGTGACTCCGCAGCATTTGCGATTTGAATTAGTTCTTTCTCTTGCCTCTGAGGGAAACTTTCTGATCGGAAAAGCTGGGCAGCTTCCCTCTTACGCAGAAAATATTTGGGTTAGCTTTCTGGAAAACAGGGGCGGGGGCATGAAAATTACGAGTTGCTTAAGGTAGGAGAGGGGAGGGGCGGCCCGTGCCCACCAGGAAGGAAGATCCCTTCCTGCAACCCAGGAGGAAGGCGTAAGCCCCTCCCCAACCCAAAAAGAAGGGAGACCCCTCCCCAACCCAGGAGCAAGGAAGACCCTCTCCTCAATCCGAAGAGGAAGACAGCCCTCTCACAACCCAGAAGGAACACACACACACACACACACACACACCCCCCGCCCCAAGAGGAAGGAAGCCCCTTTTTCCGCCCAGAGCCCCACGCCCCCGCAAAACCACAAGGCCAAGGCCGTGCCTTGGGAAGTAAACAAGTCTGGGGCGTTTCATGCAGCACTGGAGGCCCAGCCAGGCGGCCACACTCGCTCCCGCTCCGCTGCTGATGGGAGACAGGCTAGGGCACCCGCTTCCAGATGTGAAACGCTAACAGGCTTTAATGGCTTGAACTGAACAGGAAATATTTTTCCAAAGCCAAAAGAATGTAATCTTTTCAGTACAATGTAAAATGCTTTTATGAAAAAGGCACACAGTTGAAACGATAATTCACTGCAGACTGTAAAGAAATTGAAGTCCCCCAGCAAACCCTGAAGTTAAGAATTCCCTTTAAGCATATGGTGGCGTAGTCCTACCTTAAAAACAAAAATAAAGATACATCTTTGAAAGGTGGTCTAATAACCTAACAGAGGACAATCAACTATCAAACAGAATGTAAGAGAAATAAATTCACAACACAACTACCCTCTGTTTAATTAAAACACGTGTGGCCTAACTTGTTATCTCCGAGTTCCTCCTCAGCCTTGCGAAAGTTCCCGAGCGGACAGGAGTGCGAGCTTCCCCTGCTTCCTCAAGAAGAGACAATACCAGGTGCCTCCCACTATCAAGACAGAAGAAACTAATTTCTGCTATCAATCTGCTGCGTGAGAAACAGAAAAAGCCAATAGAGCAGCTTCACAGCCACTTTTGTTATCAGTCCCCTGAAACAGAGCGGGGGGGGGGGGGGGGGGGGGGAGCCATTTCTACCCTTTAAAAGCACCAAACAACTTTCCTCAAAGCCCCACATTTCCTTCCTCCCTCTGTGAGTTGTGTCCCATCAGCCACCACCATTCATGTTCAAGGCCCTTCCCAGCACTTTCCAATCCTTCCTATGTAAACAGCAATGCCAATTAATGAAGACCTTGAAAGGGATCAATGCTTTGCACTTAATCACTGATGCAGTATCACTTGCAGAATATTCTCTCCAAAGATTACTTTACCATAAAGATTAGGAAAATTCTTTCATTTTTAACAAAGTGTAATTTTTCTCATATGGAACTATTTTTATGAGAAACATGAACAAAGATATTTTAAATTTTACTAGCCCTGCTGTTAGGAACTTGGACTTTACTGAAAGCCATTATCTGGCAGCAACTCCAGGCTATTATGTCATTGGAAAAGCTGGCTGTAATCACTTGATGTTTTTTAGTAATGTGGGTTGTCATTCTTCAATTACAGTAAGAACAATTCTTGCTCAGGATAATGTGAAAAAAAAATTTTAAGGTTACAAAATTATAAAGTAGTATTCAACTCTTGTTTTTAAAAAATGGTTAAGAGTAAATAAAGCTTATACAGAATATTTTATTTTTGTTTTTATTTTTCACATTTCACTGTTTTTTTTTTTCTTCACATATCAATTTTCTTTTAAAAAGAACTTATCATAAAAGGAATCCTTATTAGAGAAGAAATCCTCCAACTGGTGCTAAATGACGAATTCCAGGCTCAGCAGAGAACACAAAGACTAGTTTCTAACCAGAGAACAGAAGGCACCAGAGAAGACGGAAGCATGGGGCAAGAAGTCTCTATAGGGGTCGAACCCAGGTGTTCCCCACACCCACGTCAGTGGGGCAGTACCTAAAGGGAAGAAAGTTCCAAATGCCACCTGAACTGCTCAGAATTCAGAACCAGAAATTCATCAGGGGCCCTGATTTCTAATGAGGCGTGTGCTTCACTGCACAGCCCAGTCCTCAGAGCTGTGCGTCCTTGAGCTGTGTGTCCTTAAGCTGCGCGCTTTAAGAAAACTCAGTATTCACAAACACAAACTTCATCCTGAGCCTCCAAAGCATTCACCACAGGATCCTTTAAAACTGAGGGCTACTTTTAACTGAAATTATGATTAATTAAAAAAAAAAAAAAGAGGGCTGTTGCATTCAGTAAGGACTACGCACGGCTGCATGAAGCAGTGCCTGGCATTTAGTTCATATCAAAGCATCTGAGGTTTGTGCACACATCGCTACAACTTTACTGATAGCACGCTGGCGTTTTCCCAAGTGCATTCTGCAGAATGCTAGCTCCACAAGATATGTTTGTGATAGGCTCGTGAAAGAGGGGTTATGATGCCAAAAGTTTAGAAAACGGTGGCATGCTGCACCTATCCGAAATCAAGGGTTTTTATTAATAGAAATCCTGCAGCAACAGAATTTATCAGCTCAGCATTTATTTCCCGAATGTATTTAACTAGGGACCTCTTGTCCCTAATCACTAACTGACAGATGACAAAACACACCTTGGAGAAGGGTGCCTTGAAATAATATCAGTGTGGAAGGACACATCACTGCAAGACAGACAGCAAATAGGCAAGTGCCTGGAGCTCAAGGTCAGCGCATGAGAACCCACGGCCAGGAAAGCCGGCCAAGGTGTCAACAGAGCAACCCTCTACATACAGGAGCGGAGAACAGAAGGTAAGGCAAATAAACACTTGGGTATTTTTGTTGTTTTTGAAGAGCATCTGATTGCCAAAATATTCTTAGCAAAGAATCTTAAAAAAAAAAAAGTTGGAAGACAGAATGTAAAATATGTTAGAATTTGTTGAGCAGATGAGCAAAATTGTCAGGGAATGAGGAGGCGCTGCGGAAGGTCTGCCGGTGGTGGCAGTGAGGGTTTTATTACCCGGTAATTGACAGGCAGCCTGTTGCTCTGTTATCACATATTTAGTATTGGCCAACTTGCAACTTGTCATTGCCTTGGCTGAGAATAAAACACTTGCCCTAAATCTAAGATGGTAAAATATGCAGATGACTTTCTGTGCCACCCACACAAAAGTTTATGTAATCCTAATTGCTTTTAATATGAAGGTCTTATAATCTGAGCATTGGCGCCTCTTACTTTTAGGCACCTTCACGAGGATAAAACTATTATTTCCCCCTGAATCATTCTAAAGGATATGAGGTAGGACTAAAACACACTGTTCCTTTTGCATTCAAAGAGGTGTCACATTAGGGGACAAATGTGTCTCCACATATGAGGCAGACAGGAGGAAATAATATCTCAAATACCTGCTTCCTTACCAATGATAGCCAAAGAGAGGTCCTCACCTTGACACAACTGCAGGAAGCTCAGGCTTTCCTCACCCCTGACCGCGAGCCACCCTGTCCCATGTGGTCACCATTAAGGTTCCCTATTTGTCTAACCTTTACCAGGAGGGAACGGGGATTTGGCACATGCACAGGACAACACGGAAAGCCCAACGCTTCGTATCCTGAATTTAACTGCCCAGGAACTTGTAAAAATACCAAGCCCCAGTGTCAATAATACCACAACAACATGTGGTGGCCCTGAAGCTGGTGGGAAAATGCCATGGTAGAGCAGTTGTCCAGCATGGACCCAGAGCCCTGAACCACACAGCACACGCGGGAAGAAAAATAACCCCTCGTCGCTGTAATGCGTTTACCCATTAGGCAAAGAATAACATTTCTCAGAACTTACCCCAAAATTGTGGCTGTTAATGGACTTTTAAAACTTTCATCCAAAAATTACATCCCTGTATATTCATTTATTACATTTCAAACAATAAAACGTCTGAAGAGGAAAAAATAATGGGTTTCTATCTGGCAGGCCTGGCTCTGTGCAGAGCAATGAAGGGAGCTGAAAACACCTTGGTCCTTGTCTACACAACCTGGTTCTGGATTAAGCTGGTTTAAGTACTCACACTATTTAAGCACTTAGACTCATCCCCCAGATCTGCTGCAATCAATGAATGGAGTTAAATGGGTTTATCTTAAAGCTAGATGATGATTTACTTACAGAAAATGCAGTCACTTACAAATAATTGGAAATGTATTGAGATAACCACATTTTTACAAGGGCACTGGACTCATTTGTATAAAACTGAAAAGTCGGTGAAGAATTACAGGCAGAATACTAATATTTGCATCAAGGTTGATACCAACTCAGTTTTAAATTGAAGAAATAGTAAAGAAATGTAACATTCTGCCTTCTGCAGATAAACAATAGTTCTAAAGTACTCATTGGGAGAAAAAGTACAGTACTATAAAAAATAGTGATATGTTCTCAGATTAAAACGTACTGTTTTAAACCTCACATTTGCATAGAGTTCTCCAGTTTACAAAGGGCTTTCACATATCCTGGCCTGTTACGTCAGCCCTATGAAGGCAGTATAACACCAAGCACTAACCCCATTCTTCGGATGTGGAAACAGAGGTTAAAAACAGAAAGTTAATTAGTAATGGGACTGGGACTCAAACCCAGACCTTGAGATTTCCAGCAGAGTCTTTACTGACTCTGCCTACTTACTAATTTCTACTGTGCCAACCACACACTGCAAATGGCGGCTAGAGCTCCACACAGCACTGGTGAAAATACCACTGAACTTGTACACCCATGTTCACAGCAGCATTATGCACGAGAGCCCCAAGACAGAAGCAACCCAAGTGTCCATACTGCATGATTCCACTTACATGCAGTACCTATAACAGGCAAATTCACAGAGACAGGAAGTTGAATAGGGGTTACCAGGGGCTCGGGGGAAGGAAGAGTGTTTTTAATGAATGCAGAGTCTTGTTTAATGAATGCAGAGTTTCTGTTTGGGATGATAAAGAAGTCCTGGAAATGGGTGATAGTGAAAGTTGAACAACAATGTGAATGTACTTAATGCCACTGAGCTATACACTTTAAATGGTTAAACGGTAAATTTTATGTTATGTATATTTTAACACAATATGTAAAATTAGAAAAACACTGAAAATCTGGTCCCTGCCTTCAGGAGTTTTGTTTTATATGGAAAACATGATACATACCTATAATTATTTTATTAAATAGATTGTTTTTACTGTGGTAAAATGCACATAACAAAGTTTACCATTTTAACCATTTTTAAGTATATAGTTTTGTGGCATTGAGTACATTCACATGTTGTGCAATGATCACACCATCCATCTCCAGAACTGTTTCATCTCACCCACTAAAATTCTGTATTCCCCATTCCAGACACTAACCACCCCCACCCCAAGCCCCTGGCAACCACCGTGCTACTTTCTGACTCTATCAATTTTATTATTCTAAGTACTTCATATAAGTGGAATCAGTCTTTTTGCATATATCAGAATTTTCTTTCTTTTTAAGGCTGAGTAATACTACATTATATGTATGTGCCACGTTTTACTTGTCCACTCACCCGTCCAAAAACATCTAGGATGTTTCCACCTCTTGGTTATTGTGAACGATGCTGCTATGAACATGGGTGTACACATCTGTTCGAAGTCCTGCTTTCAATTCTTTTGCGTACGTGTCCAGAAGCAGGATTGCTAGATCATATAGTAAGTCTACGTTTAATTTTTGAGAAAACACCATATCATTTTCCACAGCAACTACACCTGTGAAATGCCCATCAGCAATGCACAAGGATTCCAATTTCCCCACATCCTCAGCAACACTTGTTATTTTCTGTTTTTTGATTGTTGTGGTTTCATCATAGCCACCCTAATGGGCGTTGGTGGTATCATTGTGGTTTTGATTTGCATTTCTCTCACGACTAGTGATGTTGAGCATCTTTTCATGTGCTTATTGGCCATGTGTACATCTTCTTTGGAGAAATATCTATGCAAGTTCTTTGCTTATATAGTCGTAATTTTTAACATCAACTTTGAAAAACTTGCAAGTAGAAAGTTAGACATTTATGCAGAAGGGGATAAATGCCAAAGCTGGTGTGTGTGTTTACTGCTCCCTCTAGAATACGCTGCACTAGGAAACAGAATCAGAAGCAACACAGAGTTCAGGCAAGCAGTGGTGACCCCTGGGACGAGTGATGGCAGCGAAGATGGCGAGAGACAGAGAGACACAGCAGACTTGAGCCAGGTTTTGGCAATGGACATGGCAGAACTTGCTGCTAACTGGATGTGCAGGGTGAGGGCCCCGGCTGACCGTCTACTTTAACCCCTCCCCTCCATAGAAGTCAACAGAATTCAACTGGCAGCTTTCCAATTGTGACAGCCTTAGACTGTTTCCAATGTTAGTTTATAAATCTGTTAAGATCCTGGCCTGCCCAAAGGATTAAACTGATGAACATTCCAACAGAAGAGTAAGATGTACATTACTCCAAAATACTAAATATTATTTTTAAGGTATTATAAACAGAGTGAGTATGAAAAGACAGATGAAACACCCACAGAAGGATGGCTTTCATATGCTAGACCGAGGCCTGGGGAACCCAGAGAACAGTCCTATGACTTTCCTCAACATTAGGCCACACAGGTGTGTGGGCTTGAGGTCAAGTGTATAAGCTTTGAGGTCATTCAGACCTGATTTCAAAAATCTCTGGACATAGGATGAAACAAACTGCCATGAAAGAGTCAGCACAAAATGCAGAATCAGAGCCACAAAGACTGCAGATATTGAAATTATTCAGTATAGAAGATAATGATATTAAATATGTTTAAAGAAATTTTAATAAGGAACTTAAAGGGCCAAGATTTTTCAATTTGCCTAATACGATTCTAGGGGGAAAGAATGTAGAACTTCTAGAAATGAATGTTTTAAATAGCTGATGAACTGGAAAATATATCTAAAGAAATTATCCAGAAAGACACAGAGATGGAAAACTTGAAGGCAAATTAAGAAAGATGGAAAACAGAATGATGAGGTCCAGTAAAAATCTAACTGAAGTTCCAGAGAGAGAAAACAGAATAAGGAAGAGTCAAGATTTGAAGAAATAATCCTTGAAATTTTTCCAGAGTTAATAAAAGACACCTACCCTCAGACCCTGGAATCCCTAAAGCAGGAAAAATAAAAGAAAAAATCCTACCTAAACACACTGTAGTCAAATTGCAAAACAACAAACACAAAAAGATGACTATAAAAGGAACCAGAAGAAAAGGACAGATCCTTCCAAAATAATGGCACTTGGATTGACAGCTGCCTTCTCAACAGCAAGTATGGAAGCCAGGAAACAATGGAATTTTTAAAGTGCTAAAGAAAAATAACTTTCATCCTCCAGCTAGCAAACTTCCAAGAATGAAGCAAAGTAAAGAAATATTTGGAAAAACAACACCCATGGGAGTTTGCTACCAGCAGATCACCCCTAAAGTTGTTTCTAAAGGATACCCACACATCAGGGGAAAGGAAAATGACCCCACGAAGAAAAGGTGATAATCAAGAAGGAATGGGAGCAAAAACATATAAATAAACACATGGATAAAATCTAAGCCAATGCTGAGTGTACAGAACAAAAACATCTGATTTGAGGAGCTAAAAAAAAAACACATCATAATAGAATTAAGGTGCTGTCTAACAATAGCACATAAATAAGGAAGGGAGTAATTGGAGTGTAGGCATTCTAAAGCCCTTATATTATTCTAGAGAAAGTTTTTTAAATTATTAATTATAGAATAAATTAGAGTGTAACATGCATATTAAGATCGCTAAGTTAACCCTAAAAGAATAGAAACATGGATATTAAATTTCAAAATAGGAGAGAGAAAAAATAGAATTGGGGCAAGGGTGGAGGGGATCTTAATTAATTTAAAAGAAGACAAGAAATTAAAAGAAGATAATCCAAGAATAATCATGTCTAATTGTTATAATTAAAAGCAGATATTTAGCAATAAATAACTAGATTTTTCTTTCACAGAAGGGCAGATTTTGTGTTTTTACCCCAAGTATTTAAAAATATTTTAACAATACTTTTATTTAATATTCATGTATGATGAAAAAACAAATAAATCAATGTCTTTTCCGCAAATAGCTTAAAAAAACTTTTTTTCAATATATTCTTGTAGCCCAAATGTGGGCAGCACACATGCATTGCACAAATCGTTTGTTAGAAAACATAAAAGTCAAAGAAAACAACCAACTGTAATTCACTGAACATTTACACAGCTCTAGCAATACACGCACACACCAAAAATAATCTAAGTACCAGTCGAATAGCATACAACTGGGCAGGGCGCAGTATTGAGAGAAGGAGTTCAACAAAATGCAGACGTCTCCACAAAATCAACTTCTCAGACACTTGCCACTGAATGAAATTATTCAGGGACTTTGATTAGAGTTTATTTCAGCAAAACAAGATGAGGAAATGAACCCAGCTTTTTCTCTGTTAATGGAATTTTCGAGTTGTGGTTATAGACTTGGTTTCCAAGAAAAACACATTTATCTTAATTTCTGCAAGTTGAGGAAACCAAGCGGTCTAGGAGGGTTTGGGCCACAGGATTCTTCCCCCACCCCAACACCCTCACACCCCCCAGGGAACTCCCCTTGTACCCTGGCAAGAGCTCAGCCCAAGCTTCCCCAGGCCTCAGCCTCAGGGCAATTCCTTAAGCCTGTGTGGCTGCCTGCTTTGGAGGAGCAACGCAGCAAAAGGTTTCTTGACATTGGCATTGATTTAAGCAGGTTCCTCTTAGGAGGGAAAGGAAGCCACTGCCTTGGGATATGGAATGTAAAAGGTTTGAAGTGAGAGGCCCTCTAATGGGCCCAAGAACAGGACAGCAAAGAAAGACTGGGATTACAGTGGGGCCGGGGGCCATGCCTGGTTTCACCAGACAGTGGACACTGGATTCACACGGGCTTCATGCCCCACCCCCGCCCAAGCTTGATGACCACGGGGCCTTGGAAAAGCAAACCCACAACTGAGGATGGGCACGCTAAAAGACATGACATTTCTAAACCACGGCTCTTGTGTCCTGATAAGCCTTACTTCAAGGGCCCAGACCTTCAGGTACTACTGACAGTCACTGAACTGCAACTGCTCCTCCCGTCCCCTGGAAACTCTGACTTTAGACGTCACGTGACCCCTGGGGCATCTGACCAAGTGCTTGAATTTTGCCCTGAAGTTTCTCTCTAAACCATAAAACTCTGCCATTTTCTGCAATCCTGTTTGGAACTTCCCAGGGCTGAGCTACAAAATCAGAATATCAAAAGAGCCAGGAGCCAGCCAGCTGATGCCAGAAACCCAGCAAAGGCCAGTCCGCTAGTCACCACAGTGGGTGGGTTTCAACACCTCAGAGCCCACTGCCCTCCCATCACCCAGACCAAGTCCTGACCACCCAGTCACTCACTCTGTCCTGCCAGAATGGCAGGACCCTTGTAGACAGGGTCAGGACACCAGGCTCTCCAGGCCAGCCTCATGTCGTGGAGATCCCCATTTAGCACAAATATAATATATCCCTTGGTGTCTAGAAACGGGGTGAACAAGAACCATCTATAGTGTAGCTACCACTATACGGCAAGGAATTCAACACAAGAGGGGTATACAGACACCCAGGCCATTAGGGGGACCCGCTCTGGACCCAGCCCTCCCAGGAATGGGACCCTTGGAAAGATATTCCAAGAGACGGGCTGCCCAGAGCCCTGGCTGGGGTCACTCTGCCCTGGGGGTGGCAAGCCAGCTTGCTGATACACCCAAGCTGCAGAAAATTCCCTCCAACAATCCCTCCTACTGCCACACAACCAACAAGAGTCTTCAGCAGCACCTAACAAGAAATGCTTCCTCCATTTTCCACGCTCATGGAGCTCCTGCTGTGTGCCAGGCACAGGCAGGGCACTGGGCCAGGAAGATCAGCAAGGACACTGCCCTCAGAGAAAGGACTGTCTGCCTGGGCAGGAAGTAAATGACACCCTTCATGGCCAAGCAGATTTTCAGGAACCACCTCACCCTTTCCCTTCCCACCTCCACCCCCCCCCCCCCCCCGCCCCATGAAGGAATGGAGGCAGTTCAGGGAGTGAGGTGAGTCTGGACATCCAACCCAGCCACCACCCACTGTCCCCAGGCAGCCTCTGCTGAGTCCACCTTTCCCTATGGGACACTTACACACCGTGGCCTAGAGAAGATCCAAAGTGGCTGATGAATATTTCATATTTTTAAAGTTTTATGTTAATATGGGGCCGTCTCTGAAGAAGGGAGCCCTTTAAAAACTGACTCATAAATTATTTCCCTCCTGGGCGTCCACTTTTTCGGGGGAGGGGGGGTGGTCCACTGTGAACCTCAGCCTCACGACATAATCCTTTCCCTGGGGAGTCAGTCCACCACCAACCCCCATTTGAATCCCAACACTGCCACTTACTAGCCAGGTGACGTTAGGCAAGTTATTTCCTCTCTATGCCTCAGCTTCCTCACCAGTGAAATGGGCATGATAATAGCACAGCAGTCCCCTCTTACCCACAGTTTCACTTTCCTCGCTTTTCAGTTATGTGCGGTCAACCGCAGTCTGAAAATATTAAACAGAATGCTCCAGAAATGACCAATTCATAAGTTTTTAATTGCGTGCCTTTCCAAGTAGGGTGATGAATCTTGCACCATCCCACTCCTGCTAAGAGCTTCTATCTGTGAAATAGCGAAGAAGGAAAAAGAAATGCATGCATCGTATGGGCAGGGCGCAGGACTACTGCAGGTTTCAGGGGACCACCGGAAATCTTGGAACGTATTCCCGCGGTTAAGGGGGGACTACTGCATTCACATTTAATATTCATGGTTAAGATCGGTTAAGGTAATGCTTGGAAAGGGCTCAGCAAGATACCTGGCATATAGTTAAGCGCTCCTGAAGGTCAGTTTACTAAACACGTGTTCAAGCCTCCTACACCCAAAAACACAAGGGGAAAGGTCACCTTTTCTCACTTTTACCATCTCCTGAAGCCCAGCCTCCATTCTTTTCTCCTTCCTGCAAACTCTTTAGAAACGGCGGGTATGCCAGCCCCCTCCAGCGTCCCGACCCTCCTCCCGGGTCACTTTAGACCTGCACGTGCCTCAGCTTCCCTCAGCGTCAGGCTCTGCCTGTGGCTTCTTTTCTTTCTCTTTTCCCTTCCTTTGGGGCCATGTCTCAAAACTGGGTCCTCAGCACATCTCCCTCTCAGAGCCATCTGCCTCTATCCTCAGGTCCTCCTCTCCGTTCATGTCCCAAGGGACAGCCTTCCTAGGCTTCCATCTGCTCTGTTGTCCCTCCACTAAGTACCAGAGGTCCCCAGCAGAGCTCAGGCACAGGCACTGGCCTTTCTAGAACTCTCTGCTTGAATTCCTCCTACGCGCTGGAGTTAGTGTTTTTGACCAATTCGCCACATGTCTAACGGGAGGCACGTCCTGAACACTCTGAAATCATTGTCTCCACTGCATCTCATTTCGCCCTCCTGAGAGTCATGTCATGGGCATCACCACTGTCTCTGTCCCCCTCCCAACCCAAGCTTGAGTCACCCTTGGTTTTCCTGCTGCTTGCTAGCTTTCCTGACTATCAGCCCTCTCTGTTTTAGTACCAGTGCAAATTGTCAGAACACCCAACTTTCCAAAATTCAAACACTAATTCAACTTCCTAAATGAAGATCATAAAATATACAATTCTCACAAAGCCTTCAGTTTTGTGTGTAAACAGAAGAGAGGTCGGAACACACGGCCTTCCCCGTTCACCATGGGCCCAGTGGTTGGCTCTTATGCGCACAGGGTCTCACCTAACCCTTACAAGCCAGGTCAAGTCTTTATTTTATAAATAAGGGAAGTCCAAGGTAAAGGATGAGGGCAGTAACAGAACAGGGCTGTGTCTGAGTTTCTTTTTTCTTTCCACTGTACTCCAAGCTGAAATGACAGCAACAGATGGTCTGGTGGAACCTAAGAAGGTCTTCAGCATCAGGGAAATTAAAAACACACACTCTTCGAAATAGAGGGGGTGGGAGGAGAAGAGGAATGTGTGTGTGGCCCTGGGGCATATTCAGAAGACTTGAATTATTGGGGACACCTCTAAAGCCCCTTTGGATTGTATGCCACATCCCCTCCCAGAAACCAGACACATCAATATTGAGAAGCCTCGTGCAGATACAGAGCGTGGCTCCCAGGGGGCTATCCCATGGCTTTTCCCTGTATTTCAGCACTAGAGCTCAGTGGGGACAGGGATACAGCCTCAGCTGAAGGCATCATTCTTAGTTTCATGCTTCCTTGCTAAAGGAAATAGGATTCCCAAGAAGACATGATTTGCCCAAGCCCTTTTTGGAAATGGGCTATCGAAGCATGGGCAACAGTTCAGCTATGCAAAACTCCAATCCATTAGGATCTAGCACATGTGGAAATGATTAATGTGCAACTGCTGTGTGTCATCTGGGCCATCAGTGACCATCAAAGCTGCAGCTAACGTTGAAATAAATACAGGAAAATCCTTCAACTGTTTTAAGCCAACTATACTTTTCCAGAAGATGAAATTACCACTACTTTTCCCATTAAAATGCAAGAAGACTGAGTAGAAAAAGAGATTTCTAAAGCAATAGTTGGGAGGAACCCTCTGACTCATGGAATCACTCCCAGGAGGAGGGGACGCGGGGAACTTCTGGGAGCGTCTCTGTGGAATACCGCTGTGCCCTGAGCCCCTACGTGGGCAAAATCGCCTCCATTTTGCAGATAAGGAAGATGAGATTTTTAAAAGTCAGTCACTGGTTTTCCTTGCGTTGTTCTCCAACGTGTAAACTGGAAACAGCAGTCACTATCCACAGCCATGAAGATTGGCTTTCTAGAAAAAGCCACGGGGAACAAAAATCAAAAAAGAAATAGTATCTGCCTCTCCAAAACAAAAGAACCCTTTCTCAATCTTAGACCAACTGAAACGTTCACAAGGAATGTGACTAATCTGTACAACTGGCTAATAGCTACCTCCTCTCCTTAACTCACCTAAAATCAGGAGGAAAAAGCCTCAAAGTCACAGCTTTTAAACGCAGGTCATAAAAGCAAGTAATCCTCCGCTGCGGCTGCCTTGCGATGAAAAGCAGCGGAGTCTCGCCTGGTACCTTCTACTTTCCTTTACAGAGCTGCGTGGCGGGGCAAGTGGCCGGTCTGCGGTTCAACCGCTTGTGGGGAGGGCCGCCACCTTCGGCCACGGCGCCCTTCTCCCCTCAGGAACCAGGTCCCCACTCCCACCCCCGTCCCCGCAGGAAGAAGGGAAGGGTGCGGGAGGGAAAGCGGCACTCTCTCAGCATCCAACGCCCCTGCTCCTGCTCCCATCCAAACACGCCTTCCTCTCCGGCTGGCAGAAAGCCCTGTGGCGTTTTATTCCACGTGCCTTCGGGTTCAGAAGTTACACCCGCCTTCCCTGGTTCTCCCGACAGACGCCGGGCATAGCACCACCTGGGGCTCGGGGGCGCGCTCCAGGATCGGAACTGGCACGCAGCCAGGGCCCCCGCCACCCTCCCCGGCCATGCCCCCGCAGGTCGCCCACCGGTCGCCCACCGGCTGCGCGGGGCCCGGGGCAGAAGCGGTGCCCGCCATACCCCGAGCTGCGGCACTGACTTCCCCCCAACTGTGTGTTTCCCATTTCTCAGGCAGGGCCCCCGAGGTTCTGGGAAAGCAGGGGACTCGCCTACGCTCCCGACCCTGGGGAGCAAGCCCAGGTCAACAGTCTGGGCGCCGGTGGCCCCGGAGACGGCGGGCAGAAGCCGTGACCAAGGCCAGGTGCCGGGTCCCGGCCGCGCGTGGAGTTCGCTCCCCGGATCATTTTCTCCCCTTTCTGGTTTCCCCGGGATTTAAACGGTCCTGGGGATGAGCTTGGGACCCCCGCCCGCCCGCCGCGCGCACTCTGTCCCGGGGCAGCGGCAGGTGCGCAGCTCGAGGCACCCCGGCGCCAACTCGGGGCAAAGTTTCCCTGGCCGAGGCGCGCTGTTTACCGGCTGGTTTTGCACCGTCGCGGCCCCGAGCTTTCGAGCGGGCCAAGCCATTGAAACCCGAGACGCTGGGAGGGGCCGGCGCGGCAGGCGGCGAGAGGCCCGAGGCCCTGGGCCAGGCTGGCTGCGGCTCCCCTTACCTGCAGCTCCGCGGGGGCCCTCCGCCTCCATGCTCTCGCTCAGGCCGCGCTGCGCCCTGTCCTTGGGGCTGTCCCGATCCCCCTCTGGTCCTTCTACCTCGGAGCCTACTCCCCCATGACCTCCCCCGGGGCTGCCCCCGCCCTGCCGCCTCCCTCCCATCCCCCTAGGCTCTACCCATCCCCGTCCCCTCCCTCGGGGCAGCCTCCCTCCCCCTCTCCCTCAGCCGGGGCTGCCCCTGTCACCACCTTCCCCCAAGCTGCGCCAGCTCCCAGCCCTCTCCCCTAGGGTCATCGCGGGGCAGACTTCCCACAGCCAACCCCAGGCTCTCTAAACAGTTTGCAAACACCTTTGGCTCCACCTGCCCGCTTGCTCTGCCACCCTCAGGAATATTTATTATTTCCCTTTATTTTGGGGGAGAAGAAACTGTTCACGCCCCGCATGCACCTACACACATCCTTGCCAGTGCCCCTGGGTCTGGACTGGGCACCATCCGACCCCCTCCCACGCCCCTTCTCACTTCCTTCTTTTATTTCTACTTCTATGAAGGAGAATCGTTTGCATTAACCCTTTTTGAAAACTTACATAATTGAAAAATAGCTCAAAGAAATGAACAGCACTCATAACACAGGGCATCCAGTAACTTTTTTTTACCTATTTCAAAGCCTTTCCAGTTTTTTTCCTGACAACTGTAATATGCCCACTTTTGCTGATACCTAACACTTTTATTTATTAAATATTCAAGCTGATATTCACTTGAAATAGAAAAATTCAATGGCAGGCCATTTTTCTCCAGTATTTCTTCTTGGCCTGTTTCAAGGTGTTATCTGTGGGATGTGGGACACAGGAGTGGTTTTATTAATGAAATGCCAACAGGTTAGGAACCCAGGGGCCTCCACCATTTCTGCCTCTTCTTCCCCGGTTGGCAGCTCTGAAGCTTGCCCTTCTGGACTGGCCCCTCAAACTGCTCTGCATCCTGAGCACCTATGGGCCTCTACCCCCAGGGTGGATCTGGGACTCATCTGCACGCCTTATCCCTCCATCCCCACCCCAGCAAAGACCCGCTCAGAGGACCCTCCCAGCTTCTCCCCTCTCTGCAGCCTCGCCTTCACAGCACCTAGCCTGCCGGAAGACCAAGACATAAGAGACAGAGCTGAGCCCAGATGGAGGGCCTTGAAGATCAAGTGTCAAAATAAACAACTAGGTAGGTGGTTCACTCCTGTAATCCTAGTACTTTGGGAGGCCGAGGTGGGAGGATCCCTTGAGCCCAGGAGTTTGAGGTTGCAATGAGCTATGATGGCACCACTGCACTCTAGCCCAGGCAACAGAACGAGATCCTGTCCCAAGATATAAAATAAAAATAAATAAACAGGCTGGGCGAGGTGGTTCACGCCTGTAATCCTAGCACTCTGGGAGGCCGAGGCGGGTGGATCGTTTGAGCTCAGGAGTTCGAGACCAGCCTGAGCAAGAGCGAGACCCCGTCTCTACTAAAAATAGAAAGAAATTATATGAACAACTAAAAATATATTTATATAAAATTAGCCGGGCATGGTGGCTCATGCCTGTAGTCCCAGCTACTCAGGAGACTGAGGCAGGAGGATTGCTTGAGCCCAGGAGTTTGAGGTTGCTGTGAGCTAGGCTGATATCATGGCACTCTAGCCCCGGTAACAGAGCAAGACTCTGTCTCAAAAATAAATAAATAGATAAATAAAATAAATAACTCTTAAGCAGAAGCAAACTAGAAAGGCTGATAGCCACAGGCAAGAACCTCCTTCAACCGGCTTCAGAGTTATCTCTGCCACCTTACATGACCTTTATTTACATTATGGTTTTTAAAATTTCTCCACCCTTGAAATCACCATGACAGTTCTGAAACAACCATATGAAGCATGAAATGGAAGGAAGCCCAATTCTAGGAATTACTACCCAAATTTTTAGTCAAAAACAACCCCTTGGCCTTGAATATTCCTCCCCTGGATTAGTAAGACTACAAAAGATCTAAAACCACTTCCTTTCTGAGCACTGCTCTCTTTCAGAGCCTGCCAGCTCTCCTCCCTGACAGTGTACTTTCACTTTCAATTAAAAACTGTCACTTGCTTGGCTTATGTGGTGTGTGGTGCGTCCTGAAACCGATTTCCTGACGAACACCAAGAACTTGGAAAAACCTCCACTAAGGGGATGGTGACACTTGCATGAGGTGAAAAATGACCCCAGTTCAGCAGCCATCACACACTACTGCAGGGCGCACCCTTGCTGGATCCCAGAGCTGGATGGCCTCCTTAGTGTGACCCTTGGGTCACCTTGTGGAAGTTTGAGATTCTGTTTTCTACAGTAATGAAAACAAAGAGCTCCCTGGATAATGACATTCAGAGCACTTAACTCCTCCAAGCACTGTGTCCTCATGCAGCACATTTATTAGGCTCCTACTATGTGCCCCACTATGCTCCATATTCTAGGGATTCAGCAGTGAACAAAATGGACAGGTGGATAAGATCTTGCCTTCATGGAGATTGCTTTCCAATGGGCAAAAGATAGAACATAATAATACATTAAATCAAAGCTAAAGGAAAAAATAAAAGAGAAAAGGGGTGAGAGGTTCCAATTTTAAACAAAACATTAAATGTAAGCCTCCGTGAAAGGGTGACATTTGAGCAGAAACATGAAGAAAGTAAGGGAGCTAAGCATGTGGAAAGGGAAACTGGCAAAGATTACAGCAAGTGCAAAGGCCCTGAGGTGGAAACAGCTCTTTTTTGGCCTTGAGCCTATGAAGAGCCCCTTATAATCATGGGTGTTACTTAAGCTATTGGCACATAGGACTAAAGGTTTATTAATCTTGGCTGCAAAACATACTTCTTTGAGATATGAAGAAGTATTTTTTGTATACATTTTTGTTAATTTTTTTGGTTTTAGTGGTTTTTTTTTAAACTGCACACATAGTACCTGAACGCATGTTCCTTTAAAATATGTGTGTATGCATATATATACAGTGAGGACAAACAATTATGGACCGAAAAATTCTCTGCTGCTCATTCAACTCGTCTTCCCAAAGTCAATATTTAGTCAAATACCTCCTATTTTCAAGTTTCTAAGTTTTTGTCTTGCTTGAGTAGACAGAATCTACCCCAAAACTAGAAAATAAATTCTTCTAAATTTCCTTTCAATATTTTTATTGATTTGAATTTTTAATCCAATCAGAACTTAACTTATGCATATGGTGTAAGGAATGGATCTAACTACATCCGGTTGTTCCCACTTGTAAGAGGTACATTCTTTCCCCACTAATGTGAATTATCTCCTCAACCCTATATTAAATTCCCATATACATTACAGCCCTTGTTTTATTGACAGTTTTACTATTTCTACAAAAATACCCACCATGTTAATTACCATAGCTTTAGCATATGTTTGGCTATCTAGGAGGGCAAGCCCTTCCTCACTAAATATTAGAACCAGCTGGTTAAGGATACTGGGGTTTGATAAGATCGTATCTAGTCTTTAACATTAATTTGCATTAACATCTTTAAAGTTTTGAATCTTCCCATCAAAGAACATAACATACTTTGGTTTATTCAAGTCTTTTGTGGGTTTGTTTGGTTTTTTTTGCTAAACTTCCACCGTTTCCTACAAATGGATCTCAAACATTTCTTGCTAGGTTTATTCCTAGATATTTCTCATATTTGATGGCCACAATGAATGGGCTCTTTCTTTTCTCCAATTACATTAGAATTGGTTATTGGTGATATATAAGAAAATTATTAGCTTGGGTATATGCAGGTCTCATATCCAGCCATAGTTTTTAAAAGTCAATTGTCATAGATTTTCTAGGCTGACAATAAGATTGTCTGTAAGTTAAGTTGTTGGGTTTCTAAGCCTCCCTCAAACTTACTTGACCACTTTAGTACTCACTTCTGACACCAAAATTGCCCTTAGCCCTAACCAAGAAAAAAGAAATTTGCCACTTACTATGTATGCTGGGAAACAGGGGCCCCTCAAAGGCCTGGGGCATGTTATGGTTCCATTCCAAGAAGACATCCTCCATCTGGCCTCATTTATCTACACAGGAATTTCCTCAGTGTTAAGAACACAAACGTTCTAGTCCTTCCAAGCTATTTGTGAAATTTGAAAGAGAAATCCAGTATAAAACAGTAGGACTAGCAAACTACTGGATTTTAGTAAGTAAACAAATTCCTATTGCAACAGTTGTTACTTTTCAGTCAAGGAGAGATGCAGTCCTTAAAAAAAAATGAACAAGTCTTAACAACAATTGAAGGGAAAAATATAAGATAGAAGAAAAATATAGGCGAATCTTTCTCCTCTAAAAGAAAGATAGGGGAAATATTATCTTATAATATATATTATAGAAGAGTGCCAAGAATTTTAAAAAATTAATTTGCAAGCTATTCATTCAGAATTCATAGGTGAAGTTATAAAGTCCAGTATCTCTTACACCAGTTTCCAATAGAAGGTTGAAGATAATCCCAGCATTGTAATATGGTTTCTAACATGTCAGTCTTCTGATTGTTTTAAAGTAGTTTTAAATGGTTGTTTCAGAAAGTTATAAAAGTTTCAAATTCTTAATTTTTAAATAAGTAAATGCTGTAAGCATTTGAGAGGTATGCTCTAGTAGGAAGTTTAAAAACATAAGTATGACATCTGATACCTCCAAGAAGGTGACTTAGAGCTTCAGGCTCCTTGCCTACCTGGGTGCCGGAGCCAGATCGCACCTTGAACAACCGGCAATTGCATGCCAAGGTGGGGTAAGGGATAGAGGGATGATGCCAGCATTTGTTCTTATCAAATAAGAAAAAAATATTAATTGATTACTGTTTCAGTTAGTTAATACCTGGTAAAAACCATAAATACTATAGTTTTGAAAACAAAAATGTTGGTCACATTTATTGAGAATGCTCTTCTAACTTTACACCGGATGAACCTAAGAAAAAAGTGAAAGCAATAGTTTTTGGATTAAATATTCAGAGACATTTTATCTTTTTTCTTATTTTAATTGTAATCTAGTTATTCACTTAACTGAAAATTTGTTAGTGTATACTGTAAGGTCCCTATATCGTGTCCCCTGTAAGAGAAATGGTGCACTATAGTGCAGGATTTTGCAAACTACAGCCCACAGCCCCAATCTAGCTCATTGCCTAGTTTGTTCAGCTGAAGAGCTAAGAAAAGTTTCTACACTTGTAAAAAGTTGAAAAAAAAATCAAAAGAAGAATATTTCCTGACATGCTGGCATTTTATGAAATTACAAATTCGGGATCTATAAATAATTATTGGAACCCAATCACACCCGTGCACTGACATAGTATCTATAGCTGCTTTCACACTACAAATGTTGAGTTGCATCGGAGACCATGTATGGCCACAAAGCCTAAAGCATTTATTATCTGGCACTTTATATAAACCGTATGCTGGCTGGCTCCCATAGGAGTATGAAGTTGTAGGGGCAAAGGAATATGGGGTGGAGGTGGCGAATCCCAAATGCTGCCTTGGTAGGGTGACATCTTTGAAGAATCCCTTAGTGCTTTGGAAAGAAGCAATTTGGCTATAGTTGGATGTTTTACAGTTGGTGCTAAGTAGCTGATCTGGAAACAGTGATGTTTGACACAGAGAAAGACTTAATATTATCATGATTTTGGAAGTCACAAGTGCTTCTTGTGGATTGATTTATCGCCCCCCCATCTCCCAAAGGAATTTGACCAGTTTGATTACATTTCATCTATGTCAAGTGTACAAAATGTGTTGTAAGAGCTGTTTGTGTCAGAGAATAAACAAACCCCTTTAATCCCTTTTCTTGCTTAAGCAGGAAGTCATCACTTGCCAATAAGAAATTTAAAACAAATCCCACAAAGCTTTATGTTTGGTTCAAAACATGAAATATTTTAGGTCTTGGGATCTTGTAATCTTGGCAACTCAGGCTTGCTGTCCCTGGTGAGAACACATGTGTATTGTTGCTTACTTTCCGGTTCACTAAGAGGGTCGCACCTTGCCCTCTTAATCCCAGAGTCAAATACGATTACAAATATTTTCCTCTTGAGAATCTAACTTGTAAGGAAGATTGCTGTGCTTTCTGTTAAATAAAATATCTCCTTTTAGTTGCCTTATTCGTTCTCAGGCTTACTGTATTTCATCAGCCTAAAGAATATATTTGACATCAGCAATTGTTAGAGACCATTTGTTTTTATAATGGAAAAAGAAATCAGAGTGCAGATGTCGGACCTCGATCAAAATCCATACTTCTTTGAGCTGTTTTCATTTTAGAAAGTAGGAATGTGTTGGGGTTTATTGGGAGGGGGCAGCGAATGAACACAATAATGGACATATCACTGTGACTAAGTAAAAATATTTTATGCCTCTTGTTTTCTTTTTTTATTAATTACAAAATTAGAGAAAACTTAAGAACAGGAGAAAATAAGTGAATCATGGGAAAGTGAAAACTCCAGGACACATTCCAATTTAGCTAAAATAAGAATGGCTCACATGAAATCCAGAAAACAATAATAATAAAAATTGCAGCTTATCAGAAAAATAGTATTGTTAAAAACTGGCAGTCTTGGCAGTTAAGGAGTCTGCTTCCTCCAGGCATAAGCCTTCCACATTAGTAAACGCAGGTTCTGATACCCAGACCTCATTAGTTCATGCAGATATCAGAGTTTGACCCTAGCGGCAAAGAACTTTACAAATGTGGGCATTTCCTAGTGGGCCGATCTTCTCCTTTACCTGTGACAGAGAAGCAAAGCCCTCCTGGTAGGACTAGATAAGTGACACGAACCAGTGCAGCTGCTCCCCAGAGGGAGTTGAGACAAAATCCGTAAGTGCCCAAGAGAGTATGAGAAACTGGGTAACTTCTTTAAAATGAGGCGCAGTACAAAGCCCTGTGCATCTCTCTGAAAACGAGGTGAGCCCCAGCTTCCCAGGGCAGGTGGTGGGAGGCCAGTGGGGGCAATTCCACATCCCACCTGTTCTCGGCTGTAAAGAAGCCTGCGGCCCCACACCAGGGGCCAATTAAAGGGAATGGCAGTTGGTTCCGAGTCCCAGGAAGGCATCAGGTGGGGTCTAGTCCCTGGCAGTGATCCCAATTAAATGGGTGTACTTTTTCATCAGGGGGCCAATTAAGGAGATGGAACCACATGGTTCTGCTCTCTAATACACAGCACTCTGAACTTTCCAGAAGTAGCACGGTGCTGAGGAGCTCTGCCTGCCTCCCTGAAGGGAGCGTCTCATGACCACGCCCAGTTGGGGGAAGAGAATTATGGGTTTTGGTTCCTGTTATTACTCGGCTTTTGAAAAATAGTATTTTTAGGGAAAAAAAAAGTTTTTTAAAAAATAGTATTTTCTGAAAGGTCAAGATGTTGCATAACACGGCTTCCTCAAGAGAGGAAATAGCTGCAAATGTTAGCTTTTTCCATTACTCGGAAACAATTAAAAAGGAAGAGGACAGCCTACTGAGCCAGGTAGCATGCCAGGACCGTGGCTAATACTCGGTGGCACTTTTAAGGAATCGAGCACAATGTTAAGCACTTTTTGCAGAGCGTGGGGTGGTGCGCCACAGCCTGGCAAGCCAGCACAGATGCTAGCTAGGTGGCCAGCCTCTGCCCCTCAGGGCTGATGGGGTTGGGGACAGCACCTGGGACACAGTGACAGTCCTTAAATGAGAGAGCACTGTAAGCCCCATCTCACAGAACAGGAAACCGGCGTACCCACAGCTTCTGGGCAGCAGCTTGCCACCAATACTGTACCAGTGGGATCAGAAGCTTCATCAATGGTTTTGTTTTCTTCTTTGTCTTCATTTCTTCCCTCACATATTTTGCTGAATCAATTTCAAGAGCAATCAATTTCAGCACGTCACAATGGCCAAACATAAGGAGGGGCTCTAGCTGCGAGGCTGATTACTAAAGAGGAAAAACAAGCTCTAAACAACTTGTAGGGTGGCCCACAGTCCTGCCTTGCCCGGGAAGGTACCCGTTAGAGCAGCTTTTGGTCCCCTGTGCCAGGCACCCCTCCATCCTGGGGCAAACTGGGACAGGTGGTGGCCAAACCCATGGCTCACCTTAGGACCATCCCAAGCGACAAAATGACCCAGACCCAAGTGTCCAGAAAGTCCCTGATGGCACCCCAGCCACCTTCTGCTTGTCTATTGCCAGCAACCTCTGCGTCCTGAGCTGGCTATTTTCTGCCTTCAAGTGGCATCGGCTTACCACCCTCCCCGCAGAGCGCGCAGAGCCCCGCCAGCGCCAGCCACAGCCGCCCAGCCCAGGGTGCACCGGCGGACGTGCGCTCCCCGCTTGGCTTTCATGGATTCCCAGCCCAGCTGCGTGGTGGTGACCGGTAAGACTTTATTCATCTGCTTTCCCGTTCGCTGCTGCTTTTAGCCGGCCCCTGGAATGCGCTGGCCTGATCCTGGTTGTAAACAGTCCCCTGAGGGGGAAAACGAGTGGCAACTGGTAGTGCTAGTGCTTCCAGATGGAAGCTAACTTCCTGCTGTGCCCTATTAATAAACAATCGAGAACACAGGCTTTTCTGCTTCTGTTCTCGCTCATTCGCTTCAAATAACTCGAGTGGCGAGTGGCGTGCACAAAGGTGCCCACTTGTGGCTTAGGCTCAGACCTTGATCTTCAGCCCATCAGGGAGGAAGCCAATGCTGGCACCTGCTGTCCCTGAGTCTGGGGCCAGGAGCGCGCAATGTATCCAGTGGAGTGCAGGCTCATGGGAAGGAAGAGGGACCTGCAGGCCCAGAAACGACAGGGCCCTCACTCACACAGCCCATCCGCCACGGCCACCCCACAAAGGACAGCCCCCACTCCCAGATCTCAGGGAACTCTGAAGCACCCCATGAGAGCACAAGCTGGAGACTCTGAACCCTAAAGGCCAACTTGCTCACTCCTGCATTTCACGGGCACATTAGGGTCACCCTTAGCCACACACACCTCACCTAGTGTCCCAGCTGGTCCGTGGAGGCCTGATCTTCTCAAAGCTCTTTATTTTTAGTTAAACGCATTTGGCCTATTTTAGGTTTTCTGAATTGTGTTGGATGGAGGAAACATAGAAGAGACAAGGATTCCTGTTCGCGTGGAAAATTGAAAGTTGCCTATCTTTGTATTTTCAGACGATAATTCAAGCTCCTATGAGCCTTCTGAGGAAAAGAAAGTTCTTTTGAAAACCTTTTATCTCCCTCCCTCTCATTTGTGTTATTTTGGATCTAGAGATTGAGTGGTTCAAATGACTCTTGAATTCCTTTACTCCGAATAAATGCAATGCTTGTCACAAATGAAATATGGGTACGGAGGCGCCATCTTAGGATCACATCGACCCCTAGCTTTGTCTTGTCAGCCTGTGTTTGCTGGCAGACTCCCGATTGTTTGATGAAGTACCTGGTAATCAGCGGCGTTGTGGGGATGCCCGCTGAATTCCAGAGCGTCGCCTTCCTGTTATTAGAAAAGCTTTGAGCTGCCAGGGGCAGTCTCTTCACTTAATTGGATTTGCTTCGCGTGTAAATCTCGCCAAGACAATTGGCAGGTAGACAGATGGTGGGAGAACCGGGCTGGGACAAAAGGCCTTACGATCAAGGTGTTCCGACTGGCACCAACAATAACAGGGAAGGACCGGTCCCTTCAAAGGGCCTGTCTTGGTTCTCCCGCCAAGTTGAAAGTGAGGTTTGACCCTGCAAAACCAGAGCGTCAGACCTTTACTTGCCGGGTTGTTTTTCCTAATTTAAAACAGATCAGAGATGTAATTTTTGCTGATCTGAATATAATTTTAAAGCAGCACATGATTTTTTGTGAGTTGCTGCATGTGTATTATCCCAGGAGGTACCTGGTTTCTCAGTGATTTTTTTTCTTAATCTCAGTATCTTCTATAAACTGTTCTTTTCTTTTCTTTTTGCTGTCTGTTCACAGTGGCAGCTAAAGTTTTATTTATTCTATAGGATTTAGTCAAATCAGAGAACACCACAGGCTTCCTGGGACTTCCTGTGCAAAACCTTTTCATTCCCTTTGTAAGCCAACCCTGTTAGTGGTTCTAGACTCAGACATTCAGGAATTGCAAAGGCGTAATTCGGGTTCCTCTCCAGAACTGGCTTCTACTCTAAAGGCCTGGGGTCCAGGGATTTGGGGTTTCAGGGGCTGATGTAATCACAGCACTCTCCCCGTGTCAGAATTTGTATGAATGGAGAAATACGTCCCAGGAATCAAAGAGATGGAACACAGAACCTCAGCTGTGTTCCAGGTAAAGCCGAGTTGGAGGACGCGGCCTGTATCTGCAGCCCCCGAAATGAGCACCCCACTTCTTTGCCGGCCTCCCCCACAAGAATCCGCACAGTTACAAAATTTTTTATTTTCAAATAATTATACATTCATAGGAATTTGCAAAGAAATATACAGAGGGGTCCCCTGCACCTTTTACTCAACTTCTCCTGGTGTTAACATCTTCAGTATGCAAGCCAGGATGTTGACATTGGTATAAGCCAATGTGTGTGCGTGTGTGTGAAGCTCTATGCACTTTCATCGCAGGAGTAGCTTCCTGTCACCCCACCACAATCAAGGTATCTGGCTGTGCCCTCGCCACAAAGCTCCCTCAGGCTACCCCTGTATAGCTGCACCCACGCCCTTCCCCATCTCTAACACCTCTCAGCTGTTCTCCATATCTACAATTTTATTTACAAATCTTATATAAATGCAAACATGCAGTATGTATCCTTTTGAGATGGGCTTTTTTCACTCAGCATAATTTCTTTGGGGTTCATTCAAGTTGTATCAATAGTTCCTCTTTTTTTTTTTTTTTTGAGATAGGGTCTCACTCTGTCACCCAGGTGTGAGTGCAGCAGCGTCATCACAGCTTGCTGCAGCCTCCGACTCCTGGGCTCAAGCAATCCTCCTGGCTCAGCCTCCCGAGTAGCTGGGATTATAGGTACATGCCCTCACGCCCAGATAAATGTTTTTATGTTATTTATTTTTTGTAGAGATGAGGTCTTACTATGTTGCCCAGGCTAATTCCTTCATTAAAAAAAAAGGGTTTTTTTTGTAATGGCTTCATTGAGAAACTATACAGATGCTATACAATTCACTCATTTAAAATGTACAATTCAGTGGTTCTTAGTATAGTCACAGGGTTTATACATTCATCACTACAATTTTGGGACATTTTCAGTACCCCCCAAAAGAAACCCCACTCCCCTTAGCCATGTCCCCCCCCCCCGGCATACACACCCAGCCCCTGGCAACCACTAATATATTTTCTGTCCCTATAGATTTGCCAATTCTGGACATTTCATGTAAATGGAATCATGAAATATGTGGCCTTTGTGACTGGCCGCTTTCACTTAGCATGTTTTCAAGGTTGGTCCATGTTGTAGCACTCGTGTGTCATAACTTGATTTCCTGTTTATCGCCAAATAATGTTCCGTTGTATGGATTATACTGCATTTAATTTCCATTCACCAGTTAACAGATATTTGGGTTGTTTCCACTTCTTTCTTTTCACCACTGAGTAGTATTCCATGATGTGGATGAGCCACAGTTGTTTTATTGTTAACCCATGGAGAACATTTGCATAGTTACCAGCTTTGGGCTATTACAAATAAAGCCACTGTGAACATTCTTGTATTAAGTGTCAGTGTGAAAAAAAATTTTCGTTTCTCTGAGTTAAATATCCAGTAGTGCAAGTACTGGTAAGTCCACTTTCAATTTTAAAAGAAACGATTAAACTGTTTCTCGGAGTGACAGTACCATTTTATATTCCTGCCAGCAATATGTGAGTGACCCAGTTTCTCCTCACCTTTGTCAACATTTGGTGTTACCAGTATTTCTATTTTATCCACACTGATTTAAGTGTGCAGTGACATCTCATCGAGATTTTAATTTGCATTTCCGTGATAGCTAATGATGTTGACCATCTTTTCATGTGCTTATTTGCCAACTGTATATCCTCTTCAGTGAGCTTAGTGTCTTTTGCCCATTTTCTAATTGGATTGTTTGTTTTTTAACATGAGTTTTGAGAGAGCTTTTCTTTTTTTCTTGAGACAGAATCTCATTCTGTTGCCTGGGATAGAGTGCAGTGGTGTCATCATTGCTCATTACAACCTCAACCTCCTGGCCTCAAGCAATCCTCCGGCCTCGGCCTCCCAAAGTACTAGGATTATAGGCATAAGCCACCGTGCCTGGCCAAGAATCCTTTATATATTCTACACACACTGTCTTGATCAAATATATAATTTGCAGTTATTTTCTCCCTGTCTGTAGCTTGTCTTTCCATCCTCTTAACGGGGTCTTTTGCAGAGCAAAAGTTTTTAATTTTGGTGAAATCTAATTTGTCAATTCTTCCCATTATGGATTGTGCTTTGGTTTCAAGTCTAAGAACTCTTTGCCTGGCCTAAGATCCTAAGATTTTCTCCCTTCCTCTCCCCCTAAAAGTTTTATAGTGCTATTTTACATTGAAGTCTGTGATTCATTTTGAGTCCACTTTTGTAGGAGGCGCAAGACTTAGGTTGTGGGGTGCATTTCTGGCCTATTGGTGTCCAGTTGTTCCAACACTATTTGTTGAAAAGCCTATCCCTCCTCCACTGAATTGCTTTTGCATCGTTGTCAACCAACAATCGGGCACTTTCATGTGAGTCTGTTTCTGGGTTCTCCACAAAGCATGCATTTTAATCAGACATCTGTACACACATGTTCTCCAGCCCTCCTAGCCTGGCAGTGGGTCAGCCTTACCTTCTTTTTGGGCTTCCCTGCAATGCCTCACACGAGAGGCCTCTGAGAACGCTCCCAGACTGGCAAGGTTGCAGGCCTCCATGAGAAAGGGGACATGCAGAGATGCCTAGAGCCCGAGGTAGTCTGGGGAGCAGCAAGAGATTCTCACAGAGCACAGCCTGGTGCCTGAGACAGCCAGGAGTAGAGGCCCCCACTCCTAAGGCCTGGCTTGAGCAAACCTGGGTGTCCTTTGGTTTCAGGTTTTGGGCCCTTCCGGCAGCACCTGGTGAATTCCAGCTGGGAAGCCGTGAAGGTAAACACCCTCCAGATCACGACCCAGGAGCGCAGGGCCCGGCCAGCTCCTGTTTCTGTGGCTGCCGAGAAATCCCAGTGTGCAGGCCCCTTGGTAACCAGATCCACACGGGGCGGAAGAGAAACAAACTCTCGGCCCCCGGGAGAACCACCTGTCTTTGGTCCTTGGGTTGCAACTTGTCTGCCTTCAGGCGCCCCTCCTGCCTTTGTGGTAAAGAGAGGAGGCTAAAGGGACACTCCTGGGAGGGACAGGGAGTGCCCCACGGCAGGCTCTCCTGGCCCAGAGCCTGGTTCCCATTGTCCCCACCCTTCTGTCTGGGGGCCTCAGTTTCCTCATTCATGTCATGGCAGAATACATGGGCTCCTGCAGCAGAGTTGTTCCTAGGACCCAAAGAGCGAAGCAGGTAAAGCAACTTTGTACAAGCAGCCTTTGTAAGCATAGTGCCTGGCACAGGGTGAGCACTTAATGAATGGGTATTATTGTAAACAGCATGCTTATTTTCAAGTAAGGAGCCGACTAGGAGAAAGCACGTCCTCAGTCAGTCTGTGAGGAGGGATGAGGTCTCCTCTGCAACGCAGACCTCTTCTCCTCCTTGGGGCAATTATCTGCTGTCTGTCCCACACAGGTGTCACTTAGACATTGCCAGCTGTTTACTCACGCTTGGCTATCAATTTCATGCCTCTGTTAGGTCAAGGTGGGGTCTTGAGTCTATTCTCAGAGTTCCCAGTCAAGCTGAAAATGCAGCCAAACCACTTGCATCATGCATTTGCAGGACTGTAGCATTGATTTGCTGGCCTGTCAGCACAGACGCAGCCAAGGAAACTCTTGAGTTAGAATTTGGATTATTTTCAACCAGGAAAAAGCTCAGAGAACCCCAGACCCAACCCACTGCCAACCTCACTGGAGCTCACAACATACCAGAAAGGCCAGCTCAAGGCTTCCAAAAGCTTCCGGGCGTCTGCAGCCAGTTCCTCACAAAACAGGACTTTTTCTGCCAACTCCGGGATGGTCCTGAGCCCCCGCCATTTCTTTTTGCAGTCATGAGAAGGAAAGAGCCAGACTGCCTGGGTTTACCTCCCAGCGGCAACAGGTGCAAGACGTGGGACCCGACTTTCCTGTGGTTGAGTTTCCTCATCTGTAAAACGGAAAGTTGTGAAGACTAAGGGAGTTAACACACATAAACCCCTTATAACAGGGTGGGGCACACTGCGAGTGCTTGTAAATACAATTTTGCTATTATTAGAAAGCTATTCTATCAGTCAGGGTCTCAGTTGCAGGCAAACAGGATCTGATTCTGCCCCATTCATAGATAAGATAGCAGAGCTTCTGAACGTCGTGGGCAAGCAGGAGGTAAAGGACAGCTCCGAGTAGCAAACACGTACCCACACATACACACACACACATACACACACACATAGAGACACATACATACACACATTCACACATGCACATGTGCACACACATACATGCATGTACACAAACCCATATGCATGCATACACACATGCACATGTGTGCACACATACATGTATATGTGTACACATGCATGCACATATGCATGCACACACTTGCATATGTGTGCATGCACACACATACATATACATGCATAAATATACACATACTGAGAGCTGCAGGCTGAGGGGAGTGAGTGGTTAGCACACACATAAGAGGCAGGTGAGGGCAAATTCCAAGATCAGCATTGTGGGCAGAAAGCGGGTTGGACATGAAACCAAGTCTCCTCCTTTAAGTCAGACCCTTGACAGAGGCCCCTGTAGTCTCAAGCACCTCTGACTCCCACAGAAGCTTATGCCATTTTTCATGAGGAATTAAAACCTCAGATTTTTCACAAATTCAGAAGAACTAAATGTCAGTTTCCAATCAAAGATCACCAAATAGACAAGGAAACAAACTACCATTAGTAAAAATCAGCAGATAGATTTAGAACCTCAGGGACTTCAGCTGCTAGAATGGTCAGAATTAGCATAACCATATATGAAATATTTAAAGATAGAATCACAAAAAGAAGCAACAAGAGACTATTAAAAGATCAGGCAAATTGAAAAAGGAAGTAATAGAACTTATAGAAATTAAAAACACAATTGGGCCGGGCGTGGTGGCTCGCGCCTGTAATCCTAGCACTCTGGGAGGCCGAGGCGGGTGGATCGCTCGAGGTCAGGAGTTCAAGACCAGCCTGAGCAAGAGTGAGACCCCATCTCTACTAAAAATAGAAAGAAATTATATGGACAACTAAAATATATGTATACAAAAAATTAGCTGGGCATGGTGGCTCATGCCTGTAGTCCCAGCTACTCGGGAGGCTGAGGCAGTAGAATCGCTTGAGCCCAGGAGTTTGAGGTTGCTGTGAGCTAGACTGACGCCACGGCACTCACTCTAGCCCGGGCAACAGAGTGAGACTCTGTCTCAAAAAAAAAAAAAAAAACACAATTGTTAAAGTGAAGAATTCAACAGATGACTTAAAAAGCCATTTAGAATTATAAGTGAAAGACACCCATTGCAAAAGACTACATATTGTATGACTTCATTTATTTGGTTGTACGGGTTAGGCAAATCTATTGAGATAAGAAGTAGATTGATTGTGGGCTGTGGTATGTGAGGAGGAGGAGTGACAGTTAATGATATGGGGTTTCTTTTAGGGGTGATAAAAAGATTCTAAAATTGACTGTAGTGATGGTTACACAACTCTGTGAGTCTACTAAAAACCACTGAATTGTCGACTTTAAATGAGTGAATTGTATGGTATATGAATTATATCTCAATAAAGATAAATATATAGATATAAATAGATACATGCATGCACATATGTGGTGGTTTAGAAAACACTGAAGAGAAAATTAGTGAACTAGAAGATAGATCTGTAGATTTTACTCAAAGGGCAGCATAAAGAGATGTAGAAGGAAGTGGAAAAAGAAGTTAAGAGGTATGGACGTGGAGTATGAAATGAGATAGTCTAACCTATGTTTAATTGGAGTTCCAAAAGGAGGGGACAATGAGAATGAAAGTGAAGCAATATTCAAAGAGGTAAGAGTTGAGAATATTCCAGAATTGATGAAAGATATGACTCCACAGAGATTAGAAGCGCAAAATATATGTGCAAAAACAAACAAAATCCACACCTCTACACATTATAGTTAAGCTTCAGACACCAAAGACAAGGAGGGCTTTAAGGAGCCAGAGAGAAAAGACAGATCACCTGCAAAAATTGACAATCTAATTATCTAAGAGTAAATTTCTCAAAAGCAACAATAAAAGCCAGAAAACAGTAAATATCTTCAAAGTGCTGAAAAAAATTGTCAACCTATAGTGTGTACCCACAAAAATTATTTTTCAGGAACAAGGATAAAGTAAAGGCATTTTCATTTTAAAAAATACCAAGAATTTACTATCAAAAGGCAGAACACTAAAGGACATCTAAAGGCTGTCCTTCAAATGGTCCCAGAAAGATGGTATGAATTACAAAGAGAAATAGTAAGCTTATAGGTAAAATCTAAACTAGTATTATTTGTACAAAATAAGAATATGATAGCTAATTTTTAGGCTTAAAAATGGACTGAACTCAAATATAGGACAATGAGAACATACAGGCCAAGAAGGTGATTGAAGTTTAAGTCTTTTAAGGTTCTTGTATTCTGCAGGGCAGGCATTCAGATATGAGCTTTAGACTTTGTTAAATTAAATATGCATGGAAAAATTTCAGAAATGACTATTAAGAGTAGAAATAGGCTGGGCAGGGTGGCTCACATTTGTAATCTCAACAATTTGGGAGGCTGAGACAGGAGGATCGCTTGAGGCCAGGAGTTCAAGACCAGCCTGGGCAACATAGCAGGACTCCATCGCTACAAAAAAATTTTAAAAATTAACCAAGCATGGTTGTATACACCTGAAGTTCTAGCTACTTGGGAGGCTGAGGAGGGAAGATCACTTGAGCCTAGGAGTTCAAGGCTGCAGTGAGCTCTGATTGCACCACTGCACTCCAGTCTGGGTGACAGAGCAAGACCTGTCACAAAATTAAAAAAATAATAATAACTCAAATGCATTTTTGTTATAGCTGCTCAAAAATGGGAAAAGGGTGTTTTAAAAAGAAGGAAAATATAGAAAAATAATATAAATGCTAAAAGTTCACAATGAAAAGAGGCATATTCTACAAACTCCTAGAAGAGTGACTTCATGCTGTTTACCAACAGTATGTGCCAAAGTTTTTAGCGTTGAGCCAGCCTGTGGTGGTCACGCTTCCCTCCTCAGTCACAAGTGTTATGTAGTGACTTATGCAGTGGCTTCGTCATTATCCCCTGGTTTCTGGATACTCTAATTTTGCAGCCACTACCACCCCATACGCCTTCAGAAGAAATTACATCCTTAGCTCTTCTAGGAGTGCCTGAGCCTGGAAAGTCAGCAAATGAAAGAAGGGATTTATTTGTAAAACGCAGCATGGATCATTTGGGCCAAGATACATGTATAATAACTACACAGATACACATGTAACTCACAGCCTGGGTGGCCAAGAGCTCAGGGCTCCTGATAAGCTTGATGTGCAGAATAATTTCTTGACCCCAAAGAGGAGGTGGCTTTAGGCCTTTCTCACATGTTGCTTTAAATAATATGATAAAGAATAAAAGATGGTCAATCAGAACAGTAAAACAAGCAACAAGCTGGACACTGTTTTAAAGTGAAGGATGGGTCCACTCAGAGAAGGGGAGGTAACTGCTTACCTTTCCAAGTAAAAGTAGATTGTTTCTTTTGATTCATCCCTATTTTCTTTCCCAAGAGGGCCTCTATTCTTCCTACCAAACCCCAAGACACAATTTTTCTAACCTAGGTGAATACAGACATATATGTATGACAGACGTTTCCCAATATAGTCCACAGTGAGTTTGCTTTTGTTTTTTTTGATTAAAATGGGAAAGGCCTCAGATAAAAATAACCAGGATGAGGATGAAAGGAGACCCCAGACATCTCTCTGTGGCGTACAGGGACCTCACCTACAACAGCAGCCAAACTCAGTGCCAGCCACTGCCTGGGCAAGCACAGCAATGGGCTGTCTGGACGCTGACCTTCACGGCTGGGTACCCCAGACTCAGCGGAACCCTTTTCCACGATCTCTTCCACCCTCTCTCTTCAGCCTGGCAACTGTAGTGTGAGCCCATCTTGTGGAAGAGAAATAATCCAGTGACTAGGCACAGTTCCTACCAGCCCCAGGACAGCATGAAATAGGACTGTCCCTACATTCTCATTTTGAAATGGCACAAGATCACAAGAACATGGGGACTGTGTGAGCCCATGACAAAGAGCCTGGGCCTTGGGCGGAAGGCTGCGTCTGTAAGGGCAGCAGCCCACGCAAGGGGCCCAACCGCAGGCAGCTCCGAGGATACAAGCGAGGGAAGAGAAAACCCACACCTTGGAGCGGAGGCCGCACTGCCTATGTTCACAAAGAGCGTCTGCTCCGGTTCCCAGTCCTCCCCTGAACGCCACGCTCTCAGTACACACTCAGGGAAGCGCATTTATTTGGGGAAAAGCTTGCTATTCTTAGACAAATGAGTCAAATGTTTAGTTCTAGTTAAACCCTAAAGCCATTCCCATATTGACGGGACGACAGACCAGAAAAACCAGAGCAAGATGACAGATCTTTCAGAATGACACCGGCACCTTTCGGGGGTGTTGCTGTGGGTCCCCCTGTCCCCCAACACAACCCCCAGCAATTTTTAGAGTCCTCAGTTCCTCCCAGGGTGCTGCACAGAGAAGCCCTTCCAGCTCGTTTCCTGTTTGTTTTTTTTTAAATAAACTTTGTGTTTAAAAATACATGTAGATGTACAGAAAAGTTATGAAGACAGCACAAAGAATTCTCATACATTCCACACTCAGCTCCTCCTAGTGTTAACCCTTTACATTAGAATCGTAAATTTGTCACAGTGACTGAACCAATATTGATATATTCAGGTTTCCTCGTTTTTCCCCTAATGTCTCTTTTCGGGATCCCACCCAGGACACCGCATTCATATGTCATCATGTCTCGTGTCATCTTGACTCGTGGCCGCTTCTCAGACTTTCCTAGTGGTGATGCCCTTGACAGTTTCGAGGAGTGCCGGCCAGGTAGTTTATGTTTGTCCCACGTGGGATTGGCCTGCCGCTTTTCTCATGACCAGACTTTGGGGAGGGCTTTGGGGAGGAGACCACAGAGGTAAAGTGCCCTGTCCGTCACAGCACATCAACATGACCTACCACTGTTGACGCTGACGGTCTTCTTGATCTCACCTGGCTGGGGGAGTGTTTGTCAGGTCCCCCTACCATAAACTTGTCTCCTTTTACACCTTACTCTTTGGAAGGAAGTCACCGCGCGCAGCCCAATGTCAAGGAGCGGGAGTTACGCCCCCCAGAGGGCAGGGCAGTGTCTACATCAACTATTGGGAATGCACCCCTATAAGAAAGTTGGCCCTCCTCCTGCCCCCTTATTTGTTTATTCATGAGGTCATTTCTTTAGATCAGTATGGACATTTATTTTTTAGACTCTGGGCTATGGCTTGTTTCCTTTTGAAAGTCCATCGTCTCCTGAAACCTTCCCCTCCCTCCTTTCCTGTCTCGGGGTGATGCCCTGATCGTTAAGGTTCCTCTGCTCCAAGGGAAAGGCACGATTCCGCATTTTGTTTTCTGCCACCGTGTGCTTAGCTAAAGTTAGACTGAGGTGGGCACTTTTTAAATAACTGCACTACTTTTATATATAAGTCTGTGTGCGCGTCCTCCTGTTCTAGTTCTCATGCCCACCGTATTTCATTGATGCAGAGAGCCACTTTCAAAATATTTTTGGCATCCTGAAATCAGATGAATCTCACCGTCAACCGCATCTTACGCTTTGTCATAGCTGGGTAGTGCTTTCGCTTTCTTGCTGGTTCACACAATAATGCTTGGTGTTCTATCTCTGGGACTTAGGTTTAATGAAATACATCACGTCCTCTCTGGAGACACGCCGGTGGGGTCCTTACGCACTCTGTCTGCACGGAAACCCTCCGAGCTGTTAATCTTGATTTGTAGAGTTCAGATCAGAATCTGGGGGGAATCAGGGCTACATTTGTGCTGCCATAAATGTGATGAAAATATATCCTGCAACACACACAGTCTAACACCAGAGAAAAGTACACAAACAAGCGTGACCCTGGAAATCATGCAGGTTACCCGGGGCAACAGAATGTCCAATTTGAACTGGGATTCCGAGGGCCAGGCTTAGTTCCTTTTCATTCTGGATAGAGCTTTTGGGCAAACAAATAAGAAAGGGAAGGCTGTTGGGCACGCCCTCTCTCATCTCCACCCTCACATCCGCTCCCATTAGAAGCATGTTACAAGTCTTGGGAAACATCAGCATTCACTGGGGCTGCCACACCTGGGATTCCAAAATCTGTGCAGAGCTCCCTTGGGCCTGCAGGCTGGGCAGGCCGTTAATCAGGTCCCCGGCCTCTACGCTGACATCTGCAATCACAGCTGGTTACCCTGCACCCCAGAACAGCCTTGAGAGGTTGCATCTTTCTGGGTACTCCTGACTCCCCCAATTTTGGTTCCACTCTGGGCCCCCGCGCTCACACACTGCACCTTCTCTCTGGGCAGGAAAGTGTACATAATGCTGTTTCCTCTCTTGGAGGCATTTATGAATATTTGAGAAAAACCCAAAGGATCTCTGGAGGCACAGGGGCCCCCAGAGATGGGGAAATGATTAGGGAGCCACAAAAGGCATTTTGGGCAGCAGCCCTCAGCCAACAACCTGCTGAGGTCACCCTCTCTGTTGCCTGATTGTAAATGGGGAGTCAGAAAATCCTGTAGCAGGCTGGGCGCAGTGGCTCATGCTTATAATCTTAGCACACTGGGAGGCCCATGGGGGAGGATCACTTGAAGTCAGGAGTTCGTGACCCGCCTGAGCAAGAGTGAGACTCCATCTCTACAAAAAATAGAAAAAATTAGCCAGGCTGGTGGCGCACTCCTGTAGTCCCAGCTTCTCGGGATGCTGAGGCAGGACGATCTCTTGAGCCCAGCAGTTTGAGGTTGCAGTGAGCTATGATGATGCCACTGCATTGTAGCTGGGGTGACAAAGCAAGACACTGAGAAAGAAAGACAGAAAGAAAGAAAGCAGGGAGGGAGGGAGGGAGGGATAGAGAGGAAGGAAGGAAGGAAGGAAGGAAGGAAGGAAAAGAAAATCATGTGGCATGAAGGTCAATTAATAAAGAGGACATAATAGCCCTAAACATTCTTGCCTCTAATAATAACGGGGCTTCCAAAGTACATGAAGCAAAAACTAATAGAATTGCAAGGAGAATAGACAAACCCTCAGTTATAGTCAAAGATTTCAATACCCCTCTCTCAATAATGGATAGAACACACAGGCAGAAAATCAGTAAGGATACAGCAGGCTTGAATGACACCATCAACCAACTAGCTCTAACTGACATTTATAGAAAACCCAACAAACAACACAGAACACACACTCTCTTAAGTGCCTATAGGACACTGACCAACATAGGTAAAACAAATCTGAATCAATTCAAAAGGATTCAAGTCTCACAATGTGACTGTGTTCTCTGGCCAAGATGAATTTTAATTAGAAATTAACAATGGAAAGATATCTGGAAAATCCCCACATATTTGGAAACTAAATAATACACTTCTAAATAAGCCATGGATGAAAGGAAAATTCAAAAAGGAAATTAGAAAGCATTTTGAGATCAATGAAAATTAAAACATACCATATCAAAATTTATGGCATGTTGCTAAAGCAGAACTTTGGGAGAAATTTATAGCACTAAGCAACAATATTATAAAAGAAGAAAGTTCTCAAATCAGAAGAAAGAAAATAATAAAGATCAAAGCAGAAACTAATGAAATAGAGAGAAGAAACATAATAATGAAAATCAAAGGAACCAAAAGTTGGTTTTTTGAGAAAATCAATAAAATTGATAAAACTCTCACCAGACTGATCAAGAGGGAAAAAAAAAGGAGAGAAGAGAATTCCTATTAACTTTTAAATTCATTTACCACTGCCTGGCTTCCAGCCCTGGTTCCATACCCCAACTACTCTCATCAAAGTCACCATGGACCTCTTTTTTCCATTTTACTTTAATTCTAGGGGTCCTAGTAATATTTAGGGTAGATTGTTATCGCTCACGTTATACAGGTGGGGGGGGGGGAGACTGAGGCCCAAGTTGACCGGATCCTCCTTTTTCTCCACTTCTTAGCTTGAAAGGTTGCTGTGATAATTCAGTGAAATAAAATAATACTCTATAACATTTTAGCTTAGCTCATGTGTTTGCTAATGTCTCCAGGGTACATCAAATAAACATCCTGTAATAATGAGCTTCTCTTACCAAGACCATGCCCTTTTCCACCCAGCTCACCATCCTCAGGCCTCAGCCACCAGAAAATTCTGGAGTTACCACTGCCCCTCCCTGCCTCTTCTCCTGTTCCTGGGGAAATGTCTACATTTTGATTGTTCTGGGTTTGCAGTACAGCATTTATGTGAGAATAATGGCCACCCATAGTGACTTCATTTTAGGACCCATCAAATCCTGAGACACCTTCAGCAAACCAGCAGCTCGGATATTGTTACTTTGAGATTTTGTTGCTGCTGTCTGAGAAAATGACTTCTAGATCTCGATTCCATGGAACTCCAGAAGGCTTTCAGATACGAAAAAGAGTAGGCTTAGTTAAAGCCCAACTTAATTCCAATCCCTGGCTAAAGGACAGGGATGTTAGCCCGAGCTGAGTAACTTACTGTGGCTTTAATCTTTCTTCAGGTGGAATTTTTTACTCAGGTTAAAAAATGTTGGTGGGGGAAGGTGATAGTGAAGTCCATACTTTTCAAAAATTGTGGTAAAATATACATAACATTAAATTTGCCATTTTAACTCTTTTAAGGTGTACAATTCAGTGTTATTAAGTACATGTGCATTGTTGTAAATGACCACTAGCATTTCTAGAAATTTCCATTGGCCCATACTGAAACTCTGTATCCATTAAACAATAACCCTCCATTGGTTCCTTCTCTCAACCTCTAGTAATCACTATTACACCTTTTTCTCTATGAAGTTGACTATTCTAGACACCTCACATACATGGAATCACATAATATTTGTCCTTTTGTATCTGGCTTATTTCACCATAAATCTTTTTTAAAAATTTTTTATTGATACATAATTGTACATATTTATGGGTTATAAGTGATATTTTGATACATACATACAATGTTTATTGATCAAATCATGGCGATTAGGGTATCTACCACCTCGAACATTTATCATTTCTTTCTGTTGGGAACATTCCAGATTTTCTCTTCTAGCTATTTTGAAATATACAATCAATTTTTGTTAACATCATCACCCAACTGTGCTAATGAACTCTAGGACATGTTTTTTCTAACTGTACTTTCGTACGCAAACCAACCTCTCTTTATTCCCCACTCCTCCGCCGCCCTGCCCAGCCTCTGGTAACTGTCATTCAACTTCCTACCTCAATGACAGCAACTTTCTCAGCTCCCACATATGAGTGAGAACATGTGATATTTGTGTTACTATGCCTGGCTTATTTCACTTAACCTAATGATCTCCAGTTCCATTTGTGTTGCTGCAAATGACATGATTTCTTTTTTTTTTTTTTTTTTTGAGACAGAATCTTGCTATGTTGCACAAGCCAGAGTGCAGTCGTGTCATAGTTCACTGCAACTGCAAACTCCTGGGCTCAAGCGATCCTCCCACCTTAGCCTCCCAAGTAGGGACTACAGGTGTGCTCCAGCATGCCCAGCTGATTTTTCTATTTTTTTTTTTTTTTTTTTGTAGAGACAGGATCTCACTATGTTGCTCAGGCTGGTCTCAAACTCCTGGCCTCAAGAGAGCCTCTTATCTTGGTTTCCCAAAGTGCTAGGATTATAGGTGTGAACCATTGCTCCCGGCCCTCTTTTACATAGCTGAGTAATATTCCATTGTTTATATATACCACATTTTCTTTATCCATTCATTCATAGACGGGTGCTTAGGTTGATTCCACATCTTGGCTATTGTGAGTAATGCTGCAATAAATATGGGAGTGCAGATATCTCTTTGATACAGTGATTTAATTTCTTTTGGATATATACCCAGCAGTGGGGTGGGATTGCTGGATCCTATGTATTAATAGGTCTATTTTCTGTTTTTTGAGGCCCCTCCCCCATACTGTTATCCATGGTGGCTGTTCTAATTTACATTCCCACCAACAGTGCACTAGTGTACCCCTCTCTGCATCATCACAAGCACCTGTTATTTTTTCCTTTGGATAACAGCTAATTTTAACAAGAGTGAGATGATATCTAATTGTTGGTTTTGGTTTGCATTTCCCTTATGATTAGTAATATTGGGCTTTTCTTCCTATACCTGTTGGCCATCTGTATGTCTTCTTTTGTGAAATGTCTATTAAGATCATTTTCCCTTTCTTTTCTTTTCCTTCCTTCCTTCCTTCCTTCCTTTCTTTTTTTTTTTTTTTTTAGAGATAGGGTCTCGGGTCTCACTCTGTTGCCCAGGCTGGAATGCAGTGGTGCAGTCATCACTCACTGTAACCTCAAACTGGGTTTCAAGTGATCATCCTGACTCAGCCTCCCAAGTAGCTAGGATTACAGGTGTGTGCCACCATGCCTGGCTAATTTTTAAATCTTTAGTAGACACCGGGTCTCATTCTGTTGCCCAGGCTGGTCTCTAACTCCTGTTTCTTTCTCTTGCCTAATTGCTCTGGCCAGGACTTCCACTGTCATGTTGAATAACAGTGGTGAAAGAGGACATCCTTGTCTTCTTCCAGATCTTCAAGGCAAAGCTTTCAGTTCTCCCCCCGTTCAGGAGTAGCTGTGGTCTGTCATACATGGCCTGTATTGTTTTATGACATGTTCTTTCTAGACCCAGTTTTTTAAGAGTTTTTATCCTGAAAAGATGTTGAATTTTATTGAATGACTTTTCTGTATCTATTGAAATAATCATATGGTTTTTGTTCTTGATTCTGTTAATGTGATGTAACGTTTATTGATTTGCCTGTGTTGAACTATCCTTGCAACCCTGGGATAAATCCCACTTGATCGTGGTAAATGATCTTTTTAATGTGTTGCTGAATTCGGTTTGCTAGTATTTTATTGAGGATTCTGTGTCTATGTTCATCAGGGATATTGGCCTGTAGTTTTCTTTTTTTGTTGTATCCTTTTCTGGTTTTGGTATCAGGGTAATGCTGGCTCATAGAACAAGTCTGGAAGAATTCCTTCCTCTTTAAATTTTTAGAATAGTTGAGTGGTGGTTCTTCATACGTGTTTGTTAGAAATCAGCAGTGAAGTCATCAGGTCCTGGGGTTTTTTTATTGGGAGACTTTTTTATTACCAATTTAATGTGTTACTAATTATTGGTCTGTTCAGATTTTTTATTTCTCCATAGTTCGAACTTGATAGGTTGTATGTGTCCAGAGATTTATTTGTTTCTTCTAGGTTTTCCAATTTGTGTGTAGTTGTTCATAATAGTCTCTATCCTTTCTATTTTTGTGATATCAGTTGTAATGTCTCTTTTTCATCTCTGTTTTTATTTATTTGGGTCTTCTCTCTCTTTTTCTTAGTTCGTCTACTTAAAAGTTTTATCAATTTCATCAGTTCAACAAACCAAATTTTTGTTTCATTGATCTTTTGTATTTTTTTATTTGCAATTTTTATTTATTTATGTTCTGATCTTTATTATTTATTTCCCTCTACTAATTTTGGATTTGGTTTATTATTGCTTTTCTAGTTCCTTGAGGTTCATCATTAGGTTGTTTATTTGAAGTCTTTCTACCTTTTTGATGAAGGCATTTATTGCTATAAACATCCATTTTAGAACTTTTTTTACTGTACCCCCTAGGTTTTGGTATGTTGTATTTCCATTTTCATTTGTATCATGGAATTTTAAAGTTTAATTTGTTATTTCTTCATTGACTCATTCATTGTTCAGGAACATGTTGTTTAGTTTCCGTGAATTTGTGCAGTTTCCAATCAATGCTCCTTCTGTTATTGATTTCTAATTGTATTCCATTGTGGTCAAAAAAGATATTTGATATGATTTCAATTCTTTTAAAGACTTGTTTTGTGACCTCACATATGGTCTGTCCCAGAGAATGTTCCATGTACTGTTGAGAAAAATGTGTACTCTGTAGCTGTTGGATGGAATGTTCTATAAATGTCTGTTCCATCCATTTGGTCTTGAGTGCAGTTTAACTCGGATGTTTCTTGGTTGATTTTTTTATCCAGATGATGTGTCCATTGCTGAAAGTGGGGTGTTGAAAATCTCTAATATCATTGTGTTGCAGTCAATCTCTCCCTTTAGGTCTAATACTCTTTGTCTTACATGTTTGGGTGCTCTGATGTTGGGTGCATATATATTTAAAATTGCTGTATCTTCTTGCTGTATTTACCCCTTTATCAATGTATAATGACTGACTTTGTCTTTTTTTTTTTAACCATTATTGACTTAAAGTCTATTTTATCTGATGTAAGTGTAGTAACTTCTGCTCTTTTCTGGTTTCCATTTGCGTGGAATATCTTTTTCCATTTCTTCACTTTCAGTTGGGCATGTCTTTATAGGTGAAGTGAATTTCTTATAGATAGCATATATTGGGTCTTGGTGTTTTTTTTTTTTTTCTTTTAATCCATCCAGCTATTCTGTGTCTTTTAATTGGATAAGTTAATCCCTTTACATTCAAGGTTATCACTGATAGGTAAGGATTTACTGCTGCCATTTTGTTACTTACCTTCTTGTTCTTTAACCAATCTTTTCTTCCTTCTTTCCTCTCTTACTGTCGTTTGTAGTTAAGTGATTTTCTCTAGTAGTATGTTTTGGTTCCATGCTATTTATTTTTGGTGTATCTCTTATAGGTGTTTGCTTTTTGGTTACCATGAGGCTTATTAAAACCATCTTATAGTTATAATAGATTATTTTAAATTGATAAGAACTTAACTTTGATCACAAAGAAAAGTATCAAAAACAAACTCTACACTTTAACACTATCCCCCCATTTTTACTGTTTGATGTTTCAATTTATATCTTTTTATATTGTCTATCTCTTAACCACTTGTTGTAGATATTGTTTTTAATAGTTTTGTCTTTTAGTCTTCATGCTTAAGATATGTGTTTTACTAGTCACAATAACAGTATTAGCATATTCTAAATTTGTCTGTTTTCTTACTTTTACCAGTGTGGTATCATGGATTGTTTTGCTGAGGAAGCAAAAAACATACATATTACTTTTAAAAAAGAAGAAAATCCTGTTACATGCTAGAACATGGATGAGCCTTGAGGACATCATGCTAAATGAAATAAGCCAGTCACAAAAACACAAATACTATATGATTCCACTTACATTAGGTATCTAATGGAGTCGCACTCATAGAAACAGAAAGTAGAATGGTAGTTAATAGGGGATGGGGGAGGAGGAATGGGGAGTTGTTGCTCAATGGGTACAGAGTTTGGGTTTTGCAAGATGAAAAAGTGCTAACGATCTGTTGCACAACAATGTGGACACACTTCACTCTATTGAACTGTATACTTAAAATGGTTAGAGTGTTGTTCTTTTTTATCCAATTACAAATGAACAATTACACAAAACCTCTAAAGACCAAAAATAAACACAAAGAAAATCAGATTTTAATGCACCACTTAAAAAGACCTCCAAGTTTAGTACATGTCTTCCCAATCTTTATATCATGCTCTGTATCAGTTATCTATGGCTGTATATTAAGCCAATATGAAACTTAGCAATATTAAAAAATCACCATTTTATTCTCTCTCCTGGCTGTGTGAATCAACTGGGCTCAGCTGGGCAGTTCTTCTGCTGATCTTTCTTGGGTCTCTTGTGTAGTTGCAGTAAGATGGAGGTGAAAGCTGGAGTCATGGGGGCTTGACTCAGGTGCCAGAACAGTGGGGCCTCTGTCCTTCACTATGCTCCTCGGTGTTTCCCCAACAGGGTAGTCAGATGTAGAAACTACCAGGCCTTCTTATGGCTTAGGCCCAGAATTGGTTGAATTCTGCTGACTAAAATGAGTCATAGGCTAGGTCTTTCCTGCACAGCCTCCTAATCAGAAGTGTTTGGGCCCTTCTATCCCTCATCCTTTAGGCCTTTTACAATACTTCCTACTTTAGCACCTCTTTGAGGATCCTCAATCATTTCCAAAGTAGTTTATCAAGCCTATCTATTGGAGTACAGGATGAAAATACAGTACTAGGATTTTCAGTTCTGTGTTTTTTTTAAGTTGTGATAAAAAGCACATAACATAAAATTTACAGTCTGACCATTTTTAAGTATACAGTTCAATAGAGTGAAGTGTGTCCACATTGTTGTGCAACAGATCGTTAGCACGTTTTCATCTTGCAAAACCCAAACTCTGTACCTACTGAGCAACAACTCCCCATTCCTCCTCCCCCCAGCCCCTAGTAACTACCATTCTACTTTCTGTTTCCATGAGTGCGACTCCATTAGATACTTCATGTAAGTGGAATCATATAGTATTTGTGTTTTTGTGACTGGCTTATTTCATTTAGCATGATCCTCAAGGCTCATCCATGTTCTAGCATGTCACAGGATTTTCTTCTTTTTTAAAGTTGAATAATATTCCATTGCACGTATGTATCACATTTTCTTTCTTTCTTTTTTTTTTTTTTTTTCCTCTCCATACCAATACTATCATTACAGCAATGTCATTTCCTTCCTTCCTTCCTTTCTTCCTTCCTGGGTATTGCTGTTTCCCAGGCTAGAGTGCAGTGGTGCCATCACAGCTCACTGCAACTTCAGCTCCTGGGCTCCAGTGATCCTCCCACCTTGGCCTCCTAAAGTGCTAGGGTTACAGGTGTGAGCCAGCACGCCTGGCCTTATTTACCACATTTTCTTTATCAGCTTATCTGTTGATAGACACTTGGGTTTCTTCGACCTCTTGTCTGTTGCTAATGCTTCCATCAACATAGGTGTGCAAATATCTCTTTGAGATCTAACTTTCAATTCTTTTGGGTACATACCCAGAAGTGGTATTACTGAATCATATGATAGTACTAGAGCTAATTTTTTAAGGAACCGCCACACCATTTTCTACAGTGGCTGCACCATTTTACATTTTCACCAACAGTGTACAAGGGTTCCAGTTTCTCCATGTCCTCGCTAACACTTGCTATCTTCTGGCTTCTGATAGTGGCCATCCTAATGGGTGTAAATTTCTATGGTTTTAGTCTATAAAAAAGAAAAATTAACCTTGATCAATATGTCACAGCTGTACTGACATTGTCACTGTGCCTTGCTTTGTGTGTCCTTAGGTCCCTGGACAGGCGTGGCTTCCCAGGGAAAGAAGGAGACGTTCACCCTTGGGGGAGGGATGCTGGGATCATTGAGAGGCCCTCCCTCTTTGATTCACTTCTAATTTATTACAAAGCATTTCATCCCAGTTAATGGGTTTCAGCATTATATTATCCAGTTTTAATTAAATTGATCTTCAAATTATGATCAAGGAATCCTCACAAAAATGATCTGAAAAAACCTACAGATAGAAGATAAGATGAATAGTGCAGAGCTAAGCAAACCATGAGCAAACAGCCAAGTAACTTTTCTCCTATCCCTTGTACAGGCTCTTCATCAGCCACAATGGCAAGAAGTTGCCCTGCCCCCCCCCGCCCCCCCGCCCCCCCCCCCCCCCCCCGCCAAAGGAAGGAAGGAATTAAGAAAACCACTTAAAATATAGGTTGCCATCCACTTATTAGCAATGAAGCCCACCTGAAGTGTGTACTGTGCCTTTAGGCATCCAGGCTGTCAGCTAAGGTGTGCACACACACACATACACACACACACACACGCATGCTAGTGTTTGATATTAATAGGTGCATGTCGTCAAAAATAATTGGAGACAGCCACTCCAGATGAAGCATTGGGAATTATGGTGTCACTGTCTTTCATTCCTGGGTTTTTCAGGCAAGACTGGCCCACCAGTTTGGAGGAATGCCCTGAAGGATATTGGAAGTGGGCTGGGACCAGCATCACGTATGCAGGGTGGGACTGGGCCCACTCAGGAAGAGAGCGACCTTTAACCGCCATCCCAAGGTTTCCCAGACCACTCGTGGGGGCTGTGATCAGCTGTAAATGGTTGACGTCCACTCTTGTGGTAGCATCTCCTTTGTGGCTACTTCCTTGGACGCCTCTCTTCTTTTAAACGCACCTCAGTTTCCTCCTCTGTGGAACGGGGACCCCATCGGTATCCAGCAGGAGGCTGCGGCGAGGTGCTGGGCACAGTGGCTTACACGGCAGGGGCCTCCAGGGCAGCTGGGCTATAGTACTCACACCAGAGTGTGAACCCTCGTAGAACCAGAGCCGTAGCACACGCGTGTCCATTGTCCAAACCTTCCAGAGAGAACAGAGATAAGAGTGAGCCCTGCTTCCGCCCGCAAGGGAGGACCATTCCCGTATGTCTCCATTTCCATCAACAGCTGCAGGGAACAGTCTGAGATCCTGATTTTTCAAAACTTATTCTTTCTCAGGGGTTTCCCTGCGTCAATAAATTCCTCATAAAATCGTTTGTAATGGCTGCGTTATACTCCTCCAGTGGCTCCTGTACTTATTTCCCTCCTCCCTCTGCCGGGCCTCCTCTCACCTCTTTCGCTGTCCTTCCTCTGCCCGCCGTGTGACCCAGCTCTGGCTTTAGCTTCCATCTCCACAGGGGGCCTCCAGCCTAGCCGGTGTCAGGCAAATGACTCCCACTCAAGGGCCCCGCTGGGGGTGCTGACCTTGGCATTGACTTCTGGAAGAGAACAAAGCCTGAGCTGGCTGAGGGAGCTGAGGAGGGCAGAGCAGGGCCCCTTGGGAAGGCTGAGCTGCTGTCGCAAAAGTTGACCAGAACAAACACCCCACTGTTCGAGGAGACCAGAGCAAGCAAGTCGCACCTGACATGTCATCTCCGTCTCCGAGGCACCAGGGTCAGCCTGACTCCTCCGAAGCCGCGAGCAGGGGCCTGGGGTCCCATCCGGGGCCTTGGGGCAGGCTGGGCAGGCAGACAGAGGTCCAAGGATGCAGACTCGGGGATGCCCTGAAATGCCAGCAGCGCAGTGGGGACGAATGCAGGCAGTCATCGAAAACCATCTTGGTGACAAGCACAGCTCCCGGCACAGGAAAACGGCTGGGCTTTTGGGGGGATGGCCTTTACGTTCCTGATTTAACTTTTACCACCAGTGACGTGCACACCTCTGAGACCTTGCCCGGCTGTTTGGGCAGGAGGGGCTGACGCCGGGGCCTCTGCACAGCCCTCACCTCCTCCCCCTGCCCGCTCGCTCTCCACCCCCCTAGCTCTTTTGCTCTTTCTCTCCCTGTCACTCTCTGCCAGTCTCACCTAAACCCATGGATTTTGCTGCCCCTCGCATGCCGTGTCTCCCCAGAAGTCCCTCTGTGAGCTCCACGTGCCCAGAACCTGGGCTGGCTCCCCTTGGGTACTTAAATTTGGCAGGACCGAAATGGACGCTGCGACATCATGGCTCACTTCTGCCTCCTCCCCCACCCCCTTAGGAGGCAGCTCTGACGTTGCTCCTCCTGCATAGTCCTCCACGGCTCCCTGCTGCCTGAGGATCAAGTTCAAACCCAGCTAGGAACTCGCTCTGCCTCTACGGCCTGCGCTAGTGTCCATGTCCCTGGCTCCCCTACGTGCAGCGCTTCCTGGCGTACCACCGGTGGTGGCGGTGGGTTATTTGTCACCATACCTGGGGATGCTGGGAATGCTATAGGTGGTTTGTGCTCAGATGAGAACCCAGGTGCTTGATGTCCTGTCCTGAGGTGTGCAGGACACACGGAAGAAGCCTTCAGCCCTGCCAAGAGCACCATGTCACAGAGAAGTCCCCAAGGGCCTCAGGCTCCTGTGCTCCCCTCTGCCTGGCGTGCCAGCCCCAGCATCCTCATGTGCTCACCCCATCCGTGCACAGGACTCACCTGCACCCCCTCTGCACACACGCTGGGTCGGACTTGGCTCTCTAGGGTGCCCCACCTTGGCAGGGGCAGCCACGCGCAGCATTTGCCTTGTGGGGCCGGAACCGAGGCTCTCTTGGCCCCTTGCCCCTGTGTGAGCTCCTTGAGGGCAGGGTCCAGGCCCAATGAAGACCCCTGAGAGTGGCCCCCAAGGATTGTTTTCAGGGACTTCTCCATGCCCTGAAGCAACTCACCCAATTCTCTCTGCAGGAGCTGTCCCAGCTGGGCCTGGGGAGTGACGTGGAGCTGGAGCTACGGACTCTTCAGCTGCCCGTGGATTACAGGGAGGCGAGGCGGAGGGTCGCCAGAATCTGGGAAGAGCTCCAACCGCAAGTACTGACGGCCGGAGGGGCAGTGGGGCAAGAGGCTGACAACGGGGTGGAGCTGGAGCCTGTGAACCCCCCGGGCCCTGGTTCTAGGGTTGACGGCCGAAGGGCACCCTGTGCCCAAGTCCCACCAGTAATGCGAGGTCCCTTTCATACGGCTCTGGATGGGTCTGTTTCTAAAAGTTTAATTTGAAATTTAGAGCAGGGTTTAAAAGAAAATCTGGAGAGAAAAGAGGAGGAAAAGAAATGGAAGTAGTATTCCCAGCCAGGACTCAAAATAGTTTCCACCTAAGGGAGAGGCCCTCGGGTTAGGTCCCACACATGCCCATGTGGGCAGTTTGGCTGTGAGTGGAATACGGGACAAGGACCTCCTTGGCCTAGGAGAGCAGTTGGGAGGGTGGCCCACCCAGGGGAGAGCCCATCTTCATAGCACTCAGCCCATTGTATCTGTATATAATTACTGTACAAAGAACTGGTGCAGTGGCTCATGCCTATAATCTCAGCAATTTGGGAGGCCAAGGCAGGAGGATCCCTTGAGCCCAGGGATTCGAGACCAGCCTGGCCAACAAAGTGAGATCCCATTACTACAAAAAATATTAATAGAAAAATTTGCCAGGCATCGTGGCGCATGCCTATAGTCCCAGTTACTCTAGGCGCTAAGTAGGAGGATCGTTTGAGCCCAAGACTTTGAGGTTATAGTGAGCTATGATCACACCACTGCACTCCAGCCTGGGCAACAAAATGAGATCCTGTTTCTAAAACCAAAAAACCTCAACTGGTACAACCAACCCCCTGCAAAAAATAAAATAAAATAAGAACCAAAAACCCACAAAAAACAAAGACCAGATGATGAGTTTAATAAAACATACTCCACTAAGCCATTAAGACAATACACCAAATGTGGTAAAATACTCAGCAGCTATTTTTCAAAGAGGAAAAATAATGGGCTCAAATTCTACCAAGATTTTATTGGACTGCTACTGATATCCTTTACTAGAGTTGCACTAAAAAGAAGTCGAACAATTCCATGAAAACTTCTGCTCTCGTAGTCTTAGATACCAGCTTGCCACTCCCCCCACCAAAAAAGAAAGAATACATTGCCCCGTGAGAATATTTTGAAATATAAAAGTATTTAAATGTAAGTGCAACATGGATTTCTATTCAGCTAAAAAAAAAAAAAAAACCCTGGCTGCTTTTTGTTCCAAGTATATTAATTAGGAGACACAGGCAGGGCATCCGGGGTTTCATGGTGGATTTGGGGTTTAGGATATTTTGCACCTGGAGCCAGGCTGTATAAGGGTTTGGCCCTTTTGCACATTTAGTGACCAAGGACTTGGTTTCCTGGTATGTCTCTGCTATTGTGTGTCCACGCAGCTCACCGTGCACGTGGGCATGGATGCCTCTGCCAAGGCAATCTTTCTGGAACAGTGCGGCAAGAACCGAGGCTACCGGGATGCCGACGTCCGGGGCTTCCGGCCCGAGGGTGGTGTGTGCCTCCCAGATGGCCCAGAAGTGATCACGTCGGGGGTCAGCATGAAGGCAGTCTGCAGGGGCGTTGCCATCGGAGACGTCGAGGTGGCCTTTTCCTGAGATGCGGGCAGGTACACTCTGTGGGTGTCAGGGCACTGGGCGGGTAGGAGAGGACTGGTCTTCAGCGTCCCCCCTCCCTGCAAGAGTCCATCCTGTAGGTCCAGCTGGCCACTTGGCCAGGCAGTGCCACCCACTCCAGATTGCCCTGCTTTGCTGTCCTGCTTGAGGCCTCATTTCTAAGATCCCCTTCCCGGAATGGGGCCTTCGGAGGGCGGACACAGGAGAAGAGATGAGAAGGCAGATTTTGACAGCCACTAACATTTAGCGAATGCCTTTTTAGTTTGATTTTTTGAGGGACCAAAGTTGTGTGTTAACGATGCTGATTTAGCCCCCGATAGAGATTGATTTACCTTTGTTTCTCGGAACTCTGACCCCCAGTCGGCAGTTTCTCCTCTCCCCAAGGAATGAGTAAATAAATGACTCAATGAAGACACGAATGAGACAGGGATCCGCTGGGGTAAAGGTGTTTTGGATTAGTTGGTTGAGAATCTGTCTTGGCCACTTGCTGGTCGTGAGCCCATGAGACTGAGAGCCATGCCTGCCCCCTGCTCACCCACACTGTGCTCTTTCTGGGGCAGAAGAACCAAGCTGCAGTCTCCCCGGGTGGCCTTCCCCTCCCCGTGCTTTGCGATGTTGCATGGCCGCTGCCGCTAACACTCCACATGGTGAGAGGCTGGGCAGAGAAGGAACGCGGCGTTTTCTGCGGTTGCAGGTACGTCTGCGATTACACCTATTACCTGTCCCTGCATCACGGAAATGGGCACGCCGCACTCATTCATGTCCCTCCACTGTCACACCGGTTCCCGGCTGGCCTGCTGGGGAAAGCCTTGCAAGTCATCATCCGGGAGATGCTGGAGGAGAGCGAGAAAGCCCGAGCGCAAAGCCCGATTCAGAAAACTCAGCCGCGGTGACTCCAGCCAAAGCCCACCAACTGGGGGTGGCTCCTTTAGAGAAAACGAAGCGCTTCGATCCTGTGTGGAGAGTTCAACTGTGCTTTGAGAGGCTTTCTACACAACTGCTTGTAAAACAGTTTACACAGAGGGAGAAAAATTCTGAATTAGCCCAGCAAAATCACAAAGGGTTCTTCTACTGTCAGAAGAAAGAACACTCTGGAAGGCGGGCATTTCACATGGGATGAACTAACTTCAGTTATGGCTTTCGTGACAATGAAATGAAATTCTAGTAATCTCTTTTCTTCTAAAAGACTACGCAGTGGGTCTGTGCGATCCCGCCCAGCTTACTGGGTCCCAGACCTGTTCTGCCGTCGCCCATGGAAAGAAATTCAGACGTAGCCGCGGCCCCAGCGCTTGTTCCTGGACACCGTGCTGTGCATTCGAGCCCTATGGGCAGCTTCGGAGCCACTGAGGCTCTAGTGTTTGGTTTCTCCCTCTCTCTTTTACCCTTTTACTACTTACTTATTTTAATAATTTTAAGTGTCCAGTTCAGTGGCATCCAGTACATTTACATTTTTTGCAACAATCACCATCATCCATCTCCAGAACTTTCTCATCATCCCAAATTGAAACTCTGTACCCATCAAACAGTATCTACCTATTCCTTCTGCCTCCCCCAGCCCTTGACAACCGCCATGATACCCTCCATCCCTATGAATTTGACTATTCTAGGTCCCTAATATATGTGGAATCTTACCGTGTTTGTCCTTTTGTGTCTGGTTTATTTAACTTAGCATGATGTCCTCCAGGCTCATCTATGTTGTAGCACGTGACAGGATTTCATTTTTTTTTAAGGCTGAATAATATTCCCTTGTATGTATAGACCACATTTTATTTATCCATTCATCTGTAGGTGGACATTTGGGTTGTTTCCACCTTTTGGCTATTGTGAATAATGATGCTAAAACATTGGTGTGCAAATATATCTCTTGGAGTCCCTGATTCCAGTTCTTTTGTGTAGAAGGGAATTGCTGGATAGAATGATAAATCTATGTTTAGTTTTTTGAGGAGGCTCCATACTGTTTTCCATAGCAGCGGCACCATTTGTATATTCCTACCGGGAGTGTTTGGTCTTAAAGCAAAGGTTAATAGCAGGGCTCAGCTTCTCTCCATGGTCAGTATTACCCCTAACTTTCAAAATACAGAATCTCCTTTCTGTTTCATCTTTTGTTTTGCCTTTATGACACTGCACTGGGTCTTGTGCCAACCTGCTCCCAGCAAGGTTCCACTTGTTCAGTGTTTTCCAGGGCAACTTTCTGTTGGGAGCCCCATTGGTAACATTGCCTTTTTTTTTTTTTTTTTTTCCCTTGCGGAAGTGAGTGAAGGTAGCTAAGCTCTGGGGAATTTCTTATGCTGGCACGTTCACAACTACCAGTTTTCACTTTTTAAAAAGTCATAGTCACCCAGTACCCAGACTCAGTCACTGTAAGAACAAGTGTCGTTCTGCTGCTAGCCCTGCAGCACACCTGTGCATTTGGAATAGACTTTATAGGAACCACTTTGCAAATAAACCCGGATCATCTGACACGAAACAGATCAAAGTCACACTGTGGCAGATCAAAGCCCGCAGGTGGGGTGCGATGGTGCTGGGTGGCACACAGGTCTGGCCGCACAGCTGTTAATGTGGACATCAGATCCTTCAGTACTTAGGGGCAGACAGCTCCTGCCCAGAGCCCTTGACTCCCCCGAACCTGACTCCTGTCCCAGGACACTGGTAAGCAGGGGGCCTCCAGGGCCAGGCTCCGTGTTATTTAAGACTGCTTGGCACCATACCACGCTCATTTTTAAAACTTCCAGATATCAACCCGACGGGAGGCCCAGACCCTCCCCTTGATGAGCTTCCTCATCATTTCCCCTCTGTGGCCCCTGAAGTTCTCCAAGGAGAGCCCCAGGGGCCCATTCATATCCTGGTCTAGGCACGTGGCTGGCACACCTGTCCGTATGCGCTGAGGCCTGCTTAGTTCTGGCAGTTGTGAGTCAGCTTGCAAACCACAGCATAAAAGGCTGAGTCCTGGGTTGGTCATTTAATAGCTGGGGGGCCTCAGGCATGTCTGCGTGTTTGCTCATCTGTCAGAGTAATTAAAATCCTTCCTTTGCAGGGTGTTTGGGAACATTCAGTGAGAGAATAGATGTGGAAGTCCTTCAGTGACAACAGAACACCACACAAAGTACACACCCGAGTCTGGACTCAGAGGTGGACCTGCAGGGTAAATACAGAAGCAGCCCTCCTAGGTTTGGAGTCTTAAGAAGCAGCACAGAGGGAAGAGGTTCTAACCTCTAAAGACCCAGCACCTTCGTCCTAAGAAATGGCTGCTCCTTCCGGCTGCACAGGCCAAGTGCGGAGCGCACCGCGGCCACCGGGAAGTGCAGCATCCACCTGCCCGGGAAAGGGGTAGGCCACCCCGGGCAGTCTCACCTCGGAAATGAGACCTCCTTCAGTCATCAGGCACCTAGTGAAGGTCCTCAGAGTGTCAGGCACTTGGTGACAATGGTGAGCAAAACCCCTGGGGCAACACCAAGGCTTTCGTGTTTAGGTGATCTAAACCCATGCCTTGCCATTCAGCTCTTCATCAGATGGGCTGATTTGGTTCCTGAAGTGCAATTTCCCATGGTCGAAGGAAAGGACCAGCTTGTTCCCCTTACGTTGCAGGTCTCTGCATCTTTGGTATGATTCTAGAACGTTTATAAAGCTTGTTTCCTTTTCCTACAATAACCATGTCCCCTGACGAAGATAGCGATGTCTGGATAGTCGAGTCCCTGGGGGCAGTGGAGATCACTAACCATCAACTAGAAAGTAACCAACACCCCCTACATGGTATGTCAGCTGCGAGGCACCAACAAGGACATGGGAAATGGGAAGGATTGAAGTCCTCTGCCCTGGAGTCACACAGACCAAACCTGCGTTGGCCTGACTTTTGTCAGTGGAAGGTACAGGAAAAGAAACCTACAAATCAGTCAAAAATGAAGTACAGATTTCTGTATTTTATGTATTCAGATTTCCTTCCAGCTGATTTAAGAGAAACAGAATAGCTTCTCGTCTTCACCAGCAATTTGCACGCTGAGGAGGTTCAGCTGTCAGAAGCAAAGCGCTGCCTTCTCGAAGAACACTGCAAGCACCATGTGTGAACACACAGGCCACACGGAGCTCAGCTCCGCCCCCATGGCAGTGTGGTGATGCTTCCAGAAAGGGAGGAAACAAAATCAGAGACCAACAATGCATACAGAATTCTTTTATTTAACTTAAACCATGTAGTACTTAACTACTAGAAAAAAGCAGAGTAAGAGAAACTAAAGTTGCCTTAGCTTCAGCCATTCAAAATAGACAAAGTTTCTTTTTTCCCCCATAATGTAAAGAATCCAGAGTATATCGCAATAACAGGAATAAATTCTTACAACAGAATATACAAAAACATTTTTGAAATTTTTTTCATCTACTGATTTTTTTTTATATAAACAGAGGATTTTTTAGGAATAATTTATACACAGAAAGTCATTTTATGTAACAAATTGGCCATGTTATTACCTTTTTTAAAACTTTTTTTAAAAAACTTTTTTTAAACAAGAAAACTCAGAAAATGCATTGTTTGCGATGCATCCATTCCATCGCACCTTCTGGTTTGATTTTTTTTTTTTAAATCCCAGAGGTAGACAAACTCTGGCAAACCTCTCACCCCAACCTCACTGGCTTAGAAAGCAGACAGGTGTTTCTGCCAGGCATCTCTTCCACCTGTGGATGTGTCTGTGCAACGCCAAACATCTAAATGACAAGTTGAAAACAAAAACCAAATTGTTTCTGGACCTTTCTCTTACGTAGTGCAAAAATTCCAGATGTTTCCAATGATGGGGACATTGTGGACTTGGGTAAACATGGCCAATAATCCATTGGGTGCTAGAGGATGTGTAGTCAAATTTTTAAAAAATTAATATTGTGTGTTGTAGTTTTTATTAAAAATAATCTATTCTGTATTGGAAAAATGTACCTTCGGTGTTCTGCCTTAAATAAAAATAAATAGGTTCTCTTCCTTGTTAGAACAAAGCATCAATCATGACATGAGTCATGGAAGCAAATGGCCTGTGTGCCCCAGACTGTCATCTTTTGTGTGATCAATCCTGAAAACCGTCATCTGTGCAGTCAAGTCTTCCCATCTCTATGGCATTGCATGACAATGACGACAACCAGACCAACCAAACCAGATGCTAACAGCGCCGTGCACTGCTGGGCTGAAACACCTCTGCTGTTTCCACGGCCAATGAGGTTCTTTCCATCTGTTAGAGTAGCTACGCTCCAAAGGGAAATGACCAGTAACAGATGATCCCCTTCCCAACCAGAGGGTTCTGGAAGACCAAGATACTGAAGATACAGAACTACTTTTTAAATCATCATTCCTTTGTTATAAACTAGGGCACAAAGCATGGGGGGAAGAGGGTGAACCACGGCTTGGGTCAGGGTAAAATCCTTTTTTGGCATATTGTAAAGCTAGCTAGTAAACAGGTGTCCTAAAAAAATGGATCACAAACACACATTTGCACACACAGAGAAAAAAAGTGTCTTTAAATTATTTTCGGCAATTATAAACTACAAACATTTTATAAAATTATTCTATGTTCTTACAAAAACGCAATGAAACATTTAATTAGTTCTTGTAAACCAGATCTTCGTCAACTGACTACCCGTAATCTACTGGACTTGAGAGCCCTATTGAAAACGCTAATGAGTGACTAATTAAAACAATGTTTACCAGAAAGATGCGGACACACAAACATAGACATACAAATGAGTGATCATTATGTTCTTGTAGAAACGAAATCAAACAAAACCCTAAAGTCATGCCCCAGAACTGACAACTGATGAGTGCGATGTAGTTCGTGTTCTTGAACAATTTGACTTAAATCCGCGGTAAGTTTCCAGAGTAGGATGTTGGGTTTATTTGTTGAAACCAAATGCCCATGGATGACCGTTGAGCCTTGACGTGGTCTGACACCTTCAGAAACCATCAAATTCAAAACATTGCCCACACTTCTTCCAAGCCCTGCACCCTCCTGCGCGCAATCCTCCTCTTCATGTCGGGATCCCTGTGACAATGCTTTCCTACCGCCTGGTCATTCCACCATCAAGGAGTGCTCATTTCTCCAGATGACCAACCAGCATGTAAGCTGGAGGCCAAAAATCCAGCCCTCTGGCCTGTACAAGGTCTGTATCTTCAGCATCTCTGGCAACAGAGGTTCAATCTAAATAACATCCTCTCTTGAAGTTCTCATTTGTACTACCAACTACTTCAGAGTGGAGAAAGAAAGTTTGACTTTCATCACTGGTTCTTAAGGAGTGGATCTGGTCCACGTCTCCCAACACCACTTAGCCCAGGAAATGAAAAGACAGCTGACAACATAAAGTAACATTAACAAAGAACAAACCCCAAACCTTCAGTGCGTTACCGGGACTGCTGGAATGGGCCAAGTCATACCATGGAGGGTTACTGTCAACCGGAGGGTGCCCATGTTTTGGAAGGGAGTAGCCATCAACACCATCTGGGCACCCTGGGAAGACCCAACAGTGACAGCTGAGGACCTTGGATGAGCATCCTCACCTTCTCACCCATCTGAGCCCAGTGTCACTTTGCCACAGCAGCCGCCTGCACACAGCCCCCACCGACAGAGGTGGCTGCTGAGGAAAAAGCTTCAGTGGAACAAACTGGCCTGGAATCTGGCATCATGCTTGGCTCACACATGTTATCCCAACCAAACAAAACACGCCCCTTCACACCGAGCATTCTGCCATTCGGTAGTTCCACAGTGACATGCTTCTATTTCACAGAGCCACTTTTCCTACCGTGGAAATGTTGTTCCTGGTCATGAGAAACAGGCTGGCAGGAGAGGCCAGCGTTGGCTGCGAACACGGTCTTCTAGCTTCCAAGGAGGAATCTTATTCCCACTGCGTGTCAAAGTCATGACATCCCATGAAGGAGACCTGGGGTGGTCCAGGCCTCACACAGCTCAAGTTCAACATCGTCTCCAGACTATACCAGCTCCTGCTGCCTCAGGGGAAGGGCTGTGTGGGAGAATGTCTTAATGCTCACATCAATTCCATGATGTGCCTCAGTGGTTCATGTTACTTCAAGCAGTGTGAGCTGCTGTCAGGAGGAAGTTGCATGGAAAATGCCACAACTTAGCTTGGTAAGATTATTTGGAACACACAAAAGAGAAAAATCAAGAAGAGGTGGGAAATCAGCATGAAATTAGGCTAGAACTGTGGACAGATGATGCCTTGGTAGAGTCAAGGTGGGTGGGTTGGTCCACTAAAATGACTGCACCATCACACAAGCAAAATGTTCTCTTTTATTGAAGTGTTTCTGAAGCATCTGTTATGATGGGCACTACACTGTTAGTGTTTTCTTTCTACTTAAAGAAAAACCACCTACATAAAACAAAAACAAAATGACACCAATGACTTGGACAGTTTAAACAAAACCCTTATAACCAGCTGAGTGATCTGTAGAAATCCAGTTGTGGAAACCGGTAGGTATGTGCAAAAGAGAGGAGAGGCCACTATTCCAAGGGGTCACCTACAGTGTGGAAGAAGAAAACCCTGATCAAACGATGTTTGTCAAAGACCTTAGGATCCCCAGGGACTCGGGAGAGAAGGGTAGTGTTCTCGCAGGAGAGAAAAGGCTCCTGATCTTAACTCAGTCCTGGAACTGGGAAGGAGCCAGTCACACTTGGGGAAAACCACCCACCGCGTTTCCAGATAAAATCACCAGTGCCTGTAAGAGCAGCTTCTGGAAGCGGGGAGTGTGCCGTCCACCCCTATGAGCAGCAGGACGGACGGAGGCACAGCCCTGGTGGGAGGCTCGGTGCCGACCACTGGCCTGTCCAGCCCGGAGGTTTGGTAGGTCTCTGTTCACCCCGGGGGCGGGGAGGGCGAAGTTGAGAGAGCAGTCTGGAGGGGATGGGCACTTTCCTTCTGTGTGCACGCCACCTGGGCTTGGCTGTGGCGCCAGGAACCTCTGCAAGCTGGCACAGAGGTCAGGTGAGCCAAGCTCTTGAATTGCTGAAGCAGCTGCACCTTTGAATGGAACGGATGCAGCAGTGGCAGCGGCAGGTCCCAGACTCGGTGCAGGCCTCGTCCAGGGCTGCAGGCGGAGCAGCCGAGGGACGCAAACCACAGACGCCACCCAATTACACGCGGGATTCCTGCAGGGAGACCACTGCTGCCCCGGGCACATTTTCAACCTCAAAACCTGGGGAACCACTGCTCTCTCAATGACAAAATCTGTTGGTCATTCAATCTGCATAAAATAATCTGTTCCAAAGACAACCAGCCAGGGGCAGCCAAGGGTCCTGCTCAGCGAGCTCCAGCACCCTTCTCAGCCTAACCCCTCACGACCTCCAAGGAAACCAAGTTAGGAAAAAGAAAGGACAAAAGCAACACGGAAGGAGACATCTCAGAAAAGGGCGAGCTGTCTGAAATAAGTGGAGAGGGGAGTTAGTGTTGCTTTGACCCCGGAATGCAGCCTGTCTTCTCCCTGTGTCACCTGGGTGTGTAGCCTGCGGCGTGGATGAGGTTACCAGTATCAACGGCCTATTGTCAGGTGCTAAGAAATGTGAGATGTATTCTTTTTGCTATATACACATATAAAAAATAAGAGTGAGGTAGATAAATGTTTGGGAAAAAAAAAAAAAAAACAACATAAAACAAAAAACTGTCCTGTCTTCACACACACGCACACGCACACAAACCCTTTCCTCAGTATTTAAATTCATAATGGGGCGTCTCTACAGTGATTGAAACTGGTATCACAAAATAAATTAAAAGAAAACTCCTACATTTAATACCTTCTTAATTAACTTTTTTCTTTTTTCTTTTTTTTTTTTTTCAAAAGGGAAAACGCTATGGGACAGGCCAGAGGAAGCAGTGAGACCGAAACTGCTGACAAGCAAAAAGCACTACAAACTTTCTTTTTTGTGTTTAATCTCCAGTCACAACTAGCAATCATCATATTTTAGCTTTGTTCTTACTCATAATTTAAGCATTTCCGTCCCAGAAGCAACTCTTGCGCTGTCATCACTCGGGTGAGAAGTGCTAAAAACTAAACAAGACAAGACTCCCGGGCCCCGAGGACCTGGATTCCTGGCCGCGGGAGAGCGGGCCAGCGCCAGAGCTCTGGTCCCCTGGGAGGGGCAAAGGGGCTCTTGGGCCACCACGGCATCTGCGCTGCCCAACCTGGTGCTCCGGCCAGCAGACCTAGTGCCGGCTGTGCACCCCCCGAGGATGCCGCCGCGGCCCAGCGCAGATGCCCGGCCCCACTCCCCGCGGGGCGGAGGGGTCCCTCGGGATGTTCTGGTTCCACAGACAGGTAGGTCGGTCTGGTGAGGGCGGCGGCAGAAGGCCGCGGCGGGGCCCGCTGGAGCCCACTCTGCTGCACCCTTGGATTCAGCAGCTGTTTTTCGTGGGATGGAAGGATTAAATATCCATTAAAAAAAAATAGTCATCCAAATGCCTAGTGTCTGCAGTTAAAACTGTTGTTGTACCCAAGAATTAAAAAAATAGATATATATGTGTCACAACCAAAACAAAGGCAAGGGAAAGAGAAGGTGAGGCTTCTCAACAATGGTGAATATAAACACTGAACGAGGACGTGCGAAATATTTAACCTTTTTTTTTCTGACCTGAGTTTGCATCATGTCTTGCACTGTAACAGACTCCAATGCCGCGCGAGGGGGGCCGAGGAGAGGGGCTGCGGCCCCAGACTCCTTTCCGCCTTGTTCCCTCACCAGCCTCGTGCCCACAGAGCCTACGGGTTAGAAAACAACGGATGGGGCAGGTGGGAGCCGGGAGGGGAGGATGTATTTATAAAAAGGCATCAAACAGTTCATGGCAAATCATGTCGCAGAAGTATTAATGACCGGGAAAAGAGGAAGAGAGTCACGCGCTCTAGTACGAAGCATAAGAAGTTTCTTGGAGTGAGCAGAAGGGAAGAGGGTAGACCTGAAGGTTTTCATAGATTAAATCCACAAAGATAAAGAACAAAAAAAATAGCAGCTTTTTTTTTTTTCTGTACAGACGTATAGATGAATATCTGAACCGTAAAAAAGTTATAAAAGTGACATTAAAGACGATGTGTATGCAAATGTTTCATGGTCTAACATAGAACTGTAAGAGCCATGAAGAAGTCCTAGGACAGAGGAAATGTCAACAAAGCTTAGAATGCTTGAATCCATTTACTGCTTTTCTTCTCACTGTGGTGGTGGTGTTTGGATTTCTTTCCTTGCAAACCTGCAATAACGGTTGGGCTGAGTCCCTGGAAACCCTTTCCCTTCTGTGTCTTGGGGGCCGGGCAGGGGGCTGGGGCTGGGGCAGGGGCAGGGAAGCCGGGGTTCAGCTTCTCCCCATCTTCACTGAGACAGTCCCATTGCGTTCAGTTCCCCACAATCATTACCTAGTCGAAAGCAATGAGACTTGTGTGAATGTGGACTTGAAGAGAACATCAGGGGACAGTCGGATGGAGTGCGTCACCCACGTGCCTCTCCCCCGGAGGGACGAGCTACCGCGCTCACCCGTGCCTCTGGACATAAGAAAATCAGTGCAGGGATCGTGAGGGAGAAAGTTCAGGATTTTGGCAAAATTTGGCAGCATTAAAACGGTAACAACCTTGGATGAATGATGGCCCTTTTTAAATTTCATATGTCCCTAAAAAGGTTAAAGATACAGTTAAAAATTTCCATCTCAATGTGTTTTTATAAAGACCTACGGTGTCAAGCAGGTGTGTGCAGGTGTCACTTGGGGCCACAAGGACAGCCATTTCCTCAATCTGATAAAAAGGGCTTCCCGGCCAGGCTGGCGGCAAATATTTTTCCATTATGAAGCAGAAAGAAAGAGAAAGGGGGGTGTGTGTGTGTCTGTGAGAGAGAGAGAGACAGAGAGAGAGGGGAGAGCGAAGGGGGAGGGACAGGAAGAGAGTTAGGAGACTGGATTCTCAAGTGTTCTGTTGCTATTAAGTGTTGTCATTAAGGTTCTTAAAGGCCCGTGTCAGTTAAGGGTTTGGGTCGGGAAATAAAAAGCTGCTTGCATATTGAAAAAAGGAACATCCCAAATGTGTTTACTGCAGAGAAGCTGTCTCCCGTGGGCAGCAATGGCAGTTCTGAAGATCCACTGAGGTACAGGAGGCTCACGAATAGACTGTTAAACTTCCTCTCTCCCCCCTCCCCGCCGCCGGGTGTGCGACGCATTACTGTTTGCGGGGCTCGGGATCCGGGCATCAGCAGGTGGAGGACTGGGGCAGCGGCAGCGCCCTCTCGTTCTTGCGGCCCCCGTTCATGTGTGCGTAAGGCTGTCTCTCATCGAAGCTGGCGCGCAGGACCAGCACTCCAGGGCCCGGGCCGTTCTCGGCCTTGTGTCCTGAGTGTCTGTCGGGCAGTGGCAGGGAGGACGAGGAGGCCGAGGGGTCCAGGGGGACACTCTCCATGTTCTCTGGCTCCAGGTCCAGCTCCTCGGGCTCCGGCGGCTTGTTCTCCTCGCTGTAGTAGAAGGAGACCTCCTGAAAGCCGGGCTCCATCTCGTCCTTGACGCTGCGGATGATCTCCAGGAAGGACGGCCTCATCTTGGGGTTGTACTGCCAGCACATGCGCATCAGCTCGAACCTGCGGTGCAGACAGACAGAAGGTGGGCCCAGACCGCAAGGCGCTGTGGGTCCCTCACCTGCAGGCGTGGGAGAGAGCCCTGCCGCCCCTCTAAGTCCCTGCCTCGCTGTCCGGGCAACCCAAGTGGCCTTTGGCTTCTCTCGTCTCCTCTCCCACTGTTCCGTTCACTGAGCCCAAAACCCAGGACCCATCATGGTATAAAACCCAAACGCTCGTTTCCTGAGAAGGGCAAATCTAGCTTCACACAGGGTCTGTCCTAACAGGTATTATGTATGGTGACAATGCTAGGAAGTAAAAATAACCAGCTTTCTATCTGAAGCATCTCTTGCAGCCACTGATGAAACATCAGTTCCAGAATTAGAATGCAGGAAACCTCCAGCTTCTCACCAATAAGGCTGACGAGTGAGCACAGCTTCCCTGACAGCGATCGCCGAGTCCCACCTATGCTATTTCCAAGCTTCCTCGCAGTGCAGGGGCACCCCCGGCTGAGGGCCCAAGAAGGCGGCAGTACGAGGCCCAGGGTTGGAAGAGGGGAGCACGCATCCCAAGTTTGCTGTCCCGATCTCACACCTGCATGCAGGATGCCCTGCCAAGGCAGAGCCCAGGCCCATGATCCGGGCTATGCTGGACCAAACCAGAGTCCCTGTGTGGACCTGGGGCCAGATCCCAACCAGCTAGTGAGGGAGAAGATTGAGCAAGAATCCCCTCCACAAGCAAGGGCCAGGCAGAGGGCAGAGTGTGAAGCCCGGGCTGTGCCTCCAGTCACACCAGCTGGGCCACGACGATGACACCTGGACTGCAAACTTCTGTGAGTCACCTCAGAGTCACCTGGGCCAGAGGGAGTTTCTCTGGCTGTGGACTAGCCCCTCAGGAGAGCAGGAGGAACACTGCTGCTGGTGCGGCCAGAAAAGGCCTGGGCTTTGGCGAGCATCCGGAGCACAGAGATCCAGCTAAACAGACCCTTGGAGCAAAGGGAAAGGCACTGGCCGGCCACAGCCGCAGTGCAGGGCAGGGCAGGGCAGCCATGCTTCCGAGGAGGGACAGGCCAGTGGCCATCTCTCACAGGAACATGAAATCCAAGTGCCTTCCTTTCTACCTCTGTTGTCACCAGACAATTCTACTCTGTTGTTTTAAAATTCTGGCTAAAGAGATGCTTCTCAAAAAAAGTGGCCAAATGGAACTCCCCATATCCAGGAAGCTCAAAGCACCCCCAAATGGCATCCAGCCTTCTCTCAGGCCCATCACTTGACCAACAGACCACCTGTGTAAGCGTGGCCCCCCCAGGGAAATTGCCAGGGGAGATCTCCTGATGGAACCGAAGTCTGTTGTGCGGGGAAGCTGGCCGGCAGAGAGGAAGGCTCCCTGCTGTCCTGGCAGCTTCCTTAGGGGACATCAGGTAGGTCAGGTGAGGTGGTGAGTATGTGACCTTGAGAGGGAGGTAGGCCTGGGTGAGACGGAGACCCACCCAGCATTCAGAGTTTCTAGATGAGGGGTCGGTGCGTTACAGCAGGGCCAAACCCAGCCTGCTGCTGGTTTTTTGCAAGCTGAGTTATACGGAGACAGAGCCACGGCCCCTCGTTTACATACTGTCTGCGCTGCTTTCCAGCTGCAATGGCCAATTGAGTAAGTAGCTAGAACAGAGACTGGTTGGCCTGCAAGCCTGAAATGTTTACTGCGCGGCCCTTTACAGAAAGTTTGCTGACCTCTGCTCTGGTGGAAAAAGAACTGGACGAAATCGATGGCTGACTAGATTTTTTTTTTCCCTTTCAACTAAACCACCTGCACAGAGGCCACGGCCCTAATGACAGTTAACGTCCAGTTACTGCTCCAAGTGGTGCACGCGGGGTGCCAGGCAGAGAGGGTGGTATGCGTGGGAGCTACTTTGATCCTCGCAAGTCTGTGAAGCAGGTGCTATCTGTATAATATATCCCCGTTTTACAGATAAGGAAACTGAAGCACCGGGAGATGAAATCCTTTGTCCTAGGTCATAAGCCAGTGAGGGTGGGGCTGATGGAGTTCTCTGTGACACGGCACAGCTGCACCCTGATGGTCACCTCGGGAAAAGGAGTTTTCTCTTAACCTAAACAAGAGTGACCGCGATCCCACCAGGAGACCTTCCCTCTTCCCACTGACCGCCGGACAGTCACAGATGTCGTAGGGGTTTGACTTGCACGATGAACTGGCAGCTAATCTGTCGTGTCCCCCTCTGGTCAGGTGGTCAACAAGCCTGCCTTCCCACACCCCCATCACTCCTAAGAAAAAGGACCAGGAACAAAAATTCAAGTGGGCCATAAATACATGACATGCATCTCTGGGGCTGGGCTGCAACTTCCTCTCTGGCTGATGGACTGACCCTTGAATAGTCGTGCAGCCGGGGCCAGGAACATGAGATGTGTCTGGCTCTGTGCCCTGTGGCTGGGGGCTGAGGAGGTGCCACCGGCAGGGCAGTGATGCGGTGACATCAGCACAAACAAGCCATGTGATGCCTCTTGTAAACCATTCCAGAGTCACAGGGCTGCCCATAAAAGGAAGTCTTTTTTGCTCTGTGGGATTCGAGACCTTGTTTACACTATTTCCACACAAAAACTCTCCAGTAGACTCTAGAAGGATTTATGAGCTGATAAAACTCTTCTCTTAAAAAGTACATTTTTTACCACGGGTCCTTCGCGGAAGGCTCTCCCCGTTCGGGGGCGCATGCCCATCCCTGGGAGCGTACGCACGCCGAGGTGCCTTGGCATTGCCACCCCACCCTCGCCCCGACACCGAACCGGGCAGGCTGATCAGTGTGGGATGTCGCGAGCCCAGGTGCACCGGAGCACCCCCACATGCTGTCGGGCGTTAGCACAGCCCAGCCCAGGGTCACCTGTCACAACAGAGAGACGGGACTCCAGGGCACGCTGTGTGTGTCTCCCTCCCAGCGGCCCTGCGCTGCCAGGGCTGTCTTAGGAACCACTTCTCAGCCAGGAGCGGCCTCGGGACGGCGCGGCTTGTGTGGCTTGTGTGCTGCGGCAAAGCTCACCCCAGGGCTCACAGGGTGCGAGCGGCCATTCCTGCCTGTTTGGATCCTATTCAAACACCCAATTCCCACAAAACCAGCCCGGGATTCCCAGCACCAGGGAAAAACCACATTTGAAACTTGCAAAAACAATCCGACTCTATTGAGTTTGTTTCCGATTCATCTACGAGTTGATGACTCTGGGCTAAAAAGTTCAAATTCCTTCCCGAATCCTGCACACTGAAGACTTCCCTGGCAACAGTCTTGACGTGTGGAGTTGTGGAAATGTCACCAGCATAACAAATGGCTTCTTCCCTGAGTTTTTATGGCCGAGTTCACACCTTTGCCCTGGTCCTGACCCCACAGCATTAGAGCCAGGGCCTTTCAGGTCACCACAGTCACAAGAGCTTGGACGACACCTGTCTCAACCTTGTGACCTGGGCAGCTGGCACCCCCCTGAGCAGCCCAACAGCATTGGTGGCGTTAAGTACCAAGAGCTGAGCACAAAAGTCGGTTAAAGATGGGCTTTGTCATGAATTTGAAAGATGGACCCAGCAGGAAATCACAACCCAAATCTGATCTCGTGATCCATGCTCAATTAATTTAAACTGAGTCATGGCGTTGAGACCCGGAGACCTAACACCCTGTGGCCTGGGCCGTGGAGTCCTTCACTCTGTCACACCGAGGGTGGCTTTGGCTACTTCCTGATGCTGAGGCGAAGTCCACCAGCAGCCACTGCACCTGAGGGTGCCTGTTCAGGCCTCAGACCACACAGCTCCAGCGCTGGCCCGCCTGAGCCGGCAGGCAGGTGCCAGGACACTCACAGGGCTCAGCTGACTCTCTGCTCCGCCGGGATAAACAGATCCATTCTTTCACTTCTTGTCACAAAACAACTCCTCTCCCAGAGCTCTTCCTCCTCACATAAGCTCATCAGTCGATTCAAAAGGACAACACAGACACTCCCTATGAGACCAACTTGCCTCCTTTCATTTTGTTCTTCTCTTAGAAGGGAGGAAAATTTGCCCAGGGGGTTGTGGATGGCAAAGCAGAAACGCCTTCTGCGTTACACATTCAACGTGTAAGAGTAACTCTTTGTGTGAATTTCCTTGTCACTCTGTGCTGGGAATAGGAAGTGCACTGCCTTTCCCAGGGCAGGTAGGCAGCTTCCCAGACCTCTTAAATTAATATTAAAACTCCCGTCACCTGGAGGTGGGTCAACGTTAAGAGTCCCACGTTTCTCACAGACAAATATTTATTTGAGTCAAAGAGAAAGCACAGAAGCAACACCTCTCCTGACCAGCCCCCACCCACAGGAGCAAAACCCACACTTGCTTTCATGGCTATTTCTCAGCTTGCTAAAGCACCGATGATTCTAGCACTGGCCTCTATTCTGGCACCCTCCACCTTTGTGCAAATGCAGTGGGCGCTGGTCCTCACATTCCATTCCATTTTGACTCTAAAGGAAGATTTTTCTTATAATGGGCTGGTAACAATACAGCAGCCACACTGTTCAAAGTAAAGAACAGGCAAGTTGGTCACCTGGGAGGGACTCCGGGGGGGCAGCCAGGCTCCAAGACACCCAGGGGTCCTCACACCCCCACATAAACCCCTCCCATATCATGTAGCCTGGAGGAGATGGTGGGAACCTCGGAGTGTGACTTTGGAGGTTGGGTCAGAGAGGGTGCTGCGGCTTCTGCTCTGGGCCCGGATTGTTTTCCCTGGGGCAGGGCTGGCGCACTCTGGGTCAAATCTGGCCTGCTGCCTGATTTTGTAAGGCCTATGAGCTAAGAATGGCTTTCAGATTTGTAAATGGTTGAAAAACATTCAAAATAAGAATATTTTGTGACAACATGGAAATGATATGGAATTCAAATTTCAGTATCCAAAAATAAAGTTTCATTGGAACACAACCATGCTCATTTCTGTGATACCTATGGCTGCTTTTGCACCACAACAGCAGAGTTGAGTAGCTGCAATCAAGATCATACGGGCCCATGCCCTAAAAATATTTACTAGCTGGCCTTTTAGAGAAAGTCTGCCAAGCCCGGCTCTAGGGGAAGCGAGTTAGCTGCATGTCCTGGGGATACTCAACCAGTGCGAGTGGGCAGGGGGGAGGGGGGGCTTGTAGAGACTGAGGCCTCAGGTGGGGTACAGCCACCACAGTGCAGCCCCTGCCGTGGACGCGGATCTGGCAGCCCGGGCAAGCCTTCAGATGACTGTGGCCCCAGCTGGCCGCTGGACTGCAACCTGAGGGGCCCCGAGTCCGCGCCTGCCAGCTAGGCTGCTCCCGGACGCCTTGCCTTCAGAACCTCTGTGCATTAATAAACGCCCATGGTTGTTTTCAACTGTTAGGTTTTGGGCGATTTATTATACTGCAATAAAAAGCTAAAACAGATGGGGAGAAGGAGAATGTCTATGCTGGGCAAGAAAATGCACCCAGGGGCCTTTCCAGTGTCCCCCAACTTTGGGTTGTAGAGTTCTGAAGAGGAGGTGGGAAGTCTCTTTGATGAGACATCCAGGAAACCCAGTGTCCCTGTGTCCCCATGTACTGCCCCTTGAGAAGAGGAGCTTCCCATCTCTGTGGCCCTACCCTGCTGGCCCTGCTGACCGCACCTGGGCCCAGGGCACTGGCTGACTTCCTAGTTCCAGCCCTGCCCAGATGGGACGATGGGACCCCCACGTGCACTAGCTGACACGAGGATGTGGCATTCCTGGCATCCTTCTTGCAGTCGTCTTTCCTAATTCCACCCAGGTGTCCACGGGATAGGTCATGCTTCAGCTAGCGAATGTTCAGAAGCAGCAGTGAGCGTCTGCCCAGCTAATCCACTCCTAAAGCTCAGGGGTGCGGCATGGCGCCCTCCCCACCCCATGTATCCTCCGGCGGCACAGCAGAAAAACAAACCTTGGTTTGTTGATAAGGACCATGGTCTCTGTTTCTGAGACTGGAATTGAAAGATGGCCTCCAAGACTCCTGCCCCATAATACCCCCTCACATGACTATGAGTAGGACTTGTGAACGAGAGACAGTATTTTGCTCCTTTAATTACACTTCTAATCAGTTGACTTTGAGTTACTTATCCCAAGGGGACCCCAACTTAATCAGGTAGAAAACCAGCAAAAGCATCAGAGAGATCCCCTTATTGGCCTTGAAGAAACAGGCTGCTCTGTGGTAAAGGGCCGATAGGGCGGGCACATGGCAAGCCCCTCGAGTGGCCTTGGTCTCTGGGAGTAGAAAGCAGTCCCCAGCTGACAGGTGCCAAGAGCACGGGGGCCTCAGTTCTGCAAATGCAAAATTCTGCCAACAACCTGAAGGAGGCTGAAGATGACCCTGAACCTCAGATGACTGCAGGCCCCTGACACCTTGATTTCAGCCTCTGAGCAGAGGAGCCAGTACACCTGTGTCTGGATTCCTGGCCCTCAGACACCGTGAGAAACCAAATGAACACAACTCTCATGGCTACTAGGAGCCACTTTCCTGGTGTCCACCAGACATGCGTCTGCCTCACCGCTGTAAATCATCCTGCCACCATGGGGCCCAGCCCGAGTCCACGTCTGTTTGAGGCTGGGTGGATCGGCAGGTGGGAAGAGCTGGGTGTCTTTCACATAATGACAGCCCAACAATTCTCAGGGTCCTTCCCAAAATGAAACCAACCCTGTCCTGAAAGGCATATCTAGAAGTCTCCTGACCTGGTCCTGAAACACTAGTGGAAGCTACCTTCACATTCACCTGTCAGGATCCAGAAGAATCCCTGGACCCTGCCTTCATGTGCACATCAAAGACAAATCCACTGCTGCCAGCCTGTGCCTGTCATGCACCCGACACCTGGCCAGAACACCTCCACACCCTCCTCAGACTTGCTCTAGGCATGATCACCAGGACTCTCCACTTCAGCAGCTCTGACCCCACTGAGATACAAAGCAACACAGCCAGTGGACGGCAGAGCAGGTCCTCCATCCAAAGGGGGGCTGCCCCAAGGACACTGAGCAGCGAGGCCCAGGAGGCATCACAGACACCTTCTCACTCTGGCAGAGCTCAGCAACTAAAAGCCGCAAGGGGCTCTTTCAGTAGGGGCAAGGAGACAGGTTCACCAGCACCCAAAGCTGGTGTGCCCAGGGTGACGTCTGCAGGGAGAGGCCAGGTCAGCCACACTCCAGGTCCATCCTGGTCACTACAATGTTGTTATTTAGATGGCTTATGACTTTCGCAAACACTTAGAAAAGAAACCTGGGGCCGGGAAGGGGGGACCCCAGGGTGGTGGCACTATCTGAAAGTTCACCCCGTGTGGTGCGTGCAAGAGCCCTGCCCAAGAAGCGCTGCACACACCAACTCACGGCAGTTCTCTCAGACCGGCCAGAGGCTGGGGAGAGGCTCTCAAATTCCACTTCAGAGTAGAAAATGTCTTCTTGCCTTTCTTTTTAAAAGGCCATCCTCTCACATAGAGAGGATAGAGTAAAGATTGCTTTAGTCAAATATTTCCCAGACACATTTGGCCTGAGAAACCACAGTGCGAACTGCAAATCACCACTAAAGCATTAAGGAACATGGGCGGAACCGGGGTACCTGCACGAAGGCACAGGTTCTGCCAACCTCGGCGCCTTCCATGAGGACGAGCTCTCTTGTAAACCACTCCTGCTCCCCCACCCCCCGAGGCCCAGAGAGAACGGCCCCCAGGATTACTCATCTCACGTGGCCCTGGAAAACAGTGACTGGTGAAAAGCCATCAGAAGAGCACGGAGGGGGCCCAGGAAATACGCACAGCATGTCGGGGCAGTTGTCCGGCTTGTCCAGAAGGCCGCCCTCCATGACGAAGCGAAGGACTTGCTCGTTGGACAAGCCCTGGTAGGGCTGCTCGGCCAGCGTGGCGATCTCCCAGAGGACCACCCCAAAGGACCTGCAGCAAAAAAGAAACGTGAGCAGCTTGGAAAGGGACAGCTGGACCACACTGTACCCTCTTTTCCGGCATTCCTTCACGCCCTGGTACTGAAAAACAGTCCTCACCATGACGACAGTGCTTGGCAGACGGCGGGCCAGGCCCTGGGCTAAGTGTGGGACATCGTCCTTCCTCCTCTGCTGCCCCTGATGTTCCCTGTAACCTCAGCCCTGGTGGCAGAGCTGAGGAAGCTCACGTCGGGGGAGTTTTTAGCATCCCTCGTGTGGTTAGGAAGCCCTGATCTCTGATTTGAACGCAGAGCACACTCAGTTCAGCACCTAGTCCCAGCCATTTGCCCGGCATGGCAGTGTCTCCCAACTCGCTTCTGCCCAAGAATGACAGAATGCAGACCCCCAGCCCTAGCCTGGACATTGGTTTAGTAACCTCACACAAGGCCTGGGACAATTGAGCTTTTCTAATAAGTTCCTCAGGTGATTCTTATGATCAGCGTTCTGGAAACCTCTACCAAAGTGGTTCTCAATGCACTAGTGGCATAGGAGAATTTCTTGGGAAGTTTCTAAAATAGACTGAGGCCGGGCCCCCAAGAGAAGCTCTGATTTGGCTAATCTGGGATGAAGGCTTTGGGCCTGTAATGTCTACAGGCTCTGTGGGGATCTTGAGGTCTAGTCGGGCTAAGGGACAAGAGAATCCCTGCCCCCATGGAGCTCAGGAGCTGCGCTACCTGAAGGCCTCTCTCTGTCTCATGGGTGGGGGACTCAGGGTGGGCTGCTCTGGCCAGTGGGGAGTGTCATGGACAACAGAGTCCTCCAGCAGAGGTTGGAAGACACTCTGCAGGCAGAGTGGGGGCAACTCTCCCACACATGAGGTTTTGCCTGTCAGTTTAGAAGATCAAACTACTGAAAAACAAACTAAAACAGATACTATACGTACACAGAAATTTCAGACATAAACATAGATTTTAAACATTTTAAACATAGATAATGTTTAAAAAGTCAATGCTGGCATCTGCAAAATATACCTGCCTTCTCTGGGCAAATTTCCATCACTCACCGTCTCCCCAGCCTATGTGCCCTTGCGGTGCAATACAGCAGGCTGCACGTCAGCGGCCCGGGGGCTTCTGACTGGCCCCGCCGCAGCACAACTCCCGGGGCAGGGTATCTCCTACCGAGAGCTCTCGGGATCCTGGCCTCGCACCCAAGCCCGGAGGGCTCTGACTCTGTGTCAGAACGTTTGCCCGCTGCTTAGGCTACTCTCTACGAACAAAAGGCTTTTGTAGGAACTGGCACTAAAAGCAGATGTTAGACAGAAACTTAGTAATTAGGGGACTGACCAACCCAAGGTCCCTTTTAACTGCAAGTGACCAGGAAATACTGTGGCCTTCATGTTGTACAAGAGACTCAGAAAAGGCACAGACCCACAGGGCAGCTTTGAAAGGCCTGGGCCGGCCGAGGGAAGCGGGGTTTTCCGTCAGCTTCTGTGGGGGAAGCTCTGCCTTCCAGAACCTGCCCAGTCACACTGGCAGCATGCCTCAGCCTCGTCTGAGACGGGCACGGCACGAGCGATGACCCGCTTTCTGTTTCCGCCGACAGTAGGTCTGCGACGTGGCCTGAGGACGCACTTCCCTCCCAGGCCTGCTTTCCCTCTTGCCCCACACGGCTTCCCCGGCCCGTCACTGCTTCCAGGCAGCCAGTCCTCACCGATGGCTCCCACCCTGACCCCCGCAGCCCCGACTGCTCCATTCCAAGCTCCCTGTTACTGGGCTACCCACAAACTCAGCATGTCCCCAAAGGAACACTGACTGCCTCGCACCCTGTTCTCCTTCTGGCCTCCCCGCAGCTGATGGCTCATTCCACCCGAGCCATCCCCCTGCAGTCGGCCTTCCTGGCCTCCTCCTCTAACCTCGGCCTCCTCGGAGTCCCACAGTGACTTGCCACCTGAGGCTCAGATTTGTCCAAAGGCCTGGCCCTCCTCTCGCCCCCAGCACCCCTCAGTGTGGACAGTCCTCCTCCCCTAGCCGCCTGCACCCCTCCTCAAGGCTCCAGTACATTGCTCAGCACAGCCTTGCACTCTAGTGAACATGAACGTCTTAAAACACAGCTCTAGGTCACCCTTCTGTTCAGGAACCTCAACAGTCATTGCAGAGCCTGGAGAACTGGTCCAAAATCCCTAACATAGTACCCAAGGCCTCACTTGAGCCTCTTCAGCCTAACTCCCTCAAGCGAGGCCCTCGTCCCCCACCTGCAGCAGGTACTTCCTGCCACCACCTCCCCCCCCAGCATCCCCGCTGCCAGGAGTCCCCTCCTATTGCTCCGCTGGTGACAACCCGTGCTTAGGGTGTCTCACAACTTCGTCTCCTCCATGAAGGCTTCGGTGACCCCAACCTGTCAGGCACTTCCTCTTCTACACAAGACTTCATCCCTGCAGGACAGGGACGGGTTGCTCATCGTCCCTGCATCCCTGCATCTTCCACACGCCGAGCTCCTCTAGACCACACACATTAATGACACAGCAGGTGACAGACCCAGCTCTCCACAGACTCGTTGAACTGAACAGGAAAAGCTTTCCCCTGAGCAACTCTCACCTGATGTCACTATCCCCTGTCATCGAGGGCCATCTAGTGCTGGAGTCTGTGGCCACCCTTCACAGCTCAGAGTGACAACTAAGTCCCACTGTTTTTCTGCTTCAAGGTATGGAGACTGAGCCATCTCTACCTGACATCAGTTGTCACTAGAGGCATTTAAACATCTATCAAGGTACCACAGAGGTGGCAGGGAATACAGACATCCCGAGACAGATGTCCTCACCTTGCACATGGAGCAACTAGCAGCCCAGAGAAGCACCGTGATCTGACCAAGGCCACACAGCCAGTTGGAGGTAACACCTGTGGTTTTCAAAGCCGGTGTTTTACTATGTGGTGCTGGCTGTTAACCCTTCATATAAAATCAAGTCATATTTTGTGCAGACTTAATCTTTAAACATTATATAAATGCTTCTTAAAGTCTTTTCTAATTATGGGCGCTGAGGCTGTCTTCCCCAAGGAACAGACCCGTCGGTGCGGGTCTCAGCCTGGTGCCAGTCCCCGCTGGAGTCGGTGCTCAGAACCACACATCGCACACCACGGGGGGGATCGCAGCAACATCCCACTTGGCAGCAAACTAAAACCTACAGAGAAAGCCACACTCCCCACGGATGATCATTAGCCACTAGAGATGCAAATAACCTTGGCTATTTGTGACCATTTGGAAAGCATCTTAGTAAGGCCAGGAATGAAGACCGTGGGGCCACCCAGATGCTCAGGAAGGGAGCGTGACTTTAAGCCGTGGGGCACCGCTCCCACCTTTGCCTGGTTTCCTCCATGCCCGGAGGGCACACTATGTCTTTTAACTCAAGTCGGCCCCTGAGGGGGACTTGGTGCTACCAGGGAGCAGCAGGGAGAGCAGCCACGGTGCCCAAGGGCCTGGAATGAAGCCTCAGAAGACAGTGGGAAACCTGGAGACGTTCTGACTGCAGAACAGAAACACTTCCTGGAGGACACCAAGGGCTGTCTCTTCAAGAGCAGGGCAGGACACACAATTGTGCTAGAGAGAGACGGTCTGAAGGGGTGTCACAGAGAGGCCAACTTAAGCATAACACAAGAGAGACTTGCTAAGAACAAGGACACCTGAAGAATCAGGCTGGCCTGTCTTTGTGAAAAAGTGAACACGCAGTCCTTGGAAGTGTCTTAGCAAGAAGCTCAATCACCAGCTGTCAAAGATGCTACGGATGATGGGATTCGGGGCCGGGCCTGGCCGCAGGGATACTTTCCAGTCCTAAGATTCTAGGGTCTCTTCTATAAAGCCAGACAAAATTCTTTGTATTTTTTTTCTAGATTTTAACTATTTAGGAATGATTGTTTTATGCTGTCGAATACAATCCAAAATGATTTCCATTCTTTCGAGAGAGGGATAGCTTTAGTTTAGTGCCTGGGCAGCTGAAAAACCTTCCATGTACTCCAGCATCCTGGCTTTCTCCCCCCTGTCCTACCATCAGATATCTAACGTCAACGCCCGAACATTTAATGGAACGAATACCAAATGCCTATTCTCGTTTATGTATTTTTTTCTTATTGGTTCATAATAGTTATGTACTCAAATGGGAAGAAACTGGCACTGAACACAATATATGTCCCTTTGTTGCTGCTTGTAGAATAGCTGCAACCAGAATTTGGTAAAATTAGCCTGCGAGATATTAACAACCCTAGCTTTATATTCCTATCCTGCCTCCATTCCCCATGGCTCTTCTAGTTTTCTATTTTATTATACTATAAACTGAACTCAAACCTTTTGGAGGCACGAAGCCTCCAAACAGATGCATGCAGGTCCCCAGGCTTGCCCTCTCCCTGCCATCGTAATCTCTAAAAATTATGTAGAGCATTTTGATTTTATAGTAAAGAGGTAACCATCTTGGACAAGCTGATTGCAAAACAAATCTCATACTTGAGCTCAAGAAGCAATCCCGCTTTGCCGGGTCATATTCAAATGCTATTTCCAATTTGCACCTGTCTTCAAAATAAGATCCAAGGCCCTTGAACTGTGAAAGGTTTATGAGGTTTAAAAAAAAAATGATGTCAGTCACTATTGAAATAGTTCCTCTATGTGGTCATCCCGACAGTCGGAGTAAACAACCAACATTTCTGTAATGCAAAAGCAATGGGATCGCCCGAGAGGAAAGCCAAGACACTCGTTGACATTCTAGAAGGTGGACGTGCCAGGGCCTTAGCCTGCCAAGAATCTCAGTTGTATTTCAGAACCTGATCGCCTCTCCACAATGTTGCTCAGGAATTGCAATAAACAATGCTGAGAGGACTCTGCACCCCTAAGCTGACAAGCTTCCACTGCAAGACACTTTTATTATTAAAAGGGAGACATTTTGCTTCCCATAACCATCCCTGGGCCAACAATGAGGATGCCCATGAAAGAGGACAGATAGCAGATGGGACCAACAGGAAAACACAATCAGGACTCATAAGCTTTGGGTCTAAATGAAGCATTGTCTGCAATCTAAAGGTTAAGTTAGATAGGGCAGACACACACAGAGTATCTATTTCTTGAGAAAGAAGAAAAGAGAAAGAAGGCAGGCAGGGGAGAAGCAGAGAGAAGTGACGGCTTCTGGCATGTCCCAGCTCCTGGGAGCATAACCATTAGCTACTGAAGATTAAAAGAAATGTTGGTCCCACACATGCCCTTCTGTCCTTAGCTAGGCCACTGACAACAGGAACACCTCAAAGATGAAGGAGTGTGGCCCCCATAACACTGAGCTAAAGCTGGAAATGGGTGCCATCGAACAGACAGCAGGAGAAAAGTAAAGCCAGAGGGGGCTGGGCCGGTGGGCTCCGGCTGGCTTAGCAGTAAAAGGCTCTCATACCAGACGTCCGAGTGAGTGGTGAAGACGCCATCCTTGAGGGACTCGGGAGACATCCAGCGCACGGGCAGCAAGCCTTTCCCTCCTTTCCGGTAATAGTCTGTCTCGTAGATATCTCGAGTCATACCAAAATCTGTAAGGCAGGGAGCAGGCACAGAGTTATGCTGCCGGAGCAGGCACGGCCACTGCCGCAGCAGAGGGCCCCACACCCCCTTCACATTCAAGGTGAGACACCAACACACTCCGCTTTAAGGAGGTCAAATATCAGGGTTTGCAATTTTATAAGGCAGAAACAGTAAGGGGTGATTAGTCACATGATGAGCAAATACCAAAAAATCTCTTCTCTTAATACAATCATAATCTGAATCCTTTAAGAAGTTAACTCCCTTATTGCATTTAAAATGAAAGGCAGTTTACAAATTATCAAGTCCCATAATTTATCAAGAAAATATATAGTACTGTGTAAGACCAAGGGTCCCTTATACGTGGTTTTAAAAACTGATAAAAAAGTATAGACTCTTATTTACTTAGTAGCATTGCCCCACCCACAAAGGAAACGAAATACTTTCACTGCTTAATAAGGGGTAAAATATTCAGAGTAACAATTCACAATCACAAAAGTACATAGTAAGATGCCTAAGAGATGCTATTTACTAGTCCCTGAAGCTACTACTTAATGTTGTTTTTCAACATAACACTCCCATTCAGTTTTGAAAATTTCTTCCATTTTCCATGTCTCCAAAAGATGTCACACAATTATGTTTGATAGCAGGCTTGCTTTATAATCCTAAATTATTGCTTCTTTGTCAGATTTTGATTTTCCACTCAATCATACAACCTTTTCTCACATGGACTCTCCCGTTCTCCTTCCCAGGAGAAAGGGCTGCTCTACTTTTTACAATGTTCGTTCATTTCTCTAACTCACGCCACAAAGAGGTAAGGCTACAAAGCAAACACAGAGAACAAAGATCCTTGGACGTTAACCAACATAATTTACTTCTACTATGCTAAGGGCCATCAAACTGCCTCTGGTAAAATCACTTGTCATATTTGTAATCCATGAGACGATGGATGCTGGGAAAACATTCTGAACCTTCGTGAAAAATAAAAATGAAGTGCCAAAGTCTTATCTGTGAATTAATCCAGTGACATGCAAATGAGAGGATTTTTGTCTTTACTTTCACAAAATGGAAAAGAAGAAATCCCAGAAAAAAAAAAAAATACAAACTATCTCTTCCAAAGCACAAAAGGAAAATGTTAACTTCTAGAAAGAAAAACCACTATTACAAAGAAAATATCACTATAAATATGCCACATGTTCAACAGCAAATATAATCCTCGCTGATTTGGATTTAAAATGGAAATTGGCACCAAAAAAGGTCTCTCCCACGGTAACGCAACATGGGAAGAAACTGAGTTCCCAGCATGTGCCAGGAAGGGGGGACGGCGGATGTGGACAGGAACCAGCGCTCACTGAGGCCCTGCCCCGGGCCAGGTGCGTGCTCGGTTCTTTCCTGCACTGACTCCCTCCCACAATCCGTGGGGTCTGTTACGTTATCACCCCCATTTCAGAGGCGAAGAAACTGAGGCTCACAGACTTGAGGCACCAGCCCTAAGTCTCTGGTCCAGATGTGGGAGAACTGGGACTTAAGCTTAGGCCCACCCAGCTCTCTGGTCTCTGGTCTCTGGTCTCTGTGCTCTCCCCTGGGCTGGGGACGGGGAGCCAGCTGGCATTTCCGAGGGAACAATCTGAGTCCCTGCGGAGACGTGAGGAGAACAGGAAGGGAAGGGGAAGCAAGCAGAGGGCACAAAGGAAGCCTCGCTGGGGACAAGGGTGCTCTTCCCTGGGAACCCTGGGCCAGGACAGCCGTCAGGACCCCTCCGCTGGGTTTCAAGGGGCACCACAGGTGAGGGTGCCTCAAAGGGCCCAACCTGGGGACACAGTGGGGGATCCTGAGTCATTCTGGTGACTGAGGGATGTCTGCTCTATGGTAAAACTCCCTTTCAGTACAAAGGAAAAATAAAGACACTCACCCCACCCTGGAAACCATTCTAGGGGGAACCCTCACTGTTCACTAAAGGGCCAAAACAGTTCACTCAAAAAACATTGCTAAAGGAAAAAATACATATACATTTCTAAAGGAAGGTGAACACTTTCAGATCAGATAGTTCAAGAGCTAGACAAAGAGGTCTATTTTAAGTAGTTTTCTTTGGATGTTAAGTCTCCTCTGCAATTTCTCAGGATAAATATTTGCATTTTTCTGAACTATCATCATTTCATAGCGGGAAGATGAGGGTCCTGGTAAAAGCAGGTGGTTTCCTAAGCAGTCCTAATGTTTTGTGTGTTTTTATTAGGCGGATTATAAGACCAAAGTAAAAACACAAACCTAAAGGCCAAAATGAGTTTCTAACCAGAGCTCAGAAATATAATTCAAACCCTTTTTCTGGAGTTACAGTGGGTGGTGGCAACAAGAGATCAGGACCATGAGTGGCGTGAGTGCCTGGTTAAGAGACCGGTTGACCAGCTTCAGGTGTGAAACCCACTGAGCAGTGATGGTCCCTCACCTGCGGGACCGCCATGCCTGTTCCTGTTACTGCTCCTGCTCTGTGCAGGGCCTTCGCCTCACCTCCTGGAAAACAATGTGGAGCCCTGCAGGGCAGGGGAAAATGAGCCTTATAAGCTAGGATAATCGGAGGGAAGACTGGCAGTTTGGATTGTGACTGTAATTCCCAAGTCAGAATCACCTGAGGACACCGTCTCCATTATTTCTGTAACCAATGCTGAGAAGTTTTCTGCCAAGAAATGCCTCAAATGCCAAGAGCTGATCTCAGGGGCCATGGCCGCTACCTGGACCACCATGTCCATGTGCTGTCAGGATCAGGGCCAGCCCAGCCAGCTTTGTGATTGACTCTCAACTGGAGACAATCATATTATTCATAACAGCTAGTCTTTGCACTCAAGGGAGGCATTAGAAAACCTCTCCAGGGACAGGCTAATGCCAATGAGGTCCTCTAAAACACGTCCGAGTTTAGTTCTTGCTCAGGTCTGGAAACCTAAAGACACACCTCCGATTTTGACTGTGAAATCTTCAGCCACCATGCAGTTCCGGGCAGCAAGGTCTCTGTGGACAAACTTGTTGGCGTTGAGGTACGCCATGCCATCTGCAATCTCTCCAGCCATCTGGATCATCTTGCTTAGACTTGGAGGTGCTAGGACTGGATTATTCTGTTGGAGATGGAAAAAAAAAAAAAAAAAAATCACGTGAGAATTCAGGAATTTTTTTCCATCCCAAGTTCTTTCAGGATTTACAAACCCATCTTTGTTCAATCTGAGCACCACAGGTCATTGTGCTAAGAAATCAGGACTTGTTCAGAAGGAACCTGTTATTATGGAGAGTACAGCATCTACCTGGGGGTAAGGTCATGCACCTGCTCCCTAACCACATCACACACAGCTGCCCAGGGAAATGCCAGTTAGCACTTCCTGGACCAGCATTTTCTATTTTGGGTATGGCAAAAATTATATAAAGTGAAATACATAATTTTTTATATTGAGGACTCTTGGTTACTTAAATTCCTATTAGTTTATATGTTCCTTTTATTTCTACAATCAAAGTACCGGTAAAAAGATGGATAGCACATTACAAAGGCTGTGTGGAAATAAGCAAATGTATTTTCCAAATGGACGGTGTATGTTTTAATTCCCATATAAGCACTGTTACAAATTACTTAATCTTTTTCTTCCTCTACAACTTTCTCCTAAAGTACAAAAATACTAGGACTAATTTTTTCAACTCACAGTGTGACGTTCATCGGACCGTACTTTCTGTAGGCTGAGAAAAACAAGCACCTGACAAGTGAAGTCCAGCTGAAGCTTATCTTGGAGGGGACCAATGTGAAAAACGGTGACAAGTAACATGGATAAAAATCTCCTCTTTGTAGAGGAGGGCAACATACTCGCTTTGGAACTGAAAAGAATTACCCCCAGATAATAAGAAATCCATTTGAGAAAAAGTTTTATGTAAGACATATGCCCAAGTCTCTCCAGTGCCAAAACCAATCACTATCCCATAGTTAAGAGGCTTTTACGTTTTGCCTGTAAATTATGCAGTAGATTTTACCTGGGCTTCCCTGACTGTAACACATCTCATGTAACACTACAGAGCCATCTTGCTCTGACAGGTCCTACACATGACCTCCCTAGCTCAAACCCCGTAGGCCAGGGGACAAGCATGGCTGGGCTCCCCTACGCGGGGATCACAAGGATGTCACTGCTGGAGTACCTAGGAGGTGCCAGTTTCCACTGACACCCAGGATCTAGAAGCAGCATGACAACAACTCCCCCGTACCTCTAGGGAAGCTCCCTACACTCAAGGACACACACATCTGAAGACGCTATCAAGGCTGTCTCTGATGACTTACAATACTTATCACTCAGATATCTGTGAAATCGACATTATGTCGCTGGGGGTAAGCCGAAACCACCACTTTCTTTCACACAGCCGTTCTTTTTAGACGCGCTTTTTCTCGTTAGGAAAAAAATGTTTTCTGTAACATTTCCTTTAACCTCTTTAGAACTTTCAGTACACGTGGTACGCTGGGAAATGTGCAGGTTAAACATAAAGTTTATGCCTGTAATCTTCAAGTGTTGGAGGATGAAGCACAGGTGGTTACTGTGAAGTGGTCATTCATAATTAATGTAGAAAACATGATCAACAAAAGGAACTTAACTTTAAGCACTAAGAGAGAGGGCTGGCATTCTGTCAGTTCACGGTGTCACACTGCCATTCTTTCATTTATCTTAGAGAGCAGAAATCTTTACTCTGGTTAGAGCTATTTAAGACAAGCACACACACGCAGCTACACTTGGTAAGGTAAATACGAGAAGCTTAACTAGGGGTGGGGCAAGTAGAATATAATGAATCTGCAGGAGAAGCACACACATTTTATGCTTGACAGAAAGAAAATATTTACATCTGACAAATCTACAGGGGAATTTTAGCTCTGAAAAGGACTTTAGTAATCTTTCTGTCCAACCCTCCTATTTTACCCAGGAGGAAACTGAGGCCCATAAGCCTGCTGTGGCTGCCTGAGGACAGCAGGGAGCCAGTGGCAGAGCCAGGACTAAGACGAAGTGTCCTGAATTTTTATTCTCTGCCTGAAATTGGGGATGGAATGAGTTTCATATTTTCCAGAGGTGCCTCAAATGATGCTGGCAAGAAATATTCTGCCACACCTCCAGTTAGCCGTTTGATCAAGTTTTTCTCCTTCATTCTGGCCTGTGTATTAAAGTGAGCCAGGAAAAGGCACTAACACCCAGGGGTGCTGGGGACCAAGGCTGGGCAGGGCAGGGCAGGGTTGGGGTGTTATAAATCGCTCCCTGTCCTGTCTCAGTCCACTCTTGGCCTTGTGGCTCTCACAGAACCCCAAAGACCATGTGCTGTAAATAAATGAAGTCATAGGTGAACAGGTGCTTGGGAGATGATTAAGTTGCAGATTAAAAAAAGAAAATAAAAAAATTAAGCCTAAACAGGAATTGGCAAAAGAAATTCAAAACCGGGAGAGAAAGGCAAGTTACTGTGTCTGAGGAATACAAACAGACACACTGCTTACCCCACAGGTAGCAAAGTCAGGGTCAAAGTGAGGACTTCAGACCCACCGAGGCAGCCACATGAAAAGGCAGCTGTTGCTGGTTCTATCCCAGCATTTATCTACCAGTTTATTCTTAGACTCATTTACTCATAAGTCACGCCTGCATGATAAAAAGCTGGCTTGTGGGTTAGTACTACAGAAGGCAAGACACTACGGTGACTAATGAAAAATCACATAGGATTTTAGCAGGTTTTGGATTTGAAGCTCATGACCCAAATCGAAATTTTTAGTAAACTAAGCAGAGATCGGGCAGCTGAGGTGACTATCATTCAAAAGTGTCAGCAAGACACTGAATCAGGAGCAAGCTTGAAACGTGGACGCAGAGTGTGAGAAATCCAGCTTCCCAGTCTCGAAGGCACAGGCTGCCGACAGCGCGAGGGAAGGGCTGTGTGTGGGGGGCTTATGAATGAGTGGACGTCTGGTGCATAGAGCTGGGCGGGAAATCGCCTCAGCAACTTCCCAGATGCAAGGGCAAGAATCCAGTCAGCCCGACACAGATCTTTAGCACGCATTTATCGAAAGAATGCCTGCCACAGACACAGCCCTGAGCTGCATGCCTGCTGGGCCTGGGATGAAAAGCTACACACAATGGGTGAGCGGGACACACTCCAACAGCAACATAATAGACACGAGGACACACGTGCTAGGAGAGTCAAACGCACTGAGAAGCCAGCTGAGGAGGTGGTTCCTCCTGGCGAGGGGCGGGCGAGCTTCGGGGAGGGAGCGCGCCAGTGTGGACCGGCAGGTGGACATGAGACGTGGGGAGGGACTGGGGGCGGAGGGAACACAGGGACAAAGGCACAGCAGCGTTCACGCACCAGGGGATCTGAGGAACGCAAGCTCCTCTCTCAAAGATCGAGGTCTTCCTCTAGTTGGGGAAATCCTTTACAAAAAGGACCTATCACTGAGCATGCAGCAAGAAACACTCCATGCAGGGAGTTTCTAAAGGAGAGAGAACAGGCAAGGTCACGTGCGAAGTCGGTGAAAATCAAAACTGACCTCTATTTCTGGCCTCAGAGACCTGAGGTAACTTTTGAGGTCACCCCGTGTCATCAGCTCCATGATGACCAGCGTTGGCTGGCCCTGGGACACCACACCGAGCAACCGCACCTGGGGGGCATCAGAAGAGAAAGACTTAGAGGGGGCGGGTGGCCCTCACTGCTGCTGGTAGTCCAGAGCTGTCTGTGTGGTGCCTGGCCCATCCCAACCTGCCTGAGCACAGCGGTCTGCAGGGGACAGTGGGGCAGCGGGTAACTGTCCAGAAGACGGGGGCGGGGGGACACCAAACCCACAGGGTGGCCATGAACACACCAGGGGCTTGTGGGACACTTCCTCCCCGTGTCGGATTCTGGCTTTTCAGGGACCTTCTCTTACCACGTGGTGGCAATTGAACTCCTTCATCACGGAAGCCTCGTTGAGAAACTCAATCCTTTCACGCATGCTCGCGGCCTCATTCACCGTTTTTATGGCCACCCTGGTTTCAGGTTCATCTTTAACCACGCCCTTGGCAACTCCCTCGTAGACCATCCCAAACGACCCCTGCCCAAGCTCTCGGTTCATGGTGATCTTCTCTCGCGCTACCTCCCACTCGTCAGGAACGTACACTAGAGAAGAAGAAACCGGAAGTGAAACGGGTATGGAAATGAGCCCTTAGACAGAACCTGCTTTTGGGGGAACTCTGAGTCAAAGAACACAAGACACCACTTCCTAAAACCCACAAAGGAAAATACCAGGAGACAGGGGCATGGAATGCTCTAAACTCTTTCCACCTGTTATGGATTTGCATAAGACAACCAACCATAAGGCCAGGCATGGGTATTTCAAACCTTGGTGGATTTCAAGATAATTCAAGGATACTAACAGTATATAAAGACCAGATGGAAGCAAAGAAGACTAGGATAGGAAAGAAAAGAGTGGCTCCTTTTACTTTTTTACATCATTTAAAAAAACTCCATTATCTGATAAAAGCAAATTAACCACAGGAGAAAGAGAAACTGAATGAAATGGGCAGGAGGATTCTACGTGGTTTGGATTTCACCTATCTTCATCAACAGATTAAAATGCAAATCACAAAGACAGGAGAGCAGTAGGAAGAGGGAAGAGTTTTTCTTCTGGATCAGGAAAAAGGTCAGTGGTGTAAGAGGTTATAATGTCGCATATCATGTCCTACTTCGCAGGTGAATCCAAGAGAGGTGTCAGGGTCCTCAACACTGACCCCCGGCCTGCGCTGTCTAATATGGCAGCTAGTCCCTATGTGGCTACCGAGCACCTGAATGTGACTAGTCCAATTTGAAACGTGCTGTAAGTATAAAATACATGCCAGATTTCAAAGATTTAGTAAAAAAAAAATAAAAATAAAAAATGTAAAATATTTCAATAACTTCTATACTGATTACATGTTACCACTGATAATACTTTGGCTACAATGGGTTACATAAAACATTATTAGAATGTATCTCACCTGTTTTTTTTTTTTTTATTTTCAAAAATATGGCCACCAGAAAATGTAAGGTTCCATTTGTGAATTGCATTACATTTCTATTGGCAGGACTGCCCTGGTCTAGACAAAGTGTCTCCCAGGCCTGCCTTTGACCATCAGGCCTCTAATGAGCTGCACACGCCACTGAGCTCTGGGACCGGGGAGACTAGCGGTGCCCAGTGTGGAGAGGGCAGCTGTGGCAGCTGGTGAGCAGAGGCGGCTCCCAGGGCTCTGGCCCGGGCGCTGTGAACTCAGGGGTCTGCTCTACGGGGTAATGAGTTAAGAGGGGCACACGGTAAATACTGAGCCTCAATATTTCTTCTCCAGCCTCTGTGTCTGGTTAGATTCAATCTGGTTTGAGAAAATAAATAATTCTAGACAGGAAGGAAGATGAAACAAAGAGAAGGAAAGAAAACAAAAAGGGTAGGAAAGAAAGAAAACAAAACCAAACAGAGGCTCCCTCCCACAATTCCAATGGGTAGGATAAAAATGAAAATAAAATCAACCTATTCCATAAGAAATTTCAATCATAACTGCACTCTTCTAATGCTGTGTGCTGACGGCCCTGCCTGACGGGGACCCGCCAACAGGCTCCACTACACACTGACTGGTAGGAAGGTGGTCCTGGCTCAGAAATGCAGACGGACTAGGAAGTGGGGACTGGGCCTGTCTTTGCTTTTACGCATCCGGATGCTCACCTGGGGTCTGAGGCTGGATGTGAGAGCAGCAGTGGGCTGACAACTGTACTCTGACATCCCCACGTCCCAAGTATCGACTTTTAAGTGATGTCTCAAAGGAAAAATGTTTATTATAAATTAGGCCCAGGAGACACCACCAATTTACACCACTGAAGAGTGTCCAGTATGGACTTTACGAATCGTCTAGAGTTTTCTTTCATGCACACTTTTGTATTTCGTACTACATATGCGTTGAAGAACTTCAGAAACAGAACTCTGCCGTCTGGCTGGCTTAGGTGGCTTGCGTCCCTGAACAAGAGGCTGGTGCTTGCTTGGGAGTGTAACTATGCAAGACAACTCAGAGATAAGACTCTTCATAATGCCCTTCAGAAGGTATAAAGACTCACTGTCTCCATTTATCTCTGAGAATCCAGGCTTGCTTTTAATCTGAATTAACTATGTAGCATGCCATAAAACACGGAGTTAAAACCAATCACATCTATTCCTTGGGAGGTCCCTGAAGTCAATACCCTCAATCCTTTTCTTTAAATTCAACCCATCAGCTCTGACTTTTACCAGCAGTCCTGAGCTCCACCAGCCACGAGAGCCGTTTATGTGCACAATGTTATCAGCACTTTCCTGTAGGGGATTTTCAATGTACTCTGGAGAATGGTGACATGCAGATTAGCTTTGGGAGAAAGAAGTTCTAAAGCACTTTGAACTGCAATGTCATTTTGTCACCCCTTGAGGAAACTAGCTCTATGGTAGTTGTCAAATAAATTAAGTTCAAATGAGGTGACAGTGTTCCCACCTGTTGGCCTGGGTGGCAATAATGTGTTTTTGTTTTGTTTTAATGAAGAACCAAAACACATTATGAATGCATTCTGGAAGGACACAAAATTTGAATTCAAGTCACCACTAGCGAGTGATTTTATTGTATTAGTGCTTTTTCTAAACTTCCCAGGCACTTCATAGTCAAAAGCAACAAATGTCAACCTTCGGTGCTTTATTTCAAAGCAGAGTAGATTCTCTGGTATAGTTGTATTCCACACTCATAGACAGGAGTGGCCTTGTATTGTCCCTATCTATTACCTGTGATGACTCCCCTGATTTCTTTTAATGGTATTATTTACACAAATAATGCATATCTGTCTCTTGCTGTGTTTTTTTTCTTTTTTTTTTAAGAGATAGGGTCTTGCTATGTTGCTCAGGCTAGCCTCAAACTCCTGGACTCAAGCAATCCTCCTACCTCAGTCTCCCAAGTAGGCAGGACTACAGGCATGTGACACCATGCCTGGCTTTTTTTAGGGAAAGATCCACTCCACAAGTAACAACTCTTGTAAGTGTGGTATGCATCCTTCCAGAATGTTCTCTATGCCTTATACATACACACATGCAGATATAGGTGTGTACACATGACTATTAATAAAACAACTTTGTGAGATCTTTATGCAGACAGGAATAATGTCCTTACTATTCTGCACCTGATTCCCATTCAGAAGGGTCTGCTTTTGGTTGGCTTCACTATAAATACAACTCAATTAGAAATGAGTAAAGGAACCATAGTAAAACCTTACACATTTATACAGTGCGTTTCACTTATCAAGGTATTTTCTTATGTTTTCTCATTTGATCCTGATAATCAATTACATTAATCACGACTCTTTATCTCCTGCACATCTATTTTCACTCCTCCTGAAGCAAGACGGCAGCAAAAGCTGTTTCTGAACACACCACCCAACGTCACGAATGAACCGGGCCCAGCCCCTCCTTCGGGCCAGCTTCCTTGCCTGCCGGGGACCTCACAGGCCTTTCCACGGCGACTGAATTCTCATCCTGATTTAACTGCCCAGCCATGTGAGCCTGAGAAGTTTCTCCTTGGAGCTCATTTCCTCACCTACAGATGGACATTAAGAAAACCCACTCTGCAGGGGTGTAAGGAACAAATGGAATGGTGCTTGTAAAAGCCCCTACGAAGTGCCAGTTAATGGTACAAATATGACTGGGACCGATGACCAACCCTGCCCCCATCTGATTTTCTCAAATGTTTTGGATATGAGCATACTAGAAAGCAAAAAAGCAAAAAAGCAAAAAAGGAAAAAAGGAAACAACCATTGAGTATGACCCAGCTTCCAAGTCAGACCTTCCCAGACACTTAACTAAATGGCCCTCATTAGTTGCTGGCAAAAGTAATGTGCATGAGCCACGAGGGTATGACCCCAGTCAGGAGGAAACGACAGAAAAATTCCAAGATAAAAAGAGCAGAGAAGCCACACATGGTCAAAGACAATTATAACGATATGATACTCAAACTGAAACTAGTTTAAAAGGACTGTTTTGTCAGCTGCAGCATATCCTCTAACTAGATGTTAACAATTAAAAAGCTTTCTTCATTCCAGCATAAAATTTCAAGCAATTAAGTAAATTGATTACTGTGCTGGCCACCATTCATCTGTGAAGCCTGTTTTTCCTTGGGGCAGCCCATACAGTCCCAGAAGTTTTGACATTTTCACTGAACTGCTAAAAATTTTGATTAAAAAAAAAAAGAAATATTAATGAAGACAAAATGAAGGCCAAAGATACCTCAAAATAAGGCAAACCTCTTCCCTTTCCCTAATTGGCGACGCTCCTGGAAGCTCCCGACCCACCTCCCCGCGCTCGGGCAGCGAGTGTGGCCGGCGCGCTTACCGTCAGCCGCGCTGAAGTACTCTGGGTTCACGGAAGCATACAGCACTCCATTCCCCAGCCTGCTGTTATTTCTGTCAAAAAAGATAAAATTTAGGTTAACAAAACTCCATCTCTATACACTTCTGTATCTATTTTCATCTTTGTTACAGCAGCCTCGTTTGTTCTGTTTCTGGAAGCGTCAGGACGAAGGCATGGAGAGCTTCCTGCTCACGGCAGCTCTGTCTACACTCCCAGGCCAGGCCCGGGTCGGCCAGCAGACATTTGCTAACACATCTTTTGGCTTCTTCAGTGCCTCAGATTAGAGCTTTTAAAGAAATCTTTGTTTCTTTACTTCATTGGAAATATTTACTAAAAAGGCTTATCTGATCAGGAGGGCCAAGACATCAAGTTAGGAGACGCTTGCAGGAGCAGCAGTATCTGTGCGACAGAACAGCCAGCGAGGGGAAGATCTGTACTATCAAAAAACACTTTTTTGGTGGCTGTTAAAATCATCAGAAAATGTTCTCTTTTCCCGTCAAGAACATCTGACTGGAAAAATCAGGCTTTCCAATCCATAAAATATATCCTCAAAATCCTCAAAGAGGCTACCTTCGCGCACAATCGTCACACCACTCGGCCACAAAGAGTGCTGTAACTTTGCAAAAGGCACTGACCTCTTTCTGTGGAAGACGTACAACATGATCACCAAGCCTCCCACGATCAGCAGGACGGCCACGGGCAGGGCAATGATCAGGTGGATGAAGTTTTCATATCCTGCTACGGCAACGGGGGAGGAAATGACAGAATGTCGTTAGGTGAACAATCTGCTCACTTTGTGTTTAAATTCAGTTGGAAGTATGAAAGAAAAAAAAAAAAAAATCCCTGACTCATCCTTTACTTCTCCTGTCATGTAGTAGGAATTCCTGAAGGTAAATGGTTCTCAGAAATAACATGGCAAACAAACTGAATTATTTGAAAAAAGATTAAGTAAGTGCAGACTGAGCTGGATACGCATCTTTTTCAGTACAGTATATTCTGATGTAACAGATAGACGGATGAACCGAAGGAAAACAACCTTTGCACGCAGTTTAATGACTATTAGTGAAAACGCATACATTTGCTAAAAATAAAATGAGTAAGATTCTTATCCAAGCCACACTGACCCGTAACTGTCTTAAGGTAGTTCCACAGACAATTTAAAATAAACGCACACGTTCAAAAACAACTGGATGGTGCCCCTTGCCAACTCTGCTCTGAAAGCTCCACAAGCATTTGAGCCCGGTCACAAGTGTGAGACCACAGGGTCTGCTGCAGCACCCACCACCAGTGACAGGCCCTGGGCTGGGCACCAGGACATGGACCCACACCCTGGAACATTCTGCGAGATGTGGGGAATCAGTGTCAATAGGTAGCATGACAACTATAAAAGCGGACTGCGCATATGACAAGGATGCAGAGAAGAAGGGAGAGGAGGAGAGGGAGGCTCAAGGGAAGCTCCCTAACAGCAGGCTCCTTTAGCCTGAGTTTTGCAGGAGAAAAAATACGCTTTCCTTGGGGGTAAGTGGCTTTCCTAGCAGAGAAATGGCTTGGGAATAATCCTGGAGAGCAGTCAGGGCTGGCTCACAAGGGGCCTTGTCCAAGCTGAGCAGTTTCAACTTCATTCTACAGATTAAAAGGAGTCAGCAAAAGCTCTCGGGCTCAGCAGTGAACTGATCAGATTTGCACACCAGGCAGAGGGCTGTGCCCAGGACAGACTGGAGGGCCTGGCAGTGGAGAGGAGGCACTGCCATGTCTTGGACAGTAGGGGAACACCCCATACCCCCTGGGCATGTTCTGCATTCCCCAGTTCGGACTTTGTGAAGAAGTCACTGGTCCTTTTCTATAAATCCTTCCTGCACCCACCGCTCATACCATTCCCACAGTGCCAGCAACCTGGAGGCTGACATGTGGCAGTGCCGGTGACAGTGGAGAGGCTGGATTCCAGAAAGATGTCTAAGTGGCAGAATCCATGAGACTTTGGTTGGACTAAAAACCAGGTGGCTGGAGAGAAAGCAGAGTGAGGGACGCCTGTGAGGTTCCTGGCTGGGTGGTGAGTGGATTATGAGGCCACACGGACTGAGATAAGGAACGAAGGAGAGCAGAGATGTTCTGAGGGCAGCAACTATGATTTTGGTTTTTGGCACAAGGAGCTTGAAGTAGCCATGGGACACCCAATAGAGATGTCTATGTGAAAATGGGCTTAGGACTCATTGGGGACCAAGTTACACTGATCATAAATCACCCATCAATGACTATTGTGCCACTAGTTATCATGATTATTCTTTATAGCCTATTAAAGCCATTTTTAATTTTAAAATTAAAAGTATTTTTTATCAAAGATGAAATGGATGCAGGCTCCTGCATTTTCTAATTCCCAAAAATACTCACAAGTTACCATTGCCAGGGGGGAAGCTAGCAGATTCTTCATTTCTTCCCCTGAGGCCTATTTCTTATATTTGTATCACTTACACTACTGGTCAGGTCGTACTGTGTTCTTTTCGAGTTTCACATTTCAACAGGGACACGGAGAAATTGAAACACATCCACAGAAGAAGAACAAAATGATTAAATGGCTAGAAAATTGGTCTAAGAGACTGGGCTACAAGAAAAGGCCAAAAGACACGAGATTATTTCATCTGGAGAAGAGAAGTCTGAAGGGTAATTTAATAGTATTCAAGCACAGGAAAGAGTTCCTACAAGGAGACCAATTGCCAGAAAGCTTCCAAAGCTTCCATTTCCTCTGAGGATTAAACAAGAAGAAATGAGACCAAAGTGTAGCAGGAGAAAGTCTTATCTGACATAAGGAAAAACTGCAGCAGCAAAGCTAGCATGCAGATCCAATTTCCATGTAGTATATGCCAACTTCCGCTGGCAAAATTCCATCAGAGGGACTCCTGGATTTCCCACTGGCATCCTGGCACTCATGGGGTTAAAGACAGAGCAGCACAGGCAGACATGAACATGTCTCCCAAAACAAGCCAAGTTCACCCAACCCCAGGAGCCAAGGCTGCTGTCTCAAAGACCACCGACCCCCAAACTAGGCTCTGTTCCTAGGGGATTGAGGGAGGGGTGAGGAGGAGAGAAAGAGAAAGTGGTAGACAAAGAAAGCAAGCCACTGCTTTGGAGGGGGTTACAGGAGTACTGTGAACATTCTAGAATTGAAGAGGTGGTACAGGCTGACTGGTAAGACTAGCTTAAGTGGACTAAATGGGAGAATTCAGACTATTTTAATTGACAGAATTATCTGCCTAAGCATCCGTTTACCCCTAAACTTGAACCATGGCACAGTGCCAGTAACATAAAATGTTGGCTCAAGTTTTGCAATTCTATTTACCCCATCCTTCTTTTCCTACCTATCAGTATGGGGATTTTCAGATATCGTGCATAGCTTGGAATATCCGGTGCTAACCAGATGGCTTACTGCAGTTCTTGTTTTTGTAAGAAGTTTTAATTAATTTTAATTGACAAATAAAAATGGTATATGCTTATCGTGTACAACAGTTGTTTTTGAAACGTGTATACATTGTGGAATGGCTCCATTGAGCATTAATTAACGTATGCACTACCTCACGTACTTACCATTTTTTGGGGTGAGAACACTTCAAACTACTCTCTTAGCAATTTTTAAGAATACTTTATTATTAAGTATAGTCACCATGTTGTATAAAGGATCTCTTGAACTTACTCCTGCTTATCTAACTGAAATTTTTCCTCCTTTGGTCAACTTCCCCCCGAATTCCCATCCGCCCCAATCCCCAGTAACCACCATTCTACTCTTGACTTCTATGAGCTCAACTTTTTTAGATTCCACATATAAGTGAGATCATGTGGTGTCTTTCTGTGCCTGACTTATTTCACCTAACATAATGTTCTCCAGGTTCGTCCATGTTGCAAATGACAAGATTTCCTTCTTTTATAAAGCTGAAAGTATTCCACTGTGTATATATACCATGTTTTCCTTATCCATCCATCTGTTGATGGACATTAGTTGATTCCACATATTGGCTATTATGAATAGTGCTGCAATGAACATGGGAGTACAGATACCTCTTTGACACACTGATTTCACTTCCTTTGGATATATGCCTAGAAGTGGGATTGCTGGATATGTTCAGTGCTTGTTTTAGACTCCAGATCAAGACAGGAGGAATGCGGATACCAGAAAGTACTATCACTAAGCAGGGCTATACTACTATTTTAGGTGGGGAGCAATCAATAAGGAATGGTGTTATGCCAAATTTGATCCCATTACATGAACATGAAATAATCCAATACGTTGGATTTCTACTAAGAATAGAAAGTTAATATGGAAATAATTTCACCAAACAAAATATTAAATGTTTTTGGTCAAACACCAAGTATGTGGCCCTTGTTGTGCTTATATATTTTACAAAATTCAGTTTTAAAATCTGAAATCATCACAAACAATAGCCTAAAAATTATCTTGTCAATGGTTGGAGCATAAACTCCCACTACTTAATCTCTGCACCCCACAGTGAGCACGGCATGCTTCCAATGCATATTGGTGCTTTAAGAGTGCATGCGTATTTTAACAAGGGGCAGTTAAGCATAGTGCCTCAGCCTGGAATGTTGTCATAGAGATTCCTGCCCTGGAGCAGGCTGGACCAGATGAACTCTCAGGTTTCTTTCACCCCTCAGGATTCCGAGCCCTGAATCTGAGCCCCAACCAGCTTTACTGACCAGGAAGGCATAGAAAAGTCAATTCAATGCTTTGTCAAGTAGCTTTGAACATAAGCCAGGTTGAAAGCGAAGGTCTCTCCTCTGGCTCTTCAGTGGTTGCACCATCTCAAAAGAGGGGACTCCTACCCTCTCCCTGGCCTGTCACATGAGGTAGGGACCCAAAGCTCAGTACCTTCCCAGCCCAAACTCCCAGACTCCCACGGTTGTGTGACCCTTCTGAGAACTGGCTAACTCTGTTCTAACAGAAAATCAGAAATAAGAGAGCCACAGCAACCCCCAGCTTCCCGAATCCTGGCCTGACCTACTTTCAGTTTTATCATGCTACCCCTCTCTAAGTCTTACTTTTGGCCTGGACATAGAAGAACACAGGGTCTGTCCACGATCCATTCCCAGAGAGAGAGGTGGCCTGAATCCGGGCTGTATAGTTCCCTGGGTTTAGCCGGTTCAGCTTGGCCCCTCCATACTTCCTGTACTCCTGTCTGGACACACATTCCCGTTGATCCTGGGGGAAATAAAACACACATGTCAATTTCCCAAAAACACAGGAGAAATATGGGACCTGCCAGCAAAACCCGCTGCACCGGTGGCTCCAGAAGAACTCCAGAAAGATCAACAGTTATTATGACCGATCTGGCCAATGCCACAGGTCACTTTCTACAGTGAAAGTTTCTTGGGGGTGAGATGTAGCCCAGCCCCTCGCATGCTGCAGAGTACTCCTCAGAGTGTGGAGGTGGCAGAAAGACCCAAGTCCTCACTGACTTAGCATCTTCTTTTATCGCTTTGAGTCTTAAGCTAACCAGGAGGTAAACTGTATGGTAACATAACACAAGCTCTCAACTTTGGTGGAAATACAGGCAGACACAGGCCACGGCTCCAGTCTTACCTCAACTTGTGATCCATATTTTATTTCATACATTAGAATCAATCCATTGGGATTCTCAGGTTCTGGCCACTTTAAAAAGATGGAGTTTTCAGGCCTTGGCTCCCAGGTCACTGGCCCAGGAATGTCATCTGCTCCTTCTGTATGACAATTGAAACAAGCAACAAAGTTGAATTCAGGTCTCCTGGGAGGGAAACCAACGCTGGGCTGACCTGAGAATAACCCCCCGATCTGTGCGTGCAGACCCGTGAACAGTGACCATGCAGGCTCCCTGAGCCGGCTGCTCTCAACAGCATCTTTCAAAACTGGACCAACCTGATGACTTGCATGTCTCAAGGTGCCACAGAATCCTCCCTACTCCCCACCTGAAAAGCCTGCTGTCAAGCATGGTAGGAAAATCTTGGCAACCTAAGTTAACTCTCTTCTTCTATTCTGCTCCCACCACTTGAAAAAAGAAAACTGTGTGCGACCATCGAACAGGAGCAGGTTGCAAAGGTGCTGAATGAGCAGCAGCAGTGCACAGGGCCCCCAGCCCGTGACAGAGCCCCTCCAAGGCTCGCGTCTACACACAGCAGCTGCAATTTTTATACTGGCATGAACGATAGCCCCAAGCCTGGACTGTGAAGAGGCTGGTGCCGAGAGAGCAAGCTTTCCCGGCAAGCATTAACTCCTTTAGCTGCTAGTTGACCTTGTAGTGGCTGCTCCCTTGCTTTTGCTTCTTAAAGCGGTAAGCAAAGTGGTGAGCAAAAGTCCTAGGAAGTTACCAGCTGGGAAAGGAACTGAGGGCTCAGTTGGTCTATGTGTCTCCTAGGAAGGCTGGGGAAACTGAAGCATGAGAGGCTGTTGGTTGCACCAAGGTATATGCGTGTCAGTGTCGGAACTGTGCACAGGAGGGCCCACTCCCCAGACTCCAATCACCCCCATTCTCTTTCTGCTACCTGGTGCCTCTTGCAAGAACGACAGCTGGGCAGTTTACCCACTTCAAAGATGGGTGAATGGCTAGCTGAGCGACAGGCAGTGTCTAACTTACGAGGGAAAGCTGAAGACCAAACAAGTAGGAGCAGAGGCTATGCAAGGAGATAACTTAAGGAGCAATGGTCACTCTGAATCAAGGCAGCTAACTGAGAATGTCACTGAGTCTGTGAAAACTCAGGAGCGAGCAGCCTAATTTATCTGTGCACGAATGGGCAAGGGGCCATGGGAATGCACAACGTGAACCAGAAGCAGGAGAAGAGTAGACCTGGCAGGGAGCTCCCTGTTCTCAGTACTTTCTACAGAGAGACCAGGCTGGGAGTGATGTCACCAGCACAGCACAGGCCCCGCTCCCCGGGTGGCTGGTCTACCATGCTGCCTACCAATGATCATACATTGTTTAGTAGGCAGACCCTGGACTACGGGTCATGGCCCTGGGTATCAAACTTTATATCTATAAAACATGGTCTTCTCCACTAGGCTTTAGTGAATCAGTAATGGGGCTAGCTGGATCACATCATACCTGCAGGCATAGTTCTTGCAAAGACAAAGTTGGAGGCACTGCAGCCCAGCTTCTCAGCCTCATGGTTACAGCTGTGGATATCGATGCGGTACAATGTAAAAGGCCGGAGGTTGGAAATGACAGTTCTCTCCTTGTTATCTACTCTGCTCTCAAAGAAAGGGTACTCTGTCTCAAGTTCTTCTGGGTCTGTGATATTGTAGGTGTCCATTGCTGTGGTGTTCCTGCTTCGGCTGGACATGGTGGTGTTGGCCACTTGCATGACGTCTCTCCGCTTCCTTTCAGGTCTGCAAGGAAGAGAGAAAGTTGGATTGTAAGTGCTTCTACCTCTTTCATCTTTTCTGTGACTTGGATAAGAGCAATGGAAAAGAAAAATCTTAACCTTGGAATGAAAGGAGCTATTCAGCCCCCTTGGATAAGAATCAACAAATAATACGGGGATCTTCCTTATTTATTTCTTTAGAGACAGGGTCTTACTCTGTTGCCCAGGCTGCAGTGCAGTGGCATCATCAGAGCTCACTGCAACCTCAAACTCCTGGGTTCAAGCCATCTTCCTGCCTCAGCCTCCTGAGAAGCTAGGACTACAGGCGCATGCCACTATGCTCAGCTAATTTTTTATTTTTTGTGGAGACAGGATCTCACTACATGGCTCAGGCTGGTCTCAAACTCCTAGGCTCAAGCGATCCTCCAGCCTCAGTCTCCCAAAGTGTTGGGATTATAGGTGGGAGCCACAGGGCCAGGCCTCCTCCTTCATTATTTATCTTGCTTTCCCTACTCTGCAAACCTCAGAATTGGCTTGTAAACTCCACCCCCACCTTCTCCCAGCTCCCAGAGTAGTTATTTGATTATACCTAGAGGCAAACAAGGCCTCGGCCACTCTTGGCTAGGCAATGTCCTGGCTGTTTCATCAGAATGCTGGTGCCATCTGGTCACAGACCTTATAGTTAAACATTAAAGGTGACAAACCTCCTGGGGGCACTAAGATTTATTAGGGGGTAGGGGAGAGGTGAGGTGCACAGGCCCCAGACAGATGGGGCAGAGAGGATTCAAAGGCCTGTGATGGTGGCTCCTTGGATCCACTCTGACTGTGGAAATAAAGTAAAGATGCCCAGAGCTGAGCAGCAAGCACTCGCTTGGACCCCCAGCACTCCTCCCTGGGCTCCTGCTGACAGCCTCGCGCAAGCCCCTGGTGTCTGGTGTGCACACTCTAGGGTGGGTCTTCCGTGGGTCTTCTGAGCCTGGCTTTGCCTCCTCCCACTCAGCGGGGAGCACCTGTGGCCTCCCCAGGGCCCTGCCGTGAGAAGAGTAGAATCTCTGTCATGGATTTGAGTAGCTTAGAACAACAGCTACAAAAAAGGGGATGCATAAAATCACTGAGGAAGGACGCTCACTCCCCAAAGGGCAGGTGAGGCAGTCCAAGAAGCAGGAGGATGTGAACCTCCAATTGTAGCGTTGGTCAAACATAAAAAAATGGGCTTTTTGGGTCTCCCCAGAAACCTGAAAAACAGGACCCTAATATTTACAGGAACCAACAAAATAGACAGAATGTGAGAGAAGCACCCAGACAGAGAAACAGCAACCCTTGGGTCAGCCACGCACAGCGGTGGAAAAATCAGGGTTCTCAGGCTACTGGCTTGAGTCACTGGCCTTAGGAATGCACAAAAGGCAGGGAACAAATGGGACAAATCCCATCTTCCCAAGGAAACGAGAATGTCCAGAGAACGGGAAGCGCCTTAGTGTTGTGCAGGGAGAGCAGCAGCAGAAGTTCCGCAGGGAAGGAGGTGTCCCAGAAGCCATGTGCAGGCTCAGCTGATCTCAGCAGGTTTCTTGCTGGCCACTAGGCCAAAGCCTGGAAGGGGACAGCAGGGTGCTTGGGGAAAGGGCCTCTGCTCCCCGATGTGCTGAGCCCACGGATTCCCCTGAGGAAAACACGGTCCTTCTTTGTGCAGTGGCACGCAGGCCCCACCTAAGGCGTAAACTGCCCAACACAGACATGCTCATCCCAACAGGCAGAGGACCACACGGACAGGAGCCTGTGTGTTTGCTTTCTCAACACTGGGGGAGGAAGGGTTAGGAAATGAGGCTGACAATCCACCATCTTCACACCCTGCAAACCCACCAGACAGCCAGCCAACCACCCTTCCCGGATGGGAAGAACACAAGAAACCACATTTAGTACTAGGGAGATCTTTATCAAACACATTATCAACAAACTTCCTGCCTTCCCTTCAAAGCCAACACAGCACACACTTGTGTCTATAAGTAAGAAGTTGCTGGTCGGGCGCGGTGGCTCACGCCTGTAATCCTAGCACTCTGGGAGGCTGAGGCGGGTGGATCGCTCGAGGTCAGGAGTTCGAGACCAGCAAGAGCGAGACTCCGTCTCTACTAAAAATAGAAAGAAATTATCTGGCCAACTAAAATATATATAGCAAAAAAAAATTAGCCGGGCATGGTGGCGCATGCCTGTAGTCCCAGCTACTCGGGAGGCTGAGGTAGTAGGATTGCTTAAGCCCAGGAGTTTGAGGTTGCTGTGAGCTAGGCTGACGCCACGGCACTCTAGCCCGGGCAACAAAGTGAGACTCTGTCTCAAAAAACAACAACAACAAAAAAAGAAGTTGCTTAGGTTTGACGCACTGCAAAATATTAATAATACTGTGTTAAACCCCCTCTCCCAGCCTGCCGCCATGTAACTAGGATCACACCATTAAGTACATGCAATAGTTTACTCGTTTACAAACACTACACTTTCAGAGACTGCATGGCTGTTACTGTTGACACCACGTCAGGAACTGGGGGAGGGAGGCAACACAGAACATGATCCGGGAGACAGGAATGGATAAGCACAACGGCCTCTACGTAATTCTTTGTAAACAGCCACATTTCCAAATGGTGTGGTCAGCAGCAAACATTACTGTCAACTCTGCCCACTCCACCACAATACAACCTACTCCTACTGGAAAGCCTCCGACTTCCCAACATCTGTCAACATTTTAGCCAGTTAAACCAAACTGTCAAGCTAGGCGATTGAAGAAATAAAGACAGCAGTGAAGGAAAGGCACTTACCACCAAGTACTGACTTCAGAAACCAACTTTATAAACTCTAGCTTCCATTCTACTCCAAAACACACAGGATGCAGCAGACAACAAGTAAGGAACAAAATATAACTTAGCTGGTTTTAGCCCACAAATAAATTGCTCTTAGAATGAATTGAAAGAAATCAAAATCGTTTTTGGACAATTTAGTGATAAAACAGAAAACCAGCTTTTATGATTTAGTCATTCTGTCATCTGGACACTCCTTTACCTGAACTGTCAGAACTCAGTAGGAGGAAAAAACAAATAAACATTAAGTCCTCAATTTTGTGGCCTCTCACCACGAACAAAATATGACATTAACATACATTTACGGGAAGAAATAATCACAAGTCAGACTTGTCTTAGGAGAGAAAAAGGAAGGACTGAGAGATGGATGCCATTGAGCAGAACCTGGTACAGAGGAAACTTATTTTGAACCCAACAAAATGAACACTGTGCGTTTCTAACAATCACAGTTGTCTCACTTAGTCTTTTGTTCCACATTTGATAAGAAAAAGGTATTGTTTTCTAACTACAACTGAAAGCTGGGAGCCATTGAGCAAAATCTTTCCAAATCCTTGACTCACAAGCTGAACCTCTGGCAGGCCGGTGGGACAAGACACCAATGTAACCAATAGCCTTTGATGGAGAATAAAACTTCCTGCCCAGCCTGCCTGGGACACTCTGAATTCATCCCTTCCTGTGGCAACAGGAGCTGCCACCAGCTGAGCCTCCGCTGGCCTGGGTGGAGCGGACCGTGTGGAGAAGCAGCGGGATGAAGGGAAAGCGCTTCTGTGGGCGTGAATGTAGGGCCACGTCCCACACCGATTCTCGATTATTAGGATGTTGGAGAGGTCACTGAATCCGAGTCCGAGTGTTCAGACATATCTGTGCTCTTTCCAGTCCTCAAACTTTCTGACTCTAGGAACCACATGTGATACAAAGATGTCAGGGACAAGAAAAGAGCAATGAACACTGAACCACGCGGCTGGCCCCTGCGCAGCACCCCTACAATCCACCGCAGACGGAAGAGGCCCCGGCAGGGCAGGTCGGGAGAGCTGTGGTGGGCTCGAGGGTCCTCCTCACAGCTCTGGGGGCTGTTACTGCGAGAGGGGAAAGGAGGGCAGGAAAGCTACCAGGCCACGAGAGTTTCATTCGCAAGAGGAAATAGGACATCCAGTTCTAAAAGGTCTTTATCCCCGACTTTACTGATTTTTCAAAGTAAGATGGCTATCTTGGACCACTTTGCAAAACAAGAAAGTCACCTGGCAGGAAAAAAAAAATCACTTTAAAAACCGTATGTTGTTACAAGCTAAGAGAGCAGCCAGAACAGGCTTCTGGGCCCCGGGGCCGGGGAGGGGAAGAGAACACACATGGACGGGGATCGGGTACAGCGGTGACCTAGCCAGCTCCTCAGCCCGGTTTTCAGGCACGAGGTTGTTTCCAAAATCTGCAGTAAAAAAGGGAGCCATAGAACACCAAGCACTCTGCTTCCACCTCCTTTCCCGGACATGTTGGGCTACGCTGCCGAACTTTCCTTCACTTCTTTTTCTTCTTCGTCTTTTTTTTTTTTTTTTTAACTATTTTGTTTACTATTTTTTATTGTGGTTAAATAAAATTTCAAAATAAAATAAAAGACAACATTTTGCCATTTTGAGCACTCTTAAGGGTATGACTCAGTGGCATTAACTGCATTCACAATGTTGTACAACCATTATTATTAGCTACTTCCAAGTATTTTCATTAACCCAAACAGAAACTCTGTGTAATAACTCACCATTCCCCTCCTCACCCCCAGCCCCTGGGAAATTCTAATCTACTTTCTGTCACTATGAATTTGCCCATTCCATGTATTTCATACACATGGAATCATACAATATTGTCCCGTTGTGCCCGGCCTCATTTCACTTGGTGGGGTATTTTCAAGGTTCATGCATGTTATAGCATGGAACAGAACTTCCTTCCTTTTTATAGGTGAATAATATTCCACGGCATGAATATACTCCGTTGTGTTTATCTCCTCATCTGCTGATGGACCTTGGGTTGTTCCTGGGTTTTGGCTACTATGACCAGTGCTGCTATGAACACTTACTTTCCTCCACTTTTGTCCCTGCTTCACAGAAACCCAGCCGGGCGCAGAGGACAGAGTCCTTGGGGCAGGGGCTGTGCTACTCTGAAAGAGTGTGTTCTGCTCTGCTTCCCTAAACTGTGCCTGTGGCACCTGGGTATGTTTTGAAGTCAGGCCCCTTCAAAATGGACTCTGATTTTTTCCCTCTTGCCCATTCCTCCTCTGCCAGGCTGAGAGAGGCAGCAGGGAGAAGCGGGCAGGGCAGAGACGGGCCCAAATCCCAGCTTTTCCTCTCACTGGTTTCCACGAGCCTGGGTGAGTGATTTCAGCTCTCTGAGCTTAAATCCCACCTCTCCCATGGGGAGCCACCTGCTCTCTGCAGGAGGCTATATGGCTGACAGGCAGCAGCACCTGTCACACCAGCAGCCCTCAACAACCGAGCCCTGGTCCCCGGCCCTTCAGGGCTAACTGCTTCCATGGGACCTCACCAAACTGACATCATCTTTTGCTACTCCATCTCAACGGGCACTATGTCGCGCCTCACAGTCGCTGACTAACAAAATACCTGGTGGAGAGAAGAGCGACAGGACCCCCCTGAGCAGTGGGTTCTGTCACCTGAAGATTCAAATGACACTGGTACCTGGGCACGAAGATGGAGTTGTGCAGGAAATTCTCAAAGACTTTGCGGTACTCAGCCTCTTCCTTCTCGGCCTGCTTCTCGGCTTCGGTCTTGGGACAAGCACAGCAAGGCCCTTTATCTCCACCACATACTTCGGTCTTGGGATTCTCTGTCACCTCTTCAATGTCAATGGTGCCATCGGCGTACTTCCTGATGGGAATTTTGTCTTCTCGGAAAAGAGAAGCCAAGGTGAGAGTGGGAAGGAAAGCCACCATACGTGCTTGTGGGGAAAATCGTAGCTGTCAGCACCTTTAACTCGGGAAGACAGCTGGGAACCAATGAAGGGCTACACTGTTACCTGACATGGAACACTGCGGCTCAAACAGCGAGAATGAACGGGTACCCCTCTGTCCGGGCTGCTGCCAGCATCCTTACCTTTGGAGCAGTAATTGTGCCGGTAAAGGTAGCTGTCCTGAGGCTGCCGCTGCCACCGCACGATGTAGTAACTCAGGTTCCCGTTGGGCAGAGAGGGAGGGTTCCACTTCACGATTAGCTGAGATGAGGAGTTTGATGCTGAAAGTACGTCCAGGGGAATGGAAGGAACTGGAAAGGGGAACAAAGAACATTTCAGAAAATGGAACGAACTTAAGATCCAGGTTATCGGATGCTCAATGCAAACCGACAGGAAGCTGCTCGTTTGACCTGCATGAGAAAATAGCAAGGATAAATGAAACACAAAGTGAAAACTGAAGCTTGTTTTGAAATAGTATTACTTTAAATGCCAACATTTCCCTTTATGATAGCTACTCTCAGGTAAATCTCTGTGAAAACAAACATCACTGAGTTGCAAATGGAAAAAGGTGGCGAGGGCGCAGCCAGGGTCGGAAGAGACAACGCAAAATCTACAGCTAATTCAAACACCAGATATTTCTCACTTCTTACAACTGCCAGTGTCCAAAGCGTTTTAACTCCAGCAGTTGCAACAAATGGTAAAACTGGCTGACTTGGATTGCATCTAAGATTTTTAATCTCTGATAAAAATGGCAAGAAGCCAAAATCAAAGAGGGAAGTGGAAAAGGGGCTGGAGAGTGTGTGTACGAGAGAGCGTGTGTCACGCCCACGTGTAGGAGAGATGGGGAAAAGGCAATGCCAACAGCGTGGAAACCCACCATTTCTATGATTGTACTTCCGTGGAACGACTGAGACATGACTCTGAAAGGCAGTCTAAAAACACAAACACAGGGAAGCCCTGATCTCAGGCAAAGGACTCTGTTACCAGCAAAAGGAATATTGACTCACAGGCAGAGCACAGTAATCCAATCCAGCTTTACTTACTGCTGATCCCCAAACCCAAACCCAGAGCTGCCCTGTAGATAAAGGACCACTGAAATCTTGTTCTCATTGGGTTCACAAAAAAGCATCGATTTTGATGGTTTGTCCAAAGTGCAAGAGACACCTTCACTGTACATCACTTAATTAATGAGTTGATCCAAGATGATTTTAAAATCTGAACGGGATGAACAGCTTGAGGGTGCATCACAGCAGGGGTCCCCAACTTATGGTGAGCTGCATAATTATTTCATTATATAATTAAATTACAATGTAATAACAATAAAAATAAAGTACACAATAAATGCAATGCTATTGAATCATCCCAAACTCCACCTCCTCCTGGCAGTCTGTGGAAAAATTGTCTTCTATGAAAACGGTCCCTGATGCCAAAAAGGTTGGGGACGGCTGTTTCAGGGTATATAATACACACAAGGTTCTGAACAGTTTTAAAGGATGATACTTTGGAAAAAGGTTATGACTAATGCTAGCTTTTTCAGAAAAAACATAACCATTTGATGCTTGGCCACTTTAGGGTTTCCAAAAATAAATACTTCAAAAACAAACAGCTTATTCCTAGATATTTCAATGATAGGTGTCACAAAAAAGCAGAGGCGGAAGACCTCTGTCTCTACCACTTGCAAGACTAAGTACCAAAATGCAGTGAACTGACTCCATTTGTATAGCGTTTGGTTTTCCATCTTTGGGGAAAGGAAAGGAGTTTCTTAAGAATTTGTCATAAGCAGAGATTCCTATTTTTCCCAAACTTGTCAGTGGGAATTGCTAGAAAGGGTTACTTCCAAATTTTAAGATAAAAAATTATCCTGGGCCAGGCACAGTGGCTCACACCTGTAATCCTAGCACTCCAGGAGGCTGAGGTGGAAGGATCACTTGAGCGCAGGAGTTTAAGACCAGCCTGAACAAGAGTGAGACTCTGTCTCTACCAAAAATAGAAAAAACTAGCTGGGCGTAGTGGCATGCGCCTGTAGTCCAAGTTACTTGGGAGGCTGAGGCAGGAGGATCGCTTGAGCCCAGGAGTTTGAGGTTACTGTGAGCTATGATAGGGCCACTGAACTCTAGCCTGGGTGACAGAATGAGACCCTATCTCAAAAACAAAACAAAAACAAAACAAAAACAAAAACAAAAAATCCCCCCCCCAAAATTTATGCTGTTGCATTGACACAGTTGTGGCCACTTACAGGATCATGGAACTGTGGCAGGTGGGGAACCCTAGCAGCTACAGAATGGAGACAGACAATCAGTGAGCCACATGCAGTAAGTGGAACAGATGACCATGGTTTCAGTTCATTCCTGGAGGTTCAAACATCAAAATAAAAAAAAAGGACGGCCAAAGAGGGCTGTTTCCTGGGTGGGCCTTTCAATGAAACCAACCCAGCACGCTGGAGGACCTGAGTTCAATAGCGCAGAGCAGGGAGACAGATGATAGAAGATGGTACCAAGGCCAGAAAATGAAGCGGAAGAGCCTAAGATGTTAGAAGTGGCAAAAAGAATACGATACAGTATCATGTGTTGACAAGAAAGACGATAGGCATTTCACTGCTAGCTCTACAGTTACACCTTGTATAAGCAAGTACAGTGAGCTCACAAGGAAGCTTCGGATGCTGGGGGCTTGTCTGGGGTGTGGATACCTGAAGCGTTGGTGCGAATGTACAAGATCTCACTCTTGGCCCCACGGATATGGTCATTCTCCACCATGGTGAGGGTCACGGCCTTGACGTACACAGCATACTGGGTCCAGGGCTTCAGCCCATGCAGTAAGATGCCGGGCTCAACGTCCTTGTTGGGTGGGAGGTCCACATCCACCAAGTTCCAGCTGTTGGAGCCACAGGCATCCTGCCCATCATACTCCGTGACGTTTTTAAAGGGTCTGAAAGATAATCAACCACGCTCAGAGAATGTTTCAGGGCTCTGACATCAAAGCACTCAAAAACCTCCCCAAGAGGCCCAGCACGTCACATTTTCTATAACAGGAGTTCTAAAGAAAACAAATAATCAATTAAATTTTTACAAAAGAACAAAATAAAGCAACAGTTATGCACTATAATACCTAATACTCTGCCTCAAGAAGAATAAGTTCTATAGTTACTGCTCCCTAAGAACATATGCAAATGCTATTTTTCTCTCTCCCGATTCAGCATCTTTTCACCATTAAGAAAAAAACAAATAGTCATTTAATGCAAACATCAGATATTGATATAAGATAACTTTTAGAGACAAATGACTTTCCTACAGAAAAACAGAAGTAGCTTCTAGAATCTAAATTGCTCACAAACAATTCCGATGCTTAAGTATCGGATAATACTCAAATACTTAGTTTCCAGATTGTCTTAAAAACCAGTATCAACTCCTTAGTGAAATTATCAGCTGACATTGCCAAAGCATTGGTGTGACACTCAAAGAGAATAAAGAGAATATGGTGTCTTGCACAGATGTGTAGTTGGGTAGGGATTCTGCATTTATTATCAGAGAAAAGGGCTGGATGGCTGCTGGCCACTGGCTTCTGAGACTGACATTAACTTAAGCCTGTCTGTAGCCATGACAGCAGATCACGAGGGATGCCCATATACACAAACCCTGAATGCCTAGTCATCTTGAGCACCCCATTTCTCATCGGCTATAACCATTTCCAGGACCCTGCTCCAGCAGGGGGAAAGGGTGCAAGATGCTGCCATTGGTGCCTCTGGGTCCTGCTACTGGGAAGCCAAGCACCTGGGAGAGGGACCCACAGCATCAAAATGGGACCTGGGTAAGGGAGATGACTAAGCAGGCTGTGGGAACCACCTGGACACAGGAGGTAAAGGAAGGAAGAGGGAGACCAAAGCGAGCTGCAATGTGGAGGAATAATTCGTGGCTGCTTGGATAGGCAACTGTCATCTGCTGACACAAGTAAAATCCCCAGCAGATTCCGGGGGAAGTCACAAAAGGTTTAGAGACACGAATGCTGGTCTCTCTCCATTCTCCTGCCCTTGTTTGGAGGGCTCACAACCTAGAGCAGAGGGCCACAGCTTGGGAGAGGCCCAGAGACAGAGTGACAGGAATAAGATGATCCACTAGTGCAGGGGTCATCTCAACAGAGCCATGTGTCCCCGAGTAGGGCTGGTGGGCACAAAGGTTGAAACAGTATGTCAACCAAGTCCCTCATACAGTTTATGACAGTTTGGAGTTGACCTAATTCTTGAAAAAACAAACTTTCCTCCCTTTGGGTTTATTTTATTCAAACATCTCTACCCACTCAAGACTGAAAGGCCTTAAGCTAACACTTTCCCCTGTGGCTGTCACAGGCTGTGATGGATGTCACGGGACAGTCAGGGAGGGCAAGTGAGGATGAAGTGTGGACACAGCATGGTTCTCCCCGGGGACTCTGCTGGCTCCCTGCATTCAGCCAACGAATACAACGACCGAAAGACTGGCCTTACCCACTCGCAGCCCTGTCAACAGAACATCACCAGCAAATGCAGAAACTCACGCTTCCTTGTAGTAAACGGTGAAGCTGATGAGATCTCTGTAGTCAGGGGGCCGGTACCGGCGCCAGGTTATGATAATGCGATTCTTCCACGTGGTGGTGGAGGTGAAATGCAGGACGTCACTTTCACCTGTGGCACAGAGGTACATCCATGAGCGACAGAGGTCCACACATCTCTGAAAAGCACCTACCTTGGCATAGTTTCCCTCTTCCCCAAAGCTAGGGGACCGTGCTAAGTCCCTTTCTTATTTTCCACTAAGAACCCATATATTTCATTATGTGGAGCTCCAACAAATTCATTCCTTTGTTTTAGTTCCATCAGTTGCACCAGCTACTTGCCCAGGGAACCTGTGAGTATTTCCTGACCTGAAAAAGCAGGGCCACTTCAGTGAACAAGGTGGTCTTATCTTTCTGCCTCATCTCTAAAATGCTGGCTACCAGAGCTGGCCTGGTGGGGTGAGAGTAAACCTTTAAGCTGGACTAAATCTTCTTAAAAGATGACGGCACCTGTTCTGCAGTGGTGGCTATCTGCTTGCTCTCGTGTAACCACCAAAGACAGGTAAGAGACCACAAGTGTGCCACGGAAAGGAATTTTGCTTGGTCTACACTTGGTGTCAAACTGGAAGGACACAGGAACTCCTCTCAGACCTCCAGCTAGCGCTGGCAAACACTAGAGGACTAGACTGAACACAAACAAGAACGCTTCCACTTGGCCAAGCCCTGTGTGCTCCATGGGAAGTAAGTCTTGGCTGGCAAGTACGGCAGGGAAGCTGCCCCAAGCTTCCTCCTGTTCCTCGGACCAAATTCAAACTCTGATGGGAACCAGGGAAGGACTGATGACTGCCTTCCCTCGTGGAGATCCGAAGCTCTCTGACAAGTGGTCCTTTCTCCCGTATTTATCTGAATCCCATTGCACACTCAGGAGGGGAAGCAGACAGACTGAAGGCAGTGAAAGACTAAGAAGTCTTTAGGGCAAGATGTGCTGGTTTGAGATTGGGAAATGCTGCAGTTCCTGCTGAAGTGTTATTAATATTTAGAGGAGAAACCATGATTTTGTTTTCAAAGGAAAATAAATGGCTACTCTATGATCTGACAGGTCAGACTGGCTGCTGACTCTTAAGGAGAAGAACACTTTGAAAAATGCTCCGGTACATCCACTTTTACTATGGTCAAAGCAGGGAGCAAGGCAGGGGCTTTGGAGGGAGAAGGCATCGGCTGTGAGCAGGCTTTCCAGCTCTGGGTCAGGTTCCTTCCCTCTGACATGGCTCCTGAGCAGCCTGAGCTGAGTGTCGACCAGGTAAATCCAAATACCAGCAAAACAAGCCACAGCCAAACACTGACCATTTCACAGATTCACTTCCGTGTGTGTGGTTGGGGGAGGAGTATGCATGCACAAATCATCCTTGATTGTATAAATTACTCTATTTTTTTCTAATACTTGTCCCTTATTAAAAGCCAAAGGTGAAGACACAATTTACTTTTATAATGCTACCCTGGCAAACAAAGCCACATGTTCTTAAAAGCAGTTTTCTCTCCAGCGTTAGATGAGAAATGCACTGCTGTAGCTCTGACATGAGATCTTAAAGTCAAAGTTTTATAACCAGCACAAGAATGTAATTATATTGTTCTAAATTTAAAAAGTAATATCAACTCAGCGTTGCAGGCTCACTCCCTCTTTTTCATGCTGGGGTGGAAGACAGAGGTGGCTGCTGGTGAGGGACAGGACCAGTGGCCCACAGGGGCTGTGCCTGCAGCAGAGCCCCCTCCACCCCCAGGCCAGAGCTCACAGGGCTAGAGTGTACTGGCTCTTCTTTGAAAATAATCTAACTGCGTGCCTGTGTATCAAAGGACATTTAACTGAGACTTCTGCAAGCACTGCTTTAAAGTCTGCATAAGAATCTATTTATAAGTGTTTAACACACTCACATAGATGCTCAGGAAAATCTATAAATATGAGCACATTATGAATCTGCCCACTATCGACTTGGCAGACATTAGTAGGAGCAAAGTGCTAGTTAGGTGGTCTAGTGGTCCCTCAAATGAAACCAGGAAGGGGGTCATGAAGGAAAAGCCACTGTTCCAAATGGGAGGCAGGTCCGCCATTATCTCGATGGTTGGGTCCGAGGTGTTTTGAATGTGGTCACTCACAGGAGGCTCTCTCCCCGTTGTTCCTGGTGTTTATGTCCCCTTTGCTTTGGCGCCCTTTAGTCCCCGTCACTTCCTCCATACGGTAAATTTCGGAAACACACAATTTGGGATTGAAAGCAAAGTACATTTTCCCTGCTTTGATGGTCAGGTTGCGGTGGTCCCAGTCCCACAGCTGTTGCAAGTTCTGGTTGTCGAGGACATAGAAGGAATAATTCCTAGAAGCACAGAAAGCGGTATTAGTGCACCTGCCCTTGGCCGTGGTCCCCTCTCACCTGCTGGCCACGTAATGGGTCCTCTTTGCCACCTGCTCAATAATATGTTTCCTTTGGCAATGAGAGATTTAGTTATTAACCCTATGTAAGAACAGATAGTCACTGTTAATGGCAACAATGTGATTCAAGGACAACATATTGAAATCGATGAGATACTAATTAATTTTATGACCTCTATTACCAACAAATAATGCTGCTCATACGGGAGGATGTTACTCGAATCATTCTCAAGAAACGCCTTAGGTTATTTTTCTCAGAGCTGAGTATGTACAATGCACTTGAAATCAGTCCATGGGAGAACAGATATGCTCTGCTACCCAACCGGAACAGCTTACACATCTGCTGTGAAGTCTCCCATTATCCCTGGGAGTCAATCCTGCCCGTGCCCAATCAGCAGTGTATGATGGGATGGGAAACTGCCAGGGGCAGTGACACAGGCTCAGGGTGGACCTGTCCTGGGGATTCTCTCTCTTCCAGATTCATCTTTCACCCAGAGAAGCCCCAGCTCCAGGCCCTGGAGAAGGAGTGTGGGGGGGAGGAAAGGCCCCTGATGGGCAGTCCCCCCAGGCCATCCATCCAGGCAATGGAACTCTGTGTCCAGCACAGCAGTTCTCCAAGTTCAGTATGCAAAAGCTCATTTTCAGCGTGCTGGGCCCCGCCTCCAGAGCTTCTGATTCAACAGGTCTGGAGTGGGCTGAGACTCTCCATTTCTAACAGCACCGGGTGATGTTTATGCTGTTGTGGTCCCAGGACCACACTAGAGAACCGCGGGTCTAACAGAGGCTGAGCTCCTGGGAGGTCCTAGAGCTCCAAAGCCCACCATGCCAGGCATGGGTCTTGGCCGCAGTGGGTGTCCACTGAAGGGAAGATGTGAAGAAATGGTTACCTCTGGCTACCCAGGTGTTGGGAGAAATCCATCCCTGGGGAGGCGAGAGAGCAGACAGCTACACCTGAGGGTCTGGGGAAAGATCCCTGCTGTAGGCCATTTTCTCTGGCTCCCCCGGGCAGCAGGCGGTGCCATGGCTGATATCTGAGTCCTCTGTGCTGACGGATCTGCTCCCCACGGGCCTCCTGCTCCCTCGCCTCGGTTTCCTTCTAGGCCTCCCTCATACACTTTATAAAAAGCTGAGTTTAGGGATAGGTGCAGTATTTAGTCTGACTGCTAAGATCTACTCACAGATCTCACACACGAACATACAAAGGACACTGGCTTTCTCAGCAGGGCCAGGATTGCCAGGACTGCCCTGGAAGCTATCTCCACTGGGCACCTCTCTATACCTAGTGAGGGTCTTCATTTACACCCACACCAGGACCTCTAACCAGCTGGCCAACCCTCAGCCTGAGTCTCATTCAGAGCAAAGCACAATCTATGATGACAATGCTGCCAAACAGCCCTGTGAGGTTTCCTTGAAAATTCACAAGGGCTTCCCAGTTCAGACCAGGAAGGAGTTCAGAGACAGGGACCGGGACCAGAAATGCCATTAACCAGCTGCACAGCCATATGCAGGTCCTTTAGTACTGTTTGTAGCCCTGTTCACTCACTCACAGAACAAGGGGTGGAAACAGGTGACATCTGAGCTTTGACCCTAATGCCCAGACGGGGTCACAGAGCTGAGGTGGAATCTGCCCACTACCTGGAAGCCCAACCCCTACCCCAGCACTGGGCCCCTGTCCACACATGTGCTGCGGGTGGGGGCCGGGAGTCCTACCCACACAGGGGTTCAGTGAACCAACAAGTGAATCCAAAGACAGGACCTCTGAAAGCAAGCCAGGCTCCTCGCAAAGCCACGTTTAGGCCTCTGAACACATCAGTGGTCGCCACATCAGCGGCCAAAACTTTCAAATCAATAATCCTTTCCTTTCAGCAAGAGCTCACTCCCTAACACATACATATCCTGGAAAAGGAACCTAAGATATTCTCCAATGATCCCAGACATGGTACATGCGATGCTAGGCATGTGTCCAGGAGGGCAGGACTAGGACATGGCTCAGTTAGACCTGCTATCCCTGGGGGCAGACCCCATCCAGGTCCATCCCTTCGCACTGCCAGGCTGCACGTGACACTGCTAGAGGGCAGGGGGGACTCTGTGCAGTCACACAAGTGAAGGAGAGGTTCGGAAGAGCAAATGGATTTGTCCTGTCATGTACCCATTTTTGCTCAGGGAGTATTTCCGGCTCCGAAAGACTCTGCAAGGTCAACACAATGACCCCAGTGGGCCTGGCTGCTTCTGGGCACTCGAGTTTGCTTCATGGACAAAAAATCTCTGTTGATGAAGAAACCTCTGGGCTGTGAGAAAGGGCCAATTAATCAGGTCAAACTTCCATCTCACAACCCAGGATGAGGCCTCTTTTAAGTAAACTAATGTCACTAGCCAGGAGCCGAACCTCACCAAAAGCACCTTCTGAACAAAACGTTGTTCTCCCCACGGGAGGAAGCTCGAATTATAAATCAGGAATTTGACAACTGAATGGCAGGCACACTGAAAGTGTATAGTTGATTAATCACTTTGAAAAGCAAGATTATCTTTTTACAGTAAACACAAACATTTGTTATAACATGGAGAAGGCTGGGAGCCATGATACCAATATCAATAAAACCCAGGCATCATGGAGCCGGTGGAAGCTAAAGAAAAATAAATATAAAACCCTTGTCAAAATAATAATCAAGCCATTCACCAACTGCCTGTCAATACCGCTCCTGTTTTTCCAACCCCAGCCTGGGGCCCGGCTCCCCCCAAATTCCTTCCCTGACCAGGTGAGAATTAAGAGATGGTAAAAGGCAGAAACCTGTCTGTACATCTTCAAACTATGCGTACACTTAAATTTTCATTGTTTCCTAAAGGAAATGACTATTTAAGTGAATTACTCAGTAAATGTGACTTCCTAATTGTTTCTAAGCTCGCTGTCTTTACATTCAAAGAATATTTTAAAAAATTAAGTTGTTTCTTTTTCTTTAGCTCCCACAGGCTCCATGATGCCTGGGTTTTATTGATATTGGTATTTGGCTCTCAGCCTTCTCAATGTTGCAAAAAGTGTTTGTTCCTATACTTGGGTAGGCCCAACAGGGTGGGCTGGGAGTGGCTGGCTATCTCTTTGAGGGTATCCCCGTTTTACACACCTAGCACATAGTACACACTCAACTGGTTTATTTGCGGCTACAATCCTGGGGCTATCTTAATTTCTGAGTTGTTGGTTCCACCACTTCCCCACCTGCTCCCACTAGGGCAGGGAGGGTGGGGAGCAAAGGCAGGCATAGTTGCTGGGGTTTGGAGCATTCCGTCTGGGAATCCAAAGATCAGCTGAGCCCTGCCTCCACCACTTACGAAGTAACAACTCTGAGCAAAGCAATTATTCCTCTTCTCCCGGGCTGGAGTTTCTCAGCTGCAAACTGGAGGTGTCTTCCCTGCTCAGCTGGCCCTGAAACCAGTTGGAAGAATTAGATGGGCTAAATATAAAAGGATACTGTGAGCTTTGAATCATCCCACAAAGGTGTGGGATGACCTGTTCTGCTCTCTGAAGTGTCAAAGTCCCCTGGAACAAAGTCTCAGAGAACAGGGAAGTCCTGTGCCTTGACAAAAAGGGCTGAGCCTGAGGTCTGCAGTCTATGGAGGAAGGAAGGGACATTCCCCCTTTTTCAGCCCTTGCTGGCTTATTGAAAACAAATCTGTAAATATACAACCAATCATTCCAGTTCATTTCTCAGAGGAGAAACTGTTGCCTCTTTATGGCCATCTCTAGGGGGCATCAGAACCCAGCACACTGAGTGACGTGCAATGGATACAGCATTTGGCCTTTCTGCAGATGCTCCTTCCAAACCATCTGCAACTGGGCTGGTTACACCTTGTCCATCTACCCCAAATCCAATATTTACATCAATCCTGGGGGCTCAGGAAGGGTGGGAAAGTACATCCAGGTGGATCCAGACACCACAAAGATACTCAGAAAACATTTCCTCTTGTTTTGTTTGCTGTTTTTTTAAATAGCTTCACTGAAATACAAGTTACATACCAAAAAATTTACCCATGATAAGTATACAGTCCCATGAGCTTCTGTAAATTTATGCAACTGTCCAACCATCGCCACTACCCAGTTTCAGAACATTTCCGTCATCCAAAAGTTCTCTTGTTTCAGTTGGTGGTCAACTCCTCTCACCCTCAGCCATCACTGATCTGCTTTCTGTCTCTATAGTTTTGCCCTTTCTGAAAATCACACATTAATAGAGCCATACAATACATAGCCTTTTGTATGTGGTTTTTATTTTTTTTTTCACTTAGCCTAATGTTTCTGAAGTTCACCCACATTGTGACATGCATCATACTTCCTTCTTTTTTATTGCTGAGTAGCGTTCCGTTGTGCCATTTTGTTTATCCATTCATCTGTTGGTGAATATTTGGATTGTTTCCAGTGGGTGGGCCTTTTTTGAGAGGGCCATTGTGAGTAATTCCACTATGAACATTCACATGCAAGTCTTGCATGGGCATGTTTTCACTTCTCTTGGGTAGATGCTGGGCAAATCTTGGAATTGCTGGGTCACAGGGTCGAGTGTATATTTTTAAAAAGTCCCAGGGAACTGTCAAAGTGTAGCCTCATCTTAGAGCTGCAAGAAGGTAGTATGAAGCTCTAAGTGTTACAAAGTCAAGTAGTGGAGACAAAAGCATAAAGATGCCTAGATGCATGTACGGATTTCAATTCTTACAACCCAACACCCTCCATCTGTTTTTATTCTTTTCAAGGCAACAATCCTTGGTAGCACCCAAGGATTTGAAACTTTAACTCCTTAGTTATCTGATACCATCAGAAAATAAAGTTGTCCAAATAGGGAATTTTCCAGATAACATGATGTGCCCTTATGTAAGGGCTTAAAATTAGTCATTTTATAGAAATCTCATACATGTGGATTAGAAAATCTGTTTTCTTTGTAAACAGCAGAACCTTGATTTTCTTAATGTCTAAGGTTATTACTGTAGAACTACATAACAGTACACACTGTAAACCCTGTTTGCTGGAGGAAACCCTCGTCGTCTTGGGTTTTTCAGTGACTGAACACCTGCTCTCCGTTCTGACGTTATTCTGCCTGATCTGTCACCAGCCTGGAAATCAGGGTACTAAATCAGCTCACACTGAGTGTGACATAAAAGTAAATAGGCTCTGAGTAAGCTCTAGTCTAGGTAACATGCTTGAGTTTCCTGTTCTGGACTACTCAGGAGATTTTCTGAGAAGGATCTCAGTGACACTGGAAAGCCAAGGTTGTCAGCGTTGAAGAATCTCTGCACTTTGAAGTGTTCTGCTCTCCATCAAACACAGAAGGCTACAGAACTTGCATCCTATCGAACCAAATGGAAACACTTATTTTACCTTCTCACTGGCAATAAGAGAGGTTCAAGCAGAATAGTATTTTAAGGCAGCAGTGTGACAAGGAAATATTTAGGAAAAAAAAATCAAAGTGCTTTGGGGATAAGCACACAGTAAGGGATAAAGCAGTGGTTTCCAATCTCTGATGTGTGCTCAAAGTGCCCAGCAGTCTTTAGAAAAGCACTGATGCCTGGATCCTACCCCCAAACACTCCTACTAAATTGGGGTGAAGTGCAACTTGGGCATCAGGACTTCTCAAAAGCCCCCCTAGATGATTCTAACATGTGGCAAAGTTGGAGAAACTGAAATAAAAGTTATCTTGAGTTAAACCAAAGGCACACTGAAATTAAAATTTCAGACAGCTCTGCTAACACTCTTCTGAAAAGCCTTGAATGGGTTCCATGGCCTACCTGAATTATAACTTCTACGGTAGGGCCCATCATAACATCTTAGGTAGTATCAGTACCACCTACCTCTCCGGCATTATTTGCCCAACAGGCCCCAGGATGCCCCAACTCGTTGCCTTTGCTCCTGCCACCCTTCTCTGAATTCCTTCTTCAACCTCTGCTTTCTGAGTGTTTCTGGAAACACTTCAAGGCCTCTCTCAAATGCCACCTCTTCTCAGAAGTCTGTCTGATCTTCTCAATTAGATATCTGACTCTTTGTCATGCCCAGGGCACATTTCTTTCTTTCCCCTGTGGCACTCAGCAAGTTCTGCTTTGCACTGTTGACATTGATCTGTTTGTCATATCCCATCCTTCCCTCCCTCTCTCCGATTCTTTCCTTCTTACAGAAGTAGTGGAGGGAGTCCAGGTGAAGGGGTGGAAACTAACTCCATTCCCGAGTGTGAGGAGGAGAAAGAAAGTGTTGAGTTGTTGCTACTGGTCACACCTGAAATAAAAAGAGTTCTTGGGGAGTTCATCACAAGTGAGGACAAGCTACACCTTTTCGGTCGGTGGTAAGGAAGGCAGGTGAGACTAAACAACTCCTATCACAAGGTGCAAGATTCTCAACAGCCCAGCTAAACTGAGAGCCTCCAAGAAGCAGCACGTGGGAATAAAAGGCTGGAAGCCCAGCATCCTCAGAGCTACAGGGCTATTGGGCAGCAGCAGGCTTGCAAAACCCAGGCCCATTTGGCCTCCCCTCCCATCTAAAATGGTAACAGCAGGGCAGGGGATGAAGCTTTCCTGGGAAGCTTCCCAGACACCTAAGCAGTAATATGCATCCTTAAAAAGATCCCATTGATACTTCAGGTTTTATGAGTTTCAGATAATGAGAAATACATCATAAATATTCTTGCACATAAAAATCAGAATTTAATTTTCCGCTACTTTTAAGTGCATAATACTTTTAGTTAATGCACAATGAAAAGGTAATCACATCATGTAATAATTCCTAATAAAATTAATTAAACTCTGCTCTCAGCTTTCACCTCTATGTCTATCACTTGCTTGGTTTTAAAAAAAGGGTATCTTAAGCAGCAAAAAAAAAAAAAAAAAAAAAAAAAATTGACAGCTACCAATCTGCCAAAGATAAAGGGCTTGCCGATACCAGGGATTCCAGAAACACAAACCTACTTAGAGGGAAAGAAAAAACCTGACCTAAAATTCATTTTAAAATTTAATACAATAAACCACCACCATCACCTCGAATTGGCAGAGCCTGAACTTGCCACGTAAGTGACTGAGACGCTCTGGGGCCGGATCTGCAACTAGCAAGAAGCTTTTCTGAAGAATCAGTGTTCCCAGTGGGGAGGACAGTGTGCTTTTCAAGGATGGAATGAAGAGCTGCCCTCTCTCTTCAGCTATATCAGATGATGGAATTTTAAGAATTTAAGACTGACCAAGAGTTAGTCTGAGAAAAACAGGGAGGCTGTAAAGAAACCCTTATGTGGTAACTTTATCCAGTTGGGGCAGATAAATCAGCAAGGACAACCTTTCCCATGACCTGCCCACCTCTTTTTTCCCCTAAATTATTTTCCCAAATTCTCTTTAGAAGGAATTCACTCCTTAATTGATGACTCCTTTTATTTCAAAGCATTAGCTTAAAGCCTAGCAAGAGCTGTACTTAAAAGGGAGAATGTGGAAAGTACATATGCAAAGGTACACACAGACTAACGGCTGGGAAGAAATTTGTGTCTGCAGTAAGTACCAGCTTTCATCCTCCAGCGCAAAGCCCACAGCTATTTTAAAACCCCTATCACAAAGCATAATCCTGCAAAGGCAAAAATTCTAGCAACAGTGCAAATCCTATAAGCTAATCAATAAAAACAATTTTGTGAATCCAGATTTCTTTATAACAAAACGAAACTGTCCACATTCCTTCAATTCTCTTATGTTGCAGTATTTTAAAAGATGGATTGGGTTGGATGTAGGAGAATGCAGTATCCAGAGGCAGACAGGTGTCATGTAAATGATGGGTTTCACCAGGAGGTAAGCACTTCAGACTCTCGGCCTCAAGGAGCCCCAAGAGCATCCCTGTCTGCTGTCTCACTGGCCACAGTCAGACATGCAACCCTTGAATGACAAGGCATATCCAGTAAGAATGAAAACATCTCTGTTTTCCAAAACAGCAACATCCTAAGGATGAAGAATAGTGACTCTACACACAAGACCCTACCCGAGGAGATGGGCCATCACCCAGGCAGCACCGGCAATCCCATGGCTTCTTCCTTCCTTCTATTTGACAAGGAAGGGCTCTTACCTTAGGAACGCAGAGTTTTACAAGTACGCTGTTTATTTTGTAACGGAAGAGTGTCAGCTCAGGAAACCTGAAGCACTTACCCTTCTAGCTGCTCCTCTCCTAAGATCAGGCGGAGGTTTTTCAGGAAGGACAAGGAGACCAAGGCATGGGAATGGCGGATCTTCACGTAGCCCGTCACCACCTCGATGAGTCCCATGAAGTTCTCCAGTTCCGAAGCAATGTTATCTACATTAAAAGGGGGCCGTGTCATTAAGTGTTCACATGGTATACAGGTGACATGCTTGGACTCTTACAAATTGTGTGGACGGCAATTCAATGGCAGGTGCCCACTGAGATGCTCAGTCTCCTGGCATGGGACCAGCTGCCCCTTGTCAAACACATCCGTCCCCAGCCTTCACTTTCAACACTACTCCTGGGACGAGGCCTCCTGGGCAGGGGAAGGGAGGTTTCTAAGAGGCTGGGTACTGCAGCTCCCAAGCTGATTAAGAGAATGTAAAATCATAAATACCAGACTGCCAATTAGCTAAGGCTGACAGACCTAGGGAACATCTTTTATTATGCTCTGTCAACAGATAGAGATAGTACTGCCTCCACAGTACAGGGGCATGACTAAATAAACAACATTTTCTTGGTCTCATTAGGAACTGCCTTTGCTGCATTTCCAACTCCTAAGATACAGGGATCTATATTTAAAGGTTTCATCCTACTAAGACTGGAAGAAAACATACCAAAAGTTAACAGTAGCTGTCTGCAGGTGATTTTAATAAAGTCATTTCCTAATTTCCAAGTTTTCCATAATGCTCATGTATTAATTTTGTAATTAGAAAATACTTGGAAAAACTAGTTGATAATACAGATGTAAAAAAAAAAAAAAACCCATGATATATAAACAATGAATTTCCTTTCATCTTGTTTAGCCTACCTTTTTCTCATAACAAATAAAAAACAAACTTCAGTTCAACTTATGCCAAAATTATAATAAAGACTATAATTACTTGGGTGTGGTTCAATTAATGGGATTTTACTGTGTAGGATTTATGAAGACTTATTTAATAAAAGGTTCTATTTTGCTTTGAATTGATAAAAATAAAAGACTAGGGGTACTTTCCTGAAGGATAAGGCCGGACATTTAATTCACAGTTTAATGGCATTCCAAGAGAAATCAAGGGGAAATACAAGTTGAGAAGACAAGAGGTTCCTTGCAGTTGAGTTTTAAAGACGCGATCCTAAATTTTAAATGTGGGACAGGAAGTATGTCTCTTAGTTAAGGCTGGGAAATCTCCTTTCCAAAGAGATGTCCCATTTTCCTAAATACAACTATTCTCCTGCACTGGACATAAACTGGAAGAAACATTTCATCATCATACATGAATATGTACCAATTCCTTCCCAAATGATTTCTCTGTGGATTTAATTCATGGATCCTGTTTTTTTTCTTCAGGATAGGAAGATTAAAAAAAAAAAGAGGGTTTAGGCACTTAAAATATATGTTCTAAGGATAAGCAAATCAAAAATACATGAATAAATGAAGGTAGAGTAAGAAAGAATGAAATTTCGGAAGTACCAGGAGGGTTAGGGAGTTCTCGCTGTGGGGAACAGAGTTACCTCTGCTGTGGAGGGGTAGGAGTTGGGGTGCACTGTAGAAAAACAAGGGAATATAATAAAATTCAAAAGAACAAAGCAAAAACTTGTTTCTGTTATTTCTAAACCATAAGAATACAGTTTACTCATTTACCAAATATTAAGCAAAAGTAAATTCACAAAATAAACACATTGGTCATTTTTCTTCCTTAAAACTGTTAAAAAAAAAAAAAAAAGGAAAAGAATTCTTTGCAAAAAGACTTACAAAAAAAAAATTCCTTTCAACGTCAGGGTCTTTTACTGTATTCTAGCTTATCAAACTATCAGTCCACTGACCAAGTGGTTCCAGTGGTAAAGAATTTAAGGCACCATTACTAGAAGCCCTTGTCCATTAAAGATCAGAAGTGACAAGATCATAGACTAAGTCAGTGGAAAGTGCTTGGCACAAATGCAACTTAGGAGCTACTTGCCAGGAATGTCATAAAAGTGCAAATAAAGGTGATTCTACAGGGCTGAGACTATAGTTTTACATACACGATGATGCACACTTGTATCTTTCTGGCTCTCAGAAGTAAATTTGGGGATCTACTACTCTTTTGGACTTAGTATAATTAATGTGATAGATATATTAAGCTCCTCCCTTTGCTCAGTCTCCTCAATAAATCCAAGCAACCGAACTTTTGAGAGTTAAAGATGTGCGGATGTGGCTGCAGCTGGAGTCTGCTGAGTCACACCTCTGACCCAGCGGCCTCTGCTGGGGTTTGTTTGTCGAGACTTGTCTCTTCTATGCGAGATATGACTAACAGAAAAACGAAGGATGATGACCCTCCTTATAGGAATAAATGATGTGCCAACAGCTAAAAAGCAGATTGCCTTTAAATCTGTTTTTTATCTTTGAGGGAAACTCAAAGGGGAGACGTCATGCGTGAGGCTTACGCACCATGTTGTTTTTCTAAGCCCATACTTCAGTGGTGATTCAGGGACAGGAGCACAAAAAGCATCAGCAAAAGAAAACCAAGAGGTCTAGCCATTCTTCCAGTGGGATGGAATACTTACTGCCTCGTCGGATATTAATGAGCAAATTGCCCTTGAAGATGGTGCATCCTTGGAGCATCTGAGCAGAAGTAACAGAATCAATGGTTTTTGTTTTCTTTTCTTCCTCACAGACCTTGGGGCAAGGACCTTCACAAGGGATGCAGTACATGCTGTTAAAGATAAAGATTAACCAGTCAAAAACACAGAGAATTGAGTCTGTCTCCTTGCATTAAAAAACTATAACGATATACTTTTTAGTTATTAATATTACAGCACGCATTAAAGAATGCAAATATTTTGAAGCGTTCAAGTGGCCACATGGTATCTCATCACCAAGCCCACCCAGGATAAGCCACTCAAATCGCAGCTATACGGACAAAGTGCCTGCAAAGGAAAAGCATGCTGCTCGTTTCCAGACGATACACATGACACATCCTCCAGGCACGTGCGTATCACAGGCTATTGACTGGTGACCCAGCTGGCTCCATGTGGGAGAGACAGCACCACAGAAAGGAAGCTCTGGGGGCTACAAGGGAGAACAGTCCTGCTCTCCCATGTTGTGGCCCTGCCTGTGCTCCTGCAGGAGTAGCTGAGAGAGTCGATGGGGACAGCAAAGGGACTGTAGTGTCTCTGCCACTAACAGGAGTCCAACTCCTCAGTCAGTGTCTCAGCAGAGCCCAGTGAGGGATTCCAAAAGGCATGTGAGGTGATATAGCACACAGATCTGTCATTTTCTTGCTAAAGCACAAATGAAATTATTTCTTGACAGTGTTTTGCAGAAACTTGTAAATTGATCCAAATGTTGTTTGCGCTGCACATATAATAAAAAGAATTTCCATTACTTTATCATGAGCTCCTATTTCAAACGCTATTCTGAATGTGCCACAAACTACCAAGAAGTCAGGGATGAGTAAGACCCGCACTTTTCCTGCTTATCTACCATTACTTAGGAAATAGCAGACAAAATGCTAACCTACCAGCTGAACCCTTGGGATCTGTAACTATATACAGAACAAGGGTCAGAAAGTTGGGGTGATTTCCACACAACATAAATGATACAACCTTACGGGATGTGTGTGTAATTAGGATGGTTAAGTTAGAGAGCCATTGTATTTATCTTGTTGTTCTTAAATGACATTTTAAACTTCATGAAATAAAAATACTCAAGAAAAACAGTGTAACTTATAGCTCTTTTTATTAAAGTCCCTTTCCCCCACCCCCAACCATCATTTCATATCTAAGACCAAAGATGCAGGGTTTTATTTTGTTTAAAAGATTATGGGTAAACAAAATTTCTCTAGTATTTCTTATTTCATGTTGGATGAACAGGGTTCAAGATCTCCAAAGGGTCTCATAGGAACTGGACCTACCCAAAGAGGGGGAGAGTCTTCCTCCCCCTACAGCACATTCAGAACTCTTATTTTTAACCTGTGTAGTGACCTTTCAGCACTTTTTTTGTCTTCTGTTTTTTCTAATTTACCTACAGACCATATAATCCTCCACCCTACCTTTAAAAGAAATTATTTTGAAATAATTATAGATTCACAGAAAGATGCAAAGATAGCACAGAGAGGTCCTGTGTACCCTTCATCCAATTTCCTCCAATGGTTTCTACGTCTTACATAAAAATGCAATATCAAAACCAGGAAATTAACACTGGTACAAATTATGTCTAGTTTTGGGGCACCTTATCACTTGTGTAGATCTGTGTAATCACCACTGCAATCAAGATACAGATCGATTTCATCACCACCAAGATCTCCCTGGTGCTACCAGGGAGTCACCTTCCCCAATTCCAGCCCCTAATATTCCTAACTCCTCGTGACCAATAATCTGTTCTCCACCTCCACAATTTTGTCATTTTGAGAATGCTATATAAATGGAATTACACAGCGTGTGACCTTTAGTGATTGGCATTTTTCACACAGCATAATGTTCTGGAGATCCATTCAAACTGTTGTGTATTTCAATAGTTTGTTCCTTTTCATTGCTGTGTGATAGTCCATGGGGGTGAATGTATTACAGTTGCTTTAACCAATTACCTATTATAGGACGTATGAGTTGTGTCCAGTTTGGGGCTTTTACCAATAAAACTGCCATGAACAATGGTGTACATATTTTTGTGTGGATGTAAGTTTTCATCTTTGTGAGATAAATGTTCAGGGATGCAACTGCTGGGTTGTAACATAAGTACATGTTTCTTACCATATTTTATTCAAATAGAAAAATTTGAACGAAACACCTCTGTTAAATTGTCTAGGTATCATCTAGCACTTAAAGAATGTTTTAAGGAAGTGTTCTGATTGAATGTTTATGGATTAAGATTCCTCACATTTCACATGACAAAGATGATATCACACTGAGTTTATGGACAAGCTACCCTTTCCTTGCTTGCATCCCCAGAAGGAAGGTGATGTCTAAATCGTGGCTGAGCCTCAACTTGCTTCCAGGCACTGCCCCTGGGCAAAAGATGTGTACTGGTAAAAACCCTTTTACATATTAAGGCTGCCAATAAAATGTAAGATGTGGTAGACTTATTTTGGGTGGAATATGAATACTTTATGGCTCATTGGAGTACTCAACCCATTTATAACTTTTAAATTTTTGAGTAATATTTTTCTTTTTACTATTGTAATAGTTATAGAAATTATAGGAGGCAGAAGCTTGCTCTACATGTATAAAAGAATGAGTTTTACCTTTGATTTGACGGTAAGCTTACAGTAGGAGCGATGTCTTCAAATATTACACCAGAAAAAGAACCCCTTTTATGACCATTTGCTTGATGTAGCTTACAGAAATGAACTGCAGCAGAAATCATATTCAAAATTAATGTTTACTTTTCTAACGGTATTTTATATTTGTAGAATAGTTTTATTTTGAAAAACCCAGAAATGTACATGTCCCCTGGTGCTAACCATGAAGGAGGCATTTGGCCCATGATGACAGAACTTTCCTAGGAGTTCTTTGTGCTGCTCCAGGAGAGGCAATAGCAACCCCAAACCTACAACATTCTTCTGCTTCCATACTTACATCCCTACATTTTGTAACAATGTTAGGCACCTAATTTTCAAAAACAAAAACCAATGCCCAATCAATCTACAGAGGTCCAGTCCACACCCACAAGAGTTTGTTATAAGGAACAACATTTGTTATAAGGGACAACTTTGTTTCCCAAGTGAAGTCTCAAAGTTCAGGAAGGAAAGTGAGGCACAGAAAGAATGCCGAGCGAGGGCTGAGGTGAAAAGGGGAGAGGAAAGTGCTGATGGAAAACACAACTTACTCTCACCTGCTGCTAGTTCAGGCACAGGGCCTGCTCTGGCACTAAGCAACCTTTGGGGTCTGCTTGCTGGCTTCTAGGAAGGTGGTGGGGGCTTGTTTTGTCTTCCCTCTTGCACTTCCAAAGACTTCCCTGGGCTAGCAACACCCAGGTGTGGAAAATCTAAAACTACAGTCCCCCTCCCACCTTTAGGGCAGCTCAGCAAGTGAATAGAGAGATCATGATCTCTGGGTACAGTGAGCCAGCAAGCCGGGTACTTGATTTTAAATGGCCAAGTGGGACACTTTAAAAATAAAACATAAAACAAAATGGAGGCAGAGGGTACCATGTCAATTGCTCCTAGATCTCATCAAAAATTTAAGTTAGACCAGTCCTCTCTGATGGACCCATCATCTCAGTTAACCACCGACGGCCCCACCCGGATGGAACAACTGACAGTCTCCACCTTTCTGTTCCCTGGGGAACATGCGTGAGCGCCACTGACCTCTGCGTGCCATTGCGGATGAAGCCCGAGGGGCACTCCTGCATGCACTCGCCGTCATGGATCACGAACCCCTCGGAGTCGCTGCTCTCGGCGCTGGGGATGTTGGCGCAGAAGTCGCGGTCCACACAGCGCCAGCCCTCGAACCTGTAGGTGCCGGGCGGGCAGGCGGGCACGCAGACGCCGGCGTAGTAGTAGTGGCGGCAGGCCACGCAGGCCGTGGCGTTGTCGGGCGCGCTGCAGCTGCCCAGGCACTCGGGGTGGCAGCACTCGTTGTTCTCGGTGCACGCCCGCTTCCCGCACGTGCTCGGGCACACTGTGGGGACAGAGGGGAGAGGGCGGTGAGGCTGCGCGAGGGTTGCATGGCTTTCTCCGGATCTGGCCGGCAACATTCTGGGTCATTCCTGCTACCACCACCGCCACCAGGTCCATCACTGGGGGGCAAAGCAAAATCCTCCACGAAACCCCCCTCCCTCCACAATCACTGTTCTTTCACCCTGAAAAGGTGGAAACTTACTAGGTGCTCATGGTGGTTGGAGAAAGAATTCTCAGCGTTTAGGACAGAAACAAGTACAAAGTTTATTTGAGAGAGAGAAAGAGAGAGGGAGAAGGGAGTGGCCATGGCACACGGAGAAAGGGGTGAAAATGCCAGGCAGTTGAGGAAAAGCATTAAAGGGTAAAGATGGCTTTCTTCCCCTCTGCTTTAGCAGACTGTTCACAGGAGCAGCTGTGGAGCTGCGGTGTTTGTTTTTCCTTTTCTCTGTGAAGCCAGCTTATCTGAGTCCTTGAAATGTGTTTCTTGTAGGAACTGAGGCAGAGAGCTGGTGCGCTGGCAGGTCCCATCCCTTCCAGTTAGACCACAGGTGTTTTAATTAAACAAAACAAAGGGGGTAGTTGTGAGGTCCCCCACCAGGGGCAATTATGTGCTGTGAGTTTATTTCTCTTACTTTTCTGTTTGATAGTTTATTTTCCTCTGTTAGGTTATTACTAAGATGGCCTTTCACACCCCACATTAGATCTGCAGAGAGTTAGACAGGTTTACAGTGCAGTCTCTCCTATGTACTCCTTGCTTACTCTGGGACAAGTCATTCGCTTCTTTCGGTGACCTTGATCCTCTCTTTTCTCATCTGTAAAATGAGGGTGATAATGCCCACATTAGAAGGTTACCTGAGGTGCAGGGGACCGTGTGGAAGCTCTACATGAATAATACGGTTTGTTAGTACTTTAAAAGGCATTAGGAGGCCAGATGCAGTGGCTCACCCCTGTAATCCTAGCACTTTGGAAGGTCCAAGTGGGAGGATTGCTTGAGGTCAGGACTTTGAGATCAGCCTAAGTAAGAGTAAGACTCTGTCTCTACAAAAAAATAGAAAAATTAGCAGGGCGTGGTGGCGTGTGCCTGTAGTCCCAGCTACTCAGGAGGCTGAGGCAGGAGGATAGCTCAAGCCCAGGAGTTTGAGGTTGTAATGAGCTATGATGACACCAATGCACTCTAGCCCAGGTGACAGAGTAAGACCCTGTCTCAAAAAAATATAAATTAAAAAAAAAGGGCATTATTATGCTTTGCTCATCTGCATTTCAAATATGTTCATTCGTCAAAACTCCTTAAAAGCTTCAGTGTGCAGAAATGCTTGTGTATTTTGAAAATGATTAAACCTATACGTATAGTAAAGATGATACCATTCAGGTTTACAAAATGGCTTTAGAAATATTTGTGTCTGCTTGTATCATGTGAAAGATAAGTGATGATACTAACTTCTTTGCACATCCTAACTTTGTTAGTTCACACAGAAGTCAACATGTTTGCTGGTCATTCTCAAGTCCAGGAACTTGGGGGGTGGGTTGAGCAGTGTCTCTGAGCCCAGGGGACCTCGGGATATTAGAAACCATCTCCCCTAAACCCCTCCATTCTATAGTTAAGTGAAATCAGTGTTTAATAACCACAGATCTACAGTGCACATCCCAAATAGATGAACTGATATTTATTTCCATAACAGTGTTGTCATGATCACATTCTATGGGCCATTAGTCTTACTTGTAAATTGAGTATAAATCACCAAAATATGAGATCTGGTTTACATTATATATTTCCTACTTTTTGAGTTGGAAAAAATATAAAATTATTTAAATATGTATATTTTTGACTCTGACACACTATATTAAATTATTAAAATTATTTAAATATGTATTTTTTGACTCTGGTAATATTGAGTGAAGATTCTATAATTCTTTCTTTATAATAAAAATGTATAATCAAAAAATCAGAGATGACAAACAAAAAGAGAATATCAAGAACATGCACGTTCACCTACTCACAAATGACCCCTTTATTAATATCTTCATGCAGACTCTCCCAGATCCTTTTTATGCATGTACATGGACACATAAATACAAATACCTATAAAAAAGGACCAGGTCATTCTGAAAAAATTTTTTAACACAATATATTGTGAATTACACAATTATTTAACAGCAGTATTACATCCCATTGTACGGTATATCATAAGTTACACCTGTCTCCTACTATTAGACATTTTCCATATGCCCAACTTTTTATTATTATAATCAGCACTGCAATCTTCTGAGTATCCTTAATATTTCATTAGGATCAATTTCCAGAATTAACCTTGCTGGGTCAAGCTGTTCTCTGGAAAGTTTGCTCCAATTTACACACCCACTATAGTTGTGTCCAAGAGTTCCTATTTCACTGCAAACAGGTGAATTTAAAAACAGATATACGAACTTGGACATTCAAATGAATAGTGTCACCTCTGAAGAAAACAGAGTAATTCTCTTGATATTGTCAAACAAAACAATTTTTCAACTTTCTTTTTTGAAATGATCCTTTGGCAGAGACAAAAGTTTCCCTTCCATTATTTATTCTTTGTATCCTTTTTGGTAATTTTTAGTTGGGAATATTGCCATCTAGCTAGAGATTACATCTCCTAGCCTTCCCTGTAGCTAGAAGGGGCCATATGACTTAAGTTCTGGCCACAAGCAAACTTTTTGACTGAAACTTTCTGGAAGACTCATTAGAACAGAGAGGATATGCCCATCCTTCTCCTCGCTGGCTAGAATGCAGGAGTAATGCACAGAGCTCAAGCAGCAAGCTTGGGCCATGAGGTGAAACATAAGAATGGTGGGGAGCAAGATAAAAGGAACTTGGTCCCTCATGGCTATGGGGCCACTAGGCTAACCCTGGACTGCTTACCTCCAGACTTCTTTAAATGGGGGAGAAACAAACTGTTATCTTGTTTAAGTGATTATTTGTTATATGCAACTGAACTAATACCAGCTGAGACATACCTTCTGAGCTGAGCTATCTGTAAGTGAAGAAAAAAACCATTTCTGTTGGTTTGTGTCATTTTGTTCACCAGGACTGGCTCTCAATGACTTCTGGCTATTTCCAAAAACTAATCTACCCAACAAATAACAAGCAGTTAACTGTTTCTGATCACACCAAAAAAGTATATGTTGTAGGAGCACCCAACATGTTGGGATACATATCCTGTCTACCAAGGTGATTATCATGAAGAGGATAATATGAATTTGAATTTATAAGCCTAGATAGCTGCACACACACACACACACACACACACACACGCTCAATCATCGAATCTCCCACTTAAAGATACCTAACAATCAAATAGCTTAGATGATTGTTTAATTTCAAATATATCCATTATGGAGGTCACTTCAAGGTTCAAGACATAAAGAAACATTGAAAATTGGGGCTGGGCACAGTGGCTCACACCTCTAATCCCAGCACTCTGGGAGGCTGAGGTGGGAAGATCACTTGAGCCCAGAAGTTTGAGACCAGCCTGGACAACAAAGTGAGATCCCAACTCTACAAAAAATTTTAAAAATTAGCCTGGCATGGTAATGCATGCCTGTAGTCCCAGCTACTCGGGAGGCTGAGGAAGGAGGATCACTTGGGCCTAGGAGTTATAGATTGCAGTGAACTATCATGAGGCCACTGCACTCCAGCCCAGGCAACAGAATAAGACCTTGTCTCAAAAAAAAAAAAAAAGTAGCAGTAGAAGAGTCATCTTGCCTCAGTGCAGTGGGTATGATGATTGGAGAGGGCAGAGCTGAAAAAAGAGAGGGATGAGGCTAGAAGAGAGGAGACTTGCAGCCTTGTTATGTTGTTCCTACAAAGTACACGTGATATGATGGGTCTGTGGGGTTCAATAAAAGTGGCTACAGAAATGATGCTCACAGTCTCTCTCGTCACACGTACCAACAGTATCAAGCATACACCTCACTGCACTGGGAACACTAACGTCCCTGGAGGCTGCTCTTCAGCCATTGCCACCAACATACTTTGTCACAGGACAAAAGGAAAACTGATTAAGGCTTCTATTATCATCATCAGAGACTAACTGGGACCAATATCTACCTGCAGAAACCCCCTTTCCTCACTTAAAATTTAAAGAAACTGCTATATACAATGAGGAGTAATAGACAGCAAGATCAAATAGCCATTAATGCAGCAGTAAAAACTGCAGAGCACTTAAAAGAACAGAAAAACGTCCCCCTGTACTTGCCTGTAATCAGCTATTCCTCAATGTCAACGTCAGGCTTTTCCAGAATGAGAAAGAAAAAAAAAAAAAATTACTCGGCAAAGTACCTGTAGACATGTTCTGCATTTCCAGCTCCCATTCCACCGGAAACAGCATGACTGAGCAGTGGTCCACTGAAACCCTCCAAAAGAGTGAGTTATGTGGAACCACATGGTCAGGAGTTCCTGCCACAACCAACACAACCAGGCTGGGGAAGTCGGGTTTGTTTCAGTGGTGGGAGCTATTTTAGAAGGAACTTCAGTGAAGCCAACTTTCTTTATAGACAGAACAGTCTCCCTTCAAGGGCTCACAAACCAAGGGGTTTCTTTATGTCAAATGATGTAAACCATGCACAAACACATATCTAAATACCTGTGGGGGAATAAAAACAGGGCACGATGGGGAGAAGAGGAGAAGGTCAAAAGGAGAGGTGATTTGCTTGCTAGAGGACAAACTCCATAAATAAGTGTCATTCCAGGGATGGATGCCAGTGTTCCCCTCGCCAAAACACAACCTGCGAGGACGCTGGGAGGCAGGCAGGAGAACGCGAGGAAGTCTGGGATTAGAGAGTCCTGGAGCCAGCCCCAGAAGCCTGCTGTAAATTTTGTCTCATCTCAATGTATATAAATATTATTAGTGTTCAGGACTATTAAGGGATTTCTTGAAAAGCCCGGGCAGTGTGTCTTGCCAGCAGATGGATGGCTGCTCCATGGGAGCGCCAAAACTAAAAATTTAGTGCAGTAACCAAATTTCCCATTACGGTGCTATGGGGGAAAGGAGGGCTGGAACCTCTTCCCTGGCTTCCACAAATAAGCAGCACATCCAGTGTGATTAAAGACATTTTAACTTTTAAAAATAAGAGGAAAATGGAAGCTGCTATAAACTTACAAATATACGCAGGAAAAAGCAAATTGATTTTGTCCATGAGATCTTTCTCTTCCTTGGAATTCTTACAATGACCAACAACAAAAACAAAAGCCTATCTAAACTGTTGGAAAAGCTAACAACATGTCCCACACTGACCACTAAAAGGATTGGTTCAGGGTCACAATCACATAAAAACGAGGCACTGCGTTTAAAAGCTCATTCTCTTCATTTTTGGGGGAGAGGAAGAAAGTCATACACATTAGCCTTTAACTCTCTCCCTCGCCTGAGTCCTCATATTTATTAAAATGATTCTAGTTTTTCTTTTTTTTTTTTTTTAGAAAAACCACTTGTTTTTGTTTTTACCAGAAAGTAACAATCTTTAGCTCAGAGAAACCATTTTTAAAAGTCTATGATAATAAAGTGCTCAGCTAGAAAAAAAAGATGGAAGACTCGACCTCTTCTCAAGGAACAAAATAATGAAACAAGGACCACTTGGCCACACAATATTTTACAACGCAAACAATTTTACCCCAAATAATTTCTAAAGGATAGAACTAGTCCCTGGATGTTCAAATAAGGTAAAGCTTCTGAATCGAAATACGGAGTAGTTTAGAGACATCTTAGCTATTTCTAGGTTGCTTTAAGTGACACACCACTGCTCCATATAAAAAGAGGGACATCTTTCCTAATAGACATGTATCCTATGCATAAAGATCAGTGGCTACTAACTTTAGGAAAGTGAATTTTAACCTCCAAAGTGCATCAGGAAGACATATGGTCCAGAGAAATTTCATGATTCTCTTGCCTTGCCAGGAGAGGAAGTGACTGCATCAGACACCATGGGGCAGGGAAGAAAAAGAGGAGGAGAGGGCAAGGGAGGGGCTCTAGCTGGGTCAATTGATGTGCAGCCCCCCACCCCAGCTCTACCAGAAGTCTACCCAAGGGTGCTGGTGTTCTCCTCCAGAGAGCACTTAGCTCAGGTGAGAGAATGAGAAAGGCTGCTTTTGACCTTACCAGTCAGGCTAAGCCCTGAAGGTGTGGTAGGTGCAGGGACTCAGGCCAGCCCTCTCAGCTCCATACCCTAAGGACAAGCAGTGGGAATGCGAGCCAGTAGCAAGCAAAGGGCAGATCAGGACCGCTTGCGAGGGGAAGGGACTTCCAGGCCAAAGCTTGAAAAATGAGTAGGAGCTAGCAGGTGCACGGGGGTGTTGGCAGAGCTGACAAGGAGTGTGGGCTGAGAGAATCAAAGGTAACAAAGAAAACCACAGCAGCACTGAAGGATGGAGGCACTGGGGATGGAGGGGTGGGAGAGACAGGAGGAAAGATGGTGAGGCCCAAGGTAGAGAGAGCCTGGAATGGCTTTTTAACTCACCAACAGGAGTTTGGACTACTCTTAAGCAGAAAGGGACTATTTTAAGCAAGAGTCACATGATCTGATGTACATTTTAGTGACAGTGGCCCAGATCAAGGGGTTAGCAGTGCAGATGGGTAAAAGCAGGTAGATTCAAGATACATCTCAGAGAATTTGGAAGAGTGTGAAGAACTTTTGAGGGGCTGAGAAAGATCAGCTCAATCTGGGATGTGCTGTTTTTGTGTACACATCCAAGTAATGTCCAGCATGCGGTTGTACAGATGCGATCAGGTGTGGTCTGAGCTGGAAATGTTATGGGATATAGTCAGCAGATGGACAGATGAGGGGCTGTGGGTGCAATGGTGGGGAGGACTGAGGATGCTCAGAGGACCCAGGACAGAATCCCAGGCATCCCCAATAGACACACAAAGCGCAAGTCTAAGTGACAATAATAACGTATTTGCAGAATTCTCCTGAGCCTCACAAAAAAGGTACTTTCCTATAGGGCACAATTCCCAGCCAACGCTCAGGTGTCTGCTACACAGGGCAGGTGGGTGCTTTCTTGTGCAGGTCAGAGTCTCCAATGCTCAGACTCAAATATTCCAACATGATGATCACAGCCTCCCTTCAAATGCCTAAGTCAGTCACGGCTCACACAACATACATGAACACCATTACTCCTTAACATGCCCTAACCTGTCCTAACAGTACGTGAGTGGTTTTAACAGTGTGGAATAGGACGGAATTAAAAGACCCACAGTGCTCTTCCATGCCCAAAGCAGCTTGCTTGGGGTCTCTCTGTATGATCTTAAAAAATAACTAACAGCATCATCCTTAGCCAGCTCATTCCGAGCTTTTAGTCACCTGAAATTCTTAGGTCTTTTTTTCCCCGGTAAGTATTTAAGTATTCCCCTATATGAATGTGGTTTTCATGAGTGTGAATACAGGATTTTTTTATTAATATAAAGTTAATATCCACGGAGTATTTTCTATGTGCCTACAATACATTAAGCATCTTCTATACATTAGTATGCTTGATTTATTCCCCCTAATAATCACAAGGGGGCAGTATCATTATCCTCATTCAAATGGAGGCACTGAGAGATTAAATAACTTGTCCAAGGACATAGAGCTGTTAAATTGCAAACCTGGGCTTCAAACCCAGACCCTCCTCACCTACAGCGTTCCATGGTAACACATTGTTTTAACATGTCTCTAATGTCTAAAAGGAAAGGGCTATGGGAGTTCCTCTCATGCTACTTGTCTTTTTAAGCATGCATCCATCAGGAAGAAATAAATCACAAGTCCTAGCACCCTTTTCTCCCCGCTGAGGTGTGCCACTTAGTCTGAAGGACAAAACCCAGGAAACACGACACTCTGGAAAATGGTCAAGCATCCAGGTGATATTAAGGAGATAACATGTACCCACTAAACTTGCTTTATTTATTGAGTTACAAGCAAATGGAATTCTCAAGGACATTTTTTTCCAGCACAAATCTGCAAGGCTGAGTCTTGTCAGGTTTATCAGCAAGGTTCACTGCTAAGTTGCAAAACTAAAGCAGCAGCTCCTCTCATGGAAGGTACTTCGTTACTAAGGAACATTCTATAGGGCAAACGTACCTATATATAAATAACTATCAGGAAACCAGACCAACAGGACCCAGGAAGACTCAATGACCCTCAGAGCCAGTTCCACCCAAACAAGTCTTACTAATTAGATTAGACAGCAATAGTACATTCTCTTCATCAATTTATATAGCTCAGCAAGTGGGAAAACTCTGTCATGGAGAAGAGAAAACTCAGTTCCAGGCCTTCCTCTTGGTCAAGCACATAATCAAGGCTTACAGAAATATCCAAGCTCCAAGTAGATTGTCACTGTCTAGAACAGAAGGCAAGCCACAAGGTTTGGCTGCTGAATGTATCTGTGAACATTTAATTAATAAGCAAAAGAAATAATCACTTACTGACAATGCCCATTGGATCATTTAAGTCTCAGGAACCAACAAGCAATGCTGGGCAGAGTATTGTGAAAACAAGAAAACAAACAAACACAGCAAAAAGGGCAACCAAGAAACCAGAAGGAGGAAAGCTATAAATAGCATCACTATTAAATAGGATTTTAAGAGCTTCCTAAGAAAGAGAAGCCATGAAAGCAAAGAATTAACACCAAAGGCTGAAAAGCAGGTGGCTCACGAATCTTCCCTGGCTGAGCTGCTAGTTTTGGTTACTATGGGTTATACGATTTTTTATTCTTCCCTCATATATTTTTTATAATAGCTTTATTGAGATATAATTCACATACCATATAAATCACCCATTTAAAGTATACAGTCTGATCGCTTTTTAGTATATTCACAGAGTTGTATAAATATCACCACAATTAATCTTAGAATATTTTTACCACCCCAAAGAAAAATCCTATACCTATTAGCCATCCCATCCCACTTCCCTAGGGAACCCCTAATCTACTTTCTGTCACTGTAGATTTGCCTACTGTGGACATTTCATATGAACGGAATCAGACAACAGGTGGTCTTTTGTGCCTGGCTTTACTTAGCATGTTTTTAAGGCTCATCCCAGGTGTGGCATGTATTAGCATTTCACATTCCTTTTTATTTTCATTTGTAAATTTTAACTTTCATGATTTATATCATGGGAAAATTAGCCCTGTAAGCCTTTCTATTAATGTACAGTAATAAAATTACAGGTACATGGGTCATAGGTAAGTAGACAGAGGCCCCTTGAGACCTCAGAATCTATTTGCATTCTAGATTTAGTCTAAAAGAAGGACTTGATAACTCTATCAAAATGGCTAAACTGTGCCATTCTTTGATATCAGGAAAAAAGAGTTATAAACCATCCAATCTATAGGAGAATGGTCACCCACTGTATCTCTTTTCTCTGCTCAAAGTCAGCATGCTACCTGCTCCCATGATGGAGAATAAAATATGCAAATGAGCTTAATCTCTAAAGAAATGCCTGGCAAATGAACTTGATGCTGCATCATGGAGTCTCCTTAGATGGCAGTAAAGGAAAAGAAAAGGAATAAAGTCCAATATTAAGAAGGGAGTAGGGAGACTTTGACCTTCTGTTCCTTTTACTATCACTGTTGTTTTTGTTTTTTCTTTCTGAGACAGAGTCTCGCTCTGTCACCCCAGCTAGAGTGCAGTGGTGTCATCATAGCTCACTGCAACCTCCAACTCCTGGGCTCAGGTGATCCTCCTGCCTCAGTCTCTCCAGTAGCCAGGACTACAGATGCGCCATACTGCCCAGCTAATTTTTTTCTATTTTTAGTAAAGATGGGGGTCTCGTTCTTGCTCAGGCTGGTCTCGAACACCTGAGCTCAAGTGATCCTCCCGTCTCCCCCTCCCAGAGTGCTAGGATCGCAGGAGTGAGCCATCACGCCTGGCCTATCATTGCATTTTTTAAAAAACAGAGAATACTCTTTAAAAAAAAAATTCTAGTGTACTTTCAAGTTGTCCAAAATTCTTTCTTCTAAACTCATATTCAAAGTCTATATACAAATTAGAGAAAGAGAGACAAGTTTTAATGGGAACAAAAAAATCAAGGACAAGGGCAGTCAACACCGTGGTGTCCAGGCTGGATGGACCCTGCCTTGGCGTCCTGTGCTGAGGTCAGTGTGGGTCAGGTTTCTTCACACACGAAAATACACAGTGTCCCTCTCACACAACTCACATCCCCTCCCTCCACCTTTTTTTTTTTTTTTGAGTCTTTTGTAAATAAGAGAGACATGGCTACAGAATGGGTGACTCTTTGGCATCTCTTCCCCAGTGCTGTGAGCAACAGGCATGAGTACATAAAGACACCCATCACTTAATACTGCCTGTCACAGATGCTTAAATGGACAGGGTGGAAAAAATATTCTTTTCACACACTTAAAAATTACTCCAAGTTATTTTAAATTTGGAACTGTTTGTATATTCCTTATAAGTTTATAAAGCTCACACTGTCCCTCCATGACTAACTAAAGTGGAATTGAGAGAGTATTCTATATTTATAACTTGTCTGGTTGTTCGTGCTTACAGCCCTATTTCCACTCTCTGTTACTGTACACAGAGTTATGTGAGGTATTGTGGGCTCCTAAATGTTGCTGATTTCCTAACAAGGCAGGCCTGTGTCCCGTAGGGACAAATTGGGGGCTGTTTCGACCAAGTGGAAGCCAAGCTCAGAGGGAGAGGCCTCCAGCTTTGTGGTTTTGGCTGCATCTCTTAAAACCGGTGTTAGGGCCCATTTCTGGGCAATTACATGCCTTACTGGTGTTGACTGAAGTATCAATGCTACTGATACACTGTCTGTTGCACATACCCTTAGAAGCTCACTGCCAGTATACAAACATCACTTCTTTCTATTTTATTTTGGTAGGAATTGTTAGTCCGAAAAGTGCAATGCTTTAACACCACATGCAAACACCTCTTTCCACACACGTAAACATTTATGTCAACATAACTTAAATGACTAAACTGAACACAGCCACTTGTAGGGAAACTACTATTTAGAGAACAGTATACAATGTTTTGGACAAAATTTTGTCAACAACAGCAGAACTATGTACCAGGAAACTATGATAAATGTATGAGGTACCTGTGGAGGTAGATTTTTACAGTATCTATGGAATTTAGATTTTTATGTGCCCATCTGTACATATATATGCATCACAGTGAAGCCTCTTCACAGGTGTTGAATAAATGAATAAAACAGCTCCTCCAAAGCTGCCTCGTTAGGAGGCTACAACATCTATTCAATGACCTCACGATTCTGCAAAATCACATGGAAAACCCTCTTTGGAAAAACGCTTCTAGAGACCACAGCATATTCTAGAATGAATATGCTAGACCACAGATATGCCACAGCCATAAGAGTGGCTAATCTTTGTAAAAACAAGGAGGAAATGGCTCATAGTCCCATTTTTCTTTCTTTCCTAATGTCAGAAGAAATAAGTATCTCATCTCAATTCTGACACTATTATGAGGTTGGATTATTTTTTCCACTATCTCTTGGCTATTTGCATTATCTCTTGAGTTAACTATCTCTTAATGTCTTGGGTCCATCTTCTTCCTTGGATTTTAAGTTTGTACTGTATATTTAAAGTTGAGCTCTCCAGAAGTTAAGGTGCTTTTACTACTGTGTAGAAATCATAAATGATCAACTAGACTTTCAAAGTAAATTCTGTTATCCAGGATGTATAGGGGAACAGGGTGCCGCAGATAATCATGCATTCCAGGTAACAGAATTACCACATAAGCCCTATAAGAGCCAGTTTTTTTGTTGTTGTTTTTTTTTGGGGGGGGGGGAGAACTGGACCATGGAACACTCCCACCTGCAAAAATATATGGAACTTATATTTAATCTATCTGATGATTCAAAAGTGCCTTGGAAAAACATACAGATGTAAAACTATCATCCCTGGAATGTCCTTGCAAAGACTACTACTAAAAACAAAAACAAAACACTTGCCATTCCCACAGAATTCTGTTGGCTCGTGTTTTATTTCTCTTAGTTTTTATTTTTGTGGGTCATAAAGGTGGTGGGGGGGGGCAGTGCACTTGATCGAAATGCACCAACCTTGCCAGAATGCATTAAAAGTGCTCAAATCCCATCTTGGCAGTACAAACCCAATCATATTGGCAACTACCATTTCCTCAGTTTCAACTAGGGAAAAAAATCCGACTCTATACTTTGGAAAGGTTGACTGAAGGATTTCAAAGTGCAAGTCAGCCCCTCTCTCTCTCTCTCTCTTTTTTTTTACCCTAATAGTTGAGTTTTTTGCTTTTTTGTAAATGACAGGTAAAACTACGTTCAACTGAAGAGCCAACACAGGCATCCCATGAGTAAAATGCTAGTTGAAAGAGTGAGTTTCAGTTGTAAATGCCCAATGGAGATGGTCTTCCAGGTTACCTTCTGCTTTTCCAGTTAATTAGGAAACATCTGAGAGTAAATTTTTATTTGATCTCTGAACCATTAAATAGCAAGTATTATTTCCTGATTTTTAGGTAATCAGTTCCTTCCAGACCATCATTCCAACTACAAGGTGAATTAGATTGCCGCAAGCCCACCCAACATAACTTAGGGTTCTAGGAGAGCAGGGACATGAAGCAAAATATGACAAAGCCTACCGTTACTAACACGTGGGATGGAAAACTCAAAGTCTCTCCCTTTAGACACTGTGAGTATAAAGCCTGTTACTCCTGCTGTAACCCTGGCAGACTACCTGAGCACTCCGGGCCAGACTGAGGAGGTCGCACAGGGGAGTCCCAGCATGGTGCTGGAAGATACAAGTGGGTGTCTCCCTCTTTCTGTTTGGGCAGCCTTCACCTTGCCCCGCATCCTCATCTTTTAATTGATTTCCAAACATTATCTGATCTATCCTACAGCCTGATTTTCAAGGTTCAAAGGAATTTGCTTTGAAAAATGAAGGAACTTAACACTTAGGGTAACTTCATAAAAACAAAACAAAACAAGCAGGGCAGCTATACAATGCAAAGCATAAATGAGGCTCCAAACTTGAAAACCACGTTCAAGGATCAACCTTTCATTCCATCCTTGGTCTGAAGACTGAGGTAATTTGCACATACAAATCATAAACATAAAGAGGTCAAACTGCAGCAAAGCCCAATGACTGTGCCTATGAATCCACATGTTTTGCATACCATGAGAATGTGTAAGGTTTCCTTGCTAAATGAAGGGATCAGTAGACAGTAACTTGCAGAACACATGACTATGCTTCCCAAATCAACTTCTTAACCCTTTCCCTGAACACTATAAAAGCCCAAACTGGTCAAGTCACTAAAAAAAAAAAAAAAAAAAAAAAAAAAAAAGAAAGAAAGAAAGAAAAGAAGAAAGTAAAGAAATGAAGAAAAGAAAGAAAGAAAGAAAGAATCTGAAGCATAAATCTCTTCTTCAAAAATCTTATTCAAAATTCTGGACTTGAATAACCCAAAAATAAGAATCTGAAAACATTAAAGAGCTATCACTTTTTCTTCTTCAAAAGAATAAGCTATGTATGATAGCAACTTCCTTGAAATTCATGTCAAAACAACTGCTGTCTCCTGAGATCCTGGAGCATCCTCATCCCGGAGCAGAGGGCCCAGGGAGGCCAGAGTGCGGAAGCCTCAACGCTAGAAATTGGCCTGCAATATCCCTCAGGATGTGTTTGTGTTTTACTCACAGGGAGAACAAGTACTGGCAAGTGACAAAAAAAAGAACATGTTTTGCAAACAATCAGTGTGACCTGAAACCCAGGGTAAAGGCTGAAGTCAGCGTTTGTTCACTGCAGTGAGAGCCAGACTCCGCAATGCTTGTTAAATGGAGTGCTCTGAAGAAGGGAAAGGCTTCTCAGTTTCCCCGTTCACCCAGGAGGACCTCTCACCTAAGGCCCGGAGGGGAGGAGAGAGGGAAGGCCCACAACACACCCCCAGTCTGGGCAGCATCACTTTGTTCTGCTTCACTGCAGAGCTGGAGCCAGGGAGCATCTCTGACATGAGATGAATGCCCAAAGGAAGGAGTCATCCGATTCTGGAGCTGAAAGCAACCCAAGAACTCAACATCTAGTTGAACGTCTTCATTTGGCAGATGAAGAAAGTGAAGCCCAAGAGAACCGAAGCTATGGAAGTCACACCACTCACGAGAGTTGGACTGAGTACTTGGGTCTCCAGCCCCCAGCCTAGGGTTTCTAGCACATCATGCTGTCCCCAGGCCCCCTACTCCCCTGAAAAGAGCAGCACTTCTTAACCTTTAAAGCACATGCCTTCTCTTGATAAACCGACAAACTTCCTTTAATACTGTTGGAAATTTTGAAATGGCTGCCCCGCCCCCATTTTCCAATTCCGAAACTGGCTATTGAATGCACTTTCCCCCAACTGCACTTGTCTTTCACCCCACAAACACTTCTCCCAGTTTAAGTAAAGCCTACTAAAATGCATTCCTCCCAATGCATTCCCTCCCCTTACCCCCATCTAAATAAACAGCACCTAAACTTTCCTTCAAATCCACTTTTCCTCCTGCTTCACAGATGGAAAGAGCTGCTCTTCCTAAATTAACATTCTCACCCCACACAGGAGCTCTGCAGGGACACAGAAGACACACGTTGAACCTGTTACTTCCATCCTCCTGCCCTCTCCACATCGCATGCCCATAATTCCTCCCTCCCTCTAGCCCCATCCTTTGAAATTTCTAAACCCCGGTAGAGGAAGCGCCGCAGGGCTCTTAATAAGCTCAGTCATGCTCGAAATATCCGTTTCACCCACGAGGTATTTGTAGGCAGCAATTCCAACTGGAGCACACATTTAGGGAAAAGATTATCGACCTCCAAGACTCAATATTTGGAATTCCTAAAAACGCCATTCTTATTCATTTTCATTAACATACCCGTGAACTTTCAACAGTTTGGAGGCTGAAAGGACATGCTCTGTAATACCCAGCATCCACCTACATGCATGGTAACAACAGCAGGTTAAGAAATTGCCCTTCCTGTTGCTGTGACCACAGAGGGTACATATTGCAACTCTCTTTGCCCTGGAACTTGCAAAACTTACAGGAAATCTTCTACCACCTACACGGAAAACCCACTGCCAGAAAAATGAAGTGTAAACACTTTATAATTAAATTAGCCAGGTGCTTTAAAAAATAACATCCCAATCCAATATTTTCAAATTCTGGCTCACTTTCGAGTCTTAGGGTGCACACAGGAGCAGAGGTACAGTGGACACATCTTTGCTCCTTTGTAAGACGTTTTGCTTTTTTGATGAGCAGAAACAATCTGCACATTAGTACACATCTCAAACTGCCAAGAGAAAGCAGCCAGTGATCTTGTTTCCTTTTATAGGGTTTCCCTTCTACATCTTTTCACTGGACAAGGATAGACATCAAGAATACAAATCTGTTTGCCTAAAGATAAATCTTTAACTTGGTCCTAAACTTAATTAGAAATATTTTTGAGAGAAGTATCACTGAGGATACAGAAACAGAAAGAACGGGACAAACTGGAAAACGTCTCTGTGTCTCAGGTCATGTATAACACACATTGCTAAGTCTTGTGAGATACTCTGTGTAAAAACTCTTACCAGCCACTGACAATTGTCATTTATCCCACCTCTCCCAGGGGGGCAGTTTCGCCTTCTGGGTGCATATCCTCAAGGTGGCCCCTCGACAGCCTTGGCTTGCCTTCAGAGACGAGTGACGTGATGGCATGAGGCAGCATTCCTCTGCACATAAATGGTGTCAAAAATATATGAAAAAGCAAGCAAAACTACCAGTCCAGAAGCTATGCTGGCAAAATTTACAGCAACAATTTAGAAACTGCCTACGCCTACTTACATGCCAGCTTGGTCACATTTTTAAGGGCCCAAGTCATGTCTGTCTGTCTGTCTGTCTACTTTTTAAAAACTGGTTTTAGGGAGAGTAGTGTTTAAAATTTTGAGATGCTTAAGTTCCTCCTCTGTTTTGGAAAGAGAGCATGAGACAGCAGGCTGTGCTAAGATTCAAGAAGAACATGCACTCTGGGGTAAGAAAGAAGTAAGTTTATAACCCCAAAAACCAAAAGACAGGATTCTAAAATATTTCAGATTTCACTTCTGCTCAAATAAATACAAACATTATAATTTTCCAATTAGCCTGGCTTTCTGATTCTAGTTTTTCAGGGTTTTTCTTTTTTAAGGAATTTAGAAACAGGGTCTCACTGTATCACCCAGGCTAGTTTCAAACTCCTGGCCTTAAGCAATTGATCCTCCTGTCTCGGCCTCCCAAGTAGCTAAGACTATTTGGCTCGAGCCACTGCACCCAGCTCAGTGCTGTTTTTAAATCCATTTGGTCTGAAATAATCTTTATTTAGTGCAAGGTGGACATGGGCTTACCCAAGAAAATATCAGCTGAAGGCTCAATGTAGTTCAGATACTATTTTGAAGAGTCCTCAAGACGCAGATATAGCCTGGGGGTGGGGGGAGGAGCTGAGGCTGTGGGCAGATTATATAATACTTTCCAAAGCCTGCCAATAAAGCTTTCACAGGCCTGGAAGTTAAACCTTCAACTTCCACTAGGAAGTAAGCTCCTAAAAACAAGGAAAAGAGTTTTCTGTTTCAAAAGATTTCACTTGGCTCTTCGAAAAATAAAACAAAAGAAAAACTCCCAATATCATGTGCTCCTAAATAACTTTCCTCAACTTTTACACAGATTATGTGAAAACTCTCTGGACATAGCAAAGAGATATACAAGCTCCTTCCTCTTCCTCTATGATAATGAAAATATTCCCTCTACCCAGTAAAGAAAGAGGTGAAGAAACAAGTCCCTTGTTACTAATTACTGGGTTCAGATGGAGGTAGGTGGGGAGGTAAATAACGTGGTGATAATCTGGGATAGGCATCCTGAACTACTCAAATAAATGGGCAATGCTAAATAATTCTATTCAACAAGGTTCTGCAACTAGTTCCTGCTGTCATGGTCAGTCAGGGGCTACTCAAAGTTAGGGGTTCCACAGGAACCACTTGAAGGCTTGCTTGAGGATTGAATAAAAATACCTGCCATTATGATTTTCCAGGTCAAAGGAATCTCTTCCAGGATCAATGGGCTGGACCTCTGAGTTGTAAGCAAGAACATGTGCCGGTTGTTTGACAAAAGCATTGGCTTTGTGCACGGACATCCTGGGCTGGCTCCTGAGCATGGAGGTGGGAAGGACAGCCAGCTGGCCGGAGCAGCCCTCAGACTGCCCAGTTCTCCCGCCTCTTGCACCTCTGCTATCTAGGACCCACTGCTTTTGCTTCTCAAAAATCATCCCAGTACTGGCGCCACAAGAGCATTCCTTCCTCCTTACCCCATCACTCAAGGCTACTATGACAGGAGGGAGCAGGTCAGAAGTATGCCGATCACCTGCTCGTCTCTGACTTCCCCTCTCTGAGCCTGTATCAGGGAAGATGCATGCGTTCATCCATTCAGTAAAGATTTCTGTAATTTTCTGGTGTAGGCACCCTCAAGCTTCTGGGATGCAGCTGTGCATTTGTACTCTAGGGTCAGCACACAGTGGATACACAAACATATACACATACCTTCTGCCCTCCAGCCCCTGCTCCAACCACATTGGCTCCCTTCCTGAATCTGGGCCTCCATATACATGCCATTCCTTCTGCCTGGCTTATGAATGCCTCCTCCCACTCTCCACTTGCCTGAAGATGCGTCGATGACCTGCCTGCTGGCTATCATCACCCCCAAGAGGCCTCTCCTGACCACACTCTCTGGGTAGGTGCCATTCCTGCTGCCCTGTCATTCTCCCATCATTTTATGTGACAGCAACTTCTCCATCTCCTTCAAAGCATTGATCACATGGACAATCAAAGACTTATCGGAGTGGGGGGGGGTAGGAGGAGGGGAGAATGAGGAGTTACTGTCTAAGGGTACTGTCTCAGCTGTACAAAATGAAGAGAGTTCTGGAGACGGATGGTGGTGATGGTCGCACAATGTTAATATACTAAATGTTGCTCAATTGTACTCTTAAAATGATTACATGGTAAATTTTATGTTATATGCATTTTACCACAATTTAAAAGAAGACATTTTTATACTTAACGTTCCCCATTTTCTTTCACTAGTGAACACTGCACCATAACGGGAATCCTTTTTTTTTTTCCCCAATCACTGTATTTCCAGGGCCATGCTCAGTGTACATTAATTCTGCGACTTGTGACATACTATAAGCTCCTTGAGGGCAGGAACACCATTCTTTTTTTTTTATTTGCTTCACAGCTCATTCCAGAGGGTCCTATAGACAGAGGCTAGGTCCCAGCCTACTACATATGCTACCTGTTCAAAAGCAAAGCCCTTGAATTTTATACAAGGTGGGGGCATATATTTCCTCTTGTGCTTGGGCTGTCAAGAATCTTAGAGGAGCCAGGTTCCAGGAAGAATAATGTTTTTTCTGGTGTGGTGTGGTCATCTTGCTAACTCGACCGTTCAGGTCCTGTGTTACTCACGTGGGTTTTATTTAAACTGAAAGCTGCCTCAAAGTCTCTTTGGAACTAGGCAACATATAAATGTTAAAGCAAATTAAGTCAAATCATAGAAGGGAGTTTCCTGCAGGATAAGCACTTTTCTGTATTTTGAAAGTCAACTGTTATTAAATAAATAACTGATGACAAAACTAAAATAAAAAATTATCTCCTTGCACCTTCCTGAAAAAAAAGAAAATAAAATGATAAAAATCTAAGAAGCTACTTTTAGGTGATGAGGAATAAAATGAACCATAGTCCTCTGGCTCCATTTCTTTGCTGGTTTTCCCTGAGAATAACCCAAAGAAATCATTTAACCTAACAACAATTACCAGCTCTCTTACAGGTCACACTTGCTTCTGGGCAGACTAAAAACTTTTTAATGAAAATAATTCTCCCTCAAGGGTGCAATATGAGTAAAAGTTAAAGGTACTAGCAGGGAAGAAAACAATGAATGTTTATTTTTAGTAGTAAGACACCTACCATTTATGGGGCACTCACTGCTACACGTGCTAAGCACTTGGCACAAACACTGTCAGATTTAATCTCTACAACAACCCAAAGAAGGAAGGCTTGCTATTTTCCTCTCTTCAAAACCAGAGCCCAAGGTGAGAGAGACAGAGAGAGAGGCGGGGGGAGAGAGAAAGAAAGAAGCTTGCCCAGAGTCACACAGCTTGAAGAAGGCGGAGCTGGAATTCCAACCTGAGTGATCTGACCAGAGTCGATGCTTCTAACAGGCTACAGTGCACCTGCACACATCCCAGAGTTTTCTCATGTAATTTTCACAACTCATAGAAAGGAATCAGTATTAATTCACTAATGGAGACTGAAGATCTAAGACGCTGTGTCTTATTAGGGAGACAGAGCTCATGTACCAAATGTCGGCAGATCTCATTTCCATGCCTTAAAGATGTACCAGGGCATTTTGGGCCATTCCAAAAGACCAACAAACAAACAAACAAACAAACACACAACAACAAAACACAACAATTAGTTTGTCTATTTAAAAAAGTAGAAACTTTACCACTATGCTTAACCTAACTTCAAAATATTTCTCAATTATTTTAAAGGCCACACTTCACACAAATTGGTAGAGCACAGAATTAGTACCACACCAAACACAGTGTTTAATCATGATGGCTTTAAAAAAAAAAAAAAAAGTCAAAGATCTTTTCTAAGTTCTTACGAATTAAATATTTGTTCATTTAACCTGAGTGTACCTGTTTGTAAGGCACTGTGAGGCCTAACAGAAATGCACAAGGCACGCAGTCGGACATAGGAGATAAGATGTACACACAGATAATAATTCAAGGTAAAGATTCACGTCATAAAAGATACATATCTGGAGAGGAAGAACACTTCTGGCAGAGAGGACCACAAAATGGAAAGGCATGTACAAGATAGGAGTGCCCAAGTGGTGACTCCTAAAAAATACATAAGTGAACCTTGGGGATTCCAGGACTGGGAGGTGATCGGGGTGGGGCTTCTCAGATTCATATATTTCAACAGAAACCTATAAATCACCATCTTTATTAATACAAAACTTAAAATTCTAAAAAATTAGCACAGTGCCTTTTGCCTTTAAGAAAGATTTTAAATTAAACAAACCTTATTTGTTTAAAACATCACAGGATGAGGTCCAGAAAAAAGGCTCTTATTGCTCTCTAAAGTTGATGTCTATGGATCATCTATTCCTAAAGTTGTTTAGAATGGGTTAATTATTTCTCTTTCTCTCCTGGCACAAGGAAGTTTTAAACCATCTACAATCCTTCCATTAAATTAAAAAAATAAACAAACAAACCTCCATTGTGAAAGGCGCCATTGGTGTCTGCCTCCTTGTCTTCCCGTCACAAAAGGCTAGGAAGACTAAAACACTCACTGGTCAGGATGTCATGAATTTAAAAAAGTGTAGCAATGCTGCTTGGCCAGACACAGTGAAAAACAAAACCTCAGTCATTTGTTTAAACAAATTCACAGAAACTAAAACACTTCCTCTGTGTACCCAATGAATGCTAACAAAGATCGCACATGGAGTATGATTTTTAAAACTAATTTTCACAAATCAAAAGCAACACGATGGGAGCAAACAAGTGGACACTACCTCTCTCTTATGCTTATCTATTTCTGGTTTCATTAAACTGCCAAAAATGACCACTAGCACTTCCTCTTATCCCAACAGGAAAATTTCATGGCTCCTGAAGGTCTGAGTCAGACCAGAAATCTCATGAATATTCTGACTTTCTGGAGTCAATGCAAGGAAATCACTATAATTGATGACCAGAATTACCTAGCACTCGTTTGAACCATTCTTCTAAAATAATTTATCAAAAGTTGGATTTTTTACTTTTAAAATGATTAACAAGAGTCTGTTTCTGATTTTTTAAGATTCAGCTTTATCTTTCAAGCCTTTCTTTTGAATAAATTGCCTCTATATACTGGGATCCCCATTAATATACGCCTTGCTTTGCTGCATTTTAATGAAGATGAGGAGAAAATACACTGAAGAGAATCTTAAAATTCCCACAAGAAATGGGAAAATATGAGTGTGCGGAAGAAGATTTAAATTAGGATCGCATTCACCTGCAGACACGTGTGAACAGAGTCCGCGTGTCTGAGCGGTGGCAGCAGGGGCCGGAGACCGGCTTTTTCCAGGGGGGCATGGCGCGAGGGTCCCCACAGCTCGGATACGATCTGGGCTCCGAGTACTGGGGTGGTAGCGCCCAACTGTAACACTCAGCTCAGTGGAGAACGCGCGCTCTTACTGCATATTAGTTTTTCTTTTGCAAACGCATTCGTCTTTGACTTCCTTTTTAAATTGTGCACTTTGTACCACATATTATTGCCAACTCGTGTGGGTGACGTGACGTGGGCAAGTCACCCGCTCCGTGAGCCTCCCGCGAGGAACGGAGGGACGTGGCAACAAGACCGCCAGAGTCAGAGACCGGCGTACCCTTTTCTTACGACCCTAGGATGGCTGATTTTCTATCATAACTCGATGTTTAACAAGACACTAGAGTGTGTAGTGAGAGAGTTCAAAATGATTTCTTTCCAAAGGAAGACAGATCTCGATGACTGGAATTCCCAGCCCTCCCCTCCTGAGGGAGGCAGCCTGGGATCCATCCACCCACGACCGGAACCGAGATCTGGGAGAGAACTAAACTCTGGACGCCGTGGTCAAAAAGAAATGAAGAACCTTTCGTGCGTTTTCAGATATCGGAATTAAAGAAGTGGAAAAACAAACAAAACCAAAAAGTTGACGTCTTCCTAAACTGGAAAGCCATGCCCAATCCCCAACTCCCTCTCCTGGAGCTCCTGCAGGTCCCCAGCGCCAGGCGGCAGGGGAGAGCAGCAGCCCGGCCAAAGCGCAGTCACGTGGCACGGCCCTGCCTGCTCTCGCGTGCCCTCCCCAGCCTCCTCCCTTGCCGCAGCTGTCGCGCCCTACTGGGGATGGCGGTGACATCTCTGAACACGGGTCCTTGCTGCCACATGCAATCATTTTAAACGCTATACTGGGGTGGAGTCCAACTGTAGGTTTAGGGTCTAGAAATAACTCTCAAATAAATGTGACCTATATCTCACTCTGGTTTGCAGCCAACTTTAAAACGTTAATAAGGAAATTGCAAACACAAAAGCACTCTTTAGTACATGATACCATGAATTCTGTGCAGCCTCACCTGCAGAAGCTATACACTATGTACTTAGAATACATACCAATTCAGAAGCAATCCTACCAGCAAAATTTCTCCTTGGCCCAGCAAATATGAGTGACCTGACAGCCTATTCCACTGAGCACTTGAAGTTTGAGATGCCTGAGATTCTTTTTTCTTTTCCAAATGTAACAGCTACATTTCAAACTCCTTAAATTTAATTTGTGATGTATTACAAATATTAGTGTGGAAAAAGGAGGGCCACACAAAGCTTAGTGTTAACAAGCGTGCTCTTGTCTGAATGCAATAATAAAATTACAAGTGGAGATGGATTGCAGGATATTTAAAACTGTAGCCGTTCAGAATTCCATGAAATGGATGCATCAGGTTTGATAAAATATTATAGTTAAGAAGTATAAATCTTTTTTCATTCTTTTAAGGTACAAATAAAAAAGAATAGAAAAGATCACATAGGTAGGATTAAAATCAAAGACTAAAATAGCCCATTAAAAAAACTCTCTTTAGGATAAAGAATTATTTTAATCTTGCAGTGATGGAAAATTCAGAATAATGATTTCTTCATACCAATTAGATTTAGTACTGCTGAGATTTAATTAAATAGAGGTCTTCTCCAACTTGTTTGCCATGTCAGTAATAATGTATATTCTAAAAGAGGAAAACAACACCTTGAACACTTCTTTTAATTACAGCTTTAAAAACTCGAAGATAAAATGCATACTATAAATTAAATGCCTTGTGTAAGCCTTCCTAACCCATCCAAAACATTCATGGCTGTGCTTCAGAGTCAGTCCCCGAATAGCATTCATTCTTTGAGTCCTCAAAAGCAAGAGACACTTGCAGCCAGGATCAAAACTAATGAGACTGTTTTGGCAATTAAGATCTCCTGCCTTCTTGTTCACCTTCTTGGTAGGAAAATAACAGCAAGGGCATTTCAAATAACATTCAGAAAACAGAAATAGAAAATCAACATTTGGCAAACACCACAGTAATGGATGTTAAAATTAGTGGGTGAAAGAATAATGAGGAACAAAATGTTTACATAGTCTCAAGTATTTACCTCCAAAAGATTCTTCCTAATTAAAAAGGGAAAAATAGTAATGACAATGTAGAAACCTGCAGAGACCACCTAAGGGATCAAAGTTAACATCACCAGAAATGCAACATCATGTATCTCCAGATAGGATACACTGCGAAGCAAACAGCAGCACTTTTGTGATCTCCGTGCTAAAAACGTATAACCCAAATTTAATCATGAGGAAGCACCCACAAACTCAAATTGAAAGACATTCTACAAAATAACTGGCCCCATGCTCTTCAAAAGTGGGAAGGTGGCGAATGACTAAGGAAGACGCAGGAAAATGTCCCAGAATCAAAGAAACTGAAGACAATAAGTGCCAGGTGAGATCCTCTCCAGGATCTGAGACCAGAAAAAGAACACCAGTGGAAAAATGATGAAATGTGAATCAAGTCTGGAGATTAACAGTACTGTACCAAGGGTCAAATTCATGGTTTTGATAACTGTATTGTGGTTATATAAGATCTTGACTTTTGGGGGAGCTGGGTGAAGGGTGTTCCACAACTCTTGGTACTCTTTGTAACTTCTTTTGCAAGCCTGGAATTATTTCAACTTTAAAAGTTAAAAATAAAAGTTCATAAAGGAAAAGAAAGCAACTTACAGCATGATTATCAACTAAATTGAGAAAAAGATCCTTGAGCTATAAGGATATATGCAAACCAATCAATCATTAGTAAACTCAAAAATCCCACCCTGAATGATAATTTAACTTTGGGTTCCTCCCACCTGAACTAGAGTTACTAAAAATCTTGGCCCCCAAGATGATGTCACTGACAAGAGTTTCATAAATAAGATAAACTCCTAATTTTAGAAATAAGGGCCGGGCGCGGTGGCTCACGCCTGTAATCCTAGCACTCTGGGAGGCCGAGGCGGGTGGATTGCTCAAGGTCAGGAGTTCGAGACCAGCCTGAGCGAGACCCCGTCTCTACTAAAAAAAATAGAAAGACATTATATGGACAACTAAAAATCTATATAGAAAAAATTAGCCGGGCATAGTGGCGCATGCCTGTAGTCCCAGCTACTCGGGAGGCTGAGGCAGTAGGATCGCTTAAGCCGAGGAGTCTGAGGTTGCTGTGAGCTAAGCTGACGCCACGGCACTCACTCTAGCCTGGGCAACAAAGTGAGACTCTGTCTCAACAAAAAAAAAAAAAAAAAAAAAAAAAAAAAAAAGAAATAAGGCAAACCTCTAATTTTTACAGATGATTTGCAGAGAAATGCTGTTGCTGGAGTTTCCTCAGGCTCGTAGAGAACTGGGCATCCCAGTTGAGGACCCTTCTGTTCTGACATATTGCCTAACATTTAATTCATCTTAGATTAGTCTTCCAGTGCGGTGGAAACAGGGAGGTGAGATGGTTGAGGGACGTAAATAGAAACAGTCAAAAAAATATACAACAAAAAACTATGTGTGACTCTCCTGGATCCATCCAACAACTCTGTCTTTTTTGCTTCAAATGTACTGAGAACAGTATTTGTCTAATTTGCACATATACTCTGTTCTATCATCTGCTACAGATAATATATGCTTTTGCTCTCTGCATGTTATGCATAAAACAGACCAAATTCTTTCAACAGCAAGAATCTTTACTGCATTAGCAGCAATTTCCCAGCATCACAAGCCCTACAGTTTCCTGATCCACCACTATGTGGTAGCGAAGGCAATAAAAAGAGTTTGTCAGGGTTTCACGAAAATCTCATCTGAAAAGCTTGATCTACTTTCTTCCAGAGATTGGCCTCAAATGAAACGATCCTCATTGGGGAATAACAAAAAATTGAGGCCAAAAATGAATGTGAAAAGCTACCATTTTTACTTTGGTGTTTCCAGCATGATGGGGTGTGCAACAGAAGATGAGAATCCTCCTGTTAAGGAATGTACAAAATCATTTTATGTACATGTATTCCATCTATTATGGGATATTATGGAAAGGAAAGGAGTGAGTATACCATGGATTAAGCCCCTACCTTGCACCAGGAGCTGTGCTAGGCCTCTTGGATTAAATCCATATAAGCTCCTTTTCACAGACAGGAAGACTAAGGCACAAAGACTTGTCTGACTTGTCCAGAGTCAGAGCTCAGGGGTGATGAAGGTGGGACACAAACTCAGGTTGGCCTCACCCCAGGATCTAGGTTCTATTATACCATGTTGCCTCTCAAATCAAAATAAGGTTTGTTTGCAAAAACTGCAGCAACTGAAAGATGTCTGGTGGAGTGAAGGATGGAAGGCTGATGTTCCCCAGAAGGAGAGCTCAACCTGGGGACTTCGACTGTGGCCATAAGGGGACTCTTAACTGGGCAAGGGGGTGTGATGGGGGGCAGTGAACCCTAGGTGCACAAGCACTGCATGCTGAGGGTATAATAAGGGGCTTCCCTACCAGAGTTGACATGAGCCCAAGAAGAAAGACCAGGAGGGTGAAACTAATAGCGGGAGGGGCAGGGGGAGGACCCATAACAAACTGCTTAAGAAAGCCCTTCAGGTGTATTTATCTGACAGCAAGGTACAAGAGAACCCTTCCAAAATACGACGTCACTGAACTAGGTGCACTAAGGGCTTGTCCAGGATACAGCAGTGGGAAATTTCAACTTCATTTTGAAGATGGTTTTTGAGTGGGTAGTCAATGTGGGTAAATAAGTTACATTCATTGTAATTATTCTAGCAGCTACCATATTATAAGAGAGACAGACAGACAGAAACAGAGAGACGCATAAAGAGAGACAGAGACATGGATGGAAGGAGAGAAGTAAAAGAAAAAAATGATCATCTGAAGGAAAAAAACTTCTCACAAACTGATACCTCACCTTTCCAAAACTCAACTATCTAGCAAAATTATACATTTCTGCGGTATAGCCAAGTGTCAGGAAGAAGCTAGGTTTCACTCGCCGCCTCTTTACTCCTAACACACAATTCTAGTGTTATAACAAGCTTAGAAATCTGTTCTCAAAGCACCCACAGCAAAGAGGATGCAGCAAATAATCACCTACAGAGGAGCTGATAGAAACAGCTTGCTCTTCTTACTGCAATAAGTCTATTAAACAGAAATGGAGACATAAAAATGATAAAACCAGACCATAAGAACACAATAAGCACAAGAAATCTTCAGTAGAGGGCAAACTTCCTCCCCGTCAGCCTTGAGGGTATCACTGTATTATGCATAATATAAGAATTTATGTTCACTGATGTCCCCAAGTTGGCCAGAAATGATTAAATTATATTCACTAGAGTAAGGAGCAAAGTACAGAATATATGTTGGAAATATTTCCAGCATGATAGTGCACAAAGACTGGTGCAGTAGTCTCAGTTCTCCGCAGGGCTTTACTGTATTTCATTGGTCATCCCTCCATTTGACAAATATTTATTGAGCATATTGGAGAGACTTGTTGAGAGGCCAGGCTCCTGCTCTCATGGAAGTCACAATCTATTAAAGATCTGAGATACTGAAGATCCAAATTTCCACTAAGATAGCCTGTACAAGTGTTTGGACTTTTGTACTCAGTGCTGCCCACTGAGTCCAAAGGAACTTCTGACTTATTTTTGGATATGAGCAACTGAAATTGGCCTAAGTGTTCAGAAACACTGTGACATTTCAGAAGTCTTTGATCATACAGTTCGGAGTTGAAGATTAGTCAATACTTCAGGAACCTGTACCCACGTGGTCAGGTGACCAAGAACCAAGGTCTGCAGCTTTGCCTGCACAAAAATATAACAATACAAAAAGCCAACAGAACTACAATTCCTGAATTTGCCAGCTCTTTCTCTTTCTTGAGGAAATTAATTCTAATGTACATACAATCTTACATTTAGGCTATGACATCCTATAACTGAATCAATCTATACATCTAATCATATGTTTAAGAACGTGATCTTTGTTTCTAAAAGTGACTCAACTTCCACAAGGAAAAATTCTAGATATACTGACAGTGAAAAATCCACAAGATCACAGAAATCATAATTTAATCAGAAACCCCAGATGTAATAAAGTTACCTTTCATTTTCTTATTGTTTTAAAAACCCAAGAGTTACTTTTCTCTCAAGGGAATAGCTTACAAAATGGAAAATTTCATTTTTTAATGGACTCTTTTTTGAGGAAAATCACACAACAGAAAATTCTCTCAGATGTTTGAATGCAAAGATTGTAGATGTAGTAGAGTGAATGAAAAACATACATTTTAAAATCAGGTATGTTTCCTAGTTCAAATCTTGTCTCTACCCCTACCACCTATGTGGTTGTAGGCAATTTATTTTTCCAGGCTTCCATTTGCTCATCACTAAAACAATGTTGTTAGAACCTACCTCAGAAGCTGTTGCAAAAACTAAATACATTGTTTATTACTAAGCAGGTGGACGTACCCAAGTTTTACATAGACTCTGATACACATGGGCTTTGTAACTGGAATGAGAGCCCAATGGAGTTCTACACTGGACATTTTTTTTTTCATTATGACTTTCTACTTTTTCTGTAAAAGAGAAGCTCACCTTCTCCTGAAGCTGGGCTCCCTAATGAGCTGAATGAAGTTCTAAGAACAACCACAACAAAATCAAAGGGTAGAATGAAGGTAAAATTCTGCCACTGAGAGGGGCTTGCTTGCTTTCTCCTTTAATAAAAAGTGTGAGCTAGTCCATGGCATGTTCAAACACCTTCCAGCATACCTGGTCCCAGATGTCAGGTGAAGTTTGGAAAGAGGAAGTTTCAACATCAACTAGCCTTGGCAGACACTTATAAGGTGTTCAAAAATAAAACTTGGGGGATGATGATAAGGAAGATGACGATGATGAGATGTAGTGAGAGGTTTCTCCCTGGCAGGCCCTGAACTCAGTGCTGTGCTAGTTTGCTGTGCTGCTCACTGGTCAACCAAGAGCCCAGGCGAGGGCCTTGCCCACGTTATTAGCATCCTGAAAGGCAGAGTCTGTGCCTCTGAAGCCCAGAGTTCTCTGAGCTTTTATATCTCCATTAAATGGCTAAGACTGTCCTTGTGTACTTGCGTGGATTGATGTTATTTCTAAAGCATGCAATTCATTTCAAGAGGGGAGAGGGAGGATTAAGTTGGAAATATTTTTCTATTGAGAAGAAAAATTAAATATAACTGGAAATGTTTTCATGAAAATGTTTTTATATTTCAACGTTTCTCCAGAGCACTCTGATCCCAATACATCACAGGTCTGTGCTAGATTAGAAGGAATGAAGACAAAATGAATTTAAATAAAATTGAAACTGACCAGCTAGGCTTTAGTCTCCAAATCTGATGAAACAACAAAGCAGGAGGGGAAAACCACAGAAATGAACCGAAAGAAGAAATGAAAATCAACTCAACTAAAATTTTAAACTCAAATAAAAGTTTCAATTTTGTTTCAGAATTTTAAAATCTAGTTTATTTTCACAGCCTCAAAAGCTTCTGAATATCCATGAATCAACAGCCACTTGATGGAACCATTAGGACTTCCTTGGTTGTCTTCTCTCAACTATTTTCCTCAACACTTTGACCCACTGGTTCTCGGTTACAGAAGACGACTTGCTTGTCTTATGGTTCCTAGGTCATTGTAAGTATTATACTTAGTACTTGCCAATAATCACCATCAACAGATCCAGAAAATGTGTGCAATTAGATAGCTGGTCTAATTGTGTTACATTTTTAAAAATCTGCACACCTCCTTTATGACCACTAAATAGGACAAATGGTATGTACAGGTCTTAGTTACCCTTATCAAAATAAACACATATTTTAGGAGGCAAGAATTTTGTCGGTTAATCTTGTGATCTAATCTCTAGATCTGCACTGTCTAGTAGTCACTAGCCATGTGTGGCAATTCCACTTTAAAGAAAATAAAATCCAAAATCCAGTTCCCCAGTAGCACTAGCTACCATTTCAGTTGTTCCACAGCCACATGTGGCTGGTCACTCCTGTATTATACAAGGCAGATCTAGAACATTCCACCATGGTAGAAACTTCTATAGGACAGTGCTAGTCCAGATGGAAGAACAGAATCGTGAACTTTGGGTATTCACATTTATTTTTAAAGATGTATACCAAATAGTTTACCTTTATTATGGGGTCACTTTATAGTTGCTTCTTTAATGTAACACCTTTCCACTTATACATAAGTGCTTTCCCTAAGCAACTTCAGTGCACAAGCCAAGGCACAAACCCAATATATATTCTCTCCTCTGCATCATCTCAAGTTGTACATTCAATTGTAAAATGTCTCTCTTCCCTAAAAACAGAACCTCTTACCCAAAACTTGAACAGGATTCCTGTTGCGAACAGGATTCCTGTTGTGTACAGGAAAAGGAGCTATTTGCAGGAGAAAGAGTAAATCATTATTTTTAGATGGAAAGACGTTCCCAAGTTAACATTTAAATATTAAAAACATAGCCGGTATACCAAAGGCTTTCCCCTCTGTGCCCATCACATTTACATTTCGTGATTGCCTACATTTCCTGACCACCAGTCAGCTTTATGTGAGCAGAAAGCAAGTGTTCTGTTTGCTGCTGCACACCCATTACAAGCACAGCGCCTGGGACAAAACAGATGCTTAGATTTTTGTGGAATGATTGAATGAAACTTAAGAAGAATGGTATTTTGCTAAAGAACAGCAAACATCCTTTTAGAGCCTGGATCCAATTCTTTATATTTGGATAGCAACCCACCCTTTATTTTCAAATGCAAACTTAAAATAACTCAGCAGACTGATTCATGCAAGTATGCATGCTACAGTTCAGTATCTTCCATACTCAGCAATGGCTTCTTCCAAAAGGCATCTGTGGATATAAGTAATATAAGCAATATAAGAGCTACCATTTATTGCACAGTTAAAAGCCACACCCAATGCTAAGCATTTTACATATGCTATTTCACCTGCTCCTCATTCTGATTTTCTCTCTGCTACGAGGAGGAGGAAACCAAGGCTTAGGGTAAATTAAGTGGCATTCCCAAGACGGAAGACTTCAGATGCGTGGTTGGGCAAGTTCCCCTGGTGAAGACTATGGACCACGCCCGTCATATTGCCTGGTTGGACAATTCCTGCTGGGGTCAGGAAGGCTCCAATGGTTCTCCTTCAAGGAGGGACATGGTTCCACATCTTTGTAGCCCCCAGAGCTTAGCTGAGCACCTGCCCTGCAGGCATCCCACATATGTTTGCTGAGTAAGACTCAACAGTCCTAATGGCTTAGGGCTACCCAGCCTTGGGCAAGGTCCCTTCTACAGAAGTGGGCAGAGCTCAGCAAAACCCACCTCCCTCTAAACAATGACAGAGGAAAATCACTGTGACCCTGCCCACTACATAGCAGCTTCATGCTTTGGCCACAATGTCACAGCTTTCATAGCCATCCTGCTTCAGGGACTGGCCTGCTTCTGCAAACTAACCATCTGCGTGGCACTGAGATGAGCTGGCAACATTTCACACATTATCATTTTTCTCCCTATTCAGAACATCAATCCAGTAACCTCATTATTTTTAAAACACACCACAATGATTTAGCAAGGACCTGTTTTGTCCCAGGTATAGAGCAGACAAGGCACTCAGATTTTCCTGTTTGGCTGAATTCTCACACATTAGGGTGTCCAAACTTTTGACCTATAAGCATTCATTTTCATAAAAATCACTATTAGCAAAGCAACAGGTCCTAAATGTGTACATTTGAAGAACTAATTTTTTGTTGAATCAGTATTTATCAAGGGTGTGCCAAGGGGGGAGTACAAAAATATAATAAAGGGCATCTGTCCTTATGGGAGAAAGGTAAGTGAACACTGAGTCCCTAGCAAGTTATTCTGCATAACTCTCAGTTATTCTCTTGGTAGTCCTATAGAGTAGATAACATCTCCATCTATGGATGATAAAAAACAACGCTTATAATAACTCACACTTCCCGAGTGCCTGCAAGGCCCAAAACTTGGAGCCAGGTACAGTTAATCCTCCAGCTCCCCCCAAAGAAAAGGTATTATCACCCCTTTCTCCAGATTAAGAAACATGGGGGGGGGTCAGTCCCATGTCTGAGGCACCCACACCATGCTGAGAGTGATGAAGTGGAGTCAGACATGCAGTTCTGCCTGGCTCTACAGGCCTGGAGTGCCACTAAATGAGACTGCCTTCACCTTGACCAGGAGACACATAGAAAGCCACCACCACCCCCGCCCCAGCAAGAAAGATGACTAGAAGACCATAGAAGCACACATCAAAAGACAGCATCAGTGACCCAAGACTGACAAGATAAAGGGGCAAGGAGACAGTACAGGGCTGCTTGAAGTTGGTTCTAGAAGATAAGGTGACCTGCCACAGTGGAGGCTGTTCCAGAACTGGGGAATGGAAGCAAAGCAGGCTAAAGTCAGATCACCCAGAACTCAAAGACACGCCAGGCACTTGTACTACCTCATGAGGGAAAGGGGGGATCAAAACACTAGGGTGAGGATTAAAGTAGTGATTCTGGAAGATTCACTTGGTGTGATTCAAAACTTGTCTCAAGTCACTAAGAGCAAAGCAGCCAGCGCTCTCCTGTTTCCCCCACTTCTTTGAACAGGAGAAATCTGCTTGGCTCTCAGACCTGCCTGCTCTGGCATTCACCAGCAGGGAAACATGCTTTGGTTGTTCAGACGTGACTTACTGGCACTCAAGAGGCCGTTGGCACGGGAAAATTAACAGGCTGACCTGGCCAGAAAGGAGCAGGTGATGCAGAAACCCAGCAAAAGGTGAGTTCGCCATGTCATCCTGAATAAGCAGGAGGCTCACATGAGGGGTCACAGAAGAATGAATAGGGGAGATAATTTACCTGAGAGAGAAGGGGAAGTCCTGGCCTCAGGTACCTCTGTGGGCCCAGCAGAGTGGCAGGCACACTAGCTAAGGTATTTCGTTGAGTCCTACAGCCCTGTATAGACATTGCTGTTCTCATCTCAGGCAGGGGACACTGAGGCCCACAGAGGTGAAATCACTTGGCCCAGGTGAGATAGCTAATAAGGGACAAAAGCTGGAGCACACATCATTCTAGGGTCTTTCTGCCTTCAATCACTTGCCTGACTGTAACTTCCTAGGGTGGTATAATAATGCCAGGAACATCGCTGCCCTAAAGCAGAACTCTACCCCAACTCTGGCCCTCTCCTTAACCTGCAGTCACCATATGACACACAAGGACCATTCCTCATGAGTCATGAAGCAAAAGATGAACATATTCTACCAATAAAACCATGATACACATTAATTTTATAATTTTGGAAACATATTCCTTGTGTGGGGAGAATTTACAAATAGACCAACTGGAAGAGAAAAAAAAAAAGAGTGCCAAATCAGATGTCATGGCTAACTTGAAATAGTTTTCCTAGGGTTTACGTAAGTCTGGAAGCTGCTCTTGCAAATCCTGGTCACAAGCCATGCCTTACACTTGTATTTGCAATGTACCTTTCCCCCCTTTCATTTCCCATACATCCTCCCAAGTGTCCCATCACTGGAAAAGTGCAGAGGCCCCAGGGGCTGAGAGGGGACACAGGCTTCATCCCTTTCCCATGGCCCCAGCTTCACCGTATGACCTGCAATTCCTACAAACCAAAATGTGATTCAAGATCCCAGGAGGGAAGTCTATCCTCCACTCAGCAAACCAGAACCTCAAAATCATCCCTTTTGTGTCCATAAGGCTTTTCATAAAATATCCCAAACAAGCCATCTTCATAGATTATTTTCCTTTTCTTTTAAAAGAAAAAAAACTAAACAAGACTGGTTATCATCTGGAACAGCAGCTTCTAAAGAAAGAGCGTTTTTTTTTTTTTTTTAAAGTGAATGCCACATGCTGTATTTTGCCATTTTGCCTGCGCTTCCTGCTTGGAGCCTGTATAACAGAGAAGTCTCAGACACTGGAGCTGCTCCGGGCCACGCAAAATCCACTCCGCATCTTCCAGGCAGCCCTGTGGCAAATAATTCATGTCCACTACGCCCCTATCACACTGAATACAACCACATTGTGCTGCTGGAAATGGGAAACCTGATTCAGATCACAGAAGATGGTAGAAAAACATTTGGTTCAACACAATACTGCCTTTTTTTTTTAAAGGGGGGGGCATACCTCAAACCAATGAATGGGGAAAGGATTCAAGACCAATCTTGAAAGAAAGTGTAAAATTAAAATAGCATTTGATGCGACCCAAACCAGCAAGAGCAACAACAAAAAAACCACCCAATCCTTCCACATCTGTGCCTGTTTCGGCTACAGTGTTACTAATCAAAATCAATCTGCCCACCCGAGTAATTTCAAGGGGAAGGATGGACGACATCCGTAGAAAATGGTGCATGTTGATAAAGCATGACTTGTCCCACATGGAGAGCAATAAAAGCAAAACAAACCCAAGCACAACCCAGCCTCCTTCACTCTGCGCTTACCAGAAGGAGGAAAAGAAAAAAGCCAGAACAAGGGCAGGGAGGCGATGGGAAGGAAGGATAGGGGCGAGGGGATGTCATTGCCCTGCAGGATTTTTGTAAACAGCCGCCCGTAATGGCCACGGTTAGAGAGAAGGGAAAACAGACATGGAGGGAAACGTGTTTACAACTGCAGTGAGCGCGGGAGGCGGGGGGAGGGATTCCCCGACTCTGCGCTCAGCCCGCTCCGGTGGGGCCCAGGGTTGGGTTGTGCTTCGGCTCCCCCAACACCCCGCTTTCTTTGGGGGGGGCACATCTTGTTTATGGGGAAGGTTACTCCTCCTCTGCTCTGGTGATCGCGTCCCTAATACTCCTGCTGCATCCTTGCGGGATGCCCGCTTGACTGACAAGCGCGCCAGCCAGTCGCCGCCCGGGCCCCACGGAAAGGTGGAATTCCCCAACGCACCCATTGGCTGGCGGGGAAGGCGGGCTCTGGTGATTGGCGTGTTATTCGGAGTAGAAAGTAGTAAACAACCTTGGTCCAGGGGCGGCGGGGAGGGTGCGGGGTGCCAGCTCCCGCTTCCTCGCCCAGGGCGGAGTAGGGGGGCCACAGCAGACAAAAGGAACCCCAGCCGCCTCCGAGGGAGGACGGCAAGAGAAGGGGCGCACAAGAAAGCAAGCACGAGTGGGCGTCCTTTGCAGCCCCAGCGCTGGAACTGCTGACTTGCAGCTTCACATCATTTTTGTTCTGTGGAAAACCGCAAAGGTTTTGTTTCCATAATTCGATTCCTCTTCTTCATCTTTGGTTTTAAAAACTCTCCAAAGGGAATGACAGCCAATTTAGTTTCTCCTCCTTCTTGCCTCCCCGCCCCCCCCGCTTTAAATTAATTCTTTAGTTCTGTCTTTTCAGAAGTTGTTTTAAATCCCTGTACTAAAATTTGTTGCCTTACTCACACAATACGCCATTAATGGCACATGGGTGAATAAGACGCCCTGTTAGACCTTTTCCTTGCAAGTTTCTGGAGCTGTGATCTCACTCAGAGGTGCCTAAGTTCGGGAGCATGTATAAAAAGAAACTGAGATGACGGTATTAGGATCATTTGACAAGAAAGAAGCAGGTAACTTGCCTGTTCCATACTGGGTGTAGTTCGCCCAGGATACCATATTCGATGGTAAATACCCATCTGGTTTGACTTGAATCGCCATCCAGTCCTCATTCTGGCCTCACCATCCTCACAGGACCCCAGCCACGGGAAACCTTGCAGCTTCCAGCAGAGACGCACTCTTCCCCAAGTCAGGTAGCAGCTGGGGCTGCCTCCAGATGCTTAATCACTTCAGGTCTACACAAAGCATCCTCCTGAGAGATTCCAGAGATTCTTCCTGAGCTCTGGAGAGCTCCCCACCACCTCACACCTCCAGGACAGGGGAAAGCAGGAAAAGGTAATCAGGAGGCTGGACCCAAGAGGGGTCTCCACTTGATTTATGTGCTGGTTGACTCTACACTCTGATGATAAGCCTAATTGTCACTCCCGGCCAGACATCAGCCTGTCCAAACTTAAAATATAAAGAGAAAGTACAAAGGGCTTCTTGCAGGAAGCAACATAGTGCACACTGGCCACCTGGGGGTCCTCTTTGCCACCCCTGGCCAGAATTCTCCTCCAGCCTCTGGTGTCTGCCTGCTCCCAAGCAGTCCCAGGAAAACTCTCACCCCCTGGAGTCACCACTGCAGTAAACAGCCTTCACCGCCCGAGGAATGGAGTCAGTCTTCTTGGTCCTGCCAGCCTGGCCCCAGCCCCCATGCAAGCAGCCCCTAGCATGCATCCAAGCACCCCTCCTCCAGCCAGTCAGTTTTCGTCCCAGCTCCCTGGATGGGCCACACACAAACCTTCAGATTGTTCTTTCTGCTTTCTAGGCCTTATCCCTGCCTGCCCAGGAGAGGCCACTGTTTTCCACGGCTTCCCTTGCTCCAGCCACCCTACTTCCTGCAAAACTGCTCTGAAACCTGTTTTGGTAGCACTATGGTAATGTCGCTGATGGCCCTTTCAACACTGTATTTCAGACTATGCTTGCAAGGATGGTGTTATACTCTGATTTGTGTATCCATTGGAAACAGGTCCACAGTAAGCGCTCACTAAAGACTGGCCAAACGCTTGTAGCACTCAGTTCTTGTCTCCTCCAACACATCCTACTGCCACCCCCAAGTCAATGACCCCAACCTGGGTCCTTGCTAACATGTTAACCACAATCCCCTCCAAGTGCTCAGGCCTTGCTCATCTCTCAGTGGTTCCCTACACATGTGCAGTTACTCTTATGTATGCTGTTTCCTGTGCCAGTAATCCCTTTTTCTGCCTTCTCTACTTGGCAAATTCTCATTGTGCCTAAAAATCACTTCCTCCCTTGGCATACTTGCCATAAGCTCCACCTGACTCCCCCTTCTCCCTAGAGCATCTCGGAGAGGCCTCCTTGCATCCTTTCCTCTCTTGCCAGGACATAGCTACAGAACCACAGCTGGCATGGTTTGCTGGAAGAGCCAAGAACTGAAAGGCATATTTACAAGGTGGTGCCCCCCAGCTGTCTGCAGAACCAAAACATTCCAGTCTCCCCGAACACGGAGGCAGCACTGTTTACAGCTTGTCTCTGTCACAGAGTCCTTCCCTGCTCTCTCAGCCCGAAGGCCTCTTCCATGCCTAGGAGCCCGCTGGCTCCTTCTCACCCTTCAGGTCTCAGCTCAAATGTCATCCCCATCACCACACCCACCTGCCAACCACCATCACACAGACCTAATTAATTTTCCTCATGAAATTTAACTACCATCCTTCTTATCTGATTATTCGTTTACTTGCCCATAGTCTGTCTTCTCTAAATGGCATACCAGCTCCAGTAAGGACAGAAACTTTCCCTCTGTTGTATTCACATCATCTCCAGGATACCTAAGAGGAATGCCTGGTCCTTACTAAACATTCCAAATCGACTTTAGGTACCATTAAGGACAACAGAGAACAGGCTGCTCAGGAACACATCGAGACAAAAAGGCTGCTCAGGAACACATCGAGACAAAAAGAAAGATGTGATGTTTAGGAAAGGTTGCTTCATTAAGTACCCTCAGTCTGACACACACACAAACATACTAGTCCTCAGGAAGACAGGACTAAGCTCTGTCTGCCTCACTTGATCCAAGGAGTTCCAGCCATCTTGAGAATCCTGGAGTACCCCAGCTGAAACTCATGGCCTCTGCTTGCACCCCAGTGTAACATGTTATGCACCTCATCCCAGAGATACTCCCAAATGGGCACAGATTAATGGTGGAAAAGGGTAAATTATTATTGACAAAATTAGTATCTTCAATAATAAACACTGGCTCTGTTTTAAGCCTATTATAGATGCTTGTTTTATAACAGAAATTTTTTGGGTATAGGTAATAACTTTACATGGTTAAAAAAAAAAACTTAATATATATTTAGGACATGGCACGGAGTCTCCCTTCTTGGATTTTAGTACTTTTTTTTTTTTTTAACTTAATATATCTTGGGGTTCTGTCTATATTGGCAAATGAAAAAGAAGTCTTCATTCTACTTTAACAGTGAAATAATATTCCACTGCATGGATAAACCCTAATTCAGGGGTTCCCAAACTTGTCTGTACATTAGAATAAAAAATACAAAAACTGGCCAGGCACAGTGGCTCATGCCTGTAATCCTAGCACTCTGGGAGCCTGAGGCAGGAGGATTGCTTGAGCTCAGGAGTTCAAGACCAGCCTGAACAAGATAGAAACCCTGTCTCTACAAAAAAAAAAAAAAAAAAAAAAAAGAAAGAAAGAGAGATTAGCCAGGTGTGGTGAAACATGCCTGTAGTCCCAGCTCTACTGGGGAGGCTGAAGCAGGAGGATCACTTGAGCCCACAGGAGTCTGAGGTTGCAGTGAGCTGTGATGACACCACTGCATTCTACCTGGTGGGGTGACAGAGCGAGACTCTGTTTCAAAAATAAATAATAAATAAAAATGAAAAAATAAAAACGTGCCCCACCTTCTACTGATTGATTTAATTGGTCTGGGCTATGACCTGACTTTTGACATTAAAAACAAAAAAGATTCCCAGGTGACTGTAATGTGAAAATAAATTTGGGAGTCTCTGCCTTAACTTACTTATTCCTTAACCAATGGAATTTTGGGTTATTTCCATCTTTTGCCATTTTGAACAATACTACAATGAATGACTCTGCACAATTGTCATTTCACATGTGTGTAAGTTTATCTATGGGGTAAATGCCCCTCCAAAATTGCTGAGTCAAAGGGTGTGTATATTTATAACTTGAGAGATATTACCAAATTCCCCTCTATAGATGTGATGCCATTTTGTAGTCCCTTCCAGCCACATGTGGCTGTTTTCCAAAGAGTGTGTTATCACAAATTTTGGATTCTTTCCAATATGAGAAGTGAAAAAATGTTATCTTGGTGTAGTTTTAATTTGCATGTCTTGTATAAGTGAGATTAAACATTTTTTCCTCTGCTTAATAGCTATTTGTATTTCTTCATCTGTGAACTATCTGTTCAATACTTCCTCCCAAAGCCTACTGAATTATTAGCCTTTTCTTTATCAATTTCTAGAAGCTCTGCTTTGCTTTGTTTTCTAAACTAGAGAGATCAGCTCTTTGTGATAGAAGTTACTAATGTTTCTCAGTTGGCGTTTGTCTTTGCTTATGGTTTTTGGCCACGCAGAAAATTTTGTTGTTGTTGTTTTTAATTCAATTTTTATGAATGTTTTCTTTTCTGGCTTCTGAATTTTGAGTTAAAACTAGAAAGGCATTCCTCACTCTAAGGTTATAAAAAAGGAACTCCCTGTGTGTTTTTCTAGGACTTTTATAGTTTTGTTGTTTACATTTTCACCTTAGATTCATTTAGAGTTTAATCTGGTATATAGTATGACATACAGACCCACTTTTATTTCTTTTCCAGAGGTTACATACACATGCCCCAATGCCAGTCAGTGAAGAGTCCATGTTTATCCCACACTAATATGAGATGCTACCTTTATCAAATAAATGAATTTCCATAGGTACTTACACCTATATTTGGACTTTCTATTCTGTTCCATTGATCTGTCTCTTATGTACTTGTACCTCACTAATTTTTTAGACTATATGAAATATTTTAATATCAGAATTTTGTTTTTTATATAATGATAACTTCAGAAGGAGTCTAATTAAAAGAAAAAAATTTGTTGAATTTGGATTATGTTAAATTTATAAACTAACTTAGGGAGAATGGACATCTTATTAATGATTATCATTCCTGTCTAATAAATACAACATGTCTTTCCATTTATTCAAGTTGTCTTTTGTGTCTTTTAATAGTATGGTTAAGTTTTCTTGTTAAGTCTCAGGTGTTTTCTCTTTTTGTTTTCATTGGTTATAGAATCTTTTCTTCTATAATATCTTCTAACAAGTTATTTGCATATTATAGGTTTGTATCAATACACACATACACACAAATCTGTGTGTTATTGCTAGCACAAGATTTCCTATTCTTTGCCTTTAGAAGGACACAATAGGATGGGGGGAAATCAAAGGGTGATGTTCTTAACAATAAATAAAGGTTGAGATCAAGCATTCCAAGTTGACATTCACAAACAAGTCAAGTGGTGTGAGGCATAACGCTGGTGTGGCCAAGGCAGGATTCTGGCAAAGACAGGATGATGTTCCTTAAGCTTCCAACACAACAGATCCAGAGAGGTTAAGGGAAATAAGGAGGGAAAGAAATAAGGACTGATCTAACAATTATGGGAAGCTGACTTCATGGCTTAATGGATGCTTGAGGAGGATGGTAACATCTTGGCTAGGTTGACTATATTAGCAATGCATATATCTAAACCAGCTATAAAATCCATAAAGAGACTGGCACTTTAGTGTGAACATGTAAACTGTGGGTGATGGGCTACATTTCACATAAGTTGTGATCACTGCGAGGCTCTGCTGGTATTTTACAAGTCAAAAACAAGCTTCCTCTTCCTTAGCCATATGTTTGAAAGATAGGTCCCTTTAAGAATAATCAAACTCTCAACTCAAAACATACATTTTTCAAACCTAAAGGTTCCAACTTGAAACATCAGAGCACAGAGATGTCTAGCTAGGATTCCTTTTCAGAAAGGACTTGCTGTCCAGCTGCAGTGATAACTTCCAGCTGCTAGTTCTTCTAGGGTCCACTTCAGCTTTTGGTCTAGGTCACATTATTCCTAGGGCAGTCCCTGGCCAGTAACTGAGCATGGCCATAGTCCCAAGGCCTGGCTACATCCACCCAATAAAGGGCTCCTCAAATGAGCATGCTTCACTCTGAGCTCCCCGAAGGCTGGCAGAGCCTCTGATCAGAATTCTGGTCAGACAGCTCTCCAAGCCCATGATCTTCTTCCTCGTCTTGTTCTCTCATTGGAGTTATCCTCAGTAAGCCTTTCACAGCCCTAACTTCATCTCAGAGTGTCTCGTAAAAAACTCAAATTGCATGAAGATGTTCGGCAAATCTGGGGGTGAGGAGCAAAAGGAGGGAACAAAAATCCCCACATAATGCAGGACCAGACAATTCTGGAACCAGAATTCGAAAGGTCTCAAATCACACAAATGAACTAAAGTGTACCTCAAAGTTTAGCTTCATCAAATTTGAGAAGTCCTCCAACCTTCCATGGTTATAAATGAGCATTTCCTGCATGCTGGACACTTACATAGCTGGTCTGGTTTAATTTACTCCTCACATTTCATCCTGTGGGGTAGAAATGATCATTTCCATTTTATAGACAAGAAAGACCTGATGCAAATAAGTGGTGGAAACCAGATTCAAATGCAGGCAGGCCTATTTGGTTCCAAAGCTTTTTCCTTTCCTGATGGTACATTGTTCAAAACTCTTAGTTTATCAGTGCAGGGCCAAGGAGCTGGTGAGAGTTTGGACTGGCAAGGCATCTCTGGGCACTTCTGTACCTACCCTAAGATGCCTGCCTGTCAACAGCACAAGAAGGCCTTTGTCTTATGAGGGGATATATAAACAATTGGCAGCCATGTGTTAATACTATATCCCTGAGTCAAGGCTATACTCCATTTTTGCCAAGCCTAAAATGGCATTCACACATTTGCATAAAAATATCCCAAGAAGTTATTTGCATAATTTCCCTTGATTTCATTGATTCATTTAACTTAACATGATTCCTGGGTGGGTAGAGGGGTTATCCACTGACTTTTGAATAGGCATCCAATGCCTTTTTTAAGGCAGCATAAGAGAAACAGTACTGCTCTGGCCGAACTGGGTCCCTGAGTCCAGCAGTACTGCCTCCTTCTCCACTGTGTCATCCACATAGGGGCCCCTGAGAAGCCCAGGTTGCACAAAGAAGAGACTGGACATTGCCTCTGGTATCACCACCTTGTGGTATGATGAAAGAAAGGGACCAACAGACCAGCCCAAAGTCACCCAACTTGTCAGTGGCACTAGGGGGAAAAGATCTTAACTTTTCCTGTACCTGAATTCCTCCCAGTGTAGTTGAAGTTATAGGCCCAAAAGTAAAGACCAATTATGTTTGGCAATGTTGCCCTTAAATTCTCTACTAGTCCATTTATATCATTTCCCAATTTAGTAAGGCCACACTATTTGTGCCTTCACCCTGGTCCCTGCCCAGGGAAGCATCAATGCATCCAACGATGCCTTTGATAACTTTATCAGAGCAGCAGTTAGCAGACGCACAAAAAAATTAATGGAAGATGTTAAAATTGCTAAACACCACAAAGTACAAATGCACTGTCAGCATATGTAGGAGTCTGCTTTTTATGCATGGCTTATGCAACTGGTATAATTTAAAATTTTTATAAGCCATTTGAAAGAAAAAACTTTGATATTAATGTCAATGAGGTGGTAGAGAGAAATGTATATATAGTCGATGAAGGTGTCTTTCCTTTGGCTGATGTCAGAAACTCCCTAAAAAAATTATTAATACCTCTTTTAGAAAAACAAAGGTTAAATGGAAACAGCATTGGTAGGAGTCATATGACAATGCAGCAAAATACAATAGGGCAAGGCAAGCCAAGAGTGTTGTTACAAATGTTGAGCCTACAAATCAAGCTCATACCTCTAACCTTTTATTTTGTAAAGATGCCGATTCAATTTTATAGTGCAAAAATTTTAGTCAATTAGGGTAGGTTTAATATTCACTGTATCTACTATGAGAAAAGAGAATATCTGAATACTACTTTGCAACACTTATGGGCAAATAAGAGTTGGAGCACTAATCACTGTAATTTCCCCACCAGGATCACTAGGTGAGGCATTCAGAAAATTGATGGAAGCAAGTGATGATTCAGATGCAGTAGTAGAAGGAGAAGAGAAAGTTGCCAATCAACTGCAAACAGAGTGCTGCACAGGCTCATCTCAACTGACAGCCACGGCTGGGAGCGGGGCAGGGAAAGGTGGGGGACAAGGATGGGGAGGGAGAGAGAACAAATATGAGATGGGGAGAAGGGAGAGGAGAGACAGAGACAGACTGACTCGGTTTCCAAACTGCATGTACATAAAGCCCCTCAAAGGTTACCACGGCACATCTGATCCTGAACCAGGGAAACTGAAAAATAAATCCTGAGGAACAATTCACAGGGAATGTCAGAGTATCTACTCTGTTAATATCACACACTGAATAAAGTATCAGAAGCGTATTTATTCTTCCTCTTCCTACCCTCAGTGCTATTAACCACCTACTATATATAGGGTATAAAAAGAATTTTCCAAGGGTGGGGTACTGCCCAGGTCCTTCCAGCTTTAGGAAGGCAAAAACACTCATGTGAAACCCTTGGTGGGTCTAGCATGCAGTATGTGGAGAGGGTACCCAAGGTGCCTGAAGATGTCTTCAAGTTTACTTCTCTGTTTCTCAGCTATCTCAGAGGTCTGGCTGTGGAATTACTAATATTTTAAACAATCCAAATGTATTTATAGTTGAAGCATACTCTCTAACAGAAGGAGGGAAAGATTGGCATTTAGAAGCTTCATTAAACTTTTGGCCTTTTCAAGGCTAAATGAATCTTAGGGAAGAAATAAAAAGTTTCCATTGATTGATTTGAAAACAGATTTCTTACAATTAAGAAATCTAAATCTACGAAAAAGGGTACATTTATGGTAATTTCAATAATCTTTCACTTTCTCTAGAAATTTCAAATTGTTGCAATCATAAAATCCCTTCTTTCAAAATATATATACACACATGTATACAAATATAGTTAATTAGCAAAACCTAATTTCCTTATCTCAAGGAAATGTCAGTTACATTTGCACAAACATAACCAGCTAAATCAATTTATTTCCAAGCAGACATAACTGCTAGATTAGGAAAAAATGTATTCAGTTGTATGACATGCCCGCCCCCCAACCCAATCCTTAAAAACTTTTTTTTGGGGGGGTGAGAAGAGCTATAAAAGCATCTATGGAAAAATGTTCAAGATACAGAGTATCCTCTTCTCATGGTTCTTATTTCAACATATAAACTGTGATGATTTGTTAAAAAGACTGAACTAAATTACAATATTCTCTTAGTCTTCCAAATTTATTTAGACTTGGTATCCTGTTCTTTCTCTGGAATTTCCTTTGCTTTTCCTTTTGTCAGTAAGTTAAATTACTTCTCCTCCCACGTACATAAAAGCATTAATTTATAAAACACATAGCCATATGTCATATCTCATGTAATTCTATTTTACATTTCACCACCACCCAGACTTATCTAACATGAACAAACAGATATTATTTACTGTAGTCAGAATGAGAATTATCTAATGCCACTTACATAGCCATAAATTGATTTTTGATTAATGTTTAAGCAAAAAGCAAACAAGCCCATCTGCTCTGAAAACAAACAAACAAAAGGAAGCAGCAAACACACAGTTCACAGGAATTTCTGCAGTATTAGTATGTTTTAGCTGCTGGTAAGAATAGATTTTTTTTCATTGCTATTATGAAAATGTAGTGCTGACAAGAAGATAATTCCATATCTAGATGTAGTTTCTTCTCTAGCAAGTGTTCATTTAATAGACTATTACTTATGGTGAAATAAAAAAAAAAAAAAAATCCACTCTGACACAAGCCCAGAAGACCTGTAACCAGCAGTGAATTTCTTCTGTATCGCTCAGTGGGAGACAAAAGCAATCTCAAATGGGTAAGTTTTTCTTTCGGAGTTGCTCTCTCTATGGGTCAAGTTAAGAAAGCAAGTGCTGAAAGAATATTACTTTAAAAAAATACTTTAAACCATCTACTGTATTGTGTACATACAGAATTTCCTTTTCAATACAACTCAGAATTGGCAAGACTTAAACCAATGAGAGAGAAGTAAAAACAAGAAAAAAGCTCTGCTCTATTTATCTGTATAAACCCTGGGGCTCCCTCAGTCCCTGGAACACAGTACAGCACACCCTACTGTTAGTTGACAGCTCTAATCCATTTAGAGTATATTTACCCCATTTCTGTAATGGAAATAAGAGAACAAACTGCTGCCGTTAGGTGGGGACTTCAACTAATACCAATGAATTGCTCATATTGTAACTTTTTGGGAAGAAAAAAGCAAAACAAAAAAAAAGAAGTCTAGTGAACAAATTTTCAACAAAAATAAACAGCAGGTTAGCAGCATTTGGGAATGTAGCACAGCAGGTTAAAGGATGAAAGAATGGTAAGAGCATTTTCAGCAACAAAAATGACATAAGAACACACATGTCAGTGAGCAAACAAAAGATACACCTTATTGATGCAAGAAGAAGAATTTAACTTGCAACTTTCAAAATTAAATTCTAAACCTGATAACAAAATGAAAAGGCTGCATCCCATTCACCATATCTGAGGTCTGTCCAGAAGTATCCAGCCATTGTTAATATTAGGAGGACATATTACATGGCTAGATTCTTTCCAAACAGACATCATATTCATGTATGTGTGCATATGTATGTGTATGTATGTGTGTGTGTGTGTGTACATATATATGGCTCCATTTGCTAATGGCATAAAGTCAAAGCAGTGTAATTAAGTTTCTAAATATTTTCTACAAATGTTCACCCCCAGACTGAGATAGATACTGCCAAAGTAAAAAAGTCACTTTATGACCATATTTCCACTTTGAAAATCTTAGGCTCACAGTGGAATGCTTGCACAAATTCCACTGCACCTCTGTAAAAGTGACGCCGTAATAGTGGTTCATTCTAAGCGTTCATGTCAAAATTGTTCTTCAAAACATTACGCACATACACACAGTGGCCTAGAGAATAAGGATCTTTGTCTTTCTCTGCCAAAAGACAGTGTTTCCTGAGGTCTGTTTTAGCCTTGGACTGATGGTTCTGATTTTGGCTTTACAAAAATAATTGCCTGACTATCCTAAAGTGCAGAGAAAAACCTCAAGCACAGATTGTTAACACATCAATTACATCAACCTTTTCTAATTACAACTCTGCATTCCATTATTCTTCAGGCAAAATGAGTACCTTCAGGTTTAGAGTGCCAGGTAAACAAAGCCTTTCACTGTCCCTGCTTCAAAACTTTGTTTTTATAAACATTCCCCCTGTCCCCCAAACTGAACTACAGCAGCACAATGGTCCTGTTGTGAGATCCGTCTTGACCTCTACCGGACAATAGATTGTTTTTTTCTTGGCCCCTTCAGAGTAAAATTAGTTTTAGTGTGGAAGTTTCCTCCTTATCAAAGGAAGTAAAGGAGTAGAAACAACAACAACAAAAAAAAATGAACATATACAGCATAGATTTCTAAGCTTAGATTGTACAAAAATGGTGGGTACTTGGCTTGCCAGGAAAGTGCATCACCTGCTTCTGCTTCTCTCTAGGGACAGAGATGAAGGGGTCTGTTCTGGAATTTTCCAAAGAGACCATCTTAATTATCGTATCAGGGAAGTTTCTAGTCAGTGTATGACTCCTATCTAGAGGTAAAAACAAAACAAATACAAAAACACAGAAAATTGCTGCTAAAGGAGTCGTCACAAGTTTATCTAGAAAGATGACACCAAGAGTCGTCCCTTTCCAGGAAGACAGAAACAACAGCAGTTCTCCTCAGGAAGCCAACAGTGTAGAAGTCCCTTTTCTAGAACTTTCCAAGAAGGAGATGAACTTTCTTATAAATGTACAAGCACAGTGAAGGTGAGTCCCCATGTGCCACGAAAGAGAAGCATCGCAAAGCTACTCTTGCCCATGCAGGAGAAGACCAGGACAACCAGAAAAGGAAACAAACTCCCATTCATGCCAAGGGAGCTTGTTTCTCAAATGCACTTTTCAGATGCTTCCATGAGTTGTTTGCTTCTATATTTTGAAGACACTCAATATACAGAGCATTTGTTAAACACCAGCAGAGGAACCAGTCAAGACGTACCAACTCAAACCCCTCCCAAAGATAAACAACAGCACCAGGTAGGATGAGGGCTGCAAAGCCACGTGGACAGAGATCACACTTGATCCAAAATGAATGGGCTGTTGGAAACTCTCTAATGTTACAATCAATCAATCAATCAATCTTGTAGCTCATCTCAATCAAGTCAGAGTGTCATCAGCACTTCCTAATACATGGCTCCAGTTTGCTGATTTCCATCAACCACAGGAAATGGCTTTTCTGGCAGTCTGTAGTAATGGCACTAGGTAACTTCATTATGAGAGCAATACGATTGTTTTTCAACACACACACACACACACACACACTTTCAAAAACAGCTCAGCGGTAAAGCAAGGCCTCCAGGACATTTTCTCCCCCTACCTTCTTTTTTCTAAAGGTTACTACCTACTCGCTTTTTCCCACTGGTTAAGATAATACCAGAAGAAACAGGACACTATAAAAACCTTATTTTGCTACCACAGAAGGCAAGATTTCAAGGCAGTCAGGTTTGATAACAGTACACACTGTTTTTGCAGTATCTTTCATCACAAGGCTCTCACATCATGTGCTTCAGTCTCACATAACATACCCTGCTGGAATGCCCCCACTTGAGGCAGGGAGAGCCTCTGTGACACCCTGCCCTGTCCCAACTGTGCTAGTAATAATGTCCAGGAAGGACAGAAAAAATGGAACATACAATTAAAACTACCAGGGAGGGTGAATTACATAGGCAAAAGCTAAACACAAGGGCCATGTCAAAATTTGGTGAAACAACTGCGTTTTCAGAAGGGACTTGGAAAAAAAAAAAAGAGTAACTGCATGATAAATAACATGGTAGAAAGCCTGGATTATACCATTAGTTCTCTTAAGATTACAGACAAAATGACAACAGGCAAATTATTTTCTTTCCCAAATGAAATGAAGAGCCAGGGACCAACTGAACAAAGGCTCAGGCATCATTTGAGCAAAGACACCCATCCATTCTATGGTGTGGCAGAGAGCCCACCCAAAGAGGAGTGGGGAGAATGGCCAGAGGGGTGAGCACCACCCCACCCCACTCCACTCTGAGGAAACAGCTGCTACAGAGGCAGGGTTTGTGGAGTCTCCTAGATGACAGGGCTGGCTGAGGGGGGCCCATTAAATGAATGAATGAGGCCGGACGTTCTCAGATCTGTCATGAACACAGGGGCAAGGCAGAACCAGGGGGCTGTCGTATCTCATTGCCACCACCACCTCCACATTCAGGGTACTGTTCTTGCCACTAGATCTAGAAAGAGGAGGCACACATTTTGCAATAAGGAAACGCTCTCTTGCTGAACATTCACTCTTGCTGAACATTCGTTCTTATTCCTCTACCCAAAGCTAATGAAAGTCTGAAGTCTGAGTAGCATCTGAACCTAACATTCTTGGGTCTGAGGGTTGAGCTGCCACTCCTGGGGGGTGGTACTTCTAATTAGAGGCAAGAGACAATAGGGGTTAAGAGTATGCACTCTGGACCCAGACTGCTTGGGTTCAAATCCTAGGTCTGCCATTTACTAGCTGTGCTTCCTTGGTCAAATTACTTAACCTCTTTGGGCCTCCATTCTCTCACCTCTAATGGGGATAATAATAATTGTGTCTATGTGAAAACTATTTGAGTTAGTAAAGTTCTTCGACTAGTACCTGGCATACGGTAAGTGCTGAGTAAGTGTCAGCTATTGTGGTCACGTAGGAGTGGGCTCACGGGGAGCAGGCAGGAGGGTCTTCTGGATGGCTAACAGGCGACAGCTTTGGCTGACGGTGCTGCGTGTGAAACCCAGCAGCCTCTTCGCTCCAGTCAGCCCTCCGGTCCTCCCGCCCCTTGGCAGGAGTTCCGGGTTGAGTGGGGACTGAGACAGCTGAAGCTCTCTCAGCAAAAGCAGGACACTAAGGAACAGATTCCTGTATTTTTCCAGGGTCTGCTGAGTGGTGACAAGAGGAAACAAGGGGCAGGAGGACAGAGCCTCAGGCAATGACAAAGAAGCCTGAATACTTCCTCATGGTTGCAGCAGCCTTCTGACTAGAGGCTTATTTAAGTTGTCATTTGTCCAATTTCTGATGCTCTAAAGGGATGCTCTGGGCACTTGGATCTATGAATAAATCGAGATGAGTGAGGCAAGAGTAACGCTATGATCTGATCAGCCTGGCCTACTGCCCTTTGACCTCAAAGTGCTGGAAAAGTCTTGACAGGTAAAAGCATGAGAAGGCCATGAGCTGAAGGGGCACAGGCTTCAAACAGTCACTCAAGAGCCTTGACCTGCTGCTAACAGGCCGCCATCTACCTTCTTTGCAACAAGTTTAAAATTCAAGAAAGCAAACAGGCATCTCTACCATTCCTGTTCCCTAACTATTCGTACTCTAGTTAAGTCCTAGAATAGTTTTAATTCTTGACACCCCAGTTAGCATCTTCAACTGCAAAACCTGGAGTGAGAGGCAGAGGATTTTCAGGGTCACATGTTAGTTTTCATTGCTTTATATGCAGGATGCAGAGGGCATTTTAATTTTCATCTTTCTAAATATTGTTAGTTTGGCCACCATCCCTGTTGATGATTCTGTCTTGATCCCACAATCCTAGTGAGCTATGCATCAATGATACATCATTATCATCACTGGGTAGAATTTATGGCAACCTATCTCTCTTATCTCCTTGCAGGACAGCCAGCTTGTTGATAATCTGTAGTAAGTCCAAAAAGTATAGTTAACTGAAATCTACAGATAATCACAGAAATTCCTTTTAGCGAATTATGTCAACTTCCTTGCATTTTCTAATCTTGAGCTTGTATGTCTGATAAAATTCCAAAGAGATATGTTTCATTTCATTCATTGATCTTCTAACCCTCTGATGTAAATGCTAACAAGCACTGGGAGAGTCAACTGCAGACACATGAGCAAGTAAAGGGTCTGGATGATATCCTAAATCACTAGTGGCAGAAAATGAAAAGGCTTTAATTAGAAAATCTAAATTCTTTAAGATAAAGGTGAACCCAAAACCTGTCCCATAATATTCTACTATAAAATAAAATCTGTTTGTAAAGAAGCAATGAAAAAAATCAGTATCAAAAAGAGTCCTGGGCCATGAAAACTATTTTCAAAATTCTCTGATGGGCTTGGCAATCCAACAGATCCAAATCAGAACTGTGGTCAAGGCATTTTGTAGAGGCTCATGTCAGGTGAAGAAAGCATTCTTGTGATCCAGTAGATTGCTATCCTTGCAGCATTTAAAAGACATTTCCATTCTTTTTAAGTCACCTTCAGCCACTCAGAAAATTACCTGGAGAAAAGTATGATGAATGAAAATGTTTAAGGTTTGAGAAGGAGCAGGTCTTCCTTACAGAAAAATTCCACTGAATAAGTGAGAGGGAGACAGAAAATCACCACTAGAGCACGATAACAATAAATATTGCAAATTCCATCAAAGGATGCCAAGATTAGTAAGTGACAGTGTGATAAGACAGAGGACATCTGCATACTCTCCAAGTATCACCCCCCAAGATATTAGTAACAAAGGGGAAAGCAGAACATTTACACTGGAGAAAGCTGGCAGACACCACCTAAACCAAGTGATCAAGGTTAACGCCACTGGTCATAAGACATATTGACATCACCCCGACACACTGAAGAGGACACAATGTCATTCCTATGCTAATAATATTCCCTGAAATGCATAAACTGAGTCTAACGATGAGAAAAATCAGAGAGACCCAAGTTGAGGAGCATTCTACAAAATAACTGATTAGTACTCTTCAAAAGTGTCAAGGTCATGAAAAACAAGCAAGACAGAGAACTATCATAGATTGGAGAAGACTAAATAGATACAGGATACTGGGACTGAAAAAAGGACATTAAGTGGAAAAAAACAGGTGAAATTCAAAAAGTCTGCAGTTGACAGTATTGTTACTTTCTTGGTTGTGGCAACTGGACTATGATTATGTAAGATGTTAACATTAGGGAAAGCTGGGTGACATTTCAGCAACTCCATGCTGCTCTTTCAACTTTTTTTTTTTTAAGTCTAAAATTATTTCAAAATAAAAAGCTGAGGGAGGGGGAGAGGGAGGGACCAACTGACTATTCAGTTCAGTTTATCCCTGGCCACTGGGGTCAGCCTCTCTACGAAGTTGCTGGTTTGGATTCCGGCTCTGCAGATTTTCCTCACTTAATGGATTTCATAATTTTTGGTACCACTAATATCACACAGTTGCAATTCAAAGTGAATAGAGGGTGAAGGAATAACATCAAGGAGGAAGTCACACTGACACTGGGAAAAGAAAACTTATTGGAAAATTTAAAAATTCTAAATATTTTATACCATTCTCACAATCCATGTAACCCCTACCCCTTCTACAGGCAAATCTCTCTCAACAATGTTTCAGTAATTTGGCTAGAATCTAAAACAAACACATCTTACTCAGAACTTGACTTTGTAGGAAATGCAGTCCTAATGAACTTTTGTTGCTGAAGGATGCAGAGGCTTCATTTTACAGGAGTTAATTCCAGAGGTGATTTTGGGACCAGTGTTCTTCCCAGACCCCCACCGCATCCAAAACTGCCAGGATGTGTTCTGACTTTTGATTTTTTGGTGACTCCTTTACAGACCAAGCCAGTATCACTTGTTTCCAAGAATTACAACTTTTCCCTTCTCTTTGACCTGTTGTGGCTAAAATCTAACCTTCCTAAAGTGAAGCAGTTCACCCTGCTTGCCTGTGTCAGTCCTTGGGGTGCACAAAAGGTACTGAGACAGATATGGAAGCCTAGCCTCTATTGAGAGAAACGATTATTCCTAAAGCCGCAATTAAAATCACCCTCCTCCCCACCTCCTGACAACTTTCTTTGAAACGGTGAGACTGGAAAAAAGATGAGAGCTTCCACCTTGCTAAGGAAGAGTTAATGATAGGTAGCCCTACCTGTATTTCTTTCTACCAGTTACCTAAACATAAGAGCAACAACTGTAGTAGTTGTATCCTACTGTCATTGTAGCCTCTCAGCAGAGCCTTCAAATTGTGTGTGTGTGTTGTGTTGTGTTTTCTCTTGCCCTGGACAACTAAAACGCAAGAGTTACTTTTGACAAAGGATCCTATTCATTTTGGCTCAATATAAGCCTATAAGATAGCCCAACACTCTCCCTCTTACAAACATAAGGCAAACAACTGAGTATCTAGGTGCATCCCTGATCCCACAAAAATCCCCAATCCAATCTGTTGATAACTATGACAACACATTAAGCATAAGTAATAGTGTACACCCTGAAGGCAGGGGTTTGATTTTTATTGCTAGGTTTACGTCTGCTAGTTTATAAGGATGCCCTAAATGCCACATCCCAATTAAAACCCATTCAGTTTCCAGAGGCAAAGGTTGTTCTTGGTGCCCAATGCTTGAGCCAACTGAACCACCCAGGACTGCTTTGCCTAGCTCACCTAGTAATGCTCTTTCAGAATTGTTACATGGATGTGCAAAGGTAAGGATGCTCAGAAATTCCCATCTAACAGAATTGTTTTATTTTCAGGTATTTCTGGTAACCCCCAAAGCTCATTGTCTTTCCAGTTCCATTTGTCCCAAAAGAATTGAACCTGTGGATCAATTGTGGTGGAGTCAAGTACTGAATGAGGCAAAATGAAACAGAAGTAAGTGTAAAGGCAAGAGTTGTTTTTTTGTTTTTTTTTTTCCTTTACCAGCATCGGACCCTTTTATGAGATAACGCAGAAAGCACAGATTATATTGTTGAAGCTGGAGTGTTTAATGGCCTCCATTTTCTTAAGAGCATTGTCCCCGTAAACATAGATGACAACTGTCCCAGTCAGAGGAAGCGATTCTGCCCAAAGTTTCTAGCATAAACATTTGCTGAAGCTCTACTGTGTGCCAGGCACCACGGTGATGCCGGGGATATAAAGACAAGAGTCAGGCTTAAAAGTTTTACAGATTCTTACCAAAAAAGGGTACACCCTAGCCAAAGTTCAAGCTGTAAACATGTAACTACAATACAAACGGTTACGTGCTATGGATGCAGAATGGATTCATTTCTTGGGGGTAAGGGTTACGGATGACAGAGGTAAAGGAGGTTTTTAGTTAGAAGATGAGATTTTCAAGTCCTCATAAACCCAGCAGAGCAGATCCAGCCATACAAATCAAACCCTGTATTCAGGGTCCATTCTATTGCACAACTAGGGTAATTCAAGCAATTACTAGAGTTATCATGATCCAATACATAAGTTCATTTAAGGACCCCAACTATGTAAGCAGGACTATTTTTTGGCTGCCTCTAGCTAGCATGTTTATGAAAAACAGGTTAAGTTACTGGCTCCAAATTACTTTTTAATAAAAAAAGCAAACAAAAAAAGCTTAAGCTTTTAAGATTTTTTTTTTTTAAAGCTGGAAAATAATTTCCCTGTCAAAAGCATGCATGATTAATTATTTACCTGATATAAGCTTGGGTATCTGTTATTATCACATGACATTTCTTAACAACTTATAATTATCCTAAAGATTCTTTTGGAACGGATATGCCCTCTCCCTTCTCCTAGTCCCTTTATAAAAATCCTTGTGTCATTTCTGGAAAATTTTAGACTACAGCTATCAATGGGCCATTCAAACACAGAATCATTGTCAAGCCCTCCACATGAAATACTGATGGTATTACCATCAAAAAGAATCACTCACTTCTACAAAGTAGCTGGTGCAAATACTGTACTCCAGCAGCCTACTTGGGACAAACATTAGGAGGCAGACCCTATCAGGGTGATCAGATCCATCACTAGGACTGAACCAACCAATCAAGTCCATAGAACCCTAAGTACCATCACTTACACCACTTATTGGCACAAGAGAAAATACAAGCAAAGGTCTGGAACAGAAAGTATGACACAACCAGGTACTCCAAAATCGTGGTTCTTAAATTTTCCAGATCCAGAGCATAGACGTCACCTGTTCCAAACCCTTTGTTTGACAGATAAGCAAAGTAGAGGTAAAGAGAGGATCAAATGAATTAATGCAAAAACACAGGATGGTTGGTTGGTTTTTCTACTATGGTCTACCACATCCTTTTATTCTGCTGAGGTTCAGGAAAGGGCACCAATGGAAACCTCAACCCAAAACGACTTCTCTTTGACAGTTTTAAATCTGGGGAGAAGGCCCATAATACAGTTCCCACCCTCTCTTTCCAGTAATGTCTAGCATCAGACCTGACCTAAGCCTACAAAGCTAGTTCAACATTCAGGTCTTCAAATAAGGCCAAGAAAGAATGCAATTATTATCACAAATATAGACTGTTTGGGATCTGAAGCAATGAAGCTCATAATAGTACTATTTACAATTAAAAACTTGGTTTCACAAACCTGTAACAGGGACCAGGTGAATGTGCCAGGAATTCTGTAAACCATGGCTTAGCTTATATCAACTTTTTTGTAGACAAAGCAAGTAAACATTGCTCAGGAAACCAATTCCTATATTCCAATTAAGCATAAGGTAATTAACTTTGTCTTAAAAGAGAAACAGAAAGGAGTCCAAAGCTTCATTCGGCATCCCACATGACTTAAATGTGCTTTTCTAGAGAAAACCCTGCACCCTAGAAAGGCAATCAAGATCTACATAGTTAAATTCATATTCACAGAAATGTGTGTCAACATACATCTGCAAAAGGATTATCCTTAATCTTCCTGGCTCCTTGAGTAGGAATAAAATGCCCAGGCTGTGGCTCAAAAAATCTAATTTATGAGGAGGTTAAACACCTCAGAGATAACCCAATTAATGTAAAGTTTTACAAACTTTCCTTTCTGGTCTTTCTCATTCAGTCAGTCATCTATTGTATTTAAATATGTAATGGGCCCTTAGAATGTACTTGGGGACCCAATACGGAATAAGACACTTGTGATTCCTGCACCCAAGAGCCTAGCTGGGGCTGCAGGAATGTTTTAAGATGCCTGTCTAACTTCTAATGTTTTAAGACATAATGCCTGCCCTCTAGGAGTTTACAATCTCCTTGGGCACAAAGAGAATCTGTGTTTAATGATAAAATTAAACAGAAGTAGAGGGCCAGAAGGCAAAAAACAATGTGAGTTCCGGGAACTGAAAGGAAGAATTTCCTGAAGTCTAAAGGGACCCAGACACCAGAAGAAGAGAGTGAAGGCTATCTTTACCAGTGATGGGTCGCAGAAATGCACACTGAGATACGGCTCTTCTTCGACATGCTGAACTAAAGAAGCAAAGTCTCAAGGTCTCTGACTTCTCAATCTTTTGTCTCTCCCAAAGCACAGGATGGGGCTGTTCTCTTAAGTTCCCTGATCTACCTGGAAAGGGGACCCCAAAGAGGAATACAATTGCCTTCCTTCCCCCTCCCTGAAGACTGAGAGTGTAACCACACCTAGACAGACATTTTTACAAGGTAATGTCTGCCCCTGGGGCTCATTCAAATTCCAAAGAGAATCATTTACAAGTTAATTTCTGTCTCTGGGGTCCCTTCATTTCCCCTGAATATCATTTTCTCCTACACTCCCCTCTCCTTTCTTCCCAATGAAGAATGCATTTAAGTACCAACCATCTGGCCTTTTCCCAAGATACTCGGGAGACTGAGACAGGATCCACTCAGGAGGATTGCCTGAGCCCAGCAGTTCGAAACTAGCCTGGGCAACATACCAAGACCCTATCTCTTAAAAAAGAAGAAAGGAATATGGATGGCATAAACCAGCGCAAGAGGGTATCGATTTCACATAGGGTGGAAAGCTGGGAGTGGGGTTCTAGAATGAGTAACAGTGAGCTACATTCATGCTAGACCAGGGTCTATGCAAGGAGCCTTCAGCTGGTAGGTGGGGAGACAAGACAGATTTGGGTGGGGAGACAGTGGGTACAGGAAATTCAAGAGCCTGTTGAAATTCTGGGGTCAGATGAGGGTGAAACAAATGATAAAGAGAACATTTAAGTAGAAAAAAAAATTAGCAGAATTTGGTCACTGATAAGAGATTTCAAGGTTGTGAGCTTAGGCCAGTATATCAACGATAGAGTCCAGAATGCAGATTGGCTTTGAAAAACCAATGTGCTCTGATGGGAGGCTTTCCCAATGCGCATATCTGGCGGAAGTTGAAACATGGGGCAAAAAAGAAAAAGCAGCTTAGGGGAAAAGTGGGTCCAGACAGAACCTATCTCTGTGGCCGTGATGGATAAGGCCTTGAGGATGAGTTCTCTGAGAACTCCCACCCCTTGCAGAAGGGAAGCAGCCAAGAATACTGCTCCAAAAATTTGGAAGAGGGTCCAAGTAGACAGGAAAGATTCTTTAAGGGAGAAAATAATGCTTGAGCTGAATACAAATGGTCTGGTCTGCTGAAAGAAAGGGAAAGGGTTTTCCAGGCCAGGCAGGACACAGTAGGGACAAAGGAATAAAACTCCAAAGGATAGGCTGCCCCACCGCTGTTGTCTCTGTACTAGAAAACCATACTTACATATTAATGGTGGACATTTAATAAACAGTCAACTATATAGTTACACAGTCCACATAGTTACAAATATATGAAGCTGCCCCTTAAATTATACTTTGCTTTTCACACTCCAGTTATTTTCATAATTAAATAATTTTCCAATAAAAAAACAAGGTACATGAGGAAAAGCAAGGGTATCAGATCTCACCAAAACTTAGCAGTAGTCAATTCTGGTCCAATCTGAGATACCCTTGTCTCTGGTATTCGTGCACTAAAAACTGTTTCAAGTCAACAAATGCCAATATTAGAGCCACCCATTTTTCAAGGTTATAATTGCTACCTATAAAAAGATTTAGAGTTAGACTATCCCCAAACAGCAGGAGCCCTCGTGGCCTGTCTCTCCCTACATCCAAGAGCCACAGTGTTCTCCTGCCTCTATTTAGAGCGTCATGAATGTTAAATAGAAATGTGAAAAATTATTCCACAAAACGAAGCAAAGTAGACACCATCCCCCTGTAGACCCACACTCTGAAGTGGTTCACCACTCAATTTTGGCTTGCAAATGCATTCTTAAAAGTAAACTCCTTGTTTGTCATCTGAACCCCCAAACATCCTAATTACATATTTGTATAACACTTGGATAAAGGAAAAAAGAACTCAAGCTGTTTTTTAAGGCAACAGCTTTTGCTGTGGAAAAATCATACAGCAATTCTATCAAATCAGTACTTCAGTTGCTCAGCATCATGTTATCTCAGACAGAAGCAAAAATATTTTTCTCTCAGTAAACATGTACAATGAGGTAAGAAGTTCTTGCAGCTGAACCCAGCAAAATGACTTATTTGAATGAAAGTCTGAATTGGAGATTATTTTTAAATTAATGAAGTTTTTCTGTTTGGAAGGACTTGTAATAACAACGAACAGTGTATCTTAAGAAGCCCTCAGGGACTTTTTTTTAATGATTTAGAATAATGTGCAATTAGGCCAACAATTGTAACTAAGTACTTGGAAGTAGTTGTTCTCAAATAGTTCAAATAGCATCAAGTTCACGTGAGGGATTAACTGAACTGGTCAACTTTACAAGGCACTGGGATAGTAAGATGAACAGATGCACTATATGGTACATATTAGGCATTCCCTAGGTTAAAAAAAAAACAACCCAAAAACTCTAAAATAGAGGAAAAAAATGGTAAGCAAATATATTAGGATAAATATGTATTAGAAAAATATTCACTTCAGGATTCCTTTAAATAGTAGGTCCTATTCATGCCTCTAAGTGTTTCTTCACAGATCCTTAATTTCTTGGCAGAGAAGTTAGGGTGCAGAGACCACATGGCCAGAGTTCACGAGTTGGAGATCAATGGGAATGCGATTAGAGGGGCTTCGAAAAGTGTGTGCGCCTTTCAGAGCATTCGGACTACCCCTTTTCTCTCCCCATGCTCTCCTGAGGCCACTCCAACTCCCTGTTTGAATCCAAACAGAACTATAAGAAGTCAGGTCCACAAATGAGTTGTTTTACCTTGCTCTGCCCTCCATGTGCAGCCAATGGCCAACCCACCCACTGACAGTCACAGGGTCTGGTGTCTCATACAAGTGGCCAGATAGCCCATGGCAGCTCTTTGTGGGTGTCTGGCTGGAGCCAAACTAACTGCAAACCAAAGAAAAGTTCCTAAAAGCTCCCCCTGAAGCCTCAGGTCTGATTGTGAGAAGTTTAGCCTAAGTATTTAGGGTACTGGGATGACATTAGAACTAACTCGTTTCTAAAGAAATGAGTAAAAACTGGGCAGTCTTGGTTATACAAAACCACCGGTGGAGTGATTGCTCTAAAAGATACACCGGATCAGGGGCTGAATGTGATATTTCTCCCAAGTGTCTTGCTTTCTCAGATCATCTCCTCACCCCCAAATTTTGGAGGCTTCCTACCAATAGGGACTCAATATCTGACTGAACACTGAGCTTTCAGCACGTGGGACCGGGGAGGAGGTTTCAGGGAGAAAGCATTTCTCTTCAACCCTCACTCTCCAGGTACAATACCACAGTAAGAAATCTTGCCCTCTGATTAACTAGCAGTTTTAAAAACCACATTTAATCAGCTAAGTGAGTGTCAGTTTAAAAAGCTACTTACAAAAGAAAGAGTAAATGGCCTTTTGCACCAATTCACAGCATCTCCAAGTGCCTTGGTTTACCAAGCCTGAGGGTTTCCTAGATCTCTCCTTAGAAACATTAGAATGAAATCTAATCCTGGCTCTTTTCCCATAACTACTTCCTTTTTGGTTCATTAGGAACGTAAAACATCACTTAAATGGAACAAAGCAACCTGGACTAAAGGGGTCTTGATGGTATATATTCCAATCCCATGAGAACAAGGTTATGGCCATGATGCAAGATTCCTCCACAGGTTCTAAAGGAAACTAAAGATGCCCACTCAATGGCTTCTGCCTGTTTTCCAAGAGCCTTTTGCTCTCAAACTTCTAAACACGAATATGAAAGTGACAACATGACACTTCCATTTTCACGTTTATTTGCTATTCATGCTCTGATTTGGGGCCTGGGGCAAGAAGGAAGGGATTAGACTGAAAATGTTTAGCCAACCAGCCTCTAAACAGAAATACAGTTTCTTCTCAGTACTCAAATCCAAATCTTAGTAACAGCAATTACATTTTAAAATAAACTATTTCCTTGTGCTTGCTTCTAAGGAGAGTGCTTAGTGGGATACGAAAGGGGTCTAACGGTAGACAGCCGTATGACCAGACCAATTATAAACCCCACAGACGTTCACACGTCAGAGAGCGAACTGCTCTACGAGTAGCTCTTAATATTTTATTGCCCATTCAGGCGCTTAGGCACTTTTGAGATATACTTGTCAGCAACAAAATACAGCACTTCCTTCTGTCTTTATCACATTGGTTGCCAGACAACTGCACAGAGCTAAAGTGGGTAATGTTAATGTAAACATTTCCCTAAAACATTTATATATGTCATTGATAAACAATAGAAAATTTAAAAGAGATACAAATGTACTCCTGGAACCTTAAATCTTCCTCCCACTGAGGCCTTAAGAACTTAAAATCTTCATACACCTGGCAGAGAAGGGGGAAAACAAATTCCAAAGGAAGTCTAGATTTATAGCCTAAATATGTCTTCCTCTAGAATATTTAATACACTTAAGCTTTAGTCATTCTATACACTCTGAAAATGCTCTCCAACGATAAATTACAGTAGTTGCATCTTTCATTGCAGCTCCCATAAATATCATTTTGCTTTCAGGAAACCAATTACAGAATAGTAAATCACTTCTACATTGCTTTCCAAAAATCTTTAATTTAAGTTGCAACATGGACAGTGCATAGAATCACAAGAAAAATACGGCTTATATATTTTAGCATTCAGCCTTCCACATTGAACAAGTTAAATCCCTGAAGAAGGTGCTATGATTTGTTTGATTTTTAAATATTTTGCTTATTTCAGTGTATGCACATAAGTATCAGGTACAGCATCCTGCAACATGGACGTATCCAGAATTGGGATAGGGATTTGGGGCTGAGGGCCAACGAGGTCACACGGCTGGTAACACGGGAGAATCTGCCCAAATCCCACACCCTTACAGTTGGCCCTCCTTAACTGTGGGCTCCACATATGTGAATTCAACCAACTGTAGATAGAAAATATTTGGGGAAAAAAATGGATGTTTGCATCTGTACTGAACATGTACATACCTTTTTTTATTGTCATTATTCCCTAAACAATACAGTACAACTATCTATTCGGCATTTACATTGTATTAGGTGCTACAAGTAATATAGAAATGGTCTAAAGCAGCTGTCCCAAACTTTTTGGCACCAGGGACTGTTTTTATGGAAGACAATTTCTCCATAAACTGGGCAGGAGGGAGGGGGGATGGTTTCGGGATGATTCAAGTGCATTACATTTATTGTGCACTTTATTTCTACTATTATTACATTGTAATATATAATGAAATAATTATACAACTCACCATAGGTTGGGGACCCCCGTTTTAAAGTATATGAAAGGATGGGTGTGGATTATATTCAAATACTAAGCCATTTTATATAAGGAACTTGAGCATCCCCAGGTTTTGGTATCTGCTGGAAGGTCCTGGAACCAATCCCCCATGGTATATGGTACTGCTACGATGTATTCCAGGCTATGCTAAGTTTGTGAAATTAAAGGACAAAACAACATAGTGCAGGCTCAAGTCTTAAGAGATTGACTGCAAACCACAATTGCAACGAGGTGCTTAGAAAAAAATAGATCTTAGCTAGGGAGTGATGGATCAAGGAGGAAGCGTGGGAAGGAACTCCAACCCAGTGGGAGAGGCATGAGTACCAGCATGAAAGTGGAAGACAAGGACCTTCAGGAAACCAGTCTAGTGGCCTCTGCCCCTGAAGAGCAGCAAAAGATAAGCTGAGGTATCTACTGATGGGAAAAGTTGAGGCTAAACATTAGGACTTCACATCATGGACAATAGGGAGCCATTAGGAATTATTGTGAACGGGTGAATGTCTTAACCAACGCAGTACCTTAGAGAAAACAGCCTGGCAGTAATTTACAGGCTGGGGACTGTAAGGTGAGACTACCCAGGAGGCTGCACTGGGGTATAGGCACCAGGACTGGAAGAGCAAAGGGAAACCCAAGAGGCATTTCCAGAAGAGTGAAGAAGACAGGGAGGAAAATTCCTCCTCAGTCCTGCCTAATTATGAGAGCCACCTGATACTGATCAGCAAGCGGGGAGAGAAAGCAGGTGGGTGTGCACACAGGTATGCACATTTGTGTTCCTCCATCTGGGGGGAACCGGCAGCTCTGACTATCAATATTTTTCACTCCTAAATGGGCTGCAGTCAACTAGTCAGCCCCGAGAATCACCACAATACTCTCACGCTTCTTTTCCTAGTTCCGCATGGTGGCTATGCAAAAAACATGTTTTTAATGAAAAGATCTATTCTCATTTCAGTTTTGTTTGAACCGCATCATTCACAAAATGACTGCTAAGAAATCAATACAATTCCAAAAATAATGTTTCTTAATTTTAGGATGTTTTGTCTTTTTTCCCCTTCGTCCCCCTCCTCCCTCCCTCTCTCTCTCTCTCTCTCTCAGAATATGCCTGAAAATGGTAGTTAACCAAATTTTTTGTTTGTGTGGTGGTTGTCTTGTTTACGTCAAGGTGAGAAACATTTTCTGGAAGGGTTGTAACTACTAGATCACAAACAGAAAATGTGCGGTGGCTATGCAGAAACCCCTGTGATAACGAAACCAAGAAGTTACAGTTGTTAAGCTCCGTGAATGTAACGTTAGCTTAAAAATCTGATACCTGGAAAGGTGCCACAGGGCTCACAGATCAGCCCAGCTCAGCTTATAACCTCAACCAGAATCAAACAAGACCATATCCCCATTTCTCACTCAAAAAGAAATGGTTTTGGCCATACTGGTAGGGCAAAACCAGAAAATAAGCTTTGAATTAGTCTTAATACTTTGCAAAAACCTACTAACTTGTTAAGATGCATCCTCCATGTACAACTAAGCCTGGTATAATAACTGTTTTGCATCTGTTCTCTAGCAGTCTGCTGCTGATTGGTAGTGAGAGGGGAAGGGGAGAACAGCTTAAGCCATTACTCTTATTTTGTGGGTATTTGAAGTAGCTGCCAGGCACATGACACCCACTGTTCCAATTGACTCAGAGTGACATCACTTCATTATTCAACTTTGTTTGCATTTCAGCTTCCCCCTTTTCAGGGACTTCAGGACCTCACTCTGCCAAGTCACTTCAGAAGAGAAAGAGAGAGGAAGAAGCATGTCGTATGTAGTCATGAAGTGTCAAATGTCCTTTGTGTTCTTAGCCCAGTTTATGAACAGAGACCTGGTGAAATAAAGGTTTCAATCAGTACCACAAGGGTGAATTACTTTCCTCTCGGCATGAGGAGGAAGAGGAGCAAAAGGTGGCTGCTAAGCCCTGAGTAAGTTAAAACTGATGGACTTCAACAAAAATCTTCAAAGTTTGTTTTCAAGTGGGAAAACCAGCAAATGGGAACCACATGCAATACAATGGTGGAACCTCATTTAAATCATTCACGCTTCTAAAACTCATAGAATGTTTCTAATTTAGTCAAACACTACCCCGTCTCTCCAAGATAATTAGTTTTAATTTATTTCACCTAACTCAACTATTTTTATATTGAGCAATGTGACCACCAGAATTTGGAGCAATTTCTTTCTGCTTTCAAAGTAAAAGTTTATTCTGTCTTGTTCCATCTTCCATATAGTGAGTTACCAGAGAAGTCACAAAATGTGGAGTTCAAGCATGATTAAATCTTGTATGTTCAGCTCAAGGGAAAAAGCCTTCTCATAGAAAAAGGAATGAATGAATGAGTGAATGAACGAATGTCAGGCTTTATTAACCCAACCAGTGGAGCCCAGAGGCTCACCCTTATGAAATTAAACCAGCTTCCACTACCAATGGGTCAAACTGCATTTTAAATTCCAAGTTAGGCTCAATCTTTCACATGGGGATCTTGTAAGACAGGAACTTCTATCATGCTAGAACTTTATCCTGTAGCAAATGTAGTGACTGACATTAACCAAACACACAAAGCCACCTCAAGCCTAAAAAATGCCTATTACCCCAAGTCCTGTACTCACTTGCTCCCTGCCAGACAACACCAAGTGTACACACTCACAGGAGCTGGGTCTGGGCCTGCAAGGCAGGGCAGAACCGTGCACCACACAAGATGACTTGCAAACCTGCAGGAAGGCCGTGCCTCAGGGTGGCTTGCTCTCAGGAGCACTCACTGTATGACTATTTGAGGGTGGCTCAAAGGCTTTCAACAGTCCCTGCAGAGACAAAGGAAAGTTTCCACCTTTCTGAAGGCCTGACATCTCTTTGCTTGTAATCTCACTGATTTGCTCTGCCTAGACTTGCCAGTCAATTATTATTTATCATTTATAGAGTGGCTCATACTGGCAACAGACTCTGCAAATATTTTTAGCACTTCATAAACCCTCTGTGGTATGACCACCTGTGGAGGGGAAAAGGGAAATGAGCTGGCCTGGAGTTGGAACTCAGAAGCCATCACGAATATAAATGTGCATAAGTGTGCATGCATGTGCACAAGCATACACATGTATCCCTCTGTGTGCTGGGCTAGCAGCTAATTCCCTCTTACCTATGACACTTCAGTCTTGGCTCCCAGGTATCCTATACAGCAGCGGTCCTCAACCTTTTTGGCACCGGGGACTGTTTTCATGGAAGACAATTTTCCCACCAATGGGATAGTCTGGGGATGATTCAAGCACATTACATTTACTGTGTACTTTATTTCTGTTATTATTACATTGTAATATATAATGAAATAATTATACGACTCACCATAGGTTGGGGACCCCTACTACAGTTATCCTTGCAGATATCAAATCAAGCAAATTTGATCATTTCAGGAATGGGCTAGAGGTTTCAGGTAGAGTTTCATGAAGAAAGCAATCCCATTCCCATCACTAATGAAAGAAAGTTACATCTCATTTCTCTGCCTTAGTTTCATCCTGTGTGGAAGAGAAATCCTACTGGATGTAAAAACGATTGATGCATTTTAGAGTATGACACACATCGAACACCTCCATTACCCACAACTCAACTAGCTGGAAAGCCACCTTTTCCCCTTCTCCTCCCTTCCAAAATGGTTACAAACCCAAAATCCAGAAAAAAGGGACCATAGTCACCCCATGTGTTCAAGATTTTGTTCTACTCATCTAAATTCACAGTCTACTTAATATCAACTTATATATACTTTTGGCAAGATTAAATAGTTTCAAACCCAAAGTAGATCACGAGCAGCCAATTCTAGGGAGTAGGGCTAGAGATAGTGATGATGAAATTCAGTAAAAACAAAAAATAACATGAAGAATGTAAAAAAAAAAAAAAAAAACAACTGTATAAAGTCAACAGAGGAACTGAAAACCCAGGAGCTCACAGGCCATTTCAATTCTCATCCCTGAAGTTGTTCTACACACATTCTTGGGGGATTGAGATTTCTCCTTAATAATTTATTTTGTTTTTCTTTATTTTGAGTATGATCTATTTGTCTATCCATCTTTTAGTTCATCTACTTAACATTCTTATAACTTACAGCTGCCAAGTGATTTTAGCATCAGCATTTACCTAAAAAACACACTGGAAGCGACCTGCACATTTAACATATAAACATGTGTTATTCACCAAGTGAAGACCAAATTATGTTGTGCTACTCTCTGAACTGAGGCCTTACAACACTTAAAGAGAAAAATCAATTGTAATGTCAAAGAGAGGCATTCTATAATGCAAAGCTACTCATGCCTTCGAAGTCAGTTTATTCACATTTTGAGCAGTAATTTAGTTTCAGCAAAATATTACCCATGCCATTAAATTAATATTTGGGTTAGAATTTTTTGTTTTATATGCATTTAATTAATTCATTTAATTTATAGTTGTAAAAGATCTGCAGGCATAAGAAGTTGATACCTATGTTTTATAAGGCTGTAGGTATTTAAGTATCTTTATACCAAAGTAATTTATAATGACACTGAGGGTCAGTGAATGTATTTTTTACCTTTAAAAGGGGACTCAATTACCTCAGATGAAAAGCACTGCCCTGCCCACCCGGGATCATCATTATCTCATCATAGAATGAAGCTACTTTCACAGTGATGACCCTGAGTATTAAGAAAAAGTTGGATTATGTTCATTATATTCTCTTTAATGCAAGCAATGGTGAAATGTCCTTTAGAAATATTTCCTTTAAAAAAGATTATTTAAATCGTGTTGCTTAAAAAAGATGGCTCTTTCACCAGCCAGATTAACTCAGTTATCATTTCAACTAAAGTTTTTCTTCACATTCTTTCTTGGAATGTTCGGCTGCTTAGGACGTATTTGTGTGAGATAAAAACACCTATGTGTATGTCTCTTGAAGACCGGAGAGAGGGAGGAAAGTGAGAATTACACATACATGAAAGTAGTTTCTGGCCGGGCGCGGTGGCTCACGCCTGTAATCCTAGCACTCTGGGAGGCCGAGGCGGGTGGATCGCTCAAGGTCAGGAGTTCGAGACCAGCCTGAGCAAGAGCGAGACCCCGTCTCTACTAAAAATAGAAAGAAATTATATGGACAACTAAAAATATATATATAGAAAAATTAGCCGGGCATAGTGGCGCATGCCTGTAGTCCCAGCTACTCGGGAGGCTGAGGCAGTAGGATCGCTTGAGCCCAGGAGTTTGAGGTTGCTGTGAGCTAGGCTGACGCCACGGCACTCACTCTAGCCTGGGCAACAAAGTGAGACTCTGTCTCAAAAAAAAAAAAAAAAAAAAAAAAAAAAAAAAAGAAAGTAGTTTCAGCAATTCCCCAAACAGGGCCGAACTCTGCAGTCTCAGTTTGGGGTACGGGAACTCACTGTCTGTGAAGCACGAGTGAGCGTGAGCCCCAGCCACGCCCTGAACAGCATACAAATCAAGGAACTGCACCCCTAGATCAGTGGTTCTTGTCAAAGTGTGGTCTGTGGACCCCCGGGGGTTCAGGGCCCATTCAGAGGGTCTTGAGATTAAACTATTAATATTTTCATGACACTACTAAGACATTATTTGCCCTTTTAACTCTCACTGTTTCATGAGTGTACAGTGGAGTTTTCCAGAAGCTGTGTGACACTGGCAGCAGGCTGAATGCAGAAGCAGATAGGACAATCCAGCTGCCTTCTATTAAGCCAGACATTAAAGACATTTTAGAACAATGCCACTCTAATCATACTCTGGGGACAGTGGGGCGGGGGATAGCTTTTTTCACCCCCCCAAAAATGTTAACATGTATTAGGTTTATTGCTTATAAATGAATACATCTTATTAAAATTAATATTAATTTTTCATATAGCAAATATCAATGGATAGAACCCACATAAATGAAAGCTCGCTGGGGTTTGTCTTGATCTGTATGGGCTACTATAACAAAATACCATAAACTGGGGAGCTTTGAAGCAACAGAGATTTATTTCTCATAGTTATGGAGTCTGGGAATTCCAGGATCAAGGTGCTGGCAGACTCAGTGTCTTGTGCAGGCCCCACTGTCTGGGTCACAGATGGCACCTTAAAGCTATGTCCTCACATGTTCGAAGGGGCCAAGGCAGCTCTCTGGGGTCTCTTTTATAAAGGTATTATCCCATTCATGCGGGTCCCACCCTCATGATCTAATCACCTCCCAAAGGACCCATCTCCTAATACCATCCCATAAGTGATTAGGTTTCAACACACAGATTATAGGGAGACACAAACATGCAGACCATGGCAGGGTTCTCAATTTTTAACAGTGGAAAGAGGGCCCAGACCACTGAGTCTGAAAACCCCTAGACGATCTCATCCTTCCTAACAGGGCAGCTATAAGCAGATGAGTCTCAAATGTTTGTCTCCATCCCTGGCCTGTCTGCTGAGCCCTACACTGCTACATTCAACTCCCTTTTAGCTCTCCCACTAGATGTCTAGGAGGCATTTCAGATGTAACAGATGCAAGCCAGAGCTCCTGCTCCATCTGCCTTTTTCACCACACACCTCCCAAACAATGCTGCTCCTCCCTCCCACTCCTTCCAACTCAGGAACCGGCACCTCCACCCTCTGTTCTGTCCAAGCCAAAACATCTCAGCGTCCTCTTTCACTCTCCCCATCCCCTCCGTTCCCCACATGCTATATTTTACAAGTCTCCAAATATTCCTAAATCTATCCACTACCAATTGCTATCACTCCCATCTAGTGGTTCTCAATAGGGGATCCTCCAGTGGTCTCCCCAGGGGACATATTTGGCAATGCCCAGATAAATTTTTGATTGTCATTACTGGGGCTGGAGTGGGTGTGCCACCAGCATGTAGAGGATAGAGACTAGGCGTGCTCCTGAACATCCTACAATGCACAGGACAGCTCCCCCCACAACCAAGAATTATCCAACCCAAAATGTCAATAGTACTGATGTTGAGAAACCCAGGACAAGCTACCAACAACTCTCAGATTATCCCAACAGCTTCCTAAGCGGTCTCTCTGCTTTCCACTCTTGCTTCTCCTTGCTCTGCCTCAGTACGCTCTCCACTCCCCAGCTAGAGCGACGGTTGCACATAGAAATCAGAGTGTGCCATCGCTGTGCTTCTCATCCATCCCTGGCTTCCACTGCACATTGGGTAAATTCTCACTCCTGCCACAGCCACTAGGTTCTCCCTGCTCTGGTTCTTGCCTATCTACCACTCTCACCCACCTTATAACTCAGTGCTATGGACTGAATTGTGTCCCTCCCTCCCCAAATTTCATATACTGGAGCCCTAACCCTTCACCCGCCACGTGACTGTGATGGAGATGGGACCTTTAAGGAGATAATGAAGGTTAAATGAGGTAGAAAAGGTGAGGCCAAGGAATAATAGGACTAGTGTCCTTAATTACTGAAGGGACACCAGAGTTTGCTCTCTCCCTCCACCCTGCAGAGACACAGCAAGAAGGCGGCTGGCTGTCTGCAGGCCAGGAAGAGCACCCTCACCAGAACCAGACCTTGCTGGCCCACTGATCTTAGACCTTCTGGCCTCCAGAGCTGTGAGAAAATAAATGTCTGTTGTTTAAGCCACTTAGGCTATGGTATTTTGTTATGGCAGACTGAATTGACTAATCAATACTCTCAGATTCCCTAATCTGCCAAGTTCTGGCCTCACCCACCTCACAGAATTTTGTTCTTGCTCTTTCCCCTCAACTGCTCAAGGCTGACCCTTCAAGTGTGCTTAGTCTAAATTCTACCTTCTCAGAGAGGCACTCCCCAACAACCCAGTACCCCTCAACCGCACACAGTCCCACCCAGCACTCCTGCGTTTTGATGACAGTCTCCTGTTTTTTTTCTTCTTAGGTACTCATCACTAGCTCACTCTCTCTATTTATTGTCTGTCCAACTGCTCTCACCCTGGTGTAGAATGAAGAAATCTTTTCTGTCTTGATCACTGCTGGGTCAGGACAGAACACTATAGGTGCTTAATATTTGTTAAATTAATAAATAAGTGAATGAACCTGCCTTTTTGAGGATCTCAGGTTTGCACAACTGGGCATCTGCAGCCACTCTCTGAGCCAGTTAGCATTCCTAGGAATGTGCCTTGTCTGACAACCCATCTCCTTCTCCCACCTCCCCAAAGAAAGCTGTCATGCTTGTGCCAATCTCAGAGTCCTCTGGGGACCACATGGGACAGGAAGGAGTCATTAGCTACCATATCCACAGTGAGTAGTTATTCATAATCCTACACTCCAGGGAGCATCAAGTCTCAAGGTTATAATGCAGGCCTGGGGAAAAAGTCATCCGGACACAAGGAAGCATGAGAAAGTCCCTAGTGTTTATTATCTGCAGCCACAGGGTGGGTAAGGATGTGATCGGGTCACTTCAATGAGACTCATGGGCAGCTTCTCAAAAGCCCAACTCTGAACTGCCCAAAGAAAACAAAGGCAAGACGTGGTGGCAAAGGAGGATGGGGTGGGCCGATGGGGAGCTGGGACTGATGTTTGTTCTTTCGACCGTCCTCGATACCGGCAGGTGCTCTGGAAATGCTAGCTCATCCTAAAGGGGTGTCTGGACACTTAGGGCAATGTGAGGAATGATGACTCCACGGAGGGAAAATATTTAACGGAGCAGGAAACTCCCACTTCCTGAGGCCTACTATGTGCAAAGAGCCACGCGGCTCTTGGAGTTACTGATGGGAATTTCAGGGAGACGCCTGATGAGGGCTGGCTGCTCAAATCTTAGGGAGACAGGCAAACAAGGGTGAGACCTGGGATTTGGGCCACTCTGAGAAGCTTCTGAGGGAGAAGAGAAGAGATGAAGTAGGCAAGACTGGGAAACTGGTCTCACCCCAGCCCTTTCTAATCATGACATGCCTGATACCAAAGGAGAAAGGGATCTCCTCTTTCAGGGACACACAGCTTGAGTGTGGATGAGTATTCAACTTCAGAAATGAACACTGAGAGGGAGAGGGGAATGCTGCCGACATCTTACCATTTTCACTTATAATTAGTTGGGAATCAACATAACAGATCCAGACCTCACCCCGGGTAAAGGCAGGGCGTAGGCAACAGTACCAAGAAAGCATCAGAAAGTACGAGGGACGGGAGGGCTATGACAGAACAGGCCACCCCACATCAACCTCAGGTAAAGTAAGACCACCTCTTCCATTGTTCCTAGGACCAAAGCTGGAGATGCTTTGAATTTCTCTGCCCCAAACACTCCAACACGCAGTCACACAAAGCTCTGTACTTTGGAGTAGACAGGCCCTGTCCTCCACACTCAGAGACTTGGAGTGGATGGGACGAGAGGTGAGTCCAGCCTGCCTTCCTCCCTCCCTCACCCCTCACACCCAACCTCTTCCAAAAACATCAAATATTTTCTTCTATAAATAATTGCAATAGGATGCCATAGCTTTTCCCAAACAAACAATAGCCTGATTGTACCCTGTTTGCCATGGGCCCAGCCCAGTACGCACAAAGGCCTGCTTTCACAGGCCGCCCCACTGCAGAAGGATGGGTATGCTTCCCCCTCCTCATTTCCCAACAGCTTTACTCTGGCAATTCCATCAGGAAAGGAGCAACAGGAAGGGGCTGTTACCACAAGGAAAAGGAACCACTCCCATTAAAAAGAACGGCCATTGTTCCCCAGATTTTCTGTTGCCTTTTGACCTCATCCAGAAGGTTCTCCTTTCACCAGAAGAGGGCTGGTTTGCTCCAAAATCCAAATGACACCATCTTATGCCGGTGATTCCTTTTGAACTTTTTAATTAAATTTCAGATATGATTTTAAATTGTAATAATTGACTCTGAAAATGTTCCTGTTTTTATATCTTATGTATCTTCACACCAGTTTCAGAATTACATAGAGTTAAAATGAGCAATATTTTTATGGTACTAATTATTTTTCCTGTTTTTTTTTTTAAAAAAGGCTGAACTAAAGCATAAAACTCATCATTATATAGCTCCTGCTTAAAAAACACATCATTTCGTGTTAAAAAAATTATATATATAATAAGTATTAAGTTTCCTTTCAGAATTTAAGCTTGATTTCCACCCACAGGTACAAGGAAGCATCCTAGCAAGTGCTCTCTTTCCTGTAATTCAGAATGGCCTTTCTCTCGGTCAGAGATACACTCACATTAGACACCAGGAGGTTTCTTCTCCCCCTAGTTTATGGTCTTCCTCCATTCGTTTCTCTTTCACTCTCCTAACTGAAATGGAGTTCCAAATGGCCAAGATACTAATAAGCTCTCTGAAAGCCATCTGGATAATGTATATATTTTTGTTTTTAAAACCATCTAAACCAACCATGTAAGGCTACAGAAAGCAGTGCTACATGAGGCATGAGAAAGACCTTCAGCTGCATGCTAAGTATTGTTCTGAAGTGGTTTATCATTCATGCCAGTAACAGTAATATACACTAAAACGTATCTTAAAGTTTAAGGTTGGTTTCTCCCCAGGATCTAGTGAGGTAAGCAATTCACAATCATGTGCTTCATCTGTTATGAAGCCCAACTAGGAGACACTGGTTATTAACCATCTCACATACTTCAGTTATCTCCCGATTTACAAAACATTCAAGAGATGCCTTTGCATTTGCTTGGGCTTTAGCACTGAAAGTAAAAAAAAAAACAACCACACATCAACTATGGTAGACCAGAATCTATTCTGGAACTCTGTTCCAATGGATTGAGCGATGTGCTCAAAAGTCATTGTAATTTCTTCAAGCAGAGACTTAGACAATATATATGTAAAATTCAAAGATAAAGTTGAGAGCAAGGTCAAATTAGTTAGATAGAATATGACATAAAAAGATCAAGTATGCAAGGATCGCCCAAATCTTATACAACAAAGATTTGAAAAGCTTTGCACAGAATAACAACGATGTAAGCACAATATGATGGTAACATGGCTCACAGCAGAAAGGGTGAGGGAGTTCAAGGAGCTTTGCTGGCTCCCGGCAATGAGTCAGCAGTCCGAGAGCTCCAGGGAAGATAATGCAACCTTCAGCTGCGTTCCAAAGCCATGGCACCCAAATCAAAGGCGGTAAACGGTCCTGCTATAATTTGTACTGGTCATATCCCTCAAGGATGACATTTTAAATCTCAGGGATGTGCTTTAGACAAGTGCGAAACTACACTTTATCGCGTGGAGACTAAAAACTCTGAAATAAAGAACAAGTAAAAGAACTAGCGATGTTTAATGTGGAGAAGAAAATACTCAGAGGGTACAGAATAGATATTCTCAAAATTCAAAAGGGTCATTACCTTGTAGAAATATTCGACTTATTTCCTATGGTTCACAGGATACAAACAGACCCAACACATACAAGTTATAGGGAATGAGAAATTTGTTTCTATAGAAGAAGAATTTTCTAACAGTGTAAGTTTTCTAAAATTGGAATGGAACAAGTTGCCTCATAAGATGATGAGTTTCTTGGACATGAAGATATTCTATTCTCACAAGTAGAAACTAGTCAGCCCTCCATGAAATACAACAGTGTTTAGCAAACTTTTCTGTAAAAAAGCTTGCAAGCCATGCTGTCTGTTGCAACTACTCAACTCTGCCACTACAGCATGAAAGGAGCCATAGACAATATGTAAGCAAATGAGTATGAATGTGTCTCAATAAAACTTTATTTACAATGACAGGTGTGGCAGGCCAGATTTGGCACCATGTGTCGTAGTTTGCCAACTCTTGAATTACACTTAAGAAAATCATTTAGAATCTGATTTTATAAGAAAGTTGCTCACCTGTTTATAAGGTATAAAGGGATGGCCATACACATATGTAAACATTCAATAAGTATTGCTTTCCTCAAGATCAATTTATCCAAAGGGACAAAAATAAAGCATTTTCATTTTTTTTTCACCTTAAAGTAGCAGCCCTTTAATTTGAGGGTGGTCTGGGGAATCTTATTTAAAATGTCAGTGCCAGCTTCACTAAGCATAGTAACCAGATAGACAAGTTCAAGCACAGATTTGATATAACACAGATACTAAGCAAAACATTAGCTCAGCTATTGACCCCCAGGAAAGCAGAGAGCAGTGCACCAGTTAAGTTCCTCGGGAATACAAGACGACCCTCCCCAGCCCCCATGCCTTCTGCCGTAAGGTTGGATAGTCTGGGCCCCACCTCCCGAGGCTGGGTGTGTAGCAGCCGTCACTCTAACCATCACAGTGGTACAGCATTGCTCCCGCGACCTACGTTCACTTGGCCCTTACAAAATTCCCCAAAGTGGGGATCCACTTGGGTCAGCTGTCCTTCAGTACGGACCACCCCTACTGAGCTCATGCTAAGCCTGTGGCTGTCCTGTACGCCCCTCTCCTTTTCCCACCTAGACCCCAGGGCAGGGGTAATGGGTTTTCACCACATTAATAGAACACAACATGTGGAACATAATTTTAACAACTAGGATGGAGAGTGGGAAGAACCACGTCCCTCCAAAGCAGCTGTGTGCCCTGCAGACACTCACTGAGGACTGTATGGACACTCTTGGATCTCACAGCACAACTCCTGTGCAGCATTTTACATTGGGAAATGGAAACCAACAAACATTTCCTTTAAGTGTTCCTCAAAATCCAAACTAGTCTTCTCTGGGGTTGAGTCCAGAAACTCTAAAACTGTTTGCACAGGATTTATAATCTAGTGTCTACTCAGCGGCTTTATAAAAACATGGAGGGAAAAAATGGCAGTTAAAGAGCCTGCTAATGCACTGCCAGTTCACTGCGGTGGTTCACGTTTCTTGCCTGGCAGGCCAGGCAAAGTTCCCAAAGCCCAAGCCCTGGCACCAGGCAGGCCTCTCGTGCCAGCAGGACTTGGGAGGCAGGAGAGCTCACGCTGACTCCATGGCTCCTCTCCCAGACTTACCTTAGCAGAAGCAGGCCCTTCCAGGAGCCCAAGATTCTGAGCGAACGGAGTCCAGTCTTGGTTCCCCAGGAAAGGTGAATCCAAGCTTCCAACAGGAGGTCCTCAAACCACTGGCGCCCTAAAGTACTACTGGCCAGGCCGGTGAGTCCCTGTGCCACCCCAAGGCTGCCTCCATCCCCAGCACATGCAGGGAAGATAGTCAGGGCAGGGGCGCCCCTGGAGTGTCAAAAGCCTTGGAATATGCACCCCCATCAGAGCTGTCTTTTCTATACCAGAACATCACAGCCATCTGGCACCTTGAGGGACTGGAACATTCGGGATAGGTAAGTGTCTTGTGCAGCTTCTTACTGTAACTGTAGATAAGAATCTTTTAAGAACATGCCTATCCTAGAGTCCCTCCATGTCCCTAGGTTCCACATGACTATAAGAACCTCAAGAGTGGGAACCATGTCATATTCATCACTGTGGCCCCAGCACAAAAAACCATAATGCCTACAGTGAGTTCTCAATGCATGTATATTAAATTTATCTGTCCCCATGTGCTATTGGTGACACAGGTACACACTGTAATCCCAGAGGTCTAAATAATCATTCTTATAACCACTGTTCTTGCAATGCAAAACCACTGCATAGCCAATATTAAAAGCCAAAGTAAAATAATTATTTGCAATTTATGCCAAAAATGGAAACATTTTTGAAGGAGGTAAAAATACTGACAAGGAAAATGGAAACCTTTCTTTAGGCTTTGGAATTAATAAAAAGTTATTTCACTGTAGTTGTTTCATTTGGTGGCTGATATTCCAATACCTTATTATTTTAAAATTATTTTTAAGATTAATATATCTTACACCACCAAATGTGACTTTACCTTCAGTTGTTCTTAGCTCCTAATGGAAAACACCCCAACTCCCATGCCAAGCTGTCCTGACCACCTTCCCTACACAACATATATTTGGTATCTTTGCTATCATAACTCTTAATACTGCATATAAATCGTACCTCAACCATCAAAAAATAATATTAGAACTGTTCTTAGAGAAATTTTCAATTATAAGGCAATACTTATAATGGGAGCTTGTGGATCAAATATTCTGACTAAATTCACAAATATGACTTTGCAAGGAAAGTTACTATTACACAGCTGCAGTTGTCTCCTCTGAACATACATTGTGTAAAATAGAAAATCCTACTATTAATAGAAAGAAAAAAGCAACAAAGAGACAGAGTGTGCATTAATGACAACAAAGATATTGATAAAAGCAAAGATGGCCCCCATGTATACAGACGGTATTTCACTACGGCCCAGAACCTGCAATAAACTTCTCAGGTGGATTAGCTCATTTAAACTCCACAACAATCCCTCAACTACTAATAATGCCATCTCGCAGAGGGGAAAACAGAGGCACAAATCTCAAAAAACGACAGAGCCAGGAGAGAACGCCATCTGGCTGCTGAGTTTATGCTTTGCTCCTTAGCCTATCTCAGAGAACGCATTCAAATCTAAAACTATGCTGGGAATCCAAATTTAACTCTAACAAGCACAATAAAACCAAAATGCCTCAGATATCACAAAGCAGTGCATTTATTGCATAATGTTACACAACAAGGAAAGTTTCTAGAAAGCTGCCTGAACTTACATGGTTACTACCAACATCCAAGCAAAAGGAAGTCCCAAGGGACAAAGAAGCTGTCCCATATGTACACAAGCTGGTTCATCTGCTAACACATCCAGGATGCAGCCTGTGCTCAATGTTCTACTTAGAGGAGTGTAAGCTTTATGATTAATATGTTTTCAGCTTCTAAAAACATGAAAACTACCTCTAAGTTATTTGCATTTATAAAAATCCCACCTGGCTACAAGAAACAAAGCATTTTATTGAGCAACTGTGAGCACAGGGCCATGTGTTGAAGAGGGCCCCGGGTGAGTAGGCAGCTCTGAATGCAATGCCTAGAGAATACATTATACATCACAAGTTATAAATTTTCCAATTTTCATGATGCTAACTATCATCATATCAGGTTTAGGGCCAGTTGTGCCCTAAAACTCTTACATCAATATTTTGTGGAAGCCTGGGCCTAATGCTGGTATGTACACACCCGTCTGTCTCTTACTACTGCCAGAGTGGACTTCACCGGCCACAGTGCTCCACCTGGCTTTCAACACGTGTCCACAGAAGGACTAGGGAAAAGAAATATCCCTGGCAGTCACTTTTCTTTTCACAGTGCTAAAAACATTGTGAGAGAATTTCCATAGGAGTCCTGGTAACACCTATTAGAAGGTGTTTATTTAATATTTATTTCCACAAATACCAGTTATAGAGAGGCTCCCACCACTCAAGCAGTGCTTTTAAATAGTTTTGTTGTTGTTGTTTTCTTTTAGCTTCTATCAAGAAATAGTTGAAAAGGAAGGGAGTGGAGGTACTTTAAGCCCAAAGACATCAGCAGAGGTGACACATGACAAGTGAGGCCCCCAAGTCAGGTTGCACATCTCACGACTTAGTGCACCCTAAGCAGGCTTAGCAGATGGACACGGTATTACAGCTGAATTCCTACCTTCTTAGAGACTTCTGAAAAGATGCTCCATGCCACCCTCCGTACCTGGCCCTGGTCATCTTTTCCATTTGGCTGTTGCTGAGTTATACCCTTCATATTACACCTGAGTAGTAAGTAAACTGCTTTCTGGAGTTTTGTGAGCCATTCCAGCAAGTTATCAAACCTGAAAAGGGGACACTGGCTACAATTCCACAATCTTGCTTGCAGGCAAGTCAGACAGAATTGTGGGCATCCAATACCTGCAATGGCACCTGCAGTAAGGGCAGACTCGTGGAACTGAGCCCTGAAACCTGTGGAGTCTGATGCTAATTCTGGGTGGTTAATGTCAGAATTGAACTGTAGGGCACTCAGTTGGTGTTTGGAAAGTTGGAGAACTGGTTGGTGATATGCGAAAAACTCACACATTTGGTGTCAGAAGTGTTATGAGTAGAAACAGTTCAGTGTTCTTTATGTGAGTTTACAAAAGAAATAATTTATGGCAATGACTTATCAGAACTACTTTGGGGTTTTCTGTTTTAGTTTCTTTTAAGGACCAAGATTAAAGATTTAATTAGTTAAACAAGACAACCAAAACAAATCCTTCCCTCCTGATCCTGCTTGAGTTATCACAGATTGATAACACAAAGGGCAACGGAAACAGACAAGCTGGCCTGCACTTCAGAGGTGCTGAGGGTGACAGTGGGCCAAGTGCTTCTGGGTGCCTGAATCACACAACACACACAAAGATACCTCATCAATATAGCGACAGCCTCTAGAAGGGACAACTATCACAATTATGAAAGCCCATTAAAATGCAGCGTGCCGTTGGAAAGTCTGGTCTTGTTACTCTGTCCCAACACAGGAGAGAACCAGCATACACTTCAGGGAAAACCATCCTAGAGAAACATTAGCTCTGTGAAATATGAGAAACATTTCATCCAAAGTGAAAAATAACTTTTGGGAAAGGGGAACAAGACCTATCGGAATTTTGTTTAACTTTTTGCTTAGCTTGCCAATGCTGGCAGCATAAAGTTTAAATGGGAATATCTTCAAATTAAATTTTACCTGTGTGTCTCTGCGATTCCCCCGTAATGCTCCAATAACATCTCAAGATTTAGATCATCTAAATTTAAACCTTAAATATAAAACCACCTCAAGAAGAGAATACCTTCGAATATAATGGCAATTTCAAATTTTGGCAAATTATCATCCCTCATTTCGTATCTGTGAGAATCTACCATTTCATTCATTCATTCATTCCAGACAGGATCTTATTCTGTTGCTCAGGCTGCAGTCCAGTGGCAGGATCACAGCTCACTGCAGCCACCAACTCCTGAGCTCAAAGAATCCTCCTGCCTCAGCCTCCTGAGTAGCTGGGACTACAGGTGCCCACCACCATGCCCAGCTAATTTTTAAATTTTTTCTGCTGAGATGGGGTCTTGCTATGTTGCCAAGGTGGTCTCGAACTCTTGGCCTCAAGTGATCCTCCTGCCATGACCTCCCAAAGTGCTGGGATTACAGGCGTGAGCCACCACACCCGGCCTCTCTTAAAGATTCTCTGCAGTTCACTGTATCTTCCAACAAATGGATTAGCAAGTGTTTTCTGAGTGTCAATGATGGCCTTAGCACTCTCCTTCCTGCCTAAAGAATCACAATTGCAATCAAACTCAAATGCAGTGTGTACACTGCCCTCTTCCCCCCCACCCATACCTCTACCTTACTTTCCCTGGAGTGCATGCTCGTTCTCCATATTCTCAAAGCTAAATCAATAAGCAAACTACTGTCTTTGTCTTAAGAAGAAAAGTCATGTGCTTATTTCTTCCCCTCCCCTTATGCTCCCTAAATTCCTTTGTCTCAGCCCCAAACCAGTCCTGGGAGCGCTGGATACATATAATGCTATTCAGAAGTGGAAGGCTGCCTTGCAAAATGAGTGGCATAATAATGCCCTAACTAGACATTTCATGGCATTCTAGAACTACAGAGAAGCAAAATTTTTTTTTCAAATTCCTCTAAATAAATAATAGTGTAATAAATATATGAAGTAGGCCATTCATTTCCTTAGTGTTCTTACATCCCATCCAATGATCATACATGAACACTGGTTAGCCCATGACTGCAGAATATAAATATAGTCACGTGCCACCTAACAATGCTTTGTTCAAAGAAGTACCGCATATATGATGGGAGTACCGTAAGATTATAATGGAGCTGAAAATCTCCTACTGTCTAGTGATGCTGTAGCCATCATAATGCACAGTGCATTACTCACGTGCAGTGATGCTGGTGTAAACAATTTACTTCACTGCCAGTCGTATTAAAGTGCAGCACATATAATTACATATAGTACATAATACTTGATAACGATAATAAACAGCTATGCTACTAGTTTATGTATATACTACACTTTTTTATTGTTATTTTAGAGTGTATACCTTCTACTCATTACAAAACAAAATTAACTATATAACAGCCTCAGGCAGGTCCTTCAGGAGGTACCAGAAGAAGGCACTGTTACCACAGGAGATGACAGCTCCATGTGTGTTAGTGTCCATGAAGACCCTCCCATGGGACAAGATGTGGAAGACAGTGATATTGATGATCCTGACCCTATGTAGACCCAGACTAACGTGTGTGTTTGTGTCTTAGTTTTCCAAAAAAAAAAAAAAAAAAAGTTTAAAAAGGAGGAAAAAAATAAATTTTTAAATAGAAAAAAAGATTATAGAACAAGGCTACAAAAAATATTTTTATACAGATGTACAATGTATTTTGCATTTTAAGCTAAGTGTTATTACAAATGAGTCAAAAAGTTAAAAGGTAAAAAGTTTAGAAAAGTTACAGTAAGCTAAGTTTATTTATTACTGGAGAAAAGAAAAAAATTTTTTATAGATCTACTATAGCCTAAGTGTACAGTGTTTATAAACTCTACAATCGTGTACAGTAACATCCTAGGCCTTCACATTCACTCACCACTCACTGACTCACCCAGAGCCACTTCTAGTCCTACAAGCTCCACTCATGGTAAGGGCCCTGTGCAGGTAACACAGTTGAACTTTTATATCATATTTTTACTGTACCTTTTCTAGGTTTAGATACACAAGAACTTTCCACTGTGTTACAAATGCCTACAGTGTTCAGCACAGTAACATGCTGTGCAGGTTGTATAGCCCAAGAGCAACAGGCTGTACCATGTAGCCTAGGTTTGTGGAAGTAATCTATGATGTCCACACAATGACAAAATCGCCTAATGACACATTTCTCAGAACACAACCCTTTCGTTAAGGAAAGCATGACTGAGATCTATACATTTTTAATTACCTTCAAGTTTCTGAATCCAGCTTTGAAAAAATGACAGCAGGAAACCACTTTTTTATTGTGTTTCAAGTCAGCGACAATTAACAAATCATTCGTTCAGTGTCAACCTCAAATGGAAACAACCAATTATCAATAGAACTTTACCTGTGACATTTACTTTTCATTTTTAGAAGCACACGTCCTATCTAGGAAAACATAAAGAGCTATGAGTAGAAAAATTAAGATAAAGGAACCAAAAATTCTTAGGAGTATGACTCACTTAAGACCACTAATACACAAGAGAAAATACAAAATGATATAAATACAAGTGGTTCAAAATCTAAAACTGTTAAACATAAGTCTTTCCTATTTGCAGTTCATGTCCAAGTATGTGTTTATAGCTCCATGTATCTGATGGACAGAATTCTAGTATCTCAACCATGAAACAAGTGGAATCCAATGTCAACTTCAAAACAATCACAAAAGTACTCTGAGTTTCATAGAAAATCACTGACAAAAACTCCAAATACCAATTTTACTGAGAGATACTTAGCTTAAGGTCAGAATTTATGATGCCAGTATACAGGAAGAATACAAAAAATGCATTAAATACGAACATGCATAGATGTCTGAAATGGTTTAATTTTACGAAAATCAGAGCCCTACATTGTCAACAGATTCTGAAGCACCAGGTTTCAAAAAGTGCCCAGGTTTACCAAGAAAATGATCTGTTGTTAAAGACAGAAAAGTGCTGTTAACCAATAACCAATAAGAGGAAAATTTTAAATATCTTGTGCTTTGATAAGTAAGCTTCAATTACTCGGGAAATCAACTCAAGCAAAAACAAAACAAAACTTCTTTCTCAATGATGCTAGACAAAATTGCACATATAGATGTCTGCATGTTGGTAGAAATTGCAAATATAATTGGATGCATCCTACAGATATGAATTTGTGCATACAAATTTGTGCATATGAATACCCTTATACCCTGTATATACTTTGCTCTACAAAGTTGCTGTTGGCCACATCTCTGAAACTCTTTTTGATCTTGACAGTTCTGGCTGGCTTGGTCTAACCCCTGCAACGCCATATATCCAAATCAAAATCTACCTCAAGTCCTAAAGACCTCAGTCCTTAGTCCTCCTTCTATTTTCTACCAATCTTTCAGAATGGAGAACCTACAGCTTCCGTCTCTGCTGACAATTTAACCACGGGGCAATCCAGCTCGTGTTCCTTCGACTGAAACGGTTTTATCTCCAGTGCCCTGGCTGTCCAATACAACACCTCAACCTCCTTTTATTGTCTTTCCCCTTTTAGAAATGTTTTGCTCCCTATCCTTCCATGACTGTTAGCTGTAAGACTACGGGCAGAATCATGTCTTAGAACCTGCCAGCCATACTCTGCACTAGCAATCATGCCTTTTTTCCTGATCACATTCCAACCAGACTCCAAGATCCAAGCCATCATTGTGCCGGAAGCTGAAATACAACATGTGCCTTTAATTCATATTCTCAGCATGCTGGACATAGCGGCGTCATGTTGGCTATTATCCGAGAAGAGTGACTTGACCATCAGGATCCAAGATGAGCTATAAACAGCTATCAAGTCCTCAGTGCATTCCCTCTCACACCTTCCTTTAGTGTAACTGCAATGAAACGACTAACTGATCCTGCCTTTCCTTTTATGGTAAGAAAACCCAGCTTATACTGCCCATGCCTACAATGACACAGACGTGGCATTTGAGGTTGGAAAGGGGACACATCGTGTTCAGGGGACACACAAGACCCCACATGGGAGAACAGCGAGGGCCATGAGGAAGGGGACTTCAGTGTGCAATAGTGAGCTCCTACACCCTTATTGGGACTCGGGGCCTCAGGGTCATCACCAGATATGTTTATTCAACATCAAAACATGGACGGCAAAAGAAAGACGCTCAGTCCATCATTATCCGAATACTCCATTGTGACAATCAGGCTTTGTATGTCTCCAAGTACTGGCTTGTTGCTAGCAATGAGGGAAGGGGGGTGTCATCCTATCTAGAAGCCAGAGCAAAAACTCAGCGTCATCCTAACTCTATTCTCAGTGTCCACCTTGGAGGAGGGAGTTCTTAACCTTTTTGGCAGCACAACTAGAAAATAAAATTATACTCCATACGTACATAGTGCTATAATGTCTTGGGGGGAATTCTCTTCCCAAAAAAGTGCTGAAGGATGCAAACCCAGCATTTCCAATTTGGGGAAATCGGTGTTTGGGAGTGGTACGGATGGCCAGACCATCTGAGGTTTGCTCTCTGTGCACAGCGTGATCCTCAAGGAAAGGCCTCTTCCGGGCCGGAAAGCTCTCTTTGTGAGGAGTGAGGCCCGTTGTAGGGGCTCACCCAGGCAGCTGTAACCAAGCCGCCCCTCTCTCTGGGTGTTTGTTTTGATAGAGGTTCATTTATGCCCAAGATGATGCCTGCTCTCTTTGTTCTGCCCCCAGCAGGAAGCAGTGGCAGGGAGGGGACCAGCATTGTCACAGGGCTTCCAGTTCAGGTTTCAGTGGCCTCAACAATGGGGCCTCAAGTGCCACAAATAAAGAGCCACCCACTGGGAGCAGGACAAGGGAACAGGGCAGGAAAGCTGGCACAGGCAGACCCTGGCAGACCCTAGATAGAAGTCACCTCTCAACAAGAGCTCCACTATCACAGGCTCCCGGGGCTCTAAGGGTCGGGCAGAGGGACCCCACTTCATCTCCTCTTAGGTGGTATGGGGAGGGAGAAGTAACTACGGCCCCCAGGAATGACAAAGCCTTCCCTTCTCCCAGTTTACCTCTCCTACCATTTCCCCCAACTAAAATGAGCAAACACACACACACACACACACACACACACACAAAAATGCACACACATGCTCAGTGTTCTACCTTATTAGTAGTTGCATGGGGGTAAAAAGTCTAATCTGAGTTGCCAAAAATGAACAATATCCTTTAAAATAGAGCCTGGGCTAGATGGCCACAAGTGAATGAAATGTATTACCCAACTGCTGGTGTAACTCAAACCCTCTCCTCCCCCTTCTGGGCCTCATTCATAAAAAGCCTGCTTTGCCCCAGCAGCTGCAGGAACGGGGACTGGATTTGTGTCCGCATTTTCCAAGACAGAAGGAAAACAATTGAAACAAAGAGAATCGCTCAGATACCACCGCCCAGTACGCCTCCTCTTGGGAAGTTTGCTGCAGCGTCTCTTGGTCTTCTGGTCTGTTACCCAAATAGGCGGAGGGCTGGGAGGGGATTCTGCAGAGCTGTTCTGCAGTGGCGCTTCTAATACTAACACCCAGTATGTTATTAAAGGAATTCCCATCTGCTGAGTCACACTCCCTATCTTTCACCTCCCTGTCATTTTCTTTTCTTTCTTTCTTTTTTTTTTTTTTTTTTTTTTTTTTAAATCAAAGCTGCTGCTTTCTTGGTAAAATGGTGGCTGCCCGTTTGTTTCAAGATTGCCAAATTGGGATGAAGTAGCAACGCAATTCCCAAAAAGATGGATTTTTTAATTGTCTCCTTTTAAGTTGATATTACCATCAGCAAACTTTACACAGCCTGTTAGAAATCATAAGCGACAACAGACAATTTTAATTCTTAATTATTTTTTTCCAATTTATGAACAAAACAACAATCAATGTGCTTCATCCTGGCAAAAGTTCTCTCTGGTCCACTCCCTTTTTCCATGGCTACCCTCCCAGCCCAGCATCTTTCACCACCTGGTCGGGCCAGGGAGGCTGGTTTTTACAATAGAACAAGCTCTGCGATGCACAAAGTCCTTAGGAGCTTCAGAAATCGCCATGATAAATGAGAGGCTATCAAACTTTTAAGACACAGCACACTTCTTCAAAACAGGGCCAGAACACAAGAGCATGTTCTAATTTACCAGTAATGGTTTTAATGTGAGAATTACATAAGAACAGAGTGCAGGAAGGGAAGAGAGAAATAAAACCATCCTTGTTGCCCTAATACCAGAGCAGTCTTCCGGTGAATTGAGATATAAATTCTCTCCAGAGACAAGATGATCCAAGCTATTAACTGTTCCCCTCTCAACTCTTGCAAAACACAGATAGGGCTTCAAATTCTCACAGGGGTGGGGTGGAGGGAAAAACCTGCTATATTTCCAGAAAATACGAACTTTAACACCACCATCCCATCCTGCTCATCAGTGCTGGGGAGCAGGCATTTGGGGATGGTAACAGTAGCCTTCCGCATCCTCCTTTGGCAAGTAAACATGCATTTCTAACCATTCTCTGTCCCCACAAAGGCCGCTGCCGCCGCCGCCTCCTCCTCCTCCTCCTCCTCCTCCTCCTCCTCCTCCTCCTCCTCCTTCTCCTCCTCCTCCCTCTGCCCATGGACTGACAGCCAAAGAAACAAGAAAATAATCTGGAGATACCAAATGAATCTTGTGAAATACATGGTCTGTGATTAAATCACAATAATTCTATAACCTCTTCAAAGGCAAAAATGTCAAGATAACAAGCTGAGAGCAAAATAAACAAGACTTACAAATTATGCCAAGCTTTAGAAAGAGATTACCCACACCTTCTAGAGGCTGCAGCCTGGAATCCACAGCAGTTTTGTTTTTGTTTTTTGTTTTTTTTTTAAACTCATCTCAGATCTTCTAGCCATCCTGTTGAAAGCTCTTATGAAGAGATCTTCAGGTCTATGGTTCTCTGTGGATTTTCTGTAAACATGAATATACTTTACAGGTGAAGAAAACACCATGATCATTTTTGGGAGGCTAATGGGAGCGGGTACATGAATTATATAATGGAACACTTAGTGAGATTTTAATACCTAAATATTGTCTAGTCCCATTCCTAAGCATTTCTTACAGCCTGGGTGTGGGCACGGTTACCCAGGGATGTGGAAACTTCCCTAAAGAATGATCAAATACACACCAGGACACATATAATTTGATCAATTTTGGTCCTGACTAAATGTGTGATCTAGGGCAAGTCAGCTAACCTTTCTGTGCCTAAGTTTCCTCATTTATAAAGCAGGTATAAGAGCAGAACCTACCCTCGTGAGGCTGCTGTAAGAGCTGGTGCACAGGAAGTGCTCAATAAATATTAGTTGCTGTTATTACTGTTGTCACTGTGTCTTCTCACTCCCTGTCTACGCTCCCTACTGACTTTCCAACACACAGAAAAAAATCCAAATTCTCCAACATGGCTCCAGTGCCCCTGTGATCCGAGGCTCCAGCCACACGACCTCATCTCTTCCTCCTCCTCTGCCATCCTGCAGGCACCCCACATGCGTGAGACAGTCCTGTTGGTGCTTCCAGACTCTGACCATTCCTCTTGACCGTCTCCACCACCCTGGTCTAGGACTTATCTTCTCTCCCTATGTTGGGGAAATAGCTTCCTCCTACTGGTCTCTCTATTTCTGTCCTCATCCCTCCACTCTGTCCTAACACAGCTGCCAGTATGGTTCTGTTAACATGCAAGGCAGCTCCAAACACTGGCATCTCCTCTCAAAGTCCTTACCATGGCCTCCAGGGCCCCACGTAACTGACCTCAGCTTACCCCACCCTCCCAACCCCCACTGAGCTGCACCAAGCCCCCCAAGCTCCTCACTGTCCTGTACCCTGAAGGCCACTCCTTCCTCTTCTTTAGGTCTCTGCCCAAATGGTCCCCTCCTCACTAGAGACCTTCTTGGAACACCCTGCATCAAAAAGCACCCCGCCACCTGCCACATTCCCCACCCACAACACAGCCTTCCCATCCCCCTTCCCTACTTAAACAAAAGCTCTACAAAGGCAGAGACCTTGTTTTGTCCACTGCTGTGTCCCTGGCACCAGGAACAGTGAGTGCCTGGCACAGAGCGGGTGCTAACTAAATGTTTGCCGAGTGACTAAACGACCCGTCGTGGAGATCTTTCCCATGTTGGAGCCTTCCCACATCATGCTCCTCCCCACATCCTCTCATGGCTGACTCATGGTCTTAGAGCAAATGTGCCTTCCTCAGAGCACCCAGCCCAAGTCCCCACCCAATCAGTGAGTCCATATTGTTTTCTTCATAGTACTTATGCTATGCTGTTAGTACTTATGCTAACAGTCTGATGCTGTTATCTGCTTACTCGTTTGTTGTCTTTTTCCACCACTAGAATGACTCCATCCCGGCATGGACCTGGCTTTTTTAATCTCTGTATCCCCAGTGGCTAAGTCAGTACAATAGAACACTCATTCCATATTTGCTGAATAAATGGTGGAGCATATACTGACATTCTTTAAAAACTAGAAGCACAGATCTGGGAGAGGGCTTGGGAGGGCTCTGTCTTAGCAGGCAACATATACCCTGCAGATTCCCTCTCAGTGGAAAAGTGTGGGCTCCTGAAAATGGCTGACCTACGGATCAGGTCTCTCTCATACCTGGTGGAAGCACTTTATAATCTAGAGATGGCTTATACGCAAAGGAAAACAAATCTAAGTTACTAAATAACAGCCCGACATCTGTCACCACATATGAACAACTCTATGCACAGCTAACAGTCCCCACACGGCGTTAACTGTCCAAACACCAGGGTGTCAGCTTTAGCTTCCCCTTGAGTGGGCTTGAAAGCAGTTATCACAGCTGCCTGGGAGATGCAGCTCTAACACAGGGCTCTGACTGCAGCCTGGGGTCAATGCCGCACTCCTGCCGCACTCCTGAAGCTTCAGATACATTTCCTATGCAGTGAAGACACCAGGTGACTTCCTTAAAGAGCAAAAGTCACCTGCAATGCCACTGAGAAAGCAAATATGGCATTTAGTGGTGCTGCTCTTGTCTGTGGGGAACGCAGGAACCACCAAGTGTGACTCTGTGTACAGAGTTCTGCCACCCCACACAGGGCAGGGGGAGAGCTGCCAGGAGTGTGGGGGGCCAACTCAAACACTAGCATCCTGCAAGCAAGGTGGAAACAAGTTCAGCACCCAAGAAAATCCAGGGCCATGGCTCGTAGGGCTAGATTCACTCTCTGAACTCCAACAAGAATCCTAAGTGAGAGTGTTCAAACAAATCCAGCGTGAACACGCATTCAACAAACATTTACCAAGCCTCTGCTTTGTGCCAGGCTGTTCCCAGTGCTTGGGATACATGAGTAAGACAGAGGAAAAAGAGATAAGGTTTCTGCCCTTGTAAAACTTGTATTTGTGTGTAAGAGAGAATAAGAATATACACAAGACACAATTATTAAGTTATTAATAAATTAAATCATACGTTAGAAGCAGTGAGTGCTGTGGAGAAATCCAGAGTAAACTCACCAACACTAGTCATGAGACCTCATCAACTAAGTACAGTCAGTGTGTGTACTTAGACACTGCAGAGAGAGCTCACCCTAATTTGATCAACACAAGTGTTCCCGAGAGAACGTAAACTGCAGGGCCAAGGGATCTTTGTCTTTTTTGTTCCCTGCAGGATTCTCAGCTCAAGAAGAGCACCTGGCACAGGTCAGGAGCCCAGCAAGCATGTGTTGAAGAAATAAAGAGTTTGTCACTGAGTTCTTGCTTCCGCAACATCCCTGGCAGGTGACCCTCTCTATCTGGCTGAAATCTTCCCAAGGGTGAAAAGCTGAACTTTTACAAGAAACTAACAAGCAAATTCCAAACAACCCCCCCCCCTCCGCCTCCCCCCCACACCTCTACCGTGCTACCTTCCTGAGGCACACAGGTCCACTACTAACCAGCCTGCACATGCTGTGATGGGGTTCCCCCAGCGCAGTGCCCACCGTCTGTGACCCCTGCGGGTTGCCCTCCTCCAGCAGAGGAAGCAGACTCTGCCCACAGGGCAGAGATGCCTGCAAACCGTACTTGAGAGGTGTAGGCACTAGACATCAACACTGTCGATATTTTAGATATTCCAAAAGTATATATTACGAATCTTAGTGGTGATTTAGCTATTTTGTTTGCCAAAGGTAATTTACACAGGTGTTTCAAATTACTAGGAAGCACAGACACCAACAAAGGGGTCACCCACAAATATTTGGCATAGTCCATCTAGGAGCAACCATTCTTGGGACACAGCATTTGCAAAATATATTTATTAAAGTTAGATCTTTTCTTTAAATAATACACAATATTAATATAACCGTATGTATATTAAGTTTTCAACTTACTGATACACATGAATGCATTTTAAGACAAAAAAAATTACTGTTTAATCCAAGTCTAGAGGGCTAAGTTAAAATAATACAGTATACAATCTTTTTAATAAATCTTTCCCCTCCCACCCTTGCACCCTACTTGTTTGAACTTCAGTTAAAGAAAAACTTACCTTTCAGCTATTTCCTAAGCAATCTACCACTGCTACAATAGTCAACCTTTATCTTCCCACTTACTTTGCTTATGGATTTGAAGGTTAAATGTTACGGACATAATTTAGTGCTTATACGTCAGCAAATCCAGCTTCTTGCTTGAGCCAACAACTCAAGGGCTTTCACAAGAAACTTTGAGGTTAAGGTCAGGGAAAGACTCGTGCCTTCTGGTCCAAACTGAGAGCAATGCTAAGGTAAACAATCAAGTCAAAGCTTGGAAGACCGAGGGCATGTGTGTGTGTATGTGTGTATGTATGAGAGGGAGAGAAAGATTACACAGTACAAATGCTAAAGTCTACAAAAGAAGGTTGAAGATTCAAGCCTAAAACAGTGAGGGTTAAGTGGCAAGAGATTCTTGCTTCAAGAAGACACTAGGCACATCTCCCAGTTCGGGAGCTTGCAGTGAATTAGGATCACTTGGTATTTTAAGTGTTTCCCAAACTACTATAAATGAAGGGCTCTGAAATTATTCCATTTTGAAACTCATTACTGATTTCGTTACAACCAAATAACAGCAAACATTTGTACAGCAGTTTCCAGTAGTTATACATAAAAATGCTTTGGAGCACATTACTTGGGAAATGGAACTTTACATAGACAAATCAGAATGCTACTTGCCTAATGGAGATGGTTTGCTCACTAATTAATTTTCAAGTCCATTTTGTAAATAAAAACAGTAATAGGCCCATCCTGAAGCATCATTCTGCTGTTAACTGAGCTACGTGGAAGGCGGTTTTCTCTCTCTTATCTCTGGTCTTTTCCTTCTCACACTGAGCAATCTGAGCACTGCCATGGACAACATCTGTTCTCTAATACAGAATGTCTCCTACACACCCATCCATTTTTAGGGAAAATCACCTCCGACAGCTGGCATGAAATCAATGTCCACCTGAAAAGTACCTTTGAGAGCCATCTAATAAAAGCCAAAACTATGGCCATGAATTCAAACTGCAGAAGTCTAGACTGATATTTCTAAATGAGCTAGAGAAGTATATTCGGTATATGACATCTCAGAAACCCACAGCTGTTGACCAACATCTTTCAGTCACAGAGCTGAACTGAACTCAGAGGACACTGCCCTTGTCAACCCACATTTCCTTTCTTGATAGGAATGCGGGGGACACTTGTGATGGCCGTGACGTGAGTACTGAGATTGGGTACCTCACCACTGTGCATGCTGCTTCATCTCAAAAACTAAGATGTCACATTGAAGACCCTCTTCATTTTGTGCCTTTTTGCAAAAGTGAAGCTATTTAAATTCTAGCAAAAGAATGGATGCATATATTTCAAAATATTCCATCTTTAGGGACTCCAAAGATTTAAAGGTGTTCCTCTTAGGATGGAGTTTTATATTTGCTTAAATAAAAGGGTCCTAATAAGATATTTTTCCTGCATACCTCTCTGTATAAACTACAGACTAATCTCAAGGCACTGAAAGAGACTTGAGGCAAAGGATATTTCTTTCATAAAATATTATGCATCAGAGTATACATTGTAGGCTATAAATATTTAGCAAGGGATAATGTGACATATTTACTAATATTTCTGTCAAAATAACAACATTTAAACTGCCACTTTAACAGGCTAGCTTCTCCTACTGTTTTAGTATTGACGAGCACTGGGATATAGTCTCTTTTCTTTTTAAATGCAATGTATTCTGACTGCTGGTAAAACCAGGGGTAACTCGAGTCTATGACTTAAAGGGCAGAACTGAGTCCTATTACTGCAGTGATACCAGTAACAGGAGCACTTGATTACATACAAGCTGGCTCTCCACAAACCCTGAAACATGATACTGCCTCCACTTTCATTACAAATGCTCAAAAATGCTTTTAAAATGGATTTGTTTATCGACAAGATTTTTTTTTTTTAACATACTTGTTTTCCTTCTCTTTTAAAGGGGAGACTTTTTGCTATTTGTTAATTTTCACATCTGCCAATGCTGACAACTGAATCTACTCAATAAACACTTATTCTTTTTGACAAAGAAACTTCATATAAAACTGAACTCTTAATGGAATTTTATGATCTGGTGCAAGAGAATTTGGAGTGACTTCACAGATAGTAATATCTAATAGTACCCATGCCCTAGAGATGCTCTTGCAGCGACTCTGGGGAACAGACCAGCCTTTGTATCAACAGAGAACAGACAGGCCAGAGCTTTTCAGGAGGGGGAAAGAAAAAAAATCAATAGAGCAATATACAATGGTAGACAAAGCTACACGTGTTTACAGAGTTTCAGCACACAGAAACATCCGGTTCAAAAACCTGTTGAACTTAAATCTGTATTTGGACTCTCACAGGAGGCAACTCTTAAAAGTATCAACACTTAACTGAATCAAAATATTTTTGTGTGGGCACAGAATATCAGTACAAAATATCCAAAAATTAAACTCACTGTTCTAAAAGAAAAATATAATAAATTCAAGGAAGCAACCAGTAATCAGAGGAATTAAAGGTTAGACTTTAGGTGCTTGGCCTCCTCCCACCCCTACCTAGGAATATTAATTTAAAAGACTGAAGTTAAAATAAAAAAAAATATATAAAAAGATCCCATAATTTGGACCAGCCATATCGCCTTAAAGTGGTTAGTAACCTGGGTAACAATTACCCCCCCTCCCCATTTTGCCCTTTGAAGATAACAGCTGCACATTGACACTTTTGATTTTAAAAGCCTTTCCAAACAAATAAATCAATATCAAATTTAAAAGCACATTTTAAAAATAGAAATATTTTGCTGATTTGTCTTCATTTCCAAAGACAAATCTCACTCTGAAATCTCACATGAAGGTGCTCTGGTCTCTCAAGATATGGGAAAATGTCTTACAAATGCTAAGCTCACATAATGATGGAGATGGATTGGGGTGTCAGTCCTCTTCCCTTCTTGCTGAAATAAGCAACTACCATCTAGAGGCTTAGACTTCATTTTCCCTACATTTACAATACTCTGCCTATTAAACACTCATTAGGATTAGCAAATAGATGGGTGTTGCTGAGAAGAGAGCTATCAGCCTTTTATACCTTAAACTTACACGTCACAAAGGGCAATCTGACTCAAGTGTTCTACGTGAAGGGAATTTAGAGATTTTTAAGGTAATAGGGAAGGGAAAAAATATTTTTCTCTTAACTGCCTGTTTGGCCCTATGAAGGGTCAGAATTATACAAACATGAGCTGCCCTGTCCAACCCCCTCCCACTCTCACAGCCTGCCAGGGTAGGACCTGTATCTAGGCTGTGTACTGGAGGATATTAGAGTAGATTCCTTCTGCTTCTTCCCTTCTGCCCTCTGCTTCTCCCCTTCCAAACCAGACCACTGAAACTGTTTGTCTGAATAATGCTCAACCCTCTATTTATACAGAATTGCCATGTAACACAATAATGATTATGCATTCACTATACTGCATTTACCTGTGAAATTTATCTTGTTGTAGCACTATAACACCATTTACTAAAATATGTTCAGCCTTTATTGGTCACATAGCATTTTCACCAACTTACAATTTAAAACAGAATCAGAAAATATGTGGTCTTTTGTAATGGCCTTCTTACACTTGGCGTAGTTTTCAAGCTTTATCCCTACATTTTACTTTTTATCAGATGGTGAAGTGACTTGTCCCTCTGTGATACCAATGGCAGTCCACAAGTCACATATTGCACAGTTAAGTGGTCACAAACAGGATTTTAATCTATTTGTACACATCACAAATCACCTTGGCTTCATCTTTTTATGAGTAAAATTTAATACAAAAGTAAATGCCTTAATAAATTTAGTAAGTTAAAAAGTAAATATTAGAGGAAAAGATACATAGTAACTTAGTTGTTAAGTCTTTCAAGATACAGAATATCAGTACATTTGTTACATTTGACAAGGGTAAATGGCACCACAAGAATAGGATTTAGACACTTAAAGAATGGGTCTTAACATTAATCAGTCAATAACTTCTTAGACACTGTAAAGTAATTTCTAATCAAGAATCCATCATCATCATCATTGAACCACCTGAGCATGACCTAACAGCTATGAAAACTTCTTCAAAGGAAGTTTGGGAACAAGTTTCAGTCTAACGAAGGCTTAGGTTTAGTTTTACTTTGTGTCTAACTCAGCTTCCTGGATAGGAGGCATCTCACAACAGGACAAAAGAATATAATAAAGAAAACTACCTTTTCTTTATGATTACCCCATATAATTGTCTGCTTTTGTTTTAAGCACTGTCAAGTAAATGAATTGAAGACATATTAATTTAGGGTAGTAAGAACTGCATCATTTGATTAGCCTGACTAAATGACTCATCACGAAGTGAAAGAAAAATAAATGAGAGAAAGAAAAAGAAAAGATTTTATAAGACAATAGAAGTTTTATGCATCCTTAGTTTTAATGCCGTTAATTGCTTTTTCCTTCTTATGTTCATGAAGACTCCAGCTGACCCTTTTCCTCTGCTTTCTATATAACCCCCCAGGGCCCAGAGGTAGAAGGATCTGCAGTGGGAAGAGACCAGGAGCACAGAAGCCTCTCTGAGGATAAAAGCAACAAGGCCCCGAGGAGAAAGGCTAGGAGCAAGCTGGTAGCCCAGCACGCCAGTGCCCAGACCCTGTCTCCCCCGTTCCCCACTACGCCACAGGACCTCTGCAAGGGGCAAACTGCATTTGAGATAAGCTTGCCCAGATGTGTTCACAGGGGAGTTACGGTGTTTTCTGTACACATAAACAGGGACTGCTTCTGTGCCCTATGGAGGGACTGATTACCTGTAAGAACAGGGAGGAGGAAATGATCACTGATGGCTCATTCATATGCTTCTTTTAAACAAAAGTAATGACCTTTCTAGGCAAGGACACAGCTGCCCAGGTGGTCCCCTTTGCTTTAAATACCAATCCCCACCCACCTATCCCAAAATGCAAGACAGGATGGGCCATCTTGTACAATGAGATGACCAGGCACAAAGCCTCTTGCACTGCTGACACATTCCTCCTTTTATTACCTGCCCCAGCCCCTTCCCAAACCCAAGTGGAACAGAGCCGCAGCTTTCTTCCCAGAAATCCTCATGGAGCAAAGTCCCAGAACACAAACTGCATAGAAACAGAACAGTTGATGTACATTTCCTCTGGCTAAGTCAGACATTAAATGTTGGTAGGTGGAGTACACTCAAAGCAAATCAGGGCCACTTTCAGTGTGTGGACTTTCTTCTTTCTCTGAGCGCCAAGAAACCCCTTCTTGGACCATATCCTTCCAACGGTGCTTCTACACCCAGAAATACCCCTCCCTAAAGCTGAGAACCCTCCCATGACCAGGAAAAGGTCTCTGGGTTACTTGCCATGGTCATAAAATTTAAGAACACATGTCCTGTACAAGCCTGTTTGGTTTGTTTTTTTCCTTATTAAACTATAAGATTGCCATCCAATTTGAGAAGCCCCTCCCCAAAGAAAAAAATTCAATGGCAAAATTTTAAAGGTCCACCTCAAAGTCATTATTGCATGTAATTACATTTACGAAATGGTATATCACCCTCTTTGTAAGGTATGATATTTTCAATTTTCCAATAAAAGCCGACTTCTTCCTCCAAGGGGAGGACTGGGAGTCAGATGCAGGGAAGTGTTGAGCAGTGGCAGAGCAAACGCAAGACCTCAGTCATAGAAGCTGGAATTTGACATGTGATTTTTTTGAGAAACATACTAAGGAAAACGATGAAAATCATGGTATAAATTCAGACTGTCGTTATTTGCATTAAAAAAAAGAAGGCTAGCCAGCTGACACCAACCTTATCACTCCCATGGTTCCGATTGGAAAAAAACGTCATAGGCACAATTGTACAGCCTAGAACAATGTGTTCTTGTAAATAGTGTAAGGTTTCTTTTTTCTTTCAAAGATAAATAAAGAAGGCATAACCTAGAAATAATATAACTACTTACGCACAAAGGAAAATGTTGGCAATCACAATGTGAGTTAGGTTTAAGGGTTTGTTTGTTTGTCTTTCCATTTTACAGAAAGGTAAATGAACAGGAAAGTGAGCTGGAACAAGTAAGCTCTGAGCCACGAGCCCATGTGTTCCCTTCTGTCAGGAGCATTGTCTACTTTCAAAAACTTCTGAAAAAAGAAAAAAAAGCTACCGTACAACTACTTTCTAAGTTAAAAGTCAAGAGAAATGAATTTTTAATTGAACACTGTGCATAAAAATTCTTTGATTTGCTTTAATCAATTAAAATAGGTGCCAGAAGCAACCATGGAGAAACCATAAAGAAAAAACGTGCCGCACACTGGTTTGCTGAAAACCATGAAGACATCAGGCAGAAGAGGAAAAAGAAAAGAGGGAAAGTAAGTCTTCCACAATGATCACCGGAGCTGCTTCTGCACAGCCTCCACCCTGAGCTGAGTCACTCGCCAGGACAGCAGGGATGCCGACAGGCCCTCCGGAGCCTCACAGAGCCCAGCAGGACCGGAGCACCAATCAAGTCCCAGCAGTCAACAGACCGTCTGAAACTGCACAAACCGCAAAGTTGCTGTCATTTACATGCAGTCAGGGAAAAAAATTCCCTGAAAGAGGGAGACTTCTGTTAGACAAACACCTTAAAAATCCTTAATGGAAGAGAGGTTTGTTGTGTGTAAACAGACCCTGGTAATAAGTCAAAAGCACCTTGGGTACGGGACAGGGCTCAGAAAACAGGAATAGGGCCTATGACTGAGCAGACGACAGGATAGCTATTCCCCCTGACCTTTCACTGGTCCCAGATCATGACTCCAGAGACTGTCTCTGCCCTCCACCTGAGGGGAGACCCCTGCACCTCCTCCTCCAACATCCTACATCTCTAAGACGCTTCCCTGAACCCTGGGATTAAGGCAACCACAGCACCCATCCCGGTTGACAGATTCCTTTCTAATGGTGGAAGTGTCACATAATTTGATGCTTTCAGGTAATAGTCTGCCCATTTGTACCCAGCATTTGCTCCTGCACAAAGCCCCTCGATACAGCATGGGTATACTGAATGCGGTGGTCCATGTCTGTAGTCCTAGCTACTCCGGAGGCTAAGGCAGGAGGATCCCTTGAGCCCAAGAGCATGTGGCTGCAGAGAGCTATGATTGTGCCACTGCACTCCAGCCTGGGCGACAGAGCCAGACTCCATCTCTTTACCCAAAAAACCCCACAAAAAAAACAAAAACAGTGTGGGCATATGCACGTCACCCCACATTCTTCATTAACTTAACAGCAATCACTATTCCAGTTACCAAAAAGAAAAACACCACAAAAGAAAAAAGAAAAAAAAATCCCTACCCATCACTGGAACGTGGCCTGCAGACAGGGAGGCCGATCTGTCGTCAAGCATGGTGAACTAACCGAAAACCCCACTTCCCTGGAGGAGACGCAGACTTGAGAATCATGCCCATTTCTCATCTGCCTCCCTTTCCCCTTTCCAAATTAAATGTTCTCACACCACAAATGGCCTCTAGGCACAGGAACAAAAGTATGTGCAACCGATTCAAAAAGCTAACACATGTCCCTACCAGAAACTTCCAGCTGAGTGTTCCAATTCTCTCCTTCTGAGTCGAGAATACTAGAAGTTTCTGCAAAGTGCTTCCAAAGTGAACCCACTTTTGTTAGAAATCTACTCAGGGTGAAGGGTCATCTATTTTATGATCAATGAAAACAGCATACTCTATATCCATTTCCCAAGGGCCCAAGGATTCTACAAAAGGTGGAGGGAGAGGGTTATACAGCTTTTCATTTGGATTAGGAAAGGCAAAGCTCTCCTTAACCATTTTCCCTTTGCTTGTATTCCAGCACCTCTCCTGGATTTAGTCAGCCTGAAAGTTTCATAATTCTGAGGTGGGTGGTTTGGTGAGCATGGGCTTTGGCATTTGTCTGAAGGTGTTTTATGTGGGAGGGCTGTCGGGGCACTTTCTATCCAAACCCCTGATAGAGTCAGGGACAAAAGTCAAGTTGGCAGAGAGTGACTTTATTTTGTTCTGCAGGCCAGAGAGATACCAGGAGAGGATGACAACAGAGAGACGTGCATGCTGAGCATGCTGGAGTCCCGCCACTATGCTGTGGCTCCTTCTCAGGAGCCAGGAGAGAGAAACTCCACTCAACTAGCTTGACACCCCAGTGCCAGTCCCCGAAGGCGGCCCGAGTCGCATGACCAACTACTAACGGGTGCCGACGGACCCGGAGCACTCTTGTGGATATTTAAACTGCATCACGGGCTTAGGGAATGTCATCACCATCCAGAAATAGTGCCCTTTCAATACTGAATCCAGGCTCTGCAATCCTCAAGTGGGTGAAAGAGGTAAGGAATGTCTAAGTCAGGATCATGATCCATGACTTAAGAAAAGGTTAGGATGGCAACAAAGCAGGGAGAGGCTTCACATTTCAGAAGAGGCTCCCCAGCCACCCAGCTCTCAGTCCTCCAACAGCACAGGCACCTGCTTGATCATCTTGTGACCGGAGGCACAGCCTGGTTATTGGCCAGAGTACAGAGTCCTCCCCAGACTACTCTAAACAAGTCCTGTGAGTGAAAATACACAGACAAACCTGGAGTATTTTCCCCAATGCAAGTAAAAGAGACAGTGGTTTTTCGCACTGTGGAGATCGCTGACGTTCCCAGGTTCCCGAGAACATTTGAAAAGACTGGAATAGGCTTACAGATTTTGACTCATTAACATGTCCTTAAACACACAACCGAGCACAAAGTGACCATCTCACTGAGCTGAGAAGAAACACGAGGCACCTCCAGTTGGGGTGGTCTCCGTACTGCTAGACCTGAGCCCTTCCCTGCAGCAAGTGGCTTCCTTTCAATTGGGTTTCTGTTCAGAAAGGTCTGGAGGTTTTTTCCTTCATTTAAATTCTTTTTTTAAGCTCCCTGGTTAACAATTAAACCACAGAGTAAGGACAATTTGCAACGTGGTTAATCATCCTAAGTCTGGGTTAGATGAGCCAAGGAAGCCACGGTGAACCTTCAAGTGTCCCTCACCTTGTTCTAAGTCTTCTGGCTTCAAACAGGAGCTGGCCCCAAATGACTGGGATGAACAAAACCTGCACTGAGGTCAACTTGTGGGGAAATCGAATACTCATCTGTAGACCTAGGCAACTTGCTTTTGACGCCTGGGATTAACAAGGCTGTACTTGCTGAAGCCTATGAGTGCGTGTGATTTCTGGGGTGGCCATAGACCAAGCTCTAAAAGGGAGGGTGAGAGAGGGAGGGTCCACAGAGGCGGGGCGGGGCGGGGCGGGGCAGCAGCTGCAAGGCTGGGCACTGAGAGGCCATCCATAATTGGATTAGACAGCCACAGCCAGCTACTCTTTCAGCAGACCCAGCCCACATCGTGCTCCAGCTAGAGGTCCTGTAGGTGTGCTTTGTTTTAAGGAAACCCAATATCCACATTCCAGATTTACAATATAGATCCTTTATTGGGGCATCTCAGAGCGTCAGACCTCCTGTCTCTTTTTCCTTTACCTCCTGAGGCAGGGATTAGTGCCAGAAGGAGCTCCAAGGAAAAACAGCACAAGTTACAGAATATTAGCATCAATAGCATAATAATAGCAGGCTAGACTGCTTTCCCCACATTATCTAGTTCAAGCTTCAAAATACCTCAAAAGGTCTTTTACTTGTTCCCAATGTACTGATGAAGACTCTGCACAAGTTCCATAAAACTCCTCGAAGCCATAGTCTGTTGGATCCCAAAGTCCATGCCCCTGGGACTGGCGTCAGTACTGCCTCCCATAGTATTAAAACCCTTCTATACGGACATTATTTTTAACTCTGTATTACCGGGCGCTGAAATCAGTGAGTATTTTCTAAGGACTCTATTACTTGATGTTTCCAAACGCAGTGCATATGTCACTATTTTCGTATGCTACAAGAGGAACAGGAAGTGTGACAACTGATAGAAGGATAAAGAAACTCAAGTCCAAAAGAACCGCAAGAGCCTGACTGCATATAATCAGTTTAGTACAAACTAGACATACAGTGTATCGTTTCTAAAAACACTTTGTATATAAGAAAATCAGATTCAATTCCTCCTAACAGGATGTCACTCTGATGATCTGGAGGTTAATGACTAAGACGCTAACCAATCAAGTCAAATTTCAGTTGCAAAACAATTTTAAAATTATGATCATAAAATTACAAATTCTAGGAACTATTTCCCATGTTTAACAGCTTGTATTAGGCATTATAAGTAACCTAGAGATGATTTAAAGTATACAGGAGGGTCTGCATAGTTTATATGCAATTACTACACCGAATACAATGTAAATGCTATGTGAATGGCCATTATACTGTATTGATTTTTAAATGTGTATTATTTTTATTGTTGATTGCTATCCTTTACTGTGGGTTTGTTTTCATTTTTTCCAAATATTTTTGATCTGCAGTTGGTTGAATCCACGGATGTGCAACCTGAAGACACGGAGGGCTGATGCGTGCAGTTTTACATATGAGATCAGAATTACAATAGCTCATTACAATAGCTCAAGTAAAGCATGTCCACAGACTAGAACTCCTAGGCCTCCTCTCTTTACTGCCACGAGGAGAATGCCAGATTTCTGCACCATTCACAAACTAATCCCAAGTTGAAAAAAGACTTTTTATACTTAAAAATAGGACTTAAATGCCATATCATCTGTGACAGACCAATCAAAAACTGTATGTGCATATAACACATAAATAACTTCTAGCCTAGGAAGAAAGAAGGAATTTTATATGGAGGGTGGTATTGTACATAAACCCACTTTGTGACCAAAGTACTTTCTGGGAAATAGTATCAATACACTCCACAAAATTTATTAAGTGGTATCTAATAAAAATAATAGGAGTTTACATATATCGAGCATATACTAACTTCTCTAGACTACACTAAAGTTAAGTGCATGGAGTGGTGATGCAGCAATTGTTAGCTCTGTCTAGTATGAGAAAAGGTTTCGAAATAGAAAAATATTCTTCTCTATCTTTAAGGATAAGATTTTATTTTTATTTTAGATTAAAGTTAAGGCTGGGCGCGGTGGCTCACGCCTGTAATCCTAGCACTCTGGGAGGCCGAGGCGGGTGGATCGCTCGAGGTCAGGAGTTCGAGACCAGCCTGAGCAAGAGTGAGACCCCGTCTCTACTAAAAATAAAAAGAAATTATATGGACAACTAAAATATATACATACAAAAAATTAGCCGGGCATGGTGGTGCATGCCTGTAGTCCCAGCTACTCGGGAGGCTGAGGCAGGAGGATCGCTTGAGCCCAGGAGTTTGAGGTTGCTGTGAGCTAGGCTGAAGCCACGGCACTCACTCTAGCCCGGGCAACAGAGTGAGACTCTGTCTCAAAAAAAAAAATAAATAAATAAAAATAAAGTTAAAAAACTATGGAAATCCTTCTAAGATCATGGCCAAAGCTAGGATATTTGCTCTTACCACTTTTTTTTTTTTTTTTTTTTTAAGAGACAGGGTCTCACTCTGTCACACAGGCTGGAGTGCACTGGCAAAATCATAGCTTACTGCAGCCTTGAACTGCTAGGCTCAAGTGATCCTCGACCTCAGCTTCCCAAGGAGTTAGGGCTACAGGCATGCACCACCACACCTGGCTAATTTTTGTATTTTTTTTTTTTTAAAGATATGGGGTCTCGCTATATTGCCCAGGCTAGTCTAGAACTCCTGGCCTTAATTGATCTTCCTGCCTCAATCCTGCAAGCAAAGCACTGGGATTACAGGCGTAAGCTACCACATCTAGCCTCATCATCTTATTTGGTCAATGCAGTAGGTCAAGAAAAAGAAACAAAAAAAGGCATACAGATTGCCAAGGAAGAAGTAAAACTGTCCCTATCTGCAAATGGCACAATCATCTAGGTAGAAGACTCTAAGAAATTCTTTACCAAAAAAGTACTAAAACTAGTAAGAGAGTTCAGCAAGTTGTATTTCTATATACTAGCAATGAACAAAGAAATTATATACTTAGGTATAATATGCTACCAAAACATACACAAGACTTTTGTGTTGAAAACAAAATGCTAATGAAAGAAATCAAAGAAAAACTAAATAAATCAAGAGACATACCATGCTCAAGGAATGTGGTACATTCATACGATGGAATGCTATTAAGCAATAAAACAGTACAAACTATTGATACACACAACAACCTGGATGAATCTATAAAGAATTATGCAGATGGAAAAAAGTCAATCCCAAAAGTTACTGTATGATTCCATTTACAGAACATTCTTAAAATGAAAAAATTTTGGAGACAGAACAGATTAGTTGTAACCAGGGGTTAAGGAGGGAACAGGGCTAGAAAGGAAGTGGGTATGGCTACAAAAGGTCAACATGAGATACCTTTTGGTGATGAAATGCACCCTGGCTGTATCCACGTCCATATCTGGTTGTGATACAGCACTATAGTTTTATAAAATGTTAATATTGGGGGAAATGGTGTATGGGAGCTTTCCCTGTTATTTCTGAACACTGTATGTGAATCTACAAGTATCTTGAAACAAAAAGTTTTTTCTAAATGGCGGGGAGGGTGTCTTCCAAAAACAAATTAACTTGTTGCCCTCCAGCAGCCTAGGCAGACAAACAGCGTCTTGCAAATCTCATCATCGCACTGTAGACCATCCAGATGTAGAACATATTTTGCCTGTGTACTGCCACTTCATCAGGAAGTCACAAGTCCAAAGAGGTTAATTTTTAAGTCTCTATTTAGAAATCCCATCTTTAAGCTAAACTGCATTCTTAGCATAAGGACTATTTCAGTTATAATAGTTTGGGATTATATACTATGAAAACAATAAACTAAAGGAAGAACCCAAAATAAGCAATCACAGTAATTAGCACAAAAGAATTTCTAAGTCGATTATTGAGCAACTTTCTGAAGAAACAAGACTATTTTAAACTAAAAGAATGCATATCTAAGACATGTTTATTGCAGGGTTATTTGTAATACTAAAAAACTGGAAACAATCTAAATGCCTAATTTGGAGTAATTAAAGAAATCGTGTCCATCATTCTAGCATTATGCAATCGTTAAAAATAACAAGGTAGATCTACATGTACTAGCAGTGGATAAGGTAAATAATTAACCTGAAAAGAGACACAGAACAGTGCAAAAAAAGATCCCATTTTAAGTCTTTAAAACTGCGTATTAGAATATGTGCACATATGATGTAGACAAATGTGACTGAATTTTTTCAAAATTAGTTGTAATGAAGACTTCAGGAGGAGAGGAGTGGTGACATTTAAAAATGTATTCTCGTCATAAACAATCAATGCACACAAATTTAGATTTCTATCAATCATAATTAAAATATTTTCTACTTAATTCCACTGGGTAAAAAAAAGTTACTTCCTTCCATTCCAAAATGCACATATTCAGGCTTTTTATACAAATCCGCCATTGAATTTTTCTCCTTCTTAAAAAGTACCTACATGATGGACTCACAAATTCAAGTCTTCCAAGGAACCCTCCATATTAACAGGAAAGTTATTTGCTCAAATAGGTTTGAGAAATGCTGTTTAAAATATAAACAAGAGGGGAATAAGGTAATCAAATTTCTCCTTGGCTATGAACTTTTTTTAGGCCAGTGCATGACAAGATGCTCAGTGGATTTCAGAGTTTGAGAAATGCTGAACTTCATTCCCTTGACCTTACAATATCCCAACGTTGCCCAAATTATGCATCAAGTCCACAAAGACCTGAAATAGACTCAGTATAGCTTTAGTGCCTGGCACAATGACAGTACATGGCACATAATGAGCATGTGACATGCACATGCAAAGAGAAGTTATAAAATGTACGAGGTATATGAAGTTTTAAGTAGCTTATTTCCCCTACAATCTTGTTTATCACTATTAATTCACCAAAAAAGATTAAGTGTGATTAACTCATTAATTCTATTTGAAAAGCATTTGATAAACAGTAAAAATTCAGCCAAGTAATACTTTACCAAAAGTTCAATAAATCTAAACTGAAAACTGAGAAATTGGGTTCCACACATTATAAATATTGTCTTCACCAATTATTTGGTAATTTCCCTTAAAAGGTAAAATCTTCTAATGGATTTGAATATGATCTGATGTGCAACATTTTGGGGGGACATTTATTTCTAGCAGAAGTGATGAGGAAAATCCTTTCTACACCCTGACCCTAGTTCATTCCTCTTTTCTCCAAAAATTTTTAAACCTATCTCACTACTAAAGCTTCAAGACAAACCTGAGAATCATTTTATCAAGCTCCAAACAAACTGCAGAAGTACTGAAACTTCTAAAATTATAAATCAATTGGGGAAGAAGTGACATCAATTCCAGCTTCTCACCTAGGGAAAATTGTGTTTCACTTCATTTAAATCTTCTTTTCTATACTTTTCAGCAAGCCTGTGTAAATTTTCTATAAATACATCCTATACATTTCCTATTAAAGTTATTCCTTGTTATCTGGATTATATAATTAAAAAAGAAATTCAGTTTTATCAATTTCAAATACACTGAGCAATTCAATTAAGTATCCATCTAAACCTTAAGGAGATCCTTAAGGAAAGAGACCGCCTAAGTGAATAGTGAGGAATGACTTGTGATAATTAGCACGCTCATTTCATCCATAAATAGGAAATTATAAAACTCTTCAAGGTACTTCAAAAGAGTTCTATGCCGTAGGTTACATATTCACCTTATAATCTTATTTATGCTATTAAACTACTAGAACTATTAAATGAGATAATACATTGCAAAGCACTTAGAAAAGTGACACAGAGAGATAGTAAGTATGCATGTTTGTTATTACACAGATTTTTTAAAAAACCCAAAAAACAGCTACCTGCCTTTTATTCTTGGACACTAACTCTGAAGCGGTAGATCTTAAAGAGTCTGAGGTATGTCTGATGACCTCCCTTGCAGGTCACTATAATAGCTGACATCCTCAAACCAGAGAGCTTGGTGAGTGTCTTCAATGATCACAACAGAACAGGGAACTACAGATCTCCAGGCAGACTTGCCCACTGAGCCTGGCAGAAAAACTCCGTTGCTAATTAACTCATTTCCCACTTTTCTTTGCTTGGATTCCCTCTTTTTTTTTTTTTTTTTTTTTTTTTTGAGATAGGGTCTCACTCTGTCACCCATGCTGGAGCACACTGGCGTCATCATAGCTCACTGCAACCTCAAACTCTTGGGCTTCCGAGTAGCTGGGACTAAAGGCGTACACCACCACACCTGGCCAAATTTTCTATTTTTTGTAGAGATGCGGTCTCACTCTTGCTCGGGCTGGTCTCGAACTCCTGGCCTCAAATGATCCGCCTGCCTTGGCCTCCCAAAGTGCTAGGATTACAGGCGTGAGCCATCACGGCCGGTCTCCTCTGTCCATCTTGACCCCTGTTCTACCAGGACATCTCTACAGGCAGGCTGCTCTCGTGTTCCCTCTACCGGAGAGCCGTGGTCCCAGAGTTGTTCCAGCCCCTGATCAGCTCCCACAGATGGGATGTCCTCCTCCAGGGACAAAGCTCAAATCAAGTGCTATTGTATTGCCAACCTCTGACTCATTTAATGGTAGTTCAGCATCCAAAAGGATATTGAAATGTATAGCTCATGACAGTAAAATGTCACAGTGGTTATCTGAAACTTTAAAAACTCCAGTGCTAATTAACTCATTTCTCACCTTTCTTTGCTTGGGTTCCCTCTGTCCTTGTTTTGAGACAGGGTCTTGCTCTGTCACCCCGGCTAGAGTGCAGTGGCATGATCATAGCTCATTTGCAACCTCAAGACCACTCACTAGTTGTGCAACTTGAGTAAATTACTTCAACTCCTCTGTGGCTCGACTTCCTCACCTGTATAGTGGGAACAGCAGTATTTACCCCTAACGAGGTTGAGGATTAAATGAATTGATATTTGTCAAGTGCTTGAAATGGCCCCCTAGCATGCAGCGGTGCTCTGTATTTCTTGAATAAATTATATAAAGGAAAAGCCTACCTTAAATCTTAAGAGGAATTTTTTAAAACAGTTAAAATTTTAAAAAGCTAAATTTTAGACTCAATTGCATTTTTAAAGTCATTACTAAACATGAGGCTGCTGCTGCACATTCACTTGTGCTAGATTATATAACAGGCGGAAAACTTATTCTCTTGGGAATTTCCAGAACTCTGTATCACAGCCAAAATACACTGACCTTGAATACATTGTTCTTGAACAAAGTGGATGTACTGAATACTGAAGTGATGTTACTACTTCGTACCAAGCACACAGCACTGAATGCTCTCACACCCAACTATCTGACAGTGATGCTAGTAAGAATAAAACATAATTTTTAATCTTATTTAAAATGTATTATACACTCCCAGAGTACTTACAAGAAAGTACTATTTTGCTCTTCCTGGTTTGCTGTCTATTCATCAGAAAAGACAGCTGGTTTTGGGGGGCTGGTGGTGGGTTTTTCCATTGTTTTCAAAAGACAGAGAACTATGCATATGCTAACTTCCACGGAGGCTACAGTCATCGGTCACTGGAAGTCACACAGAAGAGGTCACTGCCAGAGATCTGCCACGTGCGACCCACCCACTCCCACTTCAAAGGCCATTGCCAGGTTGATGCTAGACCCCTGGGAAAGTGGCCCAGTGCAGGGCAGATGTGAAAGGGACCACTGTCGGGGAGCACCTGTATTTTTTTAATTCACCAAAGGTAACAGAGTCAGGGGTCAAGGGAAGGGACTAGCCCAGAGTCATAGAGCCAGACAGAGACCAGCATATGGCCACCCAGCCCAAACTATTCTCTACTCCTCTACTCTGCTCCCCTGGAAAAGGCCTATCCTATTGTCAAGCAGCCCTGGACCAGAGAAAGTCAGAGAATCTCTGTGCCTGCCAGGTTTCTGCACCATTTGGCCAAATGTAAATCATGGCCCCTCTCTGGGTTTCAGTCTTGAGATCTGCAAAATGGAGAGGCAGGACCAGGTGACATGAACATCAAATAACAAAATGAGTGACTAGAAACCTAGTCCATAGCTTAGTGTCACAGATTGTGAGAAAGAAGCAAAAGGCATCTAGACACTGAATTGTTCAAATAATGAAAAAGAGGTCAACAAAGACAGATGTGACAAACCTTACAGTGTCTCTGCTTTCTTAGTACAGTTAACTAGACACCATGCAGCGTGACTCTGAGCACCCAATGCAGACTTTGCCTCTTCTGTGAAGCCTCCAGTTGTGCACCTGGGCAGAGGCAGCTGCGCTGTCCACTGACACCTCTCATGTGCTTGGGACAGTGGTCTAATTACCCATGTCTGCTCTGTTTCCCCCATATCAGATGAGCCCAGAACCTACTTTTATTAAGTTCTGCACCGTCATTGCTGAATGCTTGTCATGTAAGTGCTCAATAAATGACAGTATCTCCCCCGTACACACATCAAAAACAAAATAGCATCCATGTAAGGTTCTACTTTCTTCTCTCCTATTTCCTACAATCAGTCCTTTTGTCTAGATCTTACTATAGTGGTCTACATTTGGGACCCTTACAGTGAACACATGCTACTTCTCAGCAAATCATGCAGCTGCTCCAAGCTACTTCACGTCCAGGGTGAGTGTCTGCAGGCCTTGTCTTGCTTCTGTGTTCTTCTCTTTTTCTTAGGCTTAGATGCTACTCTCTCCACAGCTTTCAGGATGCACCCACTCCACCCTCTTGCCCACCAGGCCTGTCTGCCATAACTCTGGACAGTCCCCCACAACCCCACAAGGGGCATCTTTCCTTGGCTGCTCTTTCATCACTGAGATGCAACGCCTGAGATGCTAGAGCCACCTGCATCCTTGAGGCTCCCCTTCGGTCAACATTCCTTACTTGAGTGGGACACTAAATCTTCTGCTATAGGCCAGCAGGCCACGTCCTTAACCAGCCCTTTATTTCTCAGGGCCTCCCTGGGCCCCTCATTATCTTCCCCCAGACTGCTAAACCCTGAAACTGAATTCGAGGCAAGTTTCTTCCCTCTTTGAAAGGTTAGAACAAACAGCCCCTAAACTTTAACCTTGGAAAGCACATTTACCTACTCTCCCAAGTTTCAGGGTCACATGAAATAAGGAATGGCCCATTTTAAACAAATCACACTGCTCCAACGAATGTCTCCATTGAAGCAAGTGCAAAATTCAAATGAGGGCCCTGAGTAGGGACTGAGTGTGTTTCAGAACACCCTCTCCCTCCTGCCCCAGCCCCCTGCTGCTGCGGCAACACACGTGAGCTGCCACGGTATCTGAGCACACCCCAGGAAACAGACCGCAGCCCTCCCTGGCGCCCGCTGATTACAGGGCAAGGCTGAAAGCAGCAACAAGAACCGAGAAACAAAGCCTTCTGTGAAACCAGAAACCACGCAAGGTCACAAAAACAGCAAGAACTTGTAAATCCCGAAAACCCTTCAGTGAGGAATTTTCCTAAGCACCTGTGTCCAGTGCTGAAACAACAGCAGGCTTGACACGTACCTGAGATGGCAAGAGCACAAACCCAGCCACCCCTCTGGAAAGACCATTCAAGGTCACGGGCATTTTAAGATGTGGTTCCCTTTCGGGCTTATCTGTGGAATAACTTCCAAGGCACAGACCAAACACACTTCAGACGGACCACATCTTTGCACACTGCTTTGGTTTCAGGTTGAATGCTGGTGGAGGTGAGGGTGGCCCAGCCACCAGCAGCCGGGTAATGGGGACCTGCACCTACACCTGTGCTATTCAGAGCCCTGGACTTCACAGGGAGGTAGAGAGGGTAGGGAAGACACTCTTAAAATAATGCTTACAAAATCCAGCACTCGGAATACAACTCCACTAATAACTACTAGGTCTCTTTTTTAAAGACATAAATCTCTCTTGCCCCACAAGCCCTCCCTTCAGGAGCTGAAGGAAAATCACCATAAAGAGAAAACCAAAGTCAGTCAAAAGCTGCTTAAAGGATGTGCAATTACGTGTGATTTAGAAAGTCTCTGTATGATTAAAGCCAGAAAGAAGGCTGCGTACTTGGCAAATACTGGGCACTGTATTTAAGCAAATATTCTTTCAACTGTCAGTCCTCTTCCTCCCACAACACACCTCCCTAATTTGCAAAGATTTGTTCAATAGTCCAGTGGTTCTCAAAGTGTGGTCCCAAACCAGAGGCAGGGTCACCTGGGAACTTGTTAGAAATGCAACTTAACACTCAGAGAAGCCCAAGACCTACAGAATGAGAGACCCTGGCGGCAGGCCCCTGAGCTTTCACAAGCACCCCCGGGGGTGCTGACCCAAGAGAACCACTGCAAGAGGCAAGGACACCCCCAGCACAGGGCCTGGGGCTTCACTGTCTCACTTAAGCCAACCATTGCTCTAGTCCTCACAGCTGCAGATGCTGCCAAACACCCCTCCCCAAGTGCTTCCCCCATGAGTGGGGGATTGAGACACATCACACATGGCATAATTATAGTAGTGGCAGTGGTACGAGTCCCAGTTGAGACAAGCGGGAAGAACAATGTTCAGGGCAACGGTTGGTCCCTGAACTTGTTTGCACAAGGTACTCACTTGGAGCTTTAAAAATACCCACGCCCAGTCCCACCCCCAGAAATGGTAACTCAGTTGGTCTGGGGTTAGGGGAGGCTGCCTAGCTTTGGAATTTAAACGGCTCCTTCCTCCCTCGGGTGATTATAATGTGCAAACAAGTTTAGATTTGCTTACAGTCCTGTGACTGCTAAAACAGAGAAGTGGCAGGACACAAAAGGTCCCTTCCACGTGATTGCTAAGGGGAGTGAGGGGACAGCCACCAGCAGGCCACATGAGGAAGGACTTGGCCTAACACAAGCCGGGTCACCCAGCTCTGGAGGCCCAGCACTTGCAAGAGCTTGACGCAAAATGACTTGGGTATTATAACCTATTTTCTTCACGAGGACTCTGGGCCTAAAGTAGGTTGTTACTATCTTCAAAGTCAACAGCCTCCAACAGGAGCCAGTCCTCAAACCCAGCACTGCCCAGCTGGAGTTCCAGCTCAATCCCAGGTTCCTGAGCTATAAAACCAGCAAGTGAGACTCCACCCTCCGGTTCCCTGATCTAATACCCATCAACAAGCTGAACAGTACTCTTATACATTCTTTTTAATTTACTTAATTGTGGGAAAACATGCATAATGAAATTTACCATTTTAAGTGTTTTTAAGTATACAGTACAACAGTGTTAAGTACATTCACATTGTGCAACATCACACCATCCATCTCCAGAACTGTCTCCATCTTGCAAAACCAAAACTCCCCAATGCCCCTTCCCCCAGCCCCTGGCATCCACCATTCTACTTTCTGTCTCTATGAATTTGACTACTCTATATACCTCATGTAAGTGGAATCATACAGTATTTATCCTTCTGTGAGTGGCTTATTTCCCTTACATAATATCCTCAAGGCTAATTCATGCTGTGACATATATCACAATTTCCTTCCTCTTTAAGACTGAATAATAGTCTACATTTCTTCTTAAAGAAACAATTCTTAATTTTAAAATCTAAACTCCATTGTCAAACCCGAAATTTCCCATGCCTCAAAACACAGACACTGCTGTTCTTATGCAATCAATGGTAAATGCATCCTTCAATCTTTTGTGGGGAAATATGCAAGATGTCCTCAATTTTCAATCTCTGCCTTGGATTGTGGCCCCAGACTCAGACCAGTGGAATCCACTTTTACAACTCAAATCACAAGGGATCCAAGATGGGTGCTGTAGCCAACCAGAATGAACAGGCAACATTTCTAAGCACAGAAGATTCGGTTAAGAAAGAACTTAAGCTGATTTGAAGGAACTGAGGAAGGGCTCACCAAACTTCAGTTAAAGCCACCCCCGCTTTAAGATCCTCTCCTTTTTGTCACAGCATGATGTCTAAACCCATAGCATAGTTCTTTAGCTATTTGAGAAGTACCAAGATTGACCAAAAATCAACCCCAAAGGAATAAAAATAATTGATTAAATATGATTATACAGTAAAGGAGATGTATTAGCGCAAAAGTGAAAAAATTACTAAAATGGGGTGGGTTTCAGGCACAATTCATTCTGGCCTATTACTCTGATTTTCAGTGATTGTGGAAGTCCTGTCTCTCACCCCACACTGGCTTTGTCCTTAGGTTGGTTTCCCTCCAGATCACAAGATGTCTTCAGACACCAACTGCAGCTGTAGGCATCCTTATTCACATTCAGGGAGAGTACTGCTTCCCAGAACCACCAAACCGAAGTTCTGACCAGTGTTCTAATGGATCAACCTGAATTGACCATTAGCTGTGGCCAGAAGATGCCTCCTACTGATTATAGTGAGGTGTACAGTCCATCTTTTGGAAAGAGGAGGGTGCTCTGGCCAGCTTATGCCAAGTTTGGGGTTAATCTCACCCAAGAATGTGTGGCTGCTATGCAGTGCAGCCAGAGCAGTCCCCAGTGGAAAATCTAGGTGCTGTGAGCAAAAGGAAATGGTTGTGTGCTCCACATCCACACACGCACACAGCACCTCATGGATTAACTAATGCGCCATGTTAGCCCTTGTGTCAAAATTTCACATACTTCTTGAGAACTTGATTGGAGCAATAAATAATCTAGCATTTTAACTTTTTTCCTCCCTCTCTCAGGAGATTTGTCCCTTATGATCAAGCTAACATTCACAGACGCCTTGACCTTCCCTAATTATGAGTATTTTTTAATAACTTTGAACTTCGAAGCCAACAGCAGCCACATTTATCTCTTAGGAAAGTGACAGTCAAGAGCCTTAAGGTTTGCACAGCCCCCAGCGTTCTCCGGATGGGAATGTACAGGGAGGGTGGAGGAGCCTCCGAAACAGGCGCTACTTATCTAGTATGGCAACAAAGCAACAACACAGTACTGGGTACAGTAGCCAAGGGAGAAAATGATAACACACTGAAAACAGTTTCTAATTCTCTTATCTATATACTTGGCCACAGATGAGCTGAAGAAAAAAATCATAACCAGTATTTAACTCAGAAAGAGAGGCATGTAAATACGTGGCAAGATTCTATTAATATAATTCTAAGATTAGAACATAAATCCACATATTTATAACTTAAATGATAAAGAATGATTTGAATCAGAGAGTACTGATAGCTCTATCCTGAGGGGAAGGAGAATGATTCTAATCACTTTTCTTTCAGCTACGCACCCCCACCCCCCATCAAAAGCAAATACATCCTGTGATCAGCATACATCATAATGTGATCTTTATTTGTCTGCCATGGGAAAAAACCACCAAATCGTGACCACTGTTCCTGTTCCCCATTCCTTCTCCCTATCAAGAAAAGTGACCTTTGATGTCTTCCTTCATTCTTATTTTTTACAACCCTTATTTAGGATCAGAACAGCCTGTTCAATATTAATTCCACACAACAGAGCCTACCACATTATGAGGACTCAATTTAGGAAAAAAAAAAAAAAAGTACAGCAAAAATATCAGCCACTTTCAAAAAGTTCCTCTTTTCCAGAGACTAGAAATTACTAATAATTCAATAAGGAATATTTACAAATCAGTATTTTTTAATGAAGTTGGTGTAAGGTTTATTTCACAAAAATTTTAACTTGGAAAATTCCTTATAAACACACACCTGCTTCATGTTCTCAGAAATTTTTAAATTATTACACAGTTGTCACACATCATGTCTTAAAGAAAAAATTCCTGCTTCTAGTTCAACTAAAATTCTCCGTTCAGAGTTAGGGGGGACTCACTGAAGATGACCTCAGGGTGTGCATGAGAAAATAAGGGGTGTATTCACTTCAGAGCTCAGTGGTGCAAGCTGGTCTCTCCGCACCTAAGCTACTATAAACATACAACTAACGGAGGGGCATTTAAGCTATTCTCATCCTGTTAAAAAATTAAATGTCTTCCTGCCTATTTGAAAAAAAAAAAAAATTGTCAGTGGAGTGGGAGAAGGAAGGAGAGAGGGAAGGGAAGTCAGCCTGAATATCAATTACTTGATAAGCACACTGCTGGTAAACTAAGAACACCCTGAACTTTATAACAATTGCCAATAACCAAACAAATAAGCAAAATAATCCAAGCTTAACCCTGACCTTGAATTTTTTTTTCCTCTCCTTTATCACTGAAAATGTTCAAATCTCTTGTGTAAGTTGTTTTTATTCATAACTGAACTACAGTGGGAAACCCAAGCCTAGATCTAAGATATATTCTTTTCAGGGTACATGTGGGCTTAGCAGAGATCTTCTCTCTAGGGGGATATTCTGGCCAGATCAACTGCCTCACCTACAATATCACCGTTTCCCGGGTTTCAGAGGGAGAGAGAGACAGAGAGAGACACAGTGTACCCTCTCAGCTTACTCAATAAAGCCTTGTTCTTGTCCTTCTTTCCTGGAACACATGTGCACGTGTAAGCACACACATCTACACATGGGTTTGCTCTATTCCAACAAATCTGGGAACCCCTAGGACACAACAGTAAGGAAAGGAGCAAGGGTTGAGTGGGCACCCAGAAGGGAGGGGAATAGGGGGACAGTGTGCAAAAAAAAAAAAAAAAAAAAAAAAAATCCTCATAAATCCTACATAGCACTGTTCTCCAGAGAACTGAATACCATCTCTCAGGAAAACAGGAGCAGCAGGGTTCTGTTAGCCGACTTTGCTGAGCTCCATGTTGGGCACTTGGACAGAAGGACGACTGGATGGATGAGGTACACCGACATAACAGAGCCACAACTGACACCCCGCCTCTGAGGGCCCCCTCAGATTGCCAGGTTCCTCACACAACAATGATCCAAGCCTTATCAACTATCCCCAAAGTTTCCCCCACAGAATTAAGTCATAAGCAGCCATTCTCCAACTTTACTAAGAATGTGATGACACTTGGGGACCCTCTTGCCAAGAAAAATGCAAATAGTCTCATAGACTCCCCATACCCTGAAACTAACCCTGGACTCCCCAGTTCAAAGGTCCTCCTGGTAAAAATCTACACGCAAACCCATCTTTTCCCCTTTCATTTATTTTTTTTATTGACACATAGTATTTGCATATATTAATGGAGTACATGTAGTATTTTAATACATGCAAACAATGTGTAATGATCAATTCAGGGCATCCATCACCTCAAACATTTACCATTTCTTTGTGTTGGGAACATTTTAAATCTTCTCTTCTAGGTATTTTGAAATACACAATACATTACTGTTAACTATAGTCACCCCACTATGCTACCGAACACTAGAACTTATTCATTCATTTTAACTGTATGTCTGTATCTGCTAACCAGGCACACACTCTCGCTCCCTTCATTCCCCTTTCCCAGTCTCTGGTAACCTCCATTCCATTCTCTATCTCTACAAGATCAACTATTTTAGCTCCCACATAGCAGTAAGAGAACATGCAGTATTTGTCTTCCTTTTTCTTCAACTTTTAATCCCAGCAGAGAGACATTCATTCAGCTCACGGTCACACTCATTCATCACCTCCAAACATGGAAGTTACATTGACATGGTGAAGACCCAAGATTCCACATCAGAAAGGAATTTCAACTCAGAGACCTACCAGCGCACAGAACCAGGGCAGAGCTGGGACAGGAAGGGCCCTAGAGGCAGCGGCGGGTGACTGTTGATGGCTAATGGCCAACTTACACCCAGCAATCTATACAGAACAAGGAGGTAACCCAAAGACCACAGAGAGGCTGAGACAAAGACAGGAGATTAACACTCACAGGAATAATCCACCAGATGGAAGGGGATGGGAAATCCCAACATCTCGCTTTAAGGAAATTTTGCCTGGAAAAGTCTTTGAGCATGTGCCATGTACAAGTTTAAATAAACAAGACAAAACAGTTTTGGCTACTAAGTATAACAGGAGTCCTACTGGCATACCTGTAAGAAGGCAGAAGAGAATTATATATTAATAATGAACTCCCAGGCAAAAGGAGACATAGAAAATAACCACATCAGCAGTGTCTAATGAAAGTGCCAATATGTTACCTTCGTATCCCAGTCTAATTAAACCTTTTTCACAACTGCCAGCAATCAATAAAAAATTATTTCTTATTCAATTTGGGCTTCAGTTTTAATTACTAGTGGTACAACATGCTGTGATTCTGAGAGCTTCTGATCTGTTTGAATATATTTCTTACCAAGTCTTAAAGAAAGAAACGATGACACAGTGTCTTCTTTCCCCTGCTGACATGTAGCACTTCCACTAGACTGAGGCTTAAAAGGCCCCTGGGAGCAGGCTGTGCACACAGCTCTATGAGTTTGTAAAGAAAAAGAACAAAAGGAAGTCAGCAGACGAGGTGAGAATGAGTTAACTTCCATTCATTTTTTAATACCTTATACCTGTTAGAGCAAAAATAGGTGAGTTTGGCAACACTTTAAAGGGCTTAAGTGAGTTAAGCAACAAAACACAAAGTCTATCCCTTCATGAACAAACCAGCCACCGGATGTATACTATAAAGGTGGAGAAATGATACTCTTTGATGCTCTTTGCTAACAGAAAATATTAAGAGTATCCCTGTTTAAATTTTCACAAAGCTGAAAGAAATTTGTATTTACACACTTAAAACTATTGCTGATTCTTTTGATACAGAGATTCTCTATCAAAAGAGACAAAATAACAGTAGAGGTCAAATGAATTTTTGCAACAAATATTAAATGAATTCACATTTCACATTACATTTAAATGTGTTAACACATAAGCTCTGAAGGACCAGTATTGTGCAGTTTTACTTTAAAATTTGACACCTCTTGCACAATGCCACAGTGTAGAAAGGTCATCCAATGAGTATTTTCCCTGGAGGGAATACATATCAACTGAAATCAATAATAGGAAAAAAATCTCAGTGCCCAATTTCCTGCACACATAAGCTCATCCAAGGTCCTGAAGGATGGCATACAAGAGAACAGAACTTGGGGAGAGGGGGAGAGGCTTTTCGTTCAGCTGCCAGCATAGAAGGAGTCCATCGTCTTCCAGCAGATTAGTTTACTAACAGGCAAAGTCTGTCTATCTTCCTATCAACCTGAAATCTACCTATGCTTCACCTCCTTGCTAGAAGAGACTCACCCTCAGCTGTGGTCTGCAGACTGAGGAACTCTGGGAATTTCTATTATTTAGCAGCACTCTCAGGAAAAGATCACCCCCCACACAAACACGCAAATACTCAAACAATGCTAAGGACCTGACTTGGGAGAGAAGATGGACATGGTGTTTCCTGCCTCTTGCCCATCCTTCCAGCACCCGCAGGAGGTAGAAGCCCCATCCTGCCCAGACACCCCGCCCTCCGTCAGATGAAACAAATGGGTTCAAGTGGAAAGTTTTGTTCATGCTCTCTATCCCTTTCCCCTCCTATTTTTAACTAAGAACGATATATTTTAATACATTAAATTCTATAATTTCAAAAAACATACCAAGGTACAAATCTACTTATAAGGGTGCTGTGCTTGCAAAGTGCTGATTATCAACAATAAAAAATATTTTCTAGGTTATGCAAAACATTGATAAAGCTCTTTCATTAGATTTTTATTTTTAAAAAGCTGTTAAGGGGGGAAAATGAACTCCACTTTTGGTTTTAGTTTTTCAAATTTGATGATGCACTAGAAAACAATACAAACCCAGCCCAAGGGTAGTTACAGGTATGCCAGGTAGTTACAGGTATGCCTCATGTACCAACATGCCCTTCCCTGCCTTCATGGCAGTGGCAACCCTGATGAGAGTACTACCCCCAAACAGAACCACAGCACAGAATGAGAACCTGCCTGTAAAAGAATGGAACAGAAAAATCCATGCTCGGAAAAGACATTTCATCTGCCCTGTGAAAAATAACAGTGCTTGGGTCATTCATCCCCTAGTACACTTACTTATTAAGAGATAACACAAAGAACCTAACAAATATGTGTAAAAATTAACTGTTTGTAACTAATGATCTAGAGCAGCGGTCCCAACCTCTTGGCACCAGGGACCGGTTTCATGGAAGACAATTTTTTCATGGATTGGGGGGGGTGGGGGGTGGAGGCAGAGCTCAGGCAGTGATGCCAGCGATGGGGAGTGGCTGTAAATACAGATGAAGCTTCACTCACTTGCCCCCTGCTCACCTCCTGCTGTGCCACCCAGTTCCTAAGTTTCAAGGAAGACAATTTTTCCATGGACGGAGGGTGTGGGGGGGGGGGGGTTAGGGGTGGGGTTTGGAGCTCAGCCAGTGATACCCGGCCCAGTTCCTAACAGGTCACAGACCGGTACCAGGCCGCAGCCCAGGGGTTGGGGACCACAGAAGAGAATACAAAAAAACCAAATATAGGTGGGAAGATAAATGAATCTCAATGTACCATGCGAAAATCCTATCTGGGTTTCTAATAGTTCAGAAGGCACCACTGGGAAGGTGGTTAACTAAGTGGGGAAGGGGAGGGTTTTCAGGAAATGCCTGGGGGGCCCAGCTCTGACGCCACACAGCCCTGGAATAATGTGGCTGGCTAAAATGAGCTGAAGTTTTTCTACAAATAGAATTATTACTTTGTCACTTGTTTAAGTTACCTCCTATCAAGATTTTCACAGTAACCTGAATTAAAGGAACTGTCTTATACAGAATTACAGATATAAGATGATGACGACAAAACAGGTTAAGGTGGTACAGCTTCTAATGCCTCCAAGTATAAATCAAGGAAGCTTGCTTCCTACCACCCGCAGCTGCATCAGCATCAACTCTGGCAGAGGCTAACATTGTGATGTAAGACGGGACCCCAGGGATATAAAAATGGGTTCTTGTAGACCTATAGAGAGTAAATAATCAAGAAATTAGTTATTCAATACCCAATTCCACTACGCAAATCATGTATTAATAGATATATTAAAAATGTTAAGAATGACCCTTGAAGTATGGAAGATAACGATTATTTTTTTATCTTTCAATGGATCAAAGTTCTCATTGTTAAACCCTTCATAAAACTGGAATCTTCAGAATACCTACTTCATCCTTATTGTGTTAAAGTATAAATCCATTATGCAGAAAATCGAGGAAAAGTGGGGAGTGGGAATCAGAACAGAGACAACTGCAAGTGAGAACTTGCACTCAGCAAAAGCAGGTGGGAGAGGAAAAGGATTTCTAGGGATTTGGAAAGCCTCGCGGGATTAAATTCATCACTTGGGTGACGGGCAGTTTATAATCATTGAATTTTTTTAAGCCTTAGGATTAATGAATTAGGGGAATTCTGGTTCAATGGAAAAACCCTTCAAGAATATCCCAATGGCTGAGGAATGAAGCGCACCTGACAGATTTGAAAGTGCTCTGTAGCTGCCTGTGGTCCATCCTCACTCCCACATCCACGCCCTTCCCAGGGCGCTGTCTCCATCCCTGCAATCCACACAGAACACGTTCCTCCCGCTGCCCTGGCCCAGGCCTCCAGCTTCACCTCTGGGAGGCTCCGCCAATGCCACTGCACAGAGCTGGAAGTCCTCTCCCATGTGCGCCATCACTGTGCCCACCACATGACGCTCATCACTAGCCTCGCAACATTTACCCATTTGTCCTCTCCCCGCTGGATCACGAATGCCTTGAGGACAGTCCTTAAGGGCAGTGCCTGGTACACAGCTGACTCCTAATGCATGCTGGCTAAGGAGGAGGGAGCTGTCCAATTATGAGGAAAACTTCTACAATGCTAGAGTATCGTAAAGAATCTAGCCATTCTAAATGAAATGTAAGATGAGCCTGAACGGTAGAAATATAAGTCATCTATAAGTTTAGAGTATTTTTCTTTTTAAAGTGCCTTCAGTTCTATTGTTGCGATGCATTCTCACCATACATCTAAATAAGAAGTGTTGGCATGATTGTTGGATTTAGGAGTGGGGAAAAGACAGAGGGAAAGAGCGATACAAAGAGAGATTAATCACACACTAACTTTATATCCATCCCAGAATGACTATCTGAAGTCCTGAATTTATGTGATAAAAAGTAAATCTTCTGGATAAACACAGTATGATATAGCCAAACAATTAACTATTATTTGATCACAAAAAGAATAAAGTTCTGACACATGTTACGAAACGGATGAACCTCAAAAATATTATGCTCATTGAAAGAAGCCAGACATAAAAGGTCACCTACTGTATCGCTGCATTTATATGGAACATCCAATGCAGGTGAACGCACAGACATGGATGCAGACTGGAGGCTGCCTTTGGGGTGATGAATCTATTCTGGACCCAGATAGACTGAGAGGTGGTTGCACAACAGTGTGAATGTACTAGATGTCACTAAATTGTTCACTTTTAAATGGCTAATTTTATGTTATATGAATTTTACCTCAATAATTTTTTTTTTTTTCCCAAAAACAAATCTTCTACCATATACATCAGAAAGGAATTCTAGGACAGACTCCTAATGTATCTGAACACACACAGGTACTCACTGGAGTTAGAAACAGGAGAACAGCATAAGGAACTTTCATTGAAAGAACTTACTACTCTTAGAAAAAATCTACTACAAATTGTTTAAATCAGTTTAGTATTTTCGATTATTTCCTTATCTCTGAAAACTCTTGACAATATTTATACAGTGTCCCCTTTCCCTGGGCTGAAGTCCTCTGTTTCTAGTGAAATCTAAGTTCCCTATTCAGTAAAAGTCTCCTACCTTCTCCCATACGTCATTCCTTTGGTGCAAACACTACACCAGCATTCTACGTGTGTTACTCATGAAGGTTAATGATTGTAGCACATGAATAATTTATTTTTTCTTCCAAAAGTTCTCTTTTTTCTTGTCTTATGATAAAGGTAGTATAACAAAAAACAAACAAACAAAAAACCCGACTAAAGCTTGTTTGTGAATATTTCCATTCCATTATAAATTACAACACTTTAGTTGACTTTTCCAGGTTAATAAGGAGAAAAGTTATATCCCAGTAAAGACACAAAAGCCTCAGGTAATTAAAAGCTCTACTAAGTAATGAAAAGCTAATCCTGTAGTGAAGAGGTGTGGGTTGAAGGAAGGAGGGGTGTTAAATATGCAAACTCAGTGTCTATTTATTGCTAATACAGCCCTCACAAGAACAAATCAGATGCCATGCCAAGTGTTCTTATCAACAACATTTGTTTTCTCCAGAAGAATCAAACGCTAAAACACGCACCCCTACCTAGCACATATATAAAACGCGGCCCACTCCTCAGTGCCCATATGGGAAAGAAAGCTCTAGAAACACAGCACATTGTCACTGAAAGTCACACACATCCTAATGGATCACACTGAGCAAGAAGGCATCTTGGCTGCCCAGCCCTGTTAGAAGTGTATGGCAGGCCAATCACAATACCTCACGCCTGTAACCCCAGCACTTTGGGGTCCAAGCAGGAGGATCACTTGAGGCCAGGAGTTTGAGACCAGGCTGGGTAATGCAGCAAGATCCTATCTCAAAAAAAAATAATAATACAAAAATTAGTAAGGCATGGTGGCATGCACCATAGTCCCAGCTACTCGGGAGGCTGAGGTACAAGGACTGCTTGAGCCCAGGAATTCAAGGCTGCAATGAGCTATGATCAGGCCACTGCACAGCCTGAGCCACAGAGTGAGAGCCTGTCTCTTAAAGAAAAAAAAAAAAAAAAAAAAGGCAGCAGCAGAAGTGGTGTATGGTATTTGCAGGCACATCTGGACAACCACCCCACCTGAAAGAGGGTTTTAATTTGGTCAGGGGTCTCTGAGGGACTTTCCAGGCTAAGCATTCTAAATAAAGGCACAAAAGAGGTTAAAACCACTTAACCCAGTTGTAGCAAGTGAATCTGTACCAGAATTTAAGATTACAACTTGGATGAGATCAAGACCTAGACGTTTTTAAAGGGACCTCACAACCTTTCCAGGGTTCTGAGGATGCCACATATTACCATGGTTTCCCATGACTCACAAACAAGGAAAGGTGGGTGGGGCGGTGGAGAGGGCTACCCAGTTCGCACAAGGACAATAGACACAATTCTTTGTTCTAAAAAAACAGGAGTCCCAGTCACTTCAATTGTACAATGTCAACTGTTGCTAAAAACAAGCAAGCAAACAAATAAGGCCCTCTGGATCATCTGTGATCCCCAATTCACATCCTAAAGCATAACACCAAAACTTAATAAAATGGGAAGTGGAAGGAGCTAAACATATGGAGGAAAATAAAGGTGGACTGGGAACTCCCTAGCTAAACGATGTAAGATGAACACCATAGAAAATGTAGTATTAAGAAGAGCTTGTGAATGTGGCATTTAAGCACACACTGCATTGGTTTTAATTTTCTCTCAGTTTCCTTTCTCTTTTAAATTTAACTGACATATTTCAGTGATCTCTGTAAAAGAAAAACTAGCCTTGGAATATATGCATTTTTGAAAGTTATTTTTTTCCATTTAAAATATTTGGAATAAGTAATAGAATCACAAGGTTCAAAAATCAAGATGATATAAAAAGGCATACATTTAATAAAAGGTAACAACTGTTATTACTTTCTTGCATATTCTTCCAATGTTTTTCTTCATGCAAATGTAACAGTCACTCTACACATGCAGGAATTACTGTTATTGTCGGAACAAGTAAGCTGCATCATCACAAGAGGTGGGGAAATGCACACTGCAGTCTCTATACCGAAAGGCCCTATACATCATACATGTCCAAAACATGGAGCAAAGGCTGGGAAGACAAGACTGGTTGATAAAACAGGTAAAGAGCAATAAAGGGCTGTGCAATTAAGATGTAAGATTTGTCTGTTTCCCCCACTAAACCGTGAGCTCCCTGAAGCCAAGAACAGTGACTTGTTTATCACTGCATTCTTCTGTACCTTAGCAGGGTGCCTGGCACTTGACAGGTTGCCAATAAATATCTGTTGAATGAGAGCATCACCAGTATTCCATCCTGAAGTAGTTAGAGACTAAATGGGACCTGAAAGGAGGAAAGGATTTGGAGATACCCACAGAAGGAAAGGCTTTTCTGGCAGGGACAATGGTTCAAGCTCAGGGGTGAGACCACTGGGCTACTAGATGGAAATGTGATTGGGGGGCCTGCCTCAAACCTCAGGAGGAGAGATTAAGTTTCTGCAAAGGTACATGCTTTCACATGGCCTTTCCTAGGCTGGGAGTAGGGGATTGGGAGGGGTCCTAGCATCTATACCAGAGGCTCTAGCAGACTCAACCAGGTAGCCAGTCTCTGGCAAACTACGCAGGCAAATCACAAGGGTTTGACCTGTGGCTCTGTCCTTCTCTGTGAACTGGTACAGGAAGTCATTTCCCTGCCTACTCTGAATACTACCCCCTTCCACATCCATCCTCTCTCCCTCCCATGACTCTGTAGCACTTACCTTTTTTCCCCGGCGTAGCTCTGTATTGGTTTCTCCCTCCCTCTCTGCTCCTGCAACTCACATAGGACTCACCAAAAGCTTGAGAGCCATGCAGTGATAGCATTGACCATTGTAACAACGGCGTGTCTCCATGAGACCCCAAGCCATCAAAGCCAATGCCAACCAATAGCAAATGTGCACACACCCAAGTGCTCCACTGTGCGCTTGCAGACTATGCCGTGGGAGAACACTCTGGAACTCAGAGTCAGGGTTGCCTTAGACACAGAGCTGCAGAGTTCCAGCAATGGGGCTGGTCACCCGTCCACTGGCACAGAGGCCAGGTGGCATTCAGGCCTAGATGCTACCAAGAGGGTAACAATTCACACAGTTCTGTGCTAAACTCCTCTCCAGTTTCTTTCACGTTTGGTGAGAAGAGGCTGTTCAAAATGTATGTCACTTTAAAATGCTTTAATAAATTAGACATTGAAAAGCAAATGAAATGACACAAGCCAAGCAGAGTTGAGTAACAGTTCCCTTCCCCTTTTTAATCACTGTGGTGTTCTTTATTTGGTCTGTATCAAAGGATGGGATGGGTAATCAGAAAACACAAGAAATATGCACTCTTACATAATACTCTCCAAACTGGGTAGTGACTTCGAATTCCCAAAACAGAATCCCCATTTTGCCAAAAAAGAAGATATCCTAAAACCTCCTACATGGAACTGGAGAGGTGGACTAGACACACTCCAATCACCACACGTGGTGCCAGTCTGGCCTCCCTCTCCTGCCTGAGACAGCCCCTGGCAGACACCCCCTGGCAGACACCCCACTGCAGAAGCCAGTGTGCACACACGCCGAATGCCGCAGCGACATGCACTCAGCTCAGCTGGAGACACACAAGTACCCATGTAGACGGTCAAAATGTTCACGTCTCACAGTAAATAATGGCATTTGTATTACAGCTATCGTTATAAAAATCTGTAACACTTCAAGAGACCATTATGGGGCTATTAAAAAGATTTTGCATTCAGTTTTCAAGATGACTTAGGCAGAATGCCATTGCTACAGTAATTACTTTATTTGTCACTATGTAAACGGACCTTAATGCTTCATTAAAAAAGAGAAAAATGATGGGGCTCTTACACAATAACCAAGCAAAATGTGGCAGCAAAGGTGGTGGCCCTGTCTGCAAATACTGGTGATCCTGGATAAGAAGTTTGTTTCAAAGTGTGGCGGGATAGGCAGCTGAACCCTTTGCGGAATTAAAAACCAGCAAGATTAAGTAACTCTGCAAGACACACTGTGGTTAAACCTCAGATGGCCAGGGCAGACATCTCTTTCATTAGCAGGTTCCAGGCCCTTTAACTTTTAGACCTGATACACAGCTATCTTAAACAAAGTATGCGCCCGATGAACTAAAAACGCTTTGAAAATATTCAACTGTATCTGAGATATTGCCCCAGATCCCTACAAAACTTGAAAACAAAAGTCTTCTTTTATTCAGTACAGAAGTAGTTAAGAAATCTTCTGACATACACGCATAGCAACAATTTCCAGGTCCTTACTTGTGTTGGCAATTTTGCAAGGACATGAAGCTATTTCTAGAGTATTTTGCTGCAATAATACATGTGTTCATCAAATGGACCACCTGGGGGGCCCTTCTCCTGTCATGCAGGGGAAGGTATCTCCCACATTGGACCAAGTCATGGAGACACTTTGGCACTTACATCCTGAGATACCGAAAAAATGAGAACACACACTAAATAATTCCACAGATAAGACTGTCATTAAAATTAAAAATAAGCATAGATGAGCTTAATGTAATGCAGTCCTTTCTGGGGCACCCCAGTACCACTTCATATAAATAGACCATGAATATAAGCCACAAACACCTGCGCTGAGATGCCGTCAATAACACTCTCAAATTTGGGCCAAGCTGGTTAGGCATTTTGCCCCAAGTTTTCCAGCTGTGAAGTGAAAAAATGTCACCTTTCCCGGTGTGTGTACACACTTACAGGCATATAACTGATGTCACTAACAAAGATGATTCCACTGATAGAATGTATTATTCTCTATACTGAGTGAAGTTTGGGGGGAAGATGGTGCTGGGGACAGGAGTAAGAAATAGAGTCCTTTCTATAACAGGAACATACCATATTGTGCTTCCTTTACATAGGTATCCTAATTTCTTAACAGTTAAATTAAGGGCAATCTTGCCCCATCAATGTGTCATCACTCTTAGAGCTGCTTCCAAATGCAGGTATGCACATCTCTTTTCTACCTCCATCCCACAGCAAATAAAAATTTACACGAACACATTCTTTATGAGGAAGATGGTGGCCTGAGTAAACATACTTGATCCTGCCTATCTCCCACTCCTCTCTCTCAAGTAACAAGGACAACAATCTAAAGAGCTTCCAGGTAGTACACACGGTGAGAACGACAGCATTCCGAGGCCTCGAGGGTCCCCAAAATCTCCGAGAGAGAGCGAGCAGGTACAGTTCTCCGTGGTCAATATACCTGAGAGTCCATCCAAAGGGGTCTTTGGTGGAAGGTGGAACTGTTCCCAAGCCTATGTGGCTAGGAGAGACCTGGGAACAGAGCAACTTAGCAGCAGGGTATCTGTTTCCTGGCTTGTCATCTACCACCTGCTAGTCTGCCACTGTGTGAGTGACACCAACCCGTGACCTGCATGATTGCTGAGGGCAGCCATCAGCAGGCAAAGAAAAACTGTGACCTGCTGAGGAGGATGCAGGCGCCTGAGGGAGGGTGGCCAAGCTGAACTGCAACAGGTGGCACCAACTGAAGTAGAACTAATCGAACCAAGAAAGGCGAACTAGAATGGAAAAGTGATGAGAGATAAAATTGGGATATAAAAACTTTCTGGAATTAAAAACAATTTAAAATTGAATAGAAAAGATCTACTGCTCTAGAGTATCAAATTAACGTTCTAGAGGATTAAGGAGAAGAAATGTGAGTATCAAAGAGCAAGCAATAAGAACGGAATTCATGAGTAAAAAGAGAACAGATTGAGGAGATATAAAATGTCATGGGAATGGCAGAAATTGGGTGAATGTACCTCTTGGTGGAAGAATTAGTGATTTAATACTGATACCTATTTTAGGAGAAAAATATTTACTTTCAATTGTTAGGCACTGACAGGATTAAAAATTTGTTAATTTCAAATTAACAAAAGAATTGCTAAATTAAATGGGAACTGAGAAAAACAAAACAAAGTGAAATAAGTGGTAACCATTAGATAAGATGAAAAAAATAAGGCAAAATCATCCATTATCACAGTAAAGAAAGACAAGGCAGAATGTCCCAATTGAAAAACAAAACTGTCACACTGGATTTTGAAAGTCCAGTTTTAAAAAAAAAAAAAAAATTGACCTACCCAAAACAAGTGACAAAGAAAGTTTTAAAATGAGTTGAACAAGGGTATACCAAGCAAAGGCAAGTAAAAAGAAAGCAAAAGTGGTGATATTAAAATCAAATGAAGAACTAAGGCCATCGGCATGACTGGACAATGAGGGATATTACATATGATAAACAGATAATCCAAGGATAATATAAAAAATTACACATCTTTAAGCATCAAGCAAAATGGCAGGTGAATACATTAAGCAAAAGCTCTTAGAAATATGAAAGTTTAAAAATTACAAAAGCTATTTTAACCCACCTCTCAATTTGACAGTTAAAACCAAACAAATTTGGAAGCTCTGACTATAAAGCAATCAGTAAGTTTGATTTCCCAAATATAGAAAATTAAACGTTTGTATCTTACAAACGACATAATTTTTTAACATCCATGGGGCAATTAAAATTTAATCATGTACTTGGACACAAGTAAACCTTAATAATTCCCCTTAGAGATCTTGGAACTATATTCATAGATTATATCAAAATATCAAAAGACAAGCTAAAGAAAAATTCAGTGGCATACTTCTAAATAGTCTCAGAATCAAAGGTCAAGTAAATATTTTAATCACAAACCATCCAGAAAACAAAAAGGAGATCAATTGTACAAAACCAAAGGTACACAGCTAAAGCTATTCCCATAGAAAATTTACAGCCTTAGATGCCACTATGTTAAGAAGACTAAAAAGCAAATGAGACAGGCATTCAATTTAATAAACTAAAGTCAAAAGAAACAGAAAAGTGAATTAATAAAAATTACATACTCAAATGAACTTAAAAAGTAAATTAGTATATTTAGTTCTTTGAAGATAATAAAATATATGAACCTCTAACAAGCTTGATTAAGGGGGGAAAAAAGAACAAAAGCAAAAATATGCATTAGTAATGAGAAAGGGTTTATTACCATGGGTACCAGAGAAATTACAACAATACCATATATAACTCTATGCAATAAACTCAACATTTACATAAAGCAAATGATTTCCTAGCAAGTAGAAAACATCAAAATTCAGAGAAAAGGTAGAACAACTATAATATTTTCTGAAAAACAAAAGAACTTTCTTTAATAGGTTTCTGGGGTAAGGGTAATATGGATACCAAGTCTAGGTAGTTTTCCAGTTAATTTCACATTAATATTTAAAAACCAGATATTTCCTATATTATATAAATGTTTCTGGACTCTAGAAAAGAATGAAATTGTTGAGTCATTCAAAAAACATACTCCTAATATTAATACCTGATAGAATGCAAAGAAGGAAGAAAACTACAGACCCATCTCAAGACTGCAGTCATAAAATTTTTTTTAAAATATTAGCAAATCAAGTTTAGCAGCATATCAAAAGAATACTGCAGCATAACAAATTAGGGTTTATTCCAGGAATGCAAAAGATGATTCAGTATTGAGAAACCTAATCAATGTAATTTATTACAGCACAAAATAAAAATGAAAGTTCCCAATTATATCACATCAAAAAGACATTTGCTAAAATTCATCAGCTCCAATAAAAATTAAAACATGAATGCATATGTACAACTTAAATATGATCAATTATATTTACCTAAACTTGAACATATTCATTGCTAAAACACAAACATTTTTATTTAAATTAGGAACAAGACAGCAATGCCCTTTTCTATAGTACCAGCAAACAAATAAGGATGGATATATGCACACATACAAGTGAACTTACTATAATCCTGTTTTAATAGCAAAACAAAAAACAAAACACAGGAGAAAAAAGAGAAAAAATATATTATCCATCAATACAGATGGCTGACAAATTATGGATCATTCATAATGATTATAATGCTATAATATTAACTATTATTTCCATATCTGCAATTGATCTAAAATGACATCCATATATTGAAAAATAAAAACAAAAATGCTACAGAATACTCTATAGAGAATAGTCTTTATATTAATAGCATGATATCGTTTTTAGAAAAATCTAAAGCTATATTGCATATATGTATGTTTTTATATTCCTAGAGAAAAAAATGAAGATTAAAATAGAGGTTAAATTTTTTATCCATATATCTTTTATTTTTCACTTGAATCATTTTTAATTTTTATTTTGTTAAAAAGAATTTTAAAGAGACAACAATTATCTGTTTTGATCACACAAAGTTCCTTATAGGCACACAAAATTTAGAAAAGAAAATTTTTCTGTGCATTATTATTTCTTGGGAAAGTAGGAAGGGAGCATGGCAGCAGCTATACTCAGATCAACCTAGGTTTGAATCCTGACTTGACTTAGTAGCAAGTTTCTTAGCCTCTCAGAGTCTCTGTTTCCTCATCTGTAAAATGGGGACAGTAACGCCCACCTCTCATTGGCCTGTTATGAAGATTAAATGTTCACACTTAGCCTGCAAAGCCAGTCATTACTATTATCATTTTATTATTAGCTCATTCCTTTCAAAAATGAAGACAGGAAGAAGGAACTATACTTTCCTCCTGTGGGTTTCCAAGGGCTGCCTGGTAGTACCTAAATCCACAGCTTGTGCTACTTCTAAATACAGCCAAGGTTTTGTGGGGATTCCTTTCCAATGTCAGTGTCTCTGCATAAGCGAGTCAAAGGTGAGCCGAAAATATTGGCAGTCTCAGTTTTCACTGGTTGGGAGTTTATCACAACCATGACACCAACCTTTAGCTTCACCACTGATATTTTAAAAGCAACAACTTCTCTCAAGTACTCACAGGCAGACTGCTGGCAGGGGCCAGAGATTTCCTGGAGATCACTTAAGGCTCTTCTGGACAATGAGAAAAGGACAAAGGAAGCAATAGTACAGCCCTCTACTTCCAAATCCTCAGGTTTCCTGCGCCCCTCACCTCCCCCGGACAGAAATGTAGAAAGAAAACATCAGAGGGAGCCACAGCTACTGCTTCCAAGTTGCCTGGATTAATTAAGGGTCATTAACAACAGAAAAGAAAATGGGAAATCTTGAGACCTGGTAATGTCCCAGTCCTGATACTGATCCCATTCCCTAAGATATTATTAAGAACAAAATATAGAGAAGGAAAAATTATCAACAGGGAAGGGAGTTAAACTGTGTGTTAAAAATACACTTAAGTTTTCTGAAAAAGGAAAACAAGGCTTCCCTAAGAAAGGAGCTAGCTGGGAGGATGGCAGGAGATTGCAATATCGAGCAGCAGACACTGTCCCAGAGGAGAGAGGGCACAGGAACTTCCTGCAGCAAAGACCCAGCCAGAGTGAAAAAGAGAAACAGCTTAGCTTAAACTGAAAGTATCCTTTCTCTAATACAGAAAGAACTTACATACCAGAGAGACCTCCCAACTCACATCTTTGTATCTCCCATTTTCCAAGATACTTCTTTCATGATCCAAATAATATCATAAAAAGGAAATAAAACCATCTGTAAGAAACATTAATTCACCATGGTTTGGCTAATGGGGAATTCTTCACAATCTCCTCCCAGATGATAAGTTAAAAACTAAATGAAATGAGTCAAAAAGCTTCTTTTGTGTAAAATCCAATTAACTTTATAAATATTCTCTTAGGGAAAAAAACCCTTGTATTTCCTTTAAGAGCAGGAATTTATATCAAAATTTATATGATTCTCCAGCCCCAAACATATGCCCCATTCATCTAACTTTTACTACTACTATTTTAGTTTTTTCTTCTGGAATATTTGATATTGATTGAAATAATACATTTTAACTAAAATTGTATTACATATTATTTATAATAACTCAAAGTAAATTTAATGTTGTATACATTATTAGTTCCAGCTATATTTTTCACATGTAAGATATTTTTGGGAAAAAACTGCTATGTTTTCATTAATAAACATTCCATTTCTTAAAGATGGATTTCAATCAAAACAACTCCACAGACAGCAGAACCCATACCCTGAAGTTTTCATAGTTCTGTGTTCTAATTTTCTACAAAAATGACCTGATCTGGGTTCAGAAAACAGTCATAAATGTCAATAGTCCACAATGGTTGTTTTGTTCAAAGTATCTGCTCGTCATTGACTAACATATGGGGGAGGTAGGTCTGGAAAGGCCAATGCTAAGAGACCAGGTGTCTGAGCGATTGTCTAAATGGGTTTGGGGCTACGTCAACCCAGTACACCAAAGAACCAACTGTATACAATTCTGTATGGAGGACTCCTGGAAAGACATAGCCTGATAGTCTAATTCTCATGTAAACGAACACTGCCTTGGACTGACAGAATACATGCGTAATACAAATAGTAACGAGTTTATATTATTTAAGTTGTTTACACAGAGAAAGATGGTCTTGGGCTCTGGAGGGGAAAGAGTGGGAGAAGCCCACATCAACCACAGCATATACCCAAACAATTATGTTATTTTGTCTTCCCATGTTTTTCTTATTCAGGGCGAATTTCCCCCAAAGCCAATGTGAACATCTCACATAAGACTTAGAAGCACTAGTCCGAGTATAAACTGGCATAAGTTATCTGGAAAGCAATTTGGCCATGTGGGTCGAAAGCCTTAAATTTATACCTTTCCTCAGAAACCCTATTTCAGGGGATACATTCTAGGGAAATAACTTGAAATAAAGGACAAAGATTAAGGTACAACAATGTCTGCTGCAGCCTTCTTTACTTATAATTATGGAAAATTATTTTAAAAACTGGAACCAATGCAAATGCCCAACATTGGGGAATGGTTAAGTACATCATAGTACCTTCATCCCATATAACTTTATATGGCCACTAAAAACAGGGTTAATAAGAATTTAATGGTACTGAAAGGCCTTAAAATCCCATAAAATAAACATACAACTATCATAAGATTGAGCTATGCTAAAATATGTTTTACAAATGTAGCAGAAAATATACCCAGTGTTCTCAGTGATGGAGTTTATGTGAGACTTGACTTTTCTGGTTTTTTTTTTTCAAATTCTTTAAGCTTAGAGACAAACTTGTATTCCTATATGCTGAGAAGTTTTAGGCAATTTTAAGAAACAACAAAATAAAACCAAGGTATGATAGATGGAACATCATACTAAGCTCAGAAGCCTTGGGTTATGGTCCCAGCTCTACCTGTGGACAAATCTCTAAACATCTCAGAGCATCAGTTTTCGTACCTGGAAGATGAGAAATAGGACTGGATAAATCCAGGGTCCCTCTTAGGCAAAGCATACCTGGTTAGGGAGGCCGGCCCCCTTGCTTGTGGCTTACAAAGCCTCAGGGGACAAGGGAGGAGGGAGGACAGCAGGGACCCCAGGGGAGGCCCAGCCGGGTGCCCCAGTGTCACCTGCGGAGGCCTTCCTCAGCGCCTTCGGTCCTGCCTACACCTTACACTTACAGATGCTTTATGTGCTGGGGAAATGGGTTTCTCAGGTACAAGGTTGAGAATGACAAAAGAAAGTAAGAACTTTCCCTGGAATCAAAATGGTATTGCTGCATGCAAATGATTCACTCACAGCTTCATGTCTCTTAGAGGTAACAAAAAAAGAGAAGAAAGGATGGCCTCTCTGGGATATAAATCGAGCAAATATCTTTATTCACTAAGAAATTAGGAGAATAAAATACCCAAATAGAATAGGTTCTCTCTTTTTTTTTTTTTTAAGTAAAAAATCAAAAACCTGAAAATACCTTAAAAGTCTAAATCGATCAAATGATTTTCTCAAGTGACACAATGAACATTACAGTCAAGTAGTCTAACCAGAAAAATGAGAAGTGTATCACCATGCTGTCACCTGCCCAGGCGGCCTAGTAACAGCCAAATCTAATCTCTTAGGCAAAATATGGGATGATAGGGTTACATAATTAATTTTCCTGTTAGGCATAATTGTTACTGACTTCATGTCATTACAATGTCAGCTCATCTGGTAGGCGATTGCTATCACATTCTAATTACAAAAACACACAAATAATTTGTAACCATTCATTATTAAATAACGAGTGAGGCCACCATGGCTAATAGAAACTTAGAAAAATGAAAATTAAAGGCAAACTAGACAGGAAGTGCTTAAGAAATTAATAAATTAATCCTGATGAAATTTCTCGGTTGTGTTACCAGGTATCAGCTCTCAGATTACCTGGTAAACATATTTTCTAAGAGCCACGTTGTTTAACTTGATTAAATGTCAGAGTGACCCAAATCATTTTATGTCACTGAGACCAAACAGAAATACAAATATTTAAGATACAGGTTTGACTTTTGCCTCTGCACTAAAAAGAACAGCGTTCACCCTTGGTTATCCACAATAAGGTAAGTATACAAATCCAAATTTTAAAAATAAGCAAACTAAAGGGTATTTATGTAATAAAACGGATTTATTCTACAGGCTGGATACTGGTAAGAAGTTTGTTAAAGCATTAATTGACAAGGAAGGTGTCATCAGAGAGGAGAGAACCACAAGCTAAAGTGTCAGTCCCTCTCACTAATCATGCACCAACCTAAAAATGAAACTAAACCATCATCTCTGAAATCAACTTCTAGGTTATTGGCTCCCAATGTGTGTTATCTGGCACTCAAAAAGGGGTTGACTTGTAGCAGCATCTCAGCCAATTACATAGGTGGTATCAGCCCCATCTTACAGATGAAGAGTTTCAGAGAGATAGTAAATAACCTGTTAAGTTCTACTGCTACAACACTAACCCTACATAAATATATTTTTTTTAATTAGCAGGGGAAAAAATAGGCAATGATATCTTCCAGGAACAACAAAAACTTGTTGAATAATGGGCCAACAGCAGGTACTTAATACACATTTGGGGTCTCATTTAAAGTAAAGAGATGCATTCCCACCTGACCCCACAGCACACAGCCCTTTTAGACATTCTACATGCAATATGTGAGTGTCCAGCAGAGCCTAAGTGTAGCTTAAATAGCATCTTCTCTGGCTCTCGATTCTAATAACTCCTGGAATAACCACTGTAGCTGCTGGAAATCAAGTCCTAAGAGTACAGCAAGAATACCTCAAGAACAAAAGCAATTAACTAAATGTCTGCAGTGAAGACACCAACCTATAGATTACTTGCCAATGGACTAACTACAAATATAGCAAAAAGTTTTGAGCATTCCAAATGTGAAAAAGGCTAGCATTTACAAGAGTCATAGATGGGATTTGTTTTAGATCCTATAGTTTTCTGATTTTATAATGAAAGTCAATAGAAAAAGAGGATTTGCACACATTTTCATTTTACATATAATTGCTGAAGAATGCACCTAATGGGTAAAAATATAAGTGTGCACGCAGAACTATAAACATGAGAGCGTATTTGTGTCATATAAGAATGCTTTCCCTGGTAGCAAAGAGAAAGGTATTTTACTAGATATTTTATTCTCTGAATTTGTTAGTGGATAAAGATATTTGTGTGATTTCTATCCCAGAGGGAATCATCCTTTAGTCTCCCCTTTCCTTACCTCCAGGGGTCATGAAGCTGTGACAGTGAATTGTTTACATACAGCAATACCATTTTGATTCCTGGGAAAGTTCTTACCTCTCTCTTTTGTCAAATCAGAAGTAAAAATTGAGGCAGGCAGTTTTAGTTTGGGACTTATTCAACAGGAAAACATTTATTTCTTCCAAATATATGTCAAAAATCTTTGGCCTAACCAATCCACACACTTCCCCCAACACACAAAATATAAGTGAACCATTTGGCTACTAAAGCTAATGTTATAGATGATATTTTTAAAAGTCTGTGAGCAGTGAGCAGTATTTCCCAACAAATTAGTGATATTCAGTACCATGTGCTACAACACAGCCAGCCCAAATTTGGTAATAATATCGTTTCTCTCTGGCTCTTGAGAGAGACAGCAGAACTTCATGAACTCAAGGTCTCAGCCACAGAGTGACAACCCACCAGTCAATTCACTGTCCAGGGGCTTTTGTGTTTTTTGTTTGTTTGGGCTAGCTTTTTTAAAATTCTCCCAAATCCCCTTCAAATCCACTACCAACAACCCTCCAGGACCACCCAACACAGTTCTCATGCTCACATAACTCTTCTTATAAGATTTAGTCCTTAGAGGGAATCAAAGACGCAAATAATCTATATTCACTTAATTGACTTAGCAACAAAAATGACTTACCCTGACTACAAATTGAGTAGTGTAAGGGTATAAATAAATGGGAACTGACAGAACAGAACTCTAGTTTGAAGAATAAACTGCTAGAGTTGCCAGCTAGAATTTACATTATACTGAATTTATCTTCTCTCCTGAACATTTGTTATTAGTTAAATAACTAATAGCTTGAAAAAAATTAATCATAGTTATCCACGCATCTGGTGAATTACAAGTTCATCCATCAAGAGAACACAGGTTCAACTCAAGAGATATGGTATAAGAACAACACAGCTCCAAACCAATGTTCAAAGAGTTTCTTTACCAACCCTAATTAGTGAAATAACCGACACCATTCAAGTGCCAAAAGAGGTTCAAAGAAATAACTAACAAGACACACCCATTTACCCCTTTGAAATCCTTACCACATGCACCTAGGGGCCTCAACTCTCAAATTAAAAGCAAAACACAACAACCAAAAAAAGCAAGTTCTTTTAAAACCTGTGGGTGTATTTAATCAGCAGACCTTGTGACTTGAATGATGACATGGGAAAAGAGACCAAAAGGAGAACACAAATACGTTGTTCGGAAATACTGGTTTCTGTAAACTAAGAAAATATCTAGCTTCCCTTCTAATAGTGTGTGGATGATTTTAGAGAGATGCAGGATTGCAGGGAGAACATGCACGGAGTGGGGCCCTCCAGGGTGATGCTCCTAAAAGGCATGCTAAGTTACACACAAAGGAAATCTATCCACGAAGTATGCACGCCCACCTTCCACTTGGTGTTCCTGCAAGGTTGCAAGAATGCCATCTCGGACCAACCTAGAGAAAGTTCCAGAGTCCCCTGCACCTGAGCAGGAGAGAGCACAGCTGCTACTTTTTAAGTTTTAATACATAATGTAAGCACAGACTTAAAACAAAAAACGATACAAAGATGTACCTTGAAGTGTGTCATTCCCATCCCTGTCCCCACCTACCCGAGTGTCATAACACTTATCAGTTTCTTGGTTTTCCTTTTAGTGTTAGTCTTCACAAATACAAGCAATTGCAAATAGACAATCATATTTCCCCTTGTTCGCTTTACAAAAAAAAAAAAAAAAAAAAAAAGTCTACCTTGCCTTTTCCACTTAAAATTCTGGAGATCTATTCACATGGGGCACAGGGCATACTTGGGTTTTTTGTCCTGCCTGCAGAGTATTCCATTTTGTGCGTATATCTTAGTTTATTAAGGACACGTGGGTTGCTCCCCACAGATTACTATCACAAACAATGCTGTCATCTGTACCTGTGCAGGTGTAGTGGTAAGATAAATCCCTAGAAGCGGGGCTTCTGGGTCAAAGGTACCATGCACTGATAACTTTGATAGGCACCACCAACTTGCCTTCCATGTAGACTGTTCTGTCTTATACTCTCAGCAGACATGTTATGAGAGTTCTTGTTTCCCCAAAGTCTTGACAATAGAGGCTATTGACTAATGTGTAGATTTTAGAGCAGCTTTAAGCCTCGGAAGAGAGAACAAAAGTTTCTCCAAAGATGAATCTGAATAGCCGCCAGGAGTTTCAGCCATCTTTCACACAGCATCTGCAACTGCTCAAAGATTTCTTTTTTTTTTTTTTTTTTTTTGGCTTCTTTATCCTCAGGACACCATAACAAAACCAGAGAAGTGTACTGCTTCTGCCCTACCAGGTACCTGCTCAGGCTAGTTCCAGTATCTTCTCTCACGTCAAGAAAGAGGAAAGACAGCAGAAGGAACCTAGGAGAGACGGCTCTGCCACTTAGGAGCTCCTGACCTGGCCACTGCCTTTATCTCTCTGCACCTCCCAGCTTCCTCTCCTGTCACACGGGGTCAGATGACACACAAACCACATGGGGCCGCTAGGGAGACCAAAGGGGTCCACACACACAAGTGCTTAGTGCAGCCGGTGGCACCAGGCATGTGCTCCAGTAAAGAGTAATTAGCACCATTTTATACTAAAGGCATGGCCATCATTTTGTAATACCAAGAGTATAACGAAGTATAAATTAACTCCTGTAATTTAGTAGAAGGCTCAATCGAGTAAACCAATACATAGATACTTGTTGCTTTACTTGAAGAGCAGTTAGCTTCCTTCTTCCTACATTAGTTAATATTACTAGAAAATGAACTAATCATTAAAACAAATGCAACCATCCCCCCAAAGCATTAAGTTCATGTTAAATTTTACTAGGCTAAAAAAAAGTCATTAGACAGTTACCCTCAGGCCTCAGGGTCAGAGTACGAAAGAAGCCGAGCATCAGCCCTTCCCCTGGGAGGCTTTGGGCACCTTTCCTAGCCTTTCCAGGGTTTAGTGTCCTCATCCACAAAATGATGAGAATGGTAGCTTCTTTTCATAGGGGTTGGGTAAGTGAGGAGCAAATGAGGAAAACATATACAAAGTTCATAGCAAATCGCAAAAAAAAAAAAAAACCCACAGAGCAGTGTGCATTACCATCATCTTTAAGGGACCATCTGTCCTTCCTCTTATCCAAAGCTAATCCCTCCATCTGTGCTTTGGTCCGTCCTCAGGCCTCTGGGTCCTTACTGGAGCTTTCCCCCTCTGTCTCATGGATCCACCCTTCCCTCTGAGCACAGTCCTTCCCTCAGACTTCCCAGTCTCCACTCAAGAAAACAAGATGCACGCTGTACCCCTGACCCCTCCCCAGCTGCTGTCACTCCTCTCCCATGCACAGCCAGACTTCCCCACTTTTCCAGTTCCTCCCTTCCCCATCGTCCTCTTCCCTCTCCAGGGCCACTTCTGGCCCCATCACTCCACAGATCAGGTCTCCCTGTTACAAGATTGGAGGATGTCTTCACTTCTCTTCCTGTTTGGCTTCGTAGTGGCTTTTGGCCCACTGACCACTTCCTCCTAAGGCCGCCTCTCCCTGGAACCCTGGCCTTCACACCCCATGGCTTTCCCCATGTGCTCAGACCCCTTGGGTCTCCCTTACTGCTCATATTCCTCTACCTGGCTCCTGAACATTGATGTTGCTTCAAGCTCATCCCCGACATAGTCTTTCACCTATGTTTCTGCTTTCAAGTACCACCTCCATACAACTTCCTAAATTAAGTCACCCGCCCAGAACTCCCTCTGAGCACCAGTCCACATTTCCAAACGCCTACTTGGCTCAGAGGTGCCCCCAACTCCAAAAGCAAACTCATGTTCACAATCCCCACCTGCTCTTCCTGCAGCATCCCCCAGCTCAGTGACAGGCCAGTTGTCCTCCAGGCCAGAATCCTGGACATTATCCTTGACATCCTGCCCACCCACCACCCCTCAACAGAAGTCTGGTCCACTTCTTTTGATCCCCATCACCAGTCCAAGTTAGTGTCACCCTTTGCATGGCCTACTCCAATAGCTTCCTAATTGGCTTCCTCCCTAAATCTATTCTTCACATTGTGGCCAGGGTGAAGTTTTTAATGAAAACATGGCAGTCTCACTCTCGCAAGTGCACACACACTACATCTGCATAATAGTCTACGCTACACCTTTGGTAAAGACAAAACCCTCAACAAGGTTCCTGGGGCCCCAACTTTCACCACAGGCCCTTAATGCATTATTTCCTTTCCCTCCTGGTCTCGCAGCACCATGTGTGGCCTTGGTGGCATTCATCACAGATGTAATGTTCTACTTATGGCTGGTGTGATTAAGGCATCTCCCAACATTGTCCATGAGGACGGGTGCCAATGTACGCAAATGATTCCATGGTGCCCAGTGGGCATTTACTGTGTATTCATATAATGAAAGATGAGAAGCATGAATCACTGGCCAAGCCCTACTCCAAAAGACATGAAAATTCCAGTTACTGCAAAAGTACACTGTAAGAACTTGATACCTGTGTCATGGAAACACAGTTTATTGTGTTTACATTCCCTAAATCTTATCCACACACAACAAATTATTTTTTTAAAGTAATGCATTTCCACCATACTTCCCTTATGTTTAAATCCATCTAATTTTTACTTTATTTTAGAAAGAACATGGCAAAGCTAGTTCTGTCCCGGCAGAAAGGACAGTAAAAGAAAAATCTAAAAATAACCTATTTACTATGAAATCATGATTAACATTAACACTTGTTTCCTTCAGGGATTATGAGTGCAATTACATACACGTATGCCAATTTTGGTAAAAAGTGAAAATAATGTTACTTAGAAACTACCGAAAATGATCAGTACTTCTTTTTGTTTTTTAAATATAAAACTATATTTAAAATTTGAACGTCAGCAAACTATATGCTAATCATATAACACAGGAGTTCTTAACTTCTGGCTGGGACTGTTTCAAATCAAACCATGTTCACCCAGAGTTAGCTCTACAGAATTACTTTAATCCCTTCAGAAAGCGTGATAAACACCTCCACAGCATCAGACTCCCACACAAAGATTCCCCTGGGGCTGTCCCCAGCCCTCCTCCAGTGTGACCCCCATGCATTTCCACACCTCAGAGCCAGACCACACTCTTCGCCACTCCTGCCCGATGTGTCAGGACCAAGACCAAGAGCAACACTAGTTCCGTTGGGTTTATTTTCGAATTTTATTACATTCCTCAATTATCCACCAACTGATCTGTGTTAGACCCAGCTTCATGTCGTCCATACATGAGGCCTCAGCTAACTCTGAATAGATATTTAACAGGATATGCGTGTGGGAGGGCTGACTATATACTCCTCAGGAATAAGAGCTGATCCTTATAAAGGCTTTTCCCTCACCCAGCTGAGTGTCGAGGGGACCATTTCGGGACCCAGCCACAGAAGGAAGTGCTTATCATCTTGGCTTACCAGGGACAGAACCAGTTCTTAAAGGATGGAGTCAAGTTCCTGTGCCTCACACTCCCATGAAGCTGCCCAGAGATTACCATAAACTTGGCATCTCAATCCTTTCAAACACCCTGGAAAGCTTTCTCAAATGCACATACACACATATATGTATATGTGTATATATGAACATGAGTAACACTGACATCTAGACATATAAAAGCACATACTTTTATGACTAAAAATCCCATTGTAGGGAGAGAACAACAGAGATATGCCTTTAAACCTACTTACTGAAAGAAAGTTTTAGACCAAGACTTGATTTTATCTTCATGATGATTCTTCACAGTATCTCCTGGGAAAATCCATAAACTCCAAGAGACCCTCCAGTCTATAAAGAAGGGCTCTACAGAAGAAGAAGAAACACAGGCCTAGGACATGGCGCAGACTCCTGCTGGGAGCGGCTACGCGGTTTACCTTGGCTCCCGGCATGGAGAGATGTGGCACCTGAGCGCCCACCGATGGCCTGAGAGGGAAGGACTTGGCCATTTCTTCTCAGGGAGGGGATGATTTTGCTAACAGTCTGCTATTTTCCAACATGATCCTCTGGGTATCTGGTGAAAGGCAAAACAACGCAGAGCCTTCCACTGCCCAACGAAGAAGGGAAAGCACAAATCGGGCAGCAAGACTGAATGGCAAAAATACCTCCAAAAAGGAAGTATTTTACCTAACTCTGGAGGAAAGTTATTTCTATGTGTAGCATCTAAAAGTTTTAGGAAATGACATAAATGGAAAAGCCAAGAGTTTTTCAGCATAAACAGATACGTGTTACCCAAAATGCTCAGGAAAAAACACTATGTAAGCCATATCAAAAGACCTACCATGGAGACGGCTTACTGTGAAGGAAAGTGGACATGTTCACACAGGAGTTTCTGCTGCTAACTTACCCAAGAGAGTGATTCTAAAATAGGAAGTTTAGAAATGTGAAGTTAGACTGAGATTTGAGGAACACAAAACTTTTTAAAAAAATAAAAATTTAAGCATTATCCTTCTTTGATATTCCTATTCAGGAATAATTTTTTTTAGACCACAAATATATTCAAGTGAGATTTGCTAACCAGCAAGACTCTTATTGTGGAATACACTTCTGACAAAGTGGTCTTTCCCTAGGTAATTAAATTTCAACCCAATCTCTTTAAAGAGCCAGTCCAAATTCATAACAGAGGGTTGGGGAAGAGGCATGTGGGGAATGGCAAGGAATGGGAAGAAGTATTTCCTAAACCAAGCACTTGGTTTAAACTGTGTGAATTCTAGAATATATTTACATGTGCAGCCCTACTGAAAGCTACACTGCACAGTTTTTTATCTTCCTCTATCCTGCCTTCAAAATATTACTGACCTAATCTTTGCCCTACAGATATGGCAAGCCACATAGCTATTGTAAATAAAACATTTCCCTTTGTTGTATTTTTTTTTTTCTTAAAAAGAGAAATCCTACTTCTCTCAGACACATTGATTTCTGATGTCACACATAACTAACCACAAAAGCCTTTTCATCTTTTTAGTGTGATTTGGCAGCAAGGCTCTAGCAAATTCTGAAACTTGGGTTTCGATGGGTGTGCTTTCAAGGCTGTGTTTGGGTTTCTTGTTTATTGTTTTTCCTTCTTAAAAGCTTCAGATCCTTGACCTGTTAAATGATTTTTTAGCCTGCATTTACTCCTGGTCCCATTTATCATCTTATTAACCACAGCCATGACATTCTCTAAGGGAAAAACTGGAAAGAGGCGTTACGAAAGCCAGGGGAACCCCATGTACACAGGTATGTGAATTAGGGCAAAACCACGTGGCAAGCAAAATAAACGGAGGGATGCTGAGGCAATTTAAAACATCAAGCTTACTAACCCCAAACTTTAGCCTTAATGCTTTTACTTTCTGAAGTAAATGATGGAGTCAAAATATTTTAAGCAGAAAGTGATGATATCTCAAATTTATTCCCTAGCCTTGAGCAGTCTTAAACATCCAGAGCTTTCACAGAACTGTGAAATCACATCCCTCGTAAACATACTGAGCAGAAGGGGACTAAGACCGATGCTGGGCACAGTTACAGGACTCCTGACTCCTGTTCAGATTACATTTCCCATCCTAAAGTTAATATTCTCTTTTAGCAAAGGCACCATTTTTCACAGATCATTTTCTATTTCTGTGATAATCTCATACATAGTATAGGTTCAAAAGGCAAATTTTTATGAGACAGTCAGATCAGCCACAAGTTCAATACACAAGGATCTGCCATCTGGTATCCAAAGACACAATGTCTCATGAATTGACAATTTTGCTAAGGACAAGTACCCACAGTTATACTTTGACTTTGGAAAAACTCCGAAGAGTCATTTTGAGGGAAATGATGAAAAAATAACATGTGTGCCTCTACGAGTCACTAAGAAACCTGTACTGAACAGGACAGCAGCAGATTCCCTCTCAAACTTCAGCGGGGAACCCAAATACGGTGGCATGTGAGCCATAATTTCACCAGACTGAGAACGGTCAAGACCGGCCACCAACGTTTCCTGGATGTTCCGCATAGTTTCCAAGTCAAGCATTAACCAAGGTCACTCTGTCTCAAACGCACGAAGAGTACAACCCCTGCACGGTCCAGCTACAGCACACAAACAGTGAGCACATCGTTCCCATACTCAAAGTTACAACCAATTTTTTTTAAAGCAATGTAAACTCTGAAGTTGTTAAGCAGGACAAACCGTCCTGTTAGATATCTGAGTTTTGTTCTTACTTCCTTCAGTTTCTCTGTGTTTTGGTGTATAAGAGCATACGTCCTAGAGTTGGAAGGGTGTAGGGTACAAGTGCAGCCACTTAAGAGGCTGAGAATCCCTCCGCAAAAGCATTTGACTAACATTCTGTTGTCCTGACTGCAAAGTGGGGTTAATTACACCTTCCTAACATGGCTGTTGGGAGAATCAAGTGAGTACCCTGGGAAAGTGAACTGCAAACTGTAAAATGGGATATTCAAGAGAATGTTGGGCATCATTAAGTAGTCAAGTACACAGTCGAATTTCCGGTTAATTTTTGGTCTTTTATAACCTTAACAGAGAAATTTACCTGAAAATGAAACAGATTTATTCACGCAAATCCTGGGGGTGAAGGGCTGTGAATTATCTTCACACAGACACAACTGCCTAATAATACACAAGTCAGGACTAAAATTCTGGGGGACAATTTTCTAGCTCACTCATTTATAAATAGAGCCTGTCTGATATTTATTAGGTCTGAGTCACAGGCGAGGCATGGAAGGCCAGTCTTGAGGTGTGCAGGAGCAAAGGCAGGCTTCCGCCAGCAGCTAGCCAGGTCACCCACCACAAGCAGACACCGTCTGAGACAGGGGCCTGGGCCATTTACAATAAAAGAGCCTAACTCTGAATAGGATACCAAATCCCACTTGTCATTTTAAATCCCACTCATTTAGAAGAAAGACCTTCAAGCTGGGCTCAGTGGTGCACACCTGGCACCTGTAGTCCCAGCTTACTCAAGACGCTGAGGTGGGAGGATCTCTTGAGCCCAGGAGTTCCAGTCCAGCCTGGGCAACATAAGGAGACCCCATTTCTTAAAAAAAAAAAAAAATCTTCACCAGCTGGCATCTCTTCCGGCTGTACAATGGGACCAAACTGTGGAATAAACCATGTTTTACTCAGGTAAAAGGTAACTTGATGCCTCCACGATATTGTCTATGGTAAGGCTCTCTGAACAAATTCAGATATGAACAGGGCTGTCACAGGATTTTAATCCAGATACAGGAGCATGACCAAGCTCCATGAAAAACCTGCAGCAACAACTGCAGCCAGCGGAAATGGTCTGCCTAGAGCCATCATCCAAATCAGAGTGACAGGCCTTCGTAAACAAGGCTGCAGAGACTCCAAACAGGACCGGGAAACACTTCTGCTCCTACAACAGACATCAAAGGCCTGAGCTGGTGTTGACCTGTCAATGCAGCACAAAGGGCACAAACCTCGTGGGCTGACTTGAGACTCCTGGAGAGAAGGGTACAGAAGGTTACAGAACCTTCCACCCCTCCCTCATCCACACCTCCCTTAAGGTCTCTCCCTCTCCTCTACCTACGCCATTTCCTAGATCTCAACAGGCTCAGACTGTTAAAAATATATGATGAAAAAAGTTTTCTAAAACCTGCTTTTCTTCATCCTAAGATACTAGGGATGGGTGGCAGAAGGGGGAGAGAAAGAAAGGGAACAAGATAACTTTTTTTATTCTTTTTTTAAAATCAAATACTGTTTTTGAAAAGTTCCAATTGAGAAATTTACTTGAGGACAATTTGGAATTTATTTGACAGATCTCAAATTCGGAGTTCTGTGACTCAGCCCACTCTTTTGGATAAGTCCCACTCAAGAGAGTATTTCTAGCTCCTATCAACTTACTCCACTACTCTCAGGCAAGAGACAAGTCATGTTCTCGGCAGAATAAACGCAAAGGTTCCAAATCCTCTCTCAGTTCCTAATCTCTACATTGAAAGACACCAAGGAACCAACTGGTCCCCAAAATGTCACCAGCCAAACACTTGAACACCCTGCCCAGAAAGAGTACCACCACACTGTGGTTCCCGAGATAGTGGATGGCCCAGGGCAGCTGCAGGCTGTTCCCATTCTCATTGTTCACCACTGAGTAAGTCACATGAAAGCAGGGAATAATTAAACGCAAGGATCACTGCAGGTACCACGTGCTCGGGCAAAAGGCCTCGCCGTTTAAGTTCCTGTAGACAAGGCGCCCCTCTCAAAACACCCCACTCACCAAAACACTGTCTTTAGGGACTGGGTCAGTTCCAGAGAAATGACCAACTTGTCATTTGCTATAGGTCTTGGTGTGCTATAGGTCTTGGCAATTCATAGATGCTTTTAAAATAGGAAGGCTGTTACTATTTTCGGGTGAGGTGATTTGTTTTTCTCTTTGAATATACCCCCACCAATTAGGAAAATATATGCAGATCCCTTGTAAAGCGTGTAAAAGGAAGAAATATCTTTTTTTTTTTAATAGTGGCCTACTATTTCACACGAAGTTACCATATCGTCCTGTAAACAGACAGCAATTATGCTGACTACCTACCACCCCCATAAAACTTAAAGAGGAGATGGTGGCATTACCCATGTCTCACCAATGACTGTTTAGCCAGTGAGTTATAAAAGAAGCCACTGGGTTTTTATTATCTAAGCTTTCAGGACAGTTCAAGTTCAATACACACAATGTTTCATTCACGCTGTTAAATTGATAATATTAACCTTTCTTGCTGAGATGCATTAAAAATTCTGGCTTTTCAGAGCAAATGTAATTAGTTCACATTAGTAACTTCAGCAGCAGCAACAGAAGCAAAGCGAACTAACAGGATATGGATTAATGTAATCAAAATATCATCTCCCATCATCGCCACTCTTTAGGCAGCTGGCTGCACTTCCTCTCTCGGTTGGATATTTTTTCTTTTTAATAAAAACAATAGATCAATGAAATGGATGCATAACTACTTGTAATCCTCCCTCAGGGGAGTACTGTACAGGAAACCATGTTGGTGAGTGATCCCAAAAGTTTTTAATTTGATGTGTCTCTTCAATACAATTTTGACAACAGAGCAAGGGCACAAGGCTCTTCCAGGACTCAGAGCCTGGCTGGAATTAGGAGGAGACCTGGAAGGAAGAAGGGACGAGCTAGAGGCTGTACGTGGAACATGGGATTGTTTTGACTCTAGAGCCCCACTTTAAGTATCTCATGAAGGAAGAGTATCTCCCTCTCTCAACACAGTGTCACTAAGAGAAATAAAGCAAAGTTGTGTGTTTGCCCTCTGAAGTGCCTCTGACGTACTCGTGAAATGTATTTCTGCAACCCTGTACTGCCCATCTATGGTGGGTGTTTGCTGTTTTGCAACCCTCTTTCTTCTGAACAGAATATCCACATTTTCCTCTAAAGGACCACCCTGTCTTCTTCCTCACTGAGGCTGGTGACCACATGGCCTTGGACTGGCCCATTAAAACATCATTTCTCTGGAACACACTGATGGAGGGCAGTGGCCTAGGGCCTTATCACAGCCAAAGACCTCCCAAAATGTGTTTGTGCCATTAAAACAGAGCACTTGCTTTTGGGCACTGAACCCAAAGGCAATGGGATCCTAGGGTTGAAGTTGCCAACAACCCTTTTGATCTACCACATGGATCCTAAGAATGAAGTCAATATGCAGGCGGGCAGAGTCACGCAGAGCCCCCAGTGTCTTCCTGAAGCCTGCTCCACTCCTAGACTTTTCCACCAAGTGGGCCCAGAATATATATATATATGTATTTTTTTTTTTTTTTTTTTTTTGCGTAAACCAGTTGAAAAGGGCTTTCCTTCCCTAGGAAATGAAAGATGCTTCATACAACACATCAGTAGGGCCACAGAGCCCTACCTTGACCTGAAGGACTAGGAGTGGCTAAAACTGGAGGTGGTCACCTCTGCTCATGCTGCAGGACCCCAGTCACGGAAACACTTTAGTAAACAGCACTTCCATGTCCCCCAACCTTGGAACCATGGGTATGAACACTGACCACAACCCAACAGTGTGGCCATGAGGACATTTTTGGTTTTCACACATCACCAGAAAGCAGAGACAAGAAGAAAGGATATTGCTAATACTTTTTTTAACGCAGGAAATTGAAAGTAGAGTGATTAGTTCTTTTTTGAGGGCCAGTTTTTACATATAAAAGCTGTATAGAAATTTTAACCTATAAATTTGCCTTGGTGTAGAAAAGAAATACCTAGTTCAGAAAAACAACATAAAAACAAAGCAAAAATCCCCCTTAGGAGAAAGTGATTTCATGGTTCCCCCAAAGTCATTATAAAGAGGAAGGCTCCCTGCTAATTTAGTTCTTCAAATTCATGGAGGCCTTCAAAGGTTAGACAGTTGGCCTCCTGGCATCATAAAAATACTAAGGGCAGTTAATGTTCAGAATGGTAGTTACCAATTAGTCCAAAGCATGCACTTATTTATCAAGCTCATACCTCTGTTTAAGTTTTAAGTTGCTCTGTTAGCATTTGGCTAAGCCTGCTGTGACACAGGTTTAGGGTCAGTGACTCCACTACAAAGTAAATGTCACCTTTATGGAGCCTCCATGGATGCAAACTCTGTAAGCCATTCTGGGAGGTACTGGGTGCAATCGAAAAACATAAACATGCTACTTTTTCTCCATGTGTTTCCATTTGAAGAAAAAAAAGCATGATGAGAAATACTGAGACTTGACTGAGGCTGACCTACTTTGAAGTAAAAAAGGATGCATTTATGGCCAACAATTTAAAAAATTTTTTTAAAGGGTAAATAAAAAATTGGCAAGTCCTACAATTTTAGGTTACTACTACTGAGCAAAATGACCAAAACAAGAATACCTGGTATTACACCTAGTCACAGAGCCCGAGTGATCTTCCCATTAAGCGATACCACTATGGAGAATACAAAATCCAAAGAAATTACACTATAGCAAACACCTCCAATGGAAATAACAGTATAGTTTTTATTAATATGATGCATGCTCTTTTACATCTAAGAATTGCAACAGATAGTCAGCATCTCAGGGTCCCAACGAAGCAGGCTAATGTTACCTAGTGCTGGGAACACTAATCAATCGCCACTGCGGTATGTTTGTAAAAGACTGTCAGGGTATGTAATATCAGCCCCTGTTATGATCTTACCTGTCAGCAGATCAAATGTACTAAATTATCTAGACATAAGACTGGCGAGAAAGGGAATGGATGAGACGATTAGGGGTGAACAAAACAAATCCCTAGGCTTTGTCTCCAAAGGTACCTTCCAGTAGATTGTTTAGGGTTCCTATCATGGTGGTTTCAGAAACCGAAGTGGCTTACAGACAGACCCGTGTCCCACCTAGATCTTATTAAAACCTTTTGGGGAAGAGGGGGTTCCACCACTTCTCATCTTTATCAGGTAGCTATGCTACAAACTGCTTCTAAGGAGAATAAGCATAAGGATTTCAGAGGATTCCTCTCTCAAATGACCGTGCTGGGGAAAGGCAACCACAGTGGAGGCTCCTCAAACAGCAAACTTGCCTGAGACCCTCTGGCCCATAGTGGGGTTTAAAAGAGATTCATCTGTGTCTTTGAAACCTAGCAGAAGAACCTGGGCCCTTCCAAACAGCCTCCTCCCCTGAAGGCTCAGGGTCACCTTTTGGCCCAGCCACCACCACAGAGGTCCACTGAAGCTTTTCTTCATGGGATATACCAGATGCCAACCACACACAGACATCTTCCTGTGTATCAGTACTCCTTCTTATAGAATTGAAAAGACAAGGGCCAGGCACAGAGGCTCACGCCTGTAATCCTAGCACCCTGGAAGGCCAAGGCCAGTAGTAAAAGACCAGCCTGAGCAAGGCAAGACTCCATTTCTAACAAAAAATAGAAAAACTAGCCAGGAAGGTGGTGTCCAGCTACTCAGGAGGCTAAGGCAGGAGGATCGCTTGAGCCCAGGAGTTTGAGGTTGCAGTGAAATATGATGACGCCACTCACTGCACTCCAGCCTGGGTGACAGACTGAGACCCTGTCTCAATAGAAAGAAAAGAAGAATGAAAAGAAAGAAAGGACAAACATCTATCCTAAAAATGGGCCTGGAGGTGCTCCTTTCGTTTCCACTCCCCACAGCCCTCTCTTTGGAGGGGGTCACTTGTATGACTCCCAGTACAGGCGTCCAGGACATTCCAGCCAGGTCAGTGTTTCCAGAAACCTCCTCAACCAGCTCCCCTTGCTCATGCCACAGGTGCCTCAAACTCAACATGTCAACACCACAAACATTCTCTCTCCCTCGCCTGCCAAATTTCTATTCTGCTTCCCCCTTCCCTAGTTAACGACCCTGGTGGCCAGTTTTTCGGATTGGTTCCCAGTCATCCATAAGCTCTTTGCTTTCCCTCTTCCTCGTCACCTTCATCGTTCACCAAGTCCTGCTAAATCTCTCCACTAGGTCTCTGGCACCCTTTTCCACACTCCCTCTCCACTCCAATTGCATCTACCTCCGCCCACCCACCAGCTCTGTGCCAGCTTCTCTCCCTCCCCAGATGACACTCTGGAAGCCTTCATGGAACACAGATGTGCTTGTGGCATTCCCCTGCCTTATGTCCACTGCCTGCAAAGTCAGGTCCAACTTCCTTGGTCAGGCAAACAGGGGCCAGCACAACCTGGTTTCTGCCGGAGTTCTCACTCGCATTCTTAAAGACAATCTACCTGTAAGGACTTACTGTCCTTATACTCTCTCTTTGTTCACCTACACCCCCAAATCTCTGGCACCTGGCAAACTCCTCTGTATCCTTTGAGGCCCTGCTCCTAGGCAAGTCTCTCCCTGCCCCCTCCACGCCAAACTGCCCCTTCTCTCAGCCTCCTGTGGCACTTTGCACAAAGCCCTAATAAAATACGCACCACACTGCTGTTTGGTTTGTTTACATATCAGACTCCCCACCAGGAGAGGCTCCCCGGGGGAGCATGGCTGTGTCTACTTATCTTCAGATCCCAAGCTCAGTGCTTGGCAGAGGCAGCAATCAACAAATGCTTGCTGAATACAGATGCTGTACACACAGCACCAGGAGCTTGGAGAGGAAGACTGTGTCTCTGAAAGGAAAGCAATTGGTGTCAAGCTACCCACTTGGCTAAGTAAAGCCGGGCGGGCTCTCCCCAATGCAAGTAACTCCAGTCAACAAGTAGAACCACCAGAACCAAACACCACCACTGCGAGCAAACATGTAGTCAACTGTCATTGCTAACCACATTTTCCAATGGTTTGCTTCATGTCCTGGACCAACTGGTTCATTGCTATTTACAAGTCTCCAACCTGTATGCCTCTAACTAGAGAAAGAACTAACATAGCTTTTAATTATTACCCTGGGGTTCAGAAGCGAGAGGGGGCAGCTCTAAGCTGAAAAGGGGCACTGTCCTCTAATGTTCCCAGGACATTCAGGGAAAGGGGACACGCTCTGTGCCAACACCCAGTCCTCCCAGAGGAGGCGCCACAGCTGGCAGTAAGATACGCTAAACCCAGCCACAGAGCTGAGGAGCAGCAGATGCAGTTTTAACAAACAAATCCACAGAAGCAGTATCGATAATTGATCTTTCATCATAATCCATCTTTTGAAAAATTCACTGAAAGGAGGACACAAGGACCAAAATAACTGAAATCAAATGAGGGAAAACTGAACCATATCTAAAATGCCGTTCATTCTCAGGGGTTAATAATTTCATGGATAGATGATTTACGTAGGGAATAAAAAAGGCAGGAAGGCAACTAGCCCCTACTAAATATTCAGGATTCAACTACAATGTTCCTTCAGTTGGTCGTAACTATAATGTTGAAGAAAGGACTCACACATCCCATGACATCTATTTTCACAGCCCACAGCCCAGAGTTAGTCGTATCACTTTTAATGACTTGAGATTCCAGAAGAATTATCACTATGGTAACATTTCAAAATGGCCATCACAGTTACCAGGCATCGGTCCACAACAGTTTGGGTCTCATAGGGCCTTTTAGAACAGATCAAGTTATTTTCAAAATTCATCTAATGATTCCACATTCCTAACAAAGCCTTGCTAGAACTTAGCTAACAGGGTTATTTACAAGGGTGAGTTAGCAGAAAGAGTGCTCAAATATTATGTTATCTTTCTGAATCAAGCTCTTCTCATAAAAAGCCATCAGTAAATAATTCACTGGTGATTACACTGATGTGGTAACATTCCTTAATATTTTTGTGCCTATTAAAGAAAAAGCATGAGGAAAAGCAGGAAGATATAAAGTCTGCCATCACTTTTGGTACTTCAATAACTAACTTGAAATTATTTTGCAAATTAGGAATTGACATAAATTATCCAAGACACAGTAGATTTCAAGTATTTAAAAATGCTTGCTGATGGACAATAAAATACATCCTACCACTGGGAACATATACTCTATCCTACCAGCCCTCAAGAGGGTAGCCATGAAGAAATAAGCGATGCCCTTCACTCACTTTCATGAGAAAACAAGAGGCTGACCTCAAAGGCCAACACTATGTGCACCAACCAGTACTGGGAGCTCAACTGAGAGCCAACAGACTCAAAATCAGAGCTGGAAAAGACCTTAATAATGTGCTTTTCAAACCATTGGTTGCCATTCATTGGCAGTTTCAGGCATCTCTTACCAGCGTTAGAATAGAATAAGAAAATACTATGGAACTACACGGTAGTAAGGGTGAGTGGTGTGTCAGAGAAGAAGTATTTTGGAAATGCTTATCTTAGCTATATACTTACTGTCCTGGGATCACAACGTAAATTTATGTCTTACAGTGGGTCTAGTAAAAAAAATTTGAAAACAACTGATGTGGTACAATACCTTCATTTCCAAGAGAGGTAAGCAGACCCTCTCAAAGTAATTAATACCTATTAAGCAAACATTAAAATTTGGGTCCTCCTGGTTTTTAAACATTTTTTCCTTTCATCAACAGAACATTCAACATAGGATCCGGTAGGATGAATTTACAAATAACCATATTTTAGGAATTAAGCGAACCATTGACACAAATTCTGCTTTTAACCTCACTTTTCAGACCAGATGCCCTTTAAATGGGCCCTTGTGATCCTATAAAATTTTAATTACAATATCATGGACCTGCAGACAGGGTGTTACAAGTGAGAACTGTGCTTTCCAAGGGTTATGCAGGGAAAACCTTACCCAAGCCTGCCAAAAGTACATAGCATGTTCAAGCCATCTACCAAGGAAAGACACACATACTCACACACGTTGTCCCAAGGGTGTTCTACCCATCACCCCTGCCAGGGCCTACTGTTTGGGCTCTGAGAGAGCATGAAGGTGAATCCCAGGCTTCTGCTCCTGTAAAAGCCCAATTCTCACTGGGAAAGGAAAGCAGGCCCCAGCTACTGTCTCCAGGGAGCTAGGGAGTTCACCCAGACCACACACACAGCCTGCTCTCACTGAAGGACAATCAGATGTAACACACATATAAAGTTTGTTGTTGTTGTTGTTTTTAATACAAAAAAGGATAACAGATAACAGAAAATAGACCAGAACCCTGTAGTCCAGATAACACCTGTTGACTTCTGAAAAGAATAAAAGCAATAAAAGCACATAGTTAGAAAAATCTAAACAGTGCAAAAATAATACAAGATGAGCTGGGAAGGTCACCCAGCATTTCCAGTTCCTTCCCATGGAAAGTGAGTCCTTATTACTTTCTGAGATTCCTTCTGGAAAACTTGTTAATGGTTGTGCCAGCATTTACTAGCATATATGCTTTTTTAAAATTACGCCCTGAAGAATCACAGAACCTACCATGCTTTGCACCTTTTCTCACATAATTCATATCAGCATGGGAAGATCTAATGTTTTTAAGAACAGCTGTGAAGAATTCTACTCTTAGAAATGTATAAATCAAAAGCAAATTCAAAATGCAATGTTTTTTTGTGTGTGTGCCTGCTTTATAATTCTTTAATAGTTAGACCTACAGGAATAAAAACAACATAGTAGTATCAGCTAATATTCCATTGAGGAACTGTCTGGTGTCAGGCCCTGGGTTAAGCCCTTTTCTTTATTCCTCACAAGCACCTTGGAAGGGAGCTTAGTGTCCTGAGTCACAGAGCTGACAAGTCTTAGAAAGGTAAACTCTCTTGACCAAGGTGTCAGAGCCAAGAGGTACAGCAGAGCCAAGATTTTAAGCCAGATCCGTCTGGTTCTACTACCTCTTACGGTAAAGAACTTTCTCATCATAGGATAAAGGTGCCGGCTTCCCTATCAGAGAAAAGGAAGCCACTTACAAGCTCTATAGAGAAAGGGTGATCACCAATGCTCTGTAGCTGGCCCTGGGGACAGGGGAGAAAAGACTCAACAGAGCTAGGATGAGGAGGTACTAGGAGCCTGACACCCCACAGGTGACCCTGGGCACCAGCAGGCAACCTGGGATAAATGAAAATGGCTCAAGTATATGCTCACTCCAAGAACCCAGCCTTGGCTTAGTTTCCTAAAAGTGTGCTGCTGTTAGCTGCTCTTTAAGCAAGTGTCGTTAGAGCCACTCAGATGCAAGTGAGTGGGACTCTGGGAAGGGGGCTGGGAACAGTGGAAACACTAATCAGGTCCCCTCACTGGGAGGTAACGTGAAGAAGGCTACCCCTCACCCCTGCTCCTCTGCCCCCTGCATAGGGGTCTTGAGCAGTGGAGGAGGAGCTCAGGCCAAAGACACCCCAGGCTGAAGCTGGACAACTGACTGTTCTCATCCCCACTCAGCCTGTGATGGACAGTGGCAGCCATAGGCGAATTTCTCCTCCGACACATCACTTTTCTCTAAGACGCCTATCTTGAATAGCTGGGAAGTGTTTATAGATCCAGGAAAGTGCAGAACAAAAATACTTTAAGTAAAAAAATTCATCTTCAGCAAGTACAGAGGCTACCTCATGTTCTTCTTTTCTTTGATGGGAAAAGAAGGGGGAAGAGGATTTACTTAGAGTCAGCAGGGCCGGATCTGCAACAGGGCCTGGAGAACTCTGCAGGCCCAGCAGCCCCGGCCTGGCCTGCATTTTTTCAGGGTGACAGAGCACCAGAGCAGGCTGGCGGTTTCCCCAGTCCTCCTGCCGCCGCCGCGTGGTGACTAAGCCCACAGGAATCCCAGTTGGTGCTGGACCCACCCGGAGAACAGGCAGGCCAGGAAGGCGGCCTATGGCTGCCCTGGCCCCAGGAGGAAAACCTGCTCTCTGCCCTCCAGCCCCTGGGTGGACGGTGGGAGAAGTGGGGGAGGCCATCACAGTCAGGAGCAGTGCCCACCTGAGCCCAGGTGACAGCCCACCTCACTGGCCAGGCCCTGCAGAAGCATCTAGGCCCCACACTCAGGCCTGACTTTGACAAGGGACCAGACAGCCGAGTTTCAGGATGCACTTTTGTCTCCTTGAGAAAGACTCCCAGTAAATGCCAGTTGTTTGCTTGTGGGAGGCAGAATGAAACTAAGGGCAGGCAACCACAAGTTCAGTTTGACCAATAAATAAAAGAAATCAAGAAAAAAAAAAAGTAAAGCTACATTGGCTCAATCACTTTTCAGGAGCCCCATTCATGGTCAAATCAGCAGTCCAAGGTCTGATTTTGACAAATCACTTCCTGACACTTCATATATTTTACTCTCTGTATGACTGTTATTTTGATTTTATAAAAGAATAAAAAGTTTACTGGAAACCACATCCCTTTCTTCCTTTACCACAATCATCAGAGCTAAAGCATCCACCCATTTAAAGATATTTTTACAAGATTAAAGGATGGTTTTAAAAAGAAGGAAATCTCCCTAGTTAAAAATCAGCCAAACAAAGGTGTGTGGATCACCGATCGGCATCAAAGTTTTGTTCTCCACATGAAAATAATTCATCGATACAAAAAAAATTCTGCCTAAGGGGGGTGGGGACTTAGAAGATTCAGACAAAAGCAAGGTATTAAAAGTTAGAAACAAGCTGTTTCATAATTAAGCATGTGTAATGTAACTATGCTTACGTCACTTTCATTTTCATCTTCCCTTTATAATCTTAAGAGTCATAGCTGTTCTCTGATCATGTAAAGAGGGGAGGGAGAAGGAAAAGGGGCGGACGCCAAGCTAACAGAACCCACATCACGCTTATGAGTCACTAGGCAGATGTGCACAAAAGCCCCGAAGATCTAGAAGTCTCTTTACTAGAGCAAGACACCCTCAAGAACTCATCCAAAATGGCGCCCAGTCATTACTGGGTGTGTGTTCAGCAGGGGCTCCCAGGGAAGCGGCTGGAAGGTTACGATGGGAGAGGAATGGGCAGTGGAGTCACAGGAAAGCAGGTCTGCATCTGGGCTGGCTACTCGGCTGTACGAGGCCTTGTGCTCTGTGCTTCCAATTTTGTCCACAAAAAAGCAACAGTAGGATCCACCCTACACACTGTGACAAAGATTAAAGGAGAATACTGGTGAGGTGCCCAGCACCAAGTCATTGCTCAACGAGTGCCATTGGTGATCATAGATAAGTCCTTGCCAAGAGAGTCACCTCCACAGGGATCCAGATGGGGACTAAGGCCAATTCGCCTGTGCAAAGATCTCAAGCAGAAGAGCCCCTCTCCCAACCGATCCCCCTACACCCTAGGGTCCACACCCAGCAGTCTCAAAAGGGCTGGGTCAGCAGCAGGCTCCTTGGAGGTCTAGCTCATTGCAGGAGTGGGGAAGCCCTGTGAGAGGAACTGGGACTCCAATCTGCAAAACCCCTAAAATGCAGGTGGATCTTCTAAAAGGTTCCACAGAGCTTTAACCACAAATTAGCAAAAAATGCCCTTTTGTCAACATTGCTAAATGCCTAGGATTTAGACGTGGATTTTTTTTCTTCTTCTATTCAGAAAACACCAAATCGTGTAAAGATCTTGGAAGAGGGGACAGAGATTGTGACGCAGTACGATGCTGCAGCTCTGTCTCTACCATCAGGCAAATACCTTTACGTTGGCACTTTCACAAGGCACCAGTGCAGCTTACTGCATTTGCCCGTTCCCTCATTAGACCCAGAGTCCTTGAAAGGAGAAAAGGGAGTGAGCCAGCTGATGGCAGGGGAACAGGAAACCTTGGACTGGGGGGTGTCCCAGGTTCTGATCTGGCTCGGACTTCAGCACCCTGGTGAGGCCTGGCTAACCCCTTGAATCCTTTTCCAAGTCACAGCTTCCCCCAACTCACTATGCCTTTTCCAGGGGATTAAGCAGGGTATGTGAAGTTATTTCCTAGAAAGTACTCTTGGAATATGGAAGTTCTAATTGAACTTCTCTATTCTGGGGCCAATGCCTTTTGTTTTCATGGCAGCACATCTTTAAATAATCAAATCCACCAGTCCTGCACAGGTCTGAAGCATCCTACTGTGAGTGACCAGAAGGAGAAAGACCAGGTATCTCAGGCACTCTCTGTCTTCTATGTACACAAGATATCTTCTCTGACTGCGAGAAAATCCTCTTCTCATTTTCTATGCCACAGCATGTTCTACCAGGGCCGAGAACTCCTGAGTCATCACCCCCTGTTTTCCCTAACCAGACCCTCTCTGAGCTGGAAGACCCACTTCAGTCAAGCATACCTTTAGACACAAGGAAAAATGGCAAAGGTGTGTCTATTACAGAGGTCTCAGCTTCATCAGAAAATGGAGCTGTGGGCTGGAGAAAGGTGGATGGGGACAGCTCTGACTCAAGTGACAACAGGCAGATCCAGGAGAGCACTTGCCCAGGTCACTGGCGAATAGATGGCTGAACTAAATTACGATCAGACTGCGTGATCGCTAAGCTTCCTTTTCACTCTGAGAAGCACAAAGATCCACCGCATTCCCCAAACCGCCTACTCTCTCCCACATCAGTAGCCCCTGCTTCATACCTGTCAATGCCAAGAGCCCCCAAGAGCCCTCAATTACCACCCAGAGAGGCACCCTCTCCCTTCCACAAAACGTCTTTCTGGGGCCCACACCTAAATTTCCTTAACATGGAAATCAAAAAAGTTTCATTTCCTTAAAAATTAATCTTGTAAGCTCACAGGGTTTTGGTTTACAGGTGATACTAACGGAATAATCTGGTTGGGGCAGGGTACAGGATGGAAACAGTTACTGGTTTTCTGCTGTAGTTTGCTTTACTCTGTTAGTTCAAAAGTTTACTCATTTATCATAACCTTAAAAGACAACAAAATAAAATCCTAGAAAAAAATGTATATTTGTTTAATTCTTTCCATGTTCTCAAAATATTAATTGCTGATACAATTAACTGTAAGATTGGCCTAAACGGCTCCAAAGCTTTTCTAACCTAATTAAATTTGCTCTCACTACCATAATAAAAATTCTGGGAAACCTTGGGCTTCTGGGCATACAATGTAGGACAAGAGAATCAGCTCCATTCAGTCCTAATCTACTGCCCCACTTAATAAACAAAAAATGTTAAGGAGATGCATTTTTTTAAAAATCTAAATGGCTTCATAATATAGATACTGCAAGTCTTCCTGTGATGCTAATGAAGGCTTCTGACAAGAGTTTAATGAGCTGTTATCCAGTATCTTCCAGGCCTGGGGATGTTAGCTTCTCCCCTTTAGCACAGAGGTTACACAGAAAGCAATCAGTACCGTGATCCATGCTAAATGGAACTGTCCTATTCTTACTTTTATAGTCTATAATCCAAGTCACTCTAGAGCAAGCAGAAAAACCCCAGCTAAACTTCAAAACTCCCTCATCTTTCCATTACCTAAAATGACAACCTTTTTCTACTACTTTATCTTTGTGTTAAGTACCGAGAGCTGAAAGATGCAATCAATTTAATATTTCTCTCTGCCCATTTACATTACTTATTTGTTTCAGCAGATTCTCTCTGTCACAAATCCTTCGTTTGCCCATTCATGTCTGCATACTTAACATAGGTTTAGTATTTCTCTAGGCCAAAGATCCATATGCTGAGGTTTTCTTTGGAGGACAGAAGAGACAAGGAGAGGAGGAGGAGGATGCCTGGAATTCCTTTGTTCTTGCAGACAACTCCAGAGAACAATTCTAAATAATAAAAATTATTAAAAGGTTAAATCCACACGGTCATATTTCTAATTGAAGCAGGGGGAGCGTGCCCCATGGGGAATAAAACAAGGGGAGAAGTAAAAAGTACAGAGCCCCTTCTGGTTTCAGACACTGTCAGATACTTTGCTAACCTTCTATCATAAAAATTGGTCAGCGGCTCCTGGGTTAGAGCAGAGTTTAACCCAGACTCAGACCACAAGTTCACAGTTTGTAAAACTCATGTGAGTAATGAGCCCAAAGTCAGCCACACAGAAACTCATTCAAGTCCTTTGAGGGCAAAAATCACACCTTCAACTTCGTTCCTCCTCCAGCATCTGGTGCAGATGCTCCTGATTCCACTTACAGTCCTCCCACCCACAAGCAGGCAGCTGCGAGTCCCAAGTCCCATCCCCACCGCATGCCTACAGACCCCTGCAAAGGTGACTCCTTTGTTCCCCCCAATCCTGAACATCAGGGAAGTGCCAAGCCCTCAGTGGGGGCTTTTGTAACAGGTAAAATGTAGAAACAACCAGCTTCCCACCATCACCCTTGCCTCTTCCGTCAGAAAGCAAAGGTCCCCACCACCTTCTGGGCTAGAACTCAACAAGCCTTCCCCCCAGAGAACCAAAGGATGGTAGTCAGATATAAATGATATCTAAGCCAAACAGGCTTGGGGCGCATGTGGGTGGATGGGAGAACACTGGCCTGGGACCCAAACCACCACTCAGACCTCTCTTTTCATGAAATAATACACATCACATTCCAAATGTCTTGCAAAGTTGTGGCGTACAACCCATGCACAAGTTGACAGCCGTGTATACAATGCTGGGCAAACAGTGCTGAGCAAGTGCGGACATTCTTAACAAAAGGCCTCGATTTCACCCGACACAAATATTCTTTCCATGCAAAGCTCTAAATATGGAACTCACCCTCCTCTGACCTCCTACCACTTGTTGCCTCTATTTCTCTTCTGGCAAAAAGTTGTGGAGGGCCTCATCACACCGTGTAAATTATCTCCCTCTTTTTTTTTTTTTTTAACATCATGTGTTTTTATCTTATCTTGTAACAAAATCCTAAATCGGTGTCATCTCGTATTGCCCAGCAGCATGGGAGTTGCACAAAATAAGGGCTCCTTAATTGGCTGGCCAAAGGAAATGATGGGAACTTTGGCAAAGTATCAATAACAAGCGTGAAAACCTGCAAAGACACATCAAGACCTGCCTGAGATGTTACTTACAATTCAAACCTCTCTTCACCATTCTCCCTTTCCACAGGAATGAGACACTCTCTTTCATGTCCTTAGTGACACTGGATCGATATGAACAAGAATGGCAGGGAGAAGCACGACACCCCAAATAACTTACAAGTCAGCAAGGTTAAGAACTCACCCAAACCACCCATGACATACACACATCCTCTCTCACACACACTTACTCTTAAACTCTACCGTTATTTAGTTGGCTTATTTATTCCAGCTAGAACTAGGGACCACTTACTTTGGTCATCCAGAAATATTTTATAAATCTCTTTATAAATTCCTGTACCTATCAGGGCCAGCACTGTGTGAGTATGTGAGGTAAGACTGGTGTCCAAGCACAAAATTTAAACAAGTGCTCACTCTCACACTGGCACTGCGCGCTCAGAGATGACCTCCTTAGTCTCTGCAGGGCCCCCCAGCTCTCGGGCCAAGCCTCCCCATCTTCATGAGAACAGATCCTCTCAGATGCTAACTAGGGTCGAGCCCACAGGGAAGATGCATTTTACAGAATGTCTCCTCCCGGGCCCTCCACTGCTGTGAGAGTGGAGAACCAAAAATTATAAACAGGGCACAAGCCCTAACCCACAAATGGTTTATCTAGTAAACAAGGTCTTCTAAAACTACTGTCAGAGGACAGAGAAACCATTGGCGCTGACCAAATAACACGGCAATGGATCCACATGAACACAAGAGCAATGGTCTTCGGTAAGGGAGATTCCAGGAGGATTCATGGAAGAGCAAGTGGACAACAGTTAAGGAGAAAGCGTGAAGAGCGTGGCCTCGGGAGGGAACATCTGCTCTGGCTAGAACTCCTCACGCACGGATGCCAAACCCAGACTGTTAGGACAGAAGAACGCAGCAAAATGCACCCAACTCTCAAACCACTGAGACAGTATTTTCATTTCACTTTGATCATTCCTACAGCGCTCTGGAGTCTGCAGTGCCCTGGCAGTTTCACGGAAGACAACATCAATCGTTGGCCCGTGGCAGGAGGAAACTTGCTGGGCTATCAGGTCGCTCAGATTCTGGATGAGGGAATGCTTGCCCTAGTTGAAAAGAGTGATTTAAATGAATTTAAATTCATCCCACATAATCGAGTTACATCAATGTTTCTCCTAAGTATTTATGAATAATTCACTTTGGTAATGGCAAAAGCCAGACCAGAAAAAGTCACTTCAAAGATAGAGACTTAACATCAATCCTACCTGAATTTCCTGCTTTCGACTCCTTCCCTAACCATTTTCATTTCTTTCTACCCTATCACTAAGATGGTTCACCAGCTTCCTAGCCCACATCTGCTACCCCTCAGTAAGCTCTCTGGAACTGGTGAATTGCAGCCACCTCCTGGAGTCCACAGCCTACCCTTCTCAAACCAATCTTGGAGCCAGTCCCCAAGAATAGGGCCCATGTAAAAGTGGTCATCTGCAAGTCTAGATGCCATTGCAAGTCTAGAATGTGTCCAGTCTCTGGTAGTGTTTACTGAAAGCCAGAGCCATCGGATCCACTCTAGGTCCCCACCAACCCCCTCTTCAATACAGAATCTCAGAGCTGGAAGGAAAGTCATGGAGGAAGTCAGAAAGGTGCTTTCTGAGATAAACAATGACGCTTAAGTGTATACAATTTTCATGCAAATTCCACCAGACTATTGGGCTGCCCCCTATACTTCTTGCCATTTGATTACCCAAGCCCCCTGCCTCTCCAGCCTGGCTTCCTAATGGGAAGGCAGTGATAAGAGGTTTGCATTTATCTGAATATATTGGCAGAATTTTGAGACTGGATTTTCAGGAGGCTGAAGAGCTGGCATATGAAAATCCACGCTTTCCACTTTCAAAAATGCACTGTGTATGCCAAGTTTGTTTACAAAAATAGAGTCTGAACTAGCTCAGGCTAAACCATTCACAGGCCATTCCCCTTTTATTTACTAGCTGAAGTGGGGTCTGAACATCATCCCAATTACCATTTCTCTCTAGTGACCACTTAATCCCTTCTCACACATCTTCATCAGCTCTTTATCTACACTCTGAGGCTTTCCAAGACTTAGGATAACCACAGTGCACAACAAGATAGAGCTGCAGTTACCCAGATAAGCAATATAAGCTTTCCAGCAGGACAGAAATTGAGTAGAGGGTCTGGAGCTCCCCTACCCCAAAGCATTCAACATGAAGCTCAGGGAGTCTGTGTCTGAGGCCTGAGCACTTACCCTGCATCACAATGGGCAGAATGCACAGCTGGCACTGAGAGCTGTCATCACTGCACGGCCATCGATAAACCTAAAATCAAATTAATTCTGCAAAACAAACATCTCTTAAAATGGCAGTCTGTCAGATCCGTTTTGGCCGTCGTATCAATTGTCTATCAACAGAAACTGCTTTACTGAGGCATACCCAGAAGTTCATTCCTCATCCTAACTGCCCACCTCTGGCACCCAGTGAGTTTTCCAAGGAAGGTTTTGTTCCCCTCTCAGTAAACAAGAAATATTTGTTGAGCTAAGGAAGCATTCTTCTGAGAAAACTATACATTCTCAGAATTCCATTCATAAGCAACTATAACAGTCACAATCCTTTGAGCCTAGACCCCCAGAGTAGTAACAGAAGAATGGTCAGGGAAGAGGCCTGGGTTAGGGGAGGAAGGGCAGGAAATCCATTGATCTCAGAAGGTGACACCACACCTGGGGCCATACTACCTGCACACCTGCAAGAAATTATAAAGAGGCAGGACCAGATGTACCTTCTGCATTTTAAGCTGCCCTGTCTTTTCTTGTGAGTGGAAGAAAGCACTCAGTACATTCTCTGCAATCTTGCTTAAAACCTATTCTAAAGCTTCTTTGACACAGTTATTCAAAAGCTTCTAAAAGTAGTATCGACGTATTACAAAATAATCCAATCATTTCAAATTCACTGAGGAAGAGAACAAAAATATAGCCCTACATCCTATCTGAGGAATAGTCTAAGAACCTAATAATATCATCTACTTAGCAAAGCATAAGGGGCCTTTCAGAGGTAAGAAATCAGAACGGAAACGTCATACTAGGTTACCACCCTAGGAACAAAGCTAGTCTTTTTTGGACCTAGGGATCTGACTGGTTTCTACTTGTCTCCGTATTACAACTAATACCTTTGGAAAAAAGAAATCCTAATTCAAACACTAGGGCTGCCCAGGAAGTATTTCTAATAATATCAACCTTCGTCTTTCCTTTTTTGTATTATAGGCTCTTCTGCCTCTAGATCTTCTTTTATTATTTTTTTTTTTCCTCCCCTTTTTACTACTAAGCCCAACTCCCTGGTCTCAGCAGCTGCTAAAAACCATCCAAGCACTTTGCATCTATCCGGAAATCCAGAATGGCAGCCCGGGTTCACAGATCTGCTGCCAAGGGCAGACGTATGTGCGCTGCAGCTGGGCCCTCCCCCCAGGGGCCCGTGGGCGCAGGCAGCTCAGTGCCAGCCAGCCTCAGTCACTCTGGCTGCCCTCAGCCCCAGCTTCTGCACGCAGGGTGGCCAAGCTCCACAGCCACAGGCCTCCCTGCACGGGCTCTAGCAACTACGGTCTCTCACTAACTTTATCTATGTCCCTTCATTAGGACTCACAAACACAAATTAGAGGCAGCTACACATTGGGTCAGTGGGCACAGCTTTTCTAAACAAGGCTGAGTATTAAGCAACCGAGTCTCTAAACACGCTGCCTCTGTTCCCATCCCACGTGGATTCCGTGAAAAATGGCAGGAAGACAGAAGAGAGGACTGGGTGCTTGTTTGTGACCAGGGCAAAGAAACAAAAAGCGACTTCTGTTAGATAATGAGATGAAACAGAAGCCTGGCTTCCGGAAGAGGGCCTGGCATTCCTGCACAACATTTTCCCACCCACCTGATCCCCTTGAACGGAAGGGAGATCTAAGGGAGGACAGAGAGCCAGTGTTTGTTTCCTGCAACGGGGGTGAGACGAGGAAAATAAAACAAAACAGGGGAGGAGGCCGGGTGGGAGAGCGAAGTGGTGTGTGCACACATATACAAACACACGCGCACGCACACACACACACTTAGTATTACCCAAAGGAGAGAATAAATAAGCACATGCCTCAGCCTGGAGCAGATGGTTGGCTACCTTTAGTATGTGAGACCTGCGGTTGTCACAAATAAAAATGTACATCCTTGTTATCTTTAACAAAAATTGTGCCCACTCTAACCACTTTAATGCTCTACACACACACACACACACACACACACTTTAAAAAGATACTATTTAATGTCAATATCAAACAAGAATCTACAGCTATTTCTTAAATCATCCCAAATACCAAGCTTGCAAGCAGGATAAATTCATAGAGTTTGATAATCAAATAAAATTTACATGTAACTACAGAGGCCCCACTGGCATCCCAATACAGATGTATGTACCTCACTGAATGTTTTTTAAAGATATGGCTTATCTGGGCAGACACAAGAATTTGAACAATTTGGATCAAATTAGTGAGAACCACACCTACACTATGCCCTGCTATTTATGATAACTGAATTTTTACAATTTAGAAAAAGCCGCAGGGAAAGACCATTTTAGATATGGCAGTAAACATACATAGTAAATCCAGCTTAATGCTCAAAATTTTAGACAGTCTGAGAATAAAAATCTTAATAGTTTAGTTTCATTTAAAAAAACAATAGCAGCAGCTGCCACCATTTACCAAGAACCTACTAAGTGCCAGGAAGCCTGTTAGGTGTTTTCCAAGCGCTGTCCTGATGGAAAGTGAGGCCTGGCAGCTTGTCCCAGTCCCGAGGAGCACCTGGGGTAAACGAACTCAAGTCATCAATTCTTCTTAAACCTGTACATATGATGTCACTTGCCCATATGGGAATGTGGTTTAAAAGAAATACATCCCATTTTGTAGAGAATGATATATTCTTGCAAACCTCAATGGTCATAGGCCATGGGCAAAACACACAAGGTTAAAAAAAAAAAAAACCCACTTTCAGGTGTGGGGCTACCTGAACATGCTGAAGACCAGTCACACAGAGGGCGTGGCAGGCACAGGAGTAGCTTCTGCTCCCACGGACTCCACGATATTGTCAGAGATGATGCCCTGGGATAGCAGGGCCGAGGGCCTGGCCAGCCCCATGACAACCTAAGAACTGCAGAACAGGGGCCAAACTAACCCTGCAGAAGTGACAATCTTACCTGGACGGGTCACCCTTGCCTGCCTAAGACTCACCCTTTCCACAAGCTCCAGAAATCCCATTGCTCTTTGACTTGAGAGAACAACTGTCCCCACGAGCCCTCCTACCTCCAACCAAGCTCTGAGGACTGCTCTGCTCCTCTGCCTCCTCCCACAAGGCAGCTCAGTTACCAAGGCTCCGCAGTGAGCAGGGAGCTACCTTTCCAAAGAGAGAAAAGCAAGGCTATGTGGAATCAGATGAAACTCCGGCTCTCACTATAATACCAGCTCAAAGTCATATGTTAGACAGTGGCAGATACAGACTAGAACCCAGAATGGTCTAGATTTTGGATTTCCACCCAGGGTTCCTTCTTCCACATAAAAGACCTCTAAATTTCTTAAAACCCAGATTCCCAAGTTACACACTTTGATTCGTGTGTCACATGATGAGTCATGATAATTTTAAATCCCATATACCTGCCTGTGTATACTACATCAAAGGGAAGAGACAGAGAGACCAAGCAACATGTGCACACACAGAACGGGATGCACGAAACCTTCCAAGCACGGGCACACTCGGGCAGCCAGCGTGCCTGGCTGCAGCCACGATGGAAATCCTCTGGTAAGTTACAGATTTTTAGAGTTTAAGGAAATGGCAGAGGTAATCTGATGCAAGCCTCCAAGTTCAGAGAAAGGAAATGGAGGCAATAGGTCAGACAAGTGACTCGGCAATGTCTGTGGAAAAAGGCAGTGCTGGAACCAGCTGTCCCTGCCCCGACCAGGCGTGTCAAGCCCATACCCCATTCACCCCAAGACTGCACTGCCGGGTGCTGAGCCAAGGGCTCTGCTTTAGAGGTGAACTTCTTCCAGGAAGGTGGCTTCTTATCCCCAGAAGCTCTGCGGGTCATCTGTGCACTTCAGTTTTTACTTAAAATGCGATTTAAACAGCCTGTTCTTCATACTACATGTGTCACAGAAAAATCCCATCTCCTGCCCACCAGCCTCCTGGAACACCTTGGCCGTCTCTGGCTACCTCCAATTCAGGGAACATTCCACCCTAGGATGGTGCTCAGAGACCCCACCTTTTACAGCCAGAGTCCCTGATTCACACCGTACACCAGGCAGAGGCGTGTTTCCAAGTGATGGCGTCCAACTCCACCGCTAGCCAAGCTCAACTTTTGAACCACCCTATACACTCAAGTCAAGCAATAAATACAATCCAGGCCAAGATTAGCCCACACGCTCCTGGTCATCCCCACTCCGCCGAGAACGTCACACTGGCATACACACGAGAAAAGCAAGGTAGAAATATTAATGCAACAAAGAAAGAGGCTTTTTATGAGTAGGAAGAAACCAAAACAATCACATAAGTAGGCTTAAGTGATGAGATTTGAAGGGACTCCAGATATTTTCCAAATACCTACAATTGCGAAAATCACCATGAGAGGGTCATTCTGAAAACTTCTTAGTCTCTTAGATGAGATCTCCATTAAAAAACTAACTTCTGAAGGGAGCCCAGGACAGTGACACCTAATTAGCTGACAATTAGAACAAAGAACAAGGCACATGCCCTGAGCGATGGGGTGGGCTAATTAAGATGTCCCCAAAAAGCACGGACATAAACCACTTTGCCTCGGTAACAAGGGTCGACATTCAGGCAGAACAGAATGTGATCTCCACGTCTGACTATAAAAGGCATAGCCGTGAGACCTAGGGGCATGTGACCCCCTTCTAAATAAAGATCATCCCCACTCTGGGAGCAGCTGATCAGAGCAGAGGCCTTCCAGGGCAATGGAGACAAGCTCCTACCAACAATACAAAGCTGGATCCATTCCACCAGCTGCCTTCTCCTCCAGGGCCTACAGGGCTCTCCCAAGGCCCGTATCATGGTCTACAACAGCCTGGGAGCAGACCACACAGCATGTAACAGAAACGTCCCAGCTCTTCACAGGTAGCTTAAGTTTAAAAAAAAAAAAAGTTAGAATGAAATACTACACATCACATGAGTGGAGTCTCACTACAGATAAACTGTCTCTTCAGCTCCAATCCAGGAGGCAGGTGATTTACAAATTCTTAAACAAGTCCTCCACCTTAACCTGGCAGGCCAGCCATACCAACTATAAGAAAATGAGGGAAGGGGAGCAATTCTCCTCCACAAGCCAACACTGCCCTTGTGAGGAGTGTTTGAAAAACAAGAACACAAGAACCTGTAGCAGGGAAAAATGTGGAATTGTCTTTTTATAACACCTGCTTTCATGTGAAGTCCCTGATCCCATGAGTGAGATAGCAGTAAAATGTTTTCCTTTTGTCAATAAACAGAGCCATTTACTGCCTTCTCACTCAAAGGCTCCAATCTGCTATTTTCCTGGTTTCTCATTTTGAAGGCAGTAAGAAATGCAACAAACTCCAGGACTGCTGCTCCCAGTCAATGCCCTTTTAATTGAAATAAGGCTGCCCCGCCAGCTAAGCCAGCTTCCAACCCAGCCAGGCTCACTGCCTTCGTGGATTTCCTGGCAAAAACCAGGCCTTCTCACACGCAATCAGGGCGATCTGAGTAGACCACAAGCTGTTCATCCTAATGGGTTAAAAAGCACTTGGAGACTTAGTTTAGCAGTAAGGCCTTAGGTTTTGGTTTTTTGGGTTTTTTTGTTTTTGTTTTTGTTTTTGTTTTGGTGGGGGGGGGGTACACCTGAAATCAAATAACAGAAAGTCTCTATGGTAAGTAAACAATGGCACCACTTAAGCAATAAGCAAATTCACCAGGAAGTAAGAAAACCACAGGCACTTAGGATTCACCTCTGCCCTCACAGTGCGTGGTTGGCCTTCAGCAAAACTGCCTTACAAAATAATGAATGGCTCTGAAGGCCAAGCTTCAACCTTCCTGATGATTTTCATACTTTATCATCTTTGGCATTGACTCATTCTGACAATGGCTACCATTCTTGGTGGGTCCTCTCTACCAATAAGACCTGGAGATGGTTTCAGGGACAGTGCTCCTTGGTAGCAATGACCACGACAATGACTCAGGAAATGTCTGCATTTCATAAATTTAGCACTTTTGGATTGCTGCGGGCTACCATTATACATTCCTCTCTGGTTGAGAGGAAAATGTATCTTCCTGACATTAAATCCTTCACAAAGCAAGTGCAGTACTTGCCCCTGGGGTGACAGCAGACACGGGATTTTATACACTGGCACAAAAAGTGCCTTGCCAGGTGCTGGAAGACACGCCTAACAAGGTCTGCAGGGCCCTAAAGTCCTTCATAGGAAAAGGCAGGCTGGAATTCAGCCAGGTGAGCCGCAGCAGCTGGTTGGCGCAGGGAGCATTGCTGGGGCCAAGGACAAGGCAGACAGTAGGGAGCAGCGTGTGTGGTACATGGCGTGTGTGGTACATGGCACGGTGCTGTGTCTTGGCGTGGGTGGTAGACCACCAAGGAGCTTCATGGTGTGCCAAGTGCCTATCCTACAGGGACCTACTCCAGGATCGCAGATAGGGGAGAGTATCGGCGCAAAGTGTGTACTGGGAAGTTCACTGGTGCTGAGTAGAGCCACAGGGCACAACGCAGGAGAGAGGCTTTGCCACTGCACGGGCAGAGGGGGAGCGCAAGAGGGCAGACTGAAGTCAACATTTGGAGGGGAAAGAGTTTGGTGTCCAACTGGAGATGGAAGTGTCTAAAGGACACCCACGTTTTTGACGTGAGAGCCCAGAGAACAAGAGTGCTGCCCACCAGAGAGGGTATACAGAAAAAACAACAAGCCAGAAGTGAGAAGACAGGAAAGATCATTAGATACAGCACTGAAATGCCCACGGTCGTCTGGGTATGAATGGAGACACAGGCCTAGAGCTCAAAAAGAGGTCTGGGCTGGAGAAGACATTCGGAAGTTTAATACCAGTGGATAAGATGAGAACAAGGAAAGTGAAAAGAGGGCTATGGTCTGAATGTTTATGTCTTTCCAAAATTCGCATGTTGAAACTTGATGTCCACTGTGATGGTATGAGGAGGTGGGGCCTTTGGGAGGTGAGTAGGTCATGAAGGTGGAGCCCTCACAAATGGGATTAGTGCCCTTATAAAAGCAGCCAGAGAGAGACTTCCCACTTCCTCTGACACATGAAGACACAGCGAAAAGGTGCTCTCCATGAACCAGAGAGTGGGCCCTCGCCAGACACTGAATCTGCCAGCGCCTTGATCCTGGACTTCCAGCCCCCAGAACTATAAGCAATAAATTTCTACTGTTTACAACCCACGGTATTTTGTTACAGCAGTCCAAACAGACTAAGACAGGAGACAACCAACTATGAAAGACCAGATCGAGGGAAAGGAAGCAAAAGAGCAGCAGCTCTAGGTGCAGGAGGAGAATCAGAACAGGGTGGTATCGAAAGACAAGGGAGGAGGAATCAACCACGCCAAATGTCAGAGGGACGCCAGTTATGTTTTTGCTGACAGGGAAAAGCCGTACCCAATTATTTAAGGGTCAATCACGTTTTAGGAATAACTCAAACCTACATAAAATCTCCCCTTCAAATTGTTAGAGAACAGGGAAATACGGACCTGTACAGAGAACCTACAGAGCGGTCGCTTCCTCAGTGGGGCTGTCTGCTACGCTGCCAGCCACTGCAGAGTCATGACATGAAAGGAGTTTAAAGCTTCGGCACTACACCACCGAGTATGCGCAACAATTTCACACACGCTCTCGACCTGGCGTTTCTCTCCAGATGTTCTCCTTCCATCTACAGGCAGCCAAGGGAAGAATAACTGAATGGGATTCTTCTACGTTTCATCTTTCAAATGGCCTTCTTAACGCTTATGCTGAACTGAAGCTAGACACACTGTATCCGGACTCGATGCCCTTCACCTGGCTCCCTGAATGACTCCTAAGGGTTCTGGCTGGAGAGGTGCAGGGTTACTAACACTGCAGCGGCAGGTCAGCCAGAGACATGATAAGGAAGGAACTCCCAGCCTCAAATGTTCTAAAGCAGCACTCGCCAACATTAACAGAATGTGAGCCACATTTGTACTTTCAAATTTTCTAGTACCCACATTAAGAAGTAAAACAAACAGTTGAAATTGAGAGGCTGAGGCAGGAGGACTGCTTGAGGCCAGGAGTTCAAGACCAGCCTGGGCAACATAGCAAGATCCCATCTCTACAAAAACATTAAAAAATTAGCTGGGTGTGGTGGCTCATGCCTGTAGTCACAGCTACTCAGGAGGCTAAGGCAGGAGGATCCCTCAAGCCTAGGAGTTTGAGAGTAGAGCAAGCTATGATTGTACCACTACACTCCAGCCTGGGCAACAGAGCAAGAACCTGTCTCAAAGATAAAATAAAATTTAATTTAAAAATTATTAATGGAATATTTTACAGGGTTTTCCCCATACTGTGCCTTAGAAATCCAGTGTGTATTTTATACTTAAGGCAGGTCTCAATTTAGACAGGCCACAGTTCAAGTACCCAATAAGCTACATGTGGCTGGCAGCTACCACATTAGACAATGCAGGTCTAAAGGGAATCTATGCAAACAAAAGAGAGGTCTGATTCAACTAGAAAATCTCCAAGAAACATGCCCATGCCTGAGTTTTCAGGACAAGGTGAAGGAGAGACAATTTCCCTGAATGCAGTTATCAATTTTAGATAAGTACCCCATTATGAAATCACAAAAGACGTCAGCAGGACTGAGAGAACTGGCCAAGGAGAAGGTTGCAGGCATGGCCTTGCGAAAGCCGGCAACCAGCCGACAGGCCCGCTACCAGCGGAGCTCAATTTCTAACCACCAATACATCCTCACACTGCTTTTCCACTTTCTCATTTTAATCTTCCAAAAACCCTACGAGGAGGGCAGGATCTATCCTATTTTGCAGATAAAGAAACTGAGGCCCAGGCAATGTAAATTACCTGCTCATTTCCTGTCACCAATCTTAGACTCGAACCCAGAACTCTGGCCTCACTCCCATCCCAGCCTTCTTCAACAAGCAGCTGGTCAGAAAGAGCCCAGAAAACCCAAGTGAGACCAAAGTAAACATGTATCTACTGAATCACTGAACCAAGTGCCTACCTAATGATTTTGTTAGAGACAGGATCTCGCTCTGTCGCCCAAGCTAAAGTGCAGTGGCACAATCATAGCTTGCTGCCACCTTGCATTCTTGGGCTCAAGCAATGCTCTCGCTTCAGCCTCCAGAATAGCTAGGACTACGGGTGTGTACCACCACACCTGGCTCATTTTTTTTTTCTTTTGTAGAGATAAAAATATGTTGTCAGGCTGGTCTTGGACTCCTGGCCTCAAGCGATCCTCCTGTATAAAGGTGCCCAATTACCTCCCAGAGGGGCTGGCTCATCCAAGGTCACTTGGGACCCTTCTCACCCTATCCAACGTCTTTCCATAACCCCACGTTGCCTCCCTTGATGACACCTTTTAAGATAAAATTTTAAAATGTCAAGGCTACTTTAAAACTATATTTTTTTGTTTTCCAAACAAGTAATCTAATGATTGTGCACAGTTTTAATCAATCACAGAAATGACTTCAACATAGTACCTTCCTCCAACTCCAGCCAATAGTGATCCTTCAAGTGGCCTGATTTTGTTCTCAGCTCTACAAGGTAGTGGCTGCAGCCAGTGGGACCCCTGCCCTTACTAATCAAGTGTTCACACACACACTGATCAAATGATACAGAACATGAGAGTGTGGGTCGGATGGGTCAGAGAACATACATCCTTTTCCCTACCTCGGTCTGGCTGAAGAGGAACTAAAACAAGGGCTACCTGTGGGGTCTGGCCTTTTATTTGTTTATTTTACACATTTTATGATTTAGGCAAGTCTAACAATTTGGAATTTCTTGGCTCTTCATGACTGAGCAGCTAAAGCACATAGGATCCTTGGGTCTTTAACTGGGCCAACGTTAAATAATAGCTATTTATAGCTAACACATTGACTTCCACCCAGCGAGGGGAACCCTCCTGGCTGATATACCTAAACATTGCTGAATGCAAGAAGGCAAAGGCCCAGAGTCAAATTTTAGTACCAAACAACCTGGCTCTCAAGGTACTGATCACATTAAGGCAAAAGCTTAGTTATTCTCAAGGGAACATAAGTGTATTGTAGATAAACAAGAAGCTTCAAAATACCACCGCCCAACCCCTAGAACATTGAACACTTTACAAAGTGCCTTCACTAAGTGATTTCGTAAGATGATCACCACTACTCTGTATACAGGTATAAAAGAAAGGAAACAGAAGCCCAGAGGTTTAAAAACGCACCCCACTACACAGCTACCAGCAAGTACAGCCTGCACCTGGGACTCCTAGAAACCAGCGCAGAGGTCTCCCACCTTGACTAGGTGGCTCCACCACAAACCAGGACACCTAAACATTATGACGCTATCACTAAGAACCAAGGACCCCTTTCACAGGACATGAAGTAGCTCTTTACTTTTCCTTTATTTAACCGTATTTCAAGTACATCCATGCTAAGGAAGTCCAGCCAAACAAAAAAATATCCCTTCACCCAAAGGATGAAAGTTGACACATAAGCAGCCCCCAGGTGCCAGGGCTCGGGGGTATCCAAGCACACCAGGTCACCTTTCCCATCGGGAATTCAACGCTGAAGGTCAGCAAGTTTCTAGCCCAGAAGTGTGGTGGATTATTCCTAATATGTGATTTGAACAGTCTTGACAGCAGCCACAATGGCCTCCAGCCATGCCACAGTCCTGCATTCCAAGAGTTCCAGATGCAAAAGAAAGCCAACCAAGACCCCCACGAGGAACCACTTCCGCACAGCAGGCGTGCCGTGTCCTAAATGCAACACGACTGCACCCTTCCCAGTGGAACACGTGCATTTAGAAGAGGAGGAAATCAGGGAGGAGGAGGAGAGAAAAGAGAGAAGCAGAGAGAAAGCAGCAGTCAGCGTCTTTCTTACTTTTCTGGCAGTGATTTGTGGTCCAGCAGCGGTAGTTGTACTCGTTGTTGATGGTGGTCTTCTCGCACAACGGCTTCTCCTCCATGGTCCCCGGACACAGGTCCCCGCACTCCTTCGGGGGCTTGTTCCCCACAATGTAGTTATTGGACACCGCATCCAGGATCAGGGACCAGTCCACAGTGGACAGGTAACAGAGGTCCGCATTTTTCTCAATCCTGATGGCCCCCCGAGTGATGTTCCTCAGGTTGTAAAGCCCAATATCTTTGAGATTCGTCATCTCAAAGATGACCAGGGCGTAGTTGTAGAAGAGTTTCCAGCCACGGATGACCGTGAGGTTCGGGAAGAGGTCTCCGAGGCTCTCGAGGCCGGCCACTCGGAACAGCAGCAAGTATTCGGTGATGACCGTGAGCTTGGGGAAGCGGTAGCTGCGGTAATCCTCCGCCTTGGAGATGAGGAGGATGTGGAGGTAGCCCTCGATCACCGTGCAGTTCTCCAGGCGCTTCAGCTGTTGATAGTCGTTGCGGATGTCGATGCCCGGCCCACAGACTGAAGGGAGACAAGAGGGTAAAGGCAGGATATGTCTCAGTTAAAAGGAAATAATTTTTGAAAACTATTTTCCAACCAATAATATATATGGTCAGCTTTCAGGAAACCTATATGATTAAAGAAATAAGGCTCAATTCTTCACTGCAGGCTAACCTGAGGTTGACTATCTGGGTAGCTGACCAGTTAGCTGTCATTCACAAGTGCCCATACTGGGCCAGACGCGGTGCAACACGCTCACCGACCAACTGTAGGAGAGGCCGTCCCCAGCAAACATGCCCACTAAAGCTTAGAGCCCAGGGACACACAGGAGCACACACAAAAGTTAAGGCTGCCACCAAGGCCAGCCTAACTATGACTGCACACTCCCCTGGTCCCTTCTGCAGAGCGCCAATTGCCAATGCCTGAACGAAAGCTCAGCAGCCAAGTATCAACAATTTACTACTGCACCCAGCCCAAAAGGCACCAGGCCATGATGTCTACACTGGAAAACAGTCACTGTGACCTGGAAAGTGGGGATTCCAAGAAGCATGCTCCCAGGTTTCCTGCTACCATTTGACATCAGCCATGTGGCCTTAGCATTCTCCCCAATACTGCATTAACGTGATATAAAGGCTGACCTAACAGAAAAATAAAAAAAAACATGATTTTTTAATGAATAAAAGCAGCATACAATTCCAACTTTACTAGTTTCCTTAATCAAGAAAGCATGCTTCCTGTAGAAAGGTGAGGTAATAGCAAAAAGATAGTAAAAATCAATGATCTCAACATCCAAAGATAAACTTATACCTATATCAATTATCCCTCCTCTATAAACAAAAGCAAATGAAATCAGACATTTGTAAACACACTTTCTTCACTTAACATGAACATTCTACCAAGTCGATACAGGTCCCTCGACATCATTTTAAGAAGGCGATAGTAATTCCGGAGTATAACTATGCACCATGAGTTCTTTTTTTTTTTTTTAACCAATCCCCTATTGTTGGACATTTAGGTTATGTCCTGTTTTGCGCATTATAAATAACACGCTAGTGAACATTCTTAGATCTCCAAGACTATTTCCTCAGGATAAATCCCTAGAAGAGGAATTGCTGGGCCAATGCATTTGCCGATTTTAAAGGCTTTTGATAAAATGGCCTCAATACTGGAAGACTGTTATTTTTAAAAAATTCTAGACAGCACCCCCGACAAAAAAAGAAAACACCCTTGGTTATGATCCTTTCTTAGGATTTAATAATCCCCTAACCTACTATTAAAGCTTCTCAGGTTGAGTGGAGTTTTCCAATTGATGTAATTCATTAATTTGGGAAGCACCCAACATGTACGGGGCTCATGGTGAAGAACCAGGAGCAAAGACCTGTGATAAACACCTGTCACTCAAGGCAGATGCAGTCAGTGGTGTGCACACAGCAAGCCCACGCTACATGTGAAATGAACTAGGCAGGACAGACAAGAGGTGGCATTGGAGGGAAGCTCTGCACACACACGGGCTCCTGAAGGAAGGGTGGAACTTACAACTGGGTATAACATTCCAAAGGCCAGGGACAAAGCAGAACAAGATATATCCATGTGACAGCAGCTCTGACAGTCAGGGATGCAGAGAAGAGCAGAGGAAATGAGTTTGGTCATAAAGGAATGAGAACTTTCATCTCTTAGGAATGAGGTCCCTTCTCAGGGCTCCTGACAGGGAGAGCAGCCCAGGTGAGGCCTTCTGGAGGATTAATCTTGTGGCTGAGTACAGGACAGAGTAAGTAGAGTTGACAAGAGAGAGAAGAGAAGTCTCTGCTGGGCATTACAGCCATAGAAAGAAGCTGGGCAGAGACGGTGATGGGACGGAGAAAAGGAGGGACTCAGTGCTGCACAGTGGGCAAAGCCTGCAAACCTAAAATGTGAAACTTCATTTGCTCCAATTCCTTTGTTCAACTGATGACAAAATGACACCCCTAGCACAGAGAATGGAAGAAACCTGCACTCGGCAAACCCCCACGTGCCAGAAGACTGTGACTTGTCATTTTGTTTCATCTCCTGTGATGCTTGCAACAATGTTTCACACTAGGTAATATCATCACTATTCTGAAGGTGAGAAAACACATTTGGAGAAGTCAAGCAACTTACACAAGGTCACATACACAAGACACCAGCCCCTGCATAGCAAAACTTGACGCAAGGTTCATCAATAGTCCCAGCACTCAGCAGCCTCACCTTCTGGTTACCTTCAACCCACTCTGATGGAGCTTCTGTCCCTGTGATTTCAGTAAATCGCTCTCAGCAAAGCCCCCAACAATGCTATCAAAACCAATCACAGTTCCTTGTCCTCATGGTACCTGACCCCTCTCCAGAGTCATCAGCACTGCCTCTTCCTCCAGGCTTCCCTGATTCCCACCTACCACTCCCCCTTCTACCTGAGCTCAGCATCTAAATGTTGGTGGCTCCCCTCTGCCATCTCCTCCAGGCAAGTGGCTTCCTGTGCCACCCATACTCTGGATGATCCCCAAATGCATGCCGCCGGCCCGGACTCTGCTGAGCTCTAGAGTAGAATATCCACCTGCCTACTCCACATTGCCACTGGGGTGTCTAATAACTCATTTCCTTCCCCCACAAAATCCACCTCCCAAGCTTCCGTATCTTGGTCAATGACACTCCTATTCTCTGAACTGCACATGTCAAAAATCAAAGAGTCATTTCTGATTCTTCTCTCCCCTCACACTGCACTGACTGAGTCCAGCGATGAGTCCTCCAGGCTCCAGCTCCCAAGCCTGCGGGAATCTTGCCTGCTCTTCTCACAATCACATCAACCTCATTCCTCCCTGTGCGGCTCACTGTTCCTCTACGACCCCACGCGCTTCCCTCCCGGGGCCTGCCCACTCTCTGCAGGACCCAGCTCTGGCCTTTCTCATCGTCTCTCACTCTACCCCTCCCAACACAACAGAACCTCCAGGAGGACAAGAAGTTATTTTCTATTTAGTCAACAATTATAACCCCTGTGCCTTGGTGCACAGTAGACACATCATGTAACACAATTAGAATGAATGGATGTCACCACATCCACGTGTCTCCACTTCTCCAACTCTGGTCTGCGCCACTGTCTTATCCAGCCTTCCCCAGTTCACTCTGAGCCAGCACCAGCCAACAGGGCTCTACGGGAGCCACCAAGCTGCACCACACCAAGCTCCTTCCCTCCTCACACCCTGCTGCCTGGAGTGCACCCTCTCCTCTAGCTGGTCGCCTCATTCTCTCACCAGGTGGGTCTCGACTGAAACGTCACCTCCTCAGAGATTTTCCCAAACACCTTGGCTTCAACAGCTCCCTCAACTGTGCCCCCAACTCCACCCTCCCTCCCCCGCCTCTCCTTCCTCTATTTAATCTTCACCCAGCTTCAGGTCAATGACTCAATGTCACGAAGTACTTCATCTTTTTGGGGGCTGAGGAGGTACTATTTCTTTTTTCCTATGCCCAGCCTAAAAATTCTTATTCGTTCTATACTATTATAAATTAAGTATATTAGTTTTCTCTTAAATAATAAACAGAAGTTTTGACAGAGGAGTACTTGAATTCAGCCTATTATTGCATTCCATGTGTGTTGATCATATTACAGGTTGCGTATCCCTTATTCAAAATAAATATTTGCATATACATATGGAGGTATCTTGGGAATGGGACCCAAGTGTAAACATGAAATTCACTTAGGTTTTATACACACCTGATACACATAGCAGCCTGTAATTTTATATTTTTAGTAATTTTGTTCATAAAACAAAGTTTGTATACGTTGAACCATTTTATTACTCTTCATGGGTGTGTTTGCATGGGGGAATCTGGGCATTCGAGGAAAAGCTATATATCACAGCTGAAGTGAGGTGGGAGGGTTGTTTTTCCTTGGAGACGTCGAAAGAATTGTATGTTGTATACCTGTGTGTTGACTGCAACCTGTCACATGAAGTCAGGTGTGGAATTTTCCACTTGTGGTGTCATGTTGGTGCTCAAAGAGTTTCAGATTTTGGAGCACTTAGAATTTGGGGGCATTTTGGATTTCAGATTAGCATGCTCAACCTGTATAAAGTATTAGGCATCAGTTTGTCATCATTTCCAACAGATCACAAAAATCCAGTACCTAGTGAAAGAGCACGAAGACACACAACTGAAGCATGCGGAACTTTCACGCTGCAATCAACATGCAGACAGTGGAAGAATCTGCTTCACCCTGCAACCTGGCTCCCCTCCACAGCCCCGCTGACCACTCAGTTAACAGAAGCCACACTACAGAGTTGGAACCGGCAGCTCCTTCAAATGAAAGAGCAGTCTCCATATTTAACACTTTTCCCCCCATTTATAGAAGGAAAAAAAAAAGTAGGAAGAAACTACCCACTTACTCTGGAAAAGAAGACAGGCCCAAGCCACAAAGTGTGAGGCAGGATCCTAGAATCAGCTGTTTTGGATTCTGTGACTGACACTGTTGGTCTTTAGGATGTTTTGTGATAGAAACAGGAAAAAAAAGAAAACTAAGCTGGACCACGAATGATAGCAGTGCTCAAAAGGCACAAGCCACAAACAGGAAAGAGAAGACAACGTTTCATTTGTGCTATGAAATAATTCATGCTTTGAGGGAATAAATATTCAACATAATGCAGGAAGGAGAGAGGCACACCCTTTGCGACAACACATTGATGATTAAAATGAAATTGCAAAATACCATTTCTCCCTTTTCAAAGCAACAGATAGCAGCATGATCCAAAAAAAAAAAAAAAAAAAAAAAAAAAAAAACCCCCCACAAAACAACAAACTTTCAGAATGTAAGGTCCCAGGTTGGCATGTAAAGAATGATAGAAGCTTATGGAAAGGAAGGCAAGCAGGGGGCAGGGAGAAAGGACACAGCTGGAAGGTGAGGACAGTGGGCCTCAGAAGCAGTCCCCAAGCCCGTGAACAGCAGCAGCAGAACCAAAGCAGATGGAGGCCTGCCAGTGCACAGGCGAGCTGGGCTGAAAGGGAGGGAGGGAGACCAGGGGGTGGGGGGTGGCCTGGTACCTGGGGTAGACTTCACTTCCCCAAAGATATCATTTTAAATAAAGCCTTTCAGATGAAATGAACAGTGTTCCCAAAAAATTTCTGGGTATTTTTTAAAACATTGAGAGGCAGAATTTCTGTGCTAAGAACTTCAGTGAATGGCATACATAAACTACACACATTTCAAAAATAAATACCTAAGAACTAACTGCTAATATGAGAAGGGCCAATGAAAAGCCTTCGGCTGAGAAAATCCCCCAAAGTTGTGTATCTAAGTATTAAAGTTGGAAGAGCTACACAAGAAATGTAATCACATGTTTATTATATGGTCTACATTACACACAACCTTGGGGCCCTAGAAAAAGGCACTAGGAGTCCTCAGGTGCCATTTACCTGCTCATGCCGTCAGGCAGACTCTAACCTTCACTTTCCTCACCTGCAAAATGGGCTGTTGCTACCTACACTACAGAAGCCAACATCAGAATCAGGTAAGTGGTTTTTTGTTACTGTGAACAGTAATAAGTTTTAGCCAATGTTACTAAATAAATTAAACATTAATGAAAACATCCATTCTGTTGCTCTGATCTAAATATTACTAATATACAACAAAAGGGGAAGGATTAGAAAAATTGTTCAACACAAAAGTGTTGACTATCCTTCCATCAACAATTCCATTAAAGAACATCATAGGTAGTTATCCATTTAATTAAAATGTTTTCAACTCTGATCAACTCTTCTTTAAAAACATGGGATAGTTTTAGCTTATAGCTGGAAATAAAAGACTGGGAAGCATAATTAGCATTCTTTTACTACAGGTCTACAGGCAAATAACAAAGGTAAAACACATGAGTGAACCCAACCATCATCTCTAGTTCTGATGGCAAAATTCAACTCAACAAAATTTTGGGGTTTATAATAAGCCTAATTTTTGTCTCAGCCAGCAGTGCACTATAATAGCTCTTTACCTCGCTTAAAATGAATTCTTTATAACCAATGACTTAGTACAACAAAAACCCTCCCTAGACACTGTCACTCTGAAAGTCAAAATGATTTAAGAGGTTAGAAAAAGATTAATGGTAAACTGAATTTTGCACAAGAAGTACAGGGCAATCTCCTCTCCAGCAAATGGCAAATTAAATGAAATAAAAGTTTCAATAGAGCAATGGGCAGGACTCTGGAATACAAAGATGGAGACCCACAACTCCTTATCTGTGGGGAGATCAGGAAGGCTTCTCAAAGGAGAGGATCCCCAAAGATGACCTCAAAGACAAGCAGGGTCTTGCCAGGAAGGGCGAGGAGCAGGGTGCTCCAGGCAGGGGAAGGAACACACACCTGGGAGACAACAGGAGCTGACTGGACTGGCTGTAGTTAGGGAGAAGCAGCGGTGCAGCATGTGTGGCAGGGAAAAGAACAAGAGCAACAGAAGGTTCTAGAAAGCAGACTGAGACAAGTGCTTAGAAGGTCAACCTCACTTTGCATGTAGTAGACAGAGCTCAAAATCCTCAACATGCATCAGAACCACTGGAAGGGCTTGTTAAAACACAAAGTGGTGGGACCTGATATGTTTCGATATGTGCCCGGGTGTTGCTGATACTGCTGGTCTAGGCACCACCCTGTGAGACTCACTGCTCTTGGAAATTATCCTATAACTCTGTGGTCCCCAACCCCCGAGCTGTAGACCAGTACCGGTCCATGGCCTGTTAGGAACTGGGCTGCACAGAGGAGGTGAGCAGTGGGCGAGCAAGCAAAGCTTCATCTGCATTTACAGCTGCTCTCCATCACTCATATCACCACCTGAGCTCCACCTCCTGTCAGATCAGCTGCAGCATTAGATTCTCAGGAGCCTGAACCCTTCTGTAAACTGTGCATTCGTAGGATCTAGGTTGCACACTCCTTATGAGAATCTAATGCCTGATGATCTGAGGTGGAGCTGAGGTGGTGATGCTAGTGCAGCAGAACAGGGGCAAACACAGATTATCATTAACAGAAAGGTCTGACTGCACAATAAATGTAATGCTCTTGAATCACCCCAAAACCATCCCCCCTCCCCTTGTCCCATGGAAAATTGTCTTCCATGAAACCAGTCCCTGGTGCCAAAAAGGTTGGGGACCACTGCTGTAACCCCCTCATCTGCTACTGGCCTCCCACCCACTGATACTGCAGCGTAGTGCAGGGAAAGTCCATGCACCTGTGTTTCTTAACTTGACCTTCACTCTACCAGAAAACTCCTGAGAAGCCCATAGAAACTATGCCTAAAACAGAGCAAGGCAGAAGAAAAACAGGGTGGAGACACAAGCTCCCTAGTGCCACATGATCCTCCCATGCCTGCCAAATCTGCAATCCCTGACCATTGCCCTTTAAGGTCTGAGCACACGCTCCTTGTGCTCAGGGAAGAGGCAGCATGGGTTTCTTTATTTAGGCCTCATCCTACAGTAGACTGCAACTAACCTAAAAATCAGAGATCAGGAGGTGAGGAGAAAAAAGATAATGTTATGATAACAAACACTACTGATACTTCAGAGTTTGTTATAGCAGAATTTTCCATGTAAGTGTAAACAGACACAATTCATGTTAAGCCCTTTATCTTCATGTGTCAATGAGAATGCATTTACACTGCGTGTGTACATTTCTCTTTCACACAGACAACAAGTCTTGGCCACCTAACCCATTCAATAACTGAAGGCAATGATAAGAATGTAAGGGATTTCCATTGCACAGGTAACTTTAAGAACTAAAATTAAAAACTGAGTGTAATTTGGATGTGCAAAAATGTCCTTACTGACCCACGTAAGAGCAATCTCTATCACACACATAAACAAAATCCAGGCACACACAAAATGCAGTCCTGAAGGCTCAGAACATTAAAACAGAATGCTGCAATGTAGCAAAGAACTTACAAAAATGGGTGAGATGTTTCTATTCTGCCATGCCAATTAAAAAATGGAAACTTGAAACTGGGCATGCCAATACAACTCAGACTGTTCAGAAGACCACAGGGCTTGGGAAAGAGAAAGGATTTCAAAGACCTCCATCCTCCCTCATCAAAGAGAGACAGGGAATCTGCCCACACATACAGCTCACCACTGCTACAGCCTACAAACAACTAGCAACTGAGAAAACCACCACACTAAGGATATCTATAACCAAGGCATCCATCCAGAACCTAGACCCCCATCAAAGCACCCACAAGGAAAGCCAGAAGTTCTTACCCAACATGTGCTACAGACACTCCATTGCAAGTAGGTGGTGGTAGGAAACCCCATGTAAACAAAAGAAAATCCAAAAAAAAAAAAAGAAGTGACAGCTGTCTCAGATGAGAAGGAATCAGCAAAAGAACTCCAGAAGTATGAAAAGTCAGAGTGAAAGGATACCCCCAAAAGGGAACACCAGTTCTCTAGCAATGGATACCAATCAAACCGAAAATATTGAAATGACACATAAAGAATTCCGAATATGGATGGTAAGGAAGCTCAATGAAATCCAAGAGAAAATGGAAAACCAACTCAAAGAAACCAGGAAAACAATTCAGGAAATGAATGAAAACTTCACTAAAGAGATCAACATATTAAAAAAAAACAAAACAGAACTTCTGGAAATGAAAGATTCATTTAAGGAAATATAAAACACAGTGGAAAGTTTTAAGAAGAGACTAGGCAGAAGAATGAATCTCAGTGTTTGAAGACAACTCTTTCAAATTAAATCAGTATCAGTCAGTTAAAAATAAAGAACAGAGAAGAAGAATGAACAAAGCCTACAAGAAATATGGGATTATGTAAAACAGCCAAATATAAGAATCACAGGCATCCCTGAGGGTGAAGAAGAAAATGCACAAGGGCTGGAAAATCTATTTGAGGGAATAATTGAGGAAAACGTCCTTCATCTTGCTAGAGACTTAAACATCTAGGTACAAGAAGCTCAATGAACACCTGGGAGATTCACTGCAAAGAGGCAATCACCAAGACACATAATACTACACAGCAATGATAAAAAATGAAGTATTCATATACACAACCTAGATTTATCTCAAAAACATTGAGCAGACATAAACAACCCCATTAAAAAGTGGGCAAAAGACATGAACAGAAGTTTTCAAAAGAACATAGACAAATGGCCAACAAACATGAAAAAATGTTCAACATCACTAATCATCAGGGAAATGCAAATTAAAACCACAATGAGATATCACCTTACTCCTGTTAGAATGGCCTTTATCAAAAATTCCAAAAACAACAGATGCTGGCAGGAATGTAGAGAGAAAGGAATGCTTATACACTGTTGGTGGGACTGCAAATTAGTACAGACTCTACGAAAACCAATTTAGAGATTCCTCAAAGAACTAAAAGTAGACCTACCATTTGATCCAGCAATCCCACTACTGGGTATTTACCCAAAGAAAAGAAGTCATTTTATCAAAAAGACACATGCACTCCAATGTTTATTGCAGTACAATACACAATTGCAAAGATGTGGAATCAACCCGAGTGCCCATCAATTCATGAGTGGATTAACAAAATGTGGTATATGTACGCTATGGAATACTACTGAGCCATGAAGGAGGATGAATTAAGGCCTTTTGCAACAATTTGGATGGAACTGGAAACCATTATCCTAAGTGAAGTATCTAAAGAATGGAAAAACAAACACCACATGTACTTGCTATTAAATTGGACTGATGAGCACACATGTGCACAGAGGGAAGTAAAACTCAGTAGAAATCAAAGGACGGAAGGAGGAATGGGCAAAAACCTACCTAATGGGGGGAGTACAGTGAACACTATCCGGGTGATGGGCACCCTTATAACCCTGACTCAAGCATAAAGTGATCCCCGTAACCAAAAACATTTGTAACCCCATAATATTTTGAATAATAATAAAAGAAATGGAAACTTTACCAGGAATTAATTTAAACACTGGAGAGAACACAAGCCCCAGTGTCCCTTTCCACTTACAAGCATCTGTTGCCAAACAGATTGGTGCAGAATTGGTGCAGAGCTTTATTTGCTTTAATAGAGGAGCAACAACTGTTTTCCTGGATTTTCATAAAAACAACTTTACTGGCTCTAACAGGAACTCCAAATACCTTTCTGATCTTAAAATATCCAAAAGCCCAATATTCTAAGTCTCTACATTTTAAAAACACCCCTAATTATCCACAGTTTCGATGGATGGTTGGCTTTTTGATGAAGCAGCACACAGAGGCCAGCGTCCCTGAACCTTACTGTGAAGCCTTCCAAGCACCTGCCAAGCCACATACCTCCGCTTCACCACCACCTAGGAGCCATGGTGCATGACAGACAGCACCCAGAACCTCTGAACAGCAAACTGCACAGCCAGAGGACAGTGCTGTGGGGCCCTGGGGGAGGTGTGGGGTACAGCCCACACTGAGCATCCTGCAAAAACATGCCCCTCTGCCTTCTCCTCCCAACCCCGCACAATGATTTTTTTATTTTCTGCTCAGAACCAGGCAATTGTTCTAAATAAAATCCAGCCTGTGTCCCCTGTCCTCTCACTGGCTTCGTTTTGTAGAACACGTTACATCATTCCAGTTACAGTTCACATCCTCATTTCAAAAGTATTTTACTTTGCCCTACAATGTTCCAGTTTCCTCAAGTGACCTGTACTCTTTTCAATTAGCCAGTTACCTAAATCTAGCTGGTAACAGTGTGGAAATCACATTCACCTGTTCCTCCTACCTGGTGGGGTGTGATTCTTCATGGAGGTGGTATCAAAGTATCAGCCTCTTGAAATACGGAGGCTTTCTATCTGACTTGGGGGCTTTGCTAGAAAAGGTCACTGGCCTGGTACTCAGAGACCACCTAACTCTTGGTTCCATCACTAACCATCCACCACACGGCCAGAGGTCAGTCACTACATCACTCTCGTTCATCCACTGGGAGGAAATCCTACCACATGCTACAAGGTGGATGAACCTCGAAGACATTATGCTAAGTGAAAAAGAAGAGTCACAAAAGAATACCGTGTGTGATTCCACTTACCTGAGGTACCTAGAAAAGTCAAATTCATAGAGACAGAAGCAGAAAGTGGTTGCCAGGGGCTGGGGGGGAAGAGGTAACGGGAGTTATTGTTTAATGGGGACAGAGTTTCAGTTTTGCAAGATAAAGAGTTCTAGGGGCCGGGCGCGGTGGCTCATGCCTGTAATCCTAGCACTCTGGGAGGCCGAGGCGGGTGGATTGCTCAAGGTCAGGAGTTCGAGACCAGCCTGAGCGAGACCCTGTCTCTACTAAAAATAGAAAGAAATTATATGGACAACTAAAAATCTATATAGAAAAAATTAGCCGGGCATAGTGGCGCATGCCTGTAGTCCCAGCTACTCGGGAGGCTGAGACAGGAGGATCGCTTAAGCCGAGGAGTCTGAGGTTGCTGTGAGCTAAGCTGACGCCACGGCACTCACTCTAGCCTGGGCAACAAAGTGAGACTCTGTCTCAACAAAAAAAAAAAAAAAAGAGTTCTAGGGATTGATCATACAACAATGTGAATGTCTGAAGTTCATACTTAGTAAGAACTGTACACTTAAAAACGGTTAAGATAATAAATTTTATGTTACATGCATTTTACTACAAGTTTTTTTTTTTTTTTTTTTTAAGTATAGGGGAAAACTTTTGCTGCATTTTATTTTGTCCCTCACAGCAGCCACAGAAGTGTGAACAGTCAGCTAAAGGCAGGCCACACTGCCCCATGCACCACTGAGAACCAAGGAGAGCCAGGTGGAAGGAAAGCAGGTCGGGCCTCAACTCTGCCACGGGTAGAGCACAGGGGCCAGGCATTTAAAAATGCCACCATGCCAAGTGTGGCTGTGCACCTGCACCCAGCACAGCCAGAGACGTCAGGGCACACAGAGGGCCCCAGTAGAAGTCCTGCACTAGCTCCCCAGGGAAACGGGCTCTGGGCACACAGCCTTACAGGCAGGCAGAAGCAGTGGGGCCAGTGGACGCATGCGTGCGCTTCTGTGGGGAGTGGGCAGAGCTGAAACGCCAAATGCAACCATCTGTGCAAACCAAACTGTGGCAGCACCTCACTATTGGATAAGATTCAAGGGCAGAATTCGTACCCTATTTCATCAATTCTCCAACTTTGGGTGTTTGTGGATTGTTTTCTTAAAGCCAGGCACATCTGTACCTCAACACAGTTCTTGCCTTATAAAATGTGGAGGAGTAAACCTGAGGGTAGATCACAGCACCGGCCTGTTCCCACCCGACCCCAACCCCAAAACCCTCCCTTCCCTTCAGTGACCACTCCCACTCTCGCTGAGACCTAGTATCTTCTACAACTTCTGCATTTACTATTCTGCTCTAACACTTCCAGATTCACTTCTCCCCCCAGAGGAGGAGTATTTTTTCCACTTTGTGCCCATCTGAGTACCTGGAGAACAATCCACATTGCTGATGTCCTCACTGAGGCATGCTGCAATTTGACCAAGACCAGGTCCTCTGGGCACTTAGGATTTCTCCACCCACCAGCCCAGACAGCAGCCCCACAGGGGCCACTTCCAGCACCCTCCCAGGTCTTGGCTCCCCAAAAAGAATCATCTAAACACCTTTCTCCCAAGGAGCTCAATTCTGCTCTGCTCCAGATAACAACCAATCATAGCCCAACACTCCAGACCCCTGGTAGTAACCGTCCCTTACGTGCACGCTAGCAGCAGTATCAACCAAAGGCAGAAACAGAAGAAAAACGCTGCCGCAGAGTGTGGCCATGGCTCATAAGCCATAAACCACCATACGCCACAATTACTTAGGATGGGGGGGGAAGGTGACTTTTTTTCCCTTGGCATAAGGATTTTTTTTGTTGTTGTTAATTAGTAGATTCCAGGGACACATACTTTGTCTACAGTGTCTTGCTAAAATCTCATCATACCCTTGTTGACAAGGTGAAGAAATATGAACTACATGTGAATAGTTTGGTAAATGTGCAATTCATCCACCGAAGTGCTGATTAATGAATAGCCCAAGGAGGGTGTCTAGTGGAAAGCCACGGGGCTCTTTCTGAGTCCTGCATGTTTCAACATTTTTATCAATTACTTGAACAATGGCACAGATAAAATGTTTATCTAATTCAAGGATGACAAGTTTCCAGGAGAGATGGCAAATACATTGGATGACAGAGTCAAGAGCTAAAAAGATCAACAGATTGGAATTGCAATAGAAAGGAAATAAATGCTATTTGGACACTTGGGTGCAAAAACAGAAATGCACAAATGTAGGAGGTGTGAAAAAGACTTCGGAGATTTAATTGGATATAATTTCTGTATATGATGAGTGATGAGTGATGTTGTGGCTGCCAAAAAAAAAAAAAAAGTCAGGCAGTCTTAGACTGTACTAAGGGAGACTTAGGAGAGTAAGGGGCCAGAGAAGAGGCCCTGAAAACTGGGTTTCTGTGTCCACACTTTAAGAGAGAGAAGAGTCAATGCGAGAACATCTAAGTGAGAAGAGGGATGAGAAATCCCACCTTGTGGGTAACGGCTGCAGAAACAAAGCATGCGAGGGTCCCCAGGGAAGAGGGCTGGTCTGGTTCTATGTGACCCTACTGGGGGAGGGAGACACAGAACTTGGGCCGATACAAGGTAAAGGATATGAGTTCCATATAAGAACACACAGTGGGATTCATTTGAAATCAGACTGGACTGCCTAAAGAGGTACTGAAGACTTCCATGGAGCTGTACATTTCGGAGATTGTAGAAGCCTGATTTGATTTACTACTGGTAATACTTTCAGGGTAGTATTTGTCTTGTTTTACTGCTAAGGAAACTGAATGCCCTACCTGAGATCATTCAGTTATTAAGGGCCTTAAACTGACCTTACCTCACACAATTCTGGGGTAGAAAATTCCTCTTTGGAGGTATCTCTCAAGGCTGATAAGGATGCTACAGCCAGTTGTATATGATTGGAAGAGGGGCTTTCTCACACATCATGCATGCTGAGAGCCATCCAACCAATGTGGGCATCTATTTAAAGGTTCCAAGGGTAGACACCTCTGTCACCCCCCTGCCTTGACCCCTCAAAGAAAGACAACAAAGAAAGCTTGTAAAGAGCTTTACAAGCCAGGTGGGTGAGCTGGCTCACGCCTGTAATCCTAGCATTCTGAGAGGCCAAGGTAGCAGTATCACTTGAGGTCAGGACTTTGAGACCAGCCTGAGCCAAGAGCAAGACCCCGTTTCTACAAAAAATAGATAACATTAGCCAGGCATGGTGGTGTGCACCTGTAGTCCCGGCTACTCAGGAGGCTGAGACAGGAAAATCGCTTGAGCCCAGGAGTTTGAGGTTGCGGTGAGCTATGACGCCACCACCACACCTAGCCAGGGTGACAGAACGAGACTCTGTTTCCAAACAACAACAACAAAACTTTACAGACCTTTACTTTGTATCTCATAACCCATACGTAAAGGGATAAAACACTGACTTAGCAGAGAAAACGCTACTGTTTCAGACCTTTTAGTCCACTGAAAACATATATTGCATCCACAAGTTAATTACACTGCAGAATGTCAAATTCTTATTTTTATTCACAACCCCTGGGGGGCGGCGGGAATAAAGACAGAAAATACAATCTAACCCAACTATAAGAACTCTTCCTGCACATAAAATGTTCTCCTTGGAGGACAGAGGTGGATCTCACAGATTTGGAACACAAGATTCCCACTTCATCAGGCAACTGCCACTCATTGCTACTTCCCTGTTTCTACTAAATGACATTCCCTTCTTTATCGCAACACTCAAACTGATAGCTATCCTTCCACGTACTGCTTAGACACAGTCCCAGCCTTACTCTGCAAGTCACAGGGAAGTCAGCTTCCTAGAACTCAGCATACCCGTTCTTTATTGGATGGGGATATTCAGATCACACAAAGATTCCCTAATGTTAAGAGAGTTTCCACCCCACCAAAAAAATCTATATTGCTCTTCCATGGAAACTGAGAAGTACAATTTTTTTTTTCTTTAAAAATTCTGGTCGAGAACAGTATCATTCTCAAGCATACGGAGAACTCTGAAAAGTGTGAGCAACTCTTGCCTTAGGGTAACCACTCAGTGCAGTCTGAGGGGCCAAACGGCACCGCAGTCTGGCTGACCCCTCCTCCTGGGCCTTCCAGCCGAGCGGGCTCTCAGAGGTGCTGAGCCAGGAACACGGTGGGCTAAGTGAGGTCCCAAGGGAAGGGGGTAAAGACAGGCTGCCACAACCATACTACTGTAGGAAGGTGGCAGATGTTCACAAAGCCACACAGCAGTACAATCTGGGGTCCCCAAGCCTCTCCACAGCTCTGCTTCATCGGTGAAGGGTGACAGGCATGCCCTCTTGAAGGAGCACTGTGGAGGATTAAAGAGCCAGCCATGGAAGGGCCCACATGAATAAATGGTGCAGTGGGGTCTTTGAGGAGCCGCCTCCCCTCTTCAATAATAACTCCAATTTCATTTCCCTGTTCCCTGATGCCCCAGCACGGACTGTGTTAATTTGCTTAAGAGTCAGTGGCATGTAACACCATGTAGACAAGAACAATTATTCTTTAAAAAAAAAAAAAAAAAAAAAAAACCCCTGGAGACATAAAAGTATGTCAGTTTTAACTGGAAAGAGATAAATGCAAATGTTTCTGTTCCTTGGTACCAAATAAAGGACACTTTTCCAAATGGGAACCAGAAATGAGACAGGTGCTGCCCAGCAGCCCCTCTTAGGCACTCTGAGAAAGTCAAAAATCTCTCCCATTCCTTATCTTTAGGATAACTCGGGCTGCAGCCTTGAAGAATTCTACCCTTGACAGTAGGCAAACACAGAAAACGGGAGTTGGCACAAACAAATCCCTGGGAGGTAGAGACAGCCCCCAAAGCAGGCAGGCCTCGGTGCCCAGTGAGTGCACCAGGGAAGCAGCGAACCTGCCGAGCACGTCTGCAGCTGGGAGGCAGGGCCTGCCGGACGGCAGCCATGTTCAGCAGCTATGTGGACCAGTCTTCCCAGGGGCCTACCGTGGAACAAAGCTCAAAAGTGCAAAGGAAAAAAACCCAATAAACAAAAGCCTCAAATCCCCACAATAGAGGGTGTATCCTTCACCCCGACATGGAGGTGGCACCACTCACAGGCAGGTCAGTGCTCAACTGCCCATGGCCAACACCACCTCTATGCCCGCTGACTTCTGCTCACCTGGAACCCAGCCTCTGAGGGCTGCCAGGGCTCTCAGCCATGCCACGGCAGCCTGTAGTTGCTGGGTGGCAAGTCAGGTGACAGCAAGAAAAGGGTGTTCACGTGGGATCAGGCATACGACTGGGGCGGTGGTGGTAACTGCTGTCCCACAAGGCATGCTCCACCAGCCCCCTAGCGACTCCCCCATGCCTCAACACCTCCAGGCAAAACGCACATGGGGAAAAGGAACATGGGACAAAGCCTTGACAAAATGTGATGACCCAGAGACTAAGGCCCCAGGGTCTCACTGCTCCATACTCATGTATCCCACCCCGGTCTACACAGCCCTGACCCCCTAGCACCTGGGGCAGGGATGCACTTCTCCCTTCCCCCACACCCTCTCCCCAGTGTCCCCAGACCGTCAAGCAGTTCTCCCTAATATCAGATGGGAAACAAGTTGCACTAACTCCATTTCTAAATGCTGGGGCCTGTGACCAAGAACAATATCTCAGGTAGGTGTTGTGGGAAAGAGAGCTTTTACATAAAGGCTTTGATTCCTTCAGGGTAGATCCCTAGTTTATGTTTTTAATCAGAGCTTGGTACTAAATAGATGCTTCCCAAATATTACTGGAGAGCCCAGTTCTTACCATCATCTTATGCTAAGGTTTCCAGGGCATGGTAAAAAATGTCTCAAAATGAGGGTTATATAAACTAAAACATTTTTAACTTATCAGATTCACAAAACAATTACCAATCTAATAACGCCACGCTTGAGTGAGGGCAGGGAGCCACAGGAGCTCTCCTACTTTTGGCAGGAGCATGTGTACAGCCATTCTAGAGGGCAACATCTACCCAAAAACTCGAGAGCCAGCAACACCTCTTGTAGGGCACCAATCCTCACATAAGTGGGGCAAATAGATATATGTGACAGTATTCCCTAGAATCTGATTTATAAAATAAAAACTAGGATAAAAGTCCATCTTGCAAAGAAACTGCAAGATCTCCCTGCAGCGATCAATACACAGCAATTAAAAAGAACAGAGGGTATCCATATATATTTGATTTTTTTAAAGTCCATTATAGTAGAGAAGCCCTACACACGCACCACCTCATCCAGGTGGTCAAGGTTAACCCCATGGTGATAAGTCACGTTGACAGTAGGTACCCTTGATATGAGGGGATGAGAGGGCATTTTAGCTCTGTGGTCTTCCTCCCCCAAACCCACGATCCCATTCTAACAATAAGGAAATCGTCAGAAAAACCCAAATTAAGCGAATGTCTGCATAAAACCTGACCAGTGCTCCATAAAACTGTTGAGGTCACCAAGGACAAGGAAAGTCTGCTACGCTGTCACAGACTAGAGGCAGCGGGGGAGACCTGATGACTAAATGCGATGTGTGTCCTGCACGGGACCCTGGACCAAGAGAGGAACACCTGGCGAAATCCCAAGACAGCGTTGAGTTTATTTCATTAATGGTCATGGACTAATGCTGGTTCCTTAATCGTGGGAAACTACCAAGGTGAGGTAGGGTATTGACAAGCGGGGAAACTGCTAAGAGGTGTATGGGAACTCTCTATACTATCATGGCAACTTTTCTGTAAATCTAAAACTATTCTAAAAGAAACAGTTTATTTAAAGAGGTGAGCACACTCACCTCAAGGCAACAGAGATTTTTTTTTTTTTTTTAAACTATCCTTGCTCTGTGGTTTGCTTCTCCCTGATCCACTAATCCCCCTCCCTGGTTTATCCAGGAGTACATAAACATGTGGAAAAAGGCCTGCAAGGAGACACACTGACCTGCTAACAATTCCCTCTGGGGAAGGAGGCGGACTCAGTAACGTGAAGTATCGCCTTCTACCTTGTGATTCTGTGTCGTTCTAACTTTTACAAGGAGCATACATTCATCACTTGTACATTCAAAATCACTTTCAAAACAAAGATCGTTCTGCTGTAGGAAGATGCCAAGATACATTAAACTGAAGAACCACAAATTGCAAATCTGTGTTTAAAAAAACAACTAAAACCAGAACAAGTTTGCTATGAATAGGGAGCACCTGCAGAGCTTACCTTTGGGAAGTAGGATGGAAGGAGGAAGAGTGGGAGGGGACTTGGTGTTCTGTTTAAATGTTTTACCATGAGCATGCATGTTTAAAACAATCATCATCAAAATGATCATACATCTTCCAAGTTCATTCCTCTCTTGCTCCATTTTTTTTGACCCTCAAACCAAACCCAAAGGAGTCGACATTTTTGATTTCTGCTCCTGGACCAGGCCCCCTCCTCCCCCACAGCTTGGTGGTCACAGGGGGTGTGAGGTGGCCCCCGCCCTCACTCACACCATTGGCTGGAAACCCAGCACCACTCTCTCTCTATGGATAAGGGTCTGTTCAATATCAACGCTGCTCTCCACTGAGGTGTCCTGAAAGAGCCACATAACATGGTAACTGATACCAATCCACAATGGCAGGAAAGTACAGCTAGATCCTAATGTGCCTTCTGAGTCATCTTTAAACTACGCAAGGTCTCTGCCTGCAGTGAATATATTCTAATACTTTAAGTTAATACTTTCTCATTCATCAACATATGACAAGCCCCTGGATCCTCAACCTTGGTATCTAAAAATCTAATGCAATGGTCCAAAGCTGCTTCTCCTTGAAAAGGACACCAAAAACAAACAAACAAAAGCCCTGTAAGATATCTGGAGAGGGAAAACAGCACAATGAAGATGAAAAACCACTATTCCATGTTGCTTTTAAGATCAAGTGATTTAATTTCACTAACATTGATTTTTGCAGAGTGATTTAATTTTGCTAACACTGACTGAGCTTCTGTTTACTGGATGTTAACATCTGGGCAGCTAAAGCCGTCACTCACTGCACAGAGAAAGGAGGAGAAACATCAGGCCATCTGAGGGGCTGTCCATACGCAGATGCTGATGAATGGAAGCATGGTGAGCTCAAAGGAAGCCCCTGAGATTAATCACCGTTTCTTTTTTAGGAACTGGATCTCTCAGAAAGTCTGATAAAATCTAGGTCCCTTGTTCAAAACAATACACTTACAAAGAGTTTGCATGCAATTTCAAAAGGTCCTTGGAACACCATCTACAAGCCTCCTGTAGATCCCTCACCAACTAATCCCAAGCCATAAGCATCTGTGACATTTTACAGACAGAAAAACTGAGGTGTAGAGAGATTAGGTGACTTTCTCAAAATTCTCCCACTAGCTAATGGCAGGGTGAGAATGAGAGCTCCAGTCTCATGCTGCCAAGCGAGATGTTTCCAGAAAACATGCAGCACACCTAGCAGAGGTTAGTGTCGACCCCCAATAAAAGGGTCATAACAGCATTCCTGTGTGTGCCAATGGTACATACATGAAACAACAACACTGTGTGTCTCTCTCTCTCTCTCATGCACACATGGAAGTAACAATCCTTGTCATGAACAAAAGAGAGAGAGAGAGAAAGAGAACTGCAAACTGTACTACTGGTCACCAAGGACTTGGGCCAGGGCTGGGATCCCTAATCCAAAACCCCACACTCTACCCATAAAATGAGAATCCAGGTCCACACTGGCAGAGAGCACACTGAGAAGCAACTGTGTCCTTCCTTAAATACCACGCAGGCATGCAGAGGCCCTCAACCGCTGGGACCCAAGCTCCCTGACCATCAGCCTCCGCTCCATGCTGCAAACCACATAGCACAAGGCACCCGCTGCAGTTCACGAGCAAAAGCCTCCAGGTAAGTGGTACCAGGTATCCCATTTCCACAGGCACTCAAGGCACACCACCAAACGGGCCGGCGATCACAAGGAGCTCTGCGTCCAGCTAAGAGATAAGTGACTTCTGCCTTCCATCGGAGGCCAGAGATGGCAAAGACAAAATTTGAAGGCAAAAAGAGACAGCTCTACGGCTGGAAACTTTTAAGAACTTTCTTGCTTTGTCTGAACTTAACCAGTATAAAATGACAACTGCAGGATGCTGTGGCATTCATACCAAGTCCTGGCTTCCACTGCCACCACCTTTCCCCTGTTTACCACACAGCACCTGGGGGGGGTACTGGGCCCCTGTCTAAGCCTCCATAATGCACCCCCACCCCCATCACCAAGGCAGACTTTCTAAGCCACAAATCTGACAGTGCCCATTCTTTTAAGTCCTTCAAAGGTTCCCTGTGGCTTCCAGATAAAGTCCAACCTCATTAAAATGGCCTGTAAGACCCTTCTTTGTGATCTGACCTGTGCCAACATCCCCAGTCTCAGCTCCTGGTATCCTCAATCAGAGGCACCTGAGGTTTCTAAACTCTAAGACACTTGGGTGCACATGCTTCCTAGCAGCTCCTTCTATCAAAACACCCATCCTCTCCATGCCAGGCCTTTAAAACTCACCTCCGTGCTGGCTCAACCCCTCGCTGCCACGGGATCCAGGCTACACTTGTGTCCCCTTAAGTACAGGCACTCACTTGCCTACTAGACTGTAATACCTCCCTCCCCGCCCCCCTGGGCAGCCAGAACTACATAACATTTATTTTCTGTCTTTCACCAGGGGCCAACCAGCACAGGCCTGAGGAAGAGTGGGTGCTCTGTAAACACTTGGCAAATGAAAGGCGAGTAAGAAATCAGCTGCTTTCCTCTTCTCCTCTCCACCAAACCTTTATGTTTTAACTCAGTTTATGCCCCAAAAAAGTTGAAATACTTCATGGGTATTTGCTAAAACTCAAAAGTTTCCTAAACTAAAACCACAGTGAGATACTACCTCATACCATTAGGATGGCTACTATTAAAACAACTTTTAAAACAACCAGAAAATAAATGTTGGCAAGGATGTGGAGAAATTAGAACCCTTGTGCAGTCTATATGGAAAACAGTATGGAAGTTCCTCAAAAAAATAAAAACAGAACTCCCATATGATCCAGCAATTCCACTTCTGGGTATACACTCAGAAGAACTGAAATCAAGGACTTAAAGAGATATTTGTACACTCATGCTCACAGCAGCATGACTCACAATAGCCAAAGGGTGGAAGCAACCCAAGTGTCCATCAGGAGACAAATGGACAAGCATTACATACCATGTGGTAACGGATTCCACATTGCATAAATATGCTATATACATATTAATACTGGAAATATTACTCAGCCTTAAAAATGAAGAAACTGACACATGCTACAGCATGAATAAACCTTGAGGACATTATGCTAAGTAAAATAAGCCAGTCACAAAAGTACAAATACTATTTGATTCTACTAGCATGAGACATCTAGAGTAGTCAAATCACAGGAAATGCAAAGGTGGTGCCAGGAGCTGGGGAAGAAGGGAATAGGGAGTTGTTTAAAGCATATGGAATTTCAGTTGGGGAAAATGAAAAAGTTCTGGAGACGGATGGTGGTGATGACTGCACAACAATGAGAAGGTACTAAATGCCGCTGAACTGTACACTTGAAAATGGTATAGTTTATGTTATGTGTACCTCATCACAACTAAAAAATTTTTTTAAAGTGCTCTCAATGGCCACCATCTTACACCACTCTAAGGCCAAGTTCAAAGTGGTTTTAGACACTGACAGCTGCCCCCAAATCCAAGAAGGCTGCAACTCCAAGGCTGGGTGATCAGGCTACCTGGGGTACAGGAGAGAGGAGTCACTGACGGCTGGGACCTGCTGCCAGCCCTGATCCAAATCTGAACACCGGCGCATGCCAGCTCTTGCACATTCCTGTCCCATCTTCAAAAGGCATTTAGGGGAAGCAGCCTGGGGGCCCAGCCCACAGAGGCATCTTTGAGCCAGTCGTGGAAAGAGGTCTGTGGCTGTGCCACTGGGAAGACGTCAAAGGGCACAGTGGGGATCAGAGGAAGAGGAGCCCAGCTGGGTAACAGGGAACAGAGCACTCTGCAGGAAGCTGAGGATGGAAACTCAAGGGGGAGCTGGTGCCCTGGATCCTCACTAACCCCCACACTAACCAACTCAAGTGGAAGTTGAGTCCTGTCCTCTAGTAAGTTACAGCCCCAGGGAGGACCCACAGGGGGCCAATCCTGGGGTCCAAAGAACACAATGCCCACCGTCCAACATGTCCATTTGCTTCCTGGAAATCGTGGTGATGTCACTATAGATTCAAATACAGAACTGTTATTCTTAAAAGCCAACAGTTCCAACCAAGAGGTTAAATGGAATTTTTGAAATGCCAGGAACCAATCTTCAGATTTTCAATCTAGAGAAACTCAATCCTCCAATATACGGGGTGGAATGGCAAAGACACTGATAATCTAAAACTGGTTTCCATTTAGCTTTGTAATATGATTTGGGCTCATAAAATTGACTTTCCTCATTACACTTGGCCTAAGATATTATTAAAATGAATTTGTAATTTTCAAATTATGTTAACAAATGGCACCCAATCATGTATGGAGTCTCAAGGCAAAATCAAAGCTATGAAAAAAATCAGTACAGGGACGATCTCAAGTTTGGAGGATAAAAGGAACAAGAAATTTACATATGGAGGCTATAGTGTGGGGCCAAATACCTCACAAAGCTTCCCAAACATCCTGAAGTTCAAGGAGACTAAGTAATTTGTCCCAAATCACAGTCACTAAATATGAGCTCTGGATGGAATGCAAGCCCAGACTGCCCAAAGCCAAATCCCACACAAGCTCTCTCAGCACAGGGAGGGTCTCCCCCTGGCTGCATTTCTTCTACGAATTCGCAGCATCCCAATGGCTAAATTTTGCTCCATTTAAAAAAGAAGGAAAGAAAGGTCCCTGTCCTCATCGGGATAAGCTTTAGTTATGTTTGTAAAATATTCAGAAAAGGCATAAAAAGACCTTCACTGAGGGCTGCGCTAAGTATTAAGTATTATTCAATAAACCACAGAGCAGAGGTTGCCAACTGACGTCTAGCTATAACCTGGAAAGAGTACTGGCTGAATATTTTTTTTTTTTCCTGTTTCAATTTCTAAGTATCATTTATATTCATCAGCCCCCCGCTCCTCAAGTCCCCCATTAGAAAGCATAAAACAAAAAAACAGCTACAGTTGTAAGACACAACCAGAGTAGGTGGCATATTACGATAAACAAGGATGACAATAAAACATTTTTCCAGCTGTGATAAACATATTTAAGATCTATCATAGAGGCTGTTGGAGCTAAAACTGAGAACTATGAAAATTACAAGTTGTTTATAACATGGAATTTATGTCTTAGAAGCTTTTATTTTTTAGGCAGAAGTTGTCTCACCAGGAGATCATTTCCTTACCTTTTTTTAAATTTGAACTTCTAAAGTTTGACATGTTGAGGCTGTCAACACATCCAAAGTGATTTAACAACTGGCTAAGGAATGGGCAGCGAGCTAAGCATGAACACCAGCACATGGTCCGGCTCAGAGGCCCGGCTGGTGAAGACAGCACTGCTTAGGGGAGCACTATCAGCCTCCAGGCTGACCCCAGAGATCTATATACCTGCCAGGTGGTCAGGACACTTTCATTTCATCACATCTCAAATACTGTGAATAAGCAGTTCAATTAACAGCTGTCTGTCTCACAGATCAGAAGTAAAAAATTAAGAGGAATGGTGAATTATGTCTAGATTTCCAAATATCCATGCCTTCATGCCATTTCTTGGCTACTGAAACCATCTGGCTTCTATATAAAGGTTTCCTTTCCCAACTTTAAAAAAAAAAAAAAAAGTTAAACAATAAACCTTGCCATCCAACTGTGACTGATGAGATGTTGTTGTGAAATTGGCTTGTCAGATGCACTTACATAAAAGGATACCCACTTGATTGCAATTCGTGACATCCCTAACGTCTTCAAAACTTCAAGAGACAACAATTTCCTCAATAAACAAAACTATTGTGTATTTCACTAAGCTGAGCTAAGATTACCTCATCCCTTAAAAAACCAACGGCTGTAAACAAGTTGTAACACAACTGGGCAATGCCTACACAAGTCCAAGTCCCTTTGCAGAACGCAGGAGGGACTTCCCAGCAACTTCCCTGCCTTCCGAGCAGGAACAGCCCCCAAATATGGAACTAAAGGAGATTGAACAGAATTGGAAAACATCAGATTGTGAAAGACTAGGTCTGCTTAACAGAACACTTTATTTTTTGAATCCTAAAATAAACAGGCAGACCACTTGAGGAATCACTGACGCACATGCTTGAAAAGGCACCGTATCTCCTAAGTCACACATCCAAACTAGCCAGATGTCTTCTAAAACCCTTGAGATATCAATCCAATTTGCACCTGTTTGATGAACACCTACTGTGTGCCAGGCACTTTGTCAGATCCTAGGGAAACAAAGAACATGTTCCCTGCTCTTAAAGAATCCCCCTAACAACAGAGAGGGAGAGAAACCCATCATGCCAGTACCATGTGATCAGTATCTCTAGCAGTGGATATTAGATATTACTGGTAGGTAGGGAGGTCACTGATATGAAGGGTTAATCAACTCTGGAGAGAGAAGTGCTGCTCAGGATCAGAGCCTACTCTGAATAAAATGCATAGCAAGAAAAGTTGAATATAACCACTTATTTGGAGACCTCAAATAAGACATTAAACAGAGATTTAAAAAGCAACCCAGAGAAAGATATTAGTTTCTGCATCCCTAAGGAAAACGTAAAAATGTAGACAAGCTCTTCAATTAAACCTCTAACATTTCTGAATCAACTGCAGTATTTAAAGAGAAAGACTCCTCTTATAATTACATGTGACACTTTTCCCCCTGAAAATATAATTCAAGAGCACATATATGCTTCTTCAATGAGAAGGTCGGTCTCTATGGGCCCTAAATGGAACACACTAGCCCACCTAACAGGAATACCCTAAGCAAACATAGGGAGGCAGCAGTCTTTCTCCTGGCACATCTCTAGCTCCTCCTAGAAAACAACTCAGGTAACCTTAGAGGATGAGACAGTCCTGGTATGATTTGGGAGAAGAATGTCACTCAAAACCATTTCAAACAAGATCAACACTGAACGCTCCCTATGACCAAATGACAGTGGCAGGCCCAGGGTTTCAAGGTTCAGGCCTGTTCCACCCTGACATTCATTCATCAATCCTGCCCCTGGGAAGACCCTGCACCTCAGGACCTGAGGGTGGTGAACTCCTTCCTAATCTCTCTCCACCCTACACAGAAAATCACTGAGCTCAAAAGAGTTCAAGGCTCCATCAAAATTCCAAATTGATTTCACATAACCCAATAGAAATCACAGCATCCCCCCACCCCCCGACAACCCATCCTAAATAATGACAATCTCCTTGTGGCCACGCATACCAAACAATAATTCAGACAACAGAGACAGACTCCAAATTTAAGTACTGGCCCAATGTAGGTATAAAGCGGAGACATGAACAGAATTTTCAAACTGAACCCACTAATTGAGCCAGACTGACATTTACCAATACACAGAGTGAGACCCCCATGGAGGTGAAAGACAAGTCACGGCACCTCCAAGAATAGTCCTGAGGTTGAAGCATGAGCCCCTCACAGGGCTCTGAGCACCCCTCACACAGAACTACCCCAGGGCGGTGGGGGCTGCTGCTGCCACCCCTGTGGCCAGGAAGCATCAAACACTATCCAAGCTGCCTTCCGTGGTTCACATATCCAGTAAATTACAGATATAGATAAATAAAACCAGAGGCTGACAAAAAGGAGATAGAGCATCTTTCCTCAGGAGCTCTCAATCTATCAGCAAAGCAGACCTGTAAAGAGACATAAGCAAGGTGCTACGGAGGCTTAAAGAAGAAAGCATAGTCACGTGTCACTCAATGGGTTACAATAAACTGTACTTATACAACCTAGATGGTATAGCCTGCTACACACCTGGCCATACAAACATGTATAGCATGTTACTGTACTGAATATTTAGGCAATTGTAACATGGTAAGCATCTGTGTATCTAAACATACAAGAAGTACAATAAAAATATAGTATAAAATATTTTTTAAATGGCACAACTATACAAGACACTTACTATAAATGCAGCTTGCAGGACTGGAAGTTGTTCTGGGTGAGTCAGTGAGTACTGAGTGAATGTGAAGGCCCAGGACATTACTGGACACTGCTGTAGACTAATAAACACTACGAACTTAGGCTACACTAAATTTATAAAAAAATTTTCTTTCTTCCATAATAAATTAACCTTAGCTTACTATAACATTTTTCCTTTATAATTTTTTAATTTTTTTAACTTTGACTCTTTCGTAACAACGCTTAGTTTAAAACACAAACACATTGTACAGCTATTACAAAAATATTTACTTGCTTTATACCTTTAAGTTCTATTTTTAAAAATTTTTTTTAACTTTTTTGTTAAAAACTAAGACAGAAACATACACATTAGCCTAGGTCTACACTGTGCTCATCAATACCACTGTCTTCCACCTCCACATCTTGTCTCACTGGAAGGTCTTCAGGGGCAATAACAAGCATGGAGCTGTCATCTCCTACGACAACAGTGCCTTCCTCTGCATACCTCCCAAAGGACCTGCCTGGGGCTGTTTTACAGTCAACTTTTTTTTTTTTTTTTTTTTAAATATAAGTAGGAATCTACTCTAAAATAACAATAAAAGGTATAGTAAATATTAATACATCGACCAGTAACAGTCATTTATTATCATTATCAGGTATTACGTACTGCACATAATTGTGTGTGCTATACTTTTATATGACTGGCAGTGCAATAGGTTTGTTCACACCAGCATCACCACAAACATGTAATACATTGCACTACTACAGCTACGATGTCCCTAGATGACAGGAATTTTTCAGCTCCATTATAATCTTCTGGGATCACTGTTAGATAGGTGGTCCTCACTGACCAAAACACTGTTACGCAGCATGTGACTGCAGTTAACTCTGGACTGGGGGTGGGGCACAAAGCGAGAGAAGCTTTGGCAGGTCTGATCAAGAATAAAAGAGAAAAGCAACTAAAAAATCTGAAAAAAACAGATACAGAGGGACTAACACCATAAAGAAAATACTACATAAAACTGAGCTATAATTTTTAATTGATTTGTTGGAAATTATTAAATTGCCAAAATTGATTCAAAAAAAGAACCAGAAACCTGGAACAGACCAACACCCATGGAGGAATTTTTTAAAAGTTGTCACAGAACTATCCATTTTTTAAAGTTGTCAGCCCCCAAGCATTTAACAAGCGAATTCTTTCAAACCTTCAAAGGACTGTTTAGTGCCACACTATAAAAACTGTTACAGAGAAGAAGGTAACAAAGAAAACCATTAATTGATTTTACAAAGCCAATGGAAACCCGACAGCAAAAACTAGAAATGATTACATATAAAGAGAACTGTAAAGTTATCTCACTTAAAATAAGAGATAAAAAAATCTAAATATAATGTTAGCAAATCTAATTTAATTAAACATTTAAGCAGCCACTCACAACCAAAAATAGTTTAACCCAGGAATTTGAGGAGGGATTACTACTAGGTGATCTATTCCTACATCACATTAATAGGTACAACAACAACGTCTGAATCTAAACGGATGCCAAAATGACATATGATGACATTCAACACCCGTCCCTAATAAATCATCCATGAAAACTAGGCAGACAATTCTTCAACATGATGAAAACCTCTCTTAAGCCAAAAGGTATCATACATATTGACAAATATTAGAGGCATTAACCTTAATATAGACCAAAAAAAGGACACATATGCCCATAATTAATATTTAACACAATTCTGAATGTACCAGCCAATGCAATAAGACCATGTGGCCAACCCTGCCTGGCTGACCCAACTGCCTTGTCATGCCCACTAGCCACGCCCAATCCCACCCTCCACCTTCTAGCCAATGGCTATGTGACTCAGTTCTGGCCGATGAGAAGGAGGGGCAAATGGCTGAGCAGGGCTTGCTGGTAGGTAATTCTGCCTTTTTGCCTTTGGTTTGCATCCCTTCTGACTTCTTCCTCCCTGAAACACAGACGTGACGGCTGGAAGTATAGGAGCCATCCTCGTAACCATGCGGACAAAAGCACATGTTAAGGATGGAGACACAGAAGCCAGAATCTAGTCCTCCATGCCCTCTTTGAGCATCTTACAGTAGCCACATACCACTTCCCTCTAGATTTCTTGAACTTGTGAAAAATCAGCCCCTGACTGCTTAAGCCTTTACCAGGCAGGTTTCCTGTCACTTTCAGCCATTGATAGTTCTAAATGACACACACCTGAAACTGAGTAAAGAGTTATGTACTGGGAAAAATGTAGACAAAAATTATCCTTATTTGTCATCAATGATTCCCTGCACAGAAAAATCAGGAAAAAAAATAAACTGAAAAACTATTATAATAAGAGCAATCAGCAAATTGGGTTGATACAAGGTAAGCATACAAAATACCATACCTTTCCTCACATACACAAGCAATAATTATTTAAAAGACACAATGGGGAATAAAAGATTCCTTCCATATGAGCAAGGAAGTGTTAATTACCTAGGAAAAAAACCAAAAGAAAGCGTATAAGACCGCCATGACCTTCTGTGATTTCTTAACAGATAAAAGTTGAATAAATGGAAAAACACGAAATGTCGTTGAATAAGTAGTTCAAATATTTGGAAATGTTATTTTCTCCCAAGTTGATTTATTAACAATCACAGTAAAAATTCATTGGATTTTTTTTTCTTTTGGGAAGGTGGTGGGGAAGATGTGCAAAAACAAAACAAAACACATGTACACATACACACACACACACACACACATACACACACACAAGTTCATCTGAAAGAATATTTCTTCAAAAAATTTTTTACCTGGGTGGAGATTCTTCCTAGAAGATGTTAACATGCATACAAACAGCAGGCAGATCAGTAGCAAAAGATGCTTTTAAATAGAGCCTCTAATACAAAAGAAAAAATAGCACAGTGTACAGAAACAGAATTATCAATAGAAGGAGGTATCTCACTTTATTTAAATATAAAATAAATTCTAGAAGTCCTATAGAATAAAAAGATAAAACTAAAAATCAATATACATGATTTAACTGATTTTGACATGAATAAAATCTTTCTAAGCAAGAGAATTAAAGACCATAATGAAGAGAGTACTATTCTATATTAAACAGAAACACTATATCTCAAGAAGTTAAAAATTTTAAATTTTTAAAAAATAAAACAACTGCACATCAGAAGAAATATTTAAAATACAGAGAACACAGGGTAAACATCTTTATAACAGAGTCTACACAAGTCTATAAGAATGCATTGATCACTCAACAAAAAATGGGCAAAAAGAAAAATGAGGATAGCACCAATAATAAAGAAAGGAAATTAAAATAGTGAGATACGCTTTATTTAAATGCCAAAACCGCAAAGCTCAATTTACTGTCCAATATTGGCAAAGAGTATGGATGATAGGCATTGCTTCTGGAAGCCTAAACTGGGAGTTTCCTGAAAAAATTTTGGCAATACTTATTTAGGATCATGAGCATGCACACTTATAAAATTCTTAGTATTCCATACTTCCTTCCCACTTTTAGGACTCTAACCCAAAGAACTAATCAGAGTAGCATATCAACGATAGTAACACAATGATTTTATCACATTATTTTAAAAAGCAAATATTATAAAATACTCAGTTATAGAATTTTAATTTCACTGAAGACCATATTCCAGATGATAAAGAGATAACAGGCAAAAATGCTGTAATATGCTGCTAAACGGGAAAATGAGGATAAAAATTATATGTCTATACTATGTAGTATAATACTAATTTTATTTTTTAGAATATATACACACGTAAGTTTAGGAGGGAAAAAGATCTCAGGAAAACATAGCAAATATTAACAATGGTTACCCTGAGATTGATTAAAGATAATTTTACTTTCCTTTTTCTCTAACTATATTTTCTAATTTTCCCCTAATAACCATTTATTACTATTATAATATGAAAAAGGCAAGAAACATAAAATAATTATAGTATAAGGTGGTAGGCAAATTTGTCCGCAATTAAAAGTTCATTGTTCATCATAGCCCCACATTATCTTTAAACAGGTCAAATATGTGAAATCGATGCAGTACCATATGCACACATGCATACATGTTGTGCATACATGTTGCATCAATGATCAGAGCTAACTGAACCCACTCTGCAGACCTCATACGCAGGAAGCAAAGGGCTCTTCTGGGAGGGAAGTCACTGGGCGGAGGAGAAAGCCTAGGGTTATCATGTTGACTGTGATCTTAGGACTCTCAGGGCCTCCATTCCTTTAATTTACATTTGCATGTTCGGGTACCATGGATCCAACAGTGAGCACGGTCCTTCCTTTTACGGAGCTTACAGTTTCTCCCTTCCAAAATTTGAAGTTAAAGCAGTCAGGACCATTGCAATTTTTTGCCTTTTTGGCATGTTTAATTATGATTTGATAACAAATCCTGTTTCAATGCAACAATCAGAATTCCCTTTACAGTAATTACTTTAAAACATGTCTAAAACCCACTTTCCCAAAAAGCTGAGACTTTATTATCTTTTTTTTTTTTTTTAAGAAAGAGAGTCTTGCTCTGTTGCTCAGGCTGGAGTACAGTGGCGCAATCACAGTTCACTGCAGCTTTCAAATTCCTAGGCTCAAGCGATCCTTCTCTCTGAGCCTCCGGAGTACCTAGGATTACATGCATGTGCCATCACGGGCTCAAGCGATCCTCCTGTCTCAGCCTCAGGAGTACCTAGGACCACAGGCATGCATCACCATGCCCAGCTAATGTTTTTTTTTTTTTTGGGATGGAGTCTCACTATGTGGCCCACACTAGTCTCGAACTCCTGGGCTCAAGTGATCCTCCTGCCTTGGCCTCCCAAAGTGCTGGGATTACAGGCGTGAGCCACCATACCCAGCCTAATTATTACTTTTGAACATACAGATTTTCTAGAACCTATAGATAGCATTAACATTTCAACTACTCAGATGCCACCATTAACTCACTCTGCTGATTAAACTTGTCTATGCCCTCAAGATAGCCTTCACTAGACAGGAGAAAACATGGCTGTACATTTTTTCCAAATACTTTTTACAGAAATTACAACCACAGTGGAAACTTCCCTGGATAAGGAGAAAAAGGAGCCCACTAGATTCCCAGAAAGAAAAAGATGCTGGCCTCAAACACACAAAATACAAAACATAGCTCCTTGCACAGAGCGGGGTGCTTATCAAGTGTTTGCACAACTATTTCGCAGAATGTACAACGGCCTTTAAAAAACAGTTGCCCATGTGCTAATTCAGAGCACCTAGCTTCCAAGAACTCTATACCATCAGCAGAAATTGAAAAGATTTCTGTCTGCCAAAAGGTGACAAGGCCAGGGTGCGACTGCAGAGCACATATCCACAGTGGAAGAATCCAATGGTCACTGCCTCACTCACTACAAACACAGGTGTTTTTGAAGATGATCTGTAAGGCTACAAAAAAAAAAAAAAAACTAAAAAGCTAACAAGTCACCACCCAGGGATTTGAGTATTTTTTTTCCCAATTCCTATTGTTCAGAGAGCCCCCAGAAGACTACACAAGAGAGCTGTTATTCTCCCACCAGACAGGCAATTGAGGAAAGACAAAACAGAGGGAGAAGATCATCTCCTATTTACTGTACCTGCTCCAATCTGCCTCTGAGAGGAGGAGTGTGCAAACAAGAGTCCAGAAGACAGTTGTTCTACCAGTATATCAACCAGATAGTGTAATGATACATACAACGTGATTGGCATATCAAATAACTATACAGTGTAAAGCCACATGTGCTCCAAAAGGACCCCACAATAACCCCAGAGAAGGAAAGCAACAGGACTTCAAGATGCTCCTAGCTGACAATGCAGGCCAGTGTCTTTGAAGGCTTACTGAGCTACACAATGGAAACTGAACATCAGGAATCCCACCCGGAAATATTTGTGTTAATCCTCACAAAGTCCCTGACAAAGTATCATCAGTTATCCTGCTTCAACTCTTTAGCCACCTATATTTGGGGTAGGGGGCCGGGGATTCCTTCACCACAGATGACATGATTCTGGGACCAAAATTAGTTAATCCAAATCATACCCACTCAAGTGGCCAAGATATCATCATCCCATAAAGCTGAAAAGGTTTTTGTATTTCTCAAAATGGTATGACTTTTATCACAAATGAGATCAGTATTTTCAAATAGGAGAAATAAAATGTGTAGCATGGAAACATTTGAACTTTAGGCACTTTAGCTGATCTACACATTTATTTAAATGAAAATGCTAGTGGGAAAATATGAAGCTTGCTATTCTATCATTTTCTCGATTACTTTGGATCTATCTCCCTTGTTGCAGGAGTCGTAAATATCCCCAATTCTTTTATAGTCACAAAATGCAATTTGTGCCCAAATACATCTTTTAAAAATAAACATTAAACATTATGAAGAAACAACTGGCATTGTGGAAAATGTCTATGTGCCCTGGCTAAGCAACTCACTATTGTTTGGATTATATTCACATATACACACCATAAAGCTCAGAAAGAACTTAAAATATAGCCTTTGCACTTCTGTGCTGATTAAGCTCAACTTCGTTTAACTTATCGCCTTCATACAGCCTGTCCAAACAAAAAGATCTCAAGAATTCCTTTGACATAGCCCAAACAAGAGGCTAAACTTGCAAAGCTATTTTTCAGAGCTCAATAGTACAACAACAGGAAGTAGAACTTCTGGAATAGGGACTTGGCTATTTATTTTTTCTTTCAATGGCTGCTTTTAAACGAGAGAGAAAAAAAGTCTACAGGCATTACAAATCCCGGAAGCTATGAATCAGGAAGAGGGAAATGGCTGATCCTGAAATGGCCAGCCTGAAATCCTGCCTCTTTTATGTAGTCAAGTCTCCAAGGCCAGGAATTTCAGAAATCTGAGGCATTTCGCATTATTTTCTGAATCTTAAAAGAGCTGAGACTTGAGAGAGAAGGGCCAGGGTAAACTAACCAGTAAGTAAGCCCCCAGCCTCTGACTTCATGGCCCCCTCCATCACACAAACCTTGCCCCCATAATTAAAACTCAGCTGGAACTTGCTCCTTACAAATCGGGTTTTGTTTACAATGCTGCTAAGGAGAAGGGGGCCAGAGCTCATGGCTTCTACACAGAGCCTGCCCCAGCTTCAGCTTCCTCATTCCTCCCCAGTGTTGAACCTGGAATGGATTCAAGGACCTAAATATTTCATATCTCCAAACACCTTACCATTAGTTAAAAACCATGGTAACGTTTGTTTTCGGAAAGACCACACCTGATAGATTTTTGCTACTGAGTGAAATGCAAAGACCATGCAACAAAACTGCATGAATGCTTTCAGACCCGCAGATTTGGAGGGGGCCCGCTGCTCTTATTTCAGCTCACCTGCTTCAAATGGAGCCCTAGCAACAGAGCAGGGCTCAAACGCAAAGACAGTATTTGTATCAGTGCAAGAAACCCAATAACTGCCAGCACATGGGAGAGTCTAGCCTGCTGATCAAGGGAAAAGCAAGCACTGTTACCTTCCCCAAAAGTAGTAACGACTCACTGGAAACGTCTTCCTATTCCAAAGTCCTAAGGGTCCCTACACCAGGAAGCTCCTGGAGCTTGTAAAATATTCCCAACTATTTTCTACAGCAATCAAACATACCACTCCTAGCAGCAGGTCATGTTAGATGACAGATTTAAAAATGTATGTTGGCTGGACACAGTGGCTCACACCTGTAATCCCAGCACTCTGGGAGGCAGAGACAGGAGGATCCCTTGAGGTCAGGAGTTCCAGACCACCCTGAGCAAGAGCGAGACCCTGTCTCTACAAAAAAAAAAAAAAAAAAATAGAAAAATTAGCCGGGAGTGGTGGTGCATGCCTGTAGTCCCAGCTACTCGAGAGGCTAAAGCAGGAGTCTCTCTTGAGTCTAGGAGATTGAGGTTGCAGTGAGCTGAGCTATGACTGATGACGCTACTGCACTAGAGCTGGGGTGACAGAAGGAGGCTCTGCCTCAAAAAAAAAAGTATGTTGATCTGAGTGAGGAGAAAAGCAAATGAAAAAACTAAGAAAATAAAGCCCTTTGTACTTACTTGTCAGTTGTAATAATTTGGGAGGCCTTTTCCTGGTGTCCTACTAGGTGAATCTGCCATAATCAAATGCAGTCAAATACAACTCGAATGTGCAAAAGCTCAGATACGTGAGGGAGGTGCCACCCAGGACCCCTGGGACCAGCCTTCTCTCCATCTCCTCCACTAGGCATTTACTACCACCTTCCCGAAAAGGCTCGGTGCTATTTCACAAAGATCCAGTAGCCTCCAGTGTGTTGCTTTAACTTAGTACAACTATGACAACCAGTCTCTAACAGACTTTTTGCTCTCAAGAACCAACCACATCCCTTAGCCTGGCGTGAGGACCCCCAAAACCACCCCTAATTTGCCCCCGTCCTCGTCCCCCACTACTACCTACACAAAGCTTCCCCTCCAGCCTCGCTTTGAGCCCCATCCCACATTTTTAAAGGCTCAACCCCAAGACCACCCCAAGTCTAGTAAAATGCCTCCAATCCTCCAAGCGTCTCCTTCATGAGGCCTCCATGAGCAAAATAATCTCTTCCTCAATTTCCAGGGCCCTTTCCCACCGTGTTCATTCTATTCTCATTCGTAAAAGTGTCTGGTCCTATCCTTGTAGCTGTGCACACCTCAGCTTCTCAATGACGACGCAAGCTTTTTAAAAAGGGGCTGCACTTTGCGCACCTTACGCATCTCCTGCAGGTCCCAAACATCCACACACTCCAATCTGTCTCCCTCTCCAACTCCTACAAAACCGATTCTCTCTACCCAGCTCAGCTCAGCATCCCTCGGGCCCTGCTCTGCCTCATCTGCCCCCTCTGTTCTGCAGTAAAAGCAACACCAAACACCCCACTCTACTGCCCACTGTGACCAAATCCAAGTGGCATTCTCCGGCCATGCTCTTATTGGAGTCCTGGGCAGGCCTGGCATCTGCCAAGAGCCAGAACACCCCTCCGAGCCTTGTGTGGCATCCTCACCAGGCAGATAACTACTGGGGTCGGACTCAGCACTCGAAGCTGGGCCACTGAGCTGGCTGCACAGCCAAAGGCAGACGCCGCTCAGTTTCCATACATACCTACCTGACAAGGCTTCCCAGAGGACCGAGGGAGAGTGGGTATGAATGTTTCACCCAATGTCCTAATGGGAGTCAGTGGCCAATTCCCAAGGCCAGGAGCACAGGGTCCCAATGTTCCCACTCAGGGTCCCGCCCCTGCCATGCTCTGCCAAGATATCTAACCCTCAACTTTTCCCTGTCCATCAGCCTATAAGAATTCACAGCAGCCAGCACATATGACCCTCAGGGCAACTTTCTAATAAAACTGGGAAAAAGGTGGCATATCAGCCTTCAATTCAAAGCCCAGGGTAGCAGGAAAAGGGTCCCTAATTCTGCAAAAATAACTAGCATGCATTCAAACAGGCAGTTGGGGTGTAATTCAGGAAACAAAAGGGGTAGAAAACCTCACATGGGTTTGTGTATCCTTCCCTTAAACACACTGTTTTCGTGCAGCAGAGGTTCCAAGATGCATGTTAAACACCCCTTGCAGGTTACAGATCAGCAAATGTAAGCAGCTAACCGGGTCTTCAGGAAGCCCCACCCGCACATGCAGGGATCCAAGCTGGCGGAAACCTTAAGCTTGTCTCATCTGTCTCTAAACTGCTCACAGGATTAACAGGAAGGCTTGATCGATACTGATTTTACCATCATGGGAGTGACTCACCATGAAATTCTACCCAGCTTAAAGCTCAGCTGTGAACAGAAACAAAACAACATAATAGCAGGGTCAGATTTAAAATAGCAAGTATGACTGGTAAACAGTTAATGCTTATAAACAATTAACAATCACCTCCCAGCCTTCTGGATTTGCTGGAAGAGGAAGAAGTATTGCTAAAGACTCAGAAGTGCGCTGCAGCACAGGTCTGTCTTCTGTTGCAACCCCTTCCAACTCACTGATGCTGGTGTCAGCTTTACAAAACAGACCCTGGGGAGGGTCGAGATGAGCTTCTTTTAACTGAATTCCACACATCTGGCAGGTACGTGCTAAGGTGGGCAGAGAGGAGGAATGCACCTCCATGAAACTCAGTTTTCAAAGAGTGAAAGTTAAGCTCTCCTGGAGAATCTTCCCTCTATGTAGCTCCTGCAGAGTTTAAAATAAGCAACTGTCTGTCCTAAAATGAGGGAAATGGGGTCATACGGAATTTCTCAATAACTGAGTTCCTCTCAAACTGTATTCACTTCAAGAAAGCAATGGGGTGCTCAGAAGACAAACTACACACTTCAAGCATTTGGTTAAGAAGGCAAATGTGCTCGGTGCCATCCTGATTACATGTAGTTTTAGGTACTGGATTTCACTTCCATTTTAAAAATGAAACTGTAACCAACTCTCAGACATGGCCAAGAACTTACACAGTCCTGGTCTTGAGAATCCTTAACTACAGCACATGACTCCATTGTTATGAACTGCACAACTGTGTCCCCCAACCAAATCTATAGACTGAAGTCCCAAGTCCCAATGGGATGGCTTGTGAAGGTGAGGCCTTAGGGAGGTGATTAGGTCTAGATGGGGTCATGAGGATAGAGCCCCATGGTGGGATCAGTGTCCATATATAAAGAGACCAGAGCCCTTGCTTTCTCTGCCCTATGAGGACACAGCGAGAAGACATTTGCCATCTGCAAGCCAAGAAATGGGCCCTCACCAGAAACCCAATCAGTTGGCACCTTGATCTTAGACTTCCAGCCTCCAGAACTGTGAGAAACAAGTGTCTTTTGTTTAAGGCACCCAGTCTATGGTAATTTATTACAGCCGTCCGAGTTGGGTAAGACAAGCATACGGCCCTGCAAGAGTGCATCTCTCTCTTGTTCTGTGACAACACCTCCTGCAGATGGCACCAGGTAAAACAAGCACACAAACAAACAAGCAAAACGGTCATGGCAGGACCTGGGAAAGACAAGAGTGGTCACTCGGGTTTGCTTCCGAGGTACCGGGAAAATGCCAGTCCAACCACCAGACAAGAATCAGCAGCAGGCTTCCTCCTGTAGGTCCCAGACCAAGAAGAGCTGCTCCTCTGGACAGGGTGGAGAAAGCTCTTCTCACAGCCAGACGGGCTCAGTTACCTCTCAGTCTTATTTGGTATCCAGCAGGTCTAGGCCTGAGCACGGGTGCCCAGAAAAAATGACAACTGACTACAAAGAACCAGTCCCAGAGAGATCCGCGGGAAAGGTGGACAGGCAGACCTGGCCTTGGACATGCAGCACGTGCCCTGTGACCTCAAGCAACACATCCCTTGCAGCTTCAGTTTCCTCATCTGTAAAGTGAAGGGTCTGGCCCTTTTCTCCTTTTAAGAGTCTCAGATTCTTGCCAGCAGAGGTCAGCCCCTTTCTTTCAGGGCTCCCTATGTAATGAGGGAGTTCGCTTGCAATAAAGAATTGAGCTGTCAAAACAAATGAAAAACCTCCAGTATAATCAGTGAGGGAACCAAATATCTAAACAAATCTCTCTTCTGGAAAAATAAGAAAATGAAAAAGCAATTACACGTCACATGGCTGATTAGCAATAAATTTCATTTGTGACTACGATGGCATGAGAGTTTGACTCCTGACTTGCTTTCCTTGAAAGGAAAACATTATCTGCAATACTGTCTCTCATTATTGAAAACAGCCCCATGCCTTGTGACTTAGTTCAAGTAGCCGAGTTTTTTAGAGGCCTCCCCTGACCTCACAACTCCCCCGCTGTGACAGCCTCAAAAGGCACGTGACCCTCAGGTGTGACCTCCATGGGCAGAGACTGGTCTTCTTGAATGTGTCACCCCTACTATTCCACATGCTACACGCTCACAGTTGAAAAAGTCAAGAAATAACATTTTTTTAAATTGTAGTAAAATATACATAACATAAAATTTACCATCTTAACCATTTTTTATATATAGTTTGGTGGCAGTAAGTACATTCACATTATTGTGCAACCGTCACCAGCATCCATCTCCAGAACTCTCTCAAACTCCCAGACTAAAACTCTGTACCCATTAAACACTAACTCCCCATCCCTCTTCCTCCACCCCCTGGCACTCACCGTTCTACTTTCTTCTCTATGCATCTAACTACTCCAGGGACCTCATAAGTGGGACCATACAGCATTTGTCCTTTAATGACTGACTTATTTCACTTAGCGTAATGTCTTCAAGGTTCATCCACACTGTAGCATGTGATAAAACCTCCTTCCCTTTTAAGACTGAATAACATTTCATTATATGGATACACCACATTTTGTTTATTCATCCATCAATGGTCACTTGGGTTACTTCCACTTTTCAGCTATTATGAATCATTATTCACTGCCACGAACATGGGTGTACGAATATCTGTTCAAGTCCCTGCTTTCCCGTCTTTTAGGCAGATACCCAGGAGTGGAATTGCTGGATCATGTGGCAATTCTACGATTTTTTGAGGAGCCACCATACTGTCTTCCACTGTGGCTACACCATTTACATGCCCACGGGTTCCATTTCTCCACATCCTGGCCTACGCTTAAATAGAATGCCATGCTAATGAGTGTGAAGTGGTATCAATTGTGGGTCTGACTTGCATTTCACCAATGACTAGTGACTTTCAGCATCTATTCATGTGCTTATTGGCCTCAAGGAATAAGTTTTTTAAACCAAAGGAATTAACTTCTGTTCCTAAGAGACCTTTTATCACAAAAAGTAAACAGTATCATTACTTACTACTAATTGTTAAATTGTTTAAGTGGTCTGGGCTCAAAACACATTTCCCTTGGAAACACCAAGTAGGTGACGGCCCCCTACCAGGACCACTCAAGCCCAACTAACAAGCTGCCTACTCTTGGGACTAAGCTTGAATTCCAGTCCTGGGAAGCAGAGGCCCTGCACAGCCCAAGGGACAGAGCAAGAGGGCAGCTCCTTCTCACTGTCCTGGAGGACGGCTCTCCTGCAAAACGCTGACGGATCAGGTAACACAACTGCAGCTGGCTTCCCACCCTGACGGAAGCCTCCTCCTGCTCCGGCAGCCTCTGGGAACTCTCATCCCTGCATGCAGCCCTCGACCTACACACAAGGGCCACAGGTTCTCAATTTTCCCCACTCTCAATTTAAACAGTCTAAATAGTTTCTAGACAGGTAGGTTCATTCTTTTCATGAATCCGGAGCCCTAAATTTTGCTGGAAACATAAGTCCCACCCACATTCCTCATGCTCCTGACCTGGGTCTTCCCCAGAAGGCCACAAGACCCCGAGTTACCTACGTCTCCTTAACGAAGGAAGAGAGCGAAGGGTCAAGGGGCATGCAGGGTGCACACCACATGAGAATGATCCATGATACATCAGCCTTCTTAAAATGGCACTTGGAATCCAGATAATGCATCTCCTGGAGGAGGATGCTTCACCCTCTTCCCCAGAGGCAGCAGTATGAAGAGGGAGGTGTGCTTCTAGCCACAACAGAGCACTAGGGAAACTCTCTCTATAAGATGAAACTGGAGTCTTAACTCTCCAGTCAAAAAATAGCAAATGCAGCTAAAAGCAGAACTGCGGAATCAATACACACCCAGGAGAATACTATTTTTTTTCTTTTAAGGAAGTGTGTAACTTCCAATGTGTATCTCCCATCCCTAACAATAATCATAACAGCTAACCCTAGTGTTTAGGATAGGCACTGAGTTCTAAGAAATTTATTGTGTATTTGCTCAAGAAGTACTTGTAACAATACTGAGATGGGTACCACTATAATCTTCCATTTCACAGATTAGGAAAGTAGAGAGAGCGTAATTAATATGCCCCGGGCACAACCCATAAGTAGACATCTAAGTCTCTGGCTCTGGGATCTAATTCTAATCTCAAAAGGGTGGAATCAAAGCCATCAAACAAGACTGGGGAAAAAGGTGTATGGGACAGAGCAGAAGGCCTGCTTTCCCACGGGTGAAAGCACAGACCGTGCTTCAGCTCTGCTTGCTCCAACAGGTGAAAAATGACTTAGAATTCAGAATTCACTATCCTGATAGCAGGGAAATCATACAAAAGCCCACAGGCCAAATGATATCACCCTCCCGGGAAGCCTCTTGCATTACTGTGTTTTTTAATGTTATTTGTCAAATGAAAACAGTTACAGTTGCAGAACAGGCAGCACCCAGCTAGTAGCACTAATCCTGGACTAAAATGGACAATTGCTTCTCACCAAGAACTACAACGTGCCCAGTGGATTTTGGAACATAAATCAATACAAGTTAAAAAGCAGTAGTAGCAAAGCCTAGAACTGGATGCAAAGTTGGCATTCCTTTTTAAACAAATCATTCCTCTCTGTTTGTACGGTGAGGGCTGGGAACACCAGCACAGTAGGGGGCAGGGGCTGCCTCCCCATCCCAGCCTCAGGAAGCCCAGGGCCATGTACCTGCCTGGCCCAGCCCCGAAGGACACAAGGGCCCACCTCACGTCACGTTTGGATTCCCTTTGAAAGTTAGAAAGCAGTGCCCCAGCAAATGAATGGCAAGAACCCTCACCTGAAAAGCTTTCACTTTTATTTTCAGAGGAGAGGAGTACGTTTGGAGGAACTATTACTCCCACAGGTTTTAACCCTGGTCCTTAACTTTACCAGGCACCTGTGATTCCCCTAACAAGGATACGAGTTCCTCCACTTTCTAAAGTCCATTTCTAAAAACAATTATAAAATGTTGAACACTAGTTTCCAAAGGACTTTGCCAAGAGAATGGCCTCACTGGAGGCTTGCTCCCTAGTTCTTCTTGTTCTGTGCCATGAAGGTGCCAGGTGCCTTGTCGAGAGCCCGCTCTGTGCTGCTGCCCTGGTCCTCTAGCCAGCCCGAGGCCACACGGGTCCTGCCTCTCCATCCCCTGGGAGGCCTCTAGACAGCCCACCCAAGCCTGCGTCACCAGTCACCCCCTCAGCCTCACTCGTCGCCCCTCTTAGCCAGGCCAGCATGTCCCATCAGTTCCTGCTTCCCTGGTCTCAGGTCTACAGACGATGCATTCCCCCCACCCCATCTTCATCACCTCCTTCATCTACAGTCACTGGTTCCCACTGGGCTGCCTATTTCTGTCCCCCAATTCTGACCCCATCGAGGCGAGAGCAGCCTTCCTAGAAGACCCTCCTCAGCAGGCCACTGCGATTAGTTCTGACACCCACCCTCCATTCCATCAGTGCACACTGCCACCTACACCACACACGTCCCTCCCCTTCCTGGGGAGCTATTCCCCTGGACCGTGAGAGGCAAATACTTGGGGCACACTAAAGTCAGACATCCTCCCTAAAGCTGCTCAAGCTATTTGGCAGCTTGATGACCACACCTCCTGCAGCCCACACACTTCTCCAAACCTTTAGTTAGCATCCCATAATTTTGCACTGAACACATGTTGCCTGTTACTGGTCACCATTATTTGTGTTTTCCCAACTAGACAGTAAGTTCATTGAGGGGAAAAAAAAAAAAAAAAAAATCACACATCTTTTAATATGCTCTCCAGGGAATTGAGGCCACTAGAGGCCCTCAACTCTTGACACCAAAAACAGGGCTTTGTACCCTCCCTGCCATTCACCTCCTACTCCCCCCTCTTCAGGTGGGGACATGACCTTAAACCAGAGCCAGCCTGGTTTACTTAGAGACAACTCTTCCGGCACAGAGAGGCAACCTGGTTAGTGGTTCCAAAGGCTGAACTGTCACTCACACTTCCTGGGTTCAAACCTTCACTGTAGGCATGGAAAGGAAGACCCCCACCTTGAGTGGTGGCAAAGCCTTGGTGCTGGGAGAGGAAGGGAGGACTGGAGCCCCAAAGACAGCCCACAGGGACCACCATGGCATTGGGGAGGAGAAAGATAAAAGCATCCATTTGTTGGATTCTTTCCACGTGCCCATTCTGCTGGGCATCTTAGATACATTCTTGCTAATTCTCATGGCATCCCCGCTAGCGCAGCATTATTCCAAATTACAGATTCAGACACTGAGGCCTGAAGCTCCCTTATCCAACAACCCCTCCCCCCCCCAACATCAAAGAGAGGGAGACAGTGAACTGTCTGAGGGGACCCGGCTTCAAAGAAAGAGTTGTGCATATGCAAACCCCACAGAGAAGAGCAAAGGCCAGTGACACCCAGTTCAACACTCACATGGTAATTTTACAAGATGCTTTTTTATAACCTGCACTTGAAGTTAACATACCAGGTTGAAATAATTATGTTTACATATTCTACAAGAAATATCCCACCTCACAAGTCTCCTCAGGAGTATCAAGACTTTAGCGATAATTTCTTAGGTTTTAATTAAGTTCAGGAGGCCTCTTTACACCATCCTGGAAAAGTAAACTTTCTTCCATCAAGAGGTAGGAGCAGGAGCCTAAGAAACACAGCAAGACCCCACCTCCCCCAAAAATAGAAAAACTAGGCAGGAGTGGTGGCGCATACCTGTAGTCCCAGCTACTCAGGAGGCTGAGGCAGGAAGATCGCTTGAGATTGCAGTAAGCTATGATGATACCACTGCACTCCTCTAGCATGGATAACAGCAAGCTCTTGTCTCAAAAAAAAAAAAAAAAAGAGAGAGAGAGGCAGGACCAAACTTTACCTTCTCCAAGAGCCCCACCATGAGACTGCCAAAGGCCTTGACCAATAACTAAAACAGCAAGGGAGGGGGTACTTAAGTGATGAGAGACATTTAAGACTTGGCTACCAGCTCATGCCTGTAATCCCAGCACTTTGGAAGGCTGAGGCAGGATAATTGCTTGAAGCCAGCAGTTCAAGACCCAGCCTGGGCAACATAACAAGGACCCTGTCTTTACAAAAGTTTGAAAAAGAAAAAATTAGCCAGGCACAGTGGCATGCACCTGTACTCCTAGCTACTTGGGAGGATCACCTGAGCCCAGGAGTTTGAGGTATGATCATGCCACCACTGCACTCCAGCCAAGAAAACAATGCAAGAAACAGAAACAAATTTCTGTTCAGTGATTCTGCTGGTTCCAGCCAAACCTTCCTAAGAATTTCATCTCTTTCTGCCTAGTGTTCTTGGAATCTGAAGGCTAGAAAGGACTGAGAAATGACCAAGCCTACCCTGTCATTCAGAAGTCAGCAGCAGCGGAGGCACCCGCCGGCTCCGAGGCTCCCCTCTAGCCCTCTGCATCAGGCCACTCTGGAGGCCACCACATAGCAAGTCCAGCTGAAGATGCCTACCTTCAATCAGGCACCCAGCCCCACGGTGGTTTAAAGCAGTGGTCCCCAGCCTTTTTGGCACCAGGGACTGGTTTCACGGAAGACAATTTTTCCACCGACCAGAGCAGGGGGATGGTTTCAGGATGATTCAAGCGCATTACATTTATTGTGCAGTCAAACCTCCCTGCTAATGATCAACTATATTTGCAGCCACTCCCCAGTGCTAGCATCACCACCTCAGCTCCACCTCAGATCATCAGGCATTAGATTCTCATAAGGGGTGTGCAACCTAGATCCCTCGCATGCGCAGTTTACAGAAGGGTTCGGGCTCCTGAGAATCTAGTGCTGCAGCTGATCTGACAGGAGGCAGAACTCAGGCGGTGATGTGAGCCATGGGGAGCGGCTATAAATACAGATGATGTTTCACTCATTAGCTAGCTCGCCACTCACCTCCTGCTGTGCAGCCCAGTTCCTGAGAGGCCACAGCACTGGTCTGCGGCTTGGAGTTGGGGACTGCAGGTTTAAAGCACACTACAAACATGAATCGGTGGCAATGAATTATTCATTAAATCTTATCTATAGGAATTTATGGAACAAAGTCTCCATCCATAGGGATGAGGTGATCTTGACACAAGGCCAGACTCACAAATGACCTTTTCAGGAGTTCTAATTTTTATTATTCACCTCAATGTGCAAAAAGCCTAATGAAACAATGATTTTAAAGATAATCTTATTGCTTTCAAGTTCCACGTAGCAGTAACTGTGTTGATATTAATAAAATATTTCGGCTGGCAGAGCTACAATGATTAGATGAAAAGAAATTTGTTGTACATAAAGAGTGGTTCAAAGTAAAAGGGAGGAGTATCCTTTTAGGAAGTCTTCCATTTCTTCAGCTCCTGCCTATGTGCAAGGCACTGGGCCATGTCCCGGGGAATTCAGAGATGACCAAGGTACCTTTCCCCTCCCTCAACAGTGGGGGAAAACAATACGGGGGGAGAAGTCCTAAAAGAGTTAGAATACCAAAGGATCGTGAAGTCAGAGCCACCATCCTGCAGGCAGAATCAGGGCCACCAGAGAGTGCAAGTGTAGCTAATTCTTAAAGGAGCTTGCCAGAGGGCAAATTGGTAATATTGTTATTCCCAGCAGAGGCGCTTCCACCTGCCAAGACAGAGAGAGAAGTACAACCTGCTTCAGAAACAGCCTGAGAAGTTGTTCAGAAGGTCTGAAAGGAAGGCAGGCTAACGTTCTCTCTCAGGTAGCCAAACAAATGATTTCCAAATTAAAAATATTAAAAGGCAACCATAAGGAAATGGGTTGAAAGCTTTTTGACATATAAAACTGAATAACCACCTATATATTGTGGGTAGTCTCACCAAGGAAATGAGAAAGTAGTTTTGAAAATATCAATAAAATATGAAACCAAACACAGAAAATTATCTAACAAAATGTAGGCAATTGTGGGACCTAACACCAGTAATGAAAGTATTTGTTGTTATTCTCTATTAGTATTTCTGGCTGGTGAGCATCTTAACTACATAGAATAGCCCAAGGGACACATATAAGAATGATAATTAAAGTGTTACTACCTACTTAAATAGAGCAAAGGAAGGTAAATCTTGCTGTATTTTTCAAAATGAGTCAGTAGTGTTTTTTTCAAAATCTCTAACCTTACGGCTGGGCATGGTGGCTCACGCCTGTAATCCTAGCACTTTGGGAGGTTGAGGCTGGAGGAGTGCTTAAGCTCAAGAGTTCAAAGTCAGCCTGGGCAATAGTGAGAGCTCATCTCTACAGAAAAAAAAAATTTTTTTAATTAGCCAGGCATGGTGGTGTGGACCTATAGTCCCACCTATTCGGGAGGCTGAGGCAGGAGGATCACTTGAGCCCAGGAGTTTTAGGTTCCAGTGAGCTGTGATCGGGTCACTGCAGTATGTCTAGGCAACATAGCAAGACTGTCTCATAAAACAAACAAAAACAAACAAACAACCCTCTAATCTTAAAAGAAATATTTTAGAACTTCTCATTTATGAAAGTCCTGTAAAAATATCCTAAAACCGTAATTGTAAAAAAAAAAAACAACACCCTAGGTATAACAACTGTCGGAGTTGCAGTACGCTTGTTTACATCATTTAGGAAAACCCCAATTCTCTCACAATAGCTCACGCTGACATAGTAAAGCAACCTTCATCCCAAACCGTATGGTTTCTACAGAAGCCTGCAGTATCCACATTTTCCTGCAATCAGTTCCTAGGAACCCAGACAGAAAGTGGGAAGGGATCACTGTCTTCCTCCTCTGGGCACTGTTAATAGTCACTGAATAGGCTGAATTTCTTCTCTAGCCACTAGATGGCGCCTATGCACTGATGAGATGGGCAAAGTGCACACTGGACACCTCTCAGGTGCGAGCAGAGATTAACAAACGAAAAGCTTATAGGAGAAAGCACAGCATAACACACAGATCTCTGACATGGAAGGTGAACTGTGGTGGGGGGCGGTAAGAAGCTACTTAAAAAAAGATAATATCACACAACTACGTTTACTAAGCAAAATGCCATCTTGTTAAGCCCCTTACCAAAATAAAGTTTTATTACGGATCATATTAAGCATCTATGTGCCAAGCTCTGGAACATACTTAAATGACAAGAGCAGTCAAACATCAAGTTTGTCCTATATTTCTGGCACTATCCAAAGATCACATCCATAAGAGCAGTAACAGCTTGAGGGCTTCATATGTGCCAGGTGCTATTCTACACATTTGACATGTTTACAAAGTCACTTAAGTTTTATGAATAAATATATGAAGTAGGTTCTATTAAAATTATAATTTCACAGATGAGGAAACAGAGGCAAAAGAAGATTAAATAATTTGCCTGAGATCTTAGCTGCTGAGGAGCTGAAGAGTCAAACCAGCCACTTGAGCTCCACTGTCCTCATCAAATGACAACAGCCAAGGAATAAGACAAAACAAATCATCATCACCCAACACAGCAGTGGATATGAATTCAAAAGGAGTAACGGGGAAGTCAGATCTATAGAAGTTAGGAAAATCACAAGAAGCTTCATGAAGGAGAAAGAATCTAATGAAGGAGAAGGAATCGGAGTTAGAAATTAAAGGATTGCCTCACAGATCTATTAAAGGTATTTGGGGAAAAGGAATTAACTGACTTAGTATCCTGCACCTTTAGAAAATTAGTCTTGTCCCTGTTTTACAGATATAAAGTTTCTACCTGATACTTAGAGATTTAAAAGGAAAAAAAAAATTTCTCCCCAAAAGTTTGTTTTTTAGAGACACAGGGTCTAGTTTTAGCACCCAGGCTGGAGTGCAGTATCCTGATCATGGTTCATCGTAACCTCAAATTCCTGTGCTCGAGTGATCCTCCTGCCTCAGCCAAGTAACTGGGACCACAGAGGCTAGCCCCACCACACCCAGCTAATTTTTCTTTTTTCTTCTTTTTTTTTTTTCTTTTTAGATATGGGGTCTTGCTATGTTGCCCAGGCTGGTCTCAAACTCCTGGCCTAAAGTGATCTACTCACCTCAGCCTCCCCAGCCTCTCACCCAAAGTGCTGGGATTACAAGCATAAACCATCACACCTGGCCTCAAAATTTTCTGACTTTAGTTTTCTAAACATATCAGAAAATGTTATTTTGTTGTTTAGTGAGAAAAGAAGAAACATCTTCACCAAATATTTTTAAGTCTCCACATTTCTGTTGAGACTCAGAAAAGTTAAAAACAACTTGTTCAGGACCAAAGAACTAATTGGCAGCTAAGGAGCAACTAGAGCTAAGGTGACCTTCCTGTGCTCGTAAGTGGGTGGCACCTTCTGCTATTCAGTATGGCGGGTGGGGGTAGGAGGGTGAGTAGCAGAGTAGTGAAAAGCAAAAACAGCAAGAGCAAAACCCTGGCAACAGGAACAGTATGACTTACTTTCCATGAGGCTGAAGCACAGGTGTTGGGGAGTACCGGGAATTAAAACTGGATCCCCACAGCAAAGTCTTATTAAGGACCTATTACAGCCCAATATGAGGTGCCTTGGACTTGATCCTCAGCTCACAGGAGGCACACTCAGAATGTGGGGCTGGCAAGTCCAAGTCCATCAAACCAAAAGGACGGCACAAGAGTCCGAGCTGGTTCAGAGACCAACTCAGCATGTACTCAGAGTCGATGCAGGTCTGGACTGGACCAGGGTGGAGCCAGAAACAGGGGCAAATCTGAGCAATTTCAAGTGACTCAGTGAGGTTGAAAGGAAACATTCAATTAACCAGTCTCCCCAGAAAACGACGGGCTACAGAACTGAAATTTAGCTAGAAATTCCTTCCGGAGCCAGCCTTTGTTGTTGAAAATCTTACAGAGGTGCATGTTAGAAAGAAAACCCCAAACATATCACCTGACTAAGAAAAGCTCCTATAACAAAAGAATTTCCTATGATTAAACTGTACCATGTGGTGACCTCACATACGCCGTGAACTCATTATCCACAGAAATCAGACAACAGAAATAAGGGAAGCTGAATAGATCTTCCTGCCGCTGGTCTCTCTGTGTGTGTTTGTTTTTATGGCAATCTGTGCTTCTCTTTCAAGTCCTGAGTCTGTGAGCTGGTGTATTATCCCATTGCAATGAGACCCAGGGAAATTAGGTAGGGAGAACAAATACAAGACCACATGGATAAATATGGGCCCAAGTGAGGAAGATTTTACAATCTAGATATAATTAATAGCTAATGGCTTAGAAGACTCTTTGCAAGCTGATGCAGTCAATTGGATCATGGGCTTTTACCTGGACGTTTTCTCCATGCTGCCTACTTTTTCCAGAAATTATCAAAGGTCATCAAGATACTTCAGATTTGGAAAAAACTGAAAACCTGTTACACATAAACTCACCTCTCCCTAATTATCAGATGTCTGTTCCTTAAAGTTCTTTTAACTAAAAATGTACCTGACTCAAATTAGTATGTCTCATTTACTTTGTCAAACATATATTCCCAATAATCAATTTTTTAGAGACAAACCACTGACTATATTTTATAGAAGAGGACAAGCTGAAAGCAAGCATTCAAAATATGTCAGGAAATTTTTAAAGTTCTGCTCTATAAAATATTTATACATTAAGACTGTCAAAATATATTTCTTCTTCCATGTCCAGAATAATTTATAAAGTAGTATGCTTTTTAAACTGACAAAAAAAATTGCAAAGCCAGTGCCACGTTAAAAAGAAAATGGTCAAGGGAAAGTATACAAAACAGCAACAATGTATTTCAGACTCTCAGAATGTGAATGGATGGGTGGAGAGACACAATTCTGAACAAATGGTATTCTTATTATGTAACTCTTACTGAAGTAGAGGCCTGTATTATTAAGGGGGCTAAGAATGTGGAGTGAGATAACAGTTTCAAATTCCTCCCCACCCCAAGAACTTTCTGGACTACTAATAGACTACTTTCTCAAGTCTTTAAAATATAAATGCGTTTAAAAAAATGTCTTCCAGACTGTTACAAGATGAGCAATTTAAAGTAGGCATATACCTCTGCAGTATGTGATGGCACCATTCATATGTGTGCACATCTTCCCTAGGCGGCTGGCCAGCCACTCTGATATTCCAAGTAAGAAAATGTGGACTTCAAGCCCACCAGCCATTGCAGGCGGGACAAAGTCAGTGAGCTCCATGGACACATCTCCCAACAACTTATAAACTAAGCCATCACCATCATTAACCAAGTTGAACATAAATATAACAAAAAGGCAATCCCTGCATTCCTACTTACTTTTCCCAGTCATAAACAACAGCAACAATACACTGTAAAAGTTATTGCAATCGTGGGTGTTCATCCCTCACAATAAAAGAAACTACTTTCTGTTGTGTTACAGTAAAATGTGAATAGCAACCGATGAGTTTAAAAATTCTTGTAGTCCAGGGCAGAAAATAGAAGAAAAATTTAAAACGTGCTTACTAGTTTTAGTTTTTAAAATAAACATATCAGCAATTTCTATGGTTTGATTCGTATCTTTAAAAACTTAGGGTAAGATATTTCATGGTATCAGAAAGAATTTGTAAACCTAAAGAACTGAGCCCCAATAAGTACTCAACATGTATTTATTGAGGAAGAAAGGAGGGAGGGAAAAAATATTTCTCAATTCAAGTGAAGAAATATCAACCTTTCCTTAAGATTTTGAAATTAATCAACTTAATATGACATAAGTGAAACTGGCATAAGTGGAAAAAAGACGGAAATCTTCAAACATGATATCTGGAACTTTAAAACGTGAGAAAAACTGACCATTTAAGAATGGAAAATGACTTAGTCTTCAAAAGTCCAGAAGTCTCAAAATCAAAAGTATTATTAATATTCTGAGTCAAAACCCAACGCAATTCAACAGAAGAAAACATCATGCTGAGAGTATATGCATGTATTGAGAAAACAACCTAACTTGTTTTTAAAGATCTTGTTCTACCAGCCATTTTATATACCAAATATGTGTGCCTCCATCAGAAAAAATCAATTCTTTTACAGACTCTTGGGGGTGGGGGGGATGAGGGAGTGTGGTACATATTTCAAAATTTTAATCTTTCCAAATATTGGAAATCAGTTATGCTCCCCAAATGTCAACAGGTCTAAACGTCCACAAACACTGGGACTACCCGCCCACTCCCCCACCACACACTTAGTTTAGACCAAATCACATCTTTACAAATAATTGGAAAACTTCCTCTTGCTAATCTGATGCCAAACACCATTTTCCAGGAGGGCTCAGAGTACACCATCAATTATGTACTGTGTTATCTTTAAAGTGTTCAAAATTTTCCTTCGGAACATCTCAGAGAGAGAAATGAAGAAACTATATCCCTAGCATGTGTGCAAGTATTATATATTTAGTACAATTGAAAAGAGTTCATCTCTTGGACTCAGATAGCACCTGTCATAAGTTGGCTAAGAAAAGCAATCCAAAGCAAGTTTGCCCATGGGCACAAATACCTCTTCTATGAACTAAGGTTGATTTTCAGATGAGTTTTGAAAACAAATCGAAGAAAATCACAACCTTACAACCCAGAAAGAAACACACCTTGTACACTTTACCATAAAAACACACACACTTTCAGGACTTGTCTCCTCAATCTTGATTCTTACCCCCTCATGCTTTTAAAAACATCAAGTTATTTTTAAATTGTAAAATGCTTTGAAATTACGAATCTTTCCTAATGATTTCCAGAAAGCTAACTAAACAATATGTAAATCCAGGGAACTTCTGAAATAAGTCCCATCTTTCTTATAACTCAAAACATGCCATGCAACACTCAGGCACACACCTGTGACTTCTAACTTTTGGAAAAAGGCAACTACAACACTGCACATTTTTAATCATAATTATCATAACCAATGTTATATAGAAGGCAGAGCTGCTGGCCAAGATGGGTGAACACCACCTGTATGATGACATTCCAATACGAGGGAAAGTACTAATGAGGCAAAAGTGGTGCAGCAAAGGCTTTCCAGAGGATCAACAACACTGGTTTACTTCACGTCTTAAGTCTACAGAAATAATTGTAAAGGGCCTTTAAAATGTTGCCCACTGTCTATTTGAAAATTGTGCAGCCTATGCTGAGTCTGGAAAAAAAAAAAAAACCTGAATTTTCAAGTAACTTCATTTCATGCAAGATTTATAAAATGCCCCTAGGACAAAACCAAGATCCCCTTTTTTATAGGCTCACACATTGTCCAGCACAAGCTCTGCTTTCATACAGTAGGTGCCCAATACTTGCTGGCTGGTTTCAGTTGTTTCCTACAGCACATTCTTACAAAACAAACGAAACCAGATTAAAAAGGAAACCACCATCCCTTGAGGGCTCCCCTTGGCAAAACTTTAAGGTAACAAGTGAAAATGATACAGTTGATTTTCATTACTGCCCTGATCTTGCAACAATAGGAAGGGCGGGGAAACATTTTTATTAGTAAACTAAGACTTACACAAAGACCAAAACCAAATGTAAACAACAATTATTCTCTAGGTCTTTTCCTATTGAAAGACTAAGGTAAATTTGGATAAAGGCACACAGTTTAAAAACAAAAAGGCCTTTGCCATATTTTAAAATCTTTTGTTCTGTAAGAAATTTTAATTTTTTATAAAAATCACTGAATGCTTAAAACAACTACTGTATCCTACAAAGATTTCTTCTGCTCAGACTCTGGATCTATTTAAGAAATAAAATAAGCACCAACGGAAAAAAAAAGGCTACACTAAAATGAACAGTTCAGCCTCAGTCTTTACTAACACTTGTGGTCAATATGGCATATCAAAAAAGAGAGTGGAAATTCTTTACCATCTTAAAATTACACATTATTTTTTTGTTAGAAAACATACATAATAAAATTGGAACTACAAAGAGCCGTCCAGACTCAGCTCCTAAACTCTCTCTTGAAAAACTCAACATCATTTCAAATTCAGTTGAAGATTTTATTGTCAGAAATCTGACTTTCACTAGCATTTGTGGTTTTTAATCTAACCCTTCAATCCTTAACTGGAGCTATGTATAACCAAGATTCTTTTTTTCCCCTGCTTGTCCATTTCTCCTATGGCATTGAATTCTTGCTGCTACAGCCTCAATTGTCAGTCTGTTGTATTGCTGTAATTCATAGATCTAAAACACAAGGTTGGGGTGGAGGAGAGAAAAGAGAGATATCAACCTGCAGGACAAACTTACTTAATAATTTTCATACAATTTTTATATCGAAGGTAGCACGATGATTTCTTTTCAATCTTAGCACATTTATTTTAAAAAAAACACGTTGAGATATAATTCACATACCATAAAAGTCATCAATTTAAAGTGTACAATTTTGTGGTTTTGAGCATATTCAGACAGTATATTCAGAGCTGTGCAACCATCAACACAAACTAATTTTAAGACATTTTCATCACCCCAAAAAGAAGCCCTGCACCTACTAGCAGTCACTCCCTACTCCATCCTCCCCCAGCCCCTGGCAACCACTAACCTACCTTCTGTCTCTATGGACTTGCTGGACATTTCATATAAATGGAATCCTACAATATGTGGTCTCTTGTGACTGACTTCTTTCACTTTCTGTAATGTTTTCAAGGATCATCTAGCCAACCTTAGCTTATATCTTAGACTTGGACTTTTCTACTTCTCTTGACAAATCAGACATATTGACCTTTTAAACTCCAAATCCTGACACCCCACCCCTCCACAAAATGCCATTTCCCTCTAGACAGTCTACACTATAATTTGCTATTTAGGTTCTTTCGAAAGTTCTTATTCTGGGTTCTCCTTCTGGTAATAAAACACTAACTTCTTTAAAAACCAACATTTCGCATACCTACATTTCTCTGACAATAGGATGTTAACTGTGCCTGGGGCAGAAAAATGACTGAATCCTTTTAAGGAGATGGCTACAATAAGTTTAAAGTGCATGTGGATTTAAAAAAAGAAAAAGAAGAAAACAGCCATCAGATTATATGATGATCACTGGCAACTTCCAAACCTCCCTTATTTAGATGCTATGTTCACATTACAGTGATACCAAACAAACATGTCCATATGACTGTATCTGCTTCCAAAACTTCAACATTTCCTAAGTTAAAGATAAAACACTCTCCCTACTGCCATCACACTCAAAGAAGAAACACTAATCCCTACATGTGCTAACAAAATACCTGCAACTGGACCAACAACACTCCAATCTTTATTACTATACTTGAGAACGGCTGAAAGATAGGACTGAGTAGCTCATTTCCCTCAGAGCTAAGGGATCTAGTACCTTTAGGACTAAAAACTGAACACATGGTCATACACGTATCATTTCTACCTCAAAATGTCAGAGATGGAGGGAGGGGCAGGTACGGAGTCAAGACTTCAGCAAATCATAATCAGGATGTGGGGTGCCTTCTGGGCATCCATCAGGTTTCCAGGAACTAACCATTTTAAAGGGTTCCTTTAAGGTTCTGGCATCATGGATTAAAAACATACATTAAAATACCTCTTCCCCTCCTGTCTGTGTTCTCAAGAAAAGAGCTGCCTTTCACAAAGAACACTGTCCGTGAAGAACGCTCCAAACAACAAGACATCCTATTTTAAAATGCCCGACTCCTGCTTGGGGGAAGCAAAGCCATCACTGCTATTTTGAATTTCAGAACTCACTACCATTAAATAATAAAACTAGACAAACAATATACTTCAATTGCACGCCATAATAAAATGGATTATTTCTCTGGTTTCTTCTTAACTATATTTAGCTTTCAAAGATTAGAAACCCTCCTTTGTCCCCCAAACACCATCTAAATGCTTTAGTAGAAGGGAGCCGGAAGCCTTTCACCCAATCAAGTGTGCTGAAAGTTTAGAAAACAAAGAGCAGGAGAGCCCAGATTTGTGGAAGGTCCGGCCCCAGCCTGCGTCTGACTCTATGCAGTAAACACGCTAATTCTGTACGATCTGCTCTATTCTACCTCGGTCTCCTTTCTTACAAGACGTTTAAGGATTTGTTTATAGAAACAGCCTTTCTGAATTGCCCCTGTGATGGGGCAAGACAGCCCCCGCAGCCTATTTCTCCCCCTCACTCCTGAAGGCTCAGTCGTGATTTTCAAAGTTAACTGGCACCACCTGCATACCCTCGGCAACCATTACTCACCAACACGCCCTCACCGTTCCCAGCCCCAGTTCTGCGACTACGTTTAAACTTTTAATCGTGTTCAAATTACCCTGCCATCTCGCATGTAACAGTAAGCCACACTTCAATTTTCTGGGAAGAATAAAACCTCCTCCTTCTCCTGCCTCCACACATCGTGGGGAGTTCTCACTCCCTACGCCCTCGCTCTTCTCTACCTACCCCTACACACCCCTAATCGACAGCACCAAAACAAAAGCTATCAGATTGCAAACGATAGCGAGTGTGGGGCGATATTGCTTATTAACTATGTACAAAGGAAGTGTGGGGCGGCAGGAGGGGAGTGCAACGCAACTCTGGCCACAACAAAACCAAGGCCAGGGCTCCTCTCTCGCAAAACAAAACAGCCCGCCCCCCCCCACCCCCCACCGCCCGCCGCCCGCCGCCGCAGACTCTGGCGCTCCTTAAACGACAGCGCACGACATCTCTCGCCAGGGCCAGGCGTCTGGATGTCCCCGCGCGGCCGTGTGGCAGCAACTACACCCCGCGTTGCGAGCACGTGTGTGGAACTGCACGTCGGCTCCGACCACACACCCACTAACGCACACTCGGACTCTACACTAACGTCCTCCATCCCCTCGGGAGGAGAGGCGTCCACAGGCGGGGTAGAAACCAGGAGATGGTCCGAAAACCTTCGGAACCGGGAGCCAAGTTGCGCTCCGGATAACTATCTGGCTGATGAAGGCCTTCGGCCTCGCACTTCCCGAGCAGCAGTCCCGGGAACATTTCCCCCAACCCCGAGCCGCACAAAGCAGCCCCCTGACGCCGGGGCAGATAACCCGCCGCGGAGCTGGCCGAAGTGACACGAAAGGCCAGGGACCCAAGGAGCTCGAGGAGCAAAGCACGTTGGGCCCCGCGACACAGCACCAGGATGTTTGGAAACGTGTCCTAGGGCTACGGGGCCTCTCTGCTGGGCACCTCCCCCTGGAGAGCAATTTGCACCCCCGCGGGCCCGACGGCTCCCCACTCCCCACTCCCCGGTCGGCCCCAGCAGCGAGAGCGCGGCGCGGCCAAGGGTGCTGTCACCGCTGTCTGCGCGCCGCGCGGGGGTCGGCGCTGCGTGCGGAGCGGCCCGCGCGCCCGAGGAGGTGAGGGTGGCGAGGCCTGCCCCGATACCAACTTCCCCACGGAGTCCTCGCGGCGGGCTGGGCCCCGGGGCCGCTCGAGAGTAAGTGATGCCCACCCACCAGGCCACGGGACAGGGCTACCGGGACGACGAAAGAGAAAGCCCGAGGCCCTTCCCGCGCGGGGATGCGCTGAGCCAGGGCCTTGGGGCTCCAAACAAATGAACTCGGGCCCGGTCCGCTCCAGCCTTCCGGCAGAGCCTCCCCGCGCCCCGCCCCGCCGCTCTCGAGCCCGGGGGCCCGACAGCTGCGACGGTGGCAACTCGGGTTTCGCAAACAGGGCGCAGCCCCTCGGAGGAAAAGTTCCCGCAGTGGCCGCGGGCGGCGAGCACATACTCACTTTCTCCACTCGTTGGCCAGAGCGAGAGCGCGGCGGAGAAAAACAGGAGCCCCCACAGCGAGGTCGGGGACCCTCCTCCGGAGCCAGACTTCATTCCTTTTATTTGGGACGAAATTCCCCTTTCTCAAAAAAAAAAAAAGAAAAGAAAAGAAGAGAAAAAGGAAAGGAAAGGAAAAAAAGTCTCAAACTCAGTCTTCGCTCCCCCTCCAAAAACAAGGGCGAAGGAAACAATACTCCGAAGGCGGCGCCGGCCCGGGGGCCAGCCGGGCTGAGCGGACGGGGCGGGCGGCGGCGCGGGGCGGCCCCTCAGCGCCGGCAGCCGCGGCCCAGGGCTCGGCGGAGTCGGGAACCCGAGGCGCGCCGGGGCGGGCTGTCGGCGTCGTCGGCCTCCATTTTCAAACCCAGAGAGGCAGGAAGGGGGGAAAACTGCAAAGAAAGGGGGCAAACCCCCAATTCGTCTCGGCGAGGAAAAACAAACCCGACCCCTGACACTGAGAAAGGCTGCCAGACGCCCGAGCCTCCGCGGCGGGAGGGCGCGACGCAGTTCGCAAGATTGCCACAAGTCCGGGTCGCAGGCGAGGCCGGCTGGGGGCAGAAATGCGGAGTAAAAATGAATGAGCGTCTCCCCCTCCTCCTCCTTGGGCTCCGCTCGCCGCCGCCTCCTCCCTCAGCGCCGCCGCCGCCGCGAGCTCCTTCCCAAATCCAGGACACACACAAAGCGGCGGGCCGGCCGCGCCGCGCTCAGCACTCCCGCCGCGCTGCCCGGGCTCCGCGCCGCCGCCGCCGCCGCCCGCCCCGCGCCGGCCCCCGCCCGGCCCCCGCCCGCCGCCGCCGGCTCTGCGCGCGGGGGCTCCGGCTCGCTGAAGGTCAAAGCCGAGGCGCGAGGCACGCCGTGGAGCTCCCCTGGCGCGGGAGGGGCGTGGAGGGCGCGGGGGCGTCCGGGGAGCGGGGCGGAGGGTCTGCGTGCGCCGGCCGCGGGCAGGCTCGCTGGCGGCGTCCCGCTCGCTCGCTCGCCTCTCTCGAGTTCGCCTGGTGCGCCCGTTCCTCCTCGGGTTTTTTCCCTTTTTATTTTTTTTTATTTTTTTCCGCTCAGCAGAGTTAATGCTGGTAAACAAGAGCCTCAGCCTCGCCGCGCCGCCGCCGCCGCCACTGCCACACACTGGGGGCTCGCGCGCGCGCACCCGGGGCCGTGCACACGCGCCCGCTCGCACACTCGAGCGGCCACAGCCGCAGCCGCGGCGCGCCGAGGGCCCGGCCCAGGCCGGCGCGCGCCAAGAGCCGGATCCCGGGATCGCAGAGACGTGCGGAGCGGAGCCCGGGCGTGGGGCGCGAGACAGCGAGGCACCGCCCCCACCTCCCGCCCGCGCCGGCACACGCGCGCACACATAGACACGCGCGCGCTCGCCCACCCGCTCCCGCCCCCACCCGCACTGCACCGGCCATCCCGCACGCGCCCTCCCCTCCCGCAGGACTCCAAAAACAATGCCCCGGGTGCTGGTCCGGACTGGGCGTGGGGGGCAAGCGCGGGAGGAGGAGGTCGGAGAGGGAGCGGGGTGGGCGGGGAGTGCGGGGCTGGGAGAGGTTCATTGAAAACAACAACAGCGTGGCTGGAAAGCGCGTTTCCCTGGTTCTTGAAAAGCTTCATTGTTTCTTGCAGCTGTTGCAAAATAAATAAATAAGTGCGTGCATGCGGCATTTTTTCGCAGCGTGCTAGAAAGCCCGAACGTGGCGGGAGGGGCACACCTGGGAGAAAGGGGACCCCCCCCCCCAGGCTACTACGCTGGGCACTTTCACGCAAAGCTGGGGCGCCCACGGCGTCGCGACCGGGAACCCGGAGTTTCGGGGCTCGCGGGGAGCTGAGGGGGAAGGGCGCGGCCAGCGCCGCTCGGGCCAGGGGCGCGAGGGGAGAGGGCCCGCCGCCCGTCGCGGGCCCCAAGCCCAGGAAGGGGGGCCCAGCAGGGCGGCCCCGCGTGCCCAGGGCGCGTCCCCGCGGCGGCCGCCAGAGGGCGCGGGGGGCACGGGGGAGGGCCGGCCAGCGGAGTATCGCCTCCCTCCCGCCCTCCGGGGAAGGAAATGTGGGGGCCCGGGCTGGGGGCCGACTGGGCCGGGTAGCGCCGGCTGGGCCTCCCTGACCCGCGGTCCTCTCCGAGCGCTCCCCGCGGCCTTGAGCTGCTCAGGGCTCCACCACGTGGGCGGCTGCGGGGAGCGGCTGGGGCGAGCGCTGAGTACCGGGCTGTGGGGCCCCCGAAGCTGGGGGGCGTGTCCGAGGGGCCCCGGAGAAGAGGGTGGAGGGCCGGGGCCGGGGCTGGGTTGTGTCTTCTGGCTCCGGTCCCGACCCGGGAACACGCCGCACGCACTCGGGATCGGCGGCCACTGCGGAAACCCACCCGCACCTGTCTCGGGTCCTCCCGGGCGCGTCCCTCTTGCTTCGTTTGCTACGTAAGTGACTAGAAACCAGCACCAACCCTAAGTCTCCTCGGTGGTTTTCCCTAGGATTGCCATCGAACGAATAAACGCTGCGGAGTCCAGGTTCTCAAAGAGCGAAACAGCCCAGCCATGGCAGGAGAGAAGAGTTTGAAATGCGTGGACTTTTAAAAATAGTGATTGGACCACGTGTCGCCCTTAAAGTGGTCCGGTTTCATGACTCAGGCTAATTGATATCAATAATAAATTTTTTAAAAGATGGGTAATAAAAGTGTGAATGTCTAGATCGAGTAGGAGTGTTTGTCTTATAAACAACCAGCCTGTCTGGTAAGAGGGAAGCTGATGGGAAGGAAAGGTAGGTTTCTTTTATTACTCTCTTACTGTAGGAGATTTTTGTATTACAGTATGTATCCATCGTTCGTAAATATTGTTTTCTAAATTAAGAGCTGAAAACAGGTCAAAAGCTATCATAACGGAAGCTTAGCCCTTTTTTCCTGAAGTTATTTCATAGATCATTTTATCCCTTGGAAATTTCTAGGTCAATTCGGTGAGTGAGTTCTATAAAAGGAAAATAAACCTTTTTTTCACTTAAGAGAGTTTTCATGTAGGATTGTTTTTGTTTAAGTGAAATTCAGCTTAATCTTTAAATAAAATTTCAGTTTTAGATGTTCCTGGGTACTAATAATGAAAGAAATATATTAGAATCTTAAATTTAGCATGTAGTGTTATTCAAAAATTAGGAACTACATGTGAGTAATTAAAATTCAGTCTACTAATTTTTATATATTTCTTCAGAAAGTTTCCTGTCTGAGGTTGGTCTTGATGTCTGCAGATACCCTCAGGTGTTAAATGCAAAGGAATATCAAAGATCTTCTCATTATATTTGGTGTTCAGAATTTTAAAAAATACATACTTGTAATGCAGAAATTTAGAGCTGATTTTTTAAAAGGCTAATGCTGATATAAAATCGTTAAATACTACCCAGTATATTTTTAGTATTAGTAATAAAAATGCCCATTTATTTGTCCCCAAGAATATAAGGAGGTATATAGAATAAAAAAATATGCATAGAGTTTTTTGTAGTGATTTTAGGGTTTGTTTGGTTTTGGCTTTTTTTTTTTACTAAAATGATTTTTCATTTGTAAATTTTTTAAATGTGTTTTCCTGAAGTGGTAGGAAATCAATAATAAGTTATTTTAGGCAGAAAAGTTAGATGTGCATTATTATATAGCCTAAAATTTAGAAAAAAATAAAAATTTAAGTTGCCTTTGGGCTCCAACTTGATCACATAAACAAAGAAAGTCATTTTTATTTTCTTCAATGATCATATTCTATATACCCAAGTCAAACTTATTTTTTCAACCTTGGATATGAAATCATGTAGGCAAACATTAATTGAAGTCTTCGCTTTACAGACACACTGACAATGCATCATACTTTTTGTTTTATATCATTTTCCACAAGTATCTTATAGATTCTCCCTCTTTTAGAACAGAAACTGGTTGCTTGTTTCCATTTTTTAAAAAACTGTTTACTTAATAACAATTTTATCTCAACTTATTCTTGTAAATGTACCAGACTCCCCCCAAAAGTAGTATATTTCAAGTGAAAATAAGAGAAAGAACACAAATAACAATTGACAAATATTACCAGTAATATGATATGTTGTGTTATAGTCCCAGAAAGGAATGTTATTCAGCAGGGAAAGTGAATAAACTACAACCACACACAACATGGATAGATCTTTGAAACACAATATTGAGTAAAAATATACAAGTTTTAAAAAACTGCACACAGCATGACACCATTTTGATAAAGTTCTTAAAAGTAAGAAAAACTAAAAAATTATGGCAATTTTTTAAGACAATCCCTTGCTTTAAATACATGATAAAATATAATTGTCTTGTTTTGCCTTTGTTTGAGAAAGAAAATTAATGAAAAATATTAATTCCCTTGGAGCAGGTAGGGAGAAGCCCATAGGCATATGCAATGTTCTTGAAAATGTGTTGATTTTTGGATTTAGTGGATTTATAAATTTTCATTTTATAAGTAACATATATATTTGTATGTGTAAAATATTAAAGAAGATAATAAAGAAAAATATGGGCAAGATCCATGAAAGTGATCATTCCACTTTTCCAATATGGGTCTTCCAGATTTCAAACTGTTTGTATAAACAGTTCAGAAGCATTAAGGAGCCACTAAAATGATTTAGTTAATCAAGGTCTTATCTTTAAGAATACATTTCAGGAGAATGTATTCCTTTATCATATTGATACATTTTAAGACAAAAATCATAAAACAAAAAATTTAAAAGAATTCACTTCATAGGTAATGCAGGTTCATTAAGAGTGAATTATGTAAACAGTTTGGCAGTTTCCTATGAGGTTAAACATACAGCTAACTCATGACCAGCAATTCTACCCCTAGCTATGTATCCAAAAGAAATGAAAATATGTTCACAAAATATCTGTATGGAAATGTTGATAGCTAGCTGCTTTATCCATAATAACAAAAACCTGGAAACAACCAAAATGTACATCAAAAGGAGAATGGCTAAACAAATCATGATATATCTATTAAATGCAATACTACTTAGCAATAAGAAGGAATGAACTGCTATTCCATGCAAAAACATGGATGAGTCTCCAAAGCAGAAGCCCAAAGAGTACATACTATATTAGTCCATTTATGTGAAGTTCAAGAACAGGCAAAATTGATCTATGAAATAGAAATCAGAATCATGGTTGCCCTTGATGGGTGGGGAAAGAGGGCGGGGATTCAGATGGCTAGGAAGAGGCACAAAGAACTTTCTAGGGTGATGGCAACGCACTATATCTTGGTTGGGGTATTGGCTATGCTATTATATGCATTTATCAAAAGTACATCAAACTGTACACTTAAGATGGGTGCACTTCATTGTGTGTAATTGTATCTGAATTTAAAATTTTTAAGAGTGCTTTATAATTTAGAAAGTTTGCAGCTGTTCTAAAAAGGTCAACACAATGCTATTGTGTTTTTTGCTACTATGTGAATTAGGAGAGATGCTAAACTCCAACCTGCCTGCCCACTGCTGTCTCTACAGATGAATATACTTTCAGAAGCACATCTGCCTAAGGTCACCTGCAACGGGCGTTAGCTGTGGAAGTCACCAACTGTTCTCCACAGAGCAATCCAGGGACAGGGAAGATATGAGTGTTGCTCTAGTTGATTCCAGTCTGCACACAGCCACGAGCAACGAGAGTCCCAGTCTCGTTGAGATCTGTTTATACTCAACTTGAGAAGATTTTCTATTTTAGTTTTGCACAAATAGCCTGCTCATAAAGCATAAATGCTACAAAGCGTTTGCACAGAGACAGCCGGGATAATGTCTTTCTGTGACTACTTCCAGCACCATGCTCAGTGAAATATCAATAAGGAAAGTTCCTGGAAAACCCAGGCCTGGGCCAGGAGTTTCAGACACCTTAGAGGTCTGCATAGATCCAGGGTGGAGACTGGAAGTTCTGTGTCTGCAGCAATGCCCTGAACATACCCCTCCACAGGTTGTCAGGAGCCTGTCCCCGACCTGAGGGTGGGCATGTTTGACTCCCTACATGGCAATCTGTGGGAAAATAAACCTGACCAGGAGCTCTGTAACAACTCCATCCTTTTCATTTGTTTGCAGTGATTAGCCTCTAAGATGGGTGTGTGGTCTTTACCCTTCCATGTAATTAACTTTCAAACATATCAATGGTAAGAATTCCCATCTGACAGACAGTAAGAAAGATGCTGCTTCATTGTCAAAATGCATCACAGATGTACATGAGAAGTGGAGTTAAATCAAAATTTCTGTTTTTACCCTCTGATTAATGCCACCAGCTCTGAGATGTATCAGAAGCAAGCCAGGAAGAGACAAGCTATTCCTCTGCCCTGCCCTGCCCCACTCTGCAAAGCTGTGTGACTTTGTGCAGGTTGCATTGCCTCTCTGTTTTTTCCTTTATGAAATGATCATGTTGAAGTAGACTTTCTGCTCTAAAATGACATGATTTTTTGGTTTCATTTTCAATTGACAAGGGTACATTGATATCTTGTACTTTAGCTGCACATCTCCTAACTTCGCCTTCTCTTGTCAAGTAATTAATGTCTATAAATCAATGCACAGGCAACACCAGCCAGGTTTAGGGAATAAATGCTTCCCAATTTGTTTTATTAATGCAGATTTTTCACACATTAGGGTTTCTTAGAGCAGAAAATTTCTTTTTGCAGTTCTGAATCCCCATATATATTTTCCTAAGAATAAGGGTTTGGAAAGACAAGCAGAAACATCACCGGGGCAGGGGGACGTGGCCACAGGTGATCTACAAAAGGGATCCTTCAATTGATCACTGAGAATGTTCCTGAAAGATGTTCTTTTTGGAATATTAAAGTTCTAGTGGAACCTTATTCCGTAGAGTACATTTGTACATTTCTTCAGTAATTTTTTTTTTTTTTTTTTTTTAGCAACATCAGTGTGTCAGGCTCCTTACCAGCAGCAAACTCTGCTTCTGGCCTCATAGGCTACAAAATAAGCAGATACTGAAGTTATGCAGATATCTGCTGCACTGCAGTATGGAGACCACATCTGCAGAATCAGGTTGTTTACACTTGTCCTTGGAGGACCATTGATCAATGAGAGAACTGAATACTGACACAGGAACCACAGAAATGGGCTGATTCCTACATCCCAGGAGTAATGATTAAGACATATAGACATTAAGAGAAGTCTTATATGATTTCTGGATCCAAATACCTAAAAAATGACTCAGATTTGATCCAGGCAACTCCAGTGGACAGAGCTAGACCAATGGGAAGGAAAACAGATTTCGGTTCTGTTAAAGAATTTTTCTTCTTTTCAAATTGAAGCAAATAACCAGCATTATTTTGCAGTCTCTGCTTGGAGCACTGTTTAGTGTGGGAGAGAGCCCTCCGTCATCAATACGTCCTTGCAGAGACTGAACCGACACCTGCTGGGGAAATTGTCCAAAGAAGTACTGGATTGACTGAGAAGATGCGGGGTGACATTTGAGGTCCCTTCCAATTCCAGAATCACTAGATACTTGGATTCTACTTCTGTGCTTGCATTACTGCGTTTGACGGGTCACTGAAGGAGCCGGCTTAGCTTTAAATGAATAGAGATCAGCCTCAAAGTAGAACATCCGTTAGTTCAAAGGATAGTGAAGCTGGCTGTGGTGGCTGATATCTGTACTCCACCACTTTGGGAGGCTGAGGCAGGAAGATTGCTTGAGGCCAGGAGTTTGAGACCAGCCTGAGCAACATCTCAAGACCCCATCTCTACAAAAAATAGAAAAAAAATTAGCCAAGTATGGTGGCATGCACCTGTGGTCCTAGCTACTTGGGAAGCTGAGGCAGGAGGATCCCTTGAGCCCAGGAGTTCAAGGCTGCAGTGAGCCATGATTGCACCACCACACTCCAGCCTGAAGTGGAGACTGTGAAACCCTGTCTCTAAAGAGAAAAAAATTAATTAAAACTGTAAAAAATTTAAAAGGGTATTGAATTTATCAGATATTATAGAAACCTTGATGAAATAACTTCTGAAAGAGGTCCAAATTCCAGTTCCAATAGGCTGAATAGCCAAGTTAAGAGATCAAGGCTTGCTTTCAAATCAGTCATATTGTGGGAGATGCTTGGGACAGGTGGGAGCCAAGGTGGAAGTTAAGACAGTGGTGCTCTGGTAAATGTTTAACATAGGCTATGGGACGGGGGGAGCTCTGATTTGTAGAGTTTGCCAATTTCCCTTGTATAAATATTCCCACCATGGCCAATTTAAGCTACCAATGTAAAGTCACTGGATACAGAATTCTGAAGACATGTGCACAGTTGTCTCTTGTAAGACAGCGTGAGCCTGCGCCAGTACATCACTGGGTTAAGATAGCTGAAAACCTTGTGTTGCCTTTGTAACAAATTAAATATGTATTCAGTAAAAAAAAAAAAAAAAAAAACTATAAGCAAACCAGTACAAAAATAGCAATAGCTATAAACAGGCAATTCACAGAAGAAACCAGAATGTCCAATAAGCATGAAAATATACTCAGCAACCTGGTTGGCAAAATTAAGAATTGGACAGTACCAACTGTTCACGAGGATGAATGGGAGAGTTGAATTCTCATTCACTGCTACTGAGAAGATAATTAGTACATTCACTTTGGAGAGCAACTTGGCAATATCCCTCAGGTTAAAGATGCACCTACTGTACAAGCCAGTAATTCCATTCATAGAGAGGATACCTTAAAAGCTCTTGACATATATGCACTAAGAGACACAAATAAGAATGTTAATTGGAACATTGTTTTCAAGAGTAAAATACCAGAAAAAATCTAATTGTTCCTCAATGGAAGGAAGAATAATAATGCTTTACTCATACAGTAGAATACTCTACAGAGGTTAAAGTGAATGAACTAGATCGAAGTGAATCAACATAGATTTAACAGCCAATATTGTGTGAAAGAGCAATTTGCAAAGATTAAGTAACCACATGAAATCATTTATGTAACTATTAACACAAAACCAACAGCATATATTGTTAGTGGATAAATACATATGTATCAAAAGTATAAAACATTCAAGCAAGTGATAAACAACAATTTCAGATATTATCTCCAGGGATGAAGGGAGACGGAAAAGTGGTTTTTCATATAGTTAAAAGTAGTTTTAACTATACTGGCAATATTTTATTTCCTTAAAAGACAAAAAATACCTGAAGCAAATGATCCAAAATGTTGTCTGTTAAACCTAGATGATGGGTACGTGTGTCTGTTAAGTTATTTTTTGTACTTTTCTGCATATTTGAACTATTTTATAATTTTTTCTTTTGTCTTTTATAAATAAACTTTTTACAACAGTTTTGGATTTACAGACTTATTACAAACATAATACAGAGAACCTTATATAGCCATATCCAGTTTCCCATATTATTAGCATTCTTACATTGCCATGGTACATTTGTCACAATTAATGAAACAATATTAATATGTTATTATTGTTAACTAAATCCCTACTTTATTCAGATTTTCTCAGTTTTTCCCTAACATCCCTTTTCTATTCTGGGGTCCCACCCACATTTAGAGGCCATGTCTTCTTGGATTCCTCTTAACTGTGACAGCTTCTCAGACCTTCCTTGTTTTTTGATGACCTTGACAATTTGGAGGAGCACTGGACAGACATTTTTTAGAATGTCCCTCAACTGGAATTTGTCTAATGTTTTCCTTGTGACTGGGGTAATGGGTAATGTGTTTTGGGGAGGAAGACCACAGAGATAAAGTGCCCTTCTCATCACGTCGTATCAAGGGTGCACACTATCAACATGGCTAGGACTTGATGGTAATATTGATTGCCTGGCTTGAGGTAGTGTCTGTCAAGTTTCTTCATTGTAGAGTCACAATCTCTCTCTCTCTCTCTTTCTTTCTTTTGCTATATATACTTCTTTGAAAGAAAGTCACTATGCTTAGCTCACACTTAAGGAGTGGAGAGTTATACTCTACCTCCCAGCACTTTGGGAGGCCAAGGCAGGAGGATTGCTTGAGCCCAGGAGTTTGAGGCTGCAGTGAGCTATAATTGCACCACTGCACTCCAGCCTGGGTGACAGAGCAAGACCCTGTCTCTTAAAAAAAAAAAAAAAAAATCCCACCTCTGAGCCCATACTTGGGCCTCAGGTTAAGATTATATGAATGTCAATTTTGTTTATTTGTTTGTTTGTTGGAGGGAGGAGTGAAGCAAGCCTGGAGGCTGCATTGCTTCAGCCTCGTTTTCAGAATGGCCAGAATCTGTCGCTGGCAGCTGCCAGTTCACATTTATGGTGACCTTCCATTTATAGCAAGTAGCAGGTGATGATGCTTTTCTATTTATGGAAATAATAAACTATTTTTTTCTTTTAAAATAAATCTAATTTTTATTTTTAATAAAGTCAATTTAAAGAAGCATATAAAGTGACATTTGGGACAGAAGGAAACTGAAGTTTTAGACACAAAATCTACTGAGACATCTCTCTGAGTAGAGAGAGATTGTGAAAAGTGCACACATATTGGAGCCAAAAGGGTCTGGATTCAGATCCCTCTTCGCTGATTCAGCTGTGTGATCTTTGAACGAGCGAAACTTTTTCCTGTCTGTAAAGTGGCAACCAGAAAATTCAGCATGCAGGGCAGTGTTTCTCTGAATGTGCTTCCGGTACCACCCACATCAGAATCAGCTGAGGTGCTTGGAAAATGGAACTTCCCAGGCTGCCACCCAGAACTTTTTTTATCAGACAGAATCCTGGGGGTGAGGTGTGGGGGAGCAGAGCCTGAATTTTAACAAGGGTCCCCAGTGATTTTTTATGCTGGGCCCTGGAGAGAGTGAAAGGAGCTGAAATAAGTAAAGCACCTGGCACAGAGGAACAGGAAGGGCACTGTTGTTCTGGGCTGCCGAGCATCTGAACACCACCTCCCTTTGAGGAGATCCCCAGAGACCTTCTCAGGATTTTCAAGGGTGGCTGTGCAGGTTGTGCACTGCACACGTCTAGTGACTGGTGCCTTGGAATTGCACAGCACATAAACTGTGTGGTCATACATGCCCTCCTTCTCAGGAGGAGCTCAACTGATGTAGTCCTCCATGGTCCTTTCCCCCTTTTTGGAGCATGTTTCTCCCAGCCTTTCTTACAATTTTCAGCTCCCCAGTAGTCTTCCAATAAATTCCTGTCCTGATCAGGGGCCCAGAATTAGAATTTGCTGTTTGTGATCAAAAACCTTGACAGGGAGAGTGACCAGTAACTGCTTTGTTTCCTTTCGTCAACGATTCCTCAGTGGTGTTCCTGGGATTTGGGGAGTGCTGTAGAGCCCCTCCTTGACTGGGAGGGAATAAGTCAAAAGAAGATAATAGGTAAAGATATGATGGGTTCCACCACGCAAGCTCTGCTTGGCTTCAAGCTGTTCGATTAATTGGATTTTTGCCTCAATTATTCATATGGAAAGAATGATTCCACTACTTTTTTAAATTTGAAAACAACTGCCTGTCACAAGCAAGCCCAGAGGAGACCATGGGTGGGCTGGGGGTGGTGGTGAGCTAGAGAGTGAGGGCAGAGCAGGGAGGAGACTCGGGCCAGTGGGGGCTGAGGCCGGCTTGTCCTGCCACAGTACGGGTGGACTCCTCGGGCTCCCTAAAGGGTCTCATTTTGGAATTAAAATGCCACCACTGGACTAGGGGGAAATTTCTGTGGTCTTTGTTCTCTGTGTGATCCTCAGTAGCTGCCCTCCTCTGCCCATGGGAAAAGTGACCATGTCCACTCACAAGAAGAAAAAGTGAGTATTGATGTGACCAGGTCACCATGACAGTCAGCAGTCTCCTGACTTCAGGAAGAGGGAATGGCAGGAGGTCCTGAAAAAGCTCCAAAGACTACAATGGGAAAAAAAAAAAAAAGGTGCCGAAGTCATTCCTAAGGGACCAAAGAGAGAAAGGCATGTGAGGCTTTCCTTTGTCATGAAGCCACCAACTTATGGAATGAGCATGAAGAAATATAAAGTGGCCTGAACATTTCCCATCAGAACTAGAGCTTCCCCCAAATCTGCAGCACTCGGCGCATAAAGATAGAAATGTTTCCTCACTCTCCAAATTTTGACATTTGCAATAGAGGCATTAAATTTTCATTAAATATCTCCTCGTAGTTCACAACTAGGATAGTAGAAGAAAGAGACAGGAGAATAAGGCTTTATTAGATGGTTTTCTGGAAGGAAAATTGTACTGCTCTTGATCTGCCTTTTCAGTTGCTGCAGAAAGGTACAGTGTGGTGTCTGGAAAAAAATCTTTGCAGCCTCAGAATTCAGAATGATTTTGTTAACGGGTTGTAGAGAGAACTAGCAGCAGCAGCAACTAAAATTGGGGAGCTGGTGCTGCTATGAGGTAACATGGGCAAGTCACAGACCCTTCTAAAGGTCGGTTTCCTTGCCTGGAAAATGGGCTAAAGCTGCACTGAATTCTGATGAGGAGTAAATGAGGAAATGTTGGTTACTGTGAATACAGCGTTATCCTTACATTATTGTTCCATTTTACTCCCCTATCTCATGTGTGTGTGCCTAACCCTCACAGTGATATGGTACAGAAAGAACTGGGGTTGTTTATTCTTCTTACATCACACAGTACCTGGCTCAGTTCTGGGCATATAATAGGTGCTAAATAAATGGCAAGTTGGGCCATCAGTGAATTTATCCAACAACAGACTGTATGTGGAATCTACCTGTAAATGTCATCCCATTAGCCTGCTTATCAAGGACCAGCAGCCACTGGGCTACTGTTTGCTTCTTACTTCTTGGGCCACAGGTATAAGGGTTGCACTCATCTTCCTCTTCATCAGTCTGTACCAGGATCCTCTCTCTCTCTCTCTCTCTCTCTCTGTCTCTCTCTCTTTTTTTTTTTAACTAATTTATTCTCCTTTATCCCATACCCCACTCTCATTCCCCTCCTTAAATTTTTTTTATTGACATAGAAGTAGGTGAACTATATAAAAACCGAGTTATGGCAAAAGGCACAGATAATAAGTTTACAGCTGTAGTTGGGGTAAAGCAGAGTCATTTAATAAAAGTTATGGGTCCTTTGCCTGGACGAGTCTGTCTCTATTCATACACACAATTTTGCAAAAAATTTCTAGGGTTCAGCAACCCCTAAGGCTTTCTGTGAACCCTCTTTGAACCCCAAGTTCACTACCTTTCTGTTATAAGAAAATTCTTAGGAATGAGGAAGTATTTGTAATGCAGAATCCTTTAAACAGATTGTGGCTTTTATTATTTTCAAAATTATAAAAAGAATTCTTATTGGAATCAAAAATTGCAATGGAAAGAAAATTTACATTTATGAATGGATAAGGAGTATTTGTAATTAGTGCAACACAGATGTTGCCTATACAAACAGATTCTCATAGAAGAAAAGAAAAAGAACTTACTTTGTTCAGTGCCAGCTCTGGACCAGACATTGACTCTGATGCACTGTGTCCCTTTCCTTGACCAACAGAAGTGGTCATTACTTTCACATCTATTTTTATAGATGGGAAAACTGAAGTCTAAGGAGAACATAATAGCCAAGCAAGGTCATTCAACTTATAATGTTATAGTGTTAAAAAAAAGTCTGCCTTAAACACACAATGAACATTTCTTAATACATTTTACAAAATGAATTCATTGAGCAATGCAGAGTTAAGTTCTTTCAATGGATGAATGCAAATTCTGTCTTATTTAAATAACATTTGAAATCAGTGGAATAAATGGCACAGTGGAAAGCTGTGCCATTTATTTATTTGTTTGTTTGTTTGTTCATTCGTTTTTAGAGACAAGGTCTCACTCTGTCATCCAGGCTGGGGTGCAGTGGTGTGATCATAGCTCACCGTAGCCTCGAACTCCTGGACTCAAAGCAATCCTCTCACCTCAGCCTCCCTAATAGCTGAGACTACAGGCATGCACCCCCATGCCCAGCTAATTTTTTGTGTGTGTGGAGAATGGGGTCTCACTTTTTGTGTGTGTAGAGATGGGGTCTCACTGTGCTGTCCAGGCTGGTCTCAAACTCCTGACCTCAAGTGATCACCCTACCTTGACCTCCCAAAGTGGTGGGATTACAGGCATGAGCCACCACATAGGGCTACCTGTGCTATTTATGATGACATTATTGGGTTCCTTTGTCTTACATTCTTGAGTTTTCAATTAGAAAGGAATAACAATAACAATAAAAACTTTCTATTTCTGCAACATGTCATACCTCAAAGAGGAAACTCCCCCTTGAACACTATTTACTCATGCACTCCACAAAACCTTCCATCTTTCAGGAAAAGCAGCCCTGGCTCCCCAGAGGTGGAATTAGCTTCTCCTCCCTATCCTCACACCTCTTTTTACCATCTCCACTCACTGTAAATGATTTACAGGTAGAGTCTGTGTCATTTCTTCCACCAATGTTACTTTAGGGTGTGACTGCACATACGAGGCATTCTGTAAATGTCTACTAAACTGAGTTAAATTCCTATTTTTTAAATTGGGAAAAATTTTTACATAGAAAATTAAGGAGAAAAAGTATTGAAGAGACACCTTATTTATGAGCCAGATATAGCAAATCAAAATGTTTTTCTTGTTTTTACTTTAAATCTTGTTTGTTCAAAAGAAATAAAATTTACAAAAAACTAAAGTTCTTTTCCCTGGTTTTATTCTCCTCCTGCCCACTGCTGAGAAACTGAGGACCGTGATTTTGGTATGCATCTTTCTGATCTATATTTTTATACTTTTACTTCATATAATCCTTAATCATTAGTATTGTTTTTCTTTTGTTTTTATTAGAGATGGGGGAGGGTGTCTCATTATGTTGCCCAGGCTGGACTCGAACCCCTAGCCTTAAACGATCATCCTGTCTCAGCCTCCCACTTAATATTGTTTTATATGATTTTTAAAATTTGACATATTCTGTACCTTGCTTTTTAAACTTAATATTATGTTTTCAAGATCTATTTGTGTTGATAGATATAGATCTAGTTTATTTGCCTTAGTTATTATATAATATCCCATGATGTGAATATACCACGTTTTACTTATCCATTCCCAGTGAGGGGCATTGACGTTCCTCCCGCCCAGCTCTTTGCTACAACAAACAATGCTGTAATGCACATCCCTATTACAACTTGGGTTACTTTTCGTACAAATTACCTAATACACAATTGGTAAATACAGGAAGGATGTTAGAACATGGAAGTCATGTTAGCTCATACATGATTTTTTCCCAAAATATTACTGTTTTAAAGTGATTAAAAGAGAAGGTCTTAGCAAAGAATAAAGACCTGGAGCTGAAAATCTGAAAAATCTTCCTTCAGAGCAAATAGTGACCAATCTAGTAGCTTTAAGGATCGATAAGTTTTCCTGGGAGTACAGATGAGGAAAATTAAGAAATTGGAAGCATTTCTCTAGGTATTAAAACAATACGCCATTACAGAAGGCTCTTTCAGGGCTATTTGTTTAATTTTGATGAAAATGCCCTCTATTAGCAGCAACTGCTCACGTATACCTACCTGCCCAAGGAACCTCAAGTTAAAGGATCCAGAGGATGGACCTCTGGGATGCTAGGGACTAATGCAAGCAGTAGATTAGCTCTCTTTTTGTCATAAATTTTAAAATATTTTTGTTTTTGTTAGTGCCTGCGTAACAATGTTCTATAGGTTTTAATGAGCGTGCTCCAACTGTGTTTTTCCCATAAGCCTTGCTAATTTTGTGCAGGATATTATACTTGTTTCCTTAAGCCCATGTGTAAGCATTTCTCTAGGGTATGTGCCAACCAATGGAATCGCTGCGTCCCAGGGGATGCACATCCTCAACTATTCTAGATTTTACCAACTTACTCTTCAAAGTGGTTTTAGCAATTTACACTCCCACCAGGAGATGAGAGTCCTTACTTCCCTGCTTTCATGCTAATACCTGATGTCATTAGACCTTTTGTTTTGATCAATATCATGGATATAAAATGCCCTCTCATGGTTGCTTTAATTTGCATTTCCCCAATTGCTAGTGAAGCTGAGCACATTTTTAGATTCTTATTGGCCATTCCAGTTTCCTCTTCTGGGTATTACCAGTTCAACCCTTCGTCAATTTTTGAGCTGAATTGTTTATCTTTTTCTCATTGATTTATAGGAATTCTTTATGCATTCTGGATATGAATCCTTTGCCTATTAAATTTCTACTTTTATATTCTCCACCCAATGTCTCTACTCTCCATATAAGCCCATTTTTAAAAAAATATGTCTGCTCCACTATAAAACACACTGGATTACTTTTTTGCTGGAAGATGTCCTAGGTACCTGCGGTTTTAGATTGTACAAGTAGGTGGTATAACTAGAAAAGTTCGAAACTCGGATGTTTATAGAGATTCTTGTTTTCCTACCCATAGTCGACCCATTCTTCTATTTATAGAATCTTCTCTGTGTACACAAGATTTTTCAAAGCAGACAAAAAGGGATATCTCCTGTCCTGACAACTGTTGGTCAGATTTACTTCTTTTGCCAGATTAAGAAGAAAAAGATTTGTGTGGAAAAAATTCAGGAAGGTTAAACATCATATTTGAATTGGATCCTTTGTAGATGTCTTAAGCCCAAGAGAAAACAATATACTTCATTAAATGCCATGATTCTCATTTTTAAAATATTCAAATCATATGTAATCAATCATGCTTTCCTGACAAGTTACCTAAGAAAATTTTCTTTAAACTAAACAGTATTGAATTTCAAACTAAATTTTTAAAGTGACATTCTGATTAAAAAAAATAACAAAAAACTCCTAAATGAAAATACTTGGAGTTTGCCTGGAACTGAAAATTTAGTGTGTGGAAATGTGAGGAAAAGATCTAAGTGTTGGCAAAAGATTGCAATAAAGTAAATGATGTGGTTTTCCCAGGGGTGATTTTGCAACTTGAAGCATTCCAAAAAGAGTTACTGATCACAAAGTTTCTTTTAGCTTCTAGCCCTGAAATGCTTGGCATACAGAAAGCTCTTACGGATATTTGGATAAATTAAATTCATATTGACATTTTCTAAAAGCTGGCCTAAGTCTCTAGCTGGGGTGGGCATGTGTAAAATATACAACATTTTGAGGCATTCAATTTTACAACCGATAGATGCTGACATCAAACTGCCCCTTGCTACACTATATTCTTGAAAGCTGAATCACATTGAAATTTAAAATGTCACTTTTTTGATAAAAAAGCAGCAGTTTCCTCAAAAAGTTAATCATGGAATTATCATCCAGCAACTCCACTTACAAGTATATACCCAAAAGAATTCAAAGCAGTGACTCAGATACCTGCACATTAATGCTCATTGCAGCATTATCCACAATAGCTGAAAGGTGGAGAGAAATTGTGTCCATCAACAGATGAAGAGATAAACAAAATATGGCAATTCATACCGTGGAATATTTATTCATCCTTAAAAAGGAATGAAATTTTGATACATGCTACGGCATGGATGAACCCAGAAAACACTATGCTAAGTGAAATAAACCAGACACAAAAGAAAAAAAAATCGCATGATTCCACTTATATGAAACATCTAAAATAAGCAAATTCATGGAGACAGAAGGTAGATTAGAGGTTATGGGGGGAGAGGGAAGTGGGGAGTTGTTTAATGGGCCCATAGTTTCTGTTTGCGGAAGACGAAAAAGTTTGGAAATAAATAATAGTGGTGATGGTTGCAAAACGTCGTGAATGTAATTAACACCACTGAATCGTACACTTAAACATAGTTAAACTGGCGAAATTAATGTTATGTGTATTTTACTGCAATAAAAACTTTAAAAAGAGGTTTCTTCAAGCCCCTCTCCTAATAAAGGGACAAATACTCATTAAAGAGACCTTGGAAAATCTTATAAGGTAAAATAAAATTAAAACCACCTGTTATCACACGATGTAGTTATAATAGGAGACTAATATGCTGTGCATTTTCTGTCTTCTGGCCGTATGCATGTATGTATGCAGATCACACAGGATCATGCCATGTAGTAGCCTGCTTTTCTCACTGTATGTTGTCATTGTCAGCAGAACCCAATCTTATCTGTGAGCCTTAATTTATTCAAACCTATCAACTATTGTTGGATATGTAAAATGTTTTCAATATTTTCTCCATTTTCAATAACTGTGTAGTGAACATTCTTGTACAAACCTTTTCTGAGCATTTGATTATTTCCGTAGGATAAATTCCTTAAAGTAAAATCACCAGGTCAAACAATATGGGTTAAAAAAAATCTCTTAATGGATATGTACTATTAATTGCACCACAGGAAGTTTTCTTATTTACATTTTCAGCAGCCAATTAGGAGAAGATTTTATTGCATCCTCATCAACACTGAGTATTACATGTTATAAAGTCTCTTGGAAATTGATAAGCATAAATTCCATAAAAATATAATGACATTGAGTTGGGCGTGATGCTGTGCCTCAAACCTGTAATCCCAGCACTTTTGGAGGCCAAGGTCGGAGGATCCTTTGAGGCCAGGAGTTTGAAATCAGCCTGGGCAACATAGTGAGACCTTGTCCCTACAAAAAAATTTTTAAATTAGCTGGGCAGGGTGGTGTGTGCCTGTAGTCCTAGCTACTCAGTAGGCTGAGGCAGAAGGATCGCTTCAGCCTAGGAATTTGAGGTTACAGTGAGCTATGATGATGCCACTGCACTCCAGCCAGGGCAGCAGAGTGAGACTCTGTCTCTAAAAAGAACGAAAGAAAGAAAGAACAAGCAGTGTGGGGAGGGAAGGAAGGAAGAGAGGGTGGGAGGAAGGAAAGAAGGAAGTGATATTGGACTTATGATACTATTGATATATAAAAGAAAATAATAATTTTATATAGGTTAAAAAATGGATGGAGGAATTCAATAGCAATTTGCCAGGTTAAAATTATGAGCTGTTCTCTAACACCTTTATCTGAGTGGACATGCCTGTGGGTTTTCCTTGCCCAGGGAGTTACATTGGGCATCCTTAGCCATCCAAGGCTTCTCCAGCCACACCAAGAAGCATGTGCAGCACTTTCCAGCCTCTTAGTCTTTGCTCCTGCTATGCTGTTTGCCTTAAAATACTTTTGCTCACCTACTTCCTCAAGTACAGACCCATTCAATCCTCAAGATCCATTCTTAATGAATCTCTGTGAGCTAGAAGGAGAACAGTCTGGGGGTATAAGGAAGAAGAAAAAATCACAGGTGCAAATTCAACCCAGAAATGGGCAGGAGTGGTGATCTCCTAAAATAAGCTTTGAGGCCGATCCTGGGGATTGCCAAAGGCATAGAACGCCGTCTGAAACAAGGGGCAGTGGGAAGCAGGGGTGAGGATGCCAGGATCTGGTTGGATGCCAGCTGGGAGTCCGGGGAGCAGGGCAGTGAGCTGCTGAGGCACCAGACGGGAATTTTGCAGCTTATGTGAGTGGACGGGCAGGCAGGGTGGGAGGGACAGACCACTCTATTGCCTGGAGCATGGTACTTTTTATACTGAGTGCTCAATTCTTGAACAGCACTCAGATTTTAAAGTATAAGAAATATTATCTTCAGGTATTATAAAATAACATGAGTTTTATAGCACCTGAACATTTATGTATGTTAGCTGGTTGAAAAATATTTTTTGAGTCTTAGAACTAATATGTATGATGGGTAGTCCATGCACCGTCATACTTATTACCCCATTTTATATGAGAGGACTCTGAGGTTTGGGGAGGCTGGACAAAGCAGGAACTCGAGCTGAAGTCTTCTGTCCCCATGTCCAGAAAGCTCTCCGTAACAGCCCACACTGCTCTTCCACAAATGTGGCCACTCTCCGTCAGACTTGTAACTTTTCGGATGAGAAAATGTCAGGTCAAGGTGCAAAGTTTAAAAAGAACTGACTACTAAAGGGCTTACATTCAAACAACCCTTCTGAAAAGAATGTAAGCTAGGACTTTGTGTGCCCTCTCTGAAAGTAAGGGGTTAAAAAGCACAGAGATGCTGTATATTGATGTTGTAGATGCCCCAACAATGAAAAGTGTGAGCAGCATCTTAATAATAAATGGCTTTGGTAACAAATGGTTTGGGATCAATTTTCTTAAACAGTGCATATACTTCATTTATATATTTTTATTTTTTATTGATGTCTAGTCTATCATTTCTAATTTGTTACTTTCCTCTCTAATTATTTTAGGTTTTTTGTTTTTGTTTGGCTTGGTTATTTTTATCAGCAGTGGTTTATATAGGAGCAGCATTGGGTTAGGTTGTGTCATATAGAGATGAAACTCACAAAATCCTTGCTCTCAAAAACTCCTTTGGCTGAGCAAGCAAGAACCACTGCCCTCAAAGACCCCTAACCTCCCCATGTGATCCCAAAATCATACACACACACACACACACACACACACACACACACGCGCACACAGACTTAACGTTAATACAACAGGGAGTGGAAAAATGGTGCTCTTTTTGATGGAAATGTTTGTTTGTTTGACTTTTTAAACAAAATATCATAGAGCTACATAGAGACACTCACCTAAATCAAGAGATTTGGCTTTGGGATCTTTGAATAACCCACAATGCTTCTTTGAGCAATTTTGCTGAAGGAAAATGATCCCCAGGAAATGAATGAGAGAAGTGGCAGAGATCCCAGATCTGAAATCATATTCTTTTGCTTTGTCCGCCCCTCAAATGGGGTGAATGTACATCTTATTCCATCCAGTAGGTGGTCTTCCTAAGGTGCGATTTGAAAACCGCATCCCAGAAAGTGTGTGACTCCTACACTAGTTGGAGCTTAAGGATTCATCCTTTTCCTTTTCTATTCTTTAACCTAAGAGTTTAATTTTATTTATTAGCAAACCAATTTAAAAACAAGATTCACCTTCTTTGATTAAATCGTTGGATTATTCCTCTTATTTTAAGCCTTTTTTCTGATTTTTATCCAGACACATATTAGCGGATTTAACCACCTTTGTCCATAGTTTTACACATTTTGCTACAATTTTATGTTCTTCTTTTCCCATTTTTAATTAGATGTTTTTTGGGTTTTTTTTACACATTTTTCAATGTATCTGCAATCACCTTTAAAAATGTTTTTTTCCTGGAAAGGGGCAGTTTTAAAATTTTCTTTAGCAGAACAATTCTTTTATTAACAAAATCTGCCATGACCTGGACTAACCACTCTGACAGTTGATCTCAACACTTACAATCCCTTTCCTTATACAATTAAATTGCTTTCAGTGTTTGAAATTTTAAACTCCCGTTATAAGCATCTTTATACATAATTTTGAAAAAATTAATTTCAATAGGTTAAATTCTGAGAGTGAACTTTTTCTGAGTGGAATTTTATTTTATTTTTGGTTTGTAATATGTATTGTCACATTTTTTTTCCAGAAGAAATGGACCAACTTTTATTGCCATCAACAAAACAGGAGTCCTCCAAAGCCTGGCTAACAATAAGTTCTGTCATTTTCTTTCCTTTAATTTAATGAATGTGGAATGATAACACATTGTTTCATTTGAATTTCTTGAAGTTTCAGAAATGCTTATTGGTTCCTCATATGCTGGCTTCATATTTGTGTTTTGTTTTGTTTAAACTGTCTCTTTGCTTTTAACATTTGTCTCTTATGCACCAGTACTTGGCTCTGTTCTATTGAATTTGTATAAATCCTTCATCTATTTTAGATAGTAAGCATTTGTCTTAACATTTATTTCAAATATTTTTCATTTTCTGTATGATTTTTACAAATCTAATTTTATCAACCTACTTTTTCTGTTGCTTAATCAAAAATCAAAATTATTTTCATACATACCTCTAGTCTGCTTTCTCCTAGTTTTTGTATGATTACTAGTATTATTATTATTAGTTTACTATCTAATCCACCAACTGTTTGTTATGGTAATGGGTTTGAAGCCTAGGTCTAGTTAATTTTTTCTTCATTCTGATTTCTAAGTTATCTCCAGGACATTTATTAAATAATTATTATTTTTCCATTTGCTTTGTTAATATTTATCATTTACCAAATTCTTATATATGATTGTCTACTTCTTCATTCTCTACTGTGTTTAAATTTGTTTCTGTATTTTAACCAAAGTCATAGTAATTTTTAATTTTTTATTTACACTATTCTATGTTTTGTGAAATTTGTCAATGAGCATGCATTTTATTTTATTTGTTTTTGGTATTTTATAATGAGGAAAAATCTTTAAAAATTTGCCACTCATATTTATTTTTCAGACATAATGTTGGAATGGTTTTTATCAGATTTTTATAGGTTTAACTGAAAGTAAATCTAAAAATTAACTTGTAAGAAAATATATTCTTTTTAATATTCAATCACCCAATGCAGTGCAGTTGTTCATCTTTCTTGTATCTCCTTTTAAAGTTTAGCATTTTCTAGTTTTTTTTTACATCTTGAGTTAGGAAAACTCTGGAATATTATATGCTTTTTGTCACCATTGTGAAGGGGACTGCCTCAAACCAATTACTAGTTACTTGCTGGTTTACAATAAAAATGCTTTAGAGTTTTGTGGATTTAGACTTTATTTGGACATTTTCCTGAACTCTCTTTTTATTTCTAACACCTTTACTTGGAATTCTTAGTTTCTTCAGGTTCAATTTAAATTAATGATTTTATTTTCTATTTTATAATATTGATTCTCTAGTGCATTTTTGAAGCATTGTTAGGATGACAACACTCTCCAAAAAATGCTACATAACTTTAATAAAAAAAAAATCTTTGTTTTGCTGTTTTAAAATGAAATGCTTAGAAAGCTTTTCCATTACAGAATGGTAGGTTTTATCATGTTAAAGAAGTATTTTCCTATTTCTATTTTTAAATTGTTACCAGGAAGGAACATTATAGTTTACCAACTATTTTAATCTTATGTTAAGAAGGTCATACAAATTTCATATATTTATTTAAATTATTTACTTTACTCATAACTTTATATTTTTAAAATATGAGCATAATACAATGATAAACCCTACCTGTTTATGGTAAATAATTCTGTTAAAATAGAATCATATTCTATGTGTAGATATTTTCACATTTATAAGGGCTTTGACTAGAGAGAGATCTCCTTTGTATTATCACCAGTTCTTAAGAAAAGGATCATTTTTTGCCTACTAGAATAAACTAAGAAATATTTAACTTGAGAAAATTTTGTGTGAGTTGTAATTAGTTTTTATTTAAAATTTTGAAAAAATTTCCAGCTAACGCACTGTGGCAAGGAAAGTAGTTTCTAACCTTCTTAATTTCTTCCTTAGCTACTGGCCTATTCACATTCTCAGTCTCTCATTGTGTCATTTTAAATTCTCTAACTTTTACAAAATCACCCATCTTACTTAAATATGCAAATACATAACCATTGTAAATGGGTAACAAAATCTCTAGTCTCCTTTATTGATTTTTTAAAAATTTTCTGGGAGTTTTCATCTCACTAAGTTTGCTAGTGAATTCAATTTTTTCGGCGTGTGTTTTCAAAGTCAGAGAGCTCTGCTTTAGCATTTCACAGAATCTCTCTTCTGTGAAAATTTCAGAAAATCAATTTGTTTATTGTTGCATGTATTTTTTTCCTTGAGGTTTTTGCTTGGTTCTTTATCTAGAAATGTATATCTAGCTTTTTAAATTTTACTTTTCTTAAAGTAAAAGTAGATACTTAATAAAGGCATCTAAAGCAATATGTTTTCTCCAAATATATCTTTTCTTTAAGTTCAAAGATTTGACGAATAGTATCTTTAGTTTTCATAATTTAAAATGATTTGTTATTATATTTTAAGTTTCTTTGACCAGGTGATACTTAGAATCTTTGTTTCATTGGTATTTAGTTATTTTTTGTTTATGTAAAATAAAGTATTGGCATTTTTTGTAGTGAGGGTATATAATGTAGTATATATAATTTTTGATATTTTTCCTTTATTGAAAATTTTTGTTCATTTTGTTCTGTGAAAGTTTTCTATATTCAGTATGTTTCTCTTAAATTCTCACCATAAAATTGCACATTCAATCTTCTTAATTGTAGCTTTCCATTTTATAATTCTTATTTCCTTTTTTCCTACTTCATCTGTGTGATTTTTATGGTGGAATAGCAATTTTTGCTACAATTTTGTTTCTCTCATTTTCATCTTGCAATTCTAAGTTTCTTTCATATACTTTGTTGCAAAGGGTTTAGATCATATAAATTTAATACTTTTTGTTTTCACTGATTATTTTGCCTCTCATTGTCACATATTAATAACAAACTCATTTTTCTTGCTTAACTCTTTTTGATTTATATTCTGCTTTAATATCATAACATATTTAATTGATGTTTTCTTATCCATCCAATTATTTTTACTCTTTCCATGCCTACACATCTCTCTCTTTTAAGTTGAATATTCTTGAATTTTTTTCCTTGAATCCAACCTGAAACTCTTTTTTTTTTTAAATAGAAAAATTTAATCCATTGGCATACTCTTATATTTAAGCCACTGTAATCATATTTTTATTATTCTGGTTTTTTTTTATATTTCTTTTCTGTTTTTTCACTTGGAAAGGGTCCTATTTAAGCTTCTTTTACTTCACATAATTCTGAAAAGAAATATAAAACAAATATTGGTATTTTTATAAATATATACTAATAATTGTTCAGAAAAAATCTTACACTTAGAACTTTGTACACTTTATACCTGCTCTCTCCTCTTTTCCTTTTTCCATTCTTCATATATCTGAGATAATAATTTTTATACTTTTCTGTCACTGATGCTGAGCATTTATTGCCATAACTCTGGAAATGCTATATGGAGGGGAAAAGTACAGTCAGAAGTTTCTGCAGGGTTTTCTGCTATCAAATCTGGTAGAAAATCTATGAGAATCAATCTCTCTCTCTCTCTCTTTTTTTTTTTTTTTTGGTAGAAAATCTATTTGTTTTTTTTTTTCTTTTTAGGAAGACCATATATAGTTTTCCATTGCCTTTAGGAAGTTCACAGTCTCAACTACTACACTTGATCTCATCCTAATCTAAAGCACTTTTTAAAAGCAGCAAATCACCAGTCTTTATTACATTTTAAATAAGAACATGAGTAGAACAGGTAAAATCATGCCACTGCCTTGTATTCATTTCACACTTAACACTGAGAAACATGGTTGCATAGTCTGTTCTCAACTGGGAAATTTTAGAATTTCTAGCTGGCTGCCTTTCTGTGGCTGTCAGACTTCGTGGGCCCTTGCTGGGAGGAGCATGGAGTTTAGAATTCAAAATTTAGCTCTGCCACTGACTGCAGTATCTTCTCCCAAAGACTGAGACAACTCTCAAAGGGTTGCTGAGAGTGGTCAAAGGGGCCAATCTCTGGGGATGGTTCCGTTACCCCAGAGTTCATTTATTTATATATCTATTGATCTAATTCTTTCTTTCTTTATAGCTTGTCTGTTATGTAACTGCCTCACACAGCTGAGATTCTTTTTTGGAATGAGATGTGGAATACTTTAAATGCCTATAAAGTCAAGTGTATATGCACCACTGCCTGTTTCAGTGTCCAATCTAAGCTCTTTAATCTCTTGTGGAAATTCTATTTGCTTATAATTTAAATTACGGTCTGGGACAGTAATTGTTTCCGTCAGAGGAATGGTATCAACAATGGCTAATGTCTACTGACCTCTTGCCACTTGCTGCCAGGTTTGGAAAGCCACACTGGAAATTCAGAGTTCCTTACTCTATTTTTTTCTTTCATGTTATTTGTGGAGGGGTTAATCTTTCATTACTGTACACTTGATTTTCCAGTTTATCCTTTATTTTACTGATTCAGTTCTGGAGTGCTGTCTTTTTCTTTTCTTTTTTACTGCTTCTAGTCTGTTCTAAATTATTCTGTTTAAAGCAACCACTACACTTTATGTTTTTAAAACTCCAACAGATTCAGTGGTTGTTCTGTCCCATTCCTCTTTATTTGAAAATGAAGGTCATCCATATTCTGAGTGTTATTCATGTGGTTGTTCTTTTTAGAAGGGACAGAAGCTTTAATTGTTTTCCTGCTATTAATGGTGTATACTGAATAAGGTTTTCACTTACATTTAAAGTGTTTCTCTTCTTTCTTTTCACATAGCTCCTAAGAAGGGTTTGATTTCTTTCTCTTTCAAGCTCTAATGTATTCGCTAAATAGTCCCTAGATTTCTGATTTCTTAAATCAATATCTTAGACTGTCTTAACAGAGAGGAATTACCCTATAGAGCCTCTTACTCTGTTCTCTACCCAGAACGTTGTTCTTTCCAAATGACCTGACTTTATCAAAAGAACCCGGGAAAATGCTAATTATCTTGTGACACAACAAATATGGTCTATGACTGCAACTTGCTAACCAAACACAACTAAATCTTCTTGTCTATTGGAAAGGGAGACATACATGATAACTTACTTCATTCTTTGAATCCTGTGATCTTAGAGTTAAAAATGTCTCTTCCTCTTCCTCTCATCTTTTTGTTTTCTGAAGTTTGACCTTTCATTACTAATCGTTTAAATACAATTGTGCTTCTCAGCAAACTCCTTCCATCTGGGTGTATAATACCCTCTCTTCCAGAGCTTCTCAGAATTTGTCAAGACAGTTATCTTTTCAGGGTGGGGGCGGGGAGGTGAGGACCAAGTACTTCAAAATCTTTCTTAAACAGAGACTGGAAATGGTTTCAACACAGCCGTCACTACCACCTGCCTTTTGCTTGGACTTTTCGCCAGTTCGTTCCTGTGTTTCTCGATCTCCTTCCCAGGATCGCATCTTATGAATCAATTTCAAAATAACACGTGCACAGGGCTCAGCAGGATGCACTGCTACGTGTTACTGTGTGCTGTGAAAGAATCGCATCCACTGTAGCCCCTGGATCCAGAGTCTCTACAAATCCAAGTAATTTCTGTGTGCATTTTTCTTTCAAACGCCTAAAATAAACACACTGGGGAAGGCAAAGAGAGTAAGGGCTTCTCTCATTCTTGTAGACACCGCCAATCACCTTGGAGAAGAAAAGAAGTTGGCTCCCTTCAGAAGAACTGTAATTGATAATTTGCAGTTGACACACAAAACACCGCGTTCGCATGCGCTGGAAATGGGAGGCTGGATGCCACTGCTAAATATTGCTGGCGTTACTATTTGTATCCTTGCAATAAATAGTGTTATTACTGTAAAGCTGGGCAGGCATGACATTTCTGACTGCCTCTCCTTTTAAACGGAGAATCTATAAATAGTGCCTGTGTAGCATTTAAACATTTCAAAGCAGCACATTTTTGTTAATACAAATGTGTGATCAGAGCCATTCACTCCCACAAATATTTTTCCTCACAATCTGAGCATCAACACCCACAAGTGTGTCCCATCCCCCACTAAAAATGGGACACTTTGTAAAATGCTGGGCATGCCAAGGGCAGAAACCAGATTACTAGTTGAGGAGCCAGTACTGTATAATACACCATTTAAACAACCCCCCTCCACATTTTTCCAAAGATTCAGAAAAAAAAAAAAAAAATCACTATTTCCCAGAGTGAGCAACCCTTGTACCAAAAGACGTTTTTTGAAAAAGGGTTCTTTTAGTAAATAGATTTGGGAAGCACCACAAATTATTACCCTCCTCTCGGAGATTCATGGACATCCAACACTTATCCCACAAGTATGTATTCAGCATGCACCAGAGCCCAGTCTTATTTAGGCAATAGAGATTCAACAGGAAACGAATCAGAGTCCCAAACTTTCAGGAAATTCACAGTTTTAAATTAACATATTATATCAGTCTCCCGTGGGGACTATAACAAATTATCACAAACTTGATGGCTTACAACACAGGACTTTGTTCTCTCACAGTTCTGGAAGCTAAAAGTTGGAAGTTGATTTTGCTGAGTCAAAATCAAGTTGTCCACGGGGCTGCACTCCCTCTGGAGGCTCCAGGGGAGACTCCGTCCTCACCCCTCCAGCTCCTGGCAGCTGCTGGCTTCCTTGACTTGCTGCCACGTCACACTAATCTCTGTCCCCACGGTCACACTGCCTTCTCCTCTTCCATCTGTGTCAAATATCCCCCAGCCTGCCACTTACAAGGACATTTGTGATTTCATTTAGGGTCTGCCCTGATAATCCAGGATAATCTCTCATTCTAAGATCTTTAATTTAATCACATCTGCAAAGACCCTTTTACCATATGTGGAGCCAGGGATTACGACCCCGAAATTTTGGGGGCCATTCGTCAGCCTGCTACAAGTAGAAACAGCTCTAACATGTGCTGTGGTAATGACTATTTTTCTGCTTTGACCTTGAAACCCTCTATTTGAGAAATTCCTGCCCCTGCCCAGGAACCCTGGCCCCCAGAATGAATCCACTTTGGTAAATGCTGGTCGAGGGCGGGCTGTCTGCACAGGAGAACTGCCCTGGTGGGTTCCCGTCACTTTTTGTCCTCCCCAAAGGGGTTCTGTAAGTTCTCTCCAGCTGACCTCGCTTATGTAACAGCTGTAAGGATAAAGCTGAGAGAACAGGGTCCCCCAGGTGTAGGAAAGCTGCACAAACACGTGCTGAGTGGTCACAGCCCTTCCCAAGCCAGGCTTCTCTTCTCTCCTTTGTCTCTGGCTCCAGGCAGCTTCCAGACCTTTCCCTGTCTTCCCTTAGAAGAGCTGAGACAGGATGGAGGCATTTTCACAAGGAACTTTTTTAAAAATTAAGAGAAAACAAAAGGGACACAGGCAAGGGACATGAAAAAAATCCCGTTCACAAAGTACAGGTTCCTGGTGAATTGACGCCTAAACTCTAGCTTGGCCGGCAGAATTTTTCTTTGCCTCTGGCCTGGGTCTGTTGTCTTGTGCTTTCCAGCAGGTAGCCTGGCACACTTTGAGTGGCCGCTCCTATTCAAGGCCAAACCTCAACTCCATTTTTCCTATTTCAAGTTTCCCATGCCCTCTATCATCCTCCTATGGAGTTCCAGGTTCTGGAAAAAACAGTTTACTGTCCTATGTGTTTTGGTTACCCAGTGAAATGTGACGGGCACTCAGTGTGCACCAGGCACAGAAAACACGTTCCCAGTTTCATACCAGAGCCATGTTCCTGACTCCCAGACCCCTCCGAATGAAAGTAACCCTAAGATAACTCCTTTCTCTGAGTGGGGCCTCAACTAAGGGAACTTATAGAACTCCCAGCCCTTACAAGCTTCCCCTGCAGAGGAAATCCATCCAACTGTGCAAAATGGGAGTGAGATCAGTAGAATTTTTTAAAAAGAATGCTTTGGACATTCCATGCAGAATAGAAAATTTCTCTGGAGTTCATAAAAAAGCAACATTAAGAGAGATGGAAAGTCTCATGCAGGCTGTCATGGGAGCCCTGAGATTTTGGTGAGAACATATGCAAGGCGTGGAGTTCTAGCTTTGTCATAGGGAGGGGGGAGCAACCCTATGACGGGCAGGTTTGAGGGTCGCATGTCACTGAGGCACCGTCAAGCACTAATGCCTGAAGTCTGAATGTCCCAGTAGTATGTCTCAAGAGGACTGTGACCCTTTAAGCAGAGCTGATGTAAAGTTTTCTCCTGGGAGGGGCGGAGGAGAGTGGGGGAGTCCTCCAGGCCTTTGTTCCCTAGGGGCTCCCCCTTATGGGGGTTTGTGATTTATAATATTGACGGGATATTATTATATAATTGATACTACTACACAATAGAAGTTATATATAATTATATAATTAATAGTATGTTGGTTATAAATATCAATATTAATATAAGATTGATAATTGATAATATTGGTAAAGGGGTCCAGGCATTGTCCCAGTTGCCAGGCTACCACAGTGGACACAGCAGAAAGTCTTCGTGGAGCTGACATTGTGATGTTATGTGACAAATAATAAGCATACAAATAAACAAATGAATTGGTACTTTCTCCCTCATCTTTCAAGTCTGGTAAAGTGAATCCTCACCCTGGTGTCAGGAGCACCAGGCAGGTGGTGGCCAGGACTAGTGAGGAGAACAGAAGATGGAGTGAAAACAGGAAAGGAGAATGCGGCCCCGGCAAAGCCGTCTCTTGCGGCATGGTGTTTTACTGGCTGTGAAGTAGGACTTTCACTTGTCCCAGTTCATGGACTCCTCCCAATGTCCTGAGTGAAAACCATCATCCCCACATGTTACCCCCTTTTCGGAGACGAAGGTCTCAAGGCTGAAGCTAACACGCAGCCTGCACTTGAACGTGAATCCTCTCTTCGTGTGGTCTTGTCCCCACTGCACTTGCTCAGAAGGGAAGAGACAGTGAGATGCCAGTGGGGTGATTACTCCCAGCCCCGGGAACCAAACACGTGCATGAAAAGAAAGCTGCTTCTGTACAGAAGTCAATTTCTCAGAGTGCATTTAGTTGGGGAGGGGAGTTGAGAATTCTCATTGTGCAAACCACACTCTCAGCCTGCCTTGTACGCCGGGTAGGAGCCCAGTAACAGGGGAGCCTGGAACATTCCCACCAGGTATGATTCCAACTCTGAAGGAGGCAGGAGAAATCCACAGTCATTCTCGGGCTAACCAATGGGGACTTTCCACCTGTTTCTCCGAGTGCTGTGAGCAGCCACACTGGTGGACAGGGAGCACGCAACCTCTGTTGACACAGCTGTGGATAATTCTCCGTGGAATGGGGACCTGGTCACTATTTAAAGGGCAATGGTCAATGGTGTACTTAAATTTTTTTTTCTGTTAACAAGATATATTGACAGATAAAAACACTTTCTTCCTCTCCCATCAATCAATAACAAAAGAGTCACCAGTAAGAGTCCAGTAAAATTATTCAGGGCACTTTCTCTGCAACGGGGTGATCATTCCTGTTTTACATGCTATCAGATCACTTTGGTGGGTCGATAACACCAGCTCCTTCCCCCTCTATCTATCAGGGAAATTTTGAGGGGGAGTTTGCATAAAGTAAAAGAGGGAAAATGGATTTTTTTTTTTTTTTTTTTTTGGAGGCAGAGTCTCACTCTGTCTCCCTGGGTAGAGTGCAGTGGTGTCGTCACAGCTCACTGAAACCTCAAACACCTTGGCTCAAGCAATCCTCTTGCTTCAGCCTCCTAAGTAGCTGGGACTACAGGTGCAGGCCATGCTGACGGGCTAATTTTTCTATTTTTAGCAGAAAATAGAAAAATTTTCTTGCTCAGGCTGGTCTCAAATTCCTGAGCTCAAGCAATCTTCCCGCCTCTGCCTCCCAGAGTGCTGAGATTATAGGCGTGAGCCACCGCACCCAGCCGGAAAATGGATTTTTTATTTATGAGGCTAGCCAGATGAGTTTTAGGACGTTTAAGCATACACCCATTGGAATTGTATTGTTCCACACATAAGAGACCCCTCATGTTGGAGCTGGTGCCTGGGTTTCCCTAGCCCCTTCCCCAGTCCCCTGGGCAGGTGTCTTAAGGTTGAACAAAGGCCTCAGCCAGGTTCAGAGAAGGTCCAGGTGGCCACTATTCCCAGGAGGCTGGCAGGTGAAGGTGGGCTCTCAGGACTAGGGAGGGCCACTCAAGAAGAGGGTGAAACACTATTACCAGGGGCTGGTTGTACCACTTGCTATGGAATGGTCTGCAATAAAAAGCGATCAGATCATGACTGCTTTTCTAAAAGCAAGAGACACCAACAGAGTTACCCTGATAAATGAAAAAGTGTCTCTCCCCTCTTCCATTTCCTGTACCCTCTCTTTCTTCTCCATTCACTTTCTTTTAAATTAACTTTTTTTTTGTAAAATGATTCCTTCTCACAGTAAAATATTCAAACAATGTAGAAAAGTGTTTGAATTCTAACCACCTGAGAGATATCTACTGCTAACCGTTTTGTGACCATGTGTGTGTGTGAAAAGAGAGACTTTCAAAGCTTTAACAGAGAGTAACACACATGCGGCAAAGAGCACAGGTCACCAGAGCGCAGCTAGGCGGCAAATGGAACATCCCTGCACAACCGGCACCCAGCAGGTGCCTCTTCCACGAAGACACACCCCCAGCTACCAGCACTGGCTTATTTATGATGTTGTTTCAGACTTTTATTAAACACTCATGATCTTAAAAACAAACCTTGTGACAACCATGCCCCCTGAAATTGGAATGGCAAAAACAGCCCACATACCTCAAGTTAATTGACATTCCTGTCTACATGACTCACTCTGCAAAACTCTGCCCAGGCCGGTGTGCTCCTGAGTCCTGGTCCACAGCCGGGCTGCCCATTGGAGCCACCTGGGGAGATTTCAAACCGGGCTCTGCCTGCAGTGAGGCTGATTTAATTGGTCCATATGGGTGGGGCATGGGCGTCAGTATATACGTATCTGTATCTCCCCAGACGATCCTAATCTGCCAATAAGGGGAGGACCTTTGCTGTAGAGTCACTTTTTACTGTACAAATACATTACAAGTAGGACTCTGTGAGACACTACTTGACCCACGGTGACTTTTGTGAAGCCAGGGAGAGACCATCATCCGCTATCACCAATATGAATGCGGAGGCTCAGGGGGGTCGTGGTTCTGTACCTGGGCTGGTCGTACAGAGGGACAGGAAGTGCTCCTCCCAGCTAGAGCCCAGGCCTTCTCAGTCTTGGCCCAGGTCATGGGCACAGGCCAAGTTCTGAGGGAACAGAGGCAGCTCCAACCCCAAGGAAGTGCTCTGCTACCACGGCCGGTTGCCCCTCTGCGCACTTCCCCAAACCATCCGGGGTGAGGCTGAGCTGGCGTGTCCTGTCCAGGGGGCCCAGCTTCTTAGGATGCACAGGTAGGACTCCGAGCAGGTATGGAAATGTGCTTGAACACCCACAGAATAATTCTGGAAGAGCAGACAGGAGCCTTGGAGGGCATCCTGTGTTCCTCTAGAGAGGGGACACAGGTGGAAAGGGTTAGGTGCCTGGATTACCCAGATTTAAAATTTTTATTATTGAAATGTTCAAATATATAGAAATGTAGATAAAATGGACTATAATACCTATTTTTCAAAAATTACTAAGATCTAAGATTGAAGACATTAAAAGAAAAGGAGCAGTGGAAGGGTGTTTCTAAACCATTAGGAGTTGAAATTAAGGATGACGTTTCACAATCATTTCCCTGAATTTTGGTTTTTGCATCTGGAGTTCACTGGGCTCTAAGCTCGGTGAGGGCAGAGATTTTTGTCTCTTTAGCTCACTGCTATTTCTCCAGTGCCCAGAACAGCTCTTGGCATACAGAAGACAGCAAATAAACCTGTTGCTAAATGAGTAAATGTATGAATTGGGCATGCATTGCTCTTGTATTTGAGGGGAATCGTTATAAACGGTTATATAAAAAACAGATGAATCGAGAGCAGCGTTCTCCTTTTGTATAAACCTAGAAAAATCACCAGACATCTCAGCCACTGAACCTGCTAATTTATAAATGACATGTACATGAAAATAATGTGCAGTTTGTTCATGAGGGAAATATACAATCAGGTGCCAAGTGGCAGGGCTTTTGTGTATTCTCCAAACAGGGGAGAGGAGGTACAGGGTCTCCTGAGTGTCCTGGGGCCTCCACTGCACAACCGCTCCTATTTCCTCACCTGCTTGTCACCCAAGGCAATGACAGACGGGGGCCTTGCTGTTCTCTTTGCAGCAAGGCAGACAAAGCCAGCCAGAGGTGAATGAGAGACTTGGAGGATCTCAGGCCCAGGCCCTTGACTTAGACTGTACCTGTCCTGGAGGGTTGAGTTAGCATGGATTGAAGATTAACTCAAGGGCCTATACTTCCAGAAGGAGTAGTTTTTGCAGCCTTGTGAGGCAATGTAAACTTGCTTGACTTTCTTAATTCTATTCCTGTATGCAATCCTGATTTGTAAAATTCATCCTTGAAAAGCTTCTGCTAATATGCAAGAACCTAGGGAGATGTTGTCCTGCACTCTGGTGGTAGAAACACACCCAAGTCACATGTTTCTAGGTGGGTGTCCAGGCAACGGATACAGCTCTCCTTCTCAGATGAGGCAGAGATCTGAACCTGGGCCGAGAGAACATGTCCAAAATCACAGGGGTGGCCCTAATGTTTCACAGCCTGTGGCCTTGGGCTCTTATGCAACCAGATCAGCCAACACCTGGCAACTTCTGAGTGCGTGTGGATCCAGCCACACTCTTAGCAAGTCTTTGCAAATCAAATGATCTTGGGCATCCTCAGGTATCCCATCTTTATTAAGTTTCTGTATTTATAAAGTTCACTGCCAAACCATAGTATGTCTTCTCCCTTCTTCAATAGCCTTGGGTTTATTGAGAATAAGAACAAACAAAACAATAGATAACATTTAGAAAATGTTTACAAATTTCAAGGAGCCTTCAGCTCAAATGTTTCACAATAGTCCTGTGATGAAAGCATTATAATAACAATAATTCTCATCCATTTTCTAGATGAGGAGACAGGCTGAAAATTTACTTGGCTTGCCCAAAGCCACAGAGCGGCTGGGACTCAAACCAAGGTCTCCTCCTACGAGAGCCGATGATCCATATTACTCCATGCAGTTGTAGGACTCCCTTCCTATCCAATGGCTTATCTATTTCCATATATAACTGCATCTCACCAGGAGTGCTGTGCACTCAAGAAATGTGGTTAAATCAGGATCAGTGTTGGAAAGTCCTGTTTTCTCGTCTATAAAATTAAGAGTTTAGGTCAGATGATTTTTGGGTTCCCATAAGTCCTGACACATGTTTATTCTCTGCTCCACCTCAAAGGCCAAGGGTAGATCCCACTGAGGGCAAAGCAAGAAAGAAAGACTTCAGTGGTGACATTTTCCATCTGGAATTCCTATCAGGTACCAAACAGACTGTCAGTTTTTCACTCTGCAAGCATTTACTGGGAAGTTGCCATGTGCCAGTGTAGTTCTAGAAGCTAGAGACGCAAAGATAATGGCTGGGTCATTGTCTGTCCTCTGATGAAGGGAGAGACTACTAATTAGGAACCAGCTTGGCGAGGGCAGGGAGGAGGATGGCTGAGATTCTACAGTGCTAGAGAGAGTTGCTGCCATCTTGGCAGCCTTGGGAGAAGTCGCCAAGTGGGGCTCCAGAGGAGGAGAGGCTTAAAGGGGGCCGTGCAGAGAGGGCTGGGGGTACCTGGTGAGTGGAGAGGCAGACACAACCCAGGAGGACTGAAGAGCAGGCATTTTGTGTGCAATAGGCCCCCCTGTGTTTTCCATCTCCAACCTCCTCATTCAGCTTTCAGTGATGGTGAGAAAATCCACAACTCTGTGAAAAGTTCCAGATAGAATGCAGGGCGATGCAATGATTTCCTCCAGGAATAAATGAGTGAGGAAGAAGAAGGAATCTCTTCCTGAGACTTTTTGTACCCCGGAGGGGGCCCTTTCCTGCCCCTACTAGCTCACCCACCTACTCAACAGCCCAGCCGAGGTGCATATCAGAAACTGCCCGTCTGCCCTGTGGGAGGTGCCCTCGTCAAGGGGCAAAAGGAACAGAAGCTGTTAGTTAACTTTCTTTTCCCCACTGACTCTCGCCCTGCCTGGGATGGTTGGAAGATGGAACTACCGCGACCTGCAGCCTCCAAGCCTCTGTTGCTGGGTTTATGACACATGTCAACTGCCATTTCTGTGTTTCAAATCCTTTGAAACATCCAAACAAATACCCTTTGCAAGTTTCTGTTTCTGTTTTGGACTATGATGAAATATTTCCATAAATTTTCAGTTCGTTGTGACCCAATATAACAACAGCAAGCACATGATGATACTTCAGACTTCAGATACTGCCGTTGGTGGTCCCAGCCCACAGCAGAGCCGACCATCACTGGAGAAGTAAATCAGTCAAACTCAGGTGCTCCTTCTCTAACACAGGTGCTTTCTCATCTACCCCACTAAGCACACGCGCCAAGAAGAGAGTCCCTGGGGCTCAGCATCCTATGTCTCCCTTCCCCTGGTGGCATTTCATCACGTCTGTACTCCACAGGCCCTCCTGGCTCCATCTCCTTCACCTCTTTCCCACAGAGCTCCCACCCAATGCCACTGAAACGGAGGTTTGTTCCTTCCCTAAGTCACTTTCATCTTCCCTCAAGACTCTTCTCCCAGCTTGGTCCTTTTCTTCTCAAGTTCCAGGTTTTATGTGCAGTGATCCCTCTTGCCTGGAAAGACCCCTCGCCTCCCGCACTCCTCCTTCCCCCAGTCCCACATCAAACACGGGCTCCCCCGGAAGCCCACTCACACCAACTGCAAGCCCTGCTCTGTGCTGTTCATGCACCGGCTCATCTCCTTTCTCCTCCCCACGTGGACGGAAGGCACCATGAGGATGGAAGCCATCTTCCTTATCTTCATTCCCTGGGAAGCACTTGCCACATGCCTTTGCATGTCCCAGACCCTCCATGGATGAGCACATATTGAATTGGAATCTCCAGAAAGAGCACAACAATACATGGCCTCTCTAACACCCAGAGAAAATGTTTGAAAATCATTCAATATTCTTTTTATGTATCTAGTGGAAATAGTGTGACCAGCACTACCACCATCCTGTGTGGAAGATGGCACTTGCTTTGTGCATAGACTATTTTAACAAACACTTATGAGTCACCAACTGTATGCAAGGTCCTCGGAGGTGGGGAATAGCATATATAAGCTCCCATTTAAGATATTTAGGTGGTGTTTGAGAAAGTAAAATAATTGCTAGGGTGTGTTTATTTGAACATTTTGGAAAAACACTTAGGTGGCATTTCTAATTCTCAAAAGAATGATTTTTTTTTTTTTAAGTGCTTAGCATTCTTCAGGGAGAAAGACCTTGAAAAGTATATCCTTTGTTGCTCTGCAAAGTAAATGAATTCTGTTATTCTTCTGATGGCATTTCCTAGTACTTATATTGAGAAAAGTGGAAAGTTTAACTCCTAACCATTGTCATTTCTTTCAAATGGTAATGTCAAAACATGTTTTTTGCCATTAGGGGTAGAAATAGTCTAACAGGCGTGGTAAGGTGTGTTGTTAACAAAATGATAAGATGTTTAACACAAAGTTAAAGAAATGTTAACAAGGTGCTACTTTAAATTTTAAATATATTTATTGAGATGTAATTCACATTCCATAAAATTCACCCATTTAAAGTGTTAAATGCAATGGTGTTGGTATATTCATAGACTTATGCAACCAACCACCATGATCTAATGTTAGGATATTTTTACCAGCCCTAAAAGAAACATCTTACCTATTTGCAGACACTCCCCATTCTCTCCACCACCCCTAACCCTATGCAAACACTAATCTACTTTTTCTCTTTCTAGATGTGCCTATTCTAGACATTTTATATTAATGGAATCATATGATATGTGCTATTTTATTCATGGCTTCTTTCACTCAGCATAGTGTTTTTAAGGTTTGTACATATTGTAGCTTATACCAATACTTTATTCTTTTTTATGGCTGAATAGTATTCCATTATACTGATATATCATGTTTTATCTATTCATGAGTTGATAAACATTTGGGTTGTTTCCACTTTTTGACTGTTATAAATTAAGCTGCTATGAACGTTTATGTATAAGCTTTTGTGTGGATGTAGATTTCATTTTTCTTGGGTAGATACCTAGGAGTGGAATTGCTTGGTCATATAATAACCCTGTGCCTAACGTTTTGAGAAACTGACACTGTTTTCCAAAGTGGCATTATTCAGGAAGAAAGACTTTGAAAAGTGTGTCCTTTGTTGCTCTCCGAAGTAAATAAATTACCTTCTTTGTACGGTGGTGTTGCCTAGTGCTTACACTGAGATATAATGTGCCATGTTATAGGCCCACCACTCATGTATGAGGGTTCCAATTTCTCCACATCCTCACTACTACTGCTTTTTTCTGTTGCTTTTATTGTTGCCATCTTAGAGGATGTGAAATGGTATCTTGTGGTTTTGATTTGTATTACCCTGATGGCTAACGATGTAGAGCATTTTTTCAAGTACGTTTTGGTCATCGTATATCTTCTTTGGAGAAATATCTATTCAAATCCCTTGCCCATTTTTAAAATTGGGTTATTTGTCTTTTTGTTATTGAGTTATAAGAATTCTTTATGTACTCTGGATGCCAGTCCCTTACCAAACGTAGGATCTGTAAATATTGTTTTCCCGTTTTGTTAGTGGTCTCTTCACTTTACCAACAATAAGGTAATTTTAAAGGAAAAAGTGAGACTGAAAAAAATCCAAATTATCTAGACCTTTCTGTAATTCCTGAATGGCTCACTTGCTATTTTAGAATGATTTGTGTCTGTTGGCTTTCAGTGTTCTAATATGAAAAGTTATGAAGGTACGAGTTTTTGTAAGGAAACAAACCTGTGTGTGAGAAGACTAATTTGTATGCTCTCCCTGAGTGTTTGTTGAGGTTTTCCTTGGCCACTTTGATATTTCCCATTTTTAAAACGTGGCCAAGTTCCTGTTAATGATTGTTTGCAAGGAAATATTTTTGTAGTTTGAAAAGAAATTAAATAATACATTATATGTTTACTATGGACACAGTGTGGCAGCTTCAGAGTCCTAGGATTTCAGGCTGTCAGTGTAAATCAGGAAAGGGCTTCCATGGAGGAAAAGTGAGAGTAAAAATGACCAACAGAAAGCAGGCCAGAGGCCAGGAGAGAGGGCTGGAGGCCTCCTAGCAGGGGAACACAAAAGAGCAGATTCTTTGGGGAGTGACCACCCCCGGGAGCCAGCAGCCTTGAAGATGGAATCCTTGACAGTGCAGTGTGTGTGTGTGTGTGTGTGTGTGTACATATGTGCATGAGCAGAGAGAGGAGGGGGGTCGAGGCAGAGATATCATTTCCCACTGAGACTTTTTTCAGTCTTTTAAAACCTCTTCAGTGAGCCCAGTCTTTGTAAACATACCTGTATGCCCAATTCTCCCCAGCTCAGGGAATATAGGGGCCTGCTTGTTCTTGGAATTGTATTTACCATTTTTTTAAAAGGAGGCCCCAGCTCTGCTCTCATGCTTAAGGCCCTCCCCTGCACATGTGCATGCATTATAAGCACCATAGGTAGTCGGTTACTCCAGAAAGGTCCTGATCCCTCTGGAAATTAAATTCCATTCCAGTTTTTTGAAGTTCACATATTTAGTTCATGACATAGGGGCCCTCGAAATGTTAAATCTAAAACTTGGTGTGGATTGTTGTTAAAAACTTAGGACTTGGTCTGAAACCCCCATTCATCCTAAGCAGCAAGAGAAACATGAGGTGGGGAAGGCCGAGGGCTGTCTATTCTCAGCTTATAAATAAACAGGAACGGGTTGTTTTGCAGCTCTCCAGGTTTTAGGCACAAAATATTTGCCAGCATGTGTGCTATCACATTCCTGCTATCTGCAATTATGCAGATCATGGAGCCCACACACTTGTGTTTATTTCCTGTTGTAACTGCAACTGTTTCTTGCTAAATATCTTTTATCTCAATGACGTGGCCTCCTCCTCCAATGTATAAAGAAAGGAAACGGACCTGGGGAATGTGCTAGGAGCCACATGCTTTGCTCAGGGCTGTCTTCACTATAACAATGATGTAACATGTGCTTAGGGATCATGAGTTGTGTGCCTACCACACTCCAGAGAGTTTCCTCACATCCTCTCTGGGAAACAAGTGTTTCTTCAGCCTTCAAAAAAGTTAAGTAATTTGCTCAAAGTCACATTTCTGAGATCAGATTTGAGTCCAGTAGGTCTTGATTTGGAAGTTTGATAGCTTTGGGTTTTAAATTAAAAACATATGATTTTGGGGAAGCAGATGGCTTGGTTTTATCACCCAAAGGCAAAGTATTCTTCCCCAGGAATGGGTTTGCAGAACTGCTCCTATAGTGATTCAGGGTGTGAAGCCAGACGGCCTAGGCTCAAATCTTGGCTCTGTGTCCTGCTGGCTCTGTGACCTTGAGCAACAATTTAACCTCACTGTCCTCATCTGTAAAATGGGCATGGTGGTGATGGTAATTCTGTCTGCCTAAAAGGTATTGTCAGGATCCAGTAGGATAACCTACAAAGCATGAGAGGCCATCAATATTAGCCACCACGACTAAGATTTGCATACACAATCAGAGCTGGAACATCAAGCTAAAAGATTGCTTTGCTAGGGGTAGAATTAAATAAATTCATTTGAAAGTAATAAGCTTCTTTCCTCCTGTTTTCTTTTTTCTTTTCTTTTCTTCTTTTTTTAATGAATTAGTGAGCTTTCCTAATAGTCAGGTATAAATTAGCTCATTCAGCAAATGCACATAGAACCCCACTGTGGTGCTACGTGCTGTGCTGGGTGCTAGTTAGGGATATAGCAGTGGATAAAACAGACCCGTACCCTCATTCCCTGATCGTGGAGCTCACAGTCTGGTGGGAAAGGCACCAATTATACAATCAGACCTAACAGAGGTGAATGCTTTCTTATAAAGCCAACTCTCATCTAAAGTTTCTTTAAAAAAATCTTCTAAAATTTGTCCTGAAAGGTGTTTTCTCTTTTGTCTGAGAAATTGTTGCTTTATGGAATTACCTGTTGCACATTTTAATAAATATCTTTGTCTAACACATGCTGTATATGTATACTAAAAGTCTGTGTATTTATATACATTTCTACACAAACCTTGATGACAGACTCTGCTTAATGTTAGCTCCAATTACAAATGGCAAATTTAATTCAATGCTTTTCACACATTAGATACTTAAGCAGTTTTTAGAAAGAAATATCTTAAAATGCCAACTGGAATCTCTTCTGGAGCAAAGTGTCCTCTTAAGGAGAATTTAGGCTGTAGCAGTGGATGGAAGATGCTCTGGTTTGTTAAAATATATGTTTGGTGTTTGTGGGGCTATCAGAGAGTCCCTGAGTGCCCTCGATTTCCTCTGGGATGCCATCAGAGTCCCAGAGGGTACCCTGGGACGTTTCTGTGTTCCTGATGCTCTGCTGTTAGAGGACTCCGAGCCGTGAGCTCCTGGTCCATGTAAGACTAGTCATAGATTCTGCTCCAGGACACTCTTCGGGAGTAAGTGAGTGCCATGAAAGTGAAACTGATCAAACTGGGAGTGCACGAGGGGCCCTTCCACAAAGCAAGGGGGCTGTGGACAAGGGCTGATGCTTCCTGAAAGGAAGGCTTCTATGTGCGGAGGATGGGTGGTGGTTTGGTGATGTTACAGATGTGGGACAGAACAGCTGGGTGTCAGCAATGACAGAGGCACCAAACTGCATGTTCCCCTCCCATGTCTTGCCAGCAACTAGGGCCCAGGAGCCTTCCAACTAACACAAAACAAAATAGCAAAAGCAAAGAAGCAGACCCAAGCAACCATTAACAGGTTAGCATCCGGAAACAGAAGACTCCTTCTCATGCAGGTCTGGATGTTGTAACACCCTGGAGAAATTTTGAGAGTGGGAGTAGCAGGCAGCGTCATTCTTTCCTGGGGTCCCTATATGACATATTCTCAGGGGTCTTCAGTGTTTGCTCTTGGTAAGTGCAAAAGCCCAAGCATCATGGTAAAGATGCTGAAACTAGGATGGAATGCAACATAATAAAAAGAAATAGTATATCACCCTTATTACCTTTAAACAGCTCCCTTTTATACACACACACATCTCTGCAAGTGGCAGAAGCCAAATGCGTTGGGTTTCCTTGCATTTTAGCCTTGTCTCACCAGCTCTCAAATGTACACTGCTCTTCACGTCCACCTTGAAGTTAAACAGCACAGCTCTTTACACAGATATTGTCATGACAATAAACATCTTGCTGTCCTTGTGACTCCTTGTCCACCCCAGCCTCATGTGAGTCTCTGGCACACAGGCTTTCTCTGTGTATCTGTTTGGTGCCTGTTTGTGTCATTTAGATTTCAGGTCCATCTGGTAACGACTGTATCTTCTGTACACAATGTATTCAGTTACCGCTAAACAATAATCGTCAGTTACTAATAGCAATGTGTGTGCCTCAGAGACAGCACTGACTGGAGGACAGCGGGGATAGAAGTAGGAGGGCGCGCACATTTCTCCAAGGGCTTTTGGTGTCTTCCAGGCACCAGTTTGGAGCACATCTACTCCCTCCCCAGTGGCATGGATCCTGGCACTCCAGAAGAAACCAAAATGACCTCAGGGTCCCTTTGCAAAGTAGAGATTTGTCCTGGAAGTGGGAGAACAGATGGAGTTTCCTCAGTTCGGGACACTGGTAGGCAGCTTCTCAGGCTGATGGTAATAACCGTGGCAGCATGGGGACGGGACAGGCAGGTGTCTCGAGGCGACTTTCCTTTCCATTCCTACCTATATCAAGTTGGCATTTGTGTGGTTCCAGACTATGAAAGATTAACTTTTCCTTTATTCTCCCTCCCTATGAAGAAGGGAGGCTGCCTGCTTGTGGAAAATTGGCTGAGAGTGAGTTTTCAAGGACCCCTTACAGTGATGCCACCAAGGGTGGCTCGTGGATGAGGCACGGGGTTACCCCTATCAGAACATTTTTCAGCCCTTCAAAACCACCCCCAAAGAGAGAGACTTTCTCAGTTGCTCCTCAAACCATGGTCCATGGATGAGCAGCATGAGCATCTCCTGGGAGTTTATTAGAACTACAGAATCACAGAATTTGCGGCTCCTCTAGACCAGAGTCAACATTTTAACAAGGTTCCCAGGAATTCACATGCCCAGTAGAATCAGAGACGTGCTGCTCTAAGGCAGTGATCTCCTCCCTGGCTGCACAGCAGTAGATCCAGAAATCTTGCAAAAGGACCTAGGCCCCTGGTCCCTCGCTGGTGGCTCCACGTAGTTTAAGAACCATTGAGCTATATGAGCCTGGACTCTGGAGCCAGACTGCCTGGGATGTATGAATTTGAGACAGCTCTGTGCTTGCTTCTTGGTCTATAAAACTGGGGTAATAATATTAATAGTATTAATAGTTATCTACTATTACTGTGAAGATTAAAAGAGATAGTATATGTAAACTGTGAAGCACAGTCAGCCCTCAATAAACAATACCTATTGTTGTCCAAAGAGGATTTGGGACAAATGCCCTGTAGCCCTCTTCTTACTAGACTGCTGCCCCGTGGAGCAAGTTTTAGGTGATCCATTGAACTTGGAAATTTCCTTGAGGGTATTGGCCACTATTTGTAAATTGGCACACTCTCTTGGTCTTCTTTGGTAAGTTTAGCAGGTTCTCATTGCCTGATGATTGATGCTGAGGGAACCATTTCTTTTCTAAAAAAGCAGCTTAGTCTGGGCAGGGTGGCTCACTCCTACAATCCCAGCAGTTTGGGATGCAGAGGCAGGAGGATCACTTGACTCCATCTCTATAAAAAATAAGAAATAAGCTGGGTGTGGTGGTGTGCACCTGTAGTCCCAGCTTACTTGGGAGGCTGAGGCAGGAGGATCACTTGAGCCTAGGAGTTCAAGGCTGCAATGAGCTATGATCACGCCACTGCACTCCAGCCTAGGTGACAGAGCAAGGCACTGTCTCTAAAAAACCCCAAAACAAACAAACAAAAACCTAGGAAGAACCCCAAAACCCACTTAAAGCAGAAACCAAACTTTACAACAAATAATGGGGAAAACAAGTTTTATTGGAACTTAATACCAAAGGCTAAGCTAAAATTTAACCAAAATTAACTATCTACTAGGCAATAATGACAATCATGTGCTGATTTTAAGAACAAAGGGCCAAAACAGTTCCAGAATGATAGGAAAATATGATTTTTTTTTTCATCAGGGGCTGACCTTTTTTCCTTTCTTTTCTTTTCTTTTACAATTCATACTTTGATTTTGTGGCCAATTTGGTTTTTGTTTGCCTTGCATTGTTAGATATTCACAGCATCTTCACCATCAGGAAGAGATTGACCCCAGACAATACTGATGCAATAGGTGTGGGCAGGTGTTACTGTTGTACCTGGAAGGATGTTCTGTTGAGGATAAAAATTACAAGTGATCAGTCCACTAGTCAGCCTTCCATGTTGTGATGACCTTCACCTCTCTATGGAACCTTGTCGCTGTCAGTCCTTGGATGTAAAGATTCAGACAGAAGGACCCGTAGGCATCTAAATCTAATTTGAGCTTTTTAAAAATATACAAATTCACTAATTCTTTTAAGATGGCATTGTATTTCTCAGGAACTTCCTTCTTCAAAAGAATTCATCTATATATTTCCTAGAACCACAGGATGTTAGCTTTGAAAGTGACTCAAAAACCATGTGTTTCAATTTCCTTGTTTCCCAAAAGGAGAAACTGAGATCTGGAAAAGCAGTGACTTTTTTTGTGGGTGCTGGGTTGACATGACTAGAAGCCTATGTTTTGTTCCACATGGATCGTTTTAATTAGGTCCCCAAAGCCCCAGATGACCAATGTTTGTGTCTCTCACATCACAAAATACACAAAATCTTGCAGGAATTAACTTCCTTTTGTTGTTATTGTTGTTATTCTCTTTTACAATGCTGTGAGTATAAGGGCTGAAAACAGAGCTGGGAAATAAAATATAACCTTCAATTGTCAGGGAGCGTGGAGTTGGGGGAATGGGGTCACCATGGCAGAGAGCCTTTAAGGAGGAGCAGCCCCCCAGGGGGGATGGAGGAAACCTGAGGTCGGGGGGAGGCAGAGGTCGGTCAAGTGCCCGGGGACTGGCCTTCCAGCCTAGAGCCCATGCGGCATTGGAACATTGGTGCTGGTTCCAGTTGGCTCTCACCAGAGTCTCTCTACACCTACCACGCCTGTCCACAACAAGGTGGGCCACAGGTCGGGGTGGGGAGACACGGTAGGGAAAGGACACATGGTAGGGAAGGGGGAAACAGTGGCCTATCCTGTCCCCCAGTAAGATGTCCCTATCACCTGCTGGGTGCCTCATGTTGACTGCCAAATTTCTGATGGAGCCATGGGACCCACGAACATGCAGTGCAATGGCAGAGCCTAGAGAGCAGCTGGCATCTTCACACCTCACCTCCAGGCAGGGCTGGGTCTGAATCACCCATAGAATGGAACAGGAACCTCTCCCACCTCATTTTAAATACCATCAAAAAGGTTCCTTATTTACTTAATTTTTTTTAACATTTCAAAACCAACATGTCAGGCAAACCAAAGAAGGGAATGTTTCAAAACCATTTTATGATTGCTTGAAGATCCTAATTCACCCTGGCATTACTGGGAGACTATCTGTTAAGTATCCCTATCAAGGAGTACACAGTGCTGTCTCCAAACAAGTAAGAGTGTTAAATATTTCATGTGTCAACCTGTCCACAAAAATCTTGGTGACGTCAGTAGCTCATCACCTACAACAATGAAAGGCCATCGTGTTTCCTATGGCTTCATCTATGACAAAGCAGAGAAGGTGGCAGCCTCCCTGGAGAGGCCTGTCGAGTTTGTAGCTCTGGAGATGTGTGGGCTAAACAGATCTGAGAGGGAGAAGATACAGGGAAGCAGGCACTGCTCCTGTGAGATAAAAACAGGACAGCGTAAGAAAAAACAGGAACAAAGGACAAGGAAAACCAAACCAGGGCCAAGAGTTGGACAGGTTCTGGCATAGAAAGAGATGAATTAGGAGAACTATTCGGTGTGTTAATGGCCAAAGTATTTCACTTTAGAAACAGTAAGAGTTATTTCATACTAGAGTAGTTGTTAACAGCTTCCCCTGGAAGACCAGCTGGTTTGGAGAATCAAAATCTACATAGTTGTAAAGTTTAGCAAGGAGGATCTGAGGGCTCCACAGCAGGAAGCAGCTCAGAGCTCTTCCGAACGATTGTTTCTCTGGACCTATTCCATGGCTTGGAAGAAAAGGAAGAAGCAAGAACCATGCAAAGTGGTGTGGAGGTGCACAGCCTCCTGTGGACCACGACAGATAAGGACGTGAAGCTAGAAGATAAGCGTCCTACACATGGAAAACACCAAGAATGGGGAATACCTGCTTGGAAGGGGAAACTTCCTTCCGGTTCCTTCTACACATAGTATCTATCAGCTGAAGAAAGAAGAAAGTCCACACAGAAGGAGAAAAATGTTTTACACAACGCGTGCTTTTTGAAGCTTGATATGTTTATATGTGGTAACAAGAAGATTAGAACTTTGTTCTAGATAATCTGAAAGGGTTTATCTGAACATCTTCTGGGACCAGGAGAAGTAGGGCATAACCTGGAGCTTCCGAGTGTTTGGAAGCTTTTCAGAGTTTGGGTTTGTCAGACTTGTTTTGTTCCAAAAGTAAAAGGCATCAGTTCCATCCAAGGTGTCATTAGAAACGTGAAGATGCAGTACAGGTGAGTACGGTACATGTTTTTCCAGCACATGCGTCTTATTCCTATTCTTATGCTGAGAGGCAACACATTGTTTTAATTCAGGTTAAGAGGCATAATCTTAAAACAATGCAACTTTTTTAAAATTAAACTTTTTATGTTGAAATAATTATAGAGTCATATACAGTTGTAAGAAATAATACAGAAAAACTTCATGTACCCTTTACTCATTTTGTCCAATGGTGACAACTTGCAAAATTATAATACAATATCACAGCCAAGTTATTAATATCAATATAATCTAAGATCTTGTTCAGATTTCCTCAGTTTACTTATACTCATTTGTACATGTGTGTACTTATCAATAGTTCTATACAATTTGACCACATGTGTAGGGTCAAGTATCATCGTATCAGTCTGGGTACAAAACAGTTCCATCATCCGTCACTGCCCTTTTGTGGCCACTCCCACTCGCCCCTCAACCTTCCCTTCCTCTGTAACCTCTGGCAACCACCAATCTGTTTTCCATTTCTGAAATTTTGTCATTCCAAGAATTTTATAGAAATAGATTCATACAGAATATAACCTTTTGGGATTGGCTTTTCCACTCAGCATAATTCCCCTGAGATGCATCTAATCATTGCATGTATTAATACTTCCTTCTTTTTTATTGCCAAGTAGGATTCCAAGGCATGGAAATACCACAGTTTCCTTAACCATTCACCCTAAGATGATACAGTTTTTAAGAGTGAAATATGCTGAATTTAAGACATCAAATGTATTTTTGAAATACAAAATTTTTGTATTTCCTCATACAAAAATTTAGAAGTTGAATGTATAAGAAAACTTTACTTTTAAGGTATATGTGTGTATGCCTGTGTGTACGTGTGTGCACTCTCAGATTTTATGGTTTGGAGGAAATTTCTCTAAATTGTGGCAGGATGATCCTGTTACTGATCACCACCTAAAACTAACATAGAACATCATAGGCTGGGCACTGTGGCTCATTCCTGTGATTCTAGCACTTTGGGAGGCTGAGCCAGGAGGATTACTTGAGCCCAGGAGTTTGAGACCAGTCTGGGCCATAGCTAGAGCCTGTCTTTACAAAAAATAACAAAATTATCTGGGTGTAGTGGTGCGCACCTGTAGTCCCAGCTACTTGGGAGGCTGAGGCAGGAGAATTGCTTGAGCCCAGGAGTTTGAGGCTGCAGTGAGGTATGATCACGCCACTGTACTCTAGCCTGGGCAACAAGAGTGAAAACCTGTCACAAAAAAAAAAAAAAAGAAAAGAAAGAAAAAAAAAAGAATAAGAAGACCATCACAAAGATATTGTCTTTGTGTCAGATGACAACACTATACAATTCTCATCTGACACATGACTACTGCAAATGAACGATTTTTGCTTTTTCTTTTATTATATAAATATTCTTGATTTTGACTGTTTATTTCCTGTCAGTAAATGGGAGATCCTAACCCTATTCTTTTTTTTTTATTCAGGATATTATAGGGGTACACATCTTTTGATTACATGTAATGTGTTTGCCCCACCCAAGCCAGAGCTACAAGCATGTCCCTCCCCCACACATTGTGTTCTGTTTCCGTTAGTTGCAGGTTTACCCCTCAATTCTCCCGACCGCCACCCCCTGAGTATTACTACCACGTGAATACCTTAGTGTTGGTCAGTTAGTACCAATTTGATCTAACCCTATTCTTCAGTTATCCTCTGCAAAATGTCCAACCAACCTTCCAACAGAATTTTAAATTATTATATTTAATAACCATCTTGAAAGAATGTAGCCTTTTAAATAAATGAAACACCTGTTTTGTAAGTAATGTAGCATTTTCAGCTTGCTTGCAGGTGGAATAAATGAACTATTAAATGTAATTTCTTATTTTAACAGGGATAACACCTTGTCTTTTCATTAAAAATGATTTTAAAACATCAATAGTCATTTAAGTAACATAACTCCATCTCAAGTTTTTCTACTTTCATTAATTTGTAATGATCCGGTTATCCATTTCTGGCAAATTGCAAACATACTCTTTGCCAGTAAGTACTAGATCTAAAAGGCGGCCATGGAAATAACAAATAATTTTGATTTAAAATTCTCTTTAATAATTCCAAAAAGATTTTTTTTCAAAAAAATCAGGTCGTTTTATATGCTGATGTTTATGTAAACCTTTGGTTGCTTTCTTTACTGTGCTTATGACATTAATTTTTAATTTTTTTCATTAAGCTTTCAAACTTGACTCCAATTTTCATAACATAAAGCATGATATGCATTCCAGCTTCTTTATATCTTCTACGACAACTAAAATCACTAAGAATTTTACCACTTCTTTGCTATTAAAAAGGAGCTGAAATCGCTCTTCTTTATAAGTATAAAGTTCTGGAGTTCAGTCCTTAGAGGCTGTGTCCACCCTTTTCCAGGTGTCCCCTAGAGCTTCCTGTTCAGAAAAGAGGGTGAATAGTAAAACTCACCCAGAGAAGCCTTTGGAAAGCACTGCTTTTTGCACACATCTGAACTATCAGGACAGAAGCTCCATTCCCACCAAAGGAAAAAACAAAACACACACACAACAGTCAAACCCAGAAACAATTGAGGGCTTCCCATTGTGTTTCTGTAAGGTTTTCATCGAATTTGCAAAGCTAAGCGGCTCAGATTCCTCAGAGAAGAGTTTGATTAAATATTTGGACTTATGAGTAATTTCCTAATCTATATGTAAAACAGTTCATCTGCCACACGGAACATAATTCTTTTATTTTTAGAAAACGTAGCTGAACCCTAGGACGCCTCACCTGTGTGGAGCTGTCAGCAATCACACAAGCACACATGTTCTATGTTTTCAAAAGTGCTTAACCTTTAAAAACAAAAGTTGAAATTTTCAAGACTGTATTAAACTCAGTAATAAAAACAAATATTTCCATGTGTCTTCCTTTTTTAGGAAAAAATAAGTTTGTCTATTCATAGATATGAAAAGACACAGTGTGAACTCGGTTACTTCTGGGAACTGGATTGGGTAGAAGGATACTTAAATTTTCTCATTTTCTACTTGTTTAGGTTGTTTACATCTTTAAGAAAATCACTATGTTCTGTTTGTATAATAAAATCCTTTTCTTCATTTGTTTATTTTTAATGTCTATATTGATCTACTTCTGAGAGAACTTCAAGACAAAACAACGAAGCATTAAAATTTTTAATCCTAGAACTAAAAACTAGTAAAAACTAGTAACAACTTTTTCCTAGAACTAAACTCAACCTGGAATTTATTACATAGGTCCTTGTTAAAAAGGCAAGTGTGTGAACCAAAGAACACCATTTTGAAGTATGGTTTTACAAGAGAGAAAAATTCTGTTCAAATAGATCATATTAGGACTCACCCTCTACAGAAGTCCTTAAATGGTAATTGAGTAAAGGCATTTCTGAGATTCTCCAGTCCTGATGGTAAAAACATGTACAAAAAGATATCATTCCACATAAACCATCTCCAGTTCCTATTGTTTTATAGGGCGGCATTTATACACTCTTAAACCTAGAGGGAGACACTGGTCTGCTTTCCATCAGGATTCTGGTGTAGGGGACCCACGCTAGGCTTCCCAGGTATGGATGGTCCATGGCTACATTTTTTCCATTAAAGCAATGAGGAAAGAAAGGGATGGAAATAATAAAAGTAAAAGAGAAAAAAATTCCAACAATTACTATTTGGGAAAAGAAAGAAGGTAATAAGAACAAAGTCCCCACAATCACTGTTATCCAGATGTCTTTTTTCCCCATGATTTTCCCATATTTATTTTTAAGTCGTTATAATCATAGAGTACACGTGATTTTGTATTCTTTCTTCCAGGGAGCATTTTATCAGGAGTACTTTTTCACCTTGTTCCATAGTTCTTTTACATATCACAAATGTCTTTTTATATTTTTCCATATATATTATTGTTGCCTTAAAACGATAAAATTACTAGATATTTTGACAGCTGTTAATACATATAGATCAATATTGACAGATTGATTTTCAAAAAGAACAACTTCAAGATTAAGTATATGTATTGATTTCACATTTCTAAATGCTTATTTTAGAACATTTCTCACCCCAGTTTGGTTTAAGTTGAATTTCTTTGGTTATTAGAGGGTTGAGCAAAAATGAAACATTTAAGCAAACATTTCTATATTGCAACTAGAAATATTTCTTTTCCTAGTCACAGAAACTATTAGAAGTAGAAAGTATTGCTTATTTTATCTGTTGTGTTTTCATGTTGCTATTACCAATTTGCCGATGCCGAAGCTCATTATATAATAAAGATATTAACTCTTGCTACACACGCTACACATGCTTGGTCACGTGCTACCAATGTTTTTCCCTGTTTGTTTGTTTTTAAACATGGCCAAGTTTGAATCTCAAGGCAGCTTCCCCCCATCATAAAACACTTTCCACTTCCCAGCTGGCAAATGCTCAGAGAATGCAAGCCGATTTTTATGTTCGCCTAAGCAAAACATAATTAGGAAGATGAATTTGCTGCCACCTCTCTCTCTCTCCCACACACACACACACACACACACACAAACACACACATACACACAAATCTCATGCCATTTATAAATCAATGTCAACTCTAAATGGTTTTTGGATTTCCTGGAGAGACACAGTATAAAAAGTGGTTTTGGAGATCTCGATATGGGCTGATTTAGTCTTCTTTTCTGTAAAATGGGTAAAGTTATACTCTCAGGAGAAAATAACTAACGTGAAAAAAATTGAAAACGTTTTAAAATGTCACATGTAATGCAATGATAATATTAATAATACCAAAATAATAAATATAACAATTAAGGTAATAAATAGGATGACTTTATTTCTGCTATTTCTTCCCAACTGGCACTGGAAATTGTGAAAATTGAACTTACGGGTTCTAAAAGCTGAAGCGGTCACAGAATCCATCTGACCCAACCCCACTATTTTGATTTAATTCTTAATTATAGCTAGGGCAACTGATACACATGAAGGTGAATTTGATTTCCCCTTCAGAATATTCTTTTTCAGATAAAAATATTAGTTGTATAAATGGGGTAAAATGTAAAATAGGAAAATAAAAATTATTCATAGTACTTTCACCCAGAAATAACAATTTTATACTTCAAGTAACAATTAATTTTATTGTTTTTCCTTCCTTCTTTAGAAGTATATATTAGAATTTATGTTCTAGACGCATGACGTGCTAACTACAAAATCAGATCTTGCAATGAGGAAAATGGCAAAGCCATGGATCTTAAAGTATTTGGTGAAGGATTTTTTGCACTTGTGATAATTTTTTATGGGTGTATAACTTTAAAAGACATGACTTTCTTGTACAATATTATCAAAAAGTTGGATGTTCTTTGGTGGCATTTTAGGTCCCCTTAAGGACAAAACAAAATGAAATAAATCAAACAAAATCCCAGAGAGTAAAGCAAAAAGGAATCCTTAAAGAAGTTAGCACACCCCAAAGTAAGTTTTCTGTCTGCAAAATCATAGAGTTCTCACTTTTGCCTGCAGGCAGCTGACAAGAGAAAGATCACGTCTGCAGCCACCCTCAAGGATCAGCTCTTGGGGAATCCTCAAGGAGACAGGACCTCCTGTCCTGGGCACGCTACACACTTCAGTCCTACAAATACATTCACTTCCGGTTTGAGGGGGCGAGTCCTAGTCTCTCAAATTCTTTCTTGAGTTTCTCCCACGGAGGTTTATTGTCAGCCATCAGGTTTTTGGGATAGACTGGGGACACCAAGGTGGCATAGAAGCATCAGATTTGTCTCCCCTTCCACAAAGTTCCACTTGTTCCGGGGCTCCAGGCGGCAAAACCGGTGGCCCCCAGTGGAGTGAGCGCCCGCACGTGGTGACACCCTCTCCCTTCTCTTTCTGATCAAGCCCAGAGCTGTTCACTCTTTGACGGTTACCTTTTAATAAAGTGCATCTGAGAAAAATGTCATGAAAATTATAAGAAAAAAAATTAATAGCATTAGAGGCATCACTGTACAATACATTTTACTTCGATTTTTGTATTAGTTTTTTCCTACATCCTAGAAGATGTTTAAGGATCTCATTGTTTTACTTTCTTATCAAAGTTGAATATATAATTCAATTTTTGACTTGAAAACAGCAACTCACTTTACCTGTACTATCTTGATTATTTTATCTTAAAATGTCATAATCTAATATTAATTTTTTTCTAAATAACACCTATAAACCCATAAAGAGTTAAATAAGACTGTCTTTTGGTGCTGGAAGTTCACACAGTCTAGGTAGCTAAGCTCACATTTAAACCCTGTTTCTACAGTGGAGACTCAGAAGACATCTTTACAGAAGAAAAAAAGAGACATTTTTTTATTTCATCAAAGCCAAATGAAAGAGAAAAATACCAAACGAGAGAAGTCTTGTTTTGTCATGTGGGAAACTGCAGTATTTTTTTCACACAATTATTTTGGACTTGGAGATTTCTCTTAATGGCACAATAATTACATCTCTGTGAACACAAATCATTCTCTCCTTTTTGGGCAATGCTACTTATTTGTCATTTCAGTAGCATTGACTTGAAGTCAGGAGGGTAAGTTTACTATGTCAGAAAATAATCATGGTTTGCTCTGCTAGTCTGTAGTTCTTAATGACACACTGGATATTATGCTATAATAAATGCTTTCTTAAAAAAATGGAGAAAAGAATATGGAAACTAGCTATTAATTTGATATGGCATGGTTTAGCTAATGTAACTTGTTATTCCATTAATGTTGTGCCATTAGCTGCAAGGGAGAGTACAGGGGTTATAGGCTGCTTTGTAAATTACTTTTGAAGAAGAGATTGAAAGAGTAAGAGAGACAGAGACAGAAGTTGAGGGAGAGAGAACTCTCTAATCTACTGTTTATGAAAGGTATTAAGAATATATATATGAATTAGGAATATATATATGACAAAAAAGGAAGTTGGCTTTTATAATTTGAAAAGAGTGGGAAACTATAACAATAAGCAATTCAGATTTGAAAAAATTGCTAAAATCTGTTTTCCAATGAAGATTCAGGATTTTTTTCTTAATGCGCCTCCCCATGACTATAGACTATTTTAACTCTTTTCAAACACCTAAATTTAGAAAAATTCCATATAGGCTTGATTTGTCTCTGTTACACAGACTTCGTTGCTATGACAGCAACATGATACAATTATTTATTGCCATGACAATCTGCTGTAGGTTTTAAAAATACGTTCTCTATTTTTATTAGTGTTGTCAATTGTGCCGGGAAGGGATACCACCACTTTGTCTAAGCCGCGGAGCCCGTCATGCAGAGAACAAGTGGAACTCATTTTGCTGGAGAGGCAGAGCCCAGAAGAAGCCAAATTCCTTGGAATCCTCAGTGACACGCACATCCTCCACTGACAACAGCGTCCTGGCCAGCTGTCTGGCTGCAGCGAGCATTTTGGCGGGGGATGTGGGCTCCATTTATGTTTTCCATGTGGCTTCCGCTCTGCCACGTTGGGTAAGAGTTAACATCGGGTAGGACTGGGAGCTCAGAGAAAGCCTTGCACACACGAGGAAGCTGCACCTTTTGTAGATTTGGGGGAGGAGAGAGCAGAGCACGTGCTTGGTGACCAGGCTTACAGGGATTGTCCTGTTCCCAGGAGGTGGCAGGGGGTGGTTTGTGGGTGGATGGGGTGTTACCAACACGTACTGTGCCAAAATGGTGCTCAGTGGTGCCCAGCTTTTAGCCCACTTTCCTCCTTCCTCTCCTCTCTCTTGTTCTCCCCTCCCCCTCCCCACTGGCGGATGCCAGTCTTGTAGAAAAATAATAGAAATAATAACGCCTCTGGTGCTCCGTGAGTGTTTATCCAAGAAAGGAGTACGATATTATTTGCATTTGAATCCACAATTGAATCATCCGAAACCACTCAGCCAGTTAAGTCATCTTGGAAAGTTAGTTTTCTTTGCTGTTTCTAAAATACAAGGTTTTACTTACAAATTGATAAGAAAACATCAACCGTCTCCCTGTAGTTGGAATGTTGACTAAACGTTTAATATGTGTTATATACTACGGCAAAGTGCTTTAGCCTCTTAGCTCATTTGTTATTAATACAACGATCTGATGAGTGAGGAGGTAGGACGATCATTCCCGTGTCACAAATGACGGTACTGAGGCTGCCCTGAGAGGAGGCTCGTCTAGCGTTATCCAGCTGGTATACGGTGGGGTCCACCGACATCGTGTGCTCTATGGCAACTTATGCAGGAAAGGATAATCCCACCCTCCCTGAGACCTGGTCACGGAGAAACTCCTGTTCCTGACAGAAATATGGTAATGTGCTAGAGCTGCACCCTCGGGAGGTGCTGTGGGTGCTCAGAAGGGGTCTGTCCAGGAGAAGGCGAGAGCTGGACCCCACTTCTTGGACTCCTGCTTTGGAATGCCAGAGGTGAGTTTAGAACGGCTGGTCAGTTTAGCTGCAGATTGCCATTGTAAAACGTTTCCTGGTGCCCAGTGAGTATTTTATCCACAAGAGGAGCACGGTATTTGTGCAGTAGTAACATAATCCGACTATCACCGACTACCTTATTCAATTGCCTGGAAGTCTGTTATTTGTGAAAATGAGGCTTATTTATACAAATCGGTAAGAAAAAAGACAACTCCTTGCCCTAGTAAACATGGCTATGAGATGTGATCCCTTCCTCCCCCCTAAACCCATACAAATTATCAATGAACATATATGTTAAAAATTCAAACTCACTAGCAATCAAAGGGGCAAGTTAAAATAATGAAGTTTTTTTTTTTCTTTAAGTGTATTATTGTTTTAATGATAATATCAAAGGCTGATGAGAACATCTGAGGTTTAAATTATGGGGCACCCTCTCGAAAGCATTTTAAAACTATTTGTTAAAAGCTTTTCAAAACACGACTATCCCTTGCTCCAGAAACTCCACCTTTAGGATGTATTCTGAGTATATGAAAGTTGTATACAAATGCCACCCAATTCTGAATTGTTAAGTAAGTTATGGCACAGTCATTAGAATGGCTCCCATGAAGACATTAAAAAATCATGTTTAGAGTATATTTAATGACAGGAAATACCACTCATGATGGACTACATGAGAAAAGCAAGTTACAAATCATATTGAGGGTCACGATGAAAAAACAATCATCATTTATGCTTAGAAAACAGACTGAAAGTTCTTCCACACAAATGTTCACAGTGGGCTATTTCTGGGAGGTGCGGTTATGGTAATTTTTGTGACTTTCTGGTTTTTCTAAAAATTTCTTCAATGAACATAATTTACCTTTGTGGTTGTGAACCATCTGATACACATTCCTGGTTGAGCTGACTGTGACTGACCTTTGGATCGTGTGACAGAGGTCACTGGTACACAGGAAAAACCATCAGCTCAGTCTCTACTCATCATTTCAGATAAAAGTGCAACTGTGAAATAGTTGTATTTATGTGCTGGTTTTCAGGACAGGTGATGGGAAACTTAGGTATGGTTGGGTGTCTGTGAATGGCTCCAGTCTGGGTGTTTTATGAGTAATGATGGCTAAACAAATTCAAGGCCAATAAGAAGTATCTTGGGTCCAATTCATGTTGTTACATTTATTTATTTCTAATTTTAAAAAAGAACACTTTAAGAACCATTTCGGTTGACATTGGAGTAGGAGGATAAATAATGGGCTTCTTTGCATCTGCACATACACAGTACACCCTACTGTTATTTGCAGTGGGACAAGACTGAAATTGATATTCCATTGTTAGCATTTTCAATGAAAAGATGCTTTTTCATTGAGAAAATCGTTCTATATTTTAGCTCATAAGATGGTAATAGACATCAAAACATTAACTGGTATTGGAAGAAATCAAGCCTGTCCTTCATGTAAAATTACTAAAGAATAAGCTGACAGTGGATTCTATGAATTGAAATAAGAGGATTATTGTTTCTGGAAAATCATCCGTAAGAACTTTCTATTTTAAATTTTCAAAAACTGAACTACAGTACATACGAAATTACCATATCCTTGTATTAGAGAAGAAAACATTTCATTTAAACAAAAATATGACTTCATTAAATGTTGTAATGGAAGTAATAAATACATGGAATTATGTTTTTCCCAAGGTTTTTCCTGTGCATACCTTGAGTTGCTGTAAGTTATCTATTTAATAATGTTAAGACCTTGGTAAAACGCTGTGATGAAGAGGAGGAGGAGGAGGAGGAGAAGGAGGAAGGGCAGGGAGGAGGTGGCGGTGGCAGCAGCCTAATATTTAGAACAAATACTGAGAGTACTCTCAAACACAGGGTCTCCCCTGCCACCCTCCGAACCACTCTGGGAAGAGTTCCTCTCTCCATTTCAGTCCGAGGTGACTTGGTTAACTGCATGCTCTGCTGGGACTACCCTGGCTCCAGACACACCACACCCACTGAGAGTCCTTCAGGTTTCTGAATGAATTCCTTTGATGTATCTAATTTTCACACATGAAGGGGCATTTATAGCAAAAGTTATGAAAGCATAGAAAGCTTGGTACATGAGGGAGAAAACACTTTTTCTTTATGTTTTTAGAGATGGGGTCTTGCTATGGCTCTGGCGTAGCTAGGATTACAGGCTTCTGCCACTGTGCCCAGTTCATACATATTATTTTGAGAAGACCAAAAAAGAATATTATTTCTTTTTAAGCAACAAAGTAGGAAAACCTTCTCACATGTAACACTTCACAGATGTAAAATAAGGGCTTAGGATAAACTATCTTTATGTCTGAAAAATAAATACATAGAAATGACTAATACCTAGAAAACATATCAAGACAATATTTTGCCAACTTCACAGTTTAGGCCACCTGTGGAAATTGAAAAACTGGCACAGAAACAGAGTCAGACTGATAGAACAATTACTTAATGTTGATAGAGGTTTGTTTATATAGCCATTCATTCGAGCAACATTTATTGAGCATTTGCTATGTGCCAGGCATTATGCTGGACACTGGAAATATAATTGGGAACAATATCCAAGTTTGTCCCTGTCCTCATGGAACCTTAGGTATGGGGGAGGTAGATGTCAATCAAATTTTCACCATGATGAATATATAACTATAATACAAGCCATAGTAAAAGCTGCCAAGCAAAAGCAGTAGGTACCTTTGTGTTGGTAGGATAATCCCAATAGTCTTGGGCTTCAGGTAAGGAATCGCAGAAGGGACCCAGACTTTGTAGGACCTAAAACTGCATAAGAAGCTTTTTTGATATACAAAATCACAAATATAAAATTGGGGTTAGATGCCGTGGCTCACACCTATAGTGCCAGCTACTCAGGAGGCTGAGGTGGGAGGATCGCTTGAGCCCAAGTGAGCTATTTTTACACCACTGCACTCCAGCCTGGGTGACAGAGCAAGATCCTGCCTCTAAAAACATAAAATAAAATAAAATAAAATTAGGCTTGAGAGTATTTATTTAGAATGAGAAAAGAAGTGGCAACAGATTATAAAATTTTAAATTTTAAAGTTGCAAATACTACAGCATAAAATCTTCCCTCCCCCAAATAACTCAGGATATTTTTTAAATTCACTTCTTGACACAACTCTATACCATGTTTTGTCTGCATATTCTTTGTTCACAATTTTATACGGTAACGATTTTGTAATGTGTTTTCGAGACTGTAGAAAGATAACTTAGTCATTATTTTAGCATGGGTTGATGAGATTTATTACTATCATTATCATTTTAGAGACAGGGATGCACTCTTTCACCCACACTGAAGTACGCTGGCATCAATATAGCTCACTGCAGCCTCAAAAACTTGGGCTCAAGCTATCCTCCTGCCTCAGCCTTGTGAGTAGCTGGGACTACAGGTGTGCACAACCACACCTGGCTAATTTTTTTTTGTAAATAGAGATGGGGTCTGGTCTCAGACTCTGGGCCTCAAGTGATCCTCCAATCCTCCCGCCTCAGCCTCCCAAAGTGCGGGGATTTACAGGCACGAAGAGAAGTGTGAGGGAAGAGGAGCCGGAGTGGAAAGGGACAGGGGTCTTCACCTATTGTGGTTTAACTCTTCCGTTGTGTAAGTTCTGCAAAAATATATGGCCACACGAATGCACCGCAGGGTCTCCCTCCTCAGGGCCTTGGAAGGGGCTCCTGCCAGTGATAGTTCCTGAAGCTAGAGCTTCGGGGTACATCCACCTTGGATTCCCTAAGGAAATTTGGGGGCTGACATATAATGTGTGGGGTTTGGCACCGGGATGAATCCTGCTGCCTGGAGGTGGGGGGAATTGAAGGGGGAAGTGAGTCTCTTGTGTTTAGGGGGGATCCTGGTGTCTACAAACCTGCTCAGCCAACAGCCTTCCTAGAGATCCCTCAGGGCTTTCAAACTATGTCCGGAGTGGCTCAAAGAGATCTGTTAGATATATAATTTCAGGTCTCTACAGAAGAATTTGCTTAAAAAAAATCTTTCTATGCTCTCGTTCCCTTCTTCCCTTTCTCCCTTCCTCTCTCCCTCCTTTTCTCCCTCCTTAATGTTACTCAGTGTTCAAATTTCCTGATTATCCTTTTCCCCCCGCCATGAGTTTCTTTGAATCGGGATCCAAACGAAGTTCTCATATTGCATTAGGTGCGTACGTCTTCTTAGACTATTTTAGTCTATAAGTTCCTCTTCTTTCTGTTGTTTTTAATTGCAACTTAATTGTTGAAGAAACTGGGCTTTGTCTGTAGAATTTCCCATATTTAGAATTTTGCTGATTGTGTCCATGTTGTTTTAGCATGTTTTTCTCTCTTCTGTTTTTCCTGTAAACTGGTGGTTAGATCTTAAGGTTTAATCGGATTTGGGCTCAATATTTTGTCTAGAACAGTGGAGAGGTGGTGCTGTGTGTTTCCTGTTGCATCACTTCGAGAGGCCCATTATGTCTGGTTTATCTCTTTTTGATACTAAAATTCATCACTGAGGTCGGGTAATGTCATCCCAATCCATCATTATGAAGTCGCCCCTCTAGTGGATTTAGTAGCTGTTGATTCATAGCCTAGATATATTATTTCCTTAGGGGATGCAAAGTGGTGATCATTCCATCTTCTTTCTGCATTTATTAGCTGGAATACATCTGTAAAGAAGTTACCATCACCAACTATCTAGTAGGTTTCATTATGTAAAAGAAAGACAGTATAAATGCATGATTCTTTGCCTTTATTAAGTTTTAGAGTCATGAGTTAGTGTCTAACAAAACGTTGATAAAAATATTATGAATTCATTGATTTTTAGCTTACTTGAAGTGTTGCCATTCATTATAGCCTAATTCTTACTGTTGCTCAAATTGTCCCAACTTGTCTTCAAGATGATTCTCAAGTTTTCAACATGACCCTAAGAGGCTTTGATAGCCTCCCTGCTCTCTAGTACAAAGCCCAGGCTCTTGAAACACCTTTCCTGCCCCAGTCTGTAATCGGCCAACTCTCCAAAGATTTCTGTGTCTTTTAGTGGGAAATGGTATTTCGAGACCAAATATGGGTGCTGAGTGATATTGGTTTTTTTTTTGTTTTTAAGCGTTCAGTTCAGTTTTCTTGCAGAACACTCTGGATTCAGAACTTGTCCAGTCGTTTCCTCATGCTGCTGCTGACTTTGTTTCTCAACTCCCTGTGTGTTCTATGATTCAGAAGATAAGTCTAGAGGCCTGGTCATATTTAGGTTAGGTTTTTGTTTTCTTTTTTGGCAACAGTCTCATAAGCATTTCTGTTTTCTTCAAATTGCATCATACCAGAGGCATGTAGCGTCAGTTGTTCCACTGCTAGTGATGTTAAGTTTGATCACTCGCTAAGATGGGCTCATTCAGACCCTTATCTGGATCAGCTGGGACACCAGACCTGCAAAACAGCCATTTTCTAATGTATACTTTTCCATTTATCAGATGACATTTCTCTGTAAAGAAGAGTGTCTTCTTTTTTCTTTGCATTCTCATTGTTTTCTATTTATTCATTAATGAATATTTACTCATTCAGTATATTCTAATCAATCACAGTCATTATTATTTTGATGCACAAATTGTCCTAAATTTGGCTAGCAGAAACTCATTCAAATTTCTGTTGTGTCCCTTCAACATGACTAGATTGGTCTTTGAGCATTTCTTTGCTTTCTGGTATGAGATTTCCAGGCTAATGTTAGGTGCTGCTCTAAATCCAGCAGGGCTTCCTGGAGAATGGTCTGACTCCAATAGCAAGAATCAGAGCAAATAAACGGTGGTGGAAGGGAGCTGAGTGGGAGTGGTCACCAAACCATATGCTTTGCCGAAGTATTGGGATCTTCAGTGGAGGTTCCCAGGGTAGAGAATCTTCAAAGAGCCCATGAACGTGTTCGTGAAATAGTCAACTTCCAATATCTTCCAGACCCTGAGAGCTCAAAACATCAAATCAAGTACGGACTTTCTGATAGCATTACTTCTCCATCTGTCTTCTTTAGCCAATGTGGGAGGGAAGGATGGAAAGAGGAGCAGTAGACATGGACCATGTCCCCGTCCCCGATCTATCTGGACTCCCCTGGTAATTAATCATCCAAACTACATACTTTTGAGATTGAAAGTGGCCACTAAACAGAAATAAAATGATACTTTCAAATATTACGCAATCATTCATTTTATTATATTGTAAACATGTTTCCATTAAAAAATTATTTGTGAAATACATTTCTTTAAAAAGAAAAATAGCCAGGTTCAGTGGTGCACACTTGAGCTCAAGAGTTACAGACTACAGTGAGCTATGATCACTGCACTCCAGCCTGGGTGACAGAGTGAGACCTTGTTTCTAAATAAATAAATAAAAATTAAAATAATATCTATGAACATTAAAGAAAAACATAAAAAGTCTTTATGTTCATTATCCAAACATTAAAAAAACATAAACAGAATCACTAATCAGTGCATATTCACATACTTTTGTCAGTTTCTTAGCCTTACTTGTTCTAATGGCATATATTTTTCAATATGATCCTATTTTTTTTTTCGTAAAATTGGCTGCAGTCACCCTCAAAGATGCATTTTATTATGCATTCATTATAAATAATAAATTTGAAATTGGTGACATCTTCAATTGAGTTCTTTCTGTTAACCATAATAACTTTAACAATCAAATGATCTCTCTGCAGGTGCCACATGGTAACCGCGGAGCAAATTCTGTTAAATGGAGTATTCTGTTTTTTTCAGTATTTGAAATGTGTAAGTATTTTAGCCAACATATTTTCACAGGTATTGTTATTTTGCATTTATTCGGAAAACCTTTCCTTGACAAATATTTGTAAAAGCCAAAATTAATTAAATAATCTCTATTTATGATTCTTTTTAATGTCTCACCAAATTTAAGTGCTGCAAAGTTTTAGATCTTTCAATTACATCCCGTTCTGTTACTGAACATAATACTAAACATCTAATAAAAAATAGGAGACCCTCAAAATATTCCTTCCATAAGTCAAGATATTCCAAAGCGCAATTACAGAATCTCAAAGTTAAATCTTGTAGACAATTTAGTTTAATATGTTCAGTTCCTCTCTTGCTTTTTTAAAAAATTGAAATAAAATCCATCATTTTAAAGTGTATAACATAGTGGAATTGACTACATTCACAATGTTGTAGAACTGTCACCTCTATCTAGTTGTAAAACATTTTCATCACCTCCAAAGAAAACCTCATACTCATTAAGCAAAGCAGTCATTCCCCATCCCCTGCCTCAGCCCCAGCCCCTGGCAATCACTAATCTGCTGTCTCTGTGGATTTACCTGCTTTGGATGTTTCATACAAATAGAATCATACGATATGTGACCATTGCTTCTGGATTCTTTCACTTAATATGTTTTCAAGGTTCATCCATGTTGTAGCATGTATCAGTACTCCCTTTTTTATGGCTGAATAATATTCCACTGCATGGATACAACACATTTTGTTTATCCATTCATCCACCAATGGACATTTGGCTATTGTGCATAGTGCTTCTATGCGTGTTCCTGTACAAGTGTTTGAAAACCTGTTTTTAATTCTTTCAGGTATTTACCTAGGAGGGGAATTGCTAAGTCATATGACAATTCTAGGTTTACTTTTTTAAGGAACTGCTGAACTGTTTTCCACAGTAGCTGCACAATTTTCTATTCCCACCAGCAAAGTAAGAAGATTCCAATTACTCTACATTCTCACCAACACTTGTTATTTTCCATGTTATTTATTAATTATTATTATTATACCCATCCTAGTGGACATGAAGTGGTATTTCATTGTGTCTCCCTTACTTTTGTGGAGAAAAAATTTAATATCTTCCTGCTTCAAGCTTTTGTTTTCAATAATTACAATTCACTCAAAAGCTGACTTGGGTTTTTTGGGGGGTGTTTTTGGTTCCTCCATTCCTTGAATATTTGATTGAATATTTCCAACTGATTTGTTTGGAACAAAGTGTAACCACAAAGCAACCAACATTTAGATGACTCATCTTCAGAAATGTTTAATTCCATTACAGGCTATTTTGGTTGATTTATAAAACATTTCTTTAAAGGCTCTAACATGTCTAAAATCTTATGACTAACTAAAAAAAAAAGGCTATGCACATATTGCCATGCTGAAGTATGTTTTTGTACTCACCGTCATCTCAGTTGCAAAAAATTTGTAGTCCAATTACTAATAAGTAGGTAGAAAGGTAGATAAATAGATAACCAACTCTTCTGTTTTGAAAATAAAATGTTCCAGCTTGTTCAGATGTGATTAAATTATCTGTGTACCACAACCAATTCTAAATACATTTGTGTTCCATAAACATCTTAATTTAGAAATAACAATGTTTTAACTACAATACTATGCTGCATCAAAATTTGTAATTCTGTTATCACTGTAAAGGCAATTTTATCTTCAATGTTGAAATTCTTATTTAGATTTTAAAAATTATCCATATAATATCAGCTGTTTCTGTGTTGACACAGCAAACCTTAAAAACTTGACCTTGGTACCATGAATTGGATGAAAACAGTACATTATTATTAAACTGTTTTTCTGTTTGAAGCAACTGATGTCACTGATATAAATCAGGCATCACTTGATTGTTTGCAAAATTCTTCTGTTGCCAGTGGAGCCAACACATTAACAGCTGTGGTTTCCCTTTTCTATGTGCACAAGAAAATGTGGAATTGAAAATGAGTAATATTAATTTAGAAGAAAGATATTTGATCTAAGTGAAAAGTCATGCTTTACAGAATGATACATAAAACTCCATCTGTAGCTGCATGCATTAAATGTAATCAATGTTAATGATTTTTTGGCAGATTGGCATCTTCTGGTTTTCATGTGGTCAATAAAATTGCTACAGCTCCCCTGATGGGACAAATGTTGACAAACATCTTGTGCAGGTTATATAATCTTCATCAAATTTCTTAAGGAATTTAAATGCCAGTACTTAATATTTCATTAAACATGCACTTAACATTGTTTTGGGGGTCACTGATGTTCATATGGTTTGTTACAAAATAAAAAGCATTAATAACTAACAATAGTTGTGGATTTATACTATATAATAAGCAACAATATCACCAGAACAAAAACTTTCAGACTACTTTCTAAATGTTCTCTAGCAGGATCACAGCTTGTATTTTCTGCACATATTTCACTCACTCCTAACTATGAGTTCCCACATTATGCTAACTCTGTGCAAAGCCTGGAAGCTTGGTGACTTAGCACAGACCATGGTATGGCTGGTACACCAAGTGGTTTGTCAGCCCAGTGGCACTGGGTATTCTCCTACCACTGTTTGAGACTGGAAGTAGCCAGCTGTCCCCAAAAACTTGTGTGTGAGCACATCGTTTTATTGGCCACCACCTGCATGTTGTCCCTGAGTTACTTTGAGTCTGGAAAGGGTTAGGGAAAAAGGGTTTCATTCATTTTTCAGTTTTCACATTAAGTTAAAGTGAGAACCCTATTTATTGTGCATGAGTCTTGCATGCTTTTAGTAAAGACCTTGGAAGAGCAGAAAGTACCAAGTGGAATTCTACCAAACCCATCCTAGCTAATTTTAATGCAACGATTATTAGTAATACTTCATTAAAAGTGGGAAATCCAGGAAAGATGCCAAGGACAGAATGCCAGGACAATAGGCATAAACTGAGACCGTTCCAGGCAAACCCTGATGTGTGGTCACCCTGTCCTTAGCTGCCTGAAGGGGAGAAGTCTGAGCTTTGAATGACAGTTAAAATGCTGACTAAATGTCTTTGCGGGGATGCTCTTAATCTGTGACTTAAAGTGACCGTAGGTTTGTCTGTTGCTTAAGAGTCAGGCCAAAGGTACCGGGCCAGTGTCTGGGAGCGTGAAGGCTTCCCGAGAGAACACCAAGCAGGGCACCAACACTCACCTAGCCACCTGCAATGGAATTCCAATGAGCAACACAGGAATCAAAATCCTTCTGGAGGGATTTCTGAAACTGACTACCATCCGTGTTCTACACAGGGTAGAACATGAGATCAGAAGGATTAAAATTTATTTTAAATAGAACCTTTCACACATACGCTCCCTCTTCCCACTTTTTCACGTTGCTAAGTAGGATCGCCGAGCTGGTATCTATTTTATTTCTACATTTTAAATTGCTTTACCCCATTGGGTTCAAACTTAAAGAAGGTGTCATCTCCTGAAGTTGATACAGGATTGTAATGATGTGAAACTTATTTTTTAATGAAGCTTATTTTTTAACATCATGTAGGAAGATAGTCATTAAGTGACTGTTGTTCTTCAAAATAGGATGCTGAAAACCTTGGAAGGCTATATATTTATCCCAGTGATGATAATAAAAAGACAATGATAGCTCATATGTATTAAGAACTTACTGGTACCAACTTTTGTGCTGGGTGCCATCCCTGGGTTATTTCATTTAACCTTCGCAACAAACCTATAAGGCAGGTACGAGTACTATTTTATAGATGAGGAAACTGAGGCCCCAGAGAGATGTTAAAATTAAAACTTTCAAGTGCACAGATAGTAAGCATGTCTTCAATTCTTCTTGGTTGTTTAGACAGTCAGCTGGGACTTAGAGCCTGGTCTGTTTGGTTTTAAAACATGGGCTGGTTATAATGCCCCATCTTGCCTCCCAGCTGGGCTGAGGAGAGAAAATACAGAGACAGGAAACAGAGACAGACACAGGCAGATAGGATAAAATGCTACACTGAACACAAGAGGGCCCAAACATTTGGCATAGCTAGGGAAACATCAGAACGCGGCCCATGGCTCCTTGGAGGTGTGTGTGGTGGCTGCCCATTCCCTGGGTGGAATATTCTGGCAAAAACCTGGGTTTGTGTTTCGTCTCAGAGGTGGCTGCCTGTCTGCGGTTACACCACGGCTCATTGACCTGGGTGCTGAGCAGTCTTTTTTGATTCTGAAATGAAAAGAGCCACATGAATGCAACTTTCATTTACTCCCGGGCCCGCCTGCCCATCAGGTTTGAGGGCAGATCTGCAAAGGGTTCCTCTGTGCCCAGGGGAGCCACAGCCAGCCACAGCGGCCTGCGTGTAGAATACCTTCTGACTTCTCCACTGATTTCTCTTCGTCCTTTTGTAAGGCTATGTTTAGACTGGGATGTCCTATTCTTTCAGCTAAGATGGTTTAGAAATACCAGTTCTTCATACTATTCGTTCTTGAAAATGATGGTTCACAAGCATGTTTAAATATGTCAATTTGTTTTTAGCTTTTAAATAATCAAAAAGCCTATTGGTTTTCTTTAAAAAAAAAAAAGGTTAACATTTTTTTTTGTTTGTTTCCAGAGCACCAGCATTTCTCTGAGAGAGTAAAATATGCTCTGCCAAATCACAGTAGCATAATGACAGTATATTTAAAACTGTACAATGTCTAATTCATCAAATACTATTGGATCAAAAACATAGTTGGTGGAAGGTAAAATTTGAGGACTTTTAAAAGGCAGTTACATTAAAATAAATTATACCGATTTATTTCTACACAGTAAGATAATTGAACCCTTCAAAATAGGTATCTTTTTAAGGAATAGTAAAGTTTCAAGGAAATGCATTTCCTGACATGGAAAAGTAGAGTGGAGAGTGTTGTGTGCTAGTGTACAAGGAAGAAACTTTGAGAAAGGCATCAGGAGACTCCATTTGAATTAAAATACTTAATTAGCAAATAGAAAATATTCGAACCAGTTGTCAAAGCAATTGCCTATTGTCTATGAAAAGACAGAGGCTCCTGGCACAAGAAGTCTCCATTTGTGTTTGTGTTTGTGTGTGTGAATGTGTGTGTGCATGCCCACAAAAAACGTAAGGGCTGGAGAATGTGCCAGAAGCAGAACTTCTGACGCCCCATCTCAGGCTGAGTGCCCCTTGCCACACCTCACACTTGAGAGAGGCTTGCTGCTTGCAGAGACAGCTGGGGTGGGTCAATTTTAATGTGTTGGGAAAGAGCTATTTTGATCGTCACCATGACAGTGGATGTGTCCTGAGTACTCACTATGCACGGAGCATTTTACAAGCACTGTTTCATCCAGTCCTCACACAGTCCTGTCAGGAACATATTATCATCTTTTCTCAAGGGCTTAGAGACATTAAAGGACTCATCAAAGTTACACAGCTGGGAAAGGGCTGAACTGGGATTTCATGAAAGATTTTGTGAGACTCTGGGCCTAAGCAGTCTTGCTTCTGGGCCATGAGGTCCAATTAGTGATAATGATAACTCATGCGCTCCTCAGCCCAGCCCTCGGGGTTAGACATTACTATCAGCTCCACTTAACAGATACGGTTGTTGAGACAGGAAGCTTAGGGAACAGGTCCAACCGTACACAGCTGGTATGTGGTAGCTCTGGAATGGGACCATGATTATTCTGCACTCCCCCCAACCGTGCCATACACCTCGACACTGTGCTGCCGCCCGGTGACTCGCTTCCCTTCTCTGCACCATTCTGGGGCAGCTCTAGCAGCGTCAGGGCACAAAATCCATGCTGCAGACTTCCACTCTGACAGGCACTCCACCATCAGTGACAGGGTGGCTCCTTCAAGCTGCTCCTCAGTTGCAGACACTGGCCATGGGGGGTCGGGGGGGGGCGGGGGAGATCCTGCAGATGGAGGTGGGGATAAAAACAGACCGTCTGGTCTCTCGATGTTACAGGACAGACGAGGAAGAGTTAGGTACAAACACAGCAACTAAAGGGTTGAGCCATTATGAATTAAGGAGAGAAATGGGGAAAACAGCATTTTAAATGTTCATTTGGATATACAAAATGTTCTATTAAAAAAAATTCCCTATATGTGTTAGAACTCTTTGGGTTGTAAGTGACAGAAACCCAACTGGAAATACCCTAAATATGAAAAGGGAATTTCTCAGTTCACTCAACTCAAAAACCCAGGAGTGTTACTGACTCGAAGCTCAGCTTCATTTCAGGGCGCAAATGATGACTTCAGTTTCCCCTGCCCTCCCTGTCTCCATTCTGCTTTCCCCCCAATGCCATGGCTCTATTCTCTCCCACTCTAGACAGGCTACCTCCTGTGGCCAGGTAAGACGGTGCGGCTTAACAGTCCCAGTGGAAAGCACACCTCTCTTCAAATTAATGTATACCCATTCCCTAAAGGAACTCTCTTTGCCCTTGCTTGGGTCATGTGATCATCCTGAACCAATCACCGTGTCCAGAGGAAGTGGTCCTATGATTGGCCAAGCCTGGGTCATGTGTCTAGCCCTGACCAGTCACTGTGTCCACCCTTGGTCATGTGCCTTCTTTTTGGCGGGAGATGAGAGTCCCCTCATTGATAGACCACTAGGACCACATAGACGAGGGGAGTTTCCCCCCCAAAAAGGGTGTTGGGCAGACCCAAAGAACATGACCACAACACTTGAGGATTCCAACTTAAGGAATTTATTAGCAAAATTATTTCTGATGCAGCTACCTGTGCCTGGGGAAAATCAATGCAAAAAAGTAACAAAAATTTCAGGAAGAGTTTGTAACCGCTCTTCCGCAGCACAAACAAAACTGTAACCATCTAAGCCTTAGACTCTAAGGTAAAGCCCTTTCAAGACTGTTAGGAGTTTTAAAATGAATCCCAAAAGGGAAAGAGTAAAAGCTTGTCTGGCTGGTCTTTGCAGGTAAAATGTACAAACCAGATGGAAAAGGCAGAAGTGTTTCTCGCTGGGTCCCTGGGTCCGGGGTGGCGTGATTGGCTCGGGTAGGTCTCCAGGGCCGGTCCACCCTGGGGCTTCTCCCCACAGCACGCCCCAGGTCGCAGCCAGGGCCCACCTGTGCCTCTGGGACCCAATGAAGGACTCTTGCTCTCAGGGCTCTCCCCTGGCTCTCACAAGCACTAAATTCACGTCGTTTCATCCCGTTTCCCAAAAAAGGCAGCAGACTCTCCTCCCCCACAAAGCAAATAGAAAACAGCACATTCTAGGAAGGCCCTCCCTGACCAATGTTTGTGCCCATGTCATTACTAAATATTCCCGCTTCCAACGGCTGCCCACGTCTCCTTAATGACTGCTCTATTTCAGCAGCCGGCCCTCCATAAATCCTTCCGGGCGCTCTCCTCCAAACAGGCCTCTTCTCACGCCGGGGCGGCCTCCTTGCCAGCCGTGTAAACGCGCGCCAGCTCCTGGGGACGCTCTGACGTGCCCAGCCTGGCCTGGGCATTTACGATCGTCGCAGCAGCCGGTGGAAAGGGGGGCTGCCTTCTGCCCAGGGCTTAGAGAGGATCAAGTCCCCGAGGCCCCGGGCAGGGTTGTCATGAGACATTTATGGGGCTGAGAAAGGCCTCAGGCAAAACTTGGCGAAAGGAGCCCCCCAGACAATTAATTCTGAGGTATTTAAATGTATGTTTCCTTCTCCGTGTCTTTCCCTCCTCTACCCTATTTCCAAGCAAGTAGTCGGGCCATTTGTAATTCTTTACCTCGGGGATTTTTGCCCCCACTGAAAGCTCAAAGCGTGTGTGTGTCCAGGGAAAGGGGACCCAGTCTTGAAAAACTCCAGGCTCACTGCACAGTTCTGCTGGCGGTCCCAAAGCAGAATGGGGAGAGAGGGGACTGTCCTGAGAGTGAGAAAAGGCTCCTGCTGGTTCTCAAGGAAGCTGGATGCCCCCGCAGAGATTCCCAGACCGGATAATGCAGCCGCAGGGACCTCAAAGCTTGACTGATGCCACCATGATGCCGCCATAACAGACAGGAGGGTAGTGGCCCCTGCCAAGCCCCTGGGGCCCCCGTGGGCTGCTCTGATCTTTTAAAGACAACAAGAGGAAGCTCTGCTTCTTAGTCAGGTGAAATGTCCCTCAAGTCCACCAGCTGGAGGTTCAGAGTCATCTGTAAGTTTATTTGAAGATGTGGTAGGTAGAATAATGGTCCTTCCAAAGATGCCCCATCCTAATCCCTGGAACCTATGAACACGACGAGACCTTACACGTGGAAAGGAAATTAAGGTTGTGGGTGGAATTAAGGTTGCCAGTCAGCTGACCTGGAGCTAGGGAGACTCTCCGGAATCATCCTGGTGGGCTCAGTGTAAATGCAAGGGTGGAAGAAGCCGTCTGAAGGAGAGAATCTAGAGATCTGGAGATGCTCTGTTGCTGGCTCTGAAGATGTCAGTAGCTTTTAGAAACTGGAGAAGGCAGATAGAGATCCTCTCTTAGAGTCTTCCAAAGGAACAGCTCCACCATGTTGAAATTGTAAGATAATAAATCTGTGCTTTAAACCACTGAGTTTCTGGTGACTTGTTACAGCAACCACAGAAAATGAATACAAAGACAATAAATGAAATCAATACTTCTTACACACTTGGCCCCCTTCCTCTCCATAGCTTCTCTCCTCCCTTGCTGTGTTTCCTCGGGACTCTCCATTTTGCCCACGTCTCAGTAGCTCCACTAACATTCAGTTCCATGTGGCCAATCCCACAAGCATTCCCTGTGTGCCGTTCCCCATAGAATGCCGTGGCGTGCAGTGGGGCTGGAAATAAGATTACGGCATGGCCCCTTCCCTTGGGAGCAGTGAGCTAGGGAGAGAGACAGACACACATGTGACTAATTCAGGCATGAGGCAGGCTGTGGCAAGTGTGGTTCCAGAAGTATGAACCCAGTGCTATGAGTGTAGTGGGAAGAATGAGATGCATATCAGCTGGGAGAATCTGAATTACTCATCTCATTTGAGAACAAAGTCAAAGGCAGGATTGAACTTAAACCGGGATGAGAACTGCCTGGCACACATACTTGAGTCATCTATAGCTTACCCATGGCAGACATCACTAATCAATCACTAATTCCTTTTTCTCTGCAGAGCTCAGACTGCCTCAGAAGTTTTCTCAATTAAGTGCTCATCAGCAGTTGAATGGATTTGGCACTGTGGTAAAAACCTATCTGCCACATCTGTGTTTAAGGTATTTATTACACTGAGATGGTGTCAGGCAAATAACATAGAAAAGAAATGTTTGAACTTCAATCACTCCTTTTCCTCTTTGTTGTTGCCTGGAGGTACCCCATTTGGGTTATCTGTACCCTCCAGTTATCTCAGATCCTCCGGTAACTAAGGTTCCTATTCTTAAAACATCTCTGTCTTGCATTGCAGTCTCTCTGGGCAAGACAATAGAGAATGTCCCTCCCAGGGGATAATGAAAGAATGTGATGACCTCTCTCTAGACCTCGAGGGCAATAGAGGTTGGTGTGAGGTGTAAGCAAGAAGGTTTAGGAACTAAATTTTGAAAAGATGAGCTCCCAAAAGTGATTGTCCTTGCTACACAGGTATGCCCTCGGGCAATGGCAAAGTGGCTTTGGGCAGCAGCCAGAGGGAATATGACCCAGCATCCCAAACATTCCACAAAGGTGGAATGGGTGGTCAGGGAGGTGGACCATGGATGCTGGCATGGCCCTGCCTGGACTACCTATCTCTAATATTTTAATGACAAATGCATACATTCTCACTTTTTAAAAATCCAAGCAGCAGAAAGATATACAATTAAGTTTCCTTTTCCTCTAACATCATTCCAACTCCCCAAAGATAACCTTTAAGTTTTAAAGAAATCCTCCTAGAAAAATTCTATGCACAGAATATATGTGAGTTTGTTAGGTGCCTCTCCACCTCTTGCCTCCCACCATAAGCACAAATGAGATCCTGATCATGCTGAACACACTACTCTCAAATGTCCTCACTTTCACCAGCTAATCATTCCATGGTGGCACATATGGGAGCAAGACCAGGCTCTAGAGCCAGACCTCCTGGGGTGAGCCAGACCTCCTGGCTGAGCACTTACTACTTGAGTGAGCTTCGACAAGTCCCTTAACTTCTCTGTGCCCCCTACATATGGGGAGATATCTCCACAAATATTATGGAAAATACATTTTCCTTTACAGAAGTCTTATTTTTGGGCAATGTAGTATGGTACATTTGTTCACATAATATATACACACATATATATTTAAATCTATGATATCTGGTATGTGTAGCTATCTCAGTTTGGTCCAGGTTCAAAAGTGATGCCACAGTCACTGTGGTTCAATGGCTCCTCTTGAGGTTCTCCCTCGCAGGGCTGGATGACTGACTCCAACAGCCACCATCTCCAGTGCCCAGGAGAAATTCCCCTTATGGGCAAACTCAGCTGCTGTCATCGTCCCCCAGGACTCAGCTCAAAGAGCTCCCGACTCCTAAGTATCCCTAACGCCCCCTTTCAGTTGGGTGTAGCTGGTCCATTGACACACCTCTCTTATGTCACTGACACTCCTGTTACAATCCTTTTCCTATACGTCTGCTTTCTCTACTAGGAGGCAGGGACTCTGGCTTGTTAATCTTTTTGATCCTGGTGAAAGTGCTTCGTGTTTGAAACAGGATGCACATTCTGGGAGAGTTGAATGAATGAATAAATAAATAAAGTCTAGACATCTCAGACTTAACATGTTCAAAACAGAACTCTAGACTCCCCTCACTCTCCCCCTCACCCTGGTAAGCAGCACCCCGCCATCCATTCGGCCAAGCCAAGAACCTTGGTGCCATGTTTGATTCCTCTCTTTCCTCACACCCCACATCATCGGAGCAGCCCAGTGCTCCAAGTCCAAAATACGCCCGCAATCCCACCCCTTCCCTCCACCTGCCTCACCACCACCCAATTCAGAGCCACAGCCATCTCTCACGTCCATCCTGCAGCAGCCTCCTGTCCTGTCCCCCTGCCTCCCCTCTCACCCTGCCTGCAGTCCAGCCTTCACTCCCAAGCCAGAGTGATCTTCCTACTGAGCCAAGTGCATCCTGCTTCTTGCCTGCTTAAAGCCCTCTGTCCAGGGACTTTCTGTGGCCCTTACTATAGAGCCCAAATGTCTTGCCGTGGGCTACAGGCTAGCTGATCTGAATCTTGCCCATCAGTTTCCCCGTTTCACACCAGTCTTCCCAATCCCCCAACCATTCTCTGGTAGACCCCCAACCTCCTGAAAGTGTCGAGCACTTTCCTCCTCTTTCTGGAATGGTTCTCCTGACATCAGCTGCCCCCTTCTCTTCATTCGGGACTCAGCGTAAATTCCACCTCCTCCAAAGGCCTCCCTGCTGACTCTCCCGAGTCACTTACCAGCACTCTGTCTTACTTCACTTACTACTTTGAAATTATCCTATTTATTGTCCATTTCTTGCCCTGCCAGAATGTCAGCCCAAGAAAGCAGAGACCTTTCTTGTCTTGTTCACTGCTGTATCCCCTGTGCCTAGAACAGGGCCTGGCACGTCGCAGCTGCTTGAAAAATATTTGTGGGATGAAGGAATGCCTGATAACCTCTTTTTGCCATTTTTCCTAGAGAAGCTGTGCAATGATTTCAAAGAGTTGCAATACCGGTGCTGCCAGCCAGAAGGAAAGTTGAATGTGAAGAACATTTGATAGGATGGTTTTTAAAGCTTTTGGTTTCTACGGTGCTTAATGTCCCTTTTCCTATCTTTGCAAGGGAGGTTACAACTGTGGAGAAGCCACTTTGAGAAATGGTAACGTGTCAGGACCATCATGTCCACCCAAAAGCCACTTTGAATCCTGATGCTTTGAGACAATTAAGAGAGCGGAGGAACAAGTGCCTACATAAATCTCATTTCTAACACAGCAGCCTTAAGCTTCATGGTATTTATGGTGTTGTTAGCAACTAATTAAGAAATCTTGATATTAGTCAAGATAGATATAATTGGAATGGAGTCTGAGGAACTTTAGATATCTACAATAAGCTTAAAGTCAAGAACTAAGAAAAGGTGTCCCCGATGGAACAGTCTTCCTGAAGAAAACCAGGAATATTCAAACCGATGTGTCCTCAAACCATTCAAGAGAGTTGTACTGCTGCTAAAAAGGAATCACCCATCTGTGTTTACATGTGGAATTATTCATAACCCAAAAATATGGTTGTAGTATCAAGTGAGGCTGGGGCACCCTGTGGGTTTGCAAATTGCTGAACTGCACTTGAAAAACCTCATTCAAGGAGTGGCGATTGGAGTGAGGACCTCAGTAATATTTTGACACGCTCTGCGGGAGAATGAGAGGATGGTCCTCAAAAGTGCTATGTCATATAGACATTTTGAGCACCTGGTATTTGGGACATAGCTAAAGCCTGAGCTCTAGTGGGATAACTGTCAACATCTGGTTGGAAAAAACAAAATAAAATATCTATCGAGCTTGTCATTAAAAACCAACACACTCAGGGGTTCCCTGCCATTTTCCAACCCAATATACCTGAAGAATATCCCTTACCCCAACTCTAACCGTGGCTCACTCTGGGGGAGGGAAATGGGAGAAGAGAACTCAACCTTTGAGGGGGCGTGGACAGATGTGTGGTCTGAAAAAGCCCCCCAGGTAATTCTTGTATAGTCTCTGCGGGGATCAGGACCCCCTCTTTTCCACCAGAGAATCACTGCAGTCATCATTTTATTGAATTTACACTTTAAAAAGTGAATCTAACAGAAAGCAAATCAGTGATTCCCTGGAGCTTGGGGTGGCAGGGACTTGGCTGTAAATGGGCACGGTGGAACTTTCTGGGACAGTGGATGCCTTCCAATGCTGATTAATGGTGATGGTTGCACAACTATATGTTACTAAAACTCGTCCAACTATACACTTAAAATGGGTGTATGTTATGATATGAAAGTTATACCTCAACAAAGTGGCTAAAAAGTAGATCAACCCAATCTGTATGTGTAGATATAAGGTCCAAACCAAGCTCACGTTCTCCACCCAACTTCTCCAGCATTCCCTGTTATCTCAAGGAATGGTGTCACATCCACCCAGATGCCTGGGTGTCTGGCATCTTTAGTCTCTCTCCACCTACACCTCACCTACACCTCTCCTACATCTGACCAGTTCTACCTCTCTACTATCTCTGGGATCTGTTCCCTTCTCCCCATCCCTGACACCACTATCTCATTCAGGCTGTCACAGTCTCTCCTGAAAGGCTATGCTTATCTCCCTGTGTATTTTCCCCTCTACCTCAAGGATAAAACTCCAGTTCCTCAGCAGGGCACAGTTTACATGACCTCCCACCACCTAGCATCTGTTTATTTTCCCAGCCTTTATCTCTTGGCAAACCAAACTCCAAACCAAATTGACCTACTTATCCTTATCTATTCCCTGAAACAAGATAAGCTTCCTTTTCTCCTTTGCTCACTTCACCTTCTCCTCACCCACAATCACCACTAGGGCAGAGACAGTTGGTTGCTTCCCAGTAGTCCCCCTTCTCTTTTAGTAACAACACTGGCTTTTACTCGGGCATACTGCCCTGCAAAAGACCTCATACCTCCCTTGCAGCTATGTGGAGCAATGTGATAAAATTTGGTCAATGAGGAAAGAGTGGCGTATCAGAAGGTCTCCTTACAAGGTAAAGGCCTTTCTTTCCTTCCACCTTTATGCTGCCTGGCATGAGGCTGTCACAGCAAGAGCTCCTGCAGCCATCGTGGACCCAGAGGTGACCCGGGGAATGGAAGCTACACATGGCAGTGCAGCAAGATAGCAGGACCTTGGATTGCTGACACCAGGCAGCAATGTCCTCCCCAGACTTTGTTTATTTGTGAAAGAAATTGGCTTCTACCTTGTTTCAGCCACTATTTGTTTGAATCTTTGTTATTTGTAGACAAATAAGATCTTAATTTACATAAAGAGTGCTTTCAAGCACCATTTGGGCAGATTGACCTCTTTTGTCCACCTAACTCTTGTTTTTTCTGTAACACTCGGCTGAGGTGCTACCTACTCTGGGAAGCCATTCTGACCTCCCAAAGGCAGATCCGATGCCCCTCCTCTGGCTTCTACAGCCCCTGGCCCTTCTTCCCATCATGCACTGTGATGACTCAAATCAGTTCACAGTTTGCCACCATCACTAGATTCTCCACAGGAAAGGACCTTCCTCACTTCCCTTTGTATGCCCAGTACTAGGCATCGGGTCTGGCACAATAGGTTCTCAGGGTGTTTGCTGGGTAAGAGAATGCGTTTAACACCCAAGTCATTAACCCACAAGGAACAATCTCACACAGCAACCTTGAAAGGAAACCAAATGAGAAATTATTTCAATTTTATATCGACTCTGCCTCTCTGGAGATATCTGTAAACGACAGGTCTGGATAGATTACATACATCAATAATTGTCACAGAAACAATCATAATTTCACTTGCAATATCACAAAACATGAGCCATGCTCTTAAATTTGTAAAAGACTGGGTAAATCAAAATCTTTCTGCCAAAGTACCTAAGGACATGCTAAAATGTTACTGACTCAGGAGGAAAATATCAAGAAGATGAAAAGAGAAAATAAGTGACTGTTCTATGAAAACAACTTGAATAGACCCAGAATAAATGTTCAGACTAGTAAGTGTATTGATCTAAAATAGATTCCTATCTAGTTACAGACGCCACCTACCTGAAGACGCATTAGGCACGCACATCTCAGTATGCCCCACTGCATTTCGAAAACCTGGCGTGTGATTTCATAATCCAACGAGCTTTGGGAACCAAAGTGGAAATTCAGAATCTTAAAGACCAATTCAATCTACGATGGGGAGATTAAAAATAAAGGCAATTATGAAATAAAACTGAAGGCTTAATCGGTCAGGTTGGAGAGGTACAAAAACACCTAAATTAATGTGGAAAAGACACAAATTCTGGGAATTAAAAGCAACAGCTCCAAACTTGTTCTGTGTATCACTACAACTGTTTAAAAGCCACAGACATCACGGTGGTTCGTACAGGAAGAGTGATCTCACTTGGAAGTGTCCGCTGATACCAATTTGCAATCAGATTACGTGGGAAAGAAGTTTTTCTTCCTTATGGAGTTTCAGCATCAACGTCAACAGCATGAGTGAATGCCTCACACGTGGGACTAAACCGCCTTCCACATGGGACTAAACTGTGATATTTTAACATGCCTAAACTCTGATGAAATCATGGAAGGCATCACAGCAGGGAATGAACCCCAGGGAGGCTATTAGCAATTCAGCATCTCATTGCATGTGGGGATGTGAATGCCATGTACCCACGTACGCAAGCACCCACGATGGGGCTCGGTGCCACATTGGCTTCTGTATTTCCAATTTACCCACCCAGATTATCTGATTGCTTTCCCCCCCTCCCCCATCCCTTTCACTCCTGGGACTCTCCAAGCAGCGGGGATCTCTCAGGGGGGTGGATAAGGGAGTGTGCAACAGTACGACTAGCAGCCCTGTTTGCTGAAAACACAGGGGAAGCGGTTTAGGCACTAATGCCTGTTCAGGGGCTCAGAGGCGGCAATATTAAAGTCTAGACTGGAGTTTCAAAGATTCTTTAGCTCTCAGGGTGTTTGCCTTGGTAGGCAGCAGTAGGAATTTACCCAACACCTGCCCCTGGTCCCTGACATTTGAAAAATGCCAGTTTTAAAAACCAGGAGTGATTGAGTCAGTTAGGGTATGCATTTCACCAAAATGCTAGAGTGGCATCTTGAATCTTCCTGGTTCTCGGGCTGTGACTGTTACCTCCATCAGGCTCATAAACAACCAGAAAGTCCAATACACCTCGTTTATATGGACTACTTAGGAGAAAATGCTTTGGAATAGTGAAAAGCTTGACATAAAAGTGCCATGGGTATATATTTTTAAAGAAACATTTCCTACCCACTAGGGCAATGAAAAAAATCAATCTGGATTAGAAATCAGGCGTCCTGCTAATTAGCAACGTGGCTTTGACCACTAATAATAATGGCAATAATATGGCACATATGCAAGCCTGATCTGAATTAGGTGGCTTTCATACATTATATGTAATTTTCACAATACTGCAGCAAAATAGACTTTGATCCCATTTCACAGATTAGGAAACAGAGAATTAAATTAAGACTACACAGCTAACCAGCAGTGGAGCTGGAGTTTGAATCCACCCAGGGAGTTACACCTGAGCCTTCCCCGCTCACTACACAAATCTGCTGACCTTGCCACCCTTTGCTTCACACCTGTTAGATGAGGTTTGTGCCTCGCCAGTCTCTGAAGTCAGCTGCTGCTATAAAATGCTTGATTTCCAAGTTCCTGGAGTGAGCCAACCTTGATTGCTAATTTGAGGTGCTCCTGAAGGGTTGTTTCACCATGCACAGGCAAAGATGTTATAATTTACAATGAACATGTTTGTTGTTTGTAAATGTGTGCTTCTGAACTGCCAGAGAATCCCTGAGAGGAGGCTGGTCTTCCTAACATCCTGTTCCCACTATTAACTTGTTTGGCAAACCTTTTTAATGGAGGGGGGAAAAAAACAAACTGCCTCACAGCCCCTGTCTATGCTAGTGGTTCAACAGTGTCAGCATCACTTGCTAACTCATAGAAATGCACTTTTCTGGGCCAACTCCAGAGCTACCCAGCAGAACTCTGGGTATGGGGCTCAGCACTCTGAGTTTTAACAAGGGCCCCCACCGCGGGCCTTCTAATGCACACTCAAGAAAGCTTGAAGATGCTGGGCTAGGATCACTGATGCCCAGTCTGGAGCACCTGAGTGCTGGCAGGCTTGGCATACATTAGTTTAATCATGGAATATCAATTTCAAATAATAGCGCATTCCTGGGTGCCATCTCCCGTGCAGGGGAGGACTGGAAAGAAAGCGGAATTCTGGTAGACTTGGGAAGGCAGAAGGGTGGGGCTTGGGCACCGGGGTCGGGGAGGAGGGGGAGGAGGAGGAGTAGGAAGCCGTGGGCCTCACATCCCATCTGGTTGGAAACATCCCGCAGTGCCCGGAGCCGCAGGAGCCGGAGCCAATTACAAGTTTATATAATAGAATAAGTCTCCCCGGGCCTCCCCTCCGCCCCACCCCTGCAGGCCCTGGGGAAGCGGGGAGGAAACGCCTTCTCCGAAATCCGGGATTAATCTTGGATGGGAGGATGCCCTTTCTGGGTTTACAGCCCGGGGCCAATCCCCTGAGTGAGAAACTTCTTGGGTCCTGTTTCTTGTGTTCTAGAATCGCCCTCCCCCTCGCCCCCGCGCCGCCTCGAGGGCCTCTCCGTGCCTCCGAGAGCACCCCTACCCCACCCCAGGTCCCGGGAGCTATGAGGGGCGGGCATCTGGGCTGGAGCGTTCACGCGGCTTCCCCGTGGCACGGTGCGAACCCGCTGGCGTTTATGTAACGTCGGCCCTTCCCGGGGGCCCGCGGGGGGCACTGAGTCACCGGATCGCCGAGGGAGGGCGAGGGGGAGCGCTGGGGGCGGGGGAGGCCGCGGCTCCCCGCCCACGTGACCCGTCAGATGACTGGGTTCTGAGTTTGCACGGGCTCATTTACCGTAATGCTGAAGGCTTCTCATCAGCATCAACTCTTCGTCATCCCCGAGTGACATTTGATATGAGCAAGAGCTCAAGACTAGGAAAGGCAGCGGGGGTGATGATGGAGGCGAGGAACTGCTGGTCAGGCCGCTCGGATTTGGGTTGGGAACGGGAATTTATGCTGAGTCAAGGAAACCTACTGCGAAAAGTGCCAGGGAAGACAAGGTTCCTTTTCTAGACAGAGAGTCTTAGATTCTTCTGGGCCAGGAGCAGAGTCTGGGAGAAACTGTTCAGTGGGTGCCAGGCAGGTCGCAGACCGCTCCGGCCACGTTTCGGATCTGTGGACTGGTCTTAGAAGTTGTGGGAGGTCTGCCTGGGCGCCCCCGCGGGTTTGAAGTGTCTGTGATCACATCAACTTCTGTAGGCCCGAGTGGGGCCCAGGAACCAGCCTCGTGCCCCTCACCAGGGAGGTGGTTGGAGCTGCACAAGCTGGGCTGCAGTGGCCTCCAGGATCTCAGTCTGCATGTGAAGGATGTCGCCAGGGCATGGGAGGGCACACGAATGTGGAGGGAAAGCAGTTTACGCTCAGGGGTTTGGGGGAATGCAGAGTCGTGGTCTTTGAGCTTTCCTTAATTCAATAAAGATGTATCAATAGCCTAAATTCCAGACCCAACCCAGTGGGAATCAAACGGGGCGGAACATGATACTCCTGACTATCCCGTGGCCATGGCCTGGCATTGTGAGCACACTCCAGCTTTGCACAATTTAATTATTTAAAAAGAAGGCAGGAAGGAAGAAAAGAAAGAAGAAAAGGAGGAAGGAATGAAGGGACACAAGGTGTTTATTAATAATTAAAAGGAGGGGGAAAAAGTTAACTTGTTGCTTTCACTGGCAACAGTTAACTCCATAAGCAATTTCCTCACTTAAAAGAAAAACAAATGAAGTAGAGTGGTAGGCTTTTAAAAGGAGGAGCAGAGAGCCCCGGTGAGTGAAACCTGGCTTTATTTACCTTAGGGCCTTGTTAAGACACATTTGCCTTGAGATAAAAGGTTTTCTTTTGGGACAATCTCAAAATGACTTTGCTTGATTCAATTAAGTAAGACCTAATGAAAGAGAATCCCAGCTTCAAGATATGCATCATCTCACCAGGTGAGTTGTAAATACACTCTGACCAGGTTTAAGAGGCAAGCTCTTGAAAATTTAATCTATTTTAAAAATGCATATCCTTGCCACAAATTGCTTTGAAGAAGATCGCAGAGCTGATTGCATGCTGAGATAATTATTCTGTATCACCACTTAGGGAACAAGATTTTTTGATAAATACTACAGTGTCAGTCTTTGTTAATGACTTGGGAGGAGAAGGAGAGAATCCAATACCTGCTGAGGCTGTTTTAGTTTCCTGCCTCCTTTCCCTGAACTCAGGCTGTGGGAAGCTGGTGGAGTGTTGCTTTACAAACTTTGAACCCTATTGAGTACCTCTGCTCACCTGCCAAATCCCTAGTCTCTGTAGGAAGGTGAGACTCGAGGTGTACAGTTGGTATTGCAGGAGAACATGAAACCAAAGTCTTCACCCTCTTGACTCTGAGACCAGGCTTGTGGACACTGAGCAGTGCCCTGCTTGTGCTGTACCCTCTTCCCCTGCTGAGGAGTCCCATCAGTGAGTGAACCTATGCTCGTGCGTTGGTGGGTGCTGATGAGGGGGGAGCCCCAGCCTGTCTCTCCATTTTGGATAATATGGCAGTTCAGGGCTCAGAGGTACAGATGTGCCACCCCTCCTCACATCCTGCACTGGCAGCATGGCTAATTTCTCACAGTGCTTTGAGTGGAGCCTGGATATGACCTCAGAATCCTTCTTAGCACTGCATTACTAATTATATCTTCGCTTCTTTTTTTTTTTTTTTTTTTTTGAGACAGGATCTCATTCTGTTGCCCAGGTTAGAGTACAGTGGAGCAATCATAGCTCACTGCAGCCTCGAACTCCTGGACTCTAGTGATCCTCCTGCCTCAGCCTCCTGAGGAGCTAGGAATACAAGCATGCACCACTGAACCCAGCTAATTAATTTTTTTTTTTTTTTTAGAGACAGGGTCTTGCTATGTTGCCCAGACTGGTCTTGAATGCCTCGCCTCAAGCCATCCTCTCTTGGCCACCCAGGGTGCCGGGATTTATAGGTGTGAGCCACCAGGCCCGGCCACATACCTTCATTCTTGCAATAATACTTAATAGATACTTATTAGGAACCTATTATATGTCATGCACTGATCTGATATAGAAAGAAAGAGAGAGAGAGAGAGAGAGAGATGTAGAAGGATAGTTGGTGAGCTAAAACAATGAAAATAAAAGAAACAGGGCAATGGTTAGTGATTGGGTGGGGTAACTATAGATGTGGTAGTCAGGGAGAGCCTCTTTGAAGAGCCAGAGGGGACAGCTAGGCAAAAAAAATACAGTGGGTGCAAAGGTCTTGAGGCAGGAATGAGCTTAAAACATGGTCAAGATCTAAGCTAGACGATGGACCCAATGAACTACCATAGAAGCAGGTCCTTGGCATTTGACGGGTTGCCCCCTTGTGAATGGGCTGAAATGAGAGCTGTACTCACAGGTGTGTAGACAGGGTCTATAGCCATGTGTGGCTACTCATCTTCACCCAGGCAGCATTTCTGATGGTTATAGGTGGATGTTTCATGGGCAACTTCAGTTTTAATGGGAGGTGTGTGAGGAAGCAATATAGTATAATGGCTAAGAGAATTAGAAGATCCTGGTTCAGATCACAGCTCTTCTTATTGGTTTTCTGACCATGGACAAATTATTTTACACACTCTATATCTCAGTTTTCCCCCAGAGGCAAATGGAGATAAAACTATCCATTTCACAGGGATGAAAACAACTCACTGAATGGCTTAGTCACCAAACAATTAATTCACCAGATTTAGCAATTTACCAAAGCCTTGCATTAAAGTGCAAGTGAATATTAAAGTGACTATTTTAAATGATATAAATATTCTTCAAAAATATATATCCTTATTATATATTCAAAATATTTAGAAATATGGTCCAGAAAATATGTAGCTCATTAATATATTCTTCATGAATATTACCATTTAATTTAATGAATTAAAGAAGAGAGTGTTAGAAAATAATCTCTCCTTCTATATGAATAAATTATTTTTAATGATAATCATAAGATGAAATGAATAACAAATCTGACCAGCAAAGAAATGCAAACACCGCCAAAATTTCTTATATTGAATATTTATTTATATAATCTTCCTAATAAAAAGAATAAACATAACATATAATAGATATTATTGTGGAAAAAAGGAAAAAACCAGTCTGATTATTCAATCAGTTTTATATTTACTTAAGATTAAACACTGATCTTTTGGATAAATCTCATATAATATTATTTTATGTAAATAATTGCCCGGTAACTAGTAAGTAAATTTTAATAAAACCAAGCTGTGTGTAAAAGGTACAGTTCAGGCAACTACCACTGTTGTAACAATATATTTTCTTGATTTGTCTTTTAGTTTAAAACAACCATCAATGAGAAAAAAAGAATAAATTTCAGTGTCAAATTCAGTAAAATATTTCATGTATGAACTAAAATTTGCACTCATCTGCATTCTGAATTAAGTGTTAGTTTCTAATAAAACAAAAAAAGAAAAAATGTAAAATTTGCACTCATCAAACGAAATATTACACCTTGTGCTTCTCACTGGTTTACTGTTTCAAATTTTAAAACATAAAAACTCAAGTGGTTACATAGGATGAGAGAATTGAAGTACATCAAGTTCTGTTTTCCTTCTCTGTAATCAGTGTGCTATCAGTGCTTACTTTGATTCTACACTTTAAAGGAAAGTATATACAGTAGCACAGGGCTGGAAATGCCAGCTAAGCCACTCAAACTGTGGCGGTGACAAACATCTCAAAAAGAACCCCTGTCACTGAATACATCTATAGGAGACTGGCTATAATTGGGAATTTTCTGAATTAAATTCCATGTAGAATAAGAACGCTTATTAATAGGTAAGTAATAAGAATGTGGTAATTTGAAACTTATGTTCACTCAAACTCAATAGTAATCTTTGCAATTGTTTAGAACTTAGACCAAAAAATATTTGAGGAGGGGAGATGTATTTTGTCACTGACGTTATTTAAAACTGCCGGGGCATGGGGGAGGAGAGAAGATCAACTTTTAGTTGGTTTTATTTTTACTTTTAAATTCTCTACAGACAACGTACCCTCCCATCACCTGGTCCTCAGTATCCTGCTACATTTAGTAACCAGTGACACAATTACTCTTTATAATTGTGACACCTGCTATAATAGGTATCACAGGGTCCTCCGAGGTAGTGAGGTATCCAAGAGTATCTATGAAGACTTCCTTGAAGAAGGGATTTTTAAAAAAATGATATGATATGATTCATATACCATAACCTTCACCTTTAAGAGTGTACAGTTCAGTGGTTTTTTAATACTTTCACAGAGTTTTATAACCATCACTACTATCTAATTTCAGAACATATTCATCATCCCAAAAAGAAACCCCGTGCCCATGAGCAGTCGTTCTTCAGGCCCCACCGCCCCAGCCCCACCGACCACTGTGAGCACTGATGTGCTTTGTGTGAAGAGAGGCTCTTGAGCCGAGACCTGAGGCATAAGTAGAAGTCGACTTGTCAGCCAGTGAGAAGGCAGGTGAGGTGTGGACTGCAACTAGCAGAGGGAAGGGGCAGACAAGGAATTAACAGGAGACCCGTGCAGCCAGACTATGGAATATGAGCGTTCTCCTCATAGCAAGGGGCCCTGAGGGGCCGACACAGAACCTTCTACACAATGCATGCTCAGGAAATGTTGAGTGAACTACCTACCAAGTATGTCTTTCATACTCTTCTAAAACATCATAAAGGATTGCTTTATTTTAAATATTTACAACATAATGTCAGAAATAGGAGAGTCATGGTGTAATCTGACTGTTTGTCTTGTATAGAAATCTGGTTTGGACTTTTATACTATGCAAATACCCACACTAAACTTGGAAATCAGCTGTGGCTTATCTTCTCAGGAAACCCCAGCTCCAAACTTGGAACTTCTGGTTGAGATTTGACAGAATGGAGGATGGTCCCTCTGGGAAGGCTGTGGACCCCCGCCCCCCAGTTAGGGGCCAGACACAGACCAAAAGCCTCCGTCCTTGCCCCATTCCTGACTTCTCTGTTCCACATCCCCCATAACCACTTTTACTAGTTTGCTACGTATTTTTCTAGTGTTGTTTATGCAAAAACATGCCAATATGAATATGCACTCTTATTTCCCCCCTTTCTTTCAGAAAAGATAGCACACTGTCCAAAAACTTGCTTTCCCCACTTATTATAGTATGGAGAATTTTCCATTTTGGGATATAGAGAGCACTTCATTCATTTTTTTAAACAGTTGCATGATGTTTCATGGTTCATTTAACCTCTCTCCTATTGATGGACACGAGGTGTTTCCAATTTTCCCTCTTACAATAATGTTGATGAAATGCTATTGAACAATGATAAATCTTGTTCGTGCATACTTTTGTCCTTGTGCAGCTATGGCTACATTCCCAGAAGTGGGATTGCTGGGCAGAGGTAGTACCACGTTAGCCATTTTGATAGACGTTTAAGTGCCAAGTTGCCCTCAGCAGCACTTGAACCAGTTTGCATTTCCATGAGCCATGTCTGTTCACCAGTAGATTGTGTTCTCAAACTTTTGGATTTTTCCAAACTGATGGGGGGAAAGTGGCATCTCAGTGTAGTTTTAATTTGCATTTCCTTCATCAAACGTCTTTTGTAAATTTAAGAGCCATCTGTATTTTTTGTGAACTCTGTATTCCAACCTTTTGCCCATTTTCTATTGGATTATTGGTTTTCCATATTCTCAATTTCTAGGAGCTGTTTATATATTGGGGAGGTATGAGTTGCAAATATTTTTTCTCATTTACTTGTTTTTTGATTTTGCTATGGTATTTTTCCCTCTCTAGAAGCCTTTTAATGTATATGTAATCAAATTTACATATGTTTATCACTTTGGGATCTTTAAGTTACAGCAGACCTTTCTGGACTAAGGTTCCAAACAAATGTGCATGTTTTCTTCTTACACTGTTATAATTTCATTTTTCACATTTAAATTTTGATGCATTTGGAGTTTATCCTCTAAAGCTGGGAAAAGGGATAGGTGTCTTTTCCTGGATTGTGTTACATTCCTACAGGTCTTTATTGGTTCATTCAGCCCTTAGCTGCAGCTGCCTACACACTGGGGCTCTTCATTTGCTCTCTCAATGTCTTTTTTCCTAACCAAATCCATTCCTGGAGCCAGGTCTACACCAGCTCTCCCCTCCTCCTCCCTCTCTATACATCATATTGCAGGATATCTGCAAAGCTGGTGGAGATAGACATTGTCCCTGCTGGGCTCCTGGTGTCCCCTCCATCACCCTCTCAGCCTTGAGACAGGATGATGGCCCCTGCTTTGCTACTATGTCATGTGGGTTGATTGAATCGAGCACGGCGGACAGCGTGTGTGGTGGGATTGAAGGACTAACACAGTGTAGAAACAGCATTTGTAGGCTGCTGGAATTGAAGCCTAGGGTAGAGAGGAAACTGCAAATTGATTTCTAGCATCCACCCCTCTCTGGTGACATTTGGGAAGGTAGGTGACACAGTAGCATTCCACTGGGAAGGCGTGAGACCTTTCCTCTGTTAGGGAGCCAGACCTGGGAAGAGAGAAGAAGGGGGAGGTTCGGGTTTGGCTTCCAGTAGAGTCATCGTCTTCGAACGTTTTTCTGCCTGCTGGACGCCCCCCCAACACACACAGACACACACACAAACGGGCAAAGCAGAGCAAAGATGCTCCTGGGAAGCTGGGATTGGGAATCCCAATGTCCCCTCTAAATCACCAGCAAGGCTGGCACAAGGACCTTCACCCTTTTCCTACCAGAGCAACAATGATACAAATGATAGAGAATGTGATTTGAAAACCTTAAATGGCAAAGTATGTGAAAAGAGAATTACTATGAGCTCCCTGTGGCAACATAAATCTTTTATAGCTGTGTTCTTTCAACAACTACTCTTCTTTTTCTCTTTTTAGACATTCTCTTGGGTCTCCAGACATAGTGACACCCCAGGGATGGTGACAGCTGAGAAACCAGGCAAGGAGAACTTGATTACAGACTTTCTTTGGGTTTTCTTTGGTCTGCTGTGCATAGTCATTGGCTCGACAAACATATTTCCATAAGCCCTTGCAGGCAGGGTCTGCGCCTCTCCACCCCCCCACGGCACTCATACTTGGGAAGGGATTTATGAATCATTCCTTTGATTGATCTATTGACGACAGCTCATTTTGGGCAGGCATTTTCTTGAATCAGGAGGAATCCCATCAGTAATCCCCTTTAAGAGAATCCATGTGGTCTGTTACTTGCTGACTTAGTTCAGAAACTTGTGCTCAAAAACATGTCCTGAGGCTGCAGCTATAAATTAGCTCATGTTCTGGCATATTCTCAGACGGCTGTGACATCACCTCCACCTGACAGCTCTGCCTTCTCTTTAGAGATCTTGCCACATTTCTCCACCTCCCTTTAATCCTGTTTTCAGAATTGTAGGATGCTCAAGTTCTTCCTGGGAGTGGTTGGCTCAGAGAGCTGGGGTCGTCTCCCAAATCTGAGCAGCCTGACGGGGCAGGGATGAACCGGCCCCAGGAACGTGGGACAGGTGCTTTGCTCTCACCTACGGAGACCTGTTGGTCTGCATCAGTGAAGACATCGTGATCATCACTTGCAGTTTTACTTTCCTGAACGGCTGGGACGTTCCAAGTCCTACTGGCCCTGTGCTCACAGGTAGCTCTGCCCATCTGGGAAGTGGGGCGGATGCCAGAGGGCCGAGTGGGGCGGCTGCACGGCTATCTGTTGCCTTTTGCAGGGAAGAGGATAAACTAGCTGACATCTGTTTAGGGCGTGGGAATCCCATTACACTGGAAGCCTCAGATAAAGTAAACCAAAACATTTCATTAAAATTCATTTCCTTTTCTCACATCTTACTGAAAACAGAAAAATATTTCAACTTTGGCATAGCCACTGAATTATTCATCTGAAAATTAAAAACAAAAAACAAAACAAAACTTTGATGCCACGCAGACTGGATTCCTGTCCTTTGCTCCTTGCCATCCCTTCCCCTGAAGTGACGCTGGGGCCTGGTATGCCGAGTGGCCAGGGCCCAGGGGGGCGTGTTCCTCGCTCCTCTCATGGGAGCAGCCTGAATGCCAAGCGTGGCTCCCAGGACCCAAGACCACATGTTGCCGTGAACTCTGGACCTGTAGACCTTGGAAAGCCCTGGGAAGCCCAGGTGGGCACACCAGGGAGGTGCAGGCACCAGCCCAGGGAGAAGGCCCTCACCGCTCCCTGAAGCAAGAGCCAGCCAGGAGGGAAGCCCGTGACCTGCCCCACGTCCTACTGCCAGGTTACAGCTCCTGGGCAATCCTCCTGTGGCCGCCTCTGTCCCTCCATCCTCCTTGGAGGCTGACGCTGAAAGAGGCCTGGGCGCTGCCTTCCCTTGTTCTTGCACACACCGTCAGCAGCCAGGGAGTGGGGCCACTAGGGACTGCAGACTTTCCTCTGGATGCCCCCTTTTGGGTTATTCATTTGGGACTTCTCTTCCATTTTGAGGCTGCCTTTGATGCTCATGTTAACCAGATGGCCCTTGTTTAACAGGTTGGGAGAGGAGACTCTTTTCCCCCAAGGTGTGGCCTCTGGGGTCACTGCCCTCTCCAAACCTGGCTGCTCCATCAGGTGTGGTCCTTCCTCACATCTTCCTTGACCCCCTTGGCGCCCCTCCTTCTACTGCACCCTCTGGGAGCAGGGGCTTCCTTCATGAGCCCCATGTCTGTGGTGACCATAGTATTTTCTTAACCCAAAGCAAACCGTGTGGGTATGAGACTTCTTGGGGTGTGAAATTTTGGCTGCCCTGAGAAGCCTGGGGCATGTGGCAGTTGTACCTCTGCTCAGGTGGCCTGAGAGCTTTCCAGTGATGGTACTTCCCTTTTGTTTTGGGGGGTTTTTTTTGTTTGTTTTTTTTTTTGCTTTTGGTTTTTTTGAGACAGAGTCTCACTCTGTCACCCTGGGTAGAGTGCAGTGGCATCATCGTAGCTTACTGCAGCCTCAAACTCCTGGGCTCAAGGGATCCTTCTGCCTCAGCCTCCCAAATAGCTGGGACTACAGGTGCACCTGACTACGCCCAGCTAATTTTTCTATTTTTAGTAGAGACGGGTCTCACTCTTGCTCAGGCTGGTCTTGAACTCCTGAGCTCAAGAGATCCACCTGCTTCAGCCTCCCAGAGTGGTAGGATTACAGGCATGAGTCATCGTGCCCAGCTGGGACTTCCCTTTGGGTATGGTCACACCAGTTGTGTGCCTTTTTATTTTACCTGTTTCCTAAGTTTCTTCCTCATAAAATCACTTATTTCAGTTACTAAAAAGTATATTGTAGATAATGATTGTGACTTCTTGCACTGATGGCCCAGATACCTAGGAAAGTCTAGATGGCCCAGACACAGAAGCCGTAGCCACACGTTCTGAAGAGGGGGAGTGCTGAGAACCACCCCTTGCTTTGTTTCTGGCAAAAATACTGCTCCCCTCCCAAGAATAATGGTCTGTCTAATAAATTATTTGGTGTGACTGTCAATGTTAATCTATCCAAAGGATGCTCAACTCTATTTCATTTTGTTGTGCAAATAAAGCCTAAGCAGAGGTGAAAGATTTTGACCTAAAATGCTCACTCACTGGTTGTAAATAGCTTTGTGAGAGGAGGATTCTTAAAGTGAATGTGTGGTCCCTGAGTGCTGTCATCATCGCCAGGTGTATTGGCAGCAGAAGCTGGAGGGTTGCAGGGAGAGAGACCTGGGGCAGAAAGGGAGGGCAGAGCAGGGGTGAGTGGGGTGGGGCTGGAACCTGGAAAGCCAAGGTGGAGACGGAGCCCAGGGCTGGATGATCAGGGCAAGCTGAAGCCAGACCAGGTGTATTCATTTCCTAGGGCTGCCATAACCACGTCCCACAGACTGGGTGGCTAAACAACAGACGCTTATTGTCTTACTGTTCTAGAGGCCAGAAGTCTGAGATCAATGTGTCGGGAGGGCTGCTTCCAGGCATTTGGAAGTGGGCCACTCATGGTTCCTTCTGGGGGCTGTGAGGGGGAATCTGGTCCATGCCTCTCTCCTAACTTGTCCAAAGGGCGAGGCAAAGCCTGGATGGAGCCCAGCAGTCAGGCAGGAGCTGGGCCTGGGGCAAGAGGAGGGTCCAAGGCAGCAATAAGGAAGCTGGGGTCCTGGAGGGCTGGAGGGGCCGGGGAAGAAGAGGGAGTGGCTGAGGTGTGGATGGAGACTGGCATCTGATCCAGAGCTCCTGAATGGTTTGGGGAGGCGGGGCCCCTCCTAGGTGAGTTAGCCTCAGTCCCGGAGGTGGTTCAGGTTCCTACATACTCCCTCACGCATGGCATGCATTTGGAAGTGGGGCACTCAAGCCATGGGAGGAGTAGCACCCAGCATGGGTCTCCTCCAGGATGCCCCTGATTGGGTGCCAAGGTCCCCTGATGGTACATGCGTGGGGCCAGTGACGAGGCCAGTATGCCTTGGTAAAACTGAGATAATAAACTGCCTATTACTGCACGGTCCTGGCTAAGGTCTTTGTCTCAGGTCCCAGTTCTGTCTTTTAAACCCACTCCCTGGGAACTTAGCAGCCATGAAAAATGAGCCTTGTCCAGGCTGTTGGTGAATGCGGCAGAAACTATAAGTTGTCTCCCAATATCCATTTCCTTTTTCTTCCATAGTAATAAAACTCTTGATCTTTAGCCAGCCCTGGAATACAAACTATGTTTTCCAGCCTCCCTTGCAGCTACTTGTGACCATGTGACTAAGTTCTGACCAATGGGAAATAAGCAGAAGCTCCTGGGAAATGTCTGCCTTGGAGAACCTTCTGCTTCAGGGCAACCTTCCTTTTTTCCCTCCTCCTTTCCTTCCCTCTTCTCTCCTTGGCCTTCCCATCGCTGTCTATCATTGAGCATTTAACGAGTCAGGCACTCTTCTAAGCATTTTACGTATATCAACTCCTTTGTTTCTCACAACCCTGTGAAATGTTTTTATGATCTCTGTTTTACAGATGAAGAAACTAAAGTACATTGAGCATTTGCCCTTATTTCTGTTTTTTGTTTCTTTGTTGTTTTTGGTTTTTATTTTGTTTTGTTTTGCTCCATCTCAGGGATGGAAAAATCCAAACTGACCCTGGAGATTAATTATTTAGAGAGTGATGACTTATACTCAGGATTTAGTTCAGTGGTTCTTCAGATTGCCCCCTAGAAAGCTGCTTTGCTGGCTGCCGCTTTTTATCAAAGGCTAGAGTCTAATGGTGACAGACCCCTGAGCTGGAGGGATCCTGGGTCCCTGTAGCAAAGTCTAGTGTCCAAAGAAAGCTATTTGCCCTTCTTCTTGGGCACACAACTAGACTGTGCTCCCCAGCCTTTCTTGGAGCTTAGAATAATTACTGGCCAAAGGAATTAGAATAGAACTGACATGAGGCACCTCCAGATGTGGCTCTTTAGAATCCACATTCACTCCTCTATGCTCGTCTGGCCAAGTGCAAAGGTTCTGAGACTTTAGGGGATGGCAGAACCACAAAATGAAAGGAATCTGTGTCCGTGATTCCTTGAATATATTTCTTTACAAGGTTTATTTAACAAATACTTATAAGTGCCTACAATGGGCTGGACCCACGTGGAGGAAAGATGCTTGCTGATGAGAAACACTTACATTGGACTGTTAAATAATCAGGAAAAATCATTTTATTAAGACATTAAAATTTATGGGTTTGTTTGCCACTGCAGCCAGCATTGACCTGAATGAAAATGGTTCTCAAGACCACTGTGGAACAGATTGGCCATACTAACCCTAGACAGTTAGGGAATAACATGGGGACTTCTACATGAGAGAGAAACAAGCCATGCTTCTTGATTTCTGTCTGTTATTTCTGTAATTTATATAATTCCTATTTGTTACTTGGGGTTTTCTGCCATGCACAAATGACTCTAATCTTAAAAGAGTAAGTGACAATTGCCTTGTGCCTTCCTGATACTTCCTTCCCTTTGCTTTTTGTCTCTTTTTGTCCTAGTGTGCATGTGAATTTGACCCGTGGGGTTTTCCACAAATTTAGTTTTGCCAGCTTTAACCTTCAGAGGCTCCAAAATGCCACTTGCTCCAAGAATGCCCGTTGGTGCCTCCAGCCCAGGTTACTTCAGGTAACCAACCCTTCTGCCTGGATGGGTTGGGTAACTTGATATGCAAAAATCCAAATTGACCTGACAGATGACTCAATTAGTGGGTGACAAGTTATATTCAGAATTTATTGCAGTGGGATCTCAGCTGGGCATGGTGGCTCACGCCTGTAATCCCAGCACTTTGGAAGGCTGAGGGGGCAGGATCACTTGAGGCCAGGAGTTCAAGGGCAGTCTGGGCAACATAGAAAGACCCTGTTTCTACAAAAAATAAAAAAATTAGCCAGACCTGGTGGCTTGCACCTGTAGTCCCAGCTACTTGGAGGCTGAGGCAGAAGGATCGTTTGAGCCCAGGACCTTGGGATTACAATGAACTATCGTGACACCACTGCACTGCAGCCTGGGCAACAAAATGAGACCCTGTCTCAAAAAACCAACCAACCAACCAACAAAAAAACCCTTGATCTCTACAACTTCTTAAAACTCTACTTTGCACATTTGTATTAAAAAATGAACTAACCTCAGAGTGACTCTTTCACTAAGTCTACACAGTCTGCATAATCACAAACTGCTCTTGCTGATGGCATAGAGATTGTGACACTTGGTTATGAACCAGGGTATTGCTTCCATCTAGGCCTTAAAAATCTCACCCTTTCTTTAGCCTTCCACGATTAGACCTCAACTCTTGAGCAATCTTGCCTTGCTCATAACTGGGAATAAACACTCATAGCTCTAGAAATATCCCAGGAACCAGATGTCATGGAACCCTAGAAAGGCCAAGGCAGTCCCATCCTCCTCTAAATCAGCCAGGAGTGGAGCTGTGGGAAGAGAGCAAACTGCAAACCAGACAGACCCGGGGTTGAATCTCGACTCTGCCAAGCTACTGGGTATGTGAGTCATTCCAAGTTGTATTGCTCCCCTGACACTCAGGTTCCTCATTTGCATTCGAGCAGATTCCTACTTTACGAGGACTAGACGTACTGAATGTAAAAGCCTCTGTAAATGTGGTTATTTTGGGAAGTGGTTGAAGCTCTCTTGCCTCACAAAGTTCTGTCTGTCTTCACACTGGCCGGGCTGTATTCTCACACCCTCCCTGGAGCCATCCGTCTCGGTTAGAATCCCAGCCCTGCACTTACTGATGGGTGTAACTTGTCCAAGTCATTTAACCTCTTTGTACTGTTTCCCCGTCTTTAAGAAGAAGATAGTAATAGGGCTAAGCTCAGCAGACTGTTGGAGGATTTAGTCTGTTAACGTATGTGTAGCCCATAGGGCAAAGTGCGTAAAAGTAACCAGTAAACTATTAATGTCATATGAAGAGATTACTTGCTTTGTCTTATCTCCCCTTATGAACTGAAAGCTCCTTGGGGCTTGAAACCTGGTCTGGTTACCAGTTACAAACTCCCATTTGCAGTTAAACCCAGTCCTTGGGAGGCTCAGTCCAGTCCTGTGGCCTCACTGGCTGGTCTGCTCATGCTGGGACAGGTAGGGTATGACCAGCCTCCGAGTGCATAAACCTTTGGCCCTGCTCAGTGTCTGAGCCTCAGGTGCCATCTCCAAGTGGATGGAACCCTGTAGCTGTGCCCCTGGTATCTGTCTAGTTGGTTACTAGAAAGAAATCTTATTGCCAGAGGACGACGCATCCCCTCAGTGTCTAGAGGATGGTGCAGGATCTGTTTTTAAATCTTTCCCCTTGAGTTACGTATGAGTCCAAACAGAGTTTGCCTTGGAGGTGCATCTGGGCGGCCGCCCTCTTTGATGCTCTCCCTCATTTTCCTCCTCCAACGTGCTCCCAATCTCTCTCTTTCTCTCTCTCTCTCTCTCTCTCTGTTAATCCTGACACCCCACCACTCCTCTCCCACAAAAGATTCCCAGCTCAAGGCCAATTGGATCCATCACATTTTCCGCCTGCAGAAGTTGGAGGGCAGTGGCTTAGATGCCCAAGAGTAGAACCCCACCCAGATACGCAAACCTTTCTCTGGCTGGTACTGACCCCTCTGTTGCAAGATCTGGTCTGTGTATGCCACGCAAGTCTCTTTCTCCTCTTCTAGCCGAAGCCAACCTCCCAGGAAAAGGCTGTGGCAGGAAACCATCCTGGGGCATGGATAATGCCACTGTCAGAGTCTCGTGTAATCCCGGTGACATGTAGCCACATGACCTAAGGCACTTATCTCTATGCCCAAGGTGTGGTTCGTGCTCTGTGAATGTCAGGTCTCCTTCCTGCCCTGTCCCCTGTCCCCTGTCCTTGCCTGAAGCCTGCTCTTCCTTACCCAGCTGACTTGCCAGAGAGACCACTCTGGCATCTGGCTCCAGGCTGTCAGAGACAGGGGGGTTTCTCTTGGTCCCTTGAATAGTAGGATGCTGACCACTGGCCACCCCAAAAAGCATGTGAGCAGGACCAGGCTTGGCTGTCCCAAGGAGAGGGCCTGGCGTTGAACCAGGAAGCTCAGGAGGGGAGAGGAACTGGCTCTGCCCTGCTCGGGGTCTCTGTTCTGCAGGCCACGCTGTGGCAGGGGCCTGCATTCACGTTTGCACCCGCCACTGCCTGTTTTCCCAGCAGCTGCAGCATTAGGACCTTGAAGTTCCCTCTGATTTTCCTTGTGTGAGGACGCACCCACCAGTCCTCAATAGCAAAACGGCCTGAACACCTCTGGGGCTTTCCCGTCCCCCAGAAGCAACGTGCCGAAGACAGAAACACAGCCACATCCCCACACTGTTTTCCCACAGTGTGACAATTAGACTTTTTCTTTTTCACAATCCAAGAGAAACACCTGGAATAATATCTTTCCAGGCTTTGTCATCTTTGAGGACTACTTGACATCTAGTTATAAGCCAAAAACCCTGATGTATCCAATAACTAACCCGTCATCACGTGTCACCAAGGAGACCTGATTTCTCCTTTTTACATCCGCTGGAAGAGCAAAGGAACAAGGAGTTAGGGAAAACGCTAAGAACAGCACTGATACGTATCATTAAATAAAAATGTGACCAGCCTTGATTACAAGTGTTGTCGTCCTCTTTTAACGGGCGCACACCCCGAACTTTCATTAACCCTGGGTGGCTGAATAGCAGCTTGTCGAACTGAGGTGCCAGGGGGTTTTGTCAAAGCCCTCCCGGATGAAAAAGGCAGGGCCACCTACCATGAACTTTTCTCTGGGACTTCATTCTTCGGCAGTGCTCAAGTGTAAATAAACTTGTTTACTGGGATCAGAATGGCCATGTTAATGAAGTCTTATTTGTGTCACCACAATAACAAATAATTTGTGCACAGTTGAACTCAGGAGTGTGGAGGAAATAGCCAGAGAAATTGTATTTCTGGTTTGAAGTTTCCGTGCAGATGTCTCGGGCCAAAGTTAGTACAGTCAATATTCACTGTTTCTTTTAACTGTGTGTCCACGGCAGAGTAAAACCTTGTTACTGTGCCTAATGCGGTAAACAAAATTATACCGTGTGCAACGAGAAGAAAAGTGAAATAAGAAGCATTGATGAATGTTCCAACGGGTGTAACTTTGGTGGCTGGTATGTGGTTTTTATGAAACGAATGCATGAATACGGGGACCCTAATTATTGCTTTGAATTGACAAAGTATGGTGAATATATAGAGAATGTTGCAGTACAGACTTGGCTGTGTCTAAAGCAGCTTTAGAAGTAAATATAGAAACACTTGTGTACCATGGTATTACATAAAACGTCATTAAGAAAAGAGCAAGACAATTTGTTAATACCGTACTGAGTGGAGCTGGAGGAAGAAGAAATTTGCTTGAATTTTGTTGTTCTATGGTAGGGACCAGTAAACCACAGCCTATGAGCCAAAGCCGGCCCATTGCCTGCTTTTGTAAATAAAGTTTTATTGGAAAAAAGCCACATTCATTTGTTTACTTGTCGTCTGTGGCTGCTTTCATGCTACAACGGCAGAGTTGAGTAGTTGCAACAAAGACCACGTGGTCTTCAAGGCCTAAAATATTTACTATTTGGTCTTTTACGGAAAAAGTTCACCAGCTCCTGTGCTAATGGAAACAGTAATTTCAGAGGAAGTTCATGTACGGCTGGTGCAGTGATGGCCATGCAGAGTGAGGAAAGGAAAAGTCACGTGCCAAGACAATGGGAAAGAAGAGACAGAAACAGAGTGCGTGCAAGGGGCCTGGGGCCTTCTCCACGATGACCAGGGAGACTCGGGGGTTACGTGGGTTGTGACTCCGTTCCCTAAGCAGACCGTGTGGAGCAAAAATCTAAATGAAATGCTTGGATACAAAGGGAAATTACCATGTAGGTCTTCACAGAGGCGTTACACATTTTATCAACTCATGGGATCTCTGACTCACAAATACATCACGTCAAAATCAGAACTGTGGTAGAGCGAAACATTGCTTTGGAAGCTCAGCCGCGGATGTGAGGGATCCTACCTTCCCCTTGAACTTGGGTTCTCTGGCTTTTAAGGCTTTGTATGAAGCCATCACCTACGTTTGTCCTGTTGCTGCAAATGGAGAGAAAAGAAACATGGAGCATTTTTCTTATGCCCAAGGGATGCATTGTCCAGTAGGGCTCATGACGTGAGGCCGGTGCCTACCTGTGTTGTAATTCTGTGTTTGGATTCAGTAGCCCAGAGGGTCCTAAAGCAGGTGCTGGCTGCAGATTTTACTAGAGATGGGGATCTTCGAATCCCAAAGGCCGGGGTGTGATATTGTTCTGAGTAGAAACTAAATATGTGACTGCTAATACAAAAATAACTCAACCCAGGTAGCCCAATGTCTGGGCCTTCTTAGTCACCCAAAAGGTGACTTCTAAGTTCAAAAATTCCTAGTAAGACTGCTGCTTTCCCTTTCCTGTTGAGAAGAGGGCCTGTGCACACAGTCTGGCAGTGTCACAGCTGTGTGCCCAGCAGCTACCACACAACAACAACAACAGTGATAGGATCTAACCCTTATCCCAGGCGCTGCCTTGAGAGCATTCCACAGCTGACTCCTTTAATGCCCGCAACAATTCTATGAGGAGGTACAACCATCACCCCCATTTTATAGATGAGAAAACTGAGCCCCAGACAAGATAAGTAACTTGCCTATGGTCACACAGCTAGAAAGTGGGGAAGCCAGGCACTCTGGCTCCAGAGTCCATGCTTTAAAAAAAAACTTTTGTAATGGACCTCAGGGACATAAAATTAGGTTAATTACAATCCTGGTACTCTCTCATGCCTGGGCCCTTTTTTGTTTGTTTTTTAGAGACAGGGTGTCACACTGTCACCCAGGCTAGAGTACAGTGGTGTCGTCATAGCTCACTGCAACTTCACACTCCTGGACTCAAGTGATCCTCCCACCTCAGCCTCCTGAGTAGCCGGGATTACAGTGGGCCCTCTTGTACTTATTTAATTAATGAAGGCACAAATGATTTAACACACACACTCACACACACACTCATACATACAGTCTTAGTTTGGGCTCCCATGGAAGCAGACCCTGAGACAGGGATTTGAGCGCAGGGGGTTTATTTGGAAGGTGGAGGGAAATCAGGAAGGTGGGAAAGTGAGACAGGACAAAGGAGGCAGCAGATCCAGGGTACACTCCTAAGCAGCAGCCACTGAGGCAACGGGAGCTCATCCCTGTGGGCAAACGCTGGGAAACGTCAGAATTGCCCAGTGCATCCCTGGGTTGAGGGAGTGAGGGTATTTGTATACCAGTAACAGGCAGTTGCTGGTTGACAGATTCTGGGGAGGGAAGGGAAAGCCTTTGAGGACAGAGATGTAGATCCTAGTGGCGGGAAGCCATCTGGGGTACGTGAAAAAGCAGGGTCCAAAGCAGTATTTTTCAATCTTTTCTTTGTTATCATTGCTACCCCTAAGAAGCTTTTTCAAATATTTTTTTCTAATTGCCTCCACTTTCCTGTGAAATTTTAATGCCGCATTTGTTTATGTACTTTGTCCCTTTAGAATGCCACAAATCATTACAATATGTAAGATTTTCTTGTGTCCCCCTCTGCCAACCAATTTTTTTCCCTGTTAGTGGTATAGCCCCTGTGGAAGACGCATGGTCCAAGTGCCATGGGCAGGACATGGACAGCGTCTGATGTACGTATACAGCAGGCCCACACCATCCAGCCCTGTCCCTCTATCCCTGCCATTGGGGTGACTCATTGACACGGGAGTGGTGAATCCACAGGAACAGAAGAGAGACATACCACCTCGGTCCATTCTTCTAGGCTAAGGAGTGTTGGGAGTGGAAGAGCGAGAGACGGGAGAGGTGGGGCAGATTGAAACACACGATTAACTTTGATAACCCATCACAGCAGAAATGAAGCTGTAGTTTGCATTATTTCCAGGGATCCCTGTGCAGTTTCCACTTCCCCAAAAGGAGCCCGGGCACAAAGTAATTAGGCCCTGCCTTGGTATTTCGCCGCTGCCGAAATCAGATCCTAGAGAGGATGTGAGCATCCCTCTCTGTGCCTGAGCCCCACCGCAATCTCGCACCAATGTCAAGCTAACTTCTCATGTTCCCGAGTTGAAAAGCAGTTGAACAGATGGTGGCTGACACCTTTCTCAGGAATCCTGGAAACCCACCAGTCTACCCACTGAGGCACGAAAAAAAAAAAAAAAAAGGGCTCCGAAAATGTGGTGCAGAGAGAAAAATGACTGAAGTGGGATGAGCCCAAGAGAAGCCGGTTCTGCTCGGCGTGATGGGGCAGTACTCTGCGAGGATTCTCCCAAGCCGGGAGGCGGGGAGCAGGATGGGACACCTGAAGTCTCTAAGGTAGGGGACGCCTTGCAGCCAGGAGGCTGAGACCAAACAGCATCCTGACCGTGCATGGGCACTGGGAAACCCTTTCCCGCAAAGATGTGGAGATGAGTTAGAGCAAAGCATTCCAAATTTTTATGCGTGCCTTAAAATAACAGAATTTCTTCCAGGTTCTAAATGGAAGTTTAAGTTGTGAAAACTAGATCATAGAAAAAGTGCAAAGAAGAAAAGGAAAATCAATGCAATATGGCACACCTACTTTTTCCTTGAGAGAGAAAAACACACTACAAACCTATATTCACACTTTAGCACTGAAGATCAAGCAAAGAAGCTTTTCCTGCTGTTTCCTTGTTAAGATGAGAAAAAAGCCCAAGTGAAGAATGGCTTTGAAGGGAGAGGAAAATCTCAGCTTTAACCACAAAGTTATATATTGGTAAGGTGTAAATACTTGCTTGTATGCCAAATGATTTCAATTTTTTAAAAATAAATAGGGCAATAATTGTAGCATATAATCCAAGATATTATGCCAAATTATTTCCCCTTCTTATTAAACTTGAGACATAATATCTATATTACATTTGTCCTGGTATAAAATTCATCTTTCAGCCTCGGTAACAATCTTATGACTCACCATTTAAAAATTACTAGAAATCAAACTACTCTAGGAGAATTACTCTGATTTTCCAGTTTCTATAAATTCAGAGCATTAGGACATTAGCAACCCTCAAAGGAACAGGAGAGAATCCTAGAATGCAGAGTGTACCTTGTTTGGGGGCTGAATGGAATCTTCAAGAGCATCAAGCCAAATGAGTCCCTTCACTTGCAGGAGCGGGAACTGCATCCAGAAAAGTTGAGCGAAGTACTCAATGTCACCACCAGGCTGGCAACAGGCTGGTGGAGAACTCCAGATTTCCTGCCTCCGAGCAGGCCTGCACGTTCCTCCTCGCATGAAAAAACAGCCCAGGTCCACTTGAGAAAGCCTCTCAATGGAACCCTAGGGCCACAGTTTGGCATTTTAGAAACTTTAAGATAAAACATTTACTCGGCATTATGAGAAAGAGGAAAAGCAGCAGCTTGAACGTGGCGGAACATGGGCTTAGTTTTCTACGTGCCCACAGACGGTTGGCTCTATGTAGAGAACCGTCCGGCAGCATCACTGACAGGGCATCAGAACCCCGCCTGCCCCAGCCACACTCAAATCCCGTGTACCTGTTCTCAGAGCCCGAAGAGCAGGAATAAATGTGTCATTTCACAATTAAATAGGGGCCGTACCTGCGCGTGGAAGTGCTGTATTCACCTCTACTAAAGTCAAACTATGGAACCACAGACACAGTGGAAAGCAAGGTTAAGTGAGCCAGCCACGATCTCCTGCAGCAAAGGCAAGAGCTGGAGTTAGGAATTACTGAACATCCCTGACCAGGTGTCTGTTTACTGGAGCAGATTTTGGTAGAATAATAGGACCCCTGGGTTGGCAGAACCCAAATTCAGAAAGGGATGTGTGAGATGACCTTTTGGAACATAAGACAGAAATACTTTTCGTTTTTCTTTTTATGCAAAATATAAGGACGAAATTAATTTTTACTAGTACCTGATGTGTGGATAACAGCATTGTTCTCTTTTGGTCAAACATCTCCAGTGTGTACGGTAGCAGGATTCCTAGGAGAAGAGAGAGAGGTTTGATCATAATATGTTGCTGTCTGGGTGCATGAGATCAAGTGGCTTTGCAAATTATAGTACCTAGTTTTAAGTACACTAACTCTAACAAAATGGACAAGAGGAACCTCTGGATGTGTTAAGGCTGAGCTAGGTTATTTAGACTGACCCTCCCACTGAAAACATATAAAAATGCTAGATAAAATGTATTTTTAAAAATTTTCTTAAGATATCAAGGAATTAACAACATAGTTAGGAATTACTAGGTAATTGAAAATTGATGAAAAATTGAGAAACCTGAAAACCCTTGTTCTCAGGGTACTTACTGATCTAGGCACATAGGACCATGAGATTTTACAGCCTCCTGGGGCAAGAGGAACAGAAATCAAAACCATAAGAAATCCTCCCCCAAATAACCTGGGACCCCAAAGAGGGAATACACCCTCTAGTTATGTGTGATTCAGAAGTGAACCAACTCGGAAATGGATTTGAAGCCCAAAGTATAACCATTTTGGAGGAAGACAACCCTGGCTAGCTGTGAACTTCATCTGACAGAACCTCAGACTGTAGTGCTTTGAGGTACTCAGTAAACATACTGAGACCCTGTTTAAAAAAAAAAATACATTACGGGAAAAAGGTAGTGGTACCAGCCCTTTCCTTGCACATCTCCACGTATTCACACATAACAATTCTGAAGATTGCACAACAGTGTGAATGTACTTAACACTACTAAACTGCACTTAAAAATGGTTAAATGGTAAATTTTGTTATATGAATTTTACCACGATTAAAATAATCTAAAACTCTAATACCTTCCAAATCAGTTTCGGGAATAAATGATTAACAAAAAAGGAGATGGAGAATTACTAACCATCTCTCATTTAAAATTTTTTGATCAGTTGATGGCTGGAACTGAAGAATGGAAGCCTTGATTCGCTAACCATGGCCAGCAGTGCCTGCAAGCGGTTTGGAACCAGGCATCTTTAAAATTATCTTACACAGCTCAACAGTTAGCAAAACCAAGTATTCAAGGAAACTACGTTTAGAACCAGGCTTTCACATGACAGTATTACACAGTGGTAAATTCGTTAAACAAATAATGCAACACTTTAAATCGCATGGCCCTAAAATATTAATAATTAATTTAATCAGAGATAAAATAATTTTTAGTATTAATTAATAAAATAAAAATTAATTTAAAATAGATTTATTTCATCTATTGCTCATCCTTTTAAAAGTCATTTTCTGATGGTTTATTGTAGGCATGTCTACTATTATTACGGTAGAATGTGATATACATTTGCATAAACACATGCACTCACACACAGAGAGGATGCACCCTCAAAATATTCAGGGCAGTGGCTCACGCCTGTAATCCCAGCACTTTGCGAGGCCGAAGTGGGAGAATAGCTTGAGGCCAGGAGCTTGAGACCAGCCTGAGCAAGAGCAAGACCCTCTCTCCACAGAATATAGAAAAATTAGCTGGGTGCAGTGGCATGGGCTTGTAGTCCCAGCTATGCAGGAGGCCGAGGTGGGGGCGTTCCTTGAGCCCGGGAGTTCGAGGTTGCAGTGAGCTATGATGGTGCCACGACACTCCAGCCTGGGCTACAGAGTGAGACCCTGTCTCAAAAAAACAAACAAACAAAAAAACATTTTGGGGGAAGTGCTCAGTCCAAATACTTTGAGCCCCTCACCTGGTTCAACCACCTATCACCATGCTTAGCTTTCTTCTTCCACTTTCTTCCAGCTAATGCTCAAATGCATTGAGTGCCGGGGAATGGCTGCATCCCAGTGGCCCGGGGGATCCTGGAAGAGGCTGGAAATTTCTGCCATATACCAGATCAAAATCTTCCTCCCTGGACCTTCTGCTCCCAGCCCCAGCCCACAGTCCACAGCCCAGGTGGCTCCTGCTTGAGCCGACTGCCCTGCAACAGACTTGCAGGTCATGCCCTTACTCTCGGCCTTACCTTCTTTTAGTGGATTCTCACTCTTTGGTTCAACATCTTACCTCATTCCAAACAGCACCCCAACTTTCCTCTGGGGCATTCCCTGAGAAGCCTTGTCCTAAGAGGGGGCAGCCTCTGTCCAGGGGCTGGGCCTCTCTGTCCAGCCCCAGTGCCACTAGGGAAAATGCATGTGACATTCCAGGACTTGAAGGATCTTGAACAAGAGACACAAAAAATGCAGGATAGTTGGAGCTATCACCAGAGATTTTTCTAGAGGTTTGTGTGTCTTGGTGTGACCCCAGCACACACAACTACATCTCTCTGTCCCTAGCCATCCCCATCTCAGTAACTGTCATCTCACTGGGCCAAGAACCTAGCAGTTCTTGAACCCCTCTTTTTCCCTCATCTAACCCATTAGCACTGTCAGTTCCACCTCGAGAGAATGCCTTGAGTCTGGCCACTAGTCACTTCCTACTGCAACGGCTCCCTGAACCCCATCACCTGTGGCTGAGACCCCTCCTTGGGAGCCTCTTGGCTGGGCTCCCCCAGCTGCTTCTACAATCCATTATTTTACACTCAAGTCAGAGGGATCCTTTCAACATGTAAACCAGATTGGGTCGTCCCCCTGTTCAAATCCTCCCAGTGGCTCACCATTTCACTGAAAACCCACAGCCCAACTGTGGCCTGCTCAGTCAGCAATAGCCATCCTGGGTCTAATTGTCCCCATGAGGGATTGGGGCTGTTCTAGCCCCCATCTTGCTCTTGGATGCTCATCCCCAGAGATCTGCATGCCTGCACCCTCCCTTCGTTCATGATTCTCCTCCGATCATGTCATCGGAAAGGACTTCCATATCCCCCAACTTGAACAGAACCCCCATGCCCTGCGTGGCCCCGGGCCTTCCTTTACTCGCCATAAGCTCTCGACCCCACCTGCCATTCTCTTGCCTGTGGACGTGCCATTGCTTGTCTTCCTCGTGGGATGAGGGGCAGTCATTTGCTCACTACTCTGTCCACACAGCACTTGAACACTGGCACATAGTAGGCCCTCAATGAATGTTTGAGGAATGAACCAATAGGGTATTCCTGCTGCCTGGCCACCTGGACCCACCCTGGCTCCTGCCCATCTCTCAAGCCTGGTCCTTCAGCCTACACAGGTTTGATGAGTCCCCGTAGCCTCCTAGCAAGTGCTGTTCTTATGTAAGTTTGCCAGAGTCTGTTTCTGCCACTCACTCCCAGAAGCTCGAACTGCTACACCTCTGAAAAGCAAACACCCCCCTTTCTTTCAAGTGTTCCTCCTACTGTCTCATCACCTACTTCTGCCTCTCCTGGTTGAAGCATGTTCTTAGAGGGGCGTTGACCCCCCAGCACTTCCAACCTACACCCTGAGCTGGCTGACAGCTCCGCTGCAGCCACAGAAGACCCTTAGGCAGAGAGAGGGTCTGCTGTCTCATCCCTCTCTTGAGATGGGCGGACAGCAGGCAGAGGGGCGGGAGGATGTGAGCTGAGGCAGACAGCGAGTGGGAGTCCCACTGGGTTTAATTCTTGCCTTCCCAACTCAACCACCACCTCCCTTGGCCCTGCTAGCGTCATCTCTGCCCTGCAACAGACTTGCAGGTCGTGCCCTTACTCTCAGACTTGTCTTCTTCTAGCTGATTCTCACTCATTTTTGGGTGCTCAACATCTTACCTCATTCCAAACAGCACCCCAAGTTTTGTCTGGGGCAAGAATCTCCTACCCAATCCCTTCTCGTAAGTCTCACCCTCTCCAGATTGCTGTCCATGCTGCAGCCGGCGGGTGCTTCTATAATGGATCACGTAGTTCTTAGCATGAATGAGTTGTGCCTGGCCTTCGCAGCCCCCTCAGCCTCCCCGCAGCGCACACAACTGCACGGCACGGCAGCCACTCTGACCTCCTCCTGGCTCTCAGACCCCTGCCCTCCGCCCAGTCTCTGCACCTTTGTCCCACGCTGGCTTAGTAGAGCAGACAGTCAGCGCCCACCGAGTCCTGGGAGTTTGGTGGACAGTTCCCCATGGGCCGACAGCTTGAGCACCTGCCTCTCTCTGCCTGAGGGTCTTTTGTGGCTGCAGCTGAGCTGTCAGCCAGCTCAGGGTGCAGGTTGGAAGTGCTGGGGTGTCAATGTCCCCCTAAGAGCACCCTTCAACCACGAGAGGCAGGCGTAGGTAATAAGCACCCAGCTCCTGAAGAGAGTTCCTCGTGGTCTCCCAGGGCACCCCTGGCAGGATTGAGCTCCCATTGCCCACAGCACAGAGTCTCCCATGGACATTCCCCTCTCCCTCCCGCCCCTTTTATTTGAGACAGGGTCTCACTCTGCCACCCAGGCTGGAGTGCAGTGGCATCATCATATCTCACTGCAGCCTCGAACTCCTGGGCTCAAGTGATCCTCCTGCCTCAGCCTCCTGAGTAACTGGGACTACAGGCACATGCCACTGCACCCGGCTAATTATTTTTATTTCTTGTAGAGATGGAGTCTCACAATGTTGCCCAGGCTGGTCTTGAACTCTGCCCTCAAGGAATCCTCCTGCCTCTGCCTCTCAGTGCATTGGGATTACAAGCGTGAGCCACAGTGCCTGGCAGACATTCCCCTTATTGGCTCCCCTTCCTGTCTCACTTCCCCACCCCTTCTTTGTGTCTCCCTCACAGATGAACTCCTTGGACCCAAACCCTGTCTCAGGGTCAGCTTTTGGAGAAAACGTGGCGAAGACAGATTTCTCTGTTACATGCTTTATAGCACTAAGTGCCTCTTCTTCATAGCCTGATATGTAATTTGATACAATAAACATTATGATTGCTCTTTTAATATCTGTCTTTCCAGTAGATACTAAACTCTCTGACAGCAAAGTCCAATCTGTTTTGCTCCTCACTAAATTCACAGGCCCGAGCACTGGTACCTAGTAAACACTCCATCGCTACTTGATAAATGAAAAGATGAATCACTCGGGCCCAGAACTAGATCTGCTCTCATCTACTTCCTCTCTGTGTTATTTGGGGTGAGTGACAACATGGCCTCTTTAGCCCCAACTCCTTCTGTGTGAAATGAAGCTAATAATGTTGGCCTCTCCGGGCTGTTAGAGGATGAAATAAAATCATGTGTGAAAGAATTTATTATATAGAGAATGCTCAATACAGTCATTTGCTGCACAACGATGTTTTGGTCAACAACAGACTGCCTGTACAATGGCGGTCCCCAAAGATTATGATATCATATTTTGACTGTACCTTTTCTATGTTTAGATTCATAAATACTCTCCGTTGTGTTACAGTTGCCTACAGAATTCAGCACAGTCACATGCTGGACAGGTTTGTAGCCTGGGAGCAATAGGCCACACCCCACAGCCTAGGTGTGCAGCGGGCTGTGCCACCCAGGTTCGCGTTAGTACACTCTGTGATGTTCGCACGATGTTGAAATCACCTAGTGACGCATTTCTCAGACTGTATCCCTGTTGTTAAATGATCCACGACTGTTGCTGGCAACCATTGTTACCATCCTCGGGTCCAAAATAGCCCTGCACAGCAGGGGCGCCTGAGGAGCAAATGGACAGAGCCTGGAGGTCAGAGAATGAGGAGAGACAAATGGGAGGGGACACATTCCAGAGACGCAAGCACCTGTTCAGCCTTGGTTTTTACCCATTCTCTGCTCGGGTGGTGGGAATGACATTGACATGGTCTCGGACAAATGGACACCCTTGATTGACATCATGAGTGCTACGTGCATGGAGGGTCCAGAGTCTCCACCCAGCGACAGGAGATGGCGCAGGATGGGCTGTGGTACTGTACAAGGCTCGGTGGGGAGGCACAAGTGTCGAGAGACGCCCCTGGACACTTGGGAGTCTCCCGACACTTACAGTGGGAGGCTTAGAGTGGGAGGTTGGCCCACTTTCCAACCACTTTTGGGGTGGCCGGCAGCACCCTCAGTCTTGAATGTGGGATGGCCTCTCCCTCAGCTCAGGGCACACTTAAGCGTAGGAAAGCAACACCTTAGAATTGTCTAGTGACAGTTCTCAAGCTTGACTGTTAGAGAAGTGACCAAAGGTCCATGACATCTAATAATATGCCAATTTGCTCAGGCACCGGTTTGAATCGCATCAGATTGGTGTGAGGAACAAATCATCACGCAGCTTGTGACCAAACCGAGTCAATAGCCCGGCATCCCCCTTGGTGTGGATTCGTAATGTTTTATTTATAGTTGTGTGTGTAGTGAGTCTCATTAAGGGCCTCCGGGGATCTGTAGTTCAGTAAGTTCAGTAAGACTCTACTGCATTTTTACACTTTTCAATATGTCTTTATATTATAATAGCATAAATGTACATATATACACATTCGTGCTTATTTGTATACATTCATATTGTTATGGCATTGTATTATATATTCTGTTTATATTATTATGTATCATATTGTTAAAGCGTTTTGCTACACCAGGACATTGAGGATTCCTGCACTCCCTGTGGGCTAGACACTGTGTTAAGTCCTTCACACACGAGGAAATCGTTAAATCCTCGCAACAGCTGGAGCACAAAGAGTTGAAGGAGTGTGGCCAAGGCTGTGCAGCTCTGTCCCCAAAGTGCACGCTCCATCATTGGGTGCCACTGCCCCTCCAAACAGGAGCTGTCGCTGAGATGATGGTGGCACAGTGTGACATTTCTTGGGCTCCATCCACTTCAAGACATAAACAGAAAGCAGAATTCAGGCCACTGGATGGAACCATATCAAGATTTGGGGACAGTTTTATGGCGGGGAGAACCTCAGGGTGAAGTGCAGAGTAAGGGTGTTAAAGGCCACCGCACCCCAGTTTGCCAGAGTATCGGGGAGGGAAAAGGCAGCAGCCACCCTGACACGTTCCTGACCCCGCTAAGGCTCCTCCTGGCCCCTGGGATGGGGACCTGGGCTCTGGGATGTCAGGGCAAACCCAGCCCCCATCTGCACTGCAGCGCCGGTTTTCACTGAAGCTGGCTCCTCTGTCTAGCGGAGTAAACTCGCCAAGGACAGTGAGCCTGGCCTCCCTGGCTGTCAGGTGGCCAAGTGAGGGGAGGGTGACAGAGGGCTCAGTCATGAGCAGGGCCTGAGTTTCAGGATGGGAGACTTTACTACAGTTGCTCAACTTGTCCATATTGTGGAGCCAATTTTAACCAATAAAACAATGCTGGAAAGTAATGATCTACAAGATATTCTTGCTGTAATTTTCCCACAGAAATATACTGTATATCAAGCTAAGTAAATTCCTGGAAACCTGGAAACCCCCCAAAACTGGTAGAAGCGGCTTTTTTTTTCCTTTTTTACTATTTCACAAAAAAATAAAAAATAAAAGAGAGCTAGAGAAAAACCACATTTTTTGGATTTAATTTTGTTCACACAAATTTTTTCTTTTAAAAAAAAAACTGGCACCATCTAATCTAAGGTAAGAATGAAACTGTCACTTAAGTAACTCCTTTAGAAGTTGTCTATAACTGTGTGACTTGGAAAATTAATTTCTTTGCAGATGAAGAAACCAGAAGCAGGTGTTCTGAGTGAAAATTATTGGTAGCCCCCTCAGGAGACAGAGCTAACAATGGGGGGTGGGGGGGTGCACGTGGGACGCGCAGGCAAACAAAAGGGCTGCTTGCAACTTGCCTAAAATAGAAAATAAAAGTTAGCAACAGCTTCCCCGCCTGCCAGGCCCCTTTTTGGAGCCCTCTGTGGAGCAGGGAGTACTGTGCCAGGATGCCACCCCAGAGCCTCTTTGAAGATGCACAAGTACTCGAGGACGTTAAAGCGAAACTAATGCCCCCTGGCTTCCGCCCACCTCTGGGGAGCAGGTTCATGCCATAGACTCGCTTCCACGTGCTCGTGGCTTTCGCTTTGTTCTGTTTTGGTTGCTTACTGTTTTGGTTCTTTTTTTTTTTTTTTTTTTAAAGGTCTTTGGAGAATGACCCATACTATTCGGGCTTTATTTGGAGGAGTCATGGGCGAGGTAATGTGCTCTTAACTGGGGAACAAGCCTTAGCTTTGAAGTGTGAAACACCGGGGTTCAAATCCCAGCTTTGGCACCTACTGCCGGGCTGACCTGAGCCTTTTTGAGGTCTGGGTAAAATGGCGATGATAATTCTTATCTTGCTGGGATGGCGTGAGGAGCGCCGCTCAGGAATAGGCTTGCGCAGGGGCCAGCCTGCGCGTGGTTAGTGCTCAGAGACCTCCACTGCCACGCTCCTCCGGCCACAGGGAGCAGGTGGCTCGCTCCACCTCCCCAGGCTCACCTGAGAGGCTGCGCAGGCAGGGGCGGTAGGAGGAGGAGGGAAGAAAGGACTAAGAGAGGGAAGACAGGCGGGGAACGGAAAGAAAGTACCCCAGCTGGTACTAGTTCCCACGTAGCACCGTCTCAGGGTACCTGTTAGGGAACTTGCATCCCCGTGGCACGGCTGACCTTGAAACTGATCCCCGCCTCCCATCGAGCACTCTCAAACCGACATGGCAAAGTCACACCCTCGAACTGAAGCAGATTTTCCAATTTCGGAAAGCTTCACAAGCCCATAGAAAGGTCCCCCCCCCCCCCCCCCCCACACACACACAACACACCCTCCTTCTCCCTCCTCTTCTCTCGCTCTGCCGCCGCCCCCGGCCCCCGTCCTCTCCCTCCGCCCCACCCCGCACACGCGGCTCCCGGAGCCCGCGGGAGCGGAACCTGCGGGGCTTGTTTACCAGGCTGGGCAGCTCCCAGGCGTTGCCCGGCGCCGCCACCTACCGGCGGGAGGCGGGACTGCGCTCCCGGGCGCAGGCCAACAACTGCGGGCCTATGACCCAACGCCGCAGGCATCTGAGGATAACCTTTCCCCTTTCTTTCCAAGACCAAATAAGGGGGCTCTTCCCTCTGCGTGCTGGGCCTGTGGCGGTTAGGCCAAGGGGCGTGGAAAGGAGGATCCGGGAACGAGGCTGACAGTCGGCAAAACAACCGACCACATTGTTCCCGCGGCGCCCGGCCTCCTCCCTCCTCCCCGCCGGCACGGCCGGTACCCAGGCGGGGCGCTCCCTGCAGCCGCGGGCGCGGGAGTGGGGCGGGCGAGCAGGCAGGGCCGCCGGGGCGGGGGAGGTCAGGGCGATCCCGGACCCTATCAGCAGCGCCGCCAAGCCCTCCTGTCCCCCGACCAAACGAAGGGCAGGGCAGGGTGCCCCGGGCCCCCGCCCCCTTGCAGCGCTGCGCGGCTCGGTGCAGACCCTCGGGGCTCGCGGGGCAGCAGGGCTGGGCCGAGTCTGGGACCGCGGGGTCGCCGCTGGAGGGGAGCCAGGCCCGACTGCCAGGCCTCGGAACCCTGGCATCACCCTCGAGGGAGGGAGTCACTGGTGGTTGACAGTGTTTGGTAACCACAGAAACCGAGATTTGACCTATATTTTCGAACATGGCCTTAACTGTAGCTTTCCTTCTAGAAATCAAAGTGAGAGAGTCTGACTGCTGTTAATTTCCCTCCTGCTTTGTATTCCAGAATGCCACCCAGAAGGTTGGGCAACTCGGGAAACTTCTCTGGCCGGTTTGTGGGTGACCTGTGAGAGTCCCCAGTCCCTCAGTCAGGAGGCAGGGGATGTCCTCTCACGATGCCTCCTACCAACCACAGCGTCCTCTTGTCCACTGACAGTCAGTACTTTTCAGGAGGGGAGTTGGATGATATTCATTGGGATTTTAAATATATGTAGTTTGACTATTTCGTTCCACTTCTAGGTGTTTATCCTAAGTGGGTACTGAGGAGGGTGCACAAGGATGGACATTCTATTCACAGAGGATGATCACAGCCCTGCCTATGACAGGAGCAACAGTTGGCCTTAGTTTAGCATTTACTGTGTGCTAGAAACTGTTCTAAATATTTTACAAATGTAAAATATTTTACTCACAACATCCCTATGCAGTGGGTACTGTATTATTAATACAATCAGCCCTCCATATCTGTGGATTCAACAAACCACGGATGGAAAATACTCAGGGGAAAAAAACCCATAATGCTCCAAAAAGCAAAACTTGAATTTGCTGTGTGCCAAGTACGATGTATAAGCATTGTATCAGTTATTCTAAGTAATCTAGAGTTGATCTGAAGTATAAGGGAGGATGTGGATAGGTTATATACAAATACTACATTATTTTATATAAGAGACTTGAGCATCCGCTGATGCTCAAGTGGGTGTGAGGGTCCTGGAACCAAATCCCCCAGACACGGAGAGACGACTGTGCCCCCATTTCACAGAGGAGGAACTTGCACTCCGTGAGGTCTCCACTCACCCTCACCCAGCCGGGAGTGGCGGAGCCAGGATTCGTGTTTGGACTGTGGAGCTCCGGAGTCTGTGCCCTTGACCGCAACACTAAATGTTTATCGATGGGGATTTGATTAATTTAGAGTACATCCGTATAATGGAATATTCTCCGGCCGCTGAAACGGTGATGTAGATTGGGAATAATTGGCATGGAAAAATGTCCATGACATATTGTTTGAGTGAAAACAGCTGGTCATACAACAGTGTGCCTAACAGGATCCCGCGGCTATGCCGGGGGCTTTCATGGCAGAGCAAACTGTTGTCACCTTTGGGCGGTAGAATTTCAGGTAGCTAATTTTACAGGTATGATTTCTGTATTATCCAATTCTTTTTTCTTTTTTTCTTTTTTTAACCACTGTCAAGGCTGTGCTGAAATCCTACTTTGTGCACAAAGCGTTTCCTGGTCCCCGATGTTGGGAGCTCCAGCTCCCCACACTCCTGACGCGTGGGAACTTGCGCTGGAAGGTTATTCAGCCACGTGAGCACATACCTATTTCACCAGCTAAACTGCAAACTCGGGAAGGGAGACACGGATTGTTTCACTTTTTTCTGTGTGTCCTTTTGTACCTTGCACAGTATTTTACCCATCGCAGGATTCAAATATTCATCAACAGATTGGTATAACCCGGTGGTGACAGCACAGTCACAGGAGAACTCTTTGCATAATTACTTGTTTGATTGCTGCTTTCCATCCATAGATGTTAAGTTCCTTGGAGACAGGGATGTGCCTGTCCTATTCAGCTCCATATCCGGGAAGTAGAATTTCTGGCACACAGTAGCTGCTCCATAAATGTTTGCTAAGTGAATGAGCCCACGCTGCCCTGCCCCATGCAGCCCTTCATGAGAAGTCAAAGTGACAGCTTCCTTTCATCCCTCAGGGGGCTGTGTCTATCAAATGACTAATCATCTGCATGAGGCAGACCCCCTCAGCCGGAACTGGCTCTGGCTGACATAGCCGAAAAGGGCAGCTCTTGAAATTGATGGGAAGGCAGGAGAAGGTGGCTTGAAAATTGGGCAGGAAACAAGGAGGTCAGGCAGGAGGAAGATCTGGCCAAAGATGTTCCAGGGAGGGGCAGCTGACTCTGGCACCCCTGGGCACTGCCACCACTGCTGGTAGCTACCTCTGCCATAGCCAGATGCTGCTGCAGTAATGGATTCTGTCTTGTCCTGTGTCATGGATCACTTGCCTGAGATTCAAGGCCTCAGAGGGTATCAGTTGGCTAAGGTGGTGTGCCTGGTGGTGGGCTGCTCTCCAGGGGAAAAGCCCTGATTTGTAGCATTTGCTGACTTTTATGGTGAAAACATTCTCACCATGGCTGATTTTTTTTTTTTTTTTTTTTTTAAGAGATGGAGTCTCTATTCAGGAGGCTGAAGCAGGAGGATCACTTGATCCCAGGAGTTTGAGGCTGCAGTGAGCTATGATGGTGCCACTGCATTCCAGCCTGGGTGACAGAGCAAGACCTGGTCTCTAAAAAGCAGAGAGAGAGAAAGAAAGAGACAAGGTCTCACGATGTTGCCCAGGCTGGAGTGCAGTGGCTATTCACAGGGGGTCCCAGTACGCATCAGCATGGAGTTCTAACCTGCTCCGTTTCTGACCAAGGCTGGTTAACTCCTTCTTCGGCGACCTGGTGGTCCCTTCCTTGTGGGAGGTCATCATACTGATGCCGAACTGAGTGTGGACACCCAATGGACATAGCGCACTACAGCCCAGAAGTCCTGGGCTCAAGCGACCCTCCTGTCTCAGCCTCCCAAGTAGCTGTACACCACCACACCCAGCGTGACTGGTTTTTTATCTGCCAACCATTTAACAGCCAGCTCAAAAGATTCCTGAGAATTTAAAAATTAGTGCCAGTGGGTTGGTGAGCCATGCTCCGGCATACCTCTGTGTGTGCCCTGCTGACTGGCAGTCCCACAGTGGGGAAAACCTCCGAGAAAGGGAAGGGGGTGGGATGCCAGGCAGCCCCCGCCAAAATAGCACATGTCCACGTCTCAAAGCAATCCAGGGCACCGTGGCAGGGACGCTAACAAACCCTTAGTTTAATGTGCTGTTTCTCGTGCTTGTTAACAGTAGCTTTCAGAGATAATACCCAAAGGAAGGCAAATGATGGAATTTGAGAGGGAGGGCAGGCCGGTGGGGGAGAAGTCTGAAGGCAGAGGTGGATGGGGGAGAGATGTTTAGAGTGTCCCTTCTATACTTGTATGAGCAGAACAAAGACCCAGCCCTGAATTATCCAGTAAAGAGTCATGAGCAACAAAGCCTTCTCCAGGAGGGATTTACCTTCGTCACCAGGTCTCAAGTCCAAGGGCAAGAATAATCACAGTAATGGCTACCATGGTATACAGAGAGCCTCCTATGTGTGCCAGGCACTATGCGAAACATAGTCCTTCTCCTAGGTAGCTTTTCTAAGAGAGATCATTAATACACAATCCCACTGGAACTTGAACCCAAGCAGTCCAATGCCAAAGCCGATATTCTGGATCATGAAACCATCCTGATTTGGCACATTTGTGACCAATTATGGTTGTCTTTGAATGAACCATGAGTCATGCCCACATTTTAGAAAATGGAGACCCATTCAAAGACGCTGGGGTTTGCAGACAGACATTAGATTAAAGAGACTGCAGAGACAATGTGGTCACACTGACCTATGCTGGTGTCTCGGGTCTGCCCTTGGCAGTTTCCTCTCATGCAATAACGGATGCAGTGATGCCCGATACTGGGTGGTGAAGCCCACGTGAGACAATATGTGTGACAGCACAGGACATCCCACGCTTCCTAGGCTGTCAATAAGTGTCCTTATGCATTTGTAGACGAATTTCAACTTTAAGTTGAAATTAAATGTGAATATTCATTTTTTAAAAATCATCTCTCAGATATCACTTAAAGATATTCACTCATCAATTCTGGAGTAAAGACATCAAAATGTGGGTAACTGACTCATTGAGCAGGCAGTACTCATAGGATGTCATCGTGAAAGCAATGTGATTTTTGTCTCATATTTTCCCTTGAAATGTCCCCAGGACTGTCCTTTTGATTATGTTACATACCCACCATTGAGAGGCTGAGGCCCCCTCCCTGAGTCATCCTCATGCCAGGACCTAGGTTGACAGATGAGCTGTTAGCTGGAGTGTCGCCTGGTGCCTGGCATAGGAGAGAGAGAGTTTGCAAACAGTGCTCTGGCTCCTAAAGCCTCTACCTGGAGGTGATACGTGTCATTTTCACTCACATTTTATTGGCTAAAGCAAGTCACATAGCTAACTCCAGGTGACAGCGCAAGTGGCATGGCTAACTCCAATCCTACCATTACCTGGAAAAAGAACGGGAAATATTTAATGAACAGCACTAAGGAGGACCCCAGGGCCCTTCCCTCAGTCCTGCCAGAGGCATTCAGAGGACAGCTGTCGGGGCAAGCAGGAATGGGACAGAGGCCTGAAATGAGTTAGAGATTTCGGGTTAAAAAGGGGAAAGGTATGCTGTGAGACAGCGGCGGGAGGGGCCGTGCGGGTGGGCGAGAGGAGAGGCTCGGGTGGGAGAGTCGGAGGGGGAGAATGAGTCCGGATGCTAGAGGGAGAAGACACGAGCGAGGGGGTTCTCACTGTCAGCCTCTTGACTTCTCAGGATTCCCAGCAATGGGGTTTTCCTTGTAGGTTTAGTGGATTCAGCTTGGATCCTCCAAGCTGGCTTCTGTTTGCTGAGTACTCCATACACCTCCTGAGCACAGGGAGGAAGTATTGACTTTTCTACTCTGTTCTCTCTCCTTCCCTCTCCGACCCTTCCAGACCTGCCCTGTGCTCCTAGTGCGGCTTCTACTTTCCTTTGCCTTAGAAACAAGTTCTGATGCCTCATTGAGTTGCCTGTATGGGTCCTTCTATTTTAGAAAATATTATAAAAGTCTCCAAATACTCAAACGCAGAGAGACTAGGACAGTGGACCCCCGTGTGCACGTACATCACGAAAGACATTTTCTGGAGTTGCACTGTTACAGGAACAGGATCACTATGCTAAACCCTGTAGAAACTCGGTCTCATCCGACCTGCACAATAGCCTTGTTCTTTATCCCATTTTATACATGAGGAATTCAGACTCAGAGAAGTTAAGTGACATGGCCAAGGACACACAGCTGGTGAGGACAGAGCTCGTGGCACATCCATCCCTGGCAGGACTGCTGGAGGGTGCTGCAGCCTCAGGGATGGATAGAGGCCATGGCAGGGGAGGGGGCACATCTGTCTGACAAGGGGCCAGCCCCTGTGTGAGCATGGCTCCCCTACCTGCTCACTCTGCTCTGAGCTGGGGGCTCGCTTATCAGGGGCTAGAGAAGAAGGCGAAATCTAAGCAATCAGAAGGGTCCTTATTCCCAGAGAGACAGCACCATAAAACAGAACAGTGTAGGCTCAGCGACATTCGTTCTGCCATGTGTTGTAACATTCATTCATTCATTCGTAGTTATTCACTGCACCCATCTTGCATCAGCTCTGGGAATCCAAAGATGCAGAGAAGACTCCTGCCTCTCCAGACAATTGGCTAGTTGATCTCAAGTGCCTTAATTGGAGTCTCGGTTTCCTCACCTGTGAAATGGGAGTAATGAGCCATTGAATTGTACGCTTTGAAGTGGTTAATCAGTAATTTTATGTTATATGAATTTTATCTCAATTTTAATAATAGGCAGAATGACAGCTTCTCTACAGTGAGACTGTTGTGAAGATTAAATGAGCTTGTGCACATCGATGACTGCTACCTGCTTCCATGCCCGTGGGCGAGGGAAACATCCCAAATATTGAACAACCTGGAAGTCATAGGCATCCACCAGTGTGAAGGTCAGGACTGGGTTGGTCGGTGTGTTGAATATTGGTCTTGGCATTAATGCATTTTCACAAATAGATGCCTAGACAAATAGATGTTAGTGGGTGCACCTTAGTTTAATGACGTAGGTTTCCCAGGTCGACTGACCCCTTGATCCTGGCTGGCTGAGGTCCCTCTACTGGGGCTGGCGAGTATGTGTGGATGGACGCCACTCCTAAGCCCCATGCCCGCCCTCTAATATACCCACCCTTGTTAGTACAGGGCTGAGACTATCTGGAGAGTAACAAAAGATTACAGACATAATCAGGTCCTCACATTGTGCTTAAAGCCTGTGTCTTTTCTTCCAGTGGACGCCTGCAAGAGATGAAAGGACAGTTTGCTCCTCTCACCTCGGTAAGGAGCCCTTCCTTAAGGACCTGCCACGTCCAGAGTTTTCACGGAAGGATGAATCGGTCCCCGTGTATCTGGTGCAGGGGTTGAGGTGTAAGCAAGAGCTTTGCCCACTGCTAGTATGAATCCACCCAAAACAAATTAATTTGTTCTGCGCTAGTTTACAGACATGTTACAAAGCTTCATCTTTTAAAGTGGCAGCAAATGTCTTCTAATATTAAGGAGGATGATTCTGGGGGAAAATGTCTCTAGAAAGGTTTTTTTGTTCCTCCAGAATGTCAGGCTCCCTGTGTTTTGTTCTCCAAGGAAGGCTCCCCTTCTCCTGCCACTTCCAGATTATTAAAACCCAGTTGTGCCCGTGTTCATGTGTGGCTATGGGCTTAGACCACGTGTAAGAAATTAGCCAAGGATTGGAACTGGAATTGGGAGTAGGGTCAGATTGGGGAGAAAAGTGTGCCGGCTCCATTTGGAGAAACCAGCATGGAAAGATAAATTGCAGTGAGAAACTCTGACAGTTGTGTGAAGTAGTAACGCATCATTGTAAAGTATTTTAAATCACATTCCTCAAAAATCATTTCCCCATCCGGCTGCTACCAGAAAATTGAGATATTCACGTCTGTGATCTTGTGGTGTAGTGCTGCCGTGGTACGTGATCTCTCCCCGAGAGCAGCTCACGGGATCGGGCGATGCTAATGAATGATGTGGCACATGACTCTCTGAATATGCCATTATTACACCTACGTTACAGATAAGACACTGAATCATCAAAAAAATTTAAGTGATCCGCCTGAAGTCAACTTAGAAGTCACTGGGGATGGTTTTGAAGGACCCGCTGCTCCTCTCCAGCTGATGTGAATTCACGGTTTCCCCAGGTTAACAGACAGCAGGGAGAGCAAGATACTTCCCAAAGCCTCTGGCCTGGGACCTTTCCCGTAGTGTGGGGGAGAAAGGGGAGGCTGGGAGGAATCTGGGAGGGCAGCATGGGGACTGCACCCCTGCTGTTGGCAGACCGCTGATAGGAGGAGGGAAAGGGACAGGTTCCAAATGGACAGACAGCGACAGTGTTGCTCCAGGGCTGTGGCTGGGACGACTCCCTCAAAGGTGCCTCAAAAATCTGTGCCTTTCACATGGTGGCCCCGAGAGAGGTGTAGAGCAGGTAGGGAAGCAGGGTTTGCCCTGTTCTGCCCCCTCCTCACCTGTCAGCTCCTATTTTGAGGCCAGGAGCCTGGGACAAGCTTGCTTCTCCCAAAGACTGCTGAGGAAGGACCACTCGCATGGGTAACAGCTCAGAGGAGACCGGGACCAAAGTCTGGGAAACTTGGAGAGGGCGGTAGATCCTGAAAAATGTTGTCATTTCACACCTGGGAGGGGTTTTATGTTTGCAGGAGATGGAGGCCTAAGTGCACCTTTGGGAAGGGTTCCCCTGGGTTCTAGAGAAGCCACCCCAACAAACACCCAAACATTTAGTGATGCAGACGTTTGAACATCTGCCCCACACAAGTTCAGGGTCTTGTACAGAGGATGTAAACCACAGACTGCATCCAACCTTCTGATGTGATCTGTATGGCCTAAACAATGTTTTAAAAAGTTAATGGGTTCACACTTAAAAATTGGAATCTCCTACTTCTTTTTTGAAAAAACAACAAAACCCGAAAATCTAGCATCAAGACACCTGCATTTGTGGATGGCCCCCAGGTACCCCCTTGGATGGGACATGCGTTTTCCAGTGCATCTCTTCCCCTGTGCCATCCATATTCCCTGTAGCCCCCCACCATGGAAGCCAAGCACCAGCTGTCATTTATCACTTCATTTGCACCATTGTTTTCATCATTGAAGAGACTTTTTTTTTTTTTTTGCTTTGTACCTGGGCCTCTATCAGACGTGGAAAACAGAAAAGAGCTAAACATGTTAACGTGGGTCTCTGGCTCCTTAGAAACATGTGGGTTTGCATCGATATAGAAGATGGTGTCTCCTGGAGGCAGATGCTAATGAGGTTTCCTTTGGGTAATATTTTTCCTAAGGAGGGATCTGGGCCACCTGCGGCATCCAACTGTTGTTTGTTTTTAAAGAAATATTAATACTAAAGCTAATATTTATTGAGCACTTACTCTGTGCCTGGCAATTTTCCAAGCTCTTTTCACAAATTAAATTATGTAATTCTCACAAGGATATGCACTAAATACAATGATTGCTGTTTTATAGATGAAGACACAGAAGCAGAAAGAGTTTGAGTAACTTGCCCAGCGTTTCCCAGAGAGTAAGCGGCAGAGCCAGGATTCGAACACAAGGATCACGAGCACCCGGGCCCCAGAGATGGCGCAGTTAACTGCTGCGCTGTCCTGCCTGTGAGTGGCTTTCCTAGAGCAGTTTCCATAGGTTAATCACTCGGGATGGGAGCGACCATGCCACAGCAGCAACCCTCAAATCTCAGTGGCTTAAAACAACAAAGGTTTATTTCTTGCTTATGCCACATGATTGCTGAGAGTCAGCTGATGTGTCATTGTGGTGCTGGACAGACGGAGCTGACCCATCTGGAATGCAGCCAGTTGCCATGGCAGAGGGGAGAGGGAGCACACCGTTGTGCATCAGCTCTTATGAGCTCTCCATGGGAAGGGGAGCTTATCACTTCTGCTCGCACTTCATTGGCCAAAGCAAGTCACGTGGCCAAGCCCAACTCCAAGGGGCCTGGAGCCCTGCAACCCCCCTGTGGAGAGAGGGGCTGGGGAGCAATCTACAGGGGAGGAGATGAAGCTGATTTGCAAGAGACACATTCCTGAGTCTCGGGGAACAAGCAGAGCTGTTTAGGTGCTCAGAGGACAAAGTACGCACAGAGTTAGAAAGCAGGCTTTGCTCTCTGCCTGGGCTCCAGATCCTTAGACAGGACCAATGGCTTCAGGAAACTCAGGAGGCGCACCCATCGGGAACACTGGCAAGGAGAGGGGCACACGTCTCTCCCCAGGGCCTTTGCATGTGCCGCTCCCTTTGCCCAGGCCTCTGTTCCTCACCCCACCTCCACACCTACCTTCATATCTCAACAGTAAGCTCAGTTTGCTGGGAAGCCTCCCTCACACCTGTGACTGGATCAGGCCCTCCTGTTAGTCTCCCTCATCCCACCCTGTAGTTTTAATTGTCAGCACTTATTAAAGATTGTCCTTGCATGTTGATTTGTGTGATAATGTGATATGTGCTTGTCTTCTCTAAAAGACTGGAAGCTTCATGAAGGCAGGCTGCAAGCCTGTCTCACTCACCTTGTACCTCCAGCACCTGACACAGTACTGGGCTCATCACAGAGTGTCTCCTTAATGCCAATTGAATGAATGATGGGACATGCAGTGGGGCGACTGCAGCTGATGAACAGGACTGTGGGCACAGGGGAGATTCCCCTTCGGGGACTCCAAGAAGTAATTTAGGGGGAACTTCCAGGGGCCTAGAGGTCCTGAAGCTAAGTGCAGTCAAGACAGGAGAGAGTCCATAGAAAGGATGAGCATTGATTGATTAGGGGTCCCCCAGAACCCCTGATCCTGACCCAAGGATCAGAAGCAAGTAGCTTATGTGAGGGGTGACCTCTCAGGGGACACTGGCAGGGGACTGGGGGAGGAGGCTGGGATGGGGGAAGAAGCCCCCTATCATCAAGTTGCCACTGTGGGCTACTTAAGCACAACCTCCCCGACGAGAATTCTGGGGGTGGCGTAAAACACATCCGAGAGTTATCCCATCTGAGCAGTGAGGGAGCTGGGATATTTAGACACCAGCTCCAGTTGGTCATTGATCCAGGCTTGCTCTTAGGGGGCCTGCTGGGTGGACAGCAGAGGTGGCTTCCACAGCAAGAGAAGACCTCAGACAGAAATGCAGGTGCTGGCAGGGCATAGTTGGCATCCACTTCGCCGAGGAAGAGTAAATTTACCCTGTCCCCACTGTGGCATCTCTTCTAATGATGAGAGCTCAGGTTCTTCTCTAAGGTTTGTAAAGTTTATTTTGCATTTCAGCCCTGGGCTTGGGTGGGAAGTCCTTGCCATGGACTCAGGCTAGTCTTGTGTAGATTTGTGTTTACAGCTCGGTCATATCTCTACTGACATTTCATTCATCATCTCATTTAATAGACTCCTCAAACATTTATTGAACCTCTTTGTTTGGCTGACACTGAGTTAGAGGCTGGGGTACAAAATCAAATAAAACACAATCGCTGCTCTGAATACTTTATAAAGCAGTATTTTCCATTATTTAGAGAGGTGCTAAATGCCAAACAAGATACTATGTTAAATAAATGTGAAAAGCTTTGCAAAGCATCACCTCTTCTTGGATAACTGCAAAGTACATTGACATGTTAAAGGCTCTGAGAAGGCCTGCAGAAAAGACATCTATTTAACTATTTTACCCAGGATATTCTAAACTTATTTGACATTGGAGCCCCTTTGTACCAAATTGCCTGTTTTAACATCTTGAGGAACTATAATAGAATTCTGTAGAGCATCGTCTGACAAAGTTAGAGGTTTTCCATCTAACCTATTGAAGGGCTGAGTAGAACAAAAAGGCTATTCAAGCCAGAATTCACTCTACCTGCTGCTGTTCAAGCTGGGACATCAGTTTTCTCCTGCCTTTGGAATTGGACTTGGACTTGAACTTACAGCATTGGCTCTCCTGGTTCTCAGACCTTTGGACTCAGACTGAAACTATACCCTCAGCTTTCTTGTGTCTCCAGCTTCCAGACAGCAGATCTTGGGACTTCCCAGCCTCCATAATCAACCAATTCCTTATAATAAATTGGTCTGTTTATCTGGAGAATGCTGACTGATATAGATTTTGGTAGGATGGTCCATAGGGCCCCACAATTCACAGACTGCTTTGTAGATGAATAGCTATGAAGAAAATCTCAAGTCCTTCACGTTAATTAGCTGCTCTGGGATATAGGCACCATCTCCTTTCTCATAGAGTTGGAGGTCTTGGTTCTCAGAAATATATAAATTGTACATTCACTGAAAATGTTGTTTATAAATTCCAATGGGAAAAAGTCCAAATAGTAGAAAGACTGATACAGTAACTACACTTAGTTTTGAAGCTAATTTTATGCAAAATTGTCCTTAAATTGTTTCTTGACTTTGCCCTTAATCATTACGCGATAAACACTCACAGGAAATCAGCATATGGCTCTTTAATGAACCAACAGTGCATGACCAAGAAGTGTGGAGGTTAGTGTTTATTTTGAGATCAAAGGGAGAAAAATGAAGCCCAGAGGTACTTGTTTTCTGGAAAAATCACACTCTTGTGTGTTAGGGTGATGGGAATATTCTTAATGTAACAGTTTTCTCCTGCCTGTCCTACTTACTCCCACCACTAATCTGCATCTATAAATAGGGTTTAAATATGGCCCCTCCCGGCTATTTACTACACAGTCCGTTATGTGCTTTTAATTAAGAGATTTCCAAAGAGTCTCATTCCACTTCACCCTTGCAGTCAAACAACACAGGGTGTGGCCTTTCCACAAAGAATGACTTTCTGTATTTCACATCCAAGAAAAGATGCAGAGGCAGGAAGAAACTAAGGAGCGGTGCCTCTCTCTGACTTGAGGGAAAGCCAGGCTTAAAAGATGATGAGAATTTTCCCCTCAGAACTTAAAAAAGACGTATGTGAGCTGCATGATACAGGATGAGGCCGAAGCCTGCAGAGTGCCTGATCACAGATCTGTTCCGTTCAATCTCGGGAGGCTCCCTGCTTGCCGCAGTACCTCACCTACCAAAAACAGTTCTGCAAAAACCTTGCTGCGCAAGAAATGCTGTCTTGTGGACCACACTCCATCTAGTGGTTAACGGGACAATTGCAAAAATAGCTTCGCAGGTCTTCCTGCCCAACTGTTCCAAAACTGGGCTTGAGACCTAAATTATCTATGCCAGTGGTTCTCAGACTTTGCTTCACATTAAAATCACCCGGGGAGCTTGTAAAAATATGATGCTCAGGCTACGCCCCATACTGATTAAATCAGAATCTCAGGGAATGGGGCCCAGACATCAGCATTTTAAAACCTCCCCAGGTGATTCCAATGGGTAGCCAAGCTTGAACACCAGTGATCTTTGCAACCAAAACAATGGATTAAAAGGTAGAAAAATTTTATGCAATTATAATGTATCTCATGTATCATAATAGTTCGTGTATAAAGGTTTCCTTTTCCTTCTTCTTCTTTAAAATTGGATTTTGTAAATAGGATCAACGTGCATAATGAAAGATTACAGACACAGACTGGGACCCATACCACTTGAGTTCAAATTCCAGCTCTACCAGTCACCCGCTGCATGACGTTTTCAGTGCCACATTTTCTCACCTATAAACCAGGACTGAGAGGAACATCAAACTCACTGGGTTGTCCTGATGTTCCCATGAGTAAATACCTGTGAATCGCTTAGAACCGACCCTCCTGCATAATAAATGCTAAATAAATTTGTGTTATTCAGAGTCCGTACATTACTTTAAAACTTGCTTTTCCAACTTAATCTCATATAGTCAATATACCAGATCTAACTAATTTTCAATAGCTGCAACAAAAATCTGTGAACATATGTCCTTTGAGGTATAGCATCCACCAGTAGATTTCCTGGGTGAAATGGCATACATATTTGACATTTAATAAATGCGGCCAGCCAGATTTCTTTATCAAAAGGATAGAAAGTATATACCCTCCCACCAGAATTGTATGAGGTAGTATGTTCCTTCTACCCTTTCATAAGCACTAAATGTTATCAAGTCTTTTAGTTCTTGCCAACATGATTAGTGAGAAATGCTATAATATTGATAAATGTTGTAGCTCCCCGTCTAGTGAGTCTGAAGATCTTTTCAAACATTTATTGTCCATTTTCATTTCCCCTCCTTCATATTGTCTGGTCATGTACTTTGAGCATGTTTCTCTTGGGTTAAGTTTTTTTCCTTATCAGCTGCAAGAACTCCTTGTATATTACAGATACTACCGCATCAATCAAGAAGGTTGCAAATATTGTTCCCTGTCTGTTTTTGTGTTTTAACTGTTCATAGTCAAACTTGACTTTTCCCTTATGGATTCTAGATTCTCTGTATTGCATAAACACTCCCTCCCTCAGTCTTGAGGTTAAACAAATTTCTTCTAAATTTATTCTTTTTTTGTTGTTTTATGTTTTTCATTTAGGGTTAATTCATTCATAATGATTTTATTCATGACTGGAGGTGTTATTTTTCAGATCAATAACCAATTATGCTAATAGCTTTAATTAAATAAACCATCTTCTCCTCCCTGAACTAAAATACCACCTTTATCATGTATTAAATTTGAATATATTCTTGGATTTTTTGACTTTTGGTCTTCTGATCTTTATGCTTATTTATGAGCCCAAGCCATACAGTTTTAAATTATTATATTAGCTTTTTAAAAAATTTTAATATCTGGTAAGGAAATCCTACCCTCACTATTTTTTTTTCACAATTAAAGATTTTTGTTGTCAGTTCTAAAACATTTAGAATTTCTTCAATATAAATGCTAAATACTTTTTGTATAGCCCCAGGAAAACACCACTGATATTCTGATTGGAATTAATTTAAAGTACATATTTATTTGGAAATCATTGACATTTATGATGATTAATTCTTCCCATTCAAGGACATGCTGTGCCTTGCAATTAGTTGAAATACTGTTTTTATCCCCTGCAATGAAATGTTATGGCTTTCTTCATGGAGGTCTCATAACTTTTGGCAAACTTTAATAGTTAATTTTTATAATGAAATAAGATAATGCTTATAGAGCACTTAACCCAAATATCCAGTGTGTAGTAACTCTTACAAATGTTCATATTATTATTATTGTTATCCTTACTATTAGTTTTACTTATTCTCATTAAATAAAATCATAGAAAAGACAAAGCTTTAAAAACTCCTCATTGATGAATTCACATGGATCCTCAATACTGTAAAAATGTCAATTCTCCCCAAAATTGAACTGTAGGATCAATGCAATCCCAATAAAAATTTCAAGAGATTCTCTGTTTGTGTGTGAATTCACAAGTTGATTGTAAAATTTATACAGAAAGACAAAGAGCCAAAAATAACTAAGCTAATCTTAAAGGAAAAGAACAAAATAAAAGGCCTTACACTATAGGACATCAAGGATATTATTATGAAGTGCAATAATTAAGACAATGTGGTATTGGAGAAAGATTAGACAAATGACCGACAGAACAGAACAGAGCCGAGGAGCACACACACATGCTCAGTGTATGACAAACTGAGAATGGGAAAGTATAAGCTTTTCAATAAATAGTGCTGGGTCAACTGGAAATCAACGTGGACAAAACTTACGTTAATCCTCTATAAACACTTCACACAAAAATTGATTCCAGATGGATTGTAGATCTAAATGTGAAAGGTAAGACAACAAAATATATACAAGATAATATAGGAGAATACCTTCTTGATCTTGGGATAGGCAAAGATTTCTTATACAGTATACAAAAACAAACAAAAAAAAAACACTAACGTAATACATTGATAAATTGACCTATACTACGATTAAGAACTTCCGTTCGTCAAAAGACAACATTATTTGGTTCAGCATAAGAAAATCAATCAATGTAGTGTACCACATAAATAGAATACAAGATTAAAAACATGATGATTTCAATAGATGCAGGAAAAGCAGCTGACAAAATCCAACATCTTTTTAAAATAAAAACATTCAACAGACTAGGGATAGAAGGAAACTTACTTACCCCGATAAAGGGCATCTATGAAAACCCCACAACTAATATCATACTTAATGCAGAAATACCTATTGGTGAAATGGCCGAAGACCTAAGATTCTTCTCCTAAAATCAGGAATGAGGCAAGGATGTCCACTCTCACCATTTCTATTTAACATTGTCCTGAAGGCTATAGCCAGGGCAATTAGGCAAGAAAGTAAAATAAAAGGCATCCAGATTAGAAAGGGAAGGAGTAAGACTATCTCTATTTGCAGATGACTTGATCTTGTATATAGAAACTTTGAAGGAATCCATGGCTGGATGCCGTGGCTCATGCCTGTAATCCGGGCACTCTGGGAGGCCTAGGAGGGAGAATCGCTTGAGCTCAGGAGTTTGAGACCATCCTGAGCAACCGGCAGACCCTGTCTCTACTAAAAATAGAAAAATTATCTGGGCATCATGGCACATGCCTGTGGTCCCAGCTACTAGGGAGGGTGAAGCAGAAGGATCGCTTGAGCCCAGGAGTTTCAGGTTGTAGTGAGCTATGATGATGCCATTGCACTTTACCCAGGGCAATAGAGTGAGACTCTGTCTCAAAAAAAAAAAAAAAAAAAAAATTATAAGGAATCTATACCAAATAAACCTATTAGAATATATGAGTTTACCAAGTTTGCAGAATACAAGATTGATATACAAAAATCAGTTGTATTTCTATATACTAGCAATGATGAATCTGAAAATGAAATTAAGGAAAAATTCCATTTATAATGGCATCACAGGGAATAACATACTTAGGAATAAATTTAACAAAAGATTTAAAACTACAAAACATTGTCAAGCGTAACTAAGGAAGATATAAAGAAATGGAAAGATAGCCATGTTCATGGATTGGAACACAATATTGTTGACATGGAAATACTCCTCAAATTGATCAACAGACTCAACTCAATTCCAATCAAAATCCCAGTTGTCTTTTTTGCAGAAATTGAAAAGGTGTCTCTAAAATTCATATAGAATTTTATGATTCAAGAGACCCAGAATAATCAGAACAATCTTGAAATAGAAGAACAAAGTTGGGAGACTTAAACTTCTCAATTTCAACATTTACTACAAAGCTACAGCAATCACAACTTTGTGGTTCTGACATAAGGATAGCCATACAGATCAATGAAATAGAATTAAGAGTCCAGAAATAAACCCTTATATTAACGGTCAATTGATTTTTGACAAGGATGCCAAGATAATTCAATGATGGGAAGGAATATTCTTTTCAATAAATAGTGCTGGGACAAGTGAATATCCACATGGAAGGAATGAAATTGGATCCCTACCTCACACCATATCAAAAATTAGCTTAAAATAGATCATACACCAAAGTTAAAACCAAAACTCTTAGAAGGAAACATAAGTGCAAACCTTTATGACTTTGGATTAGATGATGGCTCTGTAGATATGACACCAAAAGCACAAGTAACCAAAGAAAAAATAGATAAATTGGGCTTCATCAAAATCACAAACTTCTGTGCTTAAAAGGACACTATCAAGAAAGTGGAAGACAATGCATAGAATGGGAGAAAATATTTGCAAATAATATGCGACCAGGGACTTGTATTCAGAATAGATAAATAACTCGTATAACTCAACAATAAAGAAACAAATAACTGAATTAAAAATGAGCAAAGGATTTGAATAGACATTTCTTCAAAGAAGATATGCAAATAGCCAATAATCAGATGAAAACATGCTAAATACCATTAATTAAGAAAATTCAAATCAAAACCACAGCGGAATACCATTCCATATCCTCTGGCCATAATCACAAAGATAGCTAACAGTCAGTGTTGACAAGGATGTGGAGAAATTGAACCCTCATATCTTGCTGGTGGGAATGTAAAATAGTGAGGCTGCTTTTGAGGTCAGTGGGCCATTCCTCAAAAGGTTAAACATAGACTTACCATATGACCCAGCAATTCCACTCTCAGCCACAAATCCAAGAGAACTGACAACATATATTCACACAAAAACTTGTATACCAATGTTCAGAGCAGCATTATTCATAATAGCCAAAAAGTGGAAAAATTCAAATGTCCATCAACTGATTAATTGAAAAACAAAATATGTTATATCCATACAATGGAATAGTATTCAGCTATAGAAAGGAAGAAAGTACGGACACTACAGCATGAATGAGCTTTGAAAACACTTTGCTAAGTGATAGAAACCAGACACAAAAGGCCATATATTGTGTGATTCGATTATATGGGGTGTTCAAAATAGGCAAATCCATGGAGATAAAAATTAGATTAGTGGTTGCCAGGGATGGGAGGAGAAGGGGATGAGAGTGGTAGCTAAAGGGAATGGAGTTTTGTTGGAAGGTGATGAAAACATTCTGGATGTGCTGATGAATGTACAACCTTGTGAATATACCAAAACCCACTGAAATATACACTTTAAATAAGTGTATTTTATGGTATGTGAATTACATCTCAATTTTTAAAAGATACCATTAAGAAAAAGAAAAGGCAAGACTCAGAGTGGGAGAAGATATTTGCAATGTGGATAACCAGAGAGGTATAACCATAGATAAATGAAAAGACTTGTATTTCGAACACATAAAAAGCAAATGAGCAAAGGGCACACAGCACTACAGGAAAATGAGCAAAAGATGTGGATACTTCACAAAAGAGGTTATTCAGATAACAAATAAATATATGAAAAAATGTTCAACCCCATTAGTAATCAGGAAAACATAAAACCCTAACCCTAATACTAATATGACCCCTAGTCCTAACCCTAAACCCTAACTCTTAAACACCCACCATGATGGCTACAATTTAAAATTAAAAACTCTTGGAACATTACCCTTTCTCTCATTCCCAGAGGGAAACACAGCTCTGACTACTAACTCCATAGCTTAGTTTTGTCTGGTTTTGAATTGTATATTCTTTTGACTATGTCTTCTTTCACTCAACCTTATGTTTGTGAAGTTCATACATGCTGCTATGCATAGCACCAGGTCATTCGTTGTGGTTGCTGTGCTGTGTTTCACTGTGTGAATAGATCACAGTTTACTTATTCATTATTTCTGTTGCTGAGCATTCGGGCTGTTTCTGGTTCTTGGCTACACAAATGGCACTGCTCTGTTGGATGACAGGAGTCAGGTACACAAGCATGCACACTGTGTGATTCCATTACACCAGTTAAACAGTCTATGGTTTTAAGGGGAAGGGGTAGTGCCCAGCAGGGGACATGAGGGAGGCTTCTGGGTGCTGGTTACCTTCTGTTTCTTGATCTTGGCACTAGAACAGGGGTGTGTTCACTTTGTGATAATGTGAGCAGTACTCCTATGATTTATACCCTTCCACATTTCAACTAAAACCGTTTTAGGAAACTCAAAACTCACTTGAGACCAAATTGGGCAATATTTTTCCTATGCTATCCACAAGCTACTAAAGTCACTTGTTGAAAACAGGCAAGCTGGAGCTATGCCAGACAGAGACAGGCCCCAGGGGCATTTGTCTTGGGTATGATTTATAGACTTGGGTATTCCTGCTAGGCTGCCCTGCCCAGACATCCTTGATTCATGGGCTACATACAGTACTTCCTTGGGTCTTCACCCCATCCTCAAAGTTTTTGATGATGGCTTTTCCATTCTTGACTGTATGTACTAAGAGTTGGGAGTATGAATGACAGTGGAAGCCATTCATTCTTTTATGGGCTTCCTTTACTGTTACTAAATTATTAGCAGTGAAGGACAATTGGGTGCAATGATCATAAAAACAGATATTTTTTAACTACCCTAAATTCTATTCCATGAACACAAAGATATTTGTTCCATTATAAATTTCTGAATAAATCATAATGAAAAGCCTCATGCTAGTATTATTTCCACGGTCCCTGAAGAAAGACTTTGGTGGAGCCCCCCTCCAAAGATTCTAATGGCTTTACACATGGCTTTGCTCTGGAGGGCCTCTCCACTTGGCTATCTCACAACTGGAGTGTTAGTTGCTCATGATATGTTTTAATTTATTAGAATATGTATTTTAAAGCAGTAGGCTAGAAATCTAATATATGTACTGATTTTTTTTTATCACATTGTCATACAGGGGTGTTTCTAAATTCAATGTCTTTCAGAAGAGAATATAGCTGCTTGAAACTGGATGGAATATATTTAATAATACAACAAGTCTCTCAGACACACAGGAAACATTCTGCTGCTCCCTTGACAGGCCCATGTGTGAGTCTGTCCAAGGCCTTTCTGCCTGGATGCACGACACAGGCATATTTTTCCTCTGGAATCTTGCCACCTTCCCAGACCAGTCCCCTGTCCTTTGGCACACCACAGCTCCCTGGCGGTTCCTCTGCCTTGAGTAGGGCCCAAGGGACCTGGACACAGGAGACCTTCCTTGGAAACTACCACTCTACTCCTGGCCTTCCCAATACCTCTTCTACCCCACTAAGTGGTGGGAATCTTTTCTGGTCTGAGGGCCGAGGGCAAAAAGCAGTGTTCTTCCTCCTGGGGAGCTCTCCCGGATCTGCTGGTTCCTTCTATGACCTTCAAGGCTAAGGCGCTGGAAAAGCTAAGGCCAATGCCTGAACCTTTGCCTTTCGTCACTTTCTGCTAATCATCCTTCCCTAATGACGTGGAAAGCCTACCTTGTGGGATGGGGAAGGGGAGTTTGGCTATTTGTTCAAATACCATCCATTCACTCCCTCTGGATCATCCCTGACTCTCTTGTTCCTCATGTCTAACCAAATCCCAGAAAATGACCGAGTCTCCTCTTGACCCAATAGTCATGTCTGCCCTGGCATCCAAACCTTGTGTCCTGCTGCACAAAGTTCAACAGAAATTACTTCCGAGTTTATGTGTGGTCTGGGGTTATCCTCACACCGTGGCCCTTCACTAACTGGCCAAGTGAAGACTGTTTGGGGACCTGCTGCCTCTCTCTGAGACCCCTGTGTCAAACCCCAATGTGATCCCACTGGAAGAAGCATATCTAGGACCCAAGACCTCCTGGTACTTGTTACCGCATGACTCACTCTGACTCATCCTGTCACACCGAGCAAAACTCTGTGGCTGGGTCTTGTTGCAAAACATCAATGACATTTGCTCCCTCCCTTCCTGACAGTTATGTGGTGAGCATCGTGAAATACTGTGCTGCCACCACTAGTAAAACAACAGTTTATTGGACTCGAGACACTTTCACATCCATTATCACCTCAATCTAAACACTTGGTTTCAGAAAAAAGAACCCTCGTGTGGTACACAAATATACAGAGGAGAACTTGCTTCTTAGTGCACTAAAAACATCTGAGGGCCTTTTCTTCCAGAATTCCATTCCCTGGCACAGTGCTTCCATTTTGATTGGTTTTTCTGCAGTTCACTCCCCGAGCATGTCTTTATTCTATTAACAAAGGAAAAACTCATATTGGGGAGCAAAAAAAAAGTGTGTTCAGCTCCATGTGGTCTAACAATTTGAAAGGGATCTGTTGGAAGGAGCGAGGAATCTATCTCAGTGATCTTGGTGAAGTAGCCAAGTTAGCTGGAATCGATAGCCAAGCCAAAGAACTCTCTGGTCTTAAGACCCCTGAAAAACTTGACCCACAGGCTGGCCATCCCATCAGCTTCTCCCCCTGTCCTCTGGCTTCACACATCTTATTATTATTTTTCCCAATACTCCTCCTTTATTCTGTAGCAACACCAAAGAGTCCAAAAATTCCCACCCAGTAAAGACCATTTAGATTTTTCTTTTTTTTTTTAAGGTGGCCTCTTGCTATGTTGCCCAGGCTGGCCTCAAACTCCTTGGCTTAAATGATCCTCCTCCCTCAGCCTCCCAAGTAGCTAGGATTACAGCCATGGTGGCCTAAACCTTTTTCATCCTAAAGGCAATTAATAAGTTCAAGACTGGGTTTCTCTATGGGACAATATTACTTAAATAAGAAAATATTGCAATAAAACCCTATTTGATAAGGCAGATGCTTTCAGAGCAACACACTTTTAATCTCCCAGAGTCATCCTCCACCCATCCATGCCTCTTTTCCTCGTTTTATTTTCATGTGCGCTTCTGTCCTTTCAACACACCTATATGAAGAGTCCCCTCCATGAATCACCAAATCTAGGGACACATTAGTGGGCAAAACAGACACTTGTCCCCTAAATGTGCCTCACCAGTGTCAGCATTCTCCTGTCCCTCCCAGCCCCTGCGTACTGTCTTCCCTGACTTGTTACTTTCTTTGTCCTGGGCCCTGGTTCCTGAGGCTGGCAGCTGCTCATTTGCATTTGGGGAGCCACCACGGCTCATGCCACAGCCAGAGGAGACACGGGCCTCCTTAATGAGCCCTCCACGCTCTTAATTTCCTTCCCATGCCCCTGCTCACCATAGACTGTGCTCTCATTTTAAACAGAAAATCACTTCTTGTCACTTCTTGTCCTGTCAAAAGTCTCCTCTTAATCCAGCCTGACGTGGTGGCCCCATTGCCCAGCTGTCTCTTCCAACCTTCAGCTATTTTTCTGGAGGTGACTTAGCAAGCCGTGCTCTCTGTTCTCCCCTGAGATTTCTCCGCCTGTGGCTGCCCGGGAAGACTCCAGCGAGTATCACCACTGCTTGAGAGGAATTTCTCACAGTGAGGCTGGAGCGAAACAAAGCAAGCCTGTACCTCATTTTCATTCACCACCGAGGAAATGCAAATGCTGGGAAAGTGAAGAACATTTGCATTATTCCAATCACCTAATTTATCTGGATTTCCACCTTCATTTGTGAAATAAAGGATTCAGTGAAGCAAAATCAACAAAGCTTTGGAAACTCTTATAAAAACAAATAAAATAAATATTGTTATTCCAAAATATATTTTGACATATTTTTGTATTATCTCTTTATGATTCTGGCTGGGGGCTGTGGAGGAAAGAGTTTACAACAATTGTTGTAAATCAAGCTTTTCCTGAATGCAGTAGCTGTATTTCAGGGACTTCAGGCTTATAGAATTTTGATGTTTTTTGAGACAGAGTCTCATATATCACCTAGGCTGGTCATGAATTTCCTGGGCTCAAGTGATCCTCCCATCTCAGCCTTCCAGGTAGCTGGGACGACAGGTAAGAGCTACCATGCCCAGCTAATTTTTAAAAATTTTTTTAAGAGATGAGATCTCACTACGTTGCCCAGGGTGGTCTCGAACTCCTGACCTCAAGTGATCCTCCTGCTTCAGCCTCCTGAGTAGCTGGGATTATAAGTGTGAGCCGCTGTGCCCAATGGCTTATAGAATTTTAGAGTTTAGAAACCATCTGTATGTTACATATGTAACAAATGACCTCACATCAACAAATATTTATTACCTTACAGGTTCTGAGGGTAGGGAGTCCAGGAGTGGCTTAGCTGGGTCATTTTGGGTCAGATTCTTTCATGAGGTTGCAGTCCAGTAGTGGGCCAGGGCTTCAATCACCTCGAGGGTTGGCTAGGTCTGGAGAATCCACTTCAGCTCACTCACGATGGGGTTGTGGGCAGCTCTTGGTTCCTCGCAGGCTGGTGGCCAAAGGGTTTAGTTCCTCACTGTCTAGATCTCTCCAAAGGGCTGCCCCTGACATGGCCTCTGACTTGTCCCAGAGTGAGTGATCCAAAAGAGAGAGAGCATGCCCAAGAAGGCCACAGCGCCTTTTATAACTCCATATCAGACATACCCACTATCCCTGGTCCAATGGGGAGTGACCAGCAGGAGGTGGGGATCCCTGGGCACTGGCTGCCACAGAACCTTAGATGTCATGTAGTCCAATTCCCTCAGCTACAGCTGAAGAAGCTAAGGTCCAGAGAGGTGGAATGAGTTGGCCAACATCATATCACAGGTCAATCACTCAAACTAGGACTTGAACCCAGACTTCACATATTTCAGGACATTGCAATTTAGCAACTACATATTTTACTCATTCAGTGCTTACCAAAAGCAGAATTGGACTAGGCAACATGGTGATTCCAGGGCAAAGAATACAATCATGGTCCCTGACTTCAAGGTCACAAGAATAGTGTAGAGTGGGATATATCAAATGAAAATCACGCAGTAGAATGGAGCACATTTCATCAGAGTGTTACAACTGAAAACCCTTGATGGTTCAAAGGCAGGCCTGATTTCCAAGGGCACCATCAGGGAAGGCCTTGTGGACATCATAACAATAGACTTGGGCCTTGAATTATAGATGGATTTAGGCAGATAGGCACGGGTGGGTGATTTGACTCTGATATACCCAAATATGACCCAGTGAGCTTCAAAGACAGGAATATTAATCAGAGGTTCAAGCTCTGAGTCACCTTTTTGGCTACCGATGACTATAACTCAGGGCTATCTGGAAGGAGGACCCTGACAGCTTGTGTGAGCAGTCCAGTTACCTTGGCTGCGGCTGCAGTTGTCACCGGTGGTATCGCTACTTTGTGCTTGAGAAGCTGAAATCAGCTTCCTGACCATGGCTATCTACGTCATCCAGACAATCCCCAAATACAGAGGAAAAAACATTTAAGCACAGTGGGACAGTCTATGTCTGTTACTTTAGGAAAATCATCCTTGCCCACTGATTACCTGCCTGTGAGGTGACATGGGAGATTTACCACTGGGGAGGTGCAAGAGGTTAGAAAGGGCAGACACTTCCCTGACCACAGGCCAGGAGCCTTCTGGAAGGTGGGGGTGGAGGGGTGGCCAGTGGAGTCAGTTACAGAATGTGTTCAATCTGATCCATTATCTATTACGTTTAGAAAACCCATAAGTGTTGATGAATGCCAGGCTGATGTTATCCATGAATGTGATAGATGATATCTTTTTGATGAAGAGTATTGAAATTATAAATCAAGACCCATTAACAAGTCATGATATTAAATATGTGAGTCCTACCCAGCATTTAAAAAGAGATTAAAGTATTGGAAGGATAAATAATGTTTTGTAGAACTTTTGTTTCAGTTACTTGCACTAGTGTGCAGTGTAAAATATATTTCCTTTTGATGTGGTCACTGACAAAACAGTTTGAAGGTCATTAATGGATAATGATTTTGCTCAATGTGAGAGGAGAGAAAGGAGGCCAAATCCAACCAACCATGTTGGATTGCTGGCTAAAAACCAGCAGAGTTCATGACAGGGAACATACCAATGTGAAAAGGGAAGTGATTTTAGGTGAAGTGGATGAAAAAATTCAAAATCTTTCTAGTTATGCATTTATTTCAAAATATTTTAGAAACATAAAACTAACATTTCAAATGTGTGCTATCACAGATACTACTACTTTAAAAAAAATTAACTTTATGGCTGAGCATGACGGCTCATGCCTGTAATCCCAGTGCTTTGGGAGGCCAAGGTAGGAGCATCACTTGAGACTAGGAGTTCGAGACCAGCCTGGGCAACATAGCAAGATGCCCACCTCTACAAAAAATTAGAAAATTAGCTGGGCGTGGTGGTGCTCATCTGCCAGGAGGCTGAGGCAGGAGGGTCACTTGAGCCCAGGAGTTCAAGGTTCGAGCCTGGGTGACACAGTGAAACCCTGTGTCTTAGAATAAAAAAATCGATTTTATTGCAGTATACTTTACAGATAATAAAATTTACTAATTTTAAGGTACAGTTTAGAGAACTTTGACAGATGCATACAGTCCTGTTACCACCACCAAAGTCAAGCAGTGGAGGAGTTCTATACCAAGAAATTCCCTTATTCCCCTTCTCAGGAATCCCCTCCCGTCACCCCACCCTCTGGGGTACAGCGAGGGGGCCAAGGTATCCAGGGCAGAAGCACAAGGGAGAGGAAGTCGATCAATACATATTGAGGATCCACGTCATGTAGCCTTGTAGGTCAGATAGGGTCCGGGACTTTGGGTTTTACTCTAAGTGAAGTGGGGAGGCCTGGGAGGGTTTTGAGCAGAGGTTTGGTCTGACCTAGGTTTTAAAAACCCTATGGAGAAACTGTTTTACACATATACAAGAGTTGAACAAATAAGTAAATATACTATAGGTAATGACAGTCAGGTTTCTCACTGTCAGAGAAATACATTACAAATGAGCAACAGAGGAAGGAAGGAATGAACTTTGTGGATTGGAATTGGAGGCATCAGTACGCACTTGTGTGTGGACAGCTGCTAGCTAGCTCAATAAACACCGGTATGCATGTACTCACAGGTTATGTGTGTGCGCATGTGTGTGTTGCCATCTTAAGTCTTCCAATCCATGAACACAGGGTGTCTTTCCATTGGATTTAAGTCTTTTTAAAAACTTATTTTGGCCAGGAGAGGTGGCTCACGCCTGTAATCCTAACACTCTGGGAGGCCGAGGAGGGAGGATAGCTCGAGGTCAGGGATTCGAGACCAGCCTGAACAAGAGCGAGACTCTGTCTCTACTAAAAAATAGAAAGAAATTAACTGGACAACTAAAAATATTTAGAAAAAATTAGCCGGGCATGGTGGCGCATGCCTGTAGTCCCAGCTACTCGGGAGGCTGAGGCAGTAGGATTGCTTGAGCCGAGGAGTTTGAGGTTGCTGTGAGCTAGGCTGACGCCACAGCACTCTAGCCTGGGCAACAGAGTGAGACTCTGTCTCAAAAAAAAGAAGAAAAAAAAAAACTTATTTCAACAGTTTTGTCAACTTCAGTGTGCAAATCTTATACTTCTTTTGTTAAATTTATTCCTAAGTATTTTTTTCTTTTTGATGCCATTGTAAATTGTTTTCTTTACTTCATTTTTGGATTGTTTCTTGCTGCTGGGTAGGTGGAGTATTGATAGTTCCCGGCATGCTGTCAAAGTGGGATTGCTAAGGATTTTGCCCTGATGAACTGGGACAAGCCACAGTGGCAGGGGAGGCAGGTGGAAGGGGTGAAGCACCATGGGCTTTTGTGGGGTTTGGAGGAAATAGCAACTACAAGGATTGTGGAATCAAGGGACATTTGCTAAGTGCCACTGATTCATTAAGAGAGAAAACATCAGTCTCAGATCTACCGCTCAGAGATTTAGAGCAAACTGTGAGAGTCACAGGACCTATCTGGCTGTCTTTAAAGAGAGTCTCACCTGCTGTAGGCGGAAGGCAGAGAGAACAGAAGACCAGCCACAGCTTCTAATTGCAAGAGAGAGAGGCTGAGTTCTCGTTCGAGGCTAGTCCTGTGTCGAAGCTGGGGCTCTAGTGGGAAAGGAGTGGGGGACTGGGAGACGTGGGATGGGGGTATCTGGGTACCCCAGGTAAGAACCTTGGATCTTCAGACTCCCCTGAAGAAGTGACCCACTCCCCTCTACTGAAATATAGACCCCCCCTCCCCCGCCTCCCGCTAGAAGACTATGCAGAGGCCACCAATGAGGCAGGTGCCTAACAAGACACTGCTTGCCCTTTGGAGTTGACCACCACTTCCCTCCTGGCCACCAGACCTATACCTAAGGCCAAACCTCAGCAAGCCCCGCTGAGAAGTGCTGGGCCTCCCCAGGAAGGAGAAGAATTATATCTCTAAGGTGCCATGGGACATGGTTAAGGCATACCAGCAGGGACTGGAGCAGGAAGCCTGGGAAGGGGGGGAGGTGGTCTGCAGGGTGCTGGTCAGGGTGGGCTTGAGGGCCAAGGCCAGACAGCTGGGTAAAGGAGAGTGGTTGGTGTGGGGGCCCTTCCTGCGACAAGAATTTACTCCCTGGCAAGGGCCTCGAGTGACTGTGCCAGGGTGCTGCTGGGAGATCCCTGGGAAGCCTGGAAAAGGGATCCCTGCATGAAATAAATGAAGTAGAGATGCCAGAACTGCTGCAGAAAGCTGCGGAGGGAGGGAACAAAGATCAGAGAGGCAGGCACAAGACCAGAAAAACCCATCGGGCTAGCTGTGTTCCTTGGGAGGCCTGGAGGACCCTCCACCTACCAAAGTGGTAAGGAATGAACAGGTGAGGGACACCACATTGCTGAGAAGCCGAGAGGTGGCTTCCTCTGGAGGAGGGGCTGACAGAGGGGAGGCTGTTACAGAACTGGCCTCCCTGGTGGGAATGGTGAGACGCAGCAGTGGTTCTCAAACCAGCACACAGTGGAATCAGCTGGGGGCTTGTCAGAACCCACAGGCCTCATTCAGTCGGCCTGGGTAGGGGCTGGGGAATGACTAGTCCTAAACAGTGTCCAGGTGCTGCTGCTGCTCGACTGGAGACCAAACCTTGAGCACCACTGGCTACAAACAGGCCTAGGGAGGGCAGATGGCAGCCGGAAAGGATCAGAAACAAGGTGAATATAATTACCGACAGGAGCTGCAAGGTTCGAATGGCCATGGGGGGGCGCGGTGACCTAAGGGATGAGCAGAGGTGACTCACAGAACATGGTGTTCCTAGGGGAAGAAGAAATGGGCTGCCAGCGAAGACATCGCTAAATATGTATAATCAAAAACACTCCTATGCAAAGTCATGATCCAATTTTCCCTATGGAAAATCACTGCCCAATTTCTGGGCCTGAGTCACCAGACCCTGCTGGCTGAAAGAAGGATGCAGCAACTTCCAAGGCAAGTGAATAGAGTTGTGATCCCTGGTCCTTCCCCAAAGGGACTACAGCCATTTATACCAAGGAAAGTGGGACACTCATTTCTTTTCAGAGTGGTTTGGTACCTACTGTGGGGTCCAAATTGGCAATGATATCCAGGGACCCAAAGCACCCTCACAGCCTCCCTGTTACAGTAGGGACATGTCCTAAACAGAGCCCTGGCCCAAGGCACAGTGGACTCAGAAGAGCAGTCTGGGCTGGAGTTACACAGCTGAGCGTTGGTGGTATTTAAAGCCGAGAGATTGGATTGGCGCAGCAGTGGGCAGTCAGAAAAGAGGTAAAAGACTAAATGACTGGTGGGTGGCAAAGAGGGAAGGAGCAGGCACTTGTGACAGTATCAGGGAAAGAGAGCATCCTCCCTGTAGCTTCCTGGACTCCCCAGACCCTGAGTCCATGGGGAAAGGACTAGTGTCTCCCTCCTTTCTGTGTGCCCAGGGCCCCGCCCAGAACCAGGCACATAGGGCGACTCAAAATGAGCAGGGCTTTTTTTTTTTTTTTTTTTTTTTTGTCATGCTCTGTTGGCTGGGCTAGAGTGCAGTGGCATGATCATAGCTCACTGTAGCCTCAAACTCCTGGGCTCAAGTGATTCTACTGCCTCAGCCTCCAGAATAGCCGGGACTACAGGAGTGCACCACCATGCCTGGCTGATTTTTCAAAATTTTTTTGTAGAGATGGGAGTCTCACTGTTGCCTAGGCTGGCCTCAAACTCCTGGCCTCAGGTGATCCTCCTATCTTGGCTTCCCAAAATGCTGGGATTACAGGCGTAAGCCACCACGCCCAGCCTCAAAATGAATTTTTGCTTTTAAGGGCAGTAAGAGCAAATGTGCTGTTCATCTTTGTTGTTATTTTATTTGTTTGTTTGTTTGGTTGGTTTTTTGAGACAGAGTCTTGCTCTGTTGCTCAGGCTAGAGTGCTGTGGCATCAGTCTAGCTCACAGCAACCTCAAACTCCTGGGCTCAAGCAATCCTGCCTCAGGCTCCCAAGTAGCTGGGACTACAGGCATGCGCCACCATGCCCAGCTAATTTTTTCTACATATTTTTAGTTGTCTGGCTAATTTCTTTCTATTTTTAGTAGAGACGGGGGTCTTGCTCTTGCTCAGAGCTGGTCTCGAACTCCTGACCTCAAGCGATCCTCCTGCCTTGGCCTCCCAGAGTGCTAGGATTATAGGCATGAGTCACTGTGCCCGGCCGTGCTGTTCTTCTTTGAAGGCAAATTCTTCTTTTTCTTTTGGTTCTTAGTTGGAAGGGAGAGTCTTGTTCTTGTTGGGAAGATTAACCAAGGGATGTTTCTTTGCCATGTGGGGCCCTTCCCAAGTTCATTTGTAACGTATATGACATGACTTTCCAAATTAAGAAAGAGAAGTTATGCAGCTTGGGTTACTGCACATTTTTTTCATATGACAAATGCTATTTTTGCACCTTTTGAAAAGGCAGCCTATACCCCAATAAACACCTGCTGTGTTCCAATGAAACAGTGATAAACAAATGATGTGCCCACCCGAAATAGCCAGAAGAGCTGTGACACTCTGGGATCCGAGCAAGAGCAGCTAGATTCAGATTTTGGAATGGAGTAGGGTGTAAAGACACCGTGTCCTGAGGCTTTCATACTCTCATCTTAGTCCCTGAAGCCATCCTATGAGGGCGGGGTTGTCTGCAGACAACTGTGCAGACAACTTTACAGCTGAAGAAACTGAGTCTGGGAGGTTCAAGGACCAGCCCGTACCTGCTCTCCTGCTCCCTACACCCACTTGGCTGTGGACACTGCAGAGCTGCCCATCATCTGCACTCATCCCTGGCCTTTGAGCAGCTCTTCCTGGCCTTCCAGAGACAAAGCCCTGGTCACCAGCCCCCACGTGATTCCTGGGCTTTGGGACTTCCCCCATGAGGATGGCCAACATTTGGCGCCGTTCTCACGGGGTGTATTCCTATGAAACAGTGATAAACAGTTTGCCACAGTATAACAGGCAGTGTGGCAAAGTAGGTAAGGCCACGGTTCAAGTCCTGGTTCTGCCGCTTTCTGTTGCATGGTTCTGGCAAGCCGACCGCTTTGTGGCTCAGTTTCCTTGTCATTAAAATAGAGCTGATATTACCTACGTCATAGGTTGCTGTGCTGATTATGAGTTAATCCGCATAAAGAGCTGAGAACAGTGCCTGGCACACGGCGAGGACCATGCAAGGACTGAGGGTGGAAGCCCGAAGCTTTTGTGTGGTCCTGGACCGGCAGCATCGGCCTCACCTGGGAGCCCCTCCCCAGGCTCCTGACTAGGAACTGTGTGTGTGGCCCAGCAATCTGTGTTTCAACAAGCTCTCCAGTGACGCGGATGCACACGGAAGTCTAGTCCTTCTAATACTTCTACAGGAAGGTGCTATTTTGTTCTCATGATTACATAGATAAGGAAATTGCCTCAGAGAGGTTGTTGAGCCCAAGGTGATGCTAGTACTAAGTGCCAAAGTGGGTCAGTCTACTCTACACTCACCACTGTGCCCAACTCAGCTCTTCCCGCCAGCCCACTGCATTTCCCTTCCCCCCTTGCTTCATTTCTTACGTGGCCAAACCTGTCGGGGGCAGGTGTGCCTCTCAGTCCACAAACGTAAGTCATCATGAAATAACAACAGGGTGACGAAAATTCAATCTCCGTCAGTTAAGGTTCTGACCCCTTTCCCTGGGTTGCACCAGAATTCTTGAGGACTTACACAGTGCAAAGGCACCAGGGTTGGGGGCTTACCTGGTCTTCATGTCACCTGTCTGTGCTGGCATCCACTAGCCTTCCAACAGAGCTCTTGATCTTCATTCCTACAGGCAGAGGTTGGGGCAGTCGGCCACCACGGACAGTCAGGCGTAGCTTGTCCACTGCACAAACGCGCCGGGATGAGGGGACGAGTGGGACTGAAATCTAGCCTATGATGCACTTGCTGAGCCATGGATGTGGGTGCAGGGCAGCTCCTACCCTGAGGAAGGGACATTTCTTCCTTAACACCAAGGAACTATCCACTGATTAGGTCATGCACGTGTGGGCTCATTTGTCCGCCCAGAAGGCTGCCTGTTTCTAATTTGCACAAAGGCACTTAGAGCTGGCTGTGCCCTGCGGGGGTGGTCCGATCTCATCCCACCCCATCTTGGTTGGAATAGCCCCTCAGGTCTGCGATCCTTTGCCGCTCGTGGGTGGTGCTCATGCTCGATGGGGGAGTGGGGACACCTCGGAAAGGCTCTCCTTGTGCCCTTCCTCTCAGGCCTGCTGGCTCCCAGGGGCGCCTCTGGGAAGGAGGGCACAAGGCCCCTGCACTTGGAGCCCGCAATATAACGGGGGTTTGCTGTCTCCTCAGGGCTCTGCCCAGGAAGGGGGGTGCAAGGACTCAGCCTGTGCTTTCTTTCTCCTTCATCACCCCTCCCCCCGTGTTTTCTGGCCTCCCGGGGAACCCAATTCTCCTCAGCCTCCTGCTCTGCCCTCTCTCAGGATTTTCTCTCCAACTTTTGCCTAGCTCGAAGTCCTAAAAAAACCCCCCAAGTTCCTAAAGTCTTGGACTTTGGAGACCAGGAGTTTCTTTTTGGCTTCTTGTCTGGGGCATAGCCCTCCCCTCAGGCAGAGAGCAGAAGGAATGAGCTAGGTTAGGTTGGATCCCTTCATTCCCCCCACCCCTAATTACTCCACTGCCAGGGAGCCCCGTGCAGCGGGGGCCACACTGCGCCAGGTCCTCTGAGTAGGAAAAAGACCCGCAATTCCCACCTCCCCAGCCCAGCGCAGGGACTGATGGAAAAGGCTGCACCCCCTGGCCCCGCGCAGCCCTCTTGCTTCTCGGGCTTTCAGTAAAATTCCGGCTGCGGGTCCGCCCCCCTTCCTTCCCATCCACCGCGCCTCTAAAGCAAAGGTCCAGGGTCCTGCAGCCGCCCTGGAGCCCTTCTGGGCGCTCCGTCCTGGAGCAGCGCCCCCTGCCGGGAGGTCAGGCGCCCCCGCCCTCCTCCAGGGGGCGCAGCGCCCAGGCCGGTCGTTTTCGCACCTGACTCGAGCTTCTCACCGCTCCTCGGCTGGCAGCGGTCAGTGGGGCTCAAACGTAAAATTTCTCTCCACTTCTGCTGTATCCTTGCGTTCGGCTTCCACTGGAAATGGTAACAGGTAGTAGAATAGATGGTCCCCGAGGTGTGTAGCCTGCCAAAGGGGACTGTGGTTTAAAAAAAAAATCTTTTAAGTCATTGCTTATGGTGAGCAATTCCTTTTGTATTAGGCCAATTTTAGGAAAAAAAATTTACAAGCCATTTTTTTTTTCATTCAAAGTAAAAATGATTTTATTGACTCCCATGGGGGAATATATATATATTCCCTAATATATATGTATATCTTCTTACAGCTTAGATTATCCTCTATTGAATAGAAGAATGTCAGTAAGAAATGAAGACGGCATGACCTTTATTTTTTTTTGCCATTAACCTATTAATAAACATGTGTATTTGTTAATATGGTAGCAACATCAAGGCAGCTTTCAAATTTTTATTACAAACAATAATAAAATATACAATGCTCTTTGTCATAAATTCCATATAGCAAATTGATACTGGCAGAATGTTTTCATTGATTTTTGCAGAACTCTGGTGTTCCTAGTCAACTTGTGGTTGCAGCTGATGAATGAGTGTAGCCTGACATGAATGTTAGTAGATATTTTTGTTTCCCTTAATAAGGAAGACAAAGGTGAAATAACTTAGAAACTATATTCATTCCTCATCATGAAGCAACTTCTTTCCTGACCTGGATAATCGTTTTGAAACACTGGAAACACATTTCCTCACGTTTTTGTGTTATTTACAATTCAATAGCTACAGACACAACACGCCACTAAGTTTCATCTGCTTTATCAACACATTCTCCACCACTTTCTTAAGGCTAGACAATCAATGAAAAAATAAATCACAAGAATACATCATTTACTGATTTCTACAGTGTAAATATTCAAGCTCCCAACACATCGGTGAATGCAGAGTTGGGCAGCACACATTAAATAGCATTTCCACTGTGCAGGCATGCCAGTCATTCAGAACTTCAAGGACAGGCAATAAGAAAATACTGTGAAATAATTAGGAAGTGATAAGTTTTGAGTATATTTATTTTCTCATTATAAGCTTCTGTAATTTAATTTTTAATAATGGCTGTGTTTAACAAATGGTTCACAAAATTCCTGAAAATTTAACAGTTGGCACTCACAAGCCAGGGACAGCCAGCTCCAGCACACCACTGCCAGTAACTTCTGGCTTCTGCAGTGGGAGGCACTGGCAAGAGAAAGGAGGGCAGGAGGAGGGAAGGGTTGGGTTTTCCTTCTCTAGCTCCCTCCTGGGATGCAGTCTGCAGCTCCTGCTCCTCCAGGGGCCTCCAAGACCAACCAGTACCCTAGGGTGCTAACAGCTTCTTGGCTTCTCACTCTCGCTGGTCCCTGGTGTTTCCTAATACCACCTGCCCCATCCAATCACTCATTTCCTCCCCTTTGATTGCGCCTCTGTTTCCTGGGCAGACCCTGCCTGCTCAAGTCTGCTCTTGTAGTCCCAACTTCTGATACTTCTATCCCCAAATTTAAGAACCGTGTGTCCTTAGGCAAGTCACTCAACTCCTTTGAGCCTCAGTTTTGTGAGGATTAAGTATGATGCAGCAGGATATTATTTTGAAAGACTAACCAATGGCACTTTTTTCTTCTGCTATTTCCTGGTGCCTTATAATACTTTCCATAACTGGGCAGCTGTACCCTGTAGCAGTCATTTCCTCGGGGACAGGATTTAGAACAGAAGTGGAGGAAAGGTCTTGAGTTTCAACTTCTAAAACCCTGCGGGGCACAGGGTAAAGAAAATCCAGTAAATCAGAACAAGGTGTCCTACTGGGAGACACAGTGGTCCCTAAGAATGCTCTCCCAACCTGTAGAGCTGTCCCCTGCCCAGCCAGGGGAGGTGGGGGGCAGCAGAACCCCTGGTAGTGTGTGGGGAGTTAAAGAGCTGAGAACAAATGGCTGCAGCTGAGTCTAGGCAACTGTGAGAGTCGCCCCACAGTGCCCAAATGTCCCAGAGTGGCCCAGGAGAGACACTCGGACTGGTAGGGCTTCCAGACAGGTCTGGGTGATGACACCGCAGCAGCTGTGTTGCTTGGCACTGAATAAATACACCTCACTTAGCCTTAGCAGAAAGGGAAAAGGAATTCTTAATTGAAAGATATTAATTTCCACCACCTGCAGAATGGGATCTCTCATATTAGGTTTCTAGAAAAAGGAAGGCCCACTTTTTGCCCTGCTTGTGGTTGGAGACTCATGTGTGTCACAGGAGAGCACTAGAAGTTTTCTTAAGGGCCCTTCCTGAGACCAACTTGCTGACCCATCAACCTTTCCATGCCATCTGTAAAATACACCGACGGGTGGCCCTTCCATGACGAGCCCTCTGGCCAGTGGATGGCTCTCTAGGCCTTCCCTGGGCACTTTTGTCACCACCGGCCCAGGGTTACCCCAACCAAAGGCCAGCAGGTTTGTTCCTGTGCCCCTTAATGCTAGTTATACTGGTTATAGTCATTCATAACTTAAATACTGTCATGAAAACTAATGAAATGCAAGTGTGCAAAAAACAGCTGTGGTTTCTATGGCAATTAAATCGAGTGCTTTCTTAAGGGCATGCTGTTGGGGGAAAGACTGCTGTCACATTCAGATGTGGGTGTGTGACAACTAAAAAGTTTGGGGAGATGCTAGATGTCTAGAAAGTTCTGTTCTCAGAGTACTTTATAGTCTAAGTTCTCACTTCAAATGAAAGAAACCCATATTGCAAAATGTATGTCCCCTGAGGGTAGTTAGTATAAGAAGGATAACTGGAACTCCAGTCAAACTACGTCAAGAGAAGTCTTGCCTGTACGTTGACATACTGGCAAATGGAGATGTACTTATGTTTTAAGGTAAAAGAGATTAATGCACATATATGTATATATGTAATATGTCTATATATGCATATGTGTATATTATATATTATAAACTATATGTATATAATTTTTTCAAAATAGAAAACGCCCCAATCTCCAGGGCCTCGGGTGAGAAGTCTCCGGTAAACGACCAGCATCACAGCAACTCAGCATGTCTCAGTGGCAGCTGCTATCTTCATCCATGAACAGTAGGTCACTTGGGTGCCGTAGGTACGCGCAACGGCCCAGCAATAGGAAGCCCTCTCCGACACCCCTTCTCAGAGCCCTGTCCTGCGAGCAGGCCACCCTCGCTGCCATCTGACAGCCCGGGACGATCCCCGCGGCCGCCCCAGCTCTGGGCGGGGCAGCCTCGCGGCGCCGCGGTAATTCCGGCAGGGGGCGCTGTCCGGCCGCGGTGGCCGCGTCGGGCCGCGCTCTGATTGGCTGGAGGCCGTGGCCCGCGCCCACTCCGCCCGCCCCGTCCGCTAAGTGACGCGACTCGCCGGCTCCCGCCCCAGTCTGCGGGCCTCCCGGGCGGCGGCGGGGCCGGAGTGGCGCGGCAGAGGGGACAAGACCAAGGCGGGAGGGAAGCGGCCGGCCGGGAGCGCCCCACACGCGCAGCAAGATGCTGTCCTGGCGGCTGCAGACGGGCCCCGAGAAGGCCGAGCTGCAGGAGCTCAACGCGCGGCTCTATGACTACGTGTGCCGGGTGCGGGAGCTGGAGCGTGAGAACCTGCTCCTGGAGGAGGAGTTGCGCGGCCGGCGCGGGCAGGAGGGCCTGTGGGTCGAGTGGCAGGCGCGCTTCGCCGACGAGGCGCGCAGCTTGCGGGAGCAGCTGGACGAGCTGAGCTGGGCCACGGCGCAGGCGGAGAGCGAGCGCGACGCGTTTCGGCGCGAGCTGCGGGAGCTGCAGCGCCTGGACGCGGAGGCGCGCGCCGCCCGCGGCCGCCTGGACGCCGAGCTAAGCGCGCAGCGGCGCGAGCTGCAGGAGGAGCTGGGCGCGCGCGCCGCCCTCGAGGCGCTGCTAGGCCGGCTGCAGGCCGAGCGCCACGGCCTCGACGCGGCCCACGAGCGCGACGTGCGGGAGCTGCGCGCGCGCGCCGCCGGCCTGACCATGCACTACCGCGCCCGCGCCTCCGGCCCCGTCGCGCCCCCGCAGCGCCTGCGGGAGGTGCACGACAGCTACGCGCTGCTGGTGGCCGAGTCATGGCGGGAGACCGTGCATCTGTACGAGGACGAGGTGCGCGAGCTGGAGGAGGCACTGCGGCGCGGCCAGGAGAGCCGGCTCCAGGCCGAGGAGGAGACGCGGTTGTGCGCGCAGGAGGCGGAGGCGCTGCGGCGCCAGGCGCTCGAGCTGGAGCAGCTGCGCGCGCGGCTGGAGGACGAGCTGCTGCGGATGCGCGAGGAGTACGGGCTGCAGGCGGAGGAGCGGCAGGTCCGTGCCTCCCCCTCCACTTCTCCCACCCTCGCCCGAGCACCTTACTCATGGCGGGGTGGGGCAGCGGCGGCGATCCCGGGACCTGCAGCCGGTTCACCCGGGGCGTGGACGGCCAGGGCCCGCCCGGAGGGTGCCTGAATGGACTGGGGACCCAGGGTCTGAGAGCCGCCTTGCTCTGTGCTGGCTACCGTAGGGTCCTGACATCTCTCCAGCTCTGGAAGAAGAATGCCGTCCGTTGGTCCATAGACTCAGCGGGCGAGTGCCACGTAGCAGGTCCCAGTGGATACCCCCGTCCCTGTCACATTGTTAGGTTGTCAGCTTCTTTAGATCTTGACTGAGTGCATCCTGACAAATGACCCTGTTAGCTCTAGGTTTTCTTTTAATTTCTTGTTCTTCCTAGACTTACTAGACCTACATCTAAAAGTGAAACAAGAAAGCTCTCTGACTTCCACAAGTGACAGCTCATGGCTGCCCTGTTGGCTATAGGGGTCCTCAGGGGAAAACTCAGATTGGTTTCCAAAACAGTTTTTAATTTGCCAGAATGATTTCCCAGTTGGAAGCAGCTGGTTGTGGCTCCCTGGGCGGCTGCCTTGTTTGTTCTTGGGAGGGGCAGCAACCATAATGCAGAAAAGAGCTTGATCAGGGACATTATGCACAGCACAAGCTGACCTCGGATCTCTGGGTAGTGTAAAAGTTGTGGGAAAGCAGGGCCCTGTGGCAGGATGTTATTACAAGAGCAGAGTAATAGAAACAGTTGCTGTTTCAGAGAAACAACCCCTCTGACACCAACAGGGTTACTCTGCTGCTGATTTATGGTATGCCTGTCTGGTACAGTCCTGTCCTGTCCTGTCCTGTCCTAGCGTTTGGTCCCTGTCCTGCCCAGCCTCAGCCAGAATTGGAAATATCCCTAAATCATGCTATCAGAACTAATAATATCTGCACAATTTCAGAACTATTTTAAGAGAATAGTTTGCAGCTGTGAGTTACAGCTTTGACAGTGATTTTGTGCTTTTTGAAAGTTAGAATGAAGGGAACGTGGGGTTATGGTATGGAAGGACTGGGGGCATGTGACAAGTGTCCACAAATGATCAGCAAAGAGATCTATTGATTATCCCTGGGCCCCCAGCACTACACTAGGGTTTCCGTATTCAAAAGCTGGAGACTACAGTGGAAATCATAGAAAGCAATATGGTACTAAATTGTTTGAGATTTTATCTTTTGTGGGTGTTTGGCCTTTGCCTGGTAATTTTTGCTAGTATTTTCTCTGGGGCTTTGCTGTAGGTAAAGCAAGGATGGGGACTGGTGCATTGTGGTCTGATGTCCACAGGCTGGAGAGCGTGTGTGTCCCTAAGACAGGGGCCGGGGGTTTGAGTTCCACAGGCCCCAGACCTCTTGTTGGGTGAAAGTTAAAATGTCTTCATGCAGGTGTTCACAGAGTTTTTAACCAATGGGTATTGTGACTCTCCAAAAAGAAATGTCTGCCAAACTTACTGCCCAGGGGACCCCTTTGTAGGGAATCTTCATGACCACCTCAGGGGCTTGTGCTGTGCAAGCAGGTTTGGAAAGTGCTACTTTGAGACATGCTTTGTGGACTAAACCCTTGTCATTTGTTCAGTCACAGCTCACTTGGCTCATTTCGGACCTTGAAACTCTGGTTTCCATGTTCTTTTTTAGCAGCAAAACCCTTTCCCTCTAAATGAAATTTTCAGTGGAACCCCAAATCTGAGACAGATGAAAGCAGGATTCCCCTAACTGGAGGAGAGGTAGGAACTTGGAAGTGCAGTTAGAATCACTGTCCAGACCTTCTTTGACACAGGGACCGTGGGGCTCCCCTGGGGAGGTGCCTTTCCTGAGGTCACACCTGCCCAGGGACTAGGACCCCACTGTCAGTTTCCTGTCCAGTGATACCTCTCTCTTGTTGGAATTTACTTCTTTCTCCTGAAAGTAAAGAACAAGAGAAATATCATAAGGACCTGGATTTTTTTCCGTTTCAATTTGTGGAGGTTTTGTTGTTACTGAATGTTACTAGTGACTACCTTATCCATATCCTGAATCTTTCCGCAGTTATCTTAAAGCAACAGTATTTCAAATTGCATTCCAAAAGATTCAACACCAGTAAAAGAAATGCTAGAATTTGTATTAAAGAGTAATTATTGATGATTGAACCCCAAGCTTGTAATTTTTTCAACTTCTATAGAGGCTCACTCTGGGGAGACTGAAAAATCCTAAAATCTGGTTTAACAAATATACTATATAACATAATAAATGTTACAGTATTAAGAGTTAGTCTTCAGCACGTGCTTCTTGTGTGCCAGGTTCCGCAGACACCAAGCCTTTCACAAGCATTGATTCTCAGTCCTCATACCAGTCTTAGCAGGTGGGTACTAATATTAGCCCCATTTTACAGATGATGAAACCAAGGCACATAGGTCACCTGGTTAGTAAGTAGCTAAGCCAGGGTTCAACTCAGGCTCCAGTGCTTGAGCAGCTAACCACTGGGCTACGTTTCCTCTCTTCTGTCTGTTCCATCAAGGAAACCTTTAGCCAGTATTCTCTTTGCGTTCATAGAATAGTAATTGCCCTACCTAAGGGATAGCCCAGAGGTGCCCTGTTAACTTAAAATCCTAAAATGCTTTCAGACCCTTCCAGCTGGCTGTTGTCAGAAGAGTCTTGGAAGTCTCTTTCTTGTATTAATATTTCTTTCTGTGTCGCATGTGGCTTAATGCCCCTGCCACCTGGAGGCAGGAGCAGGAGTTGGATGCAGTAGAGGGTGGCCCCCACATAGTGCCCAGCCTCTCCCTGGCCACTGGCCCCTTTCTGTGGCTCGAAGAGGAAAGATACTTGCTAGGACTGTACTTCTGGGCAAACAGTCCTTCTCAGATAGCCTCTGTGCCTTCTCCATGTGAGATGATATTTGGTGGCCTGCCCCATGCCTCAGGTTTGCCCAAGAAAAGTTTGCTGAGCTGACATCCAGGTTCCCAGCGTTTTATAAGTGATCTAGATCACTTGAAGCCTGAGTGACACACACAGTTTGCAGGAAGGGGCTTGGGAAAAAACTCGAAGACATTTGTGATGTATGCCACCCAATGTAAACATTGAGGTTTTTGCTTGTGAAAGTGAGCTCTTAGCTGCTGAGGCCAACTGCTTGTGAACGGCTTCCAAGCCCCCAAAACATGATTGATTGACAACTTTCCGTAGCTCGGAAGGGGGATGGGATTAGCCATGTGGCTAAGAGTCAGCGCTCTGCACCTGTCCTGCTCGGGCTTGGATCCTGACTCTGTCACTGTTTGAACAGGTTAAGTTCCTTAACCCTTCTGTAACTCAGTTTCCCCATTTCTGAAAGAGGGGAAATGAAAGTAGCTCACAGGGCATGTACATGTAGTTCTTTGTTCAACAGCTATTGAGTACTTAATGTGCCAAGTTTGGTTCTTCTTGGCTGGAGATACAGCAGTGAAAAGTACTGGACAAAACAGAGAAAGTCCCTTTGCCTCAAGGGCTTTGAGGTGGAAACAGTGCATGGTGTTTGGGGGATCCACAGCCAGGATGCTGGCATGGCTGGGGTGCTGTGAGCGAGGGGGAGGGTGGCCGCTGCAGGACTTGGGCTTTTACTCTGAGTGCTGTGGGAAGCCACTGGGGGGTTCTGGGCAGAGGGGAGTTGGGACCTGGTGGTCTTACTGGAATCAGTCTTGCTGCTGGGTTAAAAACAGACTGTATTGGCCGGGCGCGGTGGCTCACGCCTGTAATCCTAGCACTCTGGGAGGCCGAGGTGGGCGGATCGTTTGAGCTCAGGAGTTCGAGACCAGCCTGAGCAAGAGCGAGACCCCATCTCTACTAAAAATAGAAAGAAATCATATGGACAGCTAAAAATATATATAGAAAAAATTAGCCGGGCATGGTGGTGCATGCCTGTAGTCCCAGCTACTCGGGAGGCTGAGACAGGAGGATCGCTTGAGCTCAGGAGTTTGAGGTTGCTGTGAGCTAGGCTGACGCCACGGCACTCACTCTAGCCTGGGCAACACAGTGAGACTCTGTCTCAAAAAAAAAAAAAAAAAAACAGACTGTATTGAGCAAGGGTGGGACCAGGGAGACTTTGTTAGGAGACTATGCAATAATCCAGGCAGGAAGTGCTGGAGGCTTGGACTAGGGGTGAGAGTGAGGGGGATGAGAAGGGGACCTACTTTCAAGTTGAAGCCAACAGGATTTGCTGCCAGATTGGATACGGTGGGAGAGAGGGAGAAACCGGAGTTAACTCCAGGGCTTGTGGCTGAGCAATTGGAAGAAGGGGTACTCTTTGCTCAAGGGGGATCTCGGTGGAAGACTTGAGTTCAGTTATCTGTGTCAGTTTGAGATGCTCTTGTTATAGCTCAAGGGGATTTAAATACTGTGATAACTTCATGTAGACACAAAAATCAAATGTGTTAATAACAATAAGCATAGATTGGATACTAACTATTTATAGCTGTGGCCCAGACGGCACCCTGAACTCGTGTCATGTTTTACAATCCCAGCTGGATATCTAAAGAGGCATCTAAAACTAATGCAAGATTATAGGTGATGATGATATTTGCTAGCTCTTCCTGTCTGTGTGACTTGCTCAAGAAAGGGAAGCTCAAATTTGGTTAAGAGAAAGTTAATTCTTTTGGCCCTAACAGCAAGTGCGCTTTCCCTGGTGTAGAGCTAGATTTCATCATCAGTTGTGATACTGCCCAAAAGTTCTCTAAATAGCAGCTGAAAAAGGTGACCTCTCTCCCGAGCTTTTGCAACATGGGAAACTGCTGCTTGGGTTAGAATTAGCATCCTGTGTGGGTGCTCCAGCGCCTCTGTCCTGGCCCTCGGTCGGCTTAAACTTCTGGCAAAGCAGAGCCCAAGGCTGAAGCCTCACTCAGTGGCAGGATTGGTTGGGAGCCAAAAAGTGTTATGTTCCTGCTTCCAAAACTCAACTCATTATCCTTTGACAATTTAGAAGAGTTGACTCACATGGAAATGTGGTTGGAACTATACTTACTTCAACTTAAACACAGTTTGATTTTCCTTTTTATATTTTGTGGGGTAGATGTAGACCTATTTCTGTGTTCTCTGGGAGGAGAGAGAATCTTCCTGTATAACCCTTTGACAAAGCTGGGAAATTTTGACCTGCATGGGAGGTTTGTGGTTGGGAGAATTGAGTTCATCTGATATTTTTTTTCCTAAGCTGTTTTACAACACTTGACCTTCTTTGTAAAGAATAAATTACTGTAAATTTTTAATTTTTAATATTTAGGGCAAATTTTCTATAGTGGAAATAATATATATGTGGCACATTTTCTATCATAACTTTGTATCTGAATTTACATTCCCTCTAAATCAGGGGAACATAGGATTTTAAAACTGAGACTTAACTATAAAATGTGTGAAGGTCATGGCTCAATTTTGGCACCTCCCTCGCTTACATCAAGACTGGTGAATTCTCTGCTCCCGTGAACCTCTTTATCTGTTCATAATGCCAGCTCTGGGGGTCTGTTAACATATATCCCCCCTGGGACACTAGCCAGTGCTTCTTAGATTTATTTCTTGGCTTTAAAAGCCAAGTGGTTTTTGTTCTTAGTATCCTTTATATACAAAGAGAACCCAACAACGATCATTGGCATAGAAATAGAACTGTTATGGGAAGCAGAACTGTTTACATGCTGATCATGGAATTTTAAAAATGATAAATCCAGTGTGAGATCTTAGTTGGGTTCATTCCTTGATGTCACAGACATTACTTATTTGTTGTGAACCCTCAGCATCTTGCCGGGTGGCTTTGGTGAAGGGTTTCCGGCAGCAATGAAAGTATGTTCCCTCTCTCAATGGCCTTACAATTTTTGAATTCTACAAAGATAAATGTTTATAGGTACAGCTTAGTTTAGTTAATTATGTTCAGTTGATTATGCTATTTTCCATTACAAACCAGACGTTGAAAGTATATGGACTTATTTCAATGTTTAAATATTTGCTTGGTTAATTATTCTCCACAGGAACTAACAACTAGGAAGAAAACCCAAAACTGTAAAATGGTACCAATGGAGCCATTGCTTTTATTAATTAAAAGATATTATTGACTTAAAATGGGACATTTTGAGGAGGGTAGTGTCATCGTGATCATTTCATTTTAAATTCACTTCGGCAGCTGCGCACTGTGCAGCTGTGTGGAGGGCACGAGTAGAGCCATGGGAGGGCCATGAGGGCACGTGGGCAGGCTCTGGGGAAGCCCCGCCTTCTTAGCTACGTTGTGCAAGGACAGTTCAAAAAGAAGATTCATACCTGGGTCTGGATTTTGTCTTTTAATGCCCATAATGTATTTCTTCCTGGATGATTTCAAAGTAGCTTTTCTAGGTGAAATAAAGAACTCTATGTCAGCTTACCCGCTTATTGTCAGGGAAATCATGACTTTGGGGCGACATTCTAGTTCAACTCTGAGTGACTTCTGTTTCAAAACCTCTGATTTCTATCTAGTCTTGGCTTATTTTCAGTAGCATCTTAGTTGATCGGTTTGATGTATTGGCTTTCCCAAATGGACTGATGTCTGAACTGTAGAGATGATTTGAATAAACTGCTAAGCATTCGTTGTTACTATTACTAGAGAATCTGAACAGAGAAGCCAGTGTCCTAGCACAGTCTTCCATATGCAATGAAATAATATCTTCCATATGGAAGGGATACAGTATTTGAAACCATCCTTGCAAATGACTGCATGTTTTGTAAACCTGGGGGTTTTTCATTTCAACCCTGAACCGTTTGTACCTGAAGTTCATGACCCAGGAAAGTGCAGTTCTCTGATCTAAAAGCCTCTCTGTTCTCTTAGAGAGTGATTGACTGCCTGGAGGATGAGAAGGAGAACCTCACCTTGGCCATGGCTGATCGGCTGCGAGACTATCAGGAGCTCCTGCAGGTGAAGACCGGCCTCAGCCTGGAGGTGGCCACTTACCGGTAAGGATGCTTGCAGAGTAAGCCTTGAAGCCAGGGGTTTAAAATCATGATAGCCTCTGGGGAGTCCCTGTGACTTTGTGACAAGCAGAGAGCAGTGCTTGGCATGGCCAGGAAAGGAGTCCAGGGCCCAAAGGAGGAGGAAGAAGAGGGGTTTGCTCAGACCACCAAGCAGGTATCCCCCAGTGATGGGACCAGCTGAACCTTGCACCCTTACCTGGCTTGTGTGTGTTCTGGGCACTAGTTAAGAGCTTTATACTTGTCAACACATTGGGTCCTGGGAAGTAGAAACTTTGTTTATAGAACAAACTTTGCTTGGAGAAGTTACAGAGCTAGAAAGTAGAGGGCCAGGATTTGGACCCAGGAAGTCTTAGTCTATCTGCCTGTTTTACTGTTGCTTCAAATCCCTGGACTCTGATGCCTCCCTGCATGGGTTGGCCTTGAAGAACTGCATTTCTGCCAAGAGATTAGCCTGGTACTCTAGGGCAACTGGCTTTGTTTATCGAGATGTTGACTTGCGTTCAACATAACCAACCCAGATGAAAAGGTCACAAAGCGCTCAAAGGGGAAGGGTGCTGGGTGGGGCAGAGAAAGCAATCGAGTCCTCCTGGGCGTGGCCTGTGGGCCAGCAGAGCAGCACATCCCCTTCCCCTTCACCCCTCCCTGCCCCTGGGTGGTCTTCAGTCTTTGGTTGAGGTGGTACCCCTTATTTCCTGACAGCTCTCATGCTCAGTGGGGACTGCTGCCGAGGGGCCCCAATCTGAGCCTTTGGAAGGAATTTTTAGAGACTCAGGTTCCCCACTTGCAAGATTAATAACTGGTAACATTATGGAGCCCTTACTGCCTGCCAGACAGAGTGCTAAGCTCTTTGTAGCCGTTCTCTGTTCCCAGTCACCCCCTGAGGTGGGCACCACTCACCACTTTTACAGGTGAGAGACAGAGGCCTGGAGGTCTGGGTTGCAGGCTGGTGAGGGGCAGAGCTAGCCAGGACTGGCTCCAGACCTGTGCCGTACCCACCAAGCCACATAAAAAGGGCGCCATGCCTGCTCCGTTCCCAGGTTAGCAGTTCAGGGCATTGCTGTGAGCATAAATCCATGGAGGGTGTGAGGGTGCTTGGGAAACCGCTATGGCTGAGAGTAGAAGGCGAGCTCGCCAGTGCCATGTTCCAGTGGCAGGTGGGGGAGTTGACCTGGAGAGGATAAGAAGGGGATCAGCTCCCCTGGGTAGGGGCAGGGCAGGGACAGAGCCCAGGCCTAGTTCAGCACTCCTTATAGGCTGCCTCTGCAATCTTCTGATCATGACTTCTGTTCTAAGAATATCAGAGTGCCCTGGGTTGCTTTGATGTCCATTAAAAGCCAGAGTTTCTGGGTGGTGTGTTAGTTCGTGTTGCAGCTTTGGGCTGGCCTCGCTGTCTTTATTGTCTGGAAGACTTGCATCAGCCAGGATTAACAGCAGCCCTTGTGACCATCAGTGAAGAGCCTGGGCCCAGCGAAGCTGCTAAGGGGTGAATCGAGGGGTTGTCCTGGGGCCCAGCCAGCGGGGGCTTTTCTGGGTCCCCCGTCTGAGAGCCATGCTGTAGCTGAGTTCTGCAGAGGGGACTGGTGGTCAGGGCTCAGGGAGAGGCGAGAGGAGGCACCAGCCAGCCAGTCCATGCCTGGCAGTCTCCTTGGAAGTCTGGTTGGGGGACAATTGCATAATTAAATTGGTAGTGTATTGAATCATGTGCTGAATTAGATGATATAAATGTTACTGATAAATAAAACTTGAAAACAGGCTTTATTTGGGAGAAGAAAGCATTAATCAGGATTTTTCTTCATTTGCAAGTGACGGAAACTCTTCTCAGGCTGGCTCAAGTCAAAAAAGGAATTTATTACCCACATACCTGACAAAGTCCTTACTTTCAGGCACAGTTGGTCCGGATGGCTAGAGGAGACTGGCAGCGATCTGTCCCTCCCTTCTCTCGTCTCTTTTTCCTGGGCCTTTCCCAGCCCGTGCTGGGCGGTTCCCCGAGTAGCTCTAGGCTTAGGGCCACTCAGCCTCATGCCGTATTTGAAGGAAGGGGCCTCTTTCCAACAGTTCCATCAGAGCTCCTGGGCCCCGCTCCCTGGCTCTGCTGGGTCCTGTGCCTGTCCCTGAGCCCATTCTTGGCCAGAGGGAAAAGTGCTCTAGAGCTTGGGCAGGGGGCTGGGGGGACAGCCTCTTGTTAGTCACATGGGGTGGGAGTTACCCCAAAGTGGGCGCTGTTCCAGAGCAGATGCCAGGCAGGCCCAGGAAGCTGACTTCTGTGTCCGTATTAGGTAACACCTGATGTCAGATGAATCTTTTCCCCGCAGAGGCAGTTGGATTTTTCCATTTCCTTTCTATAATAGTTCTCTGGGTTGGAGTCTGGAGACTTTTATTTTGTGCTTTGTCTCTCTGGGATTTTGAGCCCTTTCCTTTTCCCCTTTGCCCTGCCCCCTGTTTTCTGTCCTGAAAAGACAGAGCGTGGTCGTGGGCGTCTTGTCGGAGAAGGGCCTGCCTTTTCGGTAGGGTGTTCCCAACCCCTCCGGCTTAGCTTTGTCAAGGGCATCGAGCCTGAGCCGCTTTTGCTTAATGTCAGCCGCGTGACTGTCTGCAGGGACAGAGTTTATTGCTTCTGCCGGTCCCTGGCATTTCCCTAACCCAATTATGGCTTGACTTGGCCATCTCCTAGGAATCTAAGAGCCATCAGTGCTTTCAGGGGAGAGAGTGATTGACTTCACTGTGCCTCTTTCTGCGGTGGAGAAGCCCTGCGGGACCTGCACGCCTGCCCCGCCCAGCCTCGGGGGTTGGAATTGCTGCAGGGCCCCTCCTGCTGGCACTTGGGTCTAGTCTGGCAGATGCCCATAGACGAAAAAGACACAGGCAGTTGAATAGAACCCGTTTATTTGTATCTAAACCAAAACCTAGCATTTTTTTCACCAGCGAGTGTCTTGAAGATAAGCCCATGCGATGCTGGGTGTGACTCTTTTTCAGTATAGTCTATGCTGCTGCTCAAATTCTGAGGACAGGTGTGAAATTCGCGTCTGTGTCAGTGCACTCTCACTGGTCAGACCCTCGCTCTCTCACCGAAGTGTCCATTCCATGTTTGCAAAGCCTGACCTGCCTGTGGTGGCCGCTGCTCCCCAGACTGCTTAGTTGATCATCTGATTTAACATCTCACGTGTAAGGGAAGGGACTGCGGCTTTTTAAAGCTTAAAGCACATTTTGCTGGAACTGGTCCGCTGTCCTGAGGCCAGTTCTCAAGAGTCCAGAGCACTTCCCATCCCGGAGACTTGGCCCCTCCTGGTACCCGTCACAGGGAAGGAGAAGCATTAAAGTAATCATAAAATAATGCAATTGTGTACATTTATAATTTCCAAATATAGACTTGTAATTTCTAAATAAATTACATAATTTAATAAACTAAACATAAGATAAACAAAGTAAACCTTAAAGAGTCCAAGGCTGGAGCCTGGCATCGAGCCTCGCCGGCCAGCCAGTCTGTGGCCAGGGCAGATGCTGGCACAGATGTGGCCAGAGGACAGGTAGCACTGTCCCCCCCCCCTCCCGCGTTGCAGGTGGCAATGAGCAGGAGCCACGGGACTGGGCGTAGGGCCAGGGGAGCTGAGAGGAGAGGAGACAGGCCCCACCGCAGGCTGGCACAGTGCAGCTGTGGGGCCGGGAGTCTCATCCAATTGCTACGTGATCACGAGGTCTTCCCTGGAGCGCGAGTTTTACTGCACCAGCCCAGGTGGTTAGAGGCGAGATGCTCAGATGCAGCCAGGGCCCTCCTCAGCCTGGGCCGCACCTGGGAATCTCTCAGCGTAAGACATTAGTGCAGGTGGCCCCCAGCCACGGTGGTTTTAAACCTCCCTGGATGACATTCAGGTGTGACGAGCGTAGAGACCACTGGTCCGGGGCCACACTGCTCACAGAGTGGCCTGTGTTGACATCATGAGGCTTCGCAAGCTTGTTGGAAACGCAGAATCTCAGGCTCTACCTGGGCCTACTGGATCGAAGCTGGCCTTGTGGCAGGGTCCCGGCCAGCTGTGTGCACACCCCTGTTTGCAGAGTGGCCACGGCCATTCCCTAAGCACTATGCCTGTCGCAGCAGCAACCTGGAGGACGAGACAAAGGATGGACTGACACAGGAGAGAGGGAGAAGTCAGGATGTTGTGGAAGCTTACACATGCCTGTCTCATCTGTAGTCATGCGTGGCTGTCCCCCAGGGCTACACCTGACCTACCTAAAGTCACAGAATCCTGTGCAGCCCCTTGGAGAGAACACACTTCAGAGAAGGTAGTGACTTGGATTGGACAGAATTAGGAGCTCTGAACACCCCAGATGAGCAATAGAATTCATTCTTTTAAATCTTATTTTGCAGAATGATGTCACAATAGTCTGTCTAGTTCTTCCTAACATTTTGTTATGAACATTTTCAAACATAAGAGGAGTTGAAAGAATTGGAAACACTCTTATACTCACCATCTAAATTGTTCTCCAATGAACATTTTACTAAATTTGCTTCATCTCGTGACTGTCTGCCCTGGTATCATCACCCGTCTTATTTTTTGATGTGTTCCAAAGGAGCCGCCCACACCTCTGACTGGTAATGGATAATGAGTAATGGCGGCCGCCTTTTGTTTAGCACTAACCATGTGATAAGTGCTTTGCAGACAGTGTCTCCAACTCTTATAACTTCACCAAAGACGTGTATTTTGCATGTGATGAAACTCAAGTTGAAGGAGGTTACTAAAAAGGTCACACAGTTAGTAAGCAGAGAGCCTGAGATTTGAACCTCAGGCCTTAGATCAAGGCTTTCCCCCTTCATTCCCTGCTGACTGCAGAGTTAGACAGAAAGGGGCTGGCTGTACTGGGACACTGTGGGCAGATGGTGGAGACCCAGTCCCTGTCCTCAGTTCTAGAGTAGCGATGAGCCGGGTGCAATGGGAAGCTGACCAAGCATGCAGGGAGGGCATCCTGGAAGAGGCAGTGCTTGGTTCTTACAGGAAGGGAAGCCAGGAAACACCCGTGTGGGAAGGGCTTCCAAGGCAGAGGGAGGGACAGCCTGGGTGAGGCCCTAGGGACTGAGCTAGTGTGGAATTTGTGGCAATGCCAAGCATTTGGGTGTCCCTGGGTAGCTCAGTTTGGGGGGTCTGCCACGGAGAGCCACGGTGATAAATGGGCCAGAGCCATACCTATGAGGCCTTGAGTGTTTTGCGAGCTGGGGTCTGTGCCCTTAGGCTGCTCCAGAGACACGTGGCACGCAGGGCATGACGCTGGGCTCGGGACTGCAAAGGTGGCCTTAACGTTCAGGACCATGATAAGGTGACGTGGACCTAAGTAACCTCTTACATGATAAGAAACAAGAAATTTCACAAAAGATAAGATCAGAGGGGAGTTGTGAGAATCGGGGAAGGCTTCAGGAGGGAGGTGGGATTGCTCAAGGTCTTGAAGGAAGGGGGACACGTGAGCAGACACGTGGGAGAGGGAGAGATGGGAAGTGGGGGATAACAGGGCGGGAGGAACATGGTATGTTTTGGTAAAAAGTCAAACAAGATGTTGAAAGAACAGAATGCGGCCTTCAAGGAGGTCCTGTAGAATGTAGATGGTTCACTGTTGCCTACCAGATGAAGATGGTTCAGCGACAGGATGGAGAGCTTCCGGCTGAGGCGATGAGGAGAGATTTTCAGAGGATGTGGGGTTTGAGCTGGGCCTTTTGGGAGGTGGGGGAAGTGGGCAGATCGGAATTGGACTGGTAGAAAGGAAGCAGGAAGGGGCTCCAGGTAGGCAAGTTTGGGTAAGAAAAGAAGTGCAAGGAGGAAAATGCAAGGTGAGTGAGCAGAAGTCTGGGGAGGAGGCAGATTGCGGGGCTTTCCACGGCAGGCAGGGGACAGTCCCAGGGCCAGGGCGTTGGGGGAGGGGGGAACCAAAGACAGGCGGAGTGTGGGAGGCGTGGGGTGGAAGGGGGTGTCTCTGGGCAGCTGCAGGGAGGCCTCAGGAGTGTCCCCCAGTCACTGGAGTTTGGGTGATGAGGACCTAGTGTAGGTGGCCAGGGAGCTCAAAGGGCCGGGAGGCTCCTGGCTGAGAACGGGTGACCAGTGTGCTGGTCGTCACTCGCGGCTGCAGGCGGCACACAGCCCTCTCTGTAAAGTGGGTGCTTATGACTGATCGGTTGACAGTCTGAAGATGGTGAAAACGATAGCAGTATCCAGAGCCTGCAGTGTCTCAAGCCCCCGTCGCTGCTGGTGTGAAGCTCCAGTCCAGATGCTGTAGATCAAGAACTTAAAGACGCACCGTTAGAAAATCAAAAGCCTCCCCCACCGCCCATACACACACTCAGGGTAGAGCTCAGTCATCAGCACTAAGCTGTTAGAGAACATAATGGAACGAGGATATTAAAAATTGAAACAAATACCAGAATACCTGGGAGTAAACTGAGTGTGGAAACCACAAAGCTGAAGGATGTGAAAACCGTGTGCATGACCAGACGCCCATCGCGAGTTTCTGATCTGGAAGACGGATGACATCATCTTGGTCAGAATACGAGAAGAGGCTTTGTTTTTTATGTTTTGGGGGTTGAAGGATCTAACAGTTGCTCTAAGTTTCATCTGAAAGAAAAAAATGGAAAGCAGTGCCGAGGATTTTTCAAAAGAAAAATCCTAAAGGACATCTTAGCCAGATAGGAAAATGTAATGCAGAGGTTTATTTACTGCCCAGGGTCTTTAAGGCAAAAGTGCTTTCAGATTACGTTAGAAACAACATCAAAAAAATGTTGCTTGTGTGTCTGTGCGGAGAAGGTACGGGAGGCTGTTTCCTCTCTCTGATCCTGGGGCAGAAACAGTGTGTTTTAACTGAGGAAAATAGGATTTGGTGTCTGGTCTGGATTTAGGCTGCTAGTGTAGCAATAAGATGACTGCTGATGTTTATAATTTCATCATTCTTATGATATTTCCGGTTGCTCTGTTATTTTTTTAGGGCACCCCTACCTTTTCAAGTTTCTGTTCAGAGGAAAACGTTTCTTAGGGATTTCTCAAGGTTTTGCAGAAGGACATTTGGTTTTTTTAGGTTAAATCCTACTTTTCCTTTGAAGATTTAAGAAAATATGTTAACACTGAGACTTATCTGGTTACTAAGTGAAATATTTGAAATTAATAGAATCTTGTAGTTTTAAGAATACGTAATGGAGAGGATCAGCCAGTACGCTGGGCTGGTAGTCAGATAAACAGATTAACACCCAGTTAACTGTAAAATGTAGGTGACCCAGCATCCCTTTCCCTCTTGCTCGACTTTAGTTAGCTGAAGAAAAAATCAGTTTTCTTCTGAGGTTGGAGGAGGAGGAGGTGGTGGTAGGGATGATGATATTGCTGATGTTTATTGAGCAGTTATTCTGACAGCTCTTCCTCTAAGAACTTCCTGCTTACTTACTTAATTGCCACCAAAAACCTATGAATTCTCCCCATTTCAGAGTAGGAGAAACTGAGTCACAGCAGGTTTGAGTGGCCTGCCCAGGGTCACAGAACTAGGAAGTGGCAGGCCCAGGGTTTGAATCCAGACATCCTGACTCCAGAGCTTGCTCCGTTAACCATCCCTGTGCGTCCTCTCTCTGTGTTGGTGTGTAACTTTGGTCTCTCTGTTGATCATCTGATTTTTTTTTTTTTTTTCAGCCTCTTGTATTGACGTAGAGAAGGCTTTTAGGATGTGATTTAATACTGGCCACAGAGGGAGTGACCAGAAATGGCCCAGCACCGTCACCTCCTTGTTACCCTTCATATAAAGCCATGGCCGTCTGACCCTTTCCAATTCAGGCCGCGATGCTGGTCACGTGGATGGAATTCTGTCCCTTCCCCGCTGCTGCCCTCCCTTCCCTTCCGTTCCGTTCTGTTTTCTTCCTGGTGACTGTCGTGCCCAGTGAGGAGGCCGAGGGAGGCAGTGCTGGGGCTCCTTTCTCCCAGCTGCAGAATCTCCCCTTTCTACCCCTAGTTCTCCACCTACTTTTATTTGGGAAGCGCCTTGTGAACCATCCACAGACCCTAGCACCACAGTGAGCCCTGCACAGGCGTGCCTTCTGGAAACATCCTCTGAAAGTCCCTCCTCCCTCTTGTCCTGTTTAGGGGGGTGGTGCAGTGGCCCAGAAATTCCATGAGGGTGATCTGTCCCAGACAGAGAGCCCTGCCTCGGGGCCTGATCAGGACGCAGGGTGGCCCATTAGGGCTGGAGCCCGGCCAGAGGCCACATTACAGCTACTCCCGCACTGCGGTTCACGTTGGGCTCCTTAATGAGGCCAGGGACTCGGTTTTCCTGCACATGTTTGCGTATTTTCCTGCTGAAGGGGCCGCCAACCTGTGGAGCTGTGTGAACTGCTCAAGAATAGCCCGTGATTCAGGGGGTTGGCATTTTTCACAGTCCCCGTGGCTTGGCGGCAGTTTCCCTCCACCGCTCTCAAAATAACCGTGTTTGAGGCAGCCTCGGAGAGCGCTCCCCGTTTCTTAAAGTTGTACGAATCTGTTCCTTAAAAGTGACCCTTGAAGTGCTTTAGAGGAAATCATCCGTTTCCGGTCTCTCCTCGGCGGTTTGGCTGATGCCTTTGCCGTATTAATCTGGGGGGGCTGAGCTGAAGGAGGACGGGAGACTGTGTCTGCCGCTGGGGGCATGAACTCAATGACCAGTGCCCAGCTGGGCACTGGCGGGTCGGGAAGGTGACGCCTGCCCCTGCCATTGAGGAGGGACACGGGTGAGAGACTGAGTTCTTTCTCCAGGAGGGGCTCATGCTCTTCTAGGAGAGCCCTGCGGCAGGGGCGTTTTGAGTGAAATCACCAAGAGAATCTCTTCTCATTAATGCCACCCGCAGGGTCTGTCTGCAGTTTGTGTGCGGTACCATAGTCTCTGGCCTCTCGGGCAGGCCTAGTGGCGCCGCAGGGGAGGGCGTGGGAGCTCAGGCCGCCTGGGTTCATGCCTCACGCTTCTGCCGGAGAGCTGTGTGTCCCCAGCCGAGACGCCGTCTCTGTGCTCCTGCCCTCTCACCTGGAGAGTGAGGATGGGGCGGCTCGGACGTGTGGCTCACAGATGTGAGAGAGACAGCGGCGCTCGGTGCCTGGTGTCAGCCAGGGCTACTAAAGGCCCTGGGCACGGGCAGTGGTGGGGGTCTCTCGTCCCTGTGCCAGACCAGGGGCTGGTGCCCCGTGTCGCGCACCAGAGCGCCCTCCGCAGGGCCCCAAGCTCAGCAACAGCTTCGAGGTGCTTTGGAGTTTTCCTGAAAGAAGAACAGATCATTCTCCTTGGAGGGTGGGGGAAGATGTTTTTCCCTCAGGGGATCGTCTTAATCCTGAACCTCCCTGCCCCCCAGGACCTGTCACCGATGACTTCTGCTGACCTGGACTCACGGGCACCTTCTGTCCTGACTCAGGCAGCTCGAGGGAGAGGCCCTGCGGGACCCGAGGCTCACTGCTGTGCGGGCCGGGGAGGATCTGAACTGGAACGTGGCCCATGTCCCCATGGCCTGCCCTGGCCCCCTTGGCTGTAGGACGCCACCTGTCCCGCTGCTGTAATCCTGGGGTGCAGAGCCCTGGAGTCTGGCTTTCACCCTGAACATTCCTCTTACCTTACGGACCTCAGAATTTTCTGGGCAGTGGAAGGTGTTTATGTTCCTGGAACCTAAAGCGCTTGGTCATGAGGGTGTGGGATTAATGAGTCGGTGTCCTGTTTCCTGGCCTTCGCCCTGGGTGACGGGCTGGGGCTCTGGAACTGGGCCCCTGACTTCCCGCGTCCGCGCACGCGTGCCCCGCCGTCGCTGCTGCCGTGGCAAGCCCTCCCGTGCGCACCTCCAGGAAAGCCCTCTTGGCCGCCTCTGCTTTCTTGCAGCTGCTCCCGGGGTTCTCGCATTCGCAGGGATCACCACGTTTAAAATGGATGGAAATAAACCTCAGTGCGGTTTGCCTGAACTGCCAGGTCCCTGTGAGGTCTGGGCTCCCTCCTCTGTCCTTCTGCTGAGCTCTAGGTAGTGTATCGGCCTTTCCAAGTGGGCTCTGGTCTGGGTGCCCTTTGCCATGTGCAGCGTATTTCTTGGAACTGGAGGCAGTGACTTCACATGTTGCTCTAGCAACCAAATGAACGACTGTTGCACCCATAGTGGCAGCCACCAGCGGTCTCTGGGACCACCAGGCCAGTGGACATCCCAGTGCTATCCGCACTGCACGCCGGTCCGTCAGGCCCACTCTCCTCAGCACCGGGGTCTGAAGTGGTGGATGGGAATAATGACTTAATGAAGACTCTGTAATTTTAGAATTTTGGAGCTAGACATAGCCAAAGAAATCACCTAGTTGGGTACTTTCCACCATTTTATCAAAGGAGATAATAAGATGCCACACTGGAGGGAGTGAGGCCCCAGGGTCGGGGTGGGGGTGGGGGTGTCTGCAGCACTGCCTTTTCCTTTTCTGCCTGTCTGTCTCCCATCTCTCCTCTTTTTGTCATCTCCAAGATGTCCCCATGGAACCCAGTTTGAAAACCACAGGTGCAGTCCAGCTGCCTTACCAACAAGTGTCAGTCCCCACCCTGCTCCTAGTCGGCCCTCTGCAGGCTGCCCCCAGCTTGACTCCAGGAAGGTCCCAGTGGGGATTGTAATTGTTCTGGGACCTCTAGCCTAGGGTGACATGCCATGCACGGGCCACTGCCTGCTTCCCACAGAAGCCAGACCCTGCCTGCCCGCCCCTCCTGGGCCCAGCTCTCTCCAGCGCCCCCTCATTCGTGCCCTCCTTGCCCTGGATAGGGAGGGCTTTCTGGAGGGGCTTGGTTCCCCAGTGCTGCTGAAGCCCTGGCCCACTCATTTTGTTCATTTGGCTGGTATTGGCCATACGGCCGTTGGGTGGCAGTCTCTGTGCCGGGTACCAGGGATGTGGGGGCGAGGAGAGCAGGGCAGTCTGGTCCAGGCCTGCTGAGGCTGGTGCGTGGGCTTGTCAGCCCCATGGTGCAGCCCACACCGGCCACCTCTGCAGACATGAGTCCTAACACACAGGACACTGTGACAGTGTGGTCGTTGACCATATGCTACATAATATGTTTTATTAGAAGCACATCGTGCTCTCTTATTTCCTAATGAATTATTTTTAAAATTTATTTTTACAGGGCCTTATTGGAAGGAGAAAGCAATCCAGAGATACTGATCTGGACTGAGGATGTTGAAAACATGCCACCAGGTAAATAAAAGAAAAGCGAATTATTTAACTTCAAAATGCTTTCCAGGCTGGGCGTGATGGCGCATGCTTGTAATCCCAGTGCTTTGGTCTCCTGCCTGTATCTTGGGATCTGTCCAAAGGAGGCCTCTGGCCCTGGCTGCCGTGAGGGAGACTGAGGGGGCGAGAAGGCTCCGTCCCAGCTCAGCCACATGGGGTGTGGGCACACACGAGGGCCCCTCGCAGGGTAACCGGTGCTCCCGGCCAGGTTCTAAGCCCTGGCTGCCATTCCCGGGAGCCCGTTACCCTGGTAGAGTTTGGTTGCCCCGAAGGGCAGCGCTCCCCGTCGAGAGCCCCAACCAACCAAAGCCAGAAGCCCCGAGCATCGCCTCCCAGCTCGAGGATCGTGACATTGAAACAGACCGCAGTGTTTCCACAGTGGCACCTTTTCAAATGAGGATGTCATCAAGTGCAAAAATAGAAGAAATTAGGAAGCTTTAAAAAAGTCAAATTCATCAATACTTGTTAGCCCAATATGGAAATCAGTGAAAAATAAGCATATTATAGAGTGGAGGGGTCATGCTATTTGGTATTTCATAATTAAATACTTTGTAATTCCAGAGCTCTTCTCTGCTGAGCTAAGTAGAATGAACTTAACAAAGTAGAAATTAATGATCCCAAAATATCCTAATATTATGAAATTTCAGCCACAAAAACTCGCACCTCTGACTTCTTTGGCCCATGTGCTGTGCTTTATTATCCACATTTGATATTTTTATTAGGATGAGTGAATATTTTAAGATCAGAAACTGGAGACAAGTGTTAGGCTGAAGTATCTGTAGCGCTGCTTTATTGTAATAGGATTTTTGCAACTACCAAAAGACCATTTGGGCACTGAAAATATTTTATTTATAATGACCTTCCTGTGATAATACTATATATTTTTTAGGATGGGATGGGATTTGACCTGCAGCAGTGCTTTTAAGATGTAAAAAGGTAATGATGTCTATCATTTTAATGAACTGTTTGTTCAATTTCTACAGAATTCAGAACTAAGTCTTACCAATATACTGACTCAGTATTACGGAGGGAAAACGAAAGAAATCTGTTGTCACGGCAGAAAGCACCTTTGGCAAGTTTAAACCGCGGCTCGGCAGTGTACTCTAACCGGTCTGGGTACGCTGGGTCTCAGATCACCACGTCTGTTGGAAGCGCTGCCGGAAGAGGCCTCCTGGGTTTGGGACAGCCTTCCCCGGCCACGACCCGGCAGGAGAATTCCTACAGCAAAACCATCAACAGTCAGACCAGTTTCAGAACTCTCTCTCCAACGTATGGTCTTTTAAGAAATACTGAAGCTCGAGTGAAAACATTCCCCCACAGACCGAAAGCTGAAGGTGCAAGCGAAGCCCCCGCTTACTCAGCCAGAGACTCCACGGTTGTCCAGGAGTCCTACCACGAGCACAGAGACAGCGCGGCAGCAGGTGCCCCTGGGAGCGCTCGGTCAAGTGAGAGGACCGTCACTTTGGGAAAGAAAACAGAAGTGAGAACCACTAGGGAGCAAGAGGGAACCAGACCAGCAACCATCAAAGCAAAGCAAGAAGAAAAACTGTTTGATTCTAAAGAGAAGGCTTCAGAGGAGAGAAACTTAAGGTGGGAAGAACTGACGAAGTTAGACAAGGAAGCGAGGGAGAGAGAGAGCCGGCACATGAGGGAGAAGGCCCAGGGGAAGGAATCGCTGAAGGAGAAAAGCGTGAGAGAGAGAGAGGTACCGATCAGTCTAGAAGTATCCCAGGACAGCAGACCAGAGGCGTCCCCGAAAGGTCCGCAGACGCCCGAAAAGAAGGAGGCTGGTGACGCTAGGGGCCGAGAGGCAGAGACAAGAGAGGCTCGGTTCAGGTTGGGCACCGGTGACACCACCGGCTCTCCGCAGGGCGACTCCATGACAGAAACCATAGCAGAAAACATCGTCACCAGCATCCTTAAGCAGTTTACTCAGTCTCCAGATACAGAAGCATCTGCCGATTCCTTCCCAGACACAAAAGTCACTTACATGGCCAGGAAGGAGCTTCCTGGTGAGAGGAAAACAAAGACTGAAATAGTCGTGGAGTCTAAGCTGACCGAAGACGTTGACGTGTCCGACGAAGCTGGCCTGGACTACCTTTTAAGCAAGGATATGAAGGAGGTGGGGCTGAAAGGGAAGTCGGCTGAGCGGATGATAGGAGACATAATCAACCTGGGCCTGAAAGGGAAGGAGGGGAGAGCAAAGGTCGTCAACGTGGAGATCATCGAAGAGCCTGTGAGCTACGTGGGTGGGGAGAAGGCAGAGGCCTTCTCCGTCCCGTTCGAGGTGGAGGAGGTCGACGATGTGTCTCCAGGCTCCAAGGGGCTTGTTGAGGAAGAGGAGAGTTACGGAGAGACCGATGTCACATTCTCGGTTAATCAAAGTCGGAGGACCAAGCAGCCCCAGGAGAACATAACTCACGTGGAGGAAGTGACAGAGGCAGGTGACTCAGAGGGCGAGCAGAGTTATTTTGTGTCGACACCGGACGAACACCCCGGGGACCACGACAGAGATGACGGCTCCGTGTATGGGCAGATCCACATCGAGGAAGAGTCCACCATCAGGTACTCTTGGCAGGATGAAATCGTGCAGGGGACGTGGAGGAGAAGAACGAGGGATGACGAGGTGGGCGAGAAGGTTGTGAAACCCCTGGATGTTCCAGCGCCCTCCTTGGAGGGGGAGGTGGGTTCTACTCACTGGAAAGAACAAACTAGAAGTGGTGAATTTCATGCTGAACCCATAGTCATTGAGAAAGAAATTAAAATACCGCATGAGTTCCACACCTCCATCAAGGGCATGTCCTCCAAGGAGCCCCGGCACCAGCTGGCGGAGGTCATCGGGCAGCTGGAGGAAACCCTTCCCGAGCGCATGAAGGAGGAGCTGTCCACCCTGACCAGAGAGGGTCTAGGCGAGTCAGGGGGCGTTTCGGTCGACGTAAAGAAAGTCCAGGCCTCTGGCGGGGGTTCCGTGTCCTTGGTGGCTGAGGTCAGCCTCTCGCAGACTGTGGATGCCGATCAGTTAGACCTGGAGGAGCTCAGCAAAGACGAAGCTGGGGAGATAGAGAAAACCGTGGAGTCGGTGGTACGAGAGAGCTTGGCCAGGCGACATGGCTCAGCGCCGGGAAGCCCAGACAGGGAAGACGGGGCGGAGGCACCGGGCGTCGGCGTTCGCTTCAAGCGCTGGGCCACCCGGGAACTGTACAGCCCCTCTGCCGAGAGGGAGGAGGCCGGCGGGGCCTCTCGCGCCACGGAGCGGCTCGCTTCCCCGGGCCCAGTGTCGGCCACCGTGGAAGTCAGCAGCCCAGGGGCCTTCGCCCAGTCACACGTGCTGGAGGACGTGAGCCACTCCGTAAGGCACGTGAAACTAGGCCCCACTGAGATCTGGAGGACTGAGCGAGTCTCGCAAGGAGGACCCCCTGCAGGAGCGGTGGAGGTAAGTGAGGGAGGCGACCCGAGTCAGGCAGCGAGCTCGGCCGGAGTGTCGGGGCCCCATCAGAGTCAAGTGTCCAAGGAAGCTTTCTTCCAAGGCCCTGTCCCTGCCTGTCAGGAGGTGGGAGGCACAGAAGACGCTGGCCTGGCAGAGTTTCCCGCAGATACCACCGACAGCTCGGGGAGGCACAGCTCATTTGGCTCCAGACAGTTTCATGCTGAAAAGGAAATTACTTTTCAGGGCCCCATTTCTGCAGCAGGGAAGGTTGGTGATTCTTTTGCGACAGAAGAGGCAGGGGGTCTCCAGACTTCTGTAAGGCACCTTCAGTTAGACCCTAAAGGAGGGTTCAGTAAGCAAATCCAGTTCGTAGCCCCACTCGCAGGTGACATGGAGTTGGGTGTCGGTGGAGATTCTGTACACGTGGAAGCGTCGCCAGGGAGCGGCACATCCATTAGGCACATCAGCATCGGGCCCCAGAGGCACCAAACCACTGAGCAGATAGTTTACCAGGGGCCGGTTCCCCAACCTGTGGAATTTAGTGACTCAGAGAGCAGCATTGTCCACAGCGAGGGCTCAGCAGATGCGACCCAGGCCACTCGTAGTTACACCTTGGGTGGAAAAACCCTTGTGACTGAAAAGAGCACCTTCCAAAGGGTCATTTCCAAATCTCAGGAGGATAGTGCGGGGGACATGTCAGGGGCAGAGGTGACATCGGGCCTTAGCAGATCCTTTAGGCACATTCGACTAGGTCCCACAGAAACTGAAACCTCTGAGCACGTTGTCTTCCATGAACCCGTGTCCAAAACATTTGCTCTGCCTGGTTCAGTGCCACCCCCTGAGCCAGGCGAGTTAGCGGACGGCAGCGGAACACTCAGGCACATTGCACTGGGGCCCAAAGAAACTTCGTTTACTTTTCAGATGGATGTGAGTCACATAGAGGCCATCCCCAGCTGGACACGAAAGGCAGGAACGGAAGCAGAAGCTCACGGTGTGTCTGACCGTGGTGCCTGGAGAGACGTGGACAGTAGGAATGACCAGGCAGCCGGCGGGAGCCTTAAGGCCCCTGCTGGGGCTGGACACCAGGCCCACGGGGAGCAGGGCAAGGAGCAGGCAGAGTTTGATAAGACGGTGCAGCTGCAGAGAATGGTAGACCAAAGGTCGGTGATTTCGGATGAAAAGAAAGTTGCCCTCCTCTATCTAGACAATGAGGAGGAGGAGCATGATGGGCATTGGTTTTGATAAACAGAAATATTCTATTTTAAATGGCATCTTATTTGGTAACATACCAATATACACAGGCCTTTACTTATTTCAAGGAGTAAGGGGAGGCTCACTTGTAGGACCTCCCCCTTTTTTTACTTTCTTTAAAGAGTTCTTCAGGCAGTGTCAATTTACTTTATAGTTAATCTATAAAGGTTTCAAATTAATTCATGCCTTAAAAGGCATGGGAATTTTACTTTTGATTGGGGACTTTTACAAAACACTTTTTTTCCCTGGAGTTTTCTCTCCACTTCTGCAGACGGTTTCTACCAGTTTTGCACCTGGTCACGGACAAGGCTTGCATCTGCTTGAAACTATGATTATCTGTAGGTAAGATGCCTAAACATTAACTAGATTAGAGTAACAATATTAATATATTAAAGAGTAAATTTTGTTTGCATGTGCTAATATGAAATAATAAACTAACATTTTAAGGGAAAAATAAATGCATTTTTCCCCTTTTAAAGTCTTTTCAAAAAGAGATCCTAGGAAATAAGCAGACTGCTTATGTTAAGAAAATTTTGCTAAATGATTTCATCTTTAGGAAAAAGTTGTCATGCAGTGTTAAATTCATTTAAAGACTTGAATGAATTGTTCTCTGTGTGCAGAACTTTAAAAAATATAGTATTTTATTTATGGAGAGGACAGCTGTAGTCCTATTACGTTTGCACAGGTTCCCCCACACTGGGTCTGTGGGTAGGGGAGGTGATTATTGGGAATCGCTGATGGTACCATTTCTTAACGGCAGCAGGTCGTTAAGTAGCGCACAGCCTGAGTACTCCTTTCCGTGATAGCTTGCGTTCTGGAGTAGCCAGCTCCTATCAGACTGAGTACACTCGAGCCTCTATGCACACTAACCTTAGCACCCAGACACTTAATTCCACGGGCGGGAGGTAGACCCTGAAGACAATGACGAGAATGTCGATGCTCAGACTGCAGCTGGACTGGCAAGTGGGTCGTGTGCAGGAACATTGGAAACGCAAGGTGGACTGTGCCTCCCAAAGAAGCCTTTCTCCACCCACTGCTCATGGGGTGGAGGTCTTTCTGAGCTCAGAGAGTGAAAGATGAAAAAGCAACAACCACGAACCAACCTCGCGGAAGCTTTTTTGCACTTTGAACAGAAATCATTACAGTTGGAGTGATTTGTCCAGGGAAACAAATACTACGTTAAATAGAATAAGATGTTTTGGGGAGGGAAGTGGGGTGGCTGTCCTGCAGCCCAGCACTGAGACACCTAAGAAGGGCCCTGGAGAGTGACTAAGGCCATCATGCTCTTGGGCCACAGAACGTGGACCTGCAGGAACACACCACCAAGTTGAAGATACTGGGATGTGTGCTCTGGATTCATTTTATTTTACACATGGGTATTGTTTTTAAAGCTTCCATCTTTAAAGGTATAGATCACATAAAAGTAGTATCTTTAGCCCACAGCATTGTTTTAGTTCAGGCTAGTTTCTTTCACATAATGTTGTCTGAACTGTACTTTCTGTAACACAGTATATCATAGAACTGACTGTGGGGCTCTGAGGAGTAGCGATCCGAGGCTAACACCACCTTCAGGTAGGTTGAGATGACGGCATTGGAGGGTCTTCCCTTTCGGATTCACAGGGTGGCCCGCGGACTCCCAGGGTGTACGTTTCCTCAGGTCCTGGTCGTGGCTAGAGCAGGTAGTTGATGGAGAGTGCATTTGCATAATCGATAAGTGGAAGAGAAGGGCGGCACGGCTTTCAAGATGATCTATTTTTAAAACACCATGAATCAGGGTGTAGAAAGAAAGTTGATTTGAATTGGAAGTATAAATCTTCGTTACCCATCTGCCAAGTGAACTAGTGATTGTCAGACTGGTATGGAGGTGACTGCTTTGCACAGATTTGTCATTTCTAAGACAGTCAAAGATACGCTGATTTTATTTTAGCTGTAATTGGTAATGGTATTTGTATAAGTGATTGATGAGAATTGGTCAAGGTGACAGCCTCCTGTTTGATGGCAGCGCAGACTGATGAGGAATCTATTACGAATCTAAGTGGGCTGGGTTTGATGTCAGTATCTTAGCTTATGACCTTGTGAATGGGTGCTGATGTGAACAGGTTATTAATATCATGACCCACTTCTGTTTACTTTGGAAAATAAGTATCTTACATCTTAATTTTCATCTCCAAGTTGTAAGGCATAGCCTCAAGAAGTATTCTGCCCGAAGTATTTACCAGTACGGAATCAGGAGCTGTTGGTTACTAAGTCTCAGAATCACCCTGGAGAGTGTGCTCTCAGCATTGTGACAGGTCAACCCAGAATGTCTGTGTCCTTTAAAACTAGTCACTCTGGAGACAAGAGAAATCAACTTCGTGGTTGGACAAGGCAGGAACACAACCAGTCTTTTCCTATTTATTGCTGTTTAGACAAAACAGTCTTCATTGAATGTTTTTCAACTTCCCACTGGTTGTTTTGATATTGTTTAAGATGTATATTTAGAATGGAATCATCTAAGAAGCTGATTTTGTTAACCTCCTGTTCCCCACAAAGGGAAATGTCACAAGAATGTATAAAAATAAAAATCTGAGAGAAAAAACTCACATTGTTCCTAAAGAGAATATTTTCCAGATTTTGGTGTGGTGGTTTCTTTTAAACTCTAAAGAATCTGTGTGTTTACATGCATGTTTTGAGGGTAGCAAAGAATTACTGGGGAGAATATATATGAACAGTTCTAGTCCCCTAATTCCTCACTTGAATCAGAACTTGCTATTGTCAGCACAGAGCTAGAAAGCATGGCAGGGCATAAACCAGTTGGCTTGCATTCAAACATACACTGAACAGTTTGTGGTAAAAATGCCCTCGCAGCCTGGGGGACCAGTGCCAGTAGGACATGACCAGCCATCCCATTTTGCCTGAGATGACGGTTTCCTGGGATACGGGACTTTGAGTGCTAAAACCAGGACTGTTCTGGGCACATAACAGGACAATTGGTTACTGTGTAAGTGCAAATGGGACGGTTAGCTAATCACAGCCATTTCTTAGGTGCTTGAAAAAAATTAAGGTAGGTTGAGACAAAGGAGCAGTGAGATACCTTCACCTGCTTATAATCTTTTAGCCTTTTACCAGAAAATACAAAAACATGAATAGCTGCAGTTTTCCTCTCTTATTAACAGATTTAATAGATGGGGGAGACATTTGGTGGAACATTCTTAAATTCACTCTCCTGGGGTGGGAGTAGGGGGACTAAATTTTAAAAATGTATTTTAGTTTCTGTGATTCCAAGATAGTTCTCCAAGAATACAGAAAGGAAGAGGTAACAGATCAGAATTCACATTTCCTTTAAAAACCCACCATAGAATCTTAGTTTAGGCTGCTGTGACACAAAACAATAGCCCAGGTGGGTTAAACAACAAACATTTCTCACAGTTCGGGAGGCTGGGAAGTCTCAAAGTGCCGACAGTCTTCCTGGTGAGGGCTCTCTACCTGGTGTGCAGACAGCTGCCTCCTCGCTGTGTCCTCATGGTGGAGAGAGATGCTCTCTCTTGTCTCTCTTATAAAGGCAATAATCAGGGTTCTACCTCCTAACACCGTCACATTGGGGATTAGGGCTTCCACATGAAGCAGGGGAGGGGGATCAGTCCATAGCAGATACCACCTGTGTCTTCAACTACCTAAGATACTCAGTGAGTAATGACCACATCTCACACCTTGTTTGCACTTTACCATCATCCCATGGGCCTGGGTCTGGGACTCGTGGGTCCCGGCACGGATGGCCTCAGCTGTCATGCTCCTGAGGAAGACAAGGGACCCTGCCTCTCCCCACCCTGTCATGGCTCTTTTTATTTCCCCCATTTTTGGGGTGGCGCCCTGCACAAATGGACCCAAGGTGGTTTAGGTTTCCCACTGGGGGCCGGAGGGGAAGGGCCCTCTTAGCACCAGCCTGCAGCCTCGCTGGCCAGGGTGCATGGGATGTAGGGAAGAGGCCGGCCCTGCCCACACCTGCACCCTGCCCTCCCCCACGCCCCTCCCGCCAGGTGCCCCACCTCGTTCCAGCACTGGATCTCTTCATTGACCATTGACGGTGTGGAGAAAGGTGCCCAAAGCTTCCTGCTTGACTTCGCTATTTTCACACAACTATGGCCTCCCTGCCAGGAGGCTGAAGACCACTGTGGACACGACACCAGGTCTGTGCCCACTCAAGAAGCAGCTCTAGGGCAGTGGCTGTGTTTGTCCTGCCTTGGAGCTGAGGCCACAGGAAGAATGCCAAGCAGTCGGGAGTTGCAGCCCTCCCTGCAGCCTCCTATTCTGGGAAGCCTGACTCCTGCCTGCTTTTCTTCCCACTCCCCTACACCTTCCTCGCCTGGCCCCTGGGCCAAGCCGGGAGCACTGGCCACCTGCCCCATCGTACTCGGCTCTTTCCATTCGCAGGTGCTACCACTGCCACCCACCGATCCCACCAGTCTTCGCTCAATACCTAGTGCCATGCTGGATGGCAGCCCTGTGCCCCCAGTTCTTAGTACACGCCTGGTATATGCTAAGCGCCCAAGAAAAAATTCAAAGAGTGACCAATCACGGAAATGAAGGAAGCCGTCTCTGAGGAACCTTGAGGCAGGCTTCATTTTAGGAACACATACTGGCACCAGCACTTTCAAGTTTCCCTTTATTAGCATCTCATTCTCATTTTATTCTCAATCCTTATTAGCTTTCTATAAGAAAGGGCTTTTTCCAGAATTTTACTGTTCTAAATCTGACTCCAGACCTATGCAAAGAACTACGTGTACAATCAAATGCCAACTCTACTTTCCTGCACAACTTTTGAAGAGAAGTCTTTCAGCCACGGTAGTGCTGATGGGTAAAAATTCTTGTTGGCAAGAAGAACCACTTAGGTGATAAAAATAAAAATGCTTTATAGAAGTGTCAGATCACTCTGAAGGGCGTCCACTGTCAAAATGTGGCCCATGAGAAGTTTATGGTGTCACTGTTGCATGTTGGAGCAAATAGCTGGCCTTGAAAATCTGTACCCTGACTGTTGAATTCCATCGTGTAGTTGGAGAAAGATTTGTACAGCACCCTAAATGGCAGTGCCCAGTCCTGCCCAAAGCTTGCTTTGGGGCAAGGGGCATCTCAGTCTGCTGCGTTGGGCCTGGCTTTCCCCAGCATGGTGTGCCGAGGGACGCTGGTGCAGAAGGCCACTTTGGCTTTTTCAGCCTGCCCTGGCTTCATGGCGCCCTCAGGGGCCCTGCAAACAAGCAGAGGGTAGAGTGAATGCAGCGCCCCCCAGCCTTCCATACGGTTTCCACAGTTGCTGAGACACAGTTCATGAGAAGCCTCAGGAGGGGATGTGAGTGAGAGGAGAATCATGGCACCAGAGCATAACACCCAAAATGTTCTCCTCCCATCTTTCAATTCCTTGTGACCATCCTCATGGAGCTGAGGCAGTGAACCCTGAGCTGGCTCAGGGAGCAGGACATGAGCAAAGAGGACTGTCTAGGTTGGGCTGGAGGACTCCTGGTTGGCTCCCCTTCCCTGCCCTAAAAGGCCATGGTGCCCCCGCTGGCTGGGCTCAGTCTCCGCTCCACGCTGCCACCCGTGGCCCTAAGCACGGGCTTAGCAGTCAGCCCCGGGGCTCTTGGCAGACCCAGGCTCTGTGAGGGGGCAGCCTGTACAGCAGGGGCTGAGGGAGATGTGGGGACCGCCTTTAGGTGCAGTCAGTGGCCTCTCCAGCGCCAGTCCTGACACAGGACAGCAGGCCAAGCCCGTGCTCTGGGCCCTCCCAGTCCCGCAGGTGCCTTCACCTGCAGTGGGGTCTGGTCTGCAGGAGGACAAAATCCAGCCTGTGTTTCTGACACTATTCAAGAGCAAATTCCTCTGTAATATCTGGGCAAGGAGGATATTTACAACTGGGTTTTCAAAGGAACTGGTCTTACATTTAACTGTAAGTTATGGAAGTCAGTTTGTAAAACTTCCCATGGAAGGTTCCACAGAACCTTCTAGAACCAGCTTCCTCTGAGATTCTGAATGGAAAAGGAACGAGATGCTAAGAGGAGGTGTGAGGGAAAGCCAACTCACTTGGACAGGAAGTCCACGGTCTGCTGGGTGGCCAGAGTCCTCTTGTCCTGCGCTCCGTATAAGAGGGTCTGAATCTGAAGACACTGTGGAACACCGAGTAGTGATCATGAGGTCATGGAAATGTCACTGGGAACATTTTGCAAGAAAATAAAGTCTCCCTTGAATGATAGAAAACATACTTCACTCTTTGACCCATGTTGTGATAGAATTCGTGCATTCTTGGGGTTTCTCCTAGGGACCGTCTGACCTTTGCTTTGGATGTTCTGAGGGATCCAGAAAATAAATGCACAGTTTTAGCGCTATTTCATAAAACTCTCTGTATGCATAAAACTCTCTGTGGCCATCTGTATGCAAAAAGATATTTAAAAGCAGTATTTTTAAAAGTAAAGGCAAGAACCTTGGTACTGCCCAGAGGATAGTCTCTAGTTTCTATTTTTAAATGGCCTTTGCTTCAGCCCCGAAAAGTTTTTTAAAAAAACAGCTTTGTTTTTTTTTATAAACAAATGCTTTATTTTTATATGGGCTTTCTATACTCATTAGTACACGGCAATTTCTTAGTTATTAGGAGATAAAAATTGAGCTTATGGATCATCCAGGGCTGACTTTGGCTTGATTTCTCCCTTTTTATTTCAAGTCTTGCCATTTGCTGGTGCTAGGCCAGGGCAAACTCAAGGAAAGGATAAAGATTAAAGTTGTGCCAAAAATCGCCAAGATAATTTTGAGGAAGAATGAGGCAGAGGAACTTGCTTTACGGGATGCCAAGACCTTTTATAAAACTATAGTAATTTAGGTAGTGTGGTTTTCAGCCGGGGGAACAGGGCAGAGAGCCCAAGACTTGACAGATGACAACTGGCCTTGCAGGACTGGTCAGGAAGAGTGGCTGGTCAATAAATTGTCCCTGGGGACAGGGACCACTGGTTTTCCAAATGGATGAAAACAGATTGCTACCCCATACCAAACCCTATACCAAAATTAATCCCAGCAAGATTTGAAGAACTAAATGTGAAATGCAAAACTTGGAGGTTTTAGATGAAAATATTGGAGAATATCTTTATGATCTTGAGGTAGGGAAGCATTTCTTAGACAAGATCTGGCCAAACCAAAAATAAAAGACTGATAAAATGTAACTATATGGGCCGGGCGCGGTGGCTCACGCCTGTAATCCTAGCACTCTGGGAGGCCGAGGTGGGCGGATCGTTTGAGCTCAGGAGTTCGAGACCAGCCTGAGCAAGAGCGAGACCCCATCTCTACTAAAAATAGAAAGAAATTATATGGACAGCTAAAAATATATATATAGAAAAAATTAGCCGGGCATGGTGGTGCATGCCTGTAGTCCCAACTACTCGGGAGGCTGAGACAGGAGGATCGCTTGAGCTCAGGAGTTTGAGGTTGCTGTGAGCTAGGCAGACACCACGGCACTCACTCTAGCCTGGGCAACAAAGTGAGACTCTGTCTCAAAAAAAAAAAAAAAAAAAAAATGTAACTATATGAAAACTCAAAACATCTGTGCACCAAAATTCACCATAAGCAAAGTACAAAGACAAACCAGACTACAGAAAGATATTTGCAATGCTGAGCAGAGAAAGGTTTAACATTCAGTATACATAAAGAACTCCCATAAGATAATGAGAAAAAAATAAAACCAAATAACCTCTCAATAGAAAAATGATCAAAAGATATAAACATATTATTCAAAGAGTTGAAAACTGACCAATAAACTTGCTTAATCTCACTAATAACCAGAATTGCAAACTAAAACTTTAATGAGGTAGGTACCACTTTACCCGTCAGATTGCAAAAGTTATACTCTGATGATACCAACTTTTGTCAAATATGGAATGCAACAAGAACTCTTCTATATACTGATGGTAAGTGTTAAAATTGGTATAAATCCTTTGTAGAACAATTTAGCAATATTTAGTAAAGGATATATAAATTGTGATACCTATGTATGTATCATATGTATGTGATATCATACAGATGTTTGATATGTGTATGTATGTGTATGTACCCACATAGATGAATCTCATGATTATATAGTCAACGGTAAAAAGAAACTTGCAGATGAAGGCATATAAATATATATATATATATATATATATATGAAGTCTTAAAACATGTGAAACAAAACCGTAGTAAAATAAGAAGAGCATGGGAACCATAAGCAATTCAGGATAGCAGTTATCTGGGGACTCCAGCTGTACTTGTCGTGTTTTATATCTTACATTGAATAGTGAGTTCAAAGTTTGCTATATTATCCATACTTTTTTGCATATCTTAAATATTTCATAATATATTTTTAAAAGATTGAATTAATTTTCCTGCATGGTAACAGCTTGAGTCAAAGTTTGAGAGTTTGGGGACTTAGTACTGAAGACTGTTTATTCATTTTGATCTGCCAGCCATTTTTAGGTCTTCAAAAAAATTAAAATGCAAGCAGCCAAAGGGCTTTGTCTTTATAAGCTGTGGAAAGTATCAAAACTGTCTGAAATGTTTCAATCTGAGGAATTGAGAATGTAGTTCTGGAATCTGAGAATGTGGTTCTCTTTTGGAGGAAGGAAATAGACAAGACTGACAGGATTTTTTTAAATGTTCACTATTTCTTAGTTGAATTATCTAGCACGAGGAAGTTGTAAATTCTATTACTTTATTTAGTACAAAGTTCAAATTCTGCAAAGGCAAGGATCCCAGCCCCTCCGCCCAATAAGCCCCTGCCTGTCTAAATCTGTACTGGGGTCTTGGCCTGGCTGAGGCAACGAGCTGCTCATTCCACCGGGTTCAGACAGTGTTGCTTTAACCCACAGATAGATGGTGGTGACCGTGGAAATTTAGGAACTTTGAGAAAGCTCTGTTGCTTTGAGGGGAGGGGGTGGGGGCGAGTTTTTGACACCCATGATACTTGACGGAAACCCTTCCAGCATGCTGCTTGGGTTATAGCTCTTGGAAGCCGGGGTACATCTCCCCATTAATGAGGCAAGGCTCACTCCACACAGGGCCTGGCAGAGGCAGAGGTGCTCAGAGAGGGACAGTGAGCAAGAGAGGAGGCAACCTGCTTCCCCTCACTCTCTGCTAGCAAGTGAGAAGCTCTCTCTCTAACGCTTCTTGCCAGAACAGACTTAATTTTTTCCTCCATGCCCAGAAATACCTACAGTCACTGTAAAAGATCAGGGCTAATTTTAAAGCCACCCAAACTTCTCTGTTTACATATTTATGAGTGCCTCCGACGCAGCTCATTTTGAGAGGAGCTGATGTCGACATGGCTTGGTGTTAATTCATTCACTGTGGCATTAGGATTTTACTGACATGATAACAATTAGTGAAGATAGTCTGAGGTCTCATTTCACTCTGTCTTAACAGATGGCCTTTCAAATTTAAGGCTGGGGAGGAATTTCCATCCTACCCCTTTGGTGATTGAAGCTTCTTCTCCCTGGCCCCTCATTCCCCAGGGAAAGAGATATCAATTGGCTGAATATGCACGAATTCCCTGGAAAAATGAGAAGGCAATTGGTAATGTTTATACAAATTCTCAGTGGTTCTACTAACCACCCCCATTTCTTCCAGACCTTGTGTGCTGATCATTTTCACTGGGGGTGTTAGGTTAGTAGAGAGCATGGAGTTAGGACAGAGGATCATGGTTGGGTCAAGTGATCCTTTTCAATGATCAAGCCTGGGCAGGGCGTGGTGGCTCACACCTGTGATCCCAGCACTTTGGGAAGCTGAGGTAGGAGGATCGCTTGAGGCCAGGAGCTTGAGACCAGCCTGAGCAACATTGTGAGAGCCCTTTTGTACAAAAAATTAAAAAATTAGCTGGGCATGGTGGGGCAAACCTGTAGTCACAGCTACTCAGGAGGCTGAGGCAGGAGGATCATTTGAGCCCAGAAGTTTGAGGCTACAGTGAGCTGTGATCATGCCATTGCACTCTACCCAGGCAACACAGTGAGACCCTGTCTCTTAAAAAAAAAAGAAAATTAAGCCCCAGAGAGCTGAGTCCCATCCCCATCCTACCCTAGACCACAGTTAAGACCCTTCTCTTTCTTGTATTAGTAGATATTTTCCCCTAAGACTACTTATCCTTACTAAGGAGATTTGCCTAAAATTCCAGCAGAAGTTCGAAGTGATGCAAAGGGGTGTCAACTAGGAGACAGAAACAGATCCTCAGCCCCTCCGTAACTCCTTTAGGATTCTAGTGCCCAAGGAGGCAAGAGCAGGCACCAAGGCAGGAGAAAATGGTTCATCCATTAACTGAACTACTCTTCAAAAGATACTTTTTAAAATAGCAAAAGTAATCCATTACAGAATTCTATTAGAAAATGTTTTTTATAGCTATGTATTTATCTAAGAAACATAAATTGAATTTTCCAATGTTCTGCTGCTCTTAGCTAAATTTACTTAAGCATTTTTGTGTGAAGCAGGTGTTTCAATTCTTTTCTAAAAACATAGGTATTGACAGAGATGAAGTCAATAAATGTTAATTGAACCTACTGGGAGCTCGGCTTTGTAAACATCTCGCTGAGCTAAGTAAAGAACTCGCCAAACCTTGACATTAGAACATTCTCCACCATAAATAAAAGTATTAGTGCTCTCCAGATTCTTCTAAGAGGCCATGGACACTCCTCTTTGAAAGGAAATACTCCACTAAAGAGTATTTCTTACTTCTCTTTAAAGTGTAAACTGAAATTCTGAGTATCTAGGCGAATTTTAGGGAGCCATTACATTGCTGTTACTCTCTTTGATTTTATAAGCAAGGGTTGTGAGAAGTCAATTGCGTTTCTATTATTCCTTAAATAGCAAACGGGAGCTTTTCCTTCCCTTGCAGGAAAACAAAAGGGAATGTCCATTTTTACACTAGCATGCCGGCTGTCCCCACATGGGGCGGGGGGCGGGGGGGGGGACGGATATTTGTCTTGCTCATCTTTGTGTTCCAGGGCCTTGCACAGTCCCCGGCACACAAGTAGATGCAATATTTACAAAATGAACTAATGATTAAATAGCTGAACAAACAGATGAGCTGAGGAAATTTTTATATGTAGCCTTAAGACATGGTTGGACCATGAGGTTCCACTGATTCATCAGTTACTAAAACCTCTGGTAAGGAAGTTCCATTGTGAGTACGGTGTTAAAAACCTTCAAAATCATAATCCAGGCAAGCTCAATGATAGGAAGAATGCTGTTCACTACTTGCTGCTTTCTCTTCGGAGTCATCCATAAAGCTAGGGTAGTTAGGAGATTATCTTAGGCATTTGATGCAAACTTTAAAAATTATTTTTGACATGAATCTGAGGTCTGAAAGCTGGGTTTCTAAGGAGCCCAGGAGCCAAGGAAGCTGGGATAGAGGCCATCAGTTTTGCTGTCTTCCTAGCTATGGCTGATCTCTATGCCCTGGAGCTAATACCCCTCCCTTTGTGAACGAGGGTGGCTCAGTTGCAGCAGTGGTGTGGGGGTGAGCTGACTTGGTACATTTTGGCTTGAAAAACCACTGTAGTTAGATACCCACACTCACAAGGAAGCACATTTTCTGTTTGGGGTGGGGGTTGGATCTCTGACAATGTGTAGTCATTACTCGGGGCCATTTTCACAGCAGTGCCCTGCAGAAGTAGATCGACGGTGTCTCCCTTCCTCCCTTGACCTCCAGCCTGAGGTCCTGGAATCGCATCATAATTTCTCCTGGGGAGTTTCAGACAGTGAAAGTGCCGATGGAACACATCCTACTTATGAACAGAGGCAGTGCAGCAAGGACTGCAACTAAAGAGTCATCTAAGTTATAAGACTACATGACTCCATAATAGAAAATTAGGAAAGACACGCTTTTTCATTCCTGGTAAGGATCCAAGCCAAGCTTGTCATGCTATTACTTGTATTTTGTCTTTACGTGAAATGAAAAACAAAGCCAGAGTAAGCTAAGTTTTTAAAAACTGCTCTAATGCCGAGGATCTGAAATCACTGCTCTTCCATACACATATTATTTGAGACCAGATTATGTCACGGGAGAGAAATTACCCAGAAACTCATGAATTGTGCTTCTGTATCCATGTCAATTCCCAAGGCCAATAAAGAGAAAAGAAGACTTCAGCAACCTTAATACGTGCAAGTGTTTAAAGAAATACTAATATGCTTTCACTTACCAATCATTAAAGGCAGGCAGAAACGACTAACCTGGGGAAATTGAAAGTATAAACCAAAACACAATTCATTAGACAACCCTCCCCTGTAGAAACAGAGTCAGGGGCGGTGGGTGGTTTTCCCGAGCCAGTCAGAAACCAGCCTTGTCCTCGGCGGACCCTTGTCTTCCTTCACACCGGCTCCCTCCTGCAGCACATTTGCCAGCACCTGCATCGTGCCAACCCCGTGCCCGCGTCAGTGACGGAGCAGAGAACGGGCAGATGTGGGCTTCGCTGTCAGTGGGCTTCCAACGTGGTGGGGGAGGCAGACATTTAAAAATGTGTAAATAAACACGTCACAATAATTTAGGATTAAGAGCTATAAAAAAAAAGATGGGGTATGAAAAAATACGGGCACGGGGTGTTGGTGATGGTTGAGGGTACTTGGGCCAGCAAAGGACTTTGTGAGGAGGTGACACTGGAGCTGAGACCTGAGGGACAGGGAGTCAGCCAGGAGACGAACATGGGGCGGGAGAGGAGATGGTGACGGTGGGCTCCCAGGGAGAAGGAATTCCAAGAGTGTGAGGGAACACGCCCCTGCATCCTCCCCTCTTTCTGTCTCCCTCTTTCTCTGTTTTTCTCTCTCTCTCTCTCTTACACCCCTGCAGCTCCCTTACTTGGAGGGCACTAATCCTGAGGACTGATGCACCAGTAGGTGGCTAGGGAGCGTCCTGTGAGGGAAACACAGGTAAGGTGGGAAGGGACCCCAGGCTTTGCAGGGAAATGGGAGATGAGGGAGAAGGGAAGGGAGGCCCAGGCACTGCCACCCACATAGCTGTGCAGAGCCGACCCTTCCAGAAAGCTCTCCCTGAGTATCTCCTGGGTGCCAGCCCTGGGAGCGTGGACGTCGTCCTTGCCGTCTACCTTACTCCTCACCTCCAGGTTGCCAAGTCCCATGGGCTCTATGTCCTTAGCGACATCCCTCGACTGCCCCACGACTTTGCTCCATCCCCTGGCCACTGACTTGGAGTAAGCTACCATCGTGTTTCTCCAGGACAACTGCAACACAAATATTTAGAAAACAAATGTATGAGCAGGACTTGCTATGGAGAGCAATCCTGCTGTGTGCCCACACAGAAATGAAGGCTTCTTTTTCAAGCAGATAGCCCAGCTTTTTGTAGAAAGGTTGGATGTGCCTAATTCTGAGCCAGCCAGAGCAAGGGATGCGGACTCTTTAAAGGCTGAACCTTCCGAGCTGCCTTTTCTTGGTATATTTCCTGTTGACATGGAGCTCAGTGATCTCGCTCAGTCCTTCCTAAGTCTGCATGATCCACACCAACCATTCCTGACCATTGTTCTTTCAACTTGTTTAAGGTTACACTGCATTTATATGGTAGGAGACTCTGCCTTTCCCTCCACCCCTGGCCATCCACCCATAAACCCACTGCTATCCTGCACCCAGAGAGGCTCTGAGAAATCCCTCCATAGCCTCAGGCGGGACAGTCTATCCAGACCCACAGTTCTGCTCCCCTCTGGACCTTGAGGCCAACTGAGGCACTTCCAAGGCATTGTGTACTCACCAAGCCACAGTTCTTACTGTGTTCTGATATTTGAGGAGCATTTCCACAGCAAATGTAGCCTTGACTGTGGGCAGTCTGTGTACACGCAGAGGGGCGCTATGCTGGGTGCTGTAGTTGGGGGCCCGACCTCAAGATAGCACCTCTTCCCTGCAGCTAGTGACCCCAGGGCAGCCTGTGGCCATGGACCTGGAATTCTCATTTCCACCCAGCCTATAGCATGCGAGGGAGGCTCCACATTTCCCCCCAAGAAGGTTAAGAATGAATGGCTTTGACGCCTTTAATTATAAGCTCTCATTCTCATGTTACATCAACAAATTTACGAATATCTTCAAGTCATGAGTCCTTGAAGAGTCTTTAAGCACACTTTTCAACCCAAGCACAAGACTTGTTATGCATAATTAATGTCATGATGACCTTCCTCTCTGTAAAAAAGGTGGACTGCTAAAGCCCAACAATGGGTTAGTCAAAGACGATTAGAAAAATCAGGATCATGGACAAATGATGCTCTACATGTGAAAACTACGTGCACTGACATGATGGCTCTGTGGGGACTCCAATTTAGCTCTGGATTTTTTGCTGTATTCCGGGCAACAAGGAAAACACCAGATACGCCAAAGGAAAAGTAAGATGAAGTAGGCCATTGATGGAACTATAGGACACAGAATAGTATATAAAATATGGCATAAAATATGGCTGTCTCTAAAAAGGCCCCATGTGTTTGGCCAGTTGGAGGAATGGCTGGAACACAGCAGGGACCTGATGGCCAGTCTGCAGTCTCCATCGTGACCCGTGACCACAGAATACCTTTCTAGTGTTGGCTTTCTTGCATATGACCAATGTTCCATGGTCATGTTCCATCTCCTTTCTTCGAAAGATTCATTGTAGCAGGCTTTGCATTTTTTAGAGAAAGGGGGTTACATAAAATTCTGTTATTCTTTTATGGAAATGTTTAATGCTCACAGCCATAAAGCAGTGAGACAGTGGAACGAACCCTGCTAATGACAGTACCTAATATGGAGGCCGGATTAAGAAAGGACCCAAACCTGACCTCATACTGTCCTTGGGCCCAGCATACTCCCGAGCTGTTACTGACCTATGAAACAGACTTCAGGAATTCTTTTCACAGCCTTTTTACCCGGAGGAAAATGTTGGCAATGATGCCCATCCTAGAATCAAACCAGGTTTCTATGTTGCAAAAGTATGTGAACTTTTGCTGTGGAAATTTCCATCTGGAGCCAACAGACTTCTCCAATTTTCCCCAGCAGGCAGAAGCCTTTAAAAGACAGATCAATAATATAATATGGTTTCCTTTCCAGTAATTTAATCCTGCTGTCTGCTTTGTTTCCCATGCCTTCCTGTTTTTCGTTTTTCATGCCCACAGGACCACGCCTGGCCCATTCAGCACAGGAGGGTACATCTGGAAAGCCACTATTCAGCGGGTTTCCGCTACTGAGTCGCAAACTTGGGGGATGCAGCTGTCGTGATAAAAACAAGAGAAACACTTGGCCAGTGTTTAGCTTTAGAAAGCTGCTGGCTTCACAGAGCCCAGTGCTAAATATGGCATTTGAGAAACTCCAGTCAGCAGCAGATGTGAAAAGCATGTTTAAAGTCCTCGTCTGTGCCCTGGTGTTCCCAGAGTGGCCAGCCCTGTCCTCAGATGGGTATATGTGGAGAAGTGAGATGAGAACTTCTCTTTCTGAGTACATGTTCTCACCTTTTCTCTCTGCATCTGGCAAATGGCCAGATATCTTTACAATATCAAAGCCATTGTTTTCAGGACTGACGGTTAAGGAGGCCAAACTAAGGGAAAACAAGGTCAGCAACTTCCACTACAGGTGTTAGGAGTGATGCAATCTGACAGTTTCTTGAAGCTGAGCTGATTTTCACCCCTCAGGTGGCAGCGTGGCCTAGAGCAGTGGTTTTCAGCCTCCCCCAAGGAAGTGGGCCAACATGCACATACCGGGGCCCCTGGCCCTGCTGCAGAGACTCCCATTAGGAAGGCAATCTTGATGCTGGGGGCTCAAAACTTGGTGAACCAGTGGCATAAAGGAAAGAGCTGGGCCTTATTAAGAGTAACCTGCCCATATACAGTTGACTTAATTCTATGAGCCTCAGGTCTCTTCTCTGTAAAACAGGGCTATACCCACAGGGTTACTGTGAAAATCAGGAATGATGTATGAGCCTGGCCCCAAGCACCAGGCCAGCCCCAAGGGGAGCCAGGGGAGATAGTATGAAGGTCTGTGTGGCCCTGCTCAGCCCTGCGGAAGTTTCTGTGTACCTCTGTTATCATTAGCCACCTTTCACCAATCTGGGGTCCCTCCCCTGCCTGCAGTTGAGTGGCTGGGGTGAACCAATGGAAGAGTTTTTCTAGACATAATCTACCCTCTTCAGGGGAGATGTGGGGGTGGGGAAGGAAAGCGAGGATTCCCCATGGCAGGTACCATCTTGGCCACCTGGCTCTGCCTTCTCCTCCCTTGTGCAGTGGTGCTCACGGTGGGAGGACAGTGCTCACAGAAGCCTGAGCTAGGGCACTGTCCGGAGCTCATCAGAGCAGCCTCACTCCACTCACCTCAACTGGTCCCTGGAACAACTGTGGGAAGGAATGAAGGCAGGTGTTGCTGTTATCTCCATTTTACAGATGAGGAAACTGAGGCCTCTGCATCAATTCTTGGTCCACTCCATTCCATTCTCAACATTAGCCTCACAGTGATTTTCTTAAAAATACAAAGGACAACTATAGACCTTTTGTGCCCTGTTTAAAATTTCCTCAACAGCTCCCAGCTGCTTAGAGCAAGATTTGGAAAACGTTTTCTGCAAAGGGCCAGATGGTAAATATTGTAGGCTTTGTGGTCCAAGAGACAAAATCGAGGCTACAAGGTAGGTACAAAACTTATACAATAAGAAAGTACAAATTTCCACAAGTTTTTTGATTGATTAAATTCAAGATACAATAATAAGCAGTCCCCCCCCCCATATAGTTCTAATAATGAGAAGAATAGATTCATTTTTGGTGGGGGGAGAATACTTCACTTAGTTGAAGTTCAAAGTTAGTATCTCCTAGCATCAAATTGGTTGCAAATGATCATTTGTAAAAAGCATTTTTAGCTCAAGGGCCACACAAAAGCAGGTGGAGGCCTGGATTCGGCCTGGGGGCCATAGTTGGGGACCCTGTCTTAAAGGATCAAGTCTCAGCGCCTTAACCTGGCAAACCTGCCGCAGAGACTCACTCTCATGCCTTTTCCTCCTCAATCAGCCCCAACTGCTTTTTGTTCCTTAAATGCACTTTGTTCTCTTGGCCGGGAGCGTCCTTCTTCTATCCCATTTCCCAACCTGGGAATTCCTGCTTCTCCCAGTCTAAACTCTTTTTCAGGACTACTTATCTGGACCCTTCCTTAAATCCCGTCCCTCCCATCATCCCAGTATAGACCTGCAGCATGGAACTCAGCACATAATATACTTGGGGGGTTACAGCCTGCAACTCTCTCATTGGTCTGGAACATTCTTAAGAGAAGAGGCTGCTTCATTTCTATTATTTCCACTGTGCATGCTCCAAAACAGGGAGGGGGGCAGTTTTAGCGTCCCTGTTCCACGTCTTCTGACTATGTGATTGTGCCATCTTCACCCTGGGCCACCCAGCTACCTTGAAGGCACCATGTTCCTAGAGGCCACCACTCTGCTGGCCGCAGCCGAATGACCCAGGGATGGGCACTGGATTCAAGCCAGGCCTATCAGTCTTTCCCTGGGGTCTTTCAAGATGAGACAAGAAAAGGCACAGGGGTAGGATGTAAAACTCTCCATGGTCTCCATCTTGAGGGAAGACACTGCCACGAGAGAGGAGGATGTGCAGAGAGAAGCAGGGAGACGACCTGGGCAGAAAGGGCCCTCTGGACGTTAGTGTGGCTTCTGCAGGTCCTCCTGTGGCACAGCTGCTTCCCTGCCTGCTTCTCCTCTGGCTGCTCTGCCCCTTTCTGGACACCGCAAGACAATAGATGCCCCTTTATACCTGAGCTAGTTTCCATTGTGTTCTGCCAGTGGCAACCCAAACGCTCCTACTGTACTGATCTTGGCATTCTCCCCTCTGTGCCACTAGATTCCAAACTTTTTTTAAGCCTAGGACCCCCTTGTTCAAAAAACAAATCTCACTTGGAAGTTCATGATGTGAAATAGATGATGGTGTGGTGTAGACTGTACAGTACAGACAGCCTGTGCTAAATCTCCACTCTAACTACCCTTAGCTGTGTCATTAAGGCCCAGATACTTCCTTCTCAGCCTCAGTTTCCTGCTTTGTAAAGTACTGTAGGGTTTAAATGAGTTTATATTTAGCACGGCACCAGTGATATAACAATCACTCAAGAAGAATCAGCTATTATTATATGGATGTGAGGGACGGGGACACACTGAGCAACTGCCACCCTCAGCTTTCCTTCTCACCTCTCCCCTCGTGTGTGTAATGTTATTAAAATGATTGGTTTAATATATGCCTTCCTGGCTGGACTGGCCACTCAAAAAGACAAGCAGCATATTTGTCTTGGTCACTGCTTTTTCCCCATCTCTGGCTAGCACAGTAACTGGCCCATAGAAGGGCCCAGTAACTATTTATTGACTAACTGATAACAGATATGCATCATCTCCATAGGTACCACACATGTTACCAAATCTGGTGCCTTTTGCAGTAGAATCAGGGAAGTCATAAAAGGATTGATTTATAGGACAGCCCACTCAGAACTAAAGTTAATTCTTTTGGTTCGGTCAGCTATGGTACTGAGAGATTCCCAGGATTTCCTCACTTAAAAACTAATCAATGTAAGACATAACATATGAGATACATTTAAGGCAATAGTAAGCCATAAACACTTAAATCAATAAAAATAAAAACAAATGATTCCCAACTCATAAAGATAGAAAAAAAAAAAAAACTTTGACAAAGCAAAGCAAAATAAGGTACAGGCCAGAAATAATGATGACAAAATCAGAAATTAATGAAATAGAGAACAGGAAGACAATAAACCTACAGAGTTAGAATCCTAGTTCTTTGAAAAAATTAACAAATAGAAAAACCACAAATTAACTCAGTCAAGGAAAAAGGGAGAAAACCCAAATATAAAACTAAGAAATTACAATGGGAAAAAATAATAACTGTTAAAAAGTGGAAAATTTAAAAATTCATGAGACTACTTTGCAAATCCCTATGCAAATAAATCCAAAAATGTAAATGAAATTGACAATTATCTAAAAAAATACAGTTTACCAAAATGACTCCATTGAAGATAGAAAGCTTCAACATGCCACTTTTTGTAGAAGAAATAGAGAAAATTGTCAAGGAATTTTCCCACAATAAAAGCACCAGGCCTAAAGATTTCACAGGAGACACAAATCTTCAAAGAGCAGATATTAATAGTTTCAGTGCTACAGAAATTCTTTCAGTGAATGAAAAATAAAGGTAAACTTCCAAATTATTTTTATGAAGCAAATGTAACATTGACACTTAAACAAATATCACATACAAATATTGGTACAAAAAATACTAAAATAAATATTAGCAAACAGAATGAACATCTGCTATGGTTTGAATGTATCCTCCAACAAGCTTGTGTTGGAAACTTAGTCTCCAGGGCAACAGTGTTGGGAGGTGGAGCCTAATGAGAGGGGATTAGGCTATGAGGACTCTGCCCTGATGAACAGATTAATACTATTATCTCGGGACTGGTTTCACTGTAAAAGGCTGAGTTTGGCACCCTTTTCTCTCCCTCTTGTCCTCTCTTGCCCTTCCGCCTTCCACCAAGAGATGATGCAGCAAGAAGGCCCCTGCCAAATGCCAGCCCCTCAATCTCAGACTTCTCAGAACTGTGATTAAATACATTTCTTTTCTTTATAAATTACCCAATTTCTGGTATTCTGTTATAGCAGCACAAAACAGACTAAGACAATATGATATTAAGAAAATAATTCAACATGACTAAGGGGGATTTATTTCTGGAATGCAAGGTTCATTCAGTGTTATAGTAAAATGCACCGTATTAAGTGATCTAAGAAGAATCATCTGATAATCTCCATTGATACTGAAAAAGCTTTTGATAAAATTCAACATTTATTTTTAATTTAAAAAATTTATGAAAATAGAAGTTGATGGATGCTTCCTTAACATGATAAAATATATAAACCTTAGCTCTAAAGCCAGCATCTATTCAATGAAGAATCACTAGAGGCATTTATGCTAAGATCAGGAACAAGGCAAAAATGCCCATTATCTCCATTACTATTTATTATTTATTATACTGGAGGCATGAGCCAATGCAATTAGACAAGAGAAATCAATTAGAGACATAAGAATTAGAAAACATAAAGTAAAGCTATATCTATTTGCAGATGACATAATAGTATACCTTGAAAACCTGGGAGAATCAATCCTTAGATTAATTCAAGCAATAAAATAACTGAGCAATTAGCAGTACATAAAATTAACACAGAGAAACCAATTTTGTTCATATGTACAAAAATGAGTCAAAAATATAATAATGGATAAATCTTCATTTATAATAGTAGTAAAGAAGATAAAATGCTTAGAAATAAACTTAATAAGAAATGTACAAAACCTATATGAGGAATACCTTTAGATGTGCCTGAAAGATACAAAAATAGACATGAACAAATGGAAAGATACTCCTTATCCTTGGATAGAATGACTCAACATCACAGAGATATCAGTTCTCCCAAAATTTATACATAAATAATACAATAAAATACCAGCAAACTATCTACAGAGCTAGACAAATTAATATAAAAATTCATGTAGAAAAATAAACATGCAAGAATATCTAGAATCCCCAAGAACCATAAGGGGTGTCTAGTCTCCTATACATATTAAATTATTCTATAAAATCTCTATCATTAAACCTATAAGATACTAGTACATGAATAAACAGAAAGACTAGAGGAATAGACTAGAAATCCAGAAATAGACTCAAGTACATATGGAAATTCAGTATATGATGGAGGTGTTATCTTAAATCACTGGCGCATGGATGGGCTCTTTAATGAAACAGTGCTGGACAACTGGGTAGCCATTTGGAGAAAAGACAACAGTAATTGCAAACCTCACACCATCCACACAAATAAATTCCAAATTAAAAAAAATAATAATGGAAAAAAACATAAAAGAATTCTTCTAAAATCTCAGTATACAGAAAGAGCATGATAAAACTTTGCTGATGATATGATGTTATATTTAGAAAACCCCAAGGTTTCAACCAAGAGACTCCTGGAATTGATCAATGAATTCAGTAAAGTCTCAGGATACAAAATCAATACACACAAATCAGAGGCATTCATATATGCAATAACAGTCAAATGGAGAACCAAATTAAGGACTCAATACCCTTCAAAATAGCAACAAAGAAAATAAAATACCTAGGAATATATTTAACTAAGGAGGTAAAGGACCTCTATAGGGAGAACTATGAAACACTGAGGAAGGAAATCACAGAACATGTAAATAGGTGGAAAACCATACCATGCTTATGGATCGGTAGAATCAACATTGTTAAAATGTCTATACTGCTCAAAGTTATCTACAGATTCAATGCAATCCCTATTAAATTACCAACATCATTTTTCACAGATATAGAAAAAATAATTTTACGCTTTGTATGGAACCAGAGAAGACCCCGTTTAGCAAAAGCAAAATGGGAGGTATTAATTTGCCAGACTTCAAACTATACTACAAGGCTGTGGTTCTTAAAACTGCCTGGTATTGGCACAAGTGCAGGAACACAGACCAGTGGAACAGAACAGAAAATCCAAATATAAAACCATCCTCATATAGCCATCTAATCTTTGACAAAGCAGACAAAAACATACTCTGGGGACAAGAATCCCTATTCAATAAATGGTGCTGGGAAAACTGGATAGCCACATGTAGAAGACTAAAACAGGACACACAGCTTTCACCTCTCACAAAAATCAAATCACGGTGGATAACAGACTTAAACCTTAGGTTGGAAACTATTAGAATTCTAGAAGAAAACATAGGAAAGACTCTTAAAGACATTGGCCTAGGCAAAGAATTTATGAAGAAGACCCCTAAGGCAATCACAGCAACAACAAAAATAAATAAATGGGACCTGATCAAATTAAAAAGCTTCTGCACAGCCAAAGAAACAGTCACGAGAGTAAACAGACAACCTACAGAATGGGAAAAAATTTTCACATACTACACATCAGATAAAGGACTGATAACAAGAATCTATTTAGAACTCAGGAAAATCAGTAAGAAAAAATCGAACAACCCTATCAGAAAGTGGGCAAAGGACATGAATAGAAATTTTTCAAAAGAAGATATAAAAATGGCTAACAAACATATGAAAAAGTGTTCAATATCTCTAATCATCAGGGAAATGCAAATCAAAACACAATGAGATATCACTTAACTCCAGTGACAATGGCCTTTATCAAAAGTCCCAAAACTATACATGTTGGCGTGGATGTGGAGAGACAGGTGCACTCATACACTGCTGGTGGGACTGTAAACTAGTGCAACCCCTGTGGAAAGCAATGTGGAGATACCTTAAACAGATTCAAGTAGACCTACCATTCGATCCAGCAATCCCATTATTGGGCATCTACCCAGAAGAACAAAAGTCATTCTATAAAAAAGATACCTGCACCCGAATGTTTATAGCAGCACAATTCACAATCACAAAGATGTGGAAACAACCCAATGCCCATCAATTCATGAATGGATTAGCAAAATGTGGTATAGGTATACCATGGAATATTACTCAGCTATTAGAAATAATGGCGATATGGCATCTCTTTGGTTCTCCTGGAGAGAGTTGGAACCCATTCTATTAAGTGAAGTATTTCAAGAATGGAAAAATAAGCACCACATGTACTCATCAGCAAACTAGTTTCCCTGAGTGCACATTTGGGAATAACAACAATTGGGTATTGGACAGAGGAAGGGGTGGGGGGAAGGGATGGGTGTATACCTACTTGATGAGTGCGATGCGCACTGCTTGGGGAATGGACACGCTTGAAGTTCTGACTGGGGGGGGATAGGGTGGGGGGAGGGGATGGGTGCATACCTACATGATGAGTGCGATGTGTGCTGTCTAGGGAATGGACACAATTGAAGCTCAGATTCGGGGGGATGGGGAGGCATGGGCAATATATATAACCTGAACTTTTGTACCTCCATAATGAGCTGAAAAAAATAAATAAATAAATAAAAAATATAATAGACTTCAAAAAAAAAAAAAAGATACATGATATTATGTAAAAATAAAGAATACTTGCACGGTAAAATTACTTGATAATTCATTTTTAAAATATATATGTCTAAGAGGATTACGGTATCTTTTGCCCAAAAAGATTTACCACAAAAGTATGTCCTTTTACCTAAACAAGCCACTTACAAAGTTCCATTTAAAGGAGCGCGGTGGAGGGAGAGAAATTGATGAGGGGAGGTGGGAGAGCCTAGCGTTGTGTCAGTATTGGCTCCAGCCTTACCTTCTTCAGTTTCCTGTGGGCCCCGCTGTGGTTCCCCTGCACCAGGTCCGCCCCACTCAGGAACCGGTATGTCTCTGCCACCTCAGGACTGAAATCGCCAAACGCTCCCACTTTGGCTTCCAGAGACTCTTTCAGGATTGAGGTTGCTCTCTGTGAAATGGACAAAAAGTTGTCCGGTGGAAAAGTTCAAAGGCTGATTAGGATCAGTGTCTCTTAAGAAAATTATGTTCAAACTCCTGGGCTCAAGGGGAAAAAAAAAATTTTGTAACTGACGTATATTTTCAGTTTTTACAGGAATGGGTTTTGTAGTCTCCTGAGCTGAGCCTACTCTCCTCTGGTGGAACAGGAGACGGAAAGAACGTGTCGGGGGAGAGGTGTGAACTCTGGAGGGGAATGCGTAAATGACATCTGGTGGCAAAAGCCCAACTCAGCTATTACAGGAGTCCACTTCCGTTGAGTAGTAAGAGCAAAAGCTACCAGGTATTGAGTCCTTATGTCAGGAACTGTACTAAAGAGTTGATGTGTGTGATCTCATTTAATTCTCACTGCCTTCTTCAGATAGGTACAGTCTTAATCCTCATTCGACAGAGGAGGAAACTGAGGCACAGAGCAGTCAGGAAACTTGCTCAGAGCCAATCACTCAGCCATGGCGTAGCTAGGATCTGAATCCAGCCGATAGCTTTAATACTGTTTAGTCCACACCCCTCTTCCTCTGTACAGGCTGCCTTTCTTGCAGAAGTGAACACTACAGTGTTCCCTGGCAACTTGTCTACTTACAGAACATCCAGAACATTCTCTAGGCTTTCCTATTCTTAGGAAATAGCTTAGGAAACCAAAATTAAACATTCCAACATGACATGACATTTTGTTAGGTTTATCCAATTTGTCTGTACTAACATGGAATAAAAAATATGACTCGGTCAGAACACTGTATTTTCTAATATTAATTTCTTCAGACACCAAGACATGCGGGGCTAAAACTCCCACACTTTCTCCAGAAATTCTTCCACAATCTCCTACATGAAGGCACAGTTACAGCTGCAGAACAGGAATGCTGAATTTAACCGCCAAACAAAGCAGGGACCGGCAAAGGTACTGCCCCCGGCACAGCCCCACGGGTGTCCCCATAGTGCCTACAGACAGAAGGGCTGCAAAGCCTTTAACCCCTTTACTGGCAATGCTATGAGTGAGGGGCTTGGGCTGGGGTGGGGGGGGGCCACATAATGGTGCTAATGAGTCAGAAATCGATTTCTTAGATGGGAAGAGGAATCCCTGAAGAGGCAGAGGGATTGCATAACTTTTCAAGTGAGGCCCACTGAGGTACATGAGGGACTAGAATCCAAATCCAGACTTGCCGGAAGGTAATGCATATCACATCTCCCAACACCTGTGAGCAAGGACTTAGACTGGTGGAAGTGCTGGGTTTGGTAAGTCTTCTGTGAGAACCATCTGACAGGCTCTGAGGAGCCAGTGACAGAAAGAAGAGCGGAGACTCCTTTTCCTCAATGAAACTCTTGGTGCTATTTATAGCCTGACTGGGGAAGCTGGGGATGGATATGCAGGAAGTTAAATGGCAAGTCGAGATGACAGCGGAAGAGATGCCTCAGGGGTTATAGGAAACAGAGCCCCTGATAGTTAGGAAAAGGTTAGTGGAGAGGAGTGAAGAACCACTGGGTCTTAGACGGGCTGAGAAGAGGGCAAGGGCAGCTGGGAGCACAGAAGCAGCACACAGCCTGTTTAGGGCCAGTGGGTGGACTCATTTACTGCAGCAGAGAAAGTGTGAAGGGGACAAGAGAGAGAGAGGAGGCTGGAGCTGCAGGCTGGGGCTGATCATGGATGGCCTTCCAGCCAGGCTGAGGAGTTTAAATGTTCTTATAGGGATAAGAAGTCAGAGAAGGTTCTTGAGCAGGAGAGTAGCACAACTAGAAGGTAAACCCACACAGAGTATCTTAACCGGTGGCAGAGTGACCTTCACTTACATTTTATCTTAAAAGACATTTCCTCCCCAAAGATCGCCTTCCTGTTGGTGCCCACGTTAGGCTGTGACCACATCTGGGATGGTCTGGGTGCAGCCCCAGGCTTGTCTCTGGGACTGTTCTTGGGACCAGCCCTTGTTGGCCAACTCTTGCTAGGCCCCACGGTGACAGGTTTGCAACCATGGGGTAAGAAGAGCACGAGGCTGGCACATCTCGCTGGGTAGGTTGTGCTCTGTGCAAGGGCACCTGGCAGGAGCACGAGGAAGGCTGAAATCCAGCCCATGTTCCACTCTGGCACTGGCTCTATCTACCTGAGGAAGAGACAGCTTTTTCTATTCTCACAAGGTCACTGGATGGGCTGGCAGTGGCCCTGGAATGAAAAGAGCCTGTTTGCTAAAGTCTCCAAGGGCGGTGTGGGAGAGTGAGGTGCATTTTTGATCAACACTGATTTGGGTGACTTGGACGAGGGCAGTGAGGCACAGCAACAGCGACACTGGCATCAGCTGCCGCAGCAACAGACACCATGGCAGGAAGCCAGACAGGAACAGGGGAATGGGCCCACAGCCAAACACCCACCACCCATCTGCTCGGCACTCCTCACCGCAGGGAAGAGGGTCCCTGCTCTCATGGACTCAATCTAGCCACCAGAGAGACGTCAAACCTCCACAGGAACGTACACTTACAAATATCTGATTGCATCAAACCAGGTTCTACAAGGAGGACTAGTGAGGAGAGTGTAAGGAGGACGGGGAGAAGAATCAGGGCAGGTGGAGAGAACTGAAGGGTGGGTTGGCATCAACCTGGAGACCAACCAGGAAGGGCCTTCCAGGTGCAGGAAACAAAAGCTGGCACTGCCCAGAAGTGGGAATGAGAAAAGGCCAGTGCAGCAGGAACATGGATTAGGGAGCAGGGGCAGGGGGGGTGGTACAAAAATGAGGCTGTACATGTCAGTGGAATCCAGGTCATGGAGGGTATTATGGGCCACACAGGGATTCTGGCTTATCCTAAGGGCACTGAGGAGCCGTGGGAGTATTTCACAAATGAGTGTTCACTGATCAGATTTGCTTTCTGAGAAGATCACCACGGCCTCCTCACTCAGAGTGGATTAGACACGGGCAAGCGTGGAAGCAGCAACTGGGGGGGGGGGGCAGGAGCTCGTCAGCACCGCCCAGGCGAGAGGTGAGAGTGGCGGGCTGGAGACGGAAAGCAATGGGTACAGCCAAGATACATTTCAGAGGGCAAATGACTGAGGAACTGGATGGGCGAGGCATGATGGGGCAACTTCCCCCCATTCTTCTGACCTGAGCACTCCCCATAAGATTTCTAGAGATGGCTGGGAGGCGGAGAGGGGATCTCAGGTCTCTGGAGGGCCCCTCTTTCCTTGGGTGGGTGATCCAGAAAAATACTGAAACTCCACTTGTCACGGTGACTGCAGCCCTACTTTGGCCTGAGAAACATGGGTGTATCTAGATAAAAGCCCGAGTTCCTGATTGAGAGAGCAGTGGGTGATTAAGGATGAGGAAAGAGCTGTCAGGGAGGCGGTCTACAGAAGTAATGGAAATAAGAAGTCTTTCATCTCCAAGATTTGCCATGATAAGTTAGAGTTGAACAACAACAAAAAAACCCCATATACAGCTGGCCCTCCATATCTGTGGATCAAAAATATTTGAAAAAAAAATAATACAACAATAAAAATTAATACAAATAAAAATAATACAGTATAACAACTATTTAGGTAGCATTTACATCACATTGTATTACACTGTATTAAGTTATCTACAGATGACTTAAAGTATACAAGAGGATATGCATAGGTTATATGCAAATTCTACACCATTTTGTATAGGGCACTTGAGCATTTATATATGTATGTATATGTACACAAACATAAAAATTGAGCTACAGTATGTAGCTTCCTGGTAGCTGCTAGGCTTTGCAGGGAATAAGTTCCCAAGAGTTTAATTACCAGTGAATACAAACTCTGGGTTCTCTTCCATTTTTATAAGCCATGGAAAGCACGCCTTTACAGATCAATGGTAAAAGAGGGTGAGCTGTAACTTCTGCACTGTGGAGCTTTCATCAGATAAGCAAGTTGCATCCATTAAGCAAAATGAGAAAAGAGGAATCAGACACACTGAGTGCCACATGCCATCCCAGCCAGAACTGCAGGCTGCGACAGGCAGGGTCTGTCCAATGGGCTCTCGAGGTTTCCAGTTAGTTCTCCAGGATCTTTTGCAGGTGGGCATGATGATCTACATTCTCACAAACCATTCCGCAGTTTCTAAGAGCAAGTATCTGGAAGCTACCGGAGAGGAGCCACCTGGCCTTATTTACGTGTCCCTCCAGTGCCTGGCACATGCTTTGCACACAGTAGGTCCTTAACGGATGCCTGCAGATTGAAGGGTAGCCCTTTGGATATCAACTGGGTCGCCCATGTGAATAACCAGATTGTGACCCAACTCACTTACCTCTTTTTGTCCGGTCATTTGTAGAAAATGGCAAAATTCATCTTGAATTGAAAGAAATTTGGCTCTTCCCTGCCCTTCAGAATCCTTAAGATGAGTCATGCTCTCTTGAAAATACTGCTCAACCGTATCTGAAGAAAAGCATTAGAACAACAACTCTGAAAACTGCTCATAGATTTGAAGTGGAAACAGAACAAACATGCTTTTAGTGGTGGTGAACTATTTGAAAATAAGTATTTGGATAGGAAAAACCAGTTAAGAAGACTTTCCTTTGCCCATTAATCTGCCTGTTTTATCAGAAAGAATTTAGGCTTCAGAAGGCTATGACAATTTACTTGCCTTAATTTCCATACATCTTAGCTTTGCCAGTGATACATAAAGCAAAGTTCATGAAAAGCAGAAACTATCCTTCAGGCCTGAACACACTGGTAAGTCCTCAGGCTGACTGACCACTGATTCTTCCTGTAACTCTGGTCACTTCTCACTGAGGTTAAGACCCTGAAGGTTCACTTATCTTAATGGACTCTGACTGGAATCTTGGGACATATTTCTATAACATGAAAAGTCTGGAAAATATCATTGACATGCTGTTGAGAGAAGAAATCCCAACCATTCCAAACACCTCAACATACTGGTTATAATATGATAAAAATATTTTTAAATACATGCTAATCTTGGAAGCAAGAAAAGAGGCATCAGAGGGCTTCCTTGCTCCTTCCACCATGTGAGGACACAGTGAAAAGACTGCTGTCTCTGAACTAGGAAGCAGACTCTCACCAGACATCAAATCTACTGGGGTCTTGATCTTGGACTTCCCAGACTCCAGAACTGTGAAAATTAAATTTCTGCTGTTTATGAGCCACCCAGTCTATGGTATTTTGTTACAGCAGCCAGAATGGACTAAGACAGCCAGGAATCCCTAAAATACAAATTGCACTGATCCAAGGTGTGGCCTCAAGGCTGTCCATCCAGAATCTATGGCTAGAAAAAAATATTTGAAAGAAGTTGGGACACCGTACCTGGAGCATATAACATGTGGGTGGTCTGACTGTGTACCACTCACTTGGTTTGGAAATCCTGAGCCAAGAAATTAACACAGAAATTAGTCTGAAACTGGAAAAATTATAGGGCTCTAGCATAGGGGTTGGAAAACTTATTCTGCAAAGGACAGATGGTAAGTATGTTAGGCTTTGTGGGACATATTTCTCTTGTAGCTATTCAGCTCTGCTGTTCCAGCATGAAAGCAGCCATAGACAATACATAAATAAATAAGCACGGCTGTGTTTCAATAAAACTTTATTTACAAAAGCAAGTGGTGAGCTGGATTTGGCCCATGGGGCATGAGTTTGCTGATCCCTGCTGTAGTAGGGGAAAATGCGATTGCTTCCTCCCCTAGAAGACGTGGGACTCCCACTGAAGCACCCAGTGGAGATTGCCTCATGAGGCACTGCCTCATGACAAATGCATAACGTTTGTTGGGGAAGATTATGGCCCATATGTACAGTGATTTATTTGACATTTCCACTTGCAAATCTCATGTGTATTACGCAGAGCTACATAAAACATTATTTTTTGCTTCTCTAAATTGCCTCTATGTTTGGTTATTTGCCCTTTATCATTTCTAATTTTGTATTTTTCTTTCTCCCTATTTTCTTGATTAGGCCAGCAAGTGTTGTATCTAGTTTATTATCTTCCCAATGAATCAACCCTTGAATTTATTTTTCTCATTCTGTGACGTTAATGCCAGGTGCTTCCAAAGAGGCTTCCATGATCTATAGAGCTCTCCAGAACACAGCAGGAGCAAGAATTGGACCAGCCCATGCAGAATATGGTTGTTCTTGGAGGCAGTAGGATGACCAGTAAAGAGGGCTCTGGACTTGGGCTGCTGGGATCAGGTTCTGGCCCTGTCCCTTCCAGCTGCGTGCCTTACTTCACCGACCTTAGGTTCCTCGTTTCAGAAAGGGGACCATTAAACTAGTACCTCCCTTACAGGGTTGTAAGGAGTAAATAGATTAATGCACAGAAATAACTGATAACATGCCTGATGTATATAGTTGGTGCTGAATAAATGTTAACTATTTCAGCTTCAGGAACAATGTGATAATTGTGGCTATGGGCAACCACACTAGGCTGAGTAGCAGGCATTTTAGAAGCAGCAAGTAGCAGAGAAGGGACCCTGAGAGAACAGAAACATGAAAACAATTGGGATGGTCCAAAGACACAGAAGTGCTGCATCAGTTGACGATAAACAGCCCTGCACACCTCAAGGGCTCTGATAACATGCCTAAAATTCACAGTGAGAATCCTGGGTCTTGAGAAATAATCCAAATATACTCCATGGGATCTATTTTGGAAAGGAGAGAAGTAAATACTTGGGAAATATGTCAGCCTAATCACATCTGGTCAACCTAAAGAAAGCTTAGGTCTGAAACAAGTTGTGTTCACCTGCAAGATTCATGCTATGTAGATTCTAGGCAGTTGCCAGATAGAAGCAGGAATTGCACCCAGTGCTGCCTGGCCCCCGAGTCTGTAGCTAGACAGAAGTCAACTGAACTGGGGCCTGTCCACTGCCAGACCAGCAGATGCATGTCTGGAGTGTTACTGAAGTTTTTGTCTTGGTAAGAGAAAGTTCTAGCACATGGAAAATGTTACATCTCCCTTGCTCATGGCTGATTGTAATGAAAACATTACAGAGTTAACGCTCAAACTAAGCATTAACTTTGGCTGCTTTGATAATCTGATGACAGCAAATGTTGGGGATGATGTGGCATTTATTTTGTAGATTCTAAAAGCGTTAGAGATGAAAATTCATGTCTAAAATGAATGAGGATGTTCAGGAATGGAGTACTCTTGATATTTTAATTTTCTGGTTACTTGGGAATTAACCAAAGAATGCAGCTGAGCTCTTCTTTTTAAGAGTGAAGACTTTTCTGCATCTTGGCCTCCTTGCCCTGGAGACCTCCTGCCCTTATTGTGAAGACCTGCAGATGTAAAAGGTGCAGGAAGGAACTGGGGTTGAACGAGCACTGAGTGTCAGACTCTGGGCTTTGGCAGAGGCCGTGCTGCCCTGCTCAGGGCAAGGTGGAGGCGGAAAGGGCTGGGTCCCTCCCCTCTGCTGGGTTAGGAGCCAGTCTCCCCAGCACTGGTGGACAAAGCTGCATCTAACACCTTTCTAGCTTTTTTCTTGCAATGCTCTCCCACCTCCCATTCATCTTCCCCCCGGTGGTCACAGGCTGACTAATTGCCCCCTCAGAAGCACCCCATTTGGTCTGGTGCTCTAAGTCCCTCCTTTCCCTCAGTGGCGCTAAGCTTGTGGAGATGCTGTGAGAAAGGAAGCTGCAGGGCCTAATTCCAACTAAGGCACAAATGGCTCAAAAGCTTGGACTCAAGGAGACCTCGTCGTAAGTTCCAAAAGGGATGCCTGTTAGTGCACATCGATCTTTGGAAGAGGGAGTGGGAGCAAGAGAGGAAGGAAGGGCGGAGAGGGAGGAAGGGATGTATTCCTTAAACTGAGGCCGTGTGGCTGCCGAAGTGAGTGGAGGCTGGGCATGGTGGTGGGCAGGAGCCTGAGAACGCCCACTAGGGGCAGGCTCCTCGGGGTGCAGCTTCCCTTCCTCCCTTTCTCAGCCCACGGCTTTTCTAAAGCTCTGTGCTTTTCCCAGTTCTGTTCCTCGAAGGTCTCTAGTCAAGGGATGAGGCCAGGCGGGGGAGGGGTGGGGTGGGGGTCCCAGACAGCTGTTGTCACACGCAAGCCGACTGCACATCAGGCACCTGTGAACTCACATCAGACTTCTGTATGTTAGAATGGCCTAGAGCCTGGGAACAGAGGAAGGTCCAGGGTGTCCACGGTGAGTGCCTTCCCTGTCCATAAATTTGAAATCACTTTTACATCTATCTGGGATATAGGAAAGCTCCTTTATTGTACGATGCTGACTTATTTCCCCATTCCTCCAACCCTCAACATTAACTTTGTGGACTACCATCCATGTGACCAGTCTTTGAGGAGACAGCAAATTGAGTCCTATTGCTATAGCAAAGGAGTCACTTCCTGAGCAGCAGTGTTTGTTCTCCCAGCAGTGGGCAACCCAGGTCCATCTGGGACAAGTAACAACAGTATTTCTGGAGGGTCAAGAAATCATAGCCCCTAGAGTGGGACGCCACCTCCTGGCATGGACGCTACACCTTGAAGCTGGGGGTGGGTTCACACAGAGCCAGCAGTTTCAGCACTCTTGGACATGGCCAGCCCTAACTTTAAAACTCACTTCTAGAATCCTCTGCAATATGATGCCAGTGGCCTGGCAGAAGATGAGGTCATTTGCTAAAACACAGGGGCATGACTTAGCTTGTAAATCTGAACCCTGGTGGCATAGGTAGGTGTTCCAAGGCTGTGAATCTTTCCCCATTTTCACTCCAATGGAATGTCAAGAGTTAGAGCACAGAGGAAGTGTGGCTTGGTGGGCAGGGTGGTTTAATGTCTCTGCAGACAGCTCCATCTGGGGACTTGAAGCCACGCCATTCCCAGAGGCCCTGACAGACTCTGAGTGGAGATGTTCATATACAGGCAAAAGAAAGCAGGGCTTCGTCCAGAGAACAAGAGGAATGCAGGATTGCAATGTGGCCCACTGGAGGTCAGGAGGCTTTTAATTAAAATGAATTCCAGGAACCCTGGGGCTCATTTTCCTGAGGCGTCCTAAGGCAAGAGTTGGAACAGTAAGGCCAGCTTTCATGTACAGTGTGACAATTGTCTTTTGTAACATCTTAGAAAACAGTCTTTTCTCTGTACTAACTACAAAGACTTTAAAGGACCCCAGGGAATTTAAAAATGCAAAGTCTCAAATTCTAGCCTGGCGTTAACCCAGAGGAGCTCCCTCACCCAGGAAACTTAACAGATTGAACCTATTCAGACTCTGCTGGGGGCTGCTGACCGAGGCTGCTGGCCAGTGGGGGCCACAAGGGAAGCCTGAGGACATACTCTTTCCACAAGGGAAGCCCAGGACAGACTCTTTCCTCACCCTGGGGCCTTCAGCGATCCCCAGAGGAGACCCTCTTCAAGAGGGACACTCTCACAGGGCCACAGAGGGCCCGTGACATGGCTCCGGGGAGTGGCACGGCCGCTGCTGGCTAGCTGTGGGATCTGAGGAAGTCCACGGCCATCTCTGGAGGCAGGTTTGCATTAGTGATGGGAGGTGACCAAGATGGCAGCAGGCCAGGTTAGGTTCACCGGGTGTGAATGTGCAGAGTGCCGCACAGGGCCTGGCACCCACAGGGCCTGGTGAGGGGCTCAGTCACCGCTGGGGGCTGCATGCCCTAAGCGTCCACCAGGACGTTTCACCACCAGGAAGCTGAGGAGTTCCCCACGCCACTTGGGGCCACCCATGTAGTGGTCAGGCCTTGGGTAGCCTCAGGCTTATGGCTCCAGTCACTTGTCTTGGTGATGCATGTATGTTTTCCATAAGCTGCCTTAAAAATCCCTGTTGAAGCCACGTGGGAGTATAAATAACATAGTCTTTCCTGAGAAGTTCTGAACACAGATCATTAGCCAGCACAAAAGTGAAAAACTTGAACCTTATAGAGTGGTCATCATAGAGCTCATGCACTTCATCCTCCCTAGGAGAGAAGCAAAGAAGCCACAGGCTTTGCTCTCAGGCACAGAGAAGAGAAGGCAGCTGGTAAGCAAAGCTTGGTAAGGTTCCAGTTCTGCCCCAGCTTGTCCCTCTGGGAAGAGGGGCCAATAGCACTCGGGTGACGAACAGACCTCCTGGCTCCTCCTCCACTGGCCCCGAGGGCTGCCAACCCCTACAGCACCTCCCTGCCCCCCGTCTGTCCCACAGGGCTTCTCAGTGCCCTGCACCCTCAGAGCCCTGGGCACGGGCGTGCCCACCTCCCCAGTTCTGTAGTGTGGTACATGGGCCTTGCTTTGCCTTTAACATGCTGAGTGACTCTGGACCCCAGTCCTCTAGAAGTAATGACTCTAAGGTGACTGCCAGGAATTTCTGAGAGGGGATCCTCCTAACGCTAGTGGAAACAGAGTAGGAGGTGTCCCTTTCCTTCTCTGGGCCTCACCTCACCGCCCTCTCACTTCCCCTTTCATGTGTTCCCTGTGGGGCACAGAGCAGGCCCGGACACTGACAGCTGCAGCTTGGGGAGCTCAGAGGCAGCCATGCTCAGGCTGGCTGGGCATTTTGTAATAAGAAATGGGCCCTGAGAAGGGACTGAGGAAGGTTCTTTCAGAGCATGCAGGGCTGCATGGGGTAGGGAGGCTGAAGGGTGACAGGTGGGCAGGGCATGGCCAGCAGTAGTTCCACCAGCAGGACTGTGCCACAAGCCCCATCTTGGAGGCTCAGGCTGGAGGTGGGGCAGCTAAGGAGGGCACGGCAAGGCGAAGGACACCTGACTGTGGCTATTCCCAGGTGGCCATGTTACCTGGCAGGGGCCCACAGGATCTGGGCGCCTGTGTCCGCCAGGGGCTTCCTGACTTCTGGTCTCTCTGGGTCCCATGGGGCCCAAGGAGCATCAGTAACCCAGTGAGCAGGGCACAGGGTAGGGCCTAGCATGGGGCAAGCTGAGAAGGCAGGCCTCGAGGGGAAGACTTGACAAAAGGGAGGACTGTGTAAGATAAAAAAGAGGTACAGTACCCAGCTTCAGATACGTGACATTTTTCATGTCTACTGTGTAAAATGTGGGGAGAAGCTGGGACCAGTGCTGGCTGGGGAGATACACATATTAGCATATAGGGAATTAGATCTTGGGAATCCACTTAGTCAGGGTTCTCACCCCCTACCCCTAACCCATTCTGTCTGCTGTCACCAGACCCTGCAGAACTCCCTGGCTTGCTGGAGCCCAGGCTACAGAAGGGGCCACTTCCAAACAAGGTTGCCTGCACTCAGCGGGCTCTGCCTCTCAAAGGTTTATACTGAAATGTACTTGGCTTCAGACCATTTCATTTTAATATTCTTCAGGAGAAGAGTTATAAACACAAAGCCAAGGCCCTGAACTCTTAGCAGGGTTGAGAGAGCATTAATACCAAGTTTGTCGATGGCTGTGCTGGGAAGCTGGCCAGGCCCAGGTTAGTGACATTCCAGGAGCCTGAATTGGGAATCTTTATGCAATCACAATCCTTCGTGACTTCTACGGCAGTTTTGTCTGCATAAGGAATGCAGGGAAGGCACAGAGCAAACGGATTGGCTTGAGCGTGGAGCCCGCAACACTTGCTTCTTGGCCAGTAGCGTTTTGTTTGTTACAGGGCAATGCCTTCAATGGGCATGCGGCAAGGACACAGCAGGCCATCGAGAATCCTCAAATGAGAAATGTTTCACATTAAAGATTCTTTTCTTAAAAAAAAAAAAAAAAAAAAGAGTCCCACAACAAACCTCCAAAGATCTTTGTACGCAGCACAGACAGGTTTGGAGAGCAGAGCTGAGAAGCCCCCTCAGCGCCGAGTGGAACATGCAGACTTGCGCCATGGGCTCTGGCCAGGACTGCTGAACCAGAAGGGCTCAAAGACCAGGTCAGAAAGTTCCGGGCTGGTGAGAGGTCCGAGGGATCTGCTCCCCACTTAGGTGTTAGACAAAGATAGGTTCCAAGTTGCCCCCTTTCACTTCCCCCTGCTGGAGGCAGCGGAGGCCTGGAGACGCCTCAGCCCTGAGAGAGTTTTTCTCATTCCTGCTGTGGGGGCATCAGCCACAGAGAGATGACATAAAAGACAATGGGAATTCCCTGCCCCAGGCTCCCGCTGCGCCCCTGGCTAGGTGGTGCCTGTCTGATTGCCCCTTCTAGAGGGAAGCCGATTCCCCACATGCAACACGTGCTGGCCTGGTGGGCTCATTTTCCAGCCTTTCCCACATATGCTGCTAAGGGAACAAGGAATCCAACAGCAGCAGTTTTCAAACTAGGTAGGAATAGTTTGAGATTTCTTCTTGTTTATTTATTTATTTGTTTCTGACTTGCTCCTTTAGGTGATTTGTTTGAGGCCTTAGGGGTGAGGCTTATGCTCCTTTTCTGCACCTGTTCCAGGGCTTCAAGTTGCTGCTGGATAATCAGCATCTATTTCTATCCCCTGTTCTCTGCCCAGTCTGCTCACGTAGCATTTACTCCCCTTTAAGGCTTCGGTAAAGGGGAGTATGTTATGTTTCTTCCGAACAGCATCAAGGTGATGGATGTTTCAAGTGCTTCTGGTTGGTAGATGCTGAATCCAAGAAGCATATCTAGGAGCATCCTACAGACTGATAGGGACTTTTGCCCTTTTTGGGTAGAGCAATGAGTAGAGAGAAGGTTGTCTAGATTGATGGAACACCCTGCTAGGAAGAGCTGGCTGTGTGAGCTCATCTATAAAATCAGAGTTCATGTCCTGTCTCCAAGGGTTGTTAAAAGGATTAAATGAGCGTGTTTGTGGACGTACTTGCACCTGCACACAAGAGGTGCTCAACTGCTGCTGTTGTTGTCACTATTATTGTTATTATCATTATTAAGATTCCTGCTTGCTTCTGATTCTCTGTCATCTTTTGCCTATGCTTCAAGCAACCAATCCTCTAGGCTTCAAGCAGAAGCCGCCCCCTGCGCCCCCCACCTCCTAATCTGTAAAGCCATCAGTCTCAACTCCCTGGTCCTGGGAGAAGTTGTCTTCTTATCCCTCTACCTTACATTCCTCACATATTTCAATTCTGACTGTGAGGTCATTTACTTCTCACATACATTATTATCTATATCAAATACATATTGTTATCATTCTCAATCTACAGGTGAGGCAATAACAGCACTATATTTAGGCTGGAAATCTTCTAAAAAATATATACTTCAAACTGGATTATCTCTGATTCTATAAATCACACCAAGCAGAATGCCCTAACTTTGCAGCTACAGGACAGTAACATTTTAGGGCACAATTTCCATGGGTCCCTGCCCAATTCATACCTTCAACAGGTGAGTGCACTGACACTAGGTCAGGTGCTGGGAACTGGAATCCCTCTAGGCAAAAAGATGGTCTTTTGGCCTTATTCTCCTCCCTCTGTTTGGTATTTGCTCAGGAATAGACCTTTCCTCCCCACACCCCACCAGGTCAAATGCCCAGAACCCTCCAGTTGTCTTAACCCATGAGTCTCCAAGAAAAACAGGAAGGATCTGACAACCACCTATTCACACTCCTGCTTTCCAGGTCAGAAGTCATGGTTCCAATCATCACACTTGTTTTGACTCATTCAGAGGACATATTTGAGTTAGCTACCATCAATTAAAAATTGGAGATTTCACATAAATATCCAAATTTCTGCCTTCTTTTGAAAAAGCAGAAGTATCTGCCAACATAAACCTGCCTTCCACATGGCTGAAATGGGCCAGAGCTAAGTACCGGGGGCTGGGACTCTAGTTTGCCACAGTCCTCACCACTCTGTGTCGTGTCTTATACTACAGCTGGCAGTTCGCTGGCACTTATAATTATGCTTGCTGCTGCTGCTGGTTTCTAATAACCACCACTTCACTCACATTGTTTGCTTGGTTCTTGTAGACATTCAGATTTGTGACTCTTGCTGTTCTAGGAGTTTCCATCAAACAAACCTGTATTTGCATTTTAGGTGTTTTATTAATAGCTATGAAATGGAAGGTTCTTTCCTCTTATTAAGTGAATATGGGGCACCAAAAAGTTGGTCAAAGTTGGTTCACTCTTTGAAAGTTTTGAAGGGAAACCTGATTGTTATGTTAGAATGTTCTAGGGAGGGAGGACCAGAAAGGTCACTTGCCTCCTCTCTCCATCCCTAGGCAGGTTCCTCTAGTTCTGAGAAGGTGCTTCAAGCTCTAGGAGGCCAGAATGAGAGATATTCAAGGGGAGATGGACAGACGGATGAACAGTGGTATCCCCTTCATCAGCTCCTCTGTGGATTGGAGGTCCCCTTCTGGCCTGTGGATCTTTTCAGACCAGAATGCTCATAGAGGCTTTCCCTTCATCCTCTGCCACATGCTGGCCTCCTCATCTTAGCCTGACTCCCGCTTCCTGAACCAACCCTAAGCCTTCCAGGCACTGATTTTATGCTTTTAGTACACTGGACCTTATTTTATTTAATACGTAATTATTTTTATCTGATATCTTAGGATACACCCCTAGGTCTTCTTTATGAATTATATTCCATTTCTGAATATTCTGACCAAAAAAACTTCACTAGTATGAGTTTTCTATCCACAGAGGCACATTGTATGCTCTGTATGCTCTGAGCCAGGATGGTGGATTATAGAATCCCTGGAGCTTGCTGCTCCACCTGCTATGTGGGGATAAGAAAAACCTTATGAGACATACATGGCACCTTCCTTCTGGAATCCTGAAGCTGTAAGTTCATCCTGATTGAAAGCTCAGCTCTGAGAGAGTCTGAGGCCGCCTTGCCCACAGGCCAGGGCTGTTGCCACAGTAGCATCACAACAATCTTTAAAAATAGATCACCTTTGAAAGCAGAGCAGATTTCCCTGTAAGCCCAGTGCAGATTCTCTGGGCCTCGTAATAGCTATGTTTGGATGAAGCTTAGCTGTATTTAAGAGTCAAAGAGTAGAGGAAGGCTGGGGGCATAGAACCAAAGGATGCTGGGGAAATCAGCAGAGTAGCCTCACTATAGATGATCAGATAAAACAAGGAAGGCTCTCTGGGGGGCCTGGGTCACAACTCTGTCCATCTGTTTATCTATCCAGAAGGCAGCTAGTTTGCAGACCCAGGGGGACAGGAGGAGAGAAGGCTTGTTCTCACCGTGGTGCTCGGGCCTCCCAGAAGCGAGGGCAGCACGGGCGACAAGGTGTGCAGAGTCCGCTGCCTCCTCTTGAGAGAATCTTCTACTCAGGACGATGAGATGTGCCTGTCACCACAGAAAGCAGAAACAGTTAACATGCTTGGCAGCAGCAACTGGGAACTAACTGTCCTTGCAGCGATAAGCAGAAAGCCAAGGAACCTTCCAGTAAGCTGGAAGAAATGATTTATGTGGGAGCGCAATTAGCTCTCGGGAGAGCTGGCTTTTAAAAGCATTGAACAGTGGTGAGAACACTGGACGCTGACTCCAGATGGCTCGATGCTATGGCCAGGGCCTGTCACTAAGTGAATAATTTAAAAGTCTATGATCCTTTGAGTCCAGTGTCAGCAAACAGGAGGGGGACGTTTTGAGAAGTAAGGCGATGGATAAAAATTGTCAATGTGGTGTAGAGGAAGTGGTCAAGCCCAGTCCCCTACCTACTGGTCACACCCAAAAGTGGGACCTACCCACAGATGTGAGCAGCCTTGCCCACAGAAATACAGACCCCTTCCTCGTGCCTCACCCCCCAGGAGCATTTGCCTGCACCCTCTGCAAACTGGCCCATGGCCCTCACTGAGCACGGAGAGAAGCTTAGTTCCTTGAACATAAAGTCCATTTAAACAAATGAACAAAAAAAGTATGATCTTATGAACATAAAATAATAATAATCCTTTCAAATAAAATAAAAACACATCCTTTCAAATAAAAAGATAAAGTTACTGCTCATCTCCCTGTCAACATTTGGAGTTTTAAAAATGCTATTAGTAATTTGCTCACATTCCTCCAATAAACAGACACGGCTTGCCCACTACAGGAGAGGCACGGGCTGGACAGCGTAGGCAGCACAGAGAGGTAAGATGTGGTGAAGGAATACAATACCCTAATGGGAGTTGGTAGGTAGTTGGCAATTAATTGCCAAAAGAGTAACAGAAACGATAAAATACCCAAGTTTAAAGGAGGGAAACACTAGACTGTGATAGGCAAAACATACCAGCAACAACTAAGAATTAAGCTGCACTTTAATTCTTTTTTGTGATACTGATTTTAATTTTCTTGATAATTTTTATTATCTTCATTTGATAGATGAGAAAACTGAGATTGCTGACTGAGTGACTTGCCCAAGATATCACAGCTAACAAGAGATGGAGATAAGAGTCTGACCTTGACACTGACTTCAAATTCTGCTTTTTCTCTCACATCCTGAATGTTGCCATTTCCCCATCACTAACCGATGCCAGCACACTCCCCAGGGCCCCCTGATTTAGCCCCCAGGAGCTATGACTCATCCATGGGAGCTGGCATAGGAGATGAAGTCATCCCAGTCGAGCATCCTAGCCTGGACCAAGCAGTTCTTGCTCCTCTGATGACCAGCTGAACACATTTCTGAGGTTGTAATCAGGGTGGAGCTACCATCTTTGACTCTAGACTGTCCCCTCATTTGTCCCATGTTAAAATCTGCTGAGCTACTAGCTCTAGACTTTTTGTGATAGGGACTACGCCAAATCAAGATTGCTGGTAAGAACTTTTATTGCTGCATTAGAACAGTTAGAATTTCTTCTTCATAAATGCTAACAATATCCTTTGCTTTAAAACTACCTTTCTTATTATAGTACATGAAGAATTGAATAAATGATTTCAGCGACACCAAATTGGTCCTTGTCATTGATTTGGCATGAAAGGCCCAATCTCAAGCTCTGACTTAAAATGCTTTTAAGATAGTGGGCAGTCTGAAATGCAGGTGCATGTACGTACAGACAACGGGAGCCACAGGGATAGCGTCACACTACTACATGCTCAGTGTTCAGAGAAAGGAAAAAAGAGAGGAAACACCTCCCCACGTCCAAAAAAAGATGAAATGCAAGTTGAGCCATGTTTACTTTGTGTTTTCCCCTTGGTTAACTATCACTAAAATCTACTATTTAAGGAGAATAATCACTGTGTGATGCCAGAAAAGGTTTAACTCCTATTGTACAAAGACTTAACACACAGTATTTTAGATTGATTAAAACTCAAAATCAAAAAAGATTTTCTATTTTGTTCCTACTTAGTGTTATGATTCAAGAAAATAGAATAGATGTCTATCAACATTATTTTCAAATGAATAATTACATATTCCGGAAGTACTGTAAGGTGCTTTTTGCCTGGGAGATAGAAATTTCCAAGGGCAAAATTGCTCACAATATCAAGAAAGCAGGTCCTGAAAGCTTAAGGGGTTCTGAATTTATCCCCAAATTTCATGACCTCAACATTTTTCTGCATGAGATGCTAATATAAGCAAACATCTATTATTCATCTCAGAAATTCAATCCCTGATCTAATTTATTATTTGATGTTCATGAAGCTATTAAAAACCATATGCAAGAAGGGGGGTGTCAGCCATGATATTTAAAATGTGCAAAATTAGCATCTCATTTATTCAGTGAAATTCAATTCAATTCAGTTTAATTTAATTCAGTCCTATTCAATTTATTTTCATTTTAAAATGCTTTCTACATGTCAGATATTGTGCTAACACTAGCAATTCATGAAAAATATTAGGCATGGATTTCGGTTTTAAAGGATAGTTATAAAATGTGAAATAGTTTCATTTTATGTAGACTTACAGACACTGCCCCTCACTAGGTTTTAGCACCCGACTCAACAACTTCCTCCCTACCCTAGCCTACTCCTGTCATCATTTTCAGGGATTTCAGTATCCATGAGATTGGCAGGAAAGAGATGGCACATGTGAACATGTTAATAGAGGGAAAGAGATCAAAAGAATGATTCTTGGCACAAAAGAAACCCAAGATGGGCATGCAGGCCCCCGAGGCAAGGGTGGGTCAGAGAGGGGGCGTTTGCTGTAACTGGAAGGAGGAATCACAGGGAGAGGAGCAGGGCCTTGCAGCAGAGGGTCGCAGCCCACCTGCAGGGACCTTGCCAGGAGGGCTGGGGATGGATGCCCTGTCTCCACTCCTTCCACGTCCAAGCTGTGTGCCTCTCAGTCAGAGGCCAAGGGCAAGGGCACGGGCACTGAGAAAGTACTTAAAGGCCAGCCTCTGGGGCACAGAGCAGGGCTGAGAGGGACTCTCAGGGAGCAAATAAGAATGCCCAGCAAATGACCCAGCTAACACCTTAGCCTCTCAGGTTTTTGACAGACTCATCTTCTTCTCTACTCTCAGCCGCCCATTCCCACGGTCACACTCCGTGCCTCATCCTTGCTTACTCTGTGCCACCTCTGGGTCCTCCAGCTCACAGACCCTCTTTGATGGTTGGGGGCACCTGGCTTTATTGCATCCACACAGCTCCTAGTCCCCTACTCTACTGCCACCATGTTCTCACCGGCCATCCGCCTGCCCCTTGGTGTCCCCTCCCTCCCATCCAGCTTAGAGTACACCGTCCATTGCACATATGGAAAATGTCCTCAACTCCACTGAAGCATTATTGGAGATGGTGAAAAATGGGGGGCCATTTAAATATCCATCAGCAGGGGAACGAATACACTGTGGTTTACTCCACAAGGATTGAACTCTATCTACATATATTAACATGGTCATATTTCAAAAGCATACCACTAAGCAGAAAAAACCCACTTGCAAATGGATGCAAACACCATGGCACCATTGATTTTGAAGGCTCTTTTTTGGAGCAGAAGAAGCCAAACAAAATCTTCCATGGTTTTCTGATATACTCAGCAGGCAAGTGAGGGGCTGCTCTCAAGGAAGCAAGTGGAGGGGGCCTGGGAGCCCGCCTGCTTGCTCCCACCCGGCTGCCCCAGAGCAATCTCCATGGGACATGAGGGCTCAGGGTGACACAGACTGAGAACCACAGCACACACTGGGCAGTGAGTCCTCCTGAGGGAGGGAGTGCAAAGGAGGTTGACAAAGCTAGTGATTAGACTACACACAGTCTTTCCAGACTCAACCACTGTTCACAATTTTGGAACAATGCTTCTTTTGCTAAGAGAACATAAACACCCATGATATGCATCTGAGAGCATTTAAGGACTAGGAACCACAGTTCACAGAATTACAGGAGTCTTGCTTGCCTCTCCTGGCTTTCCACAGGAGCCCAAGTAATGAACCTGCGGGCATCTGCCACTGACCACACTCACTTCTTCTCTTCGTAATTTATTAATCTCCCCGGGGCTTGCGTTTCCCCTCACATCTTTGCTGTTTTCAATATCTTACGGTTATCTGTTTGTCAGACAACCATCTACCATCTTGAAACTGAGGAGGAATGTTTAAAACCTCCAAATCTCTCAGGCTGCTAGAATGTTGGACGGGTTAAAAATAAACAAATAAACAAACTTTAATATCCCACATTGAACTAAGTCATTATTTGAAAAAAAAAACCTCATTCGCAAGACTGACTACCTCAACCCCTGCCAAGGTGCAGAGCAGCTGTTCCACTCTGGCGCCCCGTGTGCATTCTGGGGAAAACCACCGATTCCTCACGCAATCCAGCTGCCAACAGATGCAGCCAGAGCCAGAGCTGGCAGACTCTTATCTAACTGGGCCTGTCCCCTTGGATTTGTAACATGTGTAATATTTCTTGAAGAGAAAGTTTGATGACTGGTGAAAGGATGAGAAACTATTTCTGTTTAATAGGCAGAACCCCATCATATGAACACTCAACTTAAAATCCTGGGAGGGCCTGAGTGTGGAATCCCAGCTCTTGGGGATGCGGTGGGTGCCAGGAGAGGAAAGGGATCGTCCCCACCACTTCATAATAATTAGGGGATCACTGACAGAGAGAAATCTCTCCTGCAGCAAAGTGGAAAGTAAGTACATAAGCAGCCCAAGGTAAATTTGTGGACTTAAACTGAATATATTTACTTTGGAGACAAGAATACTCAAGGGGAAGACAATAGAAGTCTTCAACTTAGTAACAGCCAGGATCTCTTTGTGGAGCTGAGGCCTGGCACTGGGGAGGGACAGAGGGAAGGAGGGCACGGACACTGATTAAGCACCTACTTTTGCCACCTGTGGTGCGAAGTGAATTACATGCACCACCTCGCTTCATCTCAAAATGACCGGGGAGGTTGACAGCCCGATTACTAGAAAGGGAAATGAAGCCTCAAGAGATTAAGCCATTGGCTGAAGGTCACATGGTGGGTTCGTGGCAGAAACAGATTCAGACTAAGGTCTGTAATTCCAAATTGCAGACTTTTCTAGTCTAACACCTGGTTGTTGAGAGGGGAGAGTTACAGAAAGATGATTTTCTAATTAATGTAATGAAGAACTATTTAAAGGTCAGAGGAAGAGGTTGCTAAATAGTAGATTTTATCCAGAAATGGAGCAGGCTGCCTAGGGGGGCAGTGAGATACCAATATGTGGATGCCCAAGCAGCTTCTGAGAGCTTTGGAGGACAGAAAAGCAGCGGATGGTGGATGGAACAGACGTTAAGGTGCCTTCCAACAAGAGTCTGTATCTCTGCTTTGATTCAAGTTTGTGCCTTAATTTGCCAGCATTAAGTCCACTTGTCATTGGGAGGCGTGAGCTTGCTATGCTTTTTTTTTTATAACTGACCAGCTGTGAAGCTGCATCACTTTCCCTCGCAGCCCTGCCAAAGCTGGCCATTCCACGCTTCAGCTTTAAGCTGACGCCCTTATGCAAGACAGGATCAGGTTGCAGCCCCAGGTTGCCACTTCCTCTCCTCTCCCATCTCTGCCCAGTAGGGAAGTCTCTCATGGCCACCCCATGGGGACCTGGGGTAGCCTGGGAGCTCAGGCTAAGAAAAAGATGGAGCCGGGAATCCCTGGGGGATTAGATGATGGGTCAGCAGTAGGGGCACAGAGCATCAGAAGACTGAGTTCTGGGGACCCTGGACTAAGCCAGTTTCTTTTAATAGACAGAGAACGTCCTCAGTGGCAGCTCTCCAGTTGTCAATTTTAGCTCCTCCAAAGGCTGGGGAGAAAAAGCCCTACTCTCTGTAAGGGTTAGCACCAAAATAGATGTCTCAGGGGCTTATCTTTTCTTCTTTTGGTTGCAAGTGTGTTTTCTTAAAACTGAACTAGATTTTTAAATGATAAGAGTATTATCTACATATAATTTTTAAAAATCTTAAGTGGGTGAAAAGAACAAACAATTAAAATTAAAAATGCTCCTTCCCTGTGTCTGCATGCCTCACCCTCTCTTCCCTGCATTCCCAGTCTGACTCCTTGTAGCTAATGGCTATGAACACTTTCCTGTATATGGTTCTAGAAAATACACACACACACACACACACACACACACATAGGATTCACAACCTGGCCATACCTCTGGGCTCCAGACAGTTTAAATTGCATGTCTTTAATAATGAGTGAGGCTGAGGATTATTTTTGCATGTTTATTAGCCATTTGTGTTCCTTCTATAAATTGTTCCTGTCTTTTGTCCATATTTCTAATGAGTTGTCTTTTTCATCTATATTTTATAAGAACTCTTTGTACATTTTCCTCTCTTAGACATTTATTTTTTGACTTTATGATATATTGTCACAGAGCAATTTTTAGTTTTTATGCTGTCAAATTTATCACTCTTTTTTTTTTCTCCTCTTTTGTTTCCTAATCTATACTCATCTCTACATCTGCAGAGGAAAAATGTTCAACAAGTGTCAACACGGGCTATTTCTAGGCAGGAGGTCTGGGTTGACTGGTGGGTCATATCTTTGTACTTTTCTATATGGCCTGATTTAAAAAAAAAAAATAAAGAGCATGTATCATTTTTATAAAAAGTAGCTGTTACTTACAGAGAAACAGTAATCTTCTTTTTGGCTTTGGATTTATGTCATTCTTAGAAAATGTTTCTAATGAATCAAATCACAATTTCATTCTATATCTTTCCTAATTTTAAACTAAAAGTCTTGAATTTTAAGAGGTTTTTAAAATTAAAAATAGCATTACTCTGATGATTTATAACAAATGAATCGCACATTATAGCAAATACACAGCAAATAATAAGAGCCAGTCAGAAGCGCTGCCATTTGCTGAGTGCTCTGCCCCTGCCACGTGTGAATATCGAGCAGCCGTCACCCTAGGCCTGACCAAGGCCAATAATTTGCCGAGAGCTGTAACCCAAAGCTAGATTTTCGGACCCCAAAGCTTTCAGTAGAGCAACTGATGAATTCAATGATTTCATTATACTTTGCAAATCTAGATTTCCTAAATTTGGGAACTACTGAGTGGCAGAGCTACCCTGAAAACTGAAAAGAGGGATATGCAATTCAAGTGCTAGAGAAGTGAAAAGCAATCCAAGCTAGTACAGTGTTAATTTATACACATACCCATAAACACACTCTTACTCACATAAGTGAAATCCTGTGATTTTTCTTTTGGATAGGAAAATAAGGTTTTAGTGCCAAAATCTGCCATGAGGAGTTTCAGAAAGCAATCACATTTCCATGGTTTTCTCACAGACCCCTGCTGCAGAGAGACGGATTGGGTGGATGATGGCTCTTTCATCGGACCCTGGGACTGCTGCCTTCCTTGGGTGGTGGCTCTGCAGGACTTGGTTTAATTTTCTCCATTTTTAATGGGTTAGTTCCTAAAATACACTGGAACTTTTCTACATTCTACAGGAAATAAAAGGTCTTTTCTCTCTGGGTGTGTTTCTCTCACTCCAAAGGAATGAAGAGTGAAAAACAACAGGGAAAAATAACAAAACCTCTTTGTGTGTACTTAATAAATGGCTTTTAGACACCGGTTCCCCTGGAAGGCTATGGTCACATTGTACCTTTCTGTATCTTAGGTAAATCTCCTAAAGAAAAGGGAAGCACTGATAAATGTTTAATAATCACTGTTAATAAACAGAAGTTGCCTACACTGGCGGCAGGCCTAATAGTTCACAAAGCACTTTCTATTTTGAAACTTTGAGTTGTTCTATGAAGTGGATAGGGTCTTTTGTAGGGTTTCTCTCTCTCTCTTTTTTTTTTTTTGTAAGGAGCTAAATGAATTGCCTATAATTAAATAGCTGGTAAATAGAATAATCTTGACTCTAACCCAGATTTTCTGACTTCAAATCCAATGTTTTTTCACTTCACCAAGCTATCTCTTTAATGATGATCTGTATTTATTTAAAATACTTTCTAATATTTATTAACCTCAAGACTACACAGCAGTGAATGTCACCTCTCAAACTTTACAAATGTTATAAAAATGAGTGAATTCCTTCATAACTTGGATATAGGGAAATCCTAACTTAGACTGAAAATCTAAATGTAACACCAGGAAAGTTTGAAAATTTGAACACATTGAGAAAATTTGCATGGCAAAAAAAAAAATAGCACTAATAAATGAGTTCAGCAAGGGTGCAGGCTACAAGAGGAACATACAAAATTAATTTATATTTCTGTACATGAACAACCAGAAAAGGAAATCAAGAAAACACTTGCATTTGTAATAGCATCAAAAAGAATAAGATACTTAGGAATAAATTTATCAAAAGAAGTATAAAACTTATACTCTAAAACCTATAAAACATGGTTGAAAGAAATGAAGGAAGACCTAAATAAATAGATCTCCCATTTTCAACAACTGAAAGACTTAACATTGTTAAGATGTCAATACTTCCCAAATTGAAATACAGATTCAATGCAATCCCTAACAAAATCCTGGTGGGTTTTTCTTGTTGTTGTTTTTTGTAGAAATTGACAAGCTGACCCTAAAATTCACATGAAAATGCAAGGGACCCAGAATAGCCAAAACAATCTTGAAAAAGAAGAACACAGAGATTCCCACTTATTGATTTCAAAACTTACTACAAAATAATATTAATTGAGAAAATGTGACCCTGGCATAAAGATCATACTCAATGGAATAGTTCAATGGAATTGAATTGAAAGTCTAGAAATAAACCCTTACATTTATGGTCAATTGATTTTGACAAGAGTGCCAAGATAATTCAATGGTGAAAGGATAGTCCTTTCAATAAATAGTGCTGGGACAAGTGGACAGCCACATGAAAAAAAATGAAGTTGGACCCCTACTCCACACCATACACAAAAATTAACTCAAAAGGAATCAAAGATCTAAGTGTGAGAACTGAAAACTATAAAAACTCTTAGAAGAAAACATAGATGCAAGCCTTCATGAACTTGGATTAGGTAATGGTTTCTCAGATATGATACCAAAAGCACAAACAAAAAAAGAAAAATATAGACAAATTGGACTTAACCAAAATTAAGAACTTTTGTGCCTAAAAGGACATTTTCAAGAATGTGAAAAGACAAGCCACAGATTGGAAGAAAATACTGACAAATCATATATCTGATAAAGGTCTAGTATCTAGTATACAGAATATATAAAGAATTCTTATCAATTAACAAGAAAAAGACAAACAACCCTATTTAAAAATGTTCCAAGCATTTGAATCAACGTATCTCCCAGGAAGATATATTAATGGCCAATAAGCATACAAAAAGATGTGCTACATCATTAGCCATTAGAGAAATTCAAATAAAAAACCACAATGAGATATTACTTTCACAATTACTATGATGACTAAAATAAAAAAGACAGACCATACCAAGTGTTGGGAAGGATATGTAGAAACCGGAACTCTCATAAATTGCTGGTAGGATTGTAAAATAGTGAGACTACTTTGGCAAAGAGTTCAGCAGTTCCTCGAAAACTTAAATATAGAGTCACCATGTGACCCAGCAATTCCACTCATATCCTTATATACAAGAGAACTCAAAACATATGTCCGTATAAAAACTTATACATGAAGGTTCACAGCAGCATTACTCATAACAGCCCCCAAAATGAAACAACCCAAATGTCCATCAACTGATTAATGGATAAATAAATATGGTATATCTGTCTAAAGGATTATTATTCAGCCATAAAAAGGAATGAAGTACTGATGCATGATAACCATGGATGAACCTTGAACACATTATGCTAAATGAAAGACGTCAGACAGGCCACATATTACATGATTCTACTCATATGAAATTGCCAAAATAGGCAAATCCATACAAACAGATAGTAAATTGGTAGTTGCCAGGGGATGGGGGGAGGAGGGAATGGGGAATGAGTATGGGGTTTCTTAAAAATGTTGCCGTGAATATACAATATTTTGTAGTTGTGATCAACATTCACAATCAATTGACTTTAAGAAAAGCAGATTGCCCTCAATAATATGAGTGGGCCTCATCCAATCAGTTGAAGACCTGGAGAGCAAAAAACTGAGATATCCCAGAGAAGTAGAAATTCTGCTTCAAGACTGTAGCACAGAAATCCTGCCTGACTTTCCAGCCTGCTGGCCTGCCCTATGGCTTTCAGACTTACCAGCCCCCAAATTGCATGATCTAATAAATATTAAGGGATAAAGAAACTTTGGGACATAATACTCAAATTATGCACATAATATGAGAAAAACCACATTTAAGGAGTCTAAGCTCTTTGTGGCCTGTACAACCCATAATGGGTGACCAGCATCCTCCACTCACCCGCTTGGCCATCTAATAAGAAAATCTTTGTTGAACATCTACTCTAGGCCAAGTGTTTCACTTACTAGAGCAAATGACAAAGCCAGGCATTTTCAGAGCTGCTATGCCACTTGTATCTATGGAAAGCATTGCGTCTAGAATAGCTTTGATGGCCAGGACGTTGCAGCTTACCTGTAGGAAATGGTGGATGGCTGTATCATAGAATCCCAGGGCTTGTTCTACACCGGCTAATTCCCTCAATACCGGTACACACTCAAGACTTTTTTCACCTTTGCTGATCTCAACATATTTCAAAGCCTCTTGATAGTGGGGCAAAGCTTCTTTTGATTTCGTCTGACCTTGATACACCCTAAAAAAAATCAAAGGGATTATTTTTAAAATAATTAAAATAGGAAATACTGAAAATATACATGAGCCAGTTGTTAGGACTTGACTCTCTGACCCCTGGTGTCCAGGTTTGTTTCCTTGCCAGCTTAGCTTTTCCCCCAAGAGGTAACAGGGCTTAGTGGTGGGATGAATTTAGAGGATGGACTTTGGAATCGCCAGGAAGCTTCAAGTCCTGCCTCCACCACTTAGTATATGTATGACCTTCAAGTCACTCAAGTGTTTCCTCATCTGTAAGTTAAGGATAATAACAGTGCCCATGTCACTGGGTTATTATGAAGATTAAATTAGTTAATATTCATAAAAACACCTAGAACAGTCTCTTACTTATAGTAAGTGCTATGTAGACATTGGAATAAAAAACATAAAATACTTTATGAAATGATAGCAAAAATGAAGGATGCTGATAACTGATCTGTTGAGAAATTTTAAAAATTTCCCAGTATTGGTAAGAATGTGAAGCACTCTCAACAGTTGAGGAGAATATAATTTGGGGATAAAATTTTCTATATCAAAATTATACATACATATATATATATATACACACACACATGGACATAACTTGGCTAATTCCACTTCTAGGAGTTTACATTAAAGAGACACTCTGCTAGGGCAACAAGATACAGACAAGAGTGTTTACCTTAGCATTCTCTATAATACTGGAAAGCACTTAAAATGCACCAACAGGGGACAGTAAGTACATCTATACTGGGGAATGCCATGTAGCCATTAAAGTTAATGCCACTCCATATTTACTGACCCAGGAGTATATCCATTCTATACACTTCCACAAAAAAGGCAGGTTACAAGAAAGTTGTATACATTATCTCATGCATGTGAAAATTTTATATCTAATCTACATGTATACATTGCATAGAGAGATGTCAAAAGGATGGTCACTAAAATGTCAGCAATAGTTATCTCTAAGCAGTTGGATTGTGAGTGATTTTACTTTTCTTGTTTATGCTTTTCTAAATTTCCCAAATTTTCTTCTATGAAACTGTATTACTTTTATATCATAAAAGTACTAATTTAAAAATTATAAGTAATGGTGGAAATGGGAAAATATTCCTATAGCTTCTTAGGATAAGAATCTCTCATATAATAAATGTATCCCTATATATTGTTCAGCAAACACAACAACACACATTTAAAAATAATCTTACCCAAAATATTTGTGAAGAGTATTAGGAACTTTTTCTTTCATGGAAAAATTTTGTGTATAAAATTCATAATGAAAGATCCTCTTATGTTGCCCTCTGCCCTGGAATCTTTCATATAAAAAGGCCTTATGTTTCCCAAATTGCCAATGAGCAGACTGAGAAAAAATGTGAGAAAGTGACTAAAAGACCACAAAAATAGGTCTTATTTTCAACTCAATCATTGGGTATTTTTCACACCTATCTTTGCTCTCCAAAGGAATTAACTAATAGAAATAAAAATACTTTTGGATACATCTGGATCTGTGATCCAGATAGCCATATGGAATAAAAGTGCTGATGGAACAGTTTATGAACTTGGATACCTTCTATAATTGTGAAGAGGTTTAAAACATAGGAAGAGGTCAGGGATTGATATATGCCTAGACCAGGTAGGGCTGTAGGTTGCAGCCATTCTAATCTTGGAAGGAAAAAGATTAATAGCTGACCTGGTAACACTGGGCTTCTCTTCTGACTCCTAATGAGCTCAGAATGTAGTGGGTAATCATTTGCAAATATCACACTTTATTTTTAGAGAGAAAACCCCTAGAATCTTTGCTGATAGAAAGAGGCTCTGAAACATATGGGCATTAAGAAATCATTTAGCCAAAGAAGTAGATGCCTTGTAGACGAAGCTTAAATAATTGAAAACAGGGGTAAGCAAACTGTGGTCTGGGGATCAAATCTGCTCACTGTTTGTTTTTGTAAATAAAGTTTTATTGGCACACACGTTTGTTTATGTATCATCTATAGCTGCTTTTGAACAATAATGGCAGAGTTGAGTTGTTGCCACAGAGGACCATATGGCCTACAAAGCCTAAAATATTTACTATCTGGACCTTTAGAGGAAAAGTTTGCTGACCTCTGGTCAAGAAGCTACATAAAGTTACTTTCAAAATGACTTCAGATTTTTTTCCGCCTAATTTAGCTTTGAAAATTCAGACAATGACATAGATATTTGAGCAAAGGAAAAAAATCTTCATCTTTTTCCTCTCTCATGTTCATAAAATGACATAGTTTGCCAAGGAAGTAAAGAATGGGTCCTTTGTTCCCAAGGATGCCTGTAAAAGTCACAGAAGAGTAATAAAGCAAATACATTGATATTTACCAATATAATTTCACATAGGAACTGATTTAAAAGAAAGCAATAGTCCAAGCTTAGTAATCAAGTTCATAAGTGAGAAAAAAACAATAAGAAGGCATGCATTAATTCGTATATGAAAAGTACTTTCTTTTCTGAGATAAGTCACTAGAGAAAAGTGTTTGGGGGTTTGAAATGGTGAAGACTGGGGATGACTTGTAGCCAGCCACCTAATGACCGTCTTAGCCAAAAGCACAGCATATCACTCCAAGTTAACAACAGGTCACCTTTTCCGGTCTCCAAAAGTCACCCTTCAGAGATACCTGCCTCACGGAGAAATTTTATGGAAAAGAATACAAGATAAAAGGCAAGGCATTCTGGGCAAGTACTACCGCAGGAGTAGAAAACCCAAACTGTAGTCTGAGCATCCTCACTTAAAAAGCTTGGGAAAGGGCCTAGCGCGGTAGCTCACAGCTGTAATCCTAGCACTCTGGGAGGCCGAGGTGGAAGGATCACTTAAGCTCAGGAGTTTGATATCAGCCTGAGCAAGAGCCAGACACCATTTCTATAAAAAACAGAAAAATTAGCCAGGTATGATGGTGCGCTCCTGTAGTCAGTCTCAGCTACTCAGGAAGCTGAGGGAGGAGAATCAGTTGAACCCAGGAGTTGGAAGTTGCAGTGAGCTACGATGATGCCACTGCACTCTAGCCAGGGTGACAGAGGGAGACCTTGTCTCAAAACAAAAACAAAAACAAAACAAAAACTTGGACAAGAGGACAAGAATGTCTCTGAAGCCTGGTTTCCTCGTCTGAACACTGGTGTCCAATAGGCTTGTTGTGAGAATTGAGTAAGGTGTCCATGAAACTACTTTGCAAACAAAGGCATGCCATACAAATAGTATTAAATGCCTATACATAATCAAATCTTTTATTCCTTCTCCTCCCTACCTGCACTCTATATGGAACAACCTCAGGTTGTTCGCATGTTGAAACGGGTTCAATTGTGGTCCCAGCTCTACCCTACCACCACCCACATAAGATTTTGGAGAGTAAAATTAATAGGCAGAATCAAACTGATTGAAATTATTGTGCAAGTGAGGTAGACATTTTCTTATCCAATTGAGCTTTTTAAAAAATTTAGAATAATTTATTATAAGAATATATATTCATCATTAAAAGAAAAAATAGATGAATAAAAATAAAACCATACATAAAATTAGATCCCTCACACCATGTACAAAAAAGTTCCAAGTGTATTAGAGGCCTAAATTTAAAAAGCAAAACTTTGATATGCTTGAGAAAAAATATAAGGAAAAATAACCCTGTGACTTTGGGGAGGGAAGGATTTCTTATGTAAGATATAAATAGCACAAGTCAGAACAGAAAAGATAGGTAAATTTGGTCACCTTAAACATAAAAACTTCTGAGCATCCAAAATCAAGGCAAAGTATATATTGGGAGTATATACAATATATGTAATCAGCAAATAACTCGTTTCCAGAAATATAAAGAATGTCTATTAATTTATAAGAAAAAATGCAAACAGACCAATAGCAAACAGGCAAAAGGTGTGAATAGATAACTCACAGATCAGGAATTCCAAAAGCCTAGCAAACATATAAAAAGATGTTTACTTTCACTATCAGGAAAGTGCAGTTAAAGAAATCATGAGGCTGGGCATGGTGGCTCAGGCCTATAATCCCAGAACTTTGGGAGGCTGAGCTGGGAGGACTGCTTGAGCCCAGAAGTTCAAGACCAGCCTGGGCAACATAGCGAGACCCTGTCTCTACAAAAATAAAAAAATAAACATAAACATAAAGAAATGACGAGATATAATTTTGCATCCATATGGTTGACAAAGTTAAGTCTGACAATATCAAATGTTGGTAAGGATGTGGAGTAATGAGAATTTACACACCCTTCTGGTGGGAACATAAATTGGTGGAAAGTGTTTGGCGAACTCAGTAAAGTTGAACAAGTTATATTCCCCCCACTCCTGGGAATATAACTCAGAGATAATCTTGTATATGTGCCCAAAGAGGCATGTATAAGAATGATCATGCAAATAATGTTTATAGTAGTCAAAAATTGGAAGCAATTCACATGTTCACCCTCATGAGAATAGATTATTAAATTAAGGGAAAGTCAGACAATTAAACACTATATGGAGGTTTAAAATGAAAAGACTAGAGCTGCATGTATCAATTGGTAGGGGTACCTCAAAGATACAGATGTCATGGGGAAAAAAGCAACCTACAGAAGGAAGCATACACATAAAGTTTAAAAATATGAAAACTAATACACATTTCTTATGGCTATACATGTATATAGTTAAGGTACAAAAACATTCAAAGGGCCAGGCGCGGTGGCTCATGCCTGTAATCCCAGCACTCTGGGAGGCCGAGCCAGGAGGATCATTTGAGTTCAGGAGTTCGAGACCAGCCTGAGCAAGAGCGAGACCCCGTCTCTACTAAAAAAAAATAAAATAAAATAAAAAAATAAAAAAATAAAAATAGAAAGAAATTAGCGGGACAACTAAAAATATATAGAAAAAATTAGCTGGGCATGGTGGCGCATGCTTGTAATCCCAGCTACTGGGAGGCTGAGGCAGGAGGATTGTTTGAGCCCAGGAATTTGAGGTTGCTGTGAGCTAGGCTGACGCCACGGCACTCTAGCCCAGGCAACAGAGTGAGACTCTGTCTCAAAAAAACAAAAACAAAAACATTCAGAGGAATGAAAAAGCACTAAATTCAGCATAATAATTGCCTATAATGTTGGGGAAGAAAATGGGATTGGGGAGAACGCATAACAGGCTTCCATTTATCTGAAATATATTTTATAAGCTTGGTAGCGTGTACATGAGAATTTATATAACAATATCTATATTTTTATGTGCCTAAAATATTTTATTAAAAAGATGAACAAATAACATACTCTATGGTTTAGTGTATACAAGGAAGGAAGCACATTCCACCCCTCCCACCTTGAAGCTGCCGTTGAGTGGTATTACACGGTCCTGGCTCTAACATGGCCAGAAATGGAGGCTATCAAGCTAATGCAACCCATTATGAACCGTCTGAAGCTCATTGAGAATACACTATTCACATAAAAGAAAAGGCAAAATAGAAAATAAAATTACTTTAGTTTCATGATGTATTTAATAAAAATGGATTTGAGAGAGCACCATATCAAGAAATAACTAAATTATAGTCTTACCTTCATCTCCAACTTACTTAAAGCATCAGTCAATTTCAGGTAATCTTGTCTGTTTCCATTTTCACATCTGTAACGTTTGGGATAGCAATATTTTTTCCTTTCCATTTCTATCTACCTGCCAGGGATGCTTTGAGGATTTATTATCTAGTATACCCATAAATGTGTTTGGTAGCTTTAGGAAACACACTAGACAGATGAAAAGATAGAGAATTTTGAACAACAGAATGTGGCAGTATGTTAATTTGGCAGGTCCACAACTTAAACCATGGCATATTTTATTGAATGAAAATATATACACAGTAATTCTACAGAACACATGATGAGATGCTATCTCATTTCAGACAAGTTTCAGAAGATCTCAGGGGGATGGAGACTTGTTTTAACATGCAATGAACAAATGCAATCTCTGGTATTATTAAGACAAGAGAGAGTTTCCTTTTAAAAACTCTAGAATTTGGCAAGAATATTGAGCACTGGTATAAAGGAAAGGTTTTATGGTAATGTCACCGATGATCAGAATCTGATAAGAAACCAATCCTGAAAGAAGAAAAGTGGGGTTTTCTATAGTCAAAATGAGAAAAGATTTACATCTGGGTCTCTCTCTACCACCTGACACATACAGGTAGAGGCTTTGCTCTGCTGCATGCATTGTGAGGTTTCCATTCTGCGTTATGATTGTGATCCGTGCCATGGTCAGGAGCCCAGGCACCAGCGTTTGATAGACAGGGCGCTGCTGTGCCACTTTGCAGCTTTGTCAATTCCCAGCCGTGCAACCGTGGAAGTGACCTCACTTCTCTCAGTCTCAGTTGCGTTATTTGACAATGGGAACACCAAGAGTATCCACCTCATAGGAAAGACTAAGGATGAAAGACTAAGGATGAACTCTGTACGGCACTTAGCAAGAGCTGAACACAGAAGGTGGTCAATAATCGGGAGATAATGTGGTTTTAAAAAATCATTATTATTATTTGATATATTGTTATATGTTAATATAGAAATATATTATTACATATTTATGTTCTATATTAATATTAATACTATTAAAATATATAATCATTTAAAATCATTATATGATTTAAATCATTATTATTATTTGTTTAGGAAAAATGTGCATTATAAGGATATAGTGTCAGGGAGTGAAAGACAAAAATGCAGTGTTCTAAGATATTAAAGCTTTAGGGGATTAAAGAAATAGAAAGCAGATAAAGTATATGACAGTCATCCGTGTCAGGTGGTTTTGTGGTTTCCCCACATTCAAAAAAAATTTTTTTTTAAAGATCAGACTTTGTGTAACTTCAGAGCAACTCCTCAATCACAGGAATATAGGATTAGGAAGAGTACAGAAAAAGAAAGTGATTTCCTTCTTGGTGAAATAGCATACATCATTCCAGGCACATCGTTCCCCATGGGAGGAGCTGCCAGGAGAAACGTGTCTGCTGGAGAAGGGCAGGACATTCCTAGGGAGCCGGCCAGGGAGAGGCAGGACTTTAAACACATGGGCATTTGTCAGAGCCTTTGTAGTCAAAAGAAAAATGCAGAGAAAATGCAACTTAGACATCAAGGGCCTCTAGGTGATGGTAAGAACTAAAATTTTTTTTTTAAACAGCTGAGCCAAGAAAGCAAAAGTTAGATGTGGGAATTACTTACTGGATCAATTCAGGGAGGACGGTGGGATCTAAAAAAGGTATTACTGACATACCAACATCCCACTGAGGAGCACTTAGGGGAAGTGTATGGAACAAGGTAGAGTCCTGTCATCTTAATGAGGTGATGGCAGGCAGACACACACACTGTCCCACTTGCCATTTCACTTCTCCATTATCTTCTACTCCTTCCCAAGAAGTACCGGCTAAGGGAGAAAACTTCCCCATTCCTTTCCCTTTCTGGAGACCTTGTGTGAGAATCACTTTCCAAATCTCATGACTTGCTCTCTTGCCTGAGAGCAAGACAAAGAAACAAAATCAAGCTTTAAAAAGTAAGCATATAAAATTATCTGACTTTAGCTTAGACGGTTCATGACAGCAAAGACAACAAAGCTTAGCCTTCCCAAGTCATAGGGAAAAAAATATAGGATAAAATATTGCACACCAGGGGCAGTCCTGAAGTACAAAATCTTAATCTGTGATGTAAGTACATGATTTAAAATCACTTCCTGGAGGAAATTTCAGAAAGGTAAATACTCAATTAGATAGTAACAATAACAATAGCTACTTTTCTTTCTTTCCTTTTTTGCTTTTGCCAGTCTACCAAGTGTCGGTGCTTTAATGTGGTGTCCATTAATCTTCACAGCAAACCTCAGAGGTCCTGTCATTCTCACACTAACAGGACAGGAGAGTGAGGCTCCAAGGCCACCAAGTGTAGGACTTGCCCAGGTTCTTACACCTAGGAAGTTTGTACACTGGTTTGAACCCAGGGCTTCTGGTTCCAAAGGCCACATTGTTCACGACACCGTGGCACATTGCTTAGAGATACTTGATGCCCTGAGGAAATTAAAGTATTTACTTAACTCCTGAGCTAGTTCTGCACACCCATGCCAGGCACAGTACTCGCTGGGCAAGCTGTGGGGAACTCCAAAGATGACATGTTGAGCAGTCACAGAGAGAGCTGGGGACAAGTCATGTGTTCTGGAGCAGCAGTCTCAATAGATCATCATCCTCATGCCACACAGAAAGAAAATTCTAAAAGGAGTGTGTTATGTGTGTTTGTGTGCGTGTGTATATACGTATGTAATGGTGTACACCTGTGTATATAAAGACAACTACTTGTCTCTGGGGATCTATCACTAACCAGGATAGAAAATAAATCTTGGCTAGGTGGGGTAACTCACACCTGTAATCCCTGTGCTTTGGAAGGCCGAGGCAAGAGGATCACTTGAGGCCAGGAGTTTGAGATTAGCCTGGGCAACATAGTGACACCCCCATCTCTAAAACAAATCAAAAAATTAGCCAAGAATGGTGGCGCACATCTGTAGTCCCAGCTACATAGGAGGCTGAGGCAGCAGGATTACTTGAGCCCAGGAGTTCAAGGTTACAATGAGCTACGATTGTGTCATTGCATTCCAGCCTGGTTGACAAAATGAGACCCTGTCTCTAAAAAATAAAAAAAAAATTACAAAATAAAAACAAATAAAGAAAATAATTCTTAACACTGGGGAAAAGTGTGCCTGTTTGCACTAGTGACTTTCTTTACCAGATTTAAAGAAATTTAACCGTGTGCATAGGAACACATGGTTTGGATTCATTCTCCATAGTTAAGATATCAATACCGAATGAAGTAGTGCTGGAACAGAGGAGAAGAGGCAGAAGGGGAAAAGTTGCAGGCCACAGTCAGGGATGGAAGGCACAGAGCATGAGTCACCCTTCAGCACTTATCTTTCAGCCCAAGGAGAAAGGCTCAGGGCTGGCACGATGGGCACCATAAAAGGAGAGGCAGAAGGAGAAGGATACACTAAAAGACATCCTTTTAAGAGGCACATAAATCCTATGAGAGCTGCCTGAGAAATTACACTGGCTCCCACCTTCAAGACCTGGCAAAAGAAAAGGCCCTCGTGGTTCAAGTGTAACTACAGAAATGTACAAAACCAAAGCCTTTTTCATTTCTAAAGCATATCAATTGGGGCAAACATGAAGAAACAAAGAAAAGCAACTGTAGGAAAAGGATGCAATTTAAACATTAATGTTGTGGTACATATGTCGAGGCTGATGAATTAGGATGAAAAGAAGTAGCAAAGTTTGAAACAACTTGGCTAAACACAAAAGTAACTTTGCAGGACACTCCGGGATATAAAATTCTTGTTGTGTATTCAGCACAGATGCGTGCAAGGCTCGCCATCTGCTGGCAAGGCTTGGTACTGCTAATTTGGAAAACACTCCCAGAGGAGGTGCCAGATTCTGGCAGAGGTTAATTTACTCTATCTTGTAGCAATACTGAGCAACATTAAATACTAACAAGTCTCAACAGATGCCACAATATCATATCTTGGACCTCTGATTTGTATATTTCCTGTCTTAAAAGATAGAATATGTAATTCTGGGCACGAAAGAGATTCTGGACTGGTAAAGCCTTCCCAGTCACTACTGGCCTCTTCCTCCTCCCATTATATAAATAGAATTGTATAGCATGATTCTTTGGGACCTGGTTGCTTTCATTAAACATTATGTTTGTGAGAGTCACCCAGGATGTTAAGCAAAGGAGTAGTTTGATCATTTTCTTTCTAGGAACACATCACATTTTTTTCTATTTTATTTTTAATGAACATTTGGGCTGTTTCCAACTCTTGGCTATCACAAATTATGTAGCTTTGAACATTTTGGCTGTGTCTTTTGGTGAACATATGCAAGCATTTCTTTTGAATGTATATTTAGCAGTGATACTGCTGGGTCAAAGGGTATGCAAATGTTAAAATTTAGCAGATAATGCCAAACAGTTTTCTAAAGCAGTTATACCAAATATATTTCAAACAGCAGCATATGAGAGAGCGTATCAGAGTATCACATCCTTGCCAACACTTGAGATTATGTCTTTTTAAAAATTTTAGCCATTCTAGTGGGGATGGAGGGGTATCTTATGATTTCAGTTTTCATATTCCCGATGACTGATGAGATGGAGTATCTTTCAACATATTTATTAGCTATGTGTGTGCCCTTTTTTTGAAAAATCTCTTGCCCATTTTTCTATTCAGTTGTTTGTTTTATTGATAAATGGGCGTTCTTTATAGATTGTAGACACAAGCCCTTTGTCAGTTATATGTATTAGAAATATTTTCTTCCTCTCTGTGCTTGTCTGTGGTATAAAATATACAGTGATTTAAATACAGGACAACATATCACCAAGCAGAGGGTATAAAGAGCATTAGCATACTCAAAGGTCCTTGCATTGTTCAGGAAGTAGTTGGATGATTGATTTACAATTAGATTCGAATAAATCAGGGATATAAGGGACAAACTCTATAGTAACTACTAGAAGAAAAAGAAAATAAATGCTTAACTTATAAGTTAATGGGAAGAAAAATGGAATGAAAAAACATTTGATTAAAAGAAAGAAGTAAGGATTAAGAAAGTAACATAAAGTTTGTAGGACAAAAGGAAATTTAAACCCAAATAAAGACTTTTAAAAAGATGGAAAAAGATATTACAGGAAAATTTGTACCAAAAGAGAGGTAGGGTATATTATCAAACAAAATAGATATCAATACAGGGGAACAAAAAAGGATAAGATATACTGATCAATGAAATAATAGATTAAGAAGATGAGCTGCTGTTGAACTTTCCCACCCCCAAAATAGCCTGAGAATATAAATAACAATGATTGGAGGAACCAGTAGGAGCTACAGATAGATTAATAATTGTGGCTGGAGATTTAAACATACTTATCTTAAAAACTATATCAAATTGGCAAAAAATAAACAAAGATATAAATTTGAATAACAGAATTAACAAGGTCAACCTAATACGGACTTATGAACATTACACACAAGAAAGAATATAATTTCTTTTGTAGTGTATTTGGAGCATTCACAAAAATTGCCCATGGATTAGGTCACAAAGAAAGCTTCAATGAATTTCAAAGAGTTTATTCCATGCAAATATATTTCTGTCCATAATGCAATAAAATTAGAAAGCAGTAATATGACGATATCTTGAAAAATATCTTATATCTGTAAACTAAAACGCACATCACTTGGATAATCTTTGGACTAAAGAGTAAGTTATGAAATACTAAGAACTTACTAACAGTAATAATGCTACAGGTTAAAACATACGGGGTAGAGTTAAAGCAAGTCTTAGAGGGAAATTTTGGAGAATGTTTGATATTTGGGTGGGGAAGACTTTCTAAATAAACTTCCAAAACATAATTTATAAGGTAAAAATGAATGGATTTGACTCTAGCAAAATTAAGAATTTCTATTCTATGAAGAACACCATAGACAAAATGAATACATGGGTACTAGATGTAAGAAAATATTTATAATATCATTAATATTTATAATATACAAGAAAATCATCAATAGGAAAGGTACAGAGAACTCCAAGAGAAAAAGTGAGAAAGAATACTAACAGGCCATTCATAGAAGGGGAATCCTGGTCCAGGCATGGTGGTTCTCTCCTATAATCCTAGCAGTCTGGGAGGCCGAGGCAACAGAATCATTTGAGGTCAGGAGTTCAAGACCAGCCTGAGCAAGAGCAAGACCCCCATCTCTACAAAAAATGGAAAAATTAGCTGGGCGTGTGGTGTGCATCTGTAGTCCTAGCTACTTGGGGGGCTGAGGCAGGAGGATCACTTGAGCCCAGGAGTGTGAGGTTGTAGTGAACTATAATGATGCCATGCACTCTATCCCAGGCAACAGAGCAAGACCCTGTCTCAAAAAAAAAAAAGAGAAGGGAAATCCCAAATGTATAAGAAGTACATGAAAAGTATTCAAACTCACTAACAGGAGAAATGTAAATAGAATTTAAATAATTAGATAGCACATTACATGCATCAAGTTGGGAACAGTTAGATAGATCGATAGTGCCAAATATCGTTGGGGATGTGAGAAAATAGGAACCCGCCTGCCCTGCAAGTGGGAAGGCAGATAGGTGTAGCAATTGGCCGGTGCTTATTGAACCTGAAGTATGTTTGTAGCCTGTGAGCAAGCAATACCACCCTGGATGTATAAACCTCAGAAAAGGTCTTGTTAGCTATATAAGTGAAGCTGTGTAGAATGGTCACAGCAGCACTGCTGTGGGAGCAGACAGCTGGAGACAAGCTGAATATGCTAGGAGGATGGATAAGCAAAATGTGGCCAATGAATTCATCCTGTGGGGCACTATGTAGGTGTCAGAAGCTATGAACTAAAGTACAGGCAACAATTCAGAAGTGTTGAGTGGTTAAAAAGTAAGAAATAGAATGAGATATGTACTACAAATTTATACAAACTTAAAAAATATAACTCCAAAAAACAATATTATTCAATTATACATATTCAAAGACATAAATCATCATTAAAATAGATATCTATGGTGGTTGTGGGGGAGCATGACAGTGGAGATCAGAGATGAAGAAAAAAATTAATTTAAAAGAGCATACCAAAGGGCTTGCATGACATACGAGCTCTGCACTTGCAGTCCAAAAAACACCCAAATAAAATAAATTAACAGCGGGAACTGTGATCACAAAAAAAATATCTTGAAAAGCATGCGTCAAACTTGGTCCTTCCTACTTTCCATTCACATGGAAGCATTAGGTGTGTTCTCTCAGGGCCCTTTCCTAACATCTTTCTTAAAATGATTCCGTTGGTTCTCTTGGGAATCAGCCTCTGCACGCAGCCTGGCTATGAAGGTAAACTGAATTCTTCAGGCTTTGGCCAAGGGTAGCTACGTAGGGTAACCGGGATTCTCTGTCTCTTCTAGAATAGACCTTCCTCCACCCTCTTCTCACTACAAATCCATCTTTCCAAAGAGTTTAGGCATCCTCTGTCATCCCAATACTCTGAGGAATTAGCTTAGGGTTGGCCTTTGGGGAGGAATAAATGTACTAACTACCCAAGACCCACTGTCTTCTCTTTGTATCTCTTGTAGCTGGGTTTATTTGGTGAGTGTGGAGTGGGGAGAGGGGCAAAGAACGATCCTCTCATTATCATGGATTCAGATATGTTTAAGATCTTTCTCCTTCGAGGCCCTAATCATAAAAATCAATCTACTGAAGCATTTTAGACTGGTACAGTATAGGGGAGGTAAGAAGGGCAGGAGGAAGGGAAGGCTAAAGGGGCAGGAGGTGAGGAGGGAGAGCAGGCAGGAAGAAAATCAAGAGAATCATGATCAGAACTCTGGGGCTCAGGGTGGCACACTGAAAAGTGTCACTGATGGATGTCTTAGTTGGGGCTGCTCTGATACGACTATGTTCTTCTTTTACTTCTAGACAATGGCAGAGGCGTGGACACAGCCCCATGGAGAAACTCCTCGCACCTGAAGACAGATTCTTCTGGCAAAGAACCTCCAGCCATTAGGCATACAAAGTCCTAATCTTGAAACTTACTGTGCAAATGACAGTTTGATCCGTGCTTGAATTTCTATCCATTCTTCCTTTATAATCCTTCCACATTGTAGCAGCTCCCTTGAAAGTCTCTCTGCTTTTGCCAAATTTTCTGAAGCTTCCTTGAATCTGAATTGTGTTCAGGAAACTTTCCACTTGGTTCTACGTTCTAGGACCCCAGGTCCTGCACTTCCTTGTCTCCTGTACTTCCTATTGCCCTTCCTGGGTCATCCACCAGCTTTTTATCTGGCCTTGAGAATGAAATATTCTATGAGCAGCATATATATTTGTAAAGATCAGAGGCAAAAGGATACTTTTGGAGGGAGAGGAAGACTCTCCCCATGGTATGGAAAAGCTCAATGGAAAACTTGAAAACATCCGTATTGTCATTATAGGGAGGCACAATGGAGGTGGTGAGGATTTCTTTGGCTTTTTCTACATGTTGTTTTGCTTGCAGTGACAGTCCTGTGGACAGAGAAAAAGAGGTCTCAGTTTTTCTTTAATGTCAACTGGATAGGAATAAGGCAGGGAATCTAACGAGGTCTCCTTCACATTTTGCCAAGTGGCACATGGAGATGTATCTGGCCAGCATGAAATAGTGTCATAACTGTAACAACCAAAGAAGTGTTTTGTACCGAATACCCAAGATAAATTTTCCCCAAAATGGTCTTAGAAATAAAATAAGCACACTGAGCTGGAATTGAACAGCTTTGAAACCTCACCCAATATCAGAAGTCAAACATGTTACAAATAATTATAAAAAACAAATGGAATACAAGGACTATAGCATTCAAGATATTCATGAATTTTAATCCTGGCTTGGTGACAACAATCTTAACGAAATACTAAAAATTCTGAATCTTCTGCTCACCCACCTATAATCATAATGTCAGGGAGTTATTTTAACATAATACAAATATGAGGATATCTAAAAAAACTTACAAACACAATTCCAATGAGGTAATAGACTAATACCCAACAATTTCTTATTCCCATTTGGCAATAGACTAATAGGAAACAAAATGGAGAAAAAAAAATTATAACCAAGACTGAATTCCCCAGTGTGTTCCAGTGTTCTTCCATGGGCTTGCTAATCTGTGGGAAGGTAACACTGGGATCGCCAGCCAGGTTTCAGGGCTTTGCACCTCCCCACATTCCCATCTTCCTCCCCACATTCCCATCCTCCTCCTCCACACCTACAACCCTCTCCACTCACATCCATACACCCCCGGTCCTCTGTTCTTAATTATACAGAATTGTATCTCAAATCTCTAAAAAAGCTGTCAAAATATGAAGTTAATTCTGTTCCTATGTCTATAAAACAAGAAGAATATATTTTCTAATGGAGAAAATGAAGGGTATGCTTTTCATGTGGGAACTCTTACAGAATGTTGTCTTATTTTTTTAAAAGCACATACTTAATCAACCTGCCAGAAACTTATTCTAGTGCCAGTTGTGCTTGTGATATTATAAAAGGCATGGTGGAATGAATTTTCAGCTGTGGTCCATTCCACTAAGGAACTTGAACTCAGTCTTCTGGAGGCAGCATAGGTTGAGGTTCAAGAACATCATTGGGTCCAGGTGTGGTGACTCATACCTGAAATCTTAGAACTCTGGGAGGCCAGGGTGAGAGGACTGCTTGAGGTCAGAAGTTCCAGACCAGCCTGAGCAAGAGTGAAACCCCATATCTACTAAAATAGAAAAAATTAGCCAGGTGTGGTGGCACGAACCTATAGTCCCAGTTACTTGGGAGGCTGAGGCAGGAGGATCACCTGAGCCCAGAAGTGTGAGGTTGCAGTGAGCTATGATGACGCCACTGCATTCTTGCCTGGGTGATAGAGTGAGACCCTGTCTCAAAAAAAAAAAAAAAAAAGAACATCATGGCTCTAAAGTCAGAGTGCCCAGAATGGACTCCCTGCTCCACTACTTACTATGAAACATTGGCCTCAGCTTCCTCAGCTGTAAATAGGGATAACAATGCCCCTTTACCACAGTCTCATGGGATTGTGGTGAAGACTGAATGAGGTTATGCATGGAAAACAGCACGGTGCCTGGCATCCAATGAGACCTTAATAAACAATAGATATTGCCCTTCCTTCCTTCTTTCCTCCTTCCCTGCCTTCCTTCCTTTCCTTTCTCGTTCTCTTTCCTCTCTCCCTCTACCTTCTCCCTTTCTTTCTTTCTTTTTTTCAAGACAGGGTCTCATTCTGTAGCCCAGGCTCAGGGGCAGTGGCACTATCATAGCTCACTGCAACCTCTAACTCCGGGGCTCAAGCGATCCTCCTGCCTCAGCCTCCCAAGTAGCTGAGACTACAGGCAGGTGTCACCATACCTGGCTGATTTTATTTATTTATTTGTAGAGATAGGGCCTTGCTATGTTGCCCAAGTTGGTCTCAAACTCTTAACCTCAAGTGATCCTCCCACCTTGGCCTCCCAAAGTGCTGGGATTGCAGGTGAGAGCCACTGCACCTGACCCAGCTTTTACTTTAAATTGAGAAAGATGGACTGTCATGCAGAGAGGCAGCAGGCTGTTGAAGAAAAGCATCATTTGAAATCACAGATGGCAAGACACTAGAACTGGCATTCGAAATTCTAGGTCTGAGTCTCAGGTCAGCTACTTATTCACAGTGTGAGCTGGGGCAAGCTGTTTTAATTCAGACTCATTGTTTCCTCTCAATCCAAATATGGGGTGGGGACAGAGTTCAAATCAGATGATCTCCAAGGTCCCCTCTGATTCTAACAGTCTTTGATCTAACAGGTAGGACCAGTCTACAATCGGGTTTGGCCACATTTATTGGGTGGCAATTCTATCTATGTTTTGCCTTGTGGCGTTTCCATTTCTATTATTTTCTCTATTCACTGGGTCAACCCTGGGAAGTTAGCATCACCATTATCCTTATCATCACTTTTCAGCTGAAGAAGCTGAGTGCAGAGATGTGCTCTTACACACCCTGTCCTAGGTTACACAGCAAGTAGAAGACATCACATCTCAGGTATCTGTTGTCTTTGCCTTTCCTGTACCCATTCTCCCTTCTTCTGTTTGCCCTTTAGGATGCCTGGCTCCTGCACATCTAGTCCATGTGACTTGCCAAGGCCAGCTTCTCCCCAGGATCCAATGGAGTCAAAAGGCAGGTCTAGCCCATCAGACTATTCCTTGCCTTTGGTACACAACCCATATTGGTCCAATTAGAACCACTCAAAATCCTGGGGAAAGACATTCTTTTTCTCCTGGGAATGCTTAGAAGGGAAGCCTAAAGCTGCTGGCAGCCTTGCTGCTGCCATGTGGGCAAATCCTGACCACGAATGGAGCCAATTCCAAGAAAAACAGAGCCAAGCAGTGGGAAAAGAGAGAAGCTGAATCCCAGTCACATTGTTTGAACATCTGGATATGGCTAAGTCTAAAGAAAATTATACCCTTGAATTTTTAAGTTGTATGAGCCAATAAATTTTTGTTTATGCCAGTTTGGATTAGTCCTTTATTTTATTTTTTGGTTACTTACAGTCAAGAGACTCTCCAATAAAAATGTGAATGGATCCATTCTGGGCCCCTATTCCATGCCTTGGGTTCTTTCTACAATGCCTTCTGACCTAAAAGATTAATTCTCTCCTAGGAACTCTACTTTTAAGATTATAAAAAACAAAACCAGAAGAGTTACAATACTTCTTCCCTTTTCCCCCTTTGAATATATATATGTTATATACCTTACTGACTAAAGGGAAACGGCTTCTCAATATTTGGAAAGGAGAATATCCAAAAACCTGATCCTTCTAGTTGAGTGTGAGTCAAATTTGGGAAGAACAGCGGAAACCAACCAGCTGATCCTCCCAGTCTGAGATGAGCTCACCTTTCAGCTGGAGGTAGACTTGAGCCAGATTAACATGTGCCTCTGCTAGTTTCCAATGCAAGTCACCATAGCAAATTCTCGTCAGTGCTACGCAACGCACAAGCTCGTGGATAGCCTGTTTGTACTGTTAGGAACAGAAAATGGGCTTGCCAGTTAGACAACTTAAAGTTTAAGAGTCATAAAGCACAAAATTAACTTGTATTTTTATCTATTCTATTTATTGAATGCCTACTCTGTGCCAAACATGGTTCTAAGCACTTTGAATATATCAGAGAACAAAATAGACAAAGATTTGAATGGTAGAGTGTTCATCTGGTAGGATGAAACAGACAATAAGCATAAGAAATAAGTACAATTTATAGTACATTTAAAGGTGAAAAATGTAATGGAATAATGAAAGAATAGAAAAAGTAGAGCAGACATCTAATCATTCTCTAAGTTTTCCAGCTGCCCATCAATGAACAGCTACTATATATGCAGGCACAACAAGTGAGCAAGTGGTAGAGGTTTTCAAATAATACACTTTAGCTCTCAATTCAAAACTTTCCTTAGCAGCCTATGATATCAGCATAGCAAATGACATCAGCGAGACTGACAGACTTTATTCAAGCAGTGAGAGGCACATTTTCATTCGGGGCTAGGACAAAGAGAATAGGGAACTGTGGAGTCCCAGGTCCAGGTCATCTCGGAGCAGCAATATACTCGAAACAAAGTTGGTAGTTTTAAAATACAGGCATAAAGCTGGTAGTTTTAACATTCTTTGACACGCCTTCCTTCCAGAGATGGGGGTCTATGTTTCCTTCCCTTTGAATCTGGGCTTTATGCCTGTTTGGCCAATAGAATATAGAGAAAATATTTCAGTGCCAGTTTTCAGGTCCAAGTCTTAAGGAACTGGTGGCTTCCACATTCTGTCTCTTCTTGGGTACTCATTCTTGAAACCTGTTTAGGCTGGATTGTCCCCCACCCCCAATGCATACGATGAAGTCCCAACTCCCAGTACCTTAGAGTGTAACTGTCTTTGGAGATAAGGTCTTTAAAGAGATGATTTACTAAGAATGAGGCCCTTAGGGTGGATCTTAGTCCAAAATGACTGGTATCCTTATCTACAAGAGGAAGAGACACCAGGGATGTGTGCACATGTGGAGAAAAGACCATACGTGGACAAAAGAAGAAGGCAGCCACCTACAAACTAAGGAGAGAGGCCTTAGAATGAAATCAAGCCCTGCTGACACCTTGATCTTGGACTTCCAGTCTCCAGAACTGTTAGAAAATGAACTCCATTGTTTAATACCAACTCTGTGGTATTTTGTTGTCGGAGCCCTACAAACTAACACAGAAGCCAACCACCATGTTGTGAGGAAGCCTAAGCGGTACCACGGAGAGACCACATAGAAAGGCACTGAGAGTCTGAGTGACCCATCCTGGCAGTAGATTCTCCACATTGGTTCAGCCCAGCTATTGCTGCAGAAGGCAAAGCTGACCACATTCCATGGAGCTCTGCACAAACTGCAGGCTCATGAACAAAATGAAGGCTTGGTTTTGCTTTAAGCCACTAAGTTTTGGGGTGTTATGTAGTGACAGACAGCTGGAACAGCAAGCGAGGTGGGAGGCAAAAAGGCTAATGAAAGAAAAATGAAGGAGACAAAGCAGGGGAAGAAAGGTAAGAACAAGGATGGAGCTGGGAGAAGATCCAGAAGACTAGGGATGCACCCAGTCAATGCCAAAGCTCAAAGGGCCTGCATGACCACACAATTCCCGTATGCACTAGGAACATTTTCACCCTGAAACAACATTCTCCTGGACAAAAATACACAGCCAGACAGTTGACCACAAGAGTCACTTTTGTAATCTAAGCAAGAGGAAGCTGAGGGACACATGCTCACCCTGTGGTGCTGAAAGAAGGGGACTTGTGGCTTTTTTTCTGTAGTAACGTGTTTCTTATTGCAAAAATAATTTATGCTCATTGTCAAAATACAGATAAGCAGAGAGATGAAAACCAAAAATCATCTGCAAGCTCACCTCCTCGAGCTAACCAGGTAGCTAAATATCCCTTTATTCACAGAGCAGATGAAGCTCTGGGAGAGCAGGAGCTTCATCTGCTTTGTTTGGGTCGTATCCCAGTGCCTAGACTTGGCACGTAGTTAGGAGCTCAACAAATATTTATTGTTGACTGTGCTAGCTGCTGTTGACCAGTATCTACTGCCCTGAGGTACTATACTCACTCAAGCTATAATACAGGTACTCTCTTATATACTCACTTGTATGAAACTCCTGAGATTAGGAATGTAACCTAAAATATCCTACTTCTCTTGATCACGTTATTAGCTCAAGTCCCAGAATGAGGTATGGAAAACAAAAGCCTCCTTACTTCATGGCTGTTGGTGTAGGACTTCGCTTTCTCTTCACAGAGATGGAGTTTCTCTCGAGGAGGCTGGAACAGCACTGTCTGAGGCAGCTTGTTTTGGGTCTTCTTTCTAGGAGTGATGCTGACAGCAGCAACAACTTCATCTAGGTGGTTGGATATGTGGTTTTCCTGTGATTCTTGCATATTTGTATACACATTGTCTTCTAATTTTAAGCAAAAGATAAAGGTGTTAAATGAGAATTTCCACTTACTTTTAAAAATATACATTTTAACACTATACCCATAACTTCTTTGAAATTAGTAGCATCATATCCTGAAAGATTATGGTGGCTAGTACTGACTTCTTGGTGAAATCTAAAGGCTGATTTCCGGTTTCAACTAAATCAAACATTTTTTGTTCATTAAGGAGTTCCACAAACGAGAGTTATTGACAAAGGTGATCAAATGAGTTGGTAAACACAAATATTGGTTGCACAAAAGGAGGATTCTGTGATCAAATAAATAGGTAAACATGGACAGGTTTATCTCAGGTCTTCCCAAGCTTTCTAATATGATATAATACCTTGTGAATGTCCCAGAGGGTGGTACAGTAAACAGCACTTTACCAATCTTTTTTGAGATTATCTTTTTTCCGGAGCACCTATTAAATCTTAGAGATCTAGCAATTTTAAAACATTTTTGTGGAACGCTGGATTTCAGGCTAAGAAGGTATTGATTTCAGGGTAAGTCTGATTGACTTTACTGGAGGAAAGTCCTTCCTGACCACTGGGCAGGAAGTGGTAAGCCACTGCACGTTTTTTATCAGGAAAGAGGAATGAAAATGCTCCTGTGACACTGACCTGTAACTAGTAGACAAATAAACTATAATCAAACTACAGAAGACAAAGTAGCCACTGATTTTCAAACTTCAGATATTCTAGTACCATCCTGATGACTTTTACTATATCTGCATTCTGCCTGAACTATTAACTTTTTCTTTAAATCCACATACTTTTAAAAAACTTAAATCCTTACCTCAGCCTCATCCTAATAAATAATAAATGGTATTATGGGTTTGCTGTGCTAGCCACATTTTCCCCTAATACACATTAAAATAAAAACATAGGTATCAGTATTTTATTTTATTTTATTTTTTTTATTTTTTATTTTTTTTTTTGAGACAGAGTCTCACTCTGTTGCCCAGGCTAGAGTGAGTGCCATGGCGTCAGCCTAGCTCACAGCAACCTCAAACTCCTGAGCTCAAGGGATCCTCCTGTCTCAGCCTCCCGAGTAGTTGGGACTACAGGCACGCACCACCATGCCCGGCTAATTTTTTCTATATATATTTTTAGCTGTCCATATAATTTCTTTCTATTTTTAGTAGAGATGGGGTCTCGCTCTTGCTCAGGCTGGTCTCGAACTCCTGAGCTCAAACGATCCGCCCACCTCAGCCTCCCAGAGTGCTAGGATTACAGGCGTGAGCCACCGCGCCCAGCCGGTATCAGTATTTTAAATGCTTGTCTGTGTTCCACTTAACATCACAATTGTAAGCACTGCATACCTTGGGAAGACACTGAGCAATGTTCTACAACTGTTTTTAACTATGACCCATCATCCAAGAAGATGTCATCAAGTTTTACTTTCCGTAGTTTATATTCTGACAAAGTAGGCATTTTTCCTAAAAATAAAATTATAATATTCCTTATGCTTCTTAAAACTTCCCCCAAGAAATTCTGACAGCTCTTCAGTAAATAGGTATGTTCCTGCAGCCACTCCTTTACCTCCAGTTGAAAAAAAGTCACTGAGCATGTTACTGCAATCGTACAGAATGAATTCAGGTGCAGAGTGGCAGTGGCGAGGGAAGTGAAGGTAGCAATGAGGGCAATTAGGAAAGGAATAATGATTGCAACTCAAGAGCTGCTTCGATGCATACATTAAAGGAGGACAGTCAAGACTGACTGTGACGTTTTCATCTGGGGACTCTAGAATAAAGGTTGGCACACTATGGTCATGGGCCAAATTCTGCCCACTGTTTTTATAAAATAAGTTTTATGGGAACACAGCCATGTTCACTTATTTACACACTGTCTATGGCTGCTTTTGCACTACAGCAGCAGAAGTGAGCAGTTGTGACTGAAATCCTATGGTCCCCATAGCCTAAAATATTTACTATCCTTTACAGAAAAAGTTTACTGACCCCTAAAAATAGTGACGCCATAAACAGAAGTAGCAAGATAAAGGGGAGTGGTCCTGTGAGTAAGACAATCAATTTAGTTTCAAACAAATTGAATTTGAGGTTGAGGGAGAAAAATTATATAACAATGTCCAACTTAGAAGTTAGAAACATGTCACTAGTTCTGAGTTAAATCTTTTTAAAGATAATAGTTTTTCCTTACTTCCAAATAGGATTTGAGATGGCTAGAGGTAAGCATTGAAAAGTTAGACTGGATATAGTTACTAAGGTAAAGTGTGTTAACTCCTTAAAAATCCAAAACAGCTTTACATTTTCAACAGAAAAGATGCTCACCAAGAAGAAAGAAAGTAGGAGTTTTTCTTTTCCTCATAAAGCAATATAGAATGAAAATATGCAAAAGAGAGGGAAGGAAGCAGCTAAAGGTCAAACTGTGAGAAAGCTACAGAGACTGATCTCCAATTCAGGTGATGGTGTCATTCCTGGGTAGCTCTTAAAAATGTGCAAGGCCAGTCCTCCCAGTTTAACATCTAAGCTTTGCCTAAGTGATGCTGTACAGAGACTCAGTGCTATTTTGGACCAAAATGTTGGCTGAATTTTTTTGAATAACTTCTTGCCTTATGCTTCCTCATCCCATTGAGTGATGAGATGACCATTTCAACAGGTGCTGTGGTCTAGAGAAAGAGCAGTAGACAGGGATGAGGAATCTGAGCTTCAAGAACCTGTACTGTCCAACTACCCTTGTGATTTGGGCAATACCAACTAACTGATATTTACATAACATTTTATACTTTCACATATTTTAACTCATGTGGTTCTTATTACAAACATGTAAGGTACAGAGGGCAGGTTATCATTAGTCCCATTTTATAAATGAGGACAATGAAGCTGAGTGAAGCTAAACTACTCATACAACATCACATGGCCAGAACCAGGACCCTGGTCTTCTAATAATTTGGTGATTTTCTACCACATCATCCTGCCTTTCATTGACCACAGTCTATAGCAGTGGGAGGCAAATGCTGTTGCTTTGGAAACCTAAGCATACATTGTTTAAAGTGATCATATGTTTTTATAATCAGGAAGATAACACCTTCAATAGATATACCCACATATTCTTTATTTCATTTTATTTTACTTTTTTAGAGACAGGGTCTTATTCTGTCACCCAGGCTGGAGTGCAGTGGCACAATCACAGCTCACTGCAACCTTGAATTCTTGCACATTTTCTTATCTTCTATTTAGAGGGAAGCAGAAAGAAAGTCTAAAAATGACATACGAATATAAGCCAGACAATATTTGTCATTATGGGCCTCTGAACCTAGTGTTAAACTTTGAAATGTGGTAATTTTTCTTTTCTGGCTTAACTGCAAAGACTGGTTTGTCTCATGCTGCCTCTTAATGTTGCTTCTTTAAAACAGAAGTTTTATGCATAATTTGAATGCTTATAGGCTGAATATAACTTGTACATACTTTTTTTTTTTTTTTTTTTTTTGCCTGTTAAAAAATTGAGGCGTTATTTTAAAATTAGGAGTTTCACATAAAGATCTAGATTTCTGGGTTTCTGACTTCCTTTGAAAACTCAGAATACTTGTCAACACTGGACCTATATCACCACAGGCAACAGTTGGCCAGGGCGGAAGGGCGGCTGTTCCTGGAGGCAAGGACACTCTCCTGTTTGCCAGTTGCTACCACTCCCTATTGGCTCCTGGACATGGAGGCAGCACAATAGGTGCCATTTGTCACCACTCTTGTGTTGTTTTTTTATTGTACAAGAGTAGGTCTCTACACTCATCTCTCTTTCTACAGTGAAAGGTCTACGTAGGGGATGTGCCCATGCCATTCATTTCCTGTATTTCATCTAATCTAAAGCACCATTGATTATAAGATGCTGCTATTTTATACACTGTTCATGACTTGCAGTTGTAATGTGCACTCTAATTTCACAGATGTTTAAATGCCAAATGAAATGTGCAGCTCCAAATCAATGAAAAGAGGAGGAATATTACCTATCTGGCTTCTGGAGTCATTTGAGTCACTGACCTTGCTTTAAATATGTCTGTTTCAATGTGCGTGGCATCATATAGCAACACCTTTCATATAACACTTAGTCTTCAGTCCACTTACTTTGAACTACATGCTTATCATTAGCCACTTTTCTTTTCTTTGTAATAGCCATAGCTGGGGCTTAAAATTTCCTTAGAAATCAGCCCAGGCCCCACACACCATCCTCTCTCTGGCAGCCTTGGGTTCAGCTTCCCAGGCCCCTCTACCAGGACCCACAACTGCCAGTTAGCCTTACCCAATCAATTGATGCTGTTTTTTCTGCCAGACCTGCCCAATACAATGCTGAAGCACATGATCAGCCCCAGATCAAGGTGTGAGGAAGAAGAGGTCTGAAGGAGGATCTCAGTCTTCCATTTCTAAGAGGTGATGTTCAAAATATTTAATAACTAGAATAGCAGGAGGACCAACCAATCTGTATAGGTGGCAAGTAGGCTGGAGCTGGGTTCTGAAGTCCCCTGCTGTTCCTGGTGTTAACTTTTGGGTGCTGACTTGGGAAATGTAGGAGGGCCTGGGGAGGGGCAGGAGCCCTCAGGGCAGTGACTCTTAGGAAATAACCACCATTATGACTGTATGAGAGTGTACTAGTTAAAAAACAACCTTACTCACATGTAAGCTGAGGCACTAGGAAAACATTTGAGAAAGATACAAAATACTGAAACTGTATTAAAAAAATAGAAAATCAGAATAGACCTGTAACAAGAAATTAAATTAGTAATTAAAAATATTTATTATACAAGGTTAAGCCCAGGCCTAGATGGTATCAGTGATAAATCTAACAAACCATTAAAGGAGAAACAATATGGATCTTTTATAAATTCTATCAGGAAATAGAGAAGGGAACTCTTTTCAACTTGTTCTATGAGGCAAATATTACCCTGATACCAAAGCCAGACAAAGACATCACAAGAAAATGACAAATTATTCTTCATAAACATGGATGTAAAAATCCTCAACAAAATATTGGCAAACCAAATCTAGCAACATATAAAAAAGATTATCCATTATGATCAGGGAGATTTATCCCAGGAATGGAAGGCTGGTTTAACATCTGAAATTAATGTAATAGAATAGAAGACTAAAACCACATGATGATCTTGGTAGATACAGAAAAACATTTGGCAAAATCCAATACCTACTCATTATAAAAACTTCCCCAACCCAATAAAGGGCTGATAAACACCTGATTTTAAAAAACCTAAAGCTAACATTATACTTAATGATGCACGTTTGAATGCTTTCCTCCTTAGATTGGAAACAAGGCAAGGATGACTGATCTCACCACTTGTATTCAATAGTGTAATGAATATTCCAGCCAGAGCAACAAGACAAGAAAAAGAAATTAAGGCATGCAGATTAGAAAGGAAGAAATAAAATTTCATTATCAGATGACATGATTCTCTCTATAGAAAATCCTAAGGAATGCACAATCAACCAATCAATTAATTGATAAAACCCATAACACAACTACTAAACAAGTTCAGCAAGGCCACAGGATACAAAGTGAAGAATCAAAAATTGCATTTCTATCATTAAAAATAATCTAAAATGAAATTAAGAAAACATTTCCATTTACTATAGCATCAAAAAGAATAAAATACTTAGGAATAAAGTTAATAAAAGAAGTATAAGACTTGTACTGAAAATTATATAACATTGCTGAAAGAAATTAAGATCTAAATACATAGAGAGACATTCTATGTTTGTAGATTAGAAGGCTCATTATTAAGATAGCAATACTCCTCAAACTGATCTATAGATTTAATGTGATCCCTATTAAAATTCCAGCTGTCCTTTTTTTTTTTCCAGAAATTGACAAGTTAATTCTTAAATTCATATGCAAATGTAAGAGGCCTACAATCTTGAAAAAGAAGAAGAGAGTTGGAGGACTCACACTTCCCAATTTTAAAAATTACTATGAAACTATAGTAATCAAAAGTTTTGTACTTAAAAATTTTCAGTTATAAGATGAATAAATTCTAGAAATATAAGGTGCAGCATGGTAACTATAGTTACTAATAATATGTTATATACTTGAAATTTGTTAAGAGAATAGATCTTAAGTGTTTTCACCACAAACAAAAAAATAGTAATTTTGTCAGGAGATGAATATATGAGTTAGCTTGATTGTGGGAATCATTACACAAGGTATACTTATGTCAAAACACCACAATGTACACCTCAAATATATACAATTTTTTATTTTTAAATCATACCTCAATAAAGCTAGAGAAAGAACCCCCAACAAATCGGTGTGGTACTAGCATAAGGACTGACATATAGAAAAATGGAGTAGTGTTGAGAGTCCAAGAATAAACGCTTACATACATGGTCAATTATTTTTTGACAAGGGTGCCAAGATTAATTCAATGGGGAAAGAATAGTCTTTTCAATGAATGGTGCTGGAACAACTATATAGGTACATGCAAAAAAAATAAGGTTGGACCTCTATCTCACACCATATATAAAAATTAACTCCAAATGGATCAAAGACCTAAAAGTAAGAACTAAAACTCTCAGCAAACACAGGAGTAAATCTTTATGAGCTTGAGTTCGGCAAAGATTTCTAAGATACAACACCAAAAGCACAAGTGATAAAAGAAAAAAATAAATTGGATCATCAAAATAAAAAACTTTGTTGCTTCAAAAGACACCATCACTAAAGTTAAACGACAACCCACAGAATGGGAGAAAAGATATATGAATCATATATCTGATAAAGAACTTTTCTCCAGAACATATAAATAACAATAACAATTCAATAATAAGATGACAAATAACCCAATTTAAAAATAAGCAAAATATTTGAAGAGTTATTTTACAAAAGAAGACATATGGATAGCCGATAAGCACATGAAAAGATGCTCAATATCATTAGCCATTAGGAAAACACAAATCAAAACTACAATGAGGTACAACTTCACACCTACCACAATGACTGTAATAAATCAGACAAGCAATAAGAAGTGTTGGCGAGGATGTGGAGAAACTGGAACCCTTACACATTCTGGTGGAAATGTAAAATGGTGCAATCACCTTGGAAGACAGTTAGACAACTCAAAAAGTTAAACTTAGAGTTTAACCTTTGAAATATGACTCAGCAAATTCATTCCTATGTATATATCTGAAAGAACTGAAAACACATATTCACACAAAAACTTGTACCCATCTTCACAGCAGCATTATGCATAATGCTAAATACTATGCTATATTTACTGTAATACAATTGTAATTAATATAATTAAATACTGGAATCAATCAAAATGTCTGACAACTGATGAATGGATAAATAAAACATGATATTGCCATATTTGGCAAATAAAAAGGAATGTTGTATATAAAACACATGCTACAACATAGAGGAACCTCAAAAACACACTAAATAAGCCAGATGTAAATTATACAATCACATATTGTATAATTCCATTTATATGCCTATAGAGACAGAAGTTAATGATTGTCTGGGGCTGGGGATAGGAGTGGGCAGTTGCCTACAAATGGAGACAAGGTATCTTTTTTAGGGTGATGGAAATTTTCTAAAACTGGAATGTGGTGATGGTTGCACGACTCTGTAAATTTTCTAAAACAATCATTGAGTTGGATCCTTAAAACATGAGAATTTTATGGTATGTAAATTCTACTTCATTAAAGCTGCTAAAAAAAATAGCTATGAAACCATAATGCAGCTTTATGTGTAATTCTGGTTTTATGTATCTTATGACAATCAAACTTTTATAAAATAGGGCAACCCTGATTCCCCAAGACAATGTGGCAGAGGCCCCACAAATCTTTTTGTTTTTAGACAGAGTCTTTTTCTGTCCCCCAGGCTAGAGTGCAGTGGTGTTGTCACAGCTCACTGCAATCTCAAGCTCCTGAGCTAAAGCGACCTCCTGCCTCAGCCTCTTTTTGCCTCAGCCTCCTTACTAGCTGAGACTATAGGCCTGCACCATGATGCCACGCCAATTTTTCTATTTTTAGTAGAGACAGGGTCTCGCTCTTGCTCAGGCTGGTCTTGAACTCCTGAGCTCAAGCAATCCTCCCACCTTGGCCTCCCAAAGTGCTAGGATTGCAGGCATGAGCCACTTTGCCTGGCCCCCAAAATCTTAATAAATAAACTCAATGATTTTGAAGACTACAAAGAAATGCATCAAGATTTATGTTATTTAACAATTGTAAAGTAAAGGTATTTGGATAAAATGTCTTAAGAGGCTTAGTTACCTCTGTGTGCCAGCATTTTTAGTATTGAGGCCTTTAGCTTCTTGTCTCTGCCCTTGGAGCCATCTACAATTGCACTGTCAGTTTTATCGTTTCCAAATATTCCTTTCATAAGGTGTCCCTCCTGTTTAAAACCAAGGTCACTCCTTAATTCTGGCAATTTTGGCTCTTCATGTAACTTCTCGTGCTTTTCTTTTTTAACCAAAGTTTCTAAATGAACTTCCTGCTGCAGTCAGAGCCAACTCTTTCTTAGACTGCACATACTTGCTAACGACTCACTTACTGCCAGGGATGTCCCTTCCCTTCTTTTCTGTCTGAAATTTGGCCCATAGCTCAGGCCCGAATTAGGTCGTACCCATAATTTGTGAAACCCTGCCTGAATAATTCAGCTCACACTGATATAAGCTCCTGAATTACCTATGGTCTACAACAGCCATTTAGGCAGTAAGAACTGTTCAGAAGTTTTAATTTAAATGTTCTGAGCCTCATTTGCTCCTGAGCTAGAGTACAAGTATGAGCCTCTTGAGAGACTATATTTTATTATTTTATATCCCCATATATGGATTAACAGAGGCCACGTTCTTGTTTATTGATATTTTCCTTAAGTTTTATATTTTAGTTTTAATATAACATATCATTTTGAAAATATAAATGCTGGATTTCTTTTTGGAGAATTTATCCTTATATTATCTGCTGATTCTGCTTCAGATACCAATACTACATTTGCTTGGCCATTAGCAGATCTGTCCCTGGATTTCCTAATCTACAAATATACACAAAGTTTGGGTCCAAAGCCAACTCTAACTTTCTCATATTTTTCAATAGATATATTGTCTGTTGTGCCCGGTGTGATAATATACAAACAAAAATATTCATTTCATTTAAAAGTTACCATATTATTAAATGTCCTTCTATATCCATATTTAAGAAACAATAACAACAAAGCACAGTTTCTTACAGTAGAAAATAATCTATATTTAATCTTATTATCTTGCTTCCTTTACCTTTTAAAAATCCGATAATCTGGGGATGATGCTTTCCATCCTCACGCTAAAGAGAAAACACCCTCTGAAGACTCTTCTTCCTTCCACCCTTAGATTGTGCCTGTATTTTCTCTGTTTTTCCTTTGACACTTACTCCTTTAAAACTAGCAAAAAACCGGAAAAGTTTCTTTAACTCTCAAGTCTCCAGCTACATAGTAAAATTCTTTGTCAGTTTACCGAGGCGGCTTGAGAGGCTCTCCATTTCTTTTTCTAGCGAATCACACAGTTGTCTTGGCAGCCTGATTTGCCAGTTTGGCTCCCGCTGTATCAGTTCGGTGATGCTCTGTACAGATTGATAACCATGAAAAAGTGTAAAGCTGGGCAGTACCAAACTAAATTACAGCAGCAATGGCTTCCGTACAAAACTCCAGGCAGAAGAATGAATGATAGAGCAATCACCAATAGGGAGTGGAGGAGAGTAATTTGTCGAAGTTTGCAACCCAATCCTTGGGACCCAGAGGTGGGAATTTTAAAATGGGGTTGTCTTTTCCTTGGAATTTTCTTAAAGTCGTATTGCTGCCTGTTGATGTTAAAGTTTGTCAAAGATTGTAAAATCAACAGCTTGCATTAGAGGTTTTTCCCCCTTTAAGTGAGACAAAATGTGCAAACTGACTCTACACATTGAGAGAATATCTGAGAGTGGTCATAGGATACTATACTATTACATACAATCACTTGGCAATTTTTGTGTCAATTTGGGGAGGGGGGTAAAAGTTATTTTAACATGATTCATTTTTCATGATCAAATATGTGTTAAATTCATGTACTGAAAAAACAATATTTCCCTTGTTTAAAACAAAAACCTGAACACTAAGGCTGATTATTTTCTTAAAAATTGTTCTTCTGACTATTGTTAATCCTTTTTTTTTTTTTTTTTTCCGGTGACTTCACATACTGGCAGCAAGTCTTACTATTTGGGCTGATTTTTGTTTTTACACAAAATGTAGGTTTCTTCATTTTCAATTCAACAAAAAATTTGAGTACCGCAAATTCTTAGGTATTATGAGACTATATAAAAGGCTTTAGAAATACATGGCATATACTGTGCTTCAGGAACTCCTGAAGACCAGATTTAATAAATGGATAATTGATATTTTATTATAACTCATACCGTTTAGACCCGGTGTTATTTTTAATATAACTCTACTTTCTAGGTTATTCATCTCTAAGACTAATGAAATAAGCTAATGTAAAACTAGCTCATTATAAAGTTAAGATTGCTTGACAGCCTCTACCAAATTAATAGACATCAAGCTTCTCAAAGGACAAAAAATAACAGCAATTATAGTAGAGGAAAAATTTTAAGTCTTCATTTCACAAGGAAAGTTGCCATGTTAATGAGCATGGTATTTTAAAACTGTGAGTTTTTTAAAATATTGTCGAACAATGCTCAGATTTTTTTTTAAACAACGTAAAGCCCTCTTTCTTTGATGTCTCTTTCGCTGACACAGGACTTTTTGTCTTGAAGAAATATGTATTGACAACCTACTCAGTCATGCTAGGAACTGCCACAATATTTAACTAAGTTGTTTTTTTGTCCTTTTTAGCAATCGTTTCTCACAATAGACCTTGGGTGTTTGAAGGGCAGAGACTAGGTTACTTCCTCATTTTTGGAACTTAATCAGTGCGTACAGTGAGCCCTCAAATACGGTGCTTAGACTCATTATTTGTTAACCAACCTTGGCTACTTTACATAAACCTACCTACCGGCCTCGGTTTTTCACCCGGCAGACTAGTATTAATATAATAATTGCACCAGTTTCGGGAATTGCTGTTAAGAGTTAAAGGAGATAATTTACGCATAGCTCTCAGAACGCTGCCTGGTACACATTAACATCGGACGTTATTGTTGTAACCCCTTAGCGTATGCATTGAATAAGAGCCCACGTGCCTGAATGAATGTATGAGTGAAAGAATAGGTCGGTAACTGGCAATTCCAGAGGTGGGAACCAGATAAATTACCCCTTCAGGACACTAAGCAAAGAGCCACTCTCTCGACATCGAGTTACCAGCCATAGCCGGAAGCAAGATTAGGGCCGTGGGCGGGGCCAGTCTGGAGGAAACCGCGATCTCATCCAATAGGCACATCACTTGGAAAACGAGACTTTCGCCCCACCTATCATAAAACGGCGAGAACATAGGCGACTTATCGCGAGGTTTCGTACTCATTTCCACGGCTACCTCTTCCCCAGCTCCTAGTAGCGCGGGTTCCGCCCCAGTCCCAGAGTCCCTCCCCTCGCCCGGCGCCCCGCCCCGCCCACCGTCCCTCCGCTTGGGGTCCAGCGCCGCCTGTGCTCCGGAGCTGGCTCCGTCGGCGCCGAGGTGAGTATCGCTGTCGGCCGTGTCGGGTGGTTCACTTGGCAAGGCCCCCTGGCCTGGCCCCCGGCGGGGACGCCCCACACCGGATTCCGCAGAAGCGTCCAGGCCGCTGCGAGTGGGACCACCGTGCTGTCTGGGCCTCGGGCCGCCGCGGCCGGCGGGTCCTCCTACCTTCCGCGGCCCGTGTCTCCTCGGACCGGAGAATCCCGGTACCAGGTCTGGGAAATCCGTGCCACTGGGCTCGCTGCTTCCTAACTGTAACGACCTCAGTGTGTGGCCAACTCCGGCAGAACGGCATGTGTTTTGCCTAAGAGTTCTGTCGGTGTTTCTTAGTACAAGTACTGAGAAAGTAGCCATTTACAAATTCTTTTAATATACAGTTTACAGTTCTCTAATCTCCAGTGTTAGGAAATGAGAATGGGGAACTGAGTACAGGAAAGTCAATCTAAGGGATTCCTTTCCTTTAAAACACTCCTGCTTAAAATGTGTGGAATTTACTTAAGATGGGAGGTGTTTGTGTGTGTGTGTGTGTGTGTGTGTGTTTTAAGTAATAAGATAGATTAGTGTTCACCTGTCAGAAAACTCAGAGGTGCAGCTGTATACAGTTAATATTAAATATACCATTTGCTTTAACTGTAGATACGAGGTATTAAAGTGAAATGAGGTAAGGAAATTATCCTGTTGAAAGGCTGTATATTTCCAATGAACATATATTGGAAAACTGTGAGCATTGTTGATAATTGGCAGCTTTCGGATTTCATTTGTATGTATTTTATCTCCCAGCCTGCCATTGTAGCATTTTAACAGGGGTAATGATGTTTTTGATGTAGCCAATCCCAGCCAGAATTTTCAGAAGGAAAGCGGTCAGGTTCCGGTGAATTTTCTTGTTGAATCTTCCTTCAGTTGAGTGTGGCTTTGGATATAGTTTTGCTTTAAGAAGTGTCTTCCATTTGTATAAGCTTTGCCTACCACGTAAATGATAGGAAGAAGCACTGACCACATTGAAGTGCATGACAGGCTGCATTGTAGGGCAGTGCACAGGCTTTGCAGTTGGTCCATCTGTGTTGGAATTCTGGCGAGTTACTCTCTGAGAAAACTCAGTTTCCTCATCTATAAAATGAGCTAAATAATGTCTATTGCAATGCATAGTTGTAAGGATTAGAGATTTATGGCATGCAGCAAGTTTATAGACTCTATAAGTAGTCTTGCAATAGGTAGATGAAAAATCAGCCTTGCAGTGTTATTCCACATGTCCTAATTTCATCCATTCATCAGCTGTTAGAACGCTTACTTTTTGATATTGTACTAGATGCAGGCTTGCAAATATGAAGAAAGCACCAAAATCCCTACCCTCAGGATTTTATAGGCTTTTGGTTAGATTGGCAGGAAACAGGTACACTGATAAATACACAAATTACAAATTGTGAGGACTCTGATGAAGAAAAAACAAACAGCTGGGTTACTGAATACCAGGGGAATACTTGGGGATAGGAAAGCGATTTTTACATTGAAACCTGAAGGATAACGGGACATTGCTTTCCAGGCTAAGAGGAGAGCAGCAAGTGCTGTGAGGAGTTTGGTAGTTTGAGGGATTAGAAGTGCCCAGGGGCTTGGTGAGAAGCCAGGGAAAGTGCTGGAGAAGTGGGTGGGGACAGATGGTGAGGAGCTCTGAAGGCCTGTTATGAGTTTGGTTTTCTAAATAAGAAGCTTTCTGGAGGGTTTATTTAGTAAGATGTGTCCCTGAGAGAGAGTGTGACATAGTTAGATTTACATTTTTAAAGGCTCACTGCTGTGTTTAATGTGTCAGAAGTGACTAGAGTGGACACAGGGAGACCAGCAATATAGCTGGCCAGGGAGGACATGACAGTGGCTTGTGGTTTTGGCAGATGGAGAGAGATGGATGATTTGAGCTGTGTTTTGGAGATGGGAACCATTAGCCTTGTGATAGATTTGAGGTGGCAGGTGCATGGCAGGATGGAATCATTCATGACTTCCAGCTTTCTGGATTGAGCAGTGGGGTGGCTGGAGGTGTGGGTCATTTACTGAGATTGGAAAAACTGGGAAGGTTTGGATTGGTAATGACAGTCAAAAGCTCTCTTTGAATGTGTTAAGTTTGAGATGCTTGTGAGACATCTAAACTGCTTCCAGTTTATTAGTTCAGTGAATAATTACCTAGAAAGTTTCACTTTCTACACAGAATCATTGATGTTATTTGTAGTCTAGTTCCCCTTACTTTATAGGTGAGAGAATGAGATGTCAAAATATTGAGTATCTTGCACAAAGTCACATAATTATGTGTCACAAAAATAGGTGAGTAGATAGAATAAATATGGAAAAGTTTTGGATTCTTATGTTGCATTGGGTATATTGAATATTTCATATCGTTTGCTTTTTTATGTAACATGACAAGTGCTATCTAATTAGCTAGAAATTAGAGTTTGGAAATAATAGAAAATAACTAAAAAGTTATAAAACCCTGTTTATTGAAACAACCCTGTTATGTTGTTATATTTTATACTAAATTGGTATTAATTCCCAGTGAAATTGTTTTTTCTTAAGAAAAAAAAAATTCCTTTAAAAGGTACTTTCCAATAGAGAGTTTAGAAAAGGTGCCCAGGAAAACGGCGAGTAGAATCTTTGAGCAAAGCTCAACTTGTTTGTAATTGTTTTAGCATTTCCTTAGTTCCCTGTGGAGTCCTGTGAGTTAGTGTCTGTAAAGAACCCAGGCTTTGAAATCCACTGGACCTGGCCTCAAACCGTTGCGTTTATCCCTTGTGAGCTGTTTGACCTTGGACAAATTATTGAAGCCCTGAGTTTGTTTCTTTTTGTGTTAAGTGATGGCGAAGTTTGCTTCAGCTCTGTGCCAGGTGATAGGTGGGAAATGTTACTTCTCTTCTTACCCTTGTCAATTTTAGAGCTAAAAAATAATTTAAAATAATCTGCCCTGGACTCAGGCCTTTAACACGTTAATTGCTATCTCCATTTTATATATTAGGCAACTGAGGCTCAGAGGGATTGTAATAGAATAATACAGGGTTCTTGTTTCTTAGTGCAGTGTTTCTTCGTTCATTGAAATAATTTAAAATAATGAAACTCCATGGCCCTTTGCTATTTTTATTGGTCTACAAAGCTAAAAAGGAAGAAAATAAAGAGATGAAAGAAAAAAATTAGAATATAGGACAATATTTAGATACTAGGATGTGAAGAAAATGAAGCTGTTAGTGCCCTAGATATAAATAACATGCATTTTAATATATTTTAATATTTTTGGAAATACCTTAAGCTAAGTACAAAATGAAGTGGTTCAAAAAGGAAATACTGTTTGCTGCGTTTGATTTTTAAGCTTTTCCTTTGGTTATGTGTTATGAAACTGGTTTCTGTTCTTTTAGGCAAGGATTCCTATCTCAAGTCCAAAAACTATTTTTTCCATCAGGACTTTTTCTAATAAGTAGTAAATATTGCTTAACCAGAGTATTTTTATTAAATTGTTATTCATTTAAATCTCCTAAATATGTGTGATGATTTTAGTTGTTATGAAAGAAAAATATAGGATTGAATAGTTATCTTTTTAGTATCTGCAAGTAGCTCTATATTCAACTGGTGTATATGGCTTGCAAGAAGTCTTACAATGATTAAATTTTCTTGTTTTCTTTATAGAAATGGACCAATTTTGACAAGATGTAGTGCTGCAGTGTGCCTAATGGGATATATTCAGTCATGGCATCTGAACTTTGTAAGACGATCTCTGTGGCAAGGCTGGAAAAACACAAGAATTTGTTCTTAAATTATAGGAATCTGCATCATTTCCCATTGGAGTTACTGAAAGATGAAGGACTGCAGTACTTGGAAAGACTCTATATGAAAAGGAACTCCCTTACAACCTTGGTACAGTATTATATTACATTTAAAAAGTCACTTATAAATGTGGTCCTGACCAGGATATACTTTATATATCCTAAGATATCAAGATCAAGATGTGTATCCCCTTTTGTTATATATACAGGCAAACTAAATGCACAAGGGGTTCTCATTGGCTGTGAATTTGTCATCCAAGTCCCTGGCCGGGTATGAGTTTACAGGAGGAATTGTGTAGAAAAGCAAAATACTCACTAATGTACCCCTTACAAAATTAGTCCCCTTTGAAAATCCCTCTTAATTTTGTTTGTGTATCTATCCTGACTTGTCATTTCTTTGTGTGTTAAGCTCCCTAGGTGAATTTTGGATGTTACAGCACTCAACAAACCATTAAAAAAGTAAACAAGAGGCCAGGTGCATGACTTACACCTGTAATCCCAGCATTTTGGGAAGCTGAGGCAGGAGGATGGCTTCAGGTCAGGTGATCAAGACCAGCCTGAGCTATATAGCAAGACCCCATCTCTGCAAAAAATAAAAGAATTAGCTGGGTGTGATGGCATGTTCCTGTAGTTCCAGCTACTTGGGAGGCTGAGGCAGGAGGATTGCTTGAGCCCAGGAGTTTGAGGTTTCAGTGAGCTGTGATGACACCACTGTACTCTAGCCTGGGCGATAGAGTGAGACCCTGTTTCAAAGGAAAAAAAAAAAGTACACGAAAACCCAACAAGGATGACTTTGAGTTATAGGCATTAAAAAGAGAATGATTTGAAGATTAAAGTATTAAAAGAGGCATTTGAGAAGCTTAATGCAACCTTTGAGTGTTTTCAAATCAAAACAAAACCTTCTTTATGACTACTCTGTGAAAATCAAATTATTTTGAATTGGGCTAACATACAATTTGTTGGAAAAAATTTTTACTTTTCTAACAAAACATTTGATTCACTGGTTTTTATGTTTTAAGAGTAAGCACATAGTTTTCATTATAACTCAAATGTTATTACATACAAGATAAACTATTTAAAAATGTTTTGAAGAGATTGTTCTAATCAAGCTTTTTATTCCCACTATTTAATATAAAAATTGGTCTCCATTTTAAGTGGATTTACTTTGTATGGCTGTCACTTAACCTCATTTGAATCGTGTTCTTGAATTCCAGTTCTTATTTTAGATGATTTATGATGTCTTGTTTCTTTGTGAATTGACCTGTCCCTCATTCCCTTCTTTATATTGGACTTTCCTAAATGTCTGAGAAGTATATCTTATTGGCTTCATATATATGGCATGTTTTCCTGGAAAAGTTTTGTCTGTAAAATACCTACAGTGGGTAGAAAGCATTACGGAATTTGTTTATCTCTGCTGTGTCTGGAAGTAAATGGATATGTATCTTTCATTTATAGTGTTTGGCATGCTGGTATATATGTTGAATGCCTAGTTAGATTTTTTAAATTAGATTTTTCAGTTTTTCAACTTGGAAAATCTATATACAGTTCTATGAATCCTTTTTGCTAAATCATGCACAATGTGAAACTGTATATAAAGGGTTTTTTAACCCTTTAGGGAAGAAGTAGAATGAGAAATATTTTGTCAAGGATTAGAGCCCAAACTGGGTATGGTGGTATATACCTGTAGTCCTAGCTACTCGGGAGGTTGAGGCAGAAGAATCACTTGAGCCCAGAAGTTTGAGGTTCCCGTGAGCTATGATCATGCCATTGCACTCCCGCTGGGGTGACAAAGTGAGACCTTGTCTCTTTAAAAGAAAAAAGGATTAGAGCCAAGATTTTCCCACATTTGTTATTTATGTACAAATTTGTAAGTGGATTAACTGTCAGTCATAGCCCACTGGGGTGGACTTTGTTCAAAGAAATTGCTTATAAAACTTAAAATAAACTTTTGGTCTTATAATTTCTCAGCTTCAATTTTCTGTTTATGAAAATATCTATCTACTGTACAATTTAAATTGGTGTTCACAATAGCTCATAGCATATATTTCAAGTTCATGCTCTGGAACCTTTTTAATCATCAAAGATTAAATTATTGCATATGTTTGTAATGATAGATGTATGTATTTTATTTTAATTGATTTTGTTTATCTGGAACATTTGATTCATGTCTATCAAAGAACTTTGTAAACTATAAAGTGCTGTACAGATATCAAGGGATGGTGGGAATTGTAGCAGTCATCCCAAAGCCATCCTATTCCACAATTATATTGGCTATATACAGGAAATATATAGTATCTCAAATACATTAGAAATATATAGTATCTCAGATACATTATGGGTTAATTGGGCTTTTAGTTATTTATTTTTAGCACACTTGGGAACCTGCCAGTCATTTCCATTTTCATGTTGTTTTATTGTTTCTTGTTAACATTGTTTTATTGTGTTAAATGCCTTCTCACATTCTCCTCCTTTTCTCCCCGACCCCTCAGCATGTGCAGCCTCTTGGTGAGAAGAGAAGTTGTCACAGGGCACAACCTCTACCCTTTCTCTTTTGCCCTTCAAATCGGTTGCTATGGCACAGCAGTTTGTATTTGTAAAATGATTGTATGTCAAATGTTCAGAACTGGGGGAATGCCCATATTTAGAACTAAAGCACAGGAAAAAAAAGGCCTTTATATACACTTAGAAGAATAAAGTTTTTCATTTTTTATTTACAAAAATGATATATGCCCTTATGTCATACAACTTAAAGGAGTATCTGGAAAGCAATTTTCTTTCTCTACATCCAGTTTGTGGAGTAACCAATGTTAATAGTTTGATTGTATTCTTCTGTCTTAGTCCATTCTGGCTGCTATAACAAAATACCATGAACTGAGTGGTTTATAAACAACACAGATTTGTTTCTTACAGTTCTAGAGGCTAGGAGGTCCAAGATCGAGGTCCCAGCAGGGTTGGTATCTGCTGAGGGCTCTTTTCCTAGTTCATAGATAGCATCTTCTTGTTGTGTCCTCACATTGTGGAAGGGATGAAGGGTCTCTCTCGGGCCTCTTTTAAAGGGCACTAATCCCATTCATGAGGGCTCTGCCCTCATGATCTAATCACCTCCCAAAGGCCCCACCTCCTAATTCCATCACCTTGCGGGTGAAGATTTCAGCATGAATTTGGGGGCGGGGGACACACAAACATTCAGACTACAGCATCTTCCATCTCCTTGCTTGTGTTTATGTAATTATATACTCTCTTTGTTCTTAATAACAAAAATGGAATCATACTATACATATTTCTCTGCAAATGTCTTTTTTCATTTCGTGATATTCTTATTCCACTAACCTCTAGGTCAATAGATATACATACATCCTTGTACATGCATGTATGTTCATATTTAGGATAATCTCAAAAGTAGGATTGCTGGGTCCAAGGGTAGACACATTTTATATTTTAAAATAGTTTTGAGCAATATTTCATTATGTAGTAGTATTATTTGTATAGCTGAGAAAACTTAAAACTTTTTTTTTTAACATAATATGAGTTGGTTTATATAGAGATCTGGTTCTGTACTTAATAGGTGAGCAAGAAGTAGTTGGGAAACATGATTTTAGTTCCTAACATTTCCTTTAGAAAATGTTTTAAAGAATTTTTCTATAATTATTTTAAGTGCCATTCAAGAATTAAGTCTCTGATCTTTGTGATAGTTTTAAGATAAATAAGGTTATAGGAATAATATAGGATCTGTGTTTGTTTTGTGATAGGTATTCATGTAGTTGCAGAATGAATAAATGATTATAAAGTAGAATTGCATGAGGACTCTAAGTATAAAGTTTCAGACTGAGCACCTTCAAGGGCAGGAACTATGTCTTGAGTTCTGTATCCCTAGTGTCTGACTTACTGCCTGACATTTGTAGAACATATAATTTAATTCTATGTAGCAGGATTATAAAAGATTTTTTTAAAACAAGATTCCATTTGTATGACACTGAAGAGTGACTTTGACGGGAGCTCAGAAGGAAGAGCATCATTCATTCAACATATTGAGTACTTACTATATACCCAGCACTCTTCAAGGCACTGATATATCATGGAACAAATTGTTTCATGGAATTTTAATTTGTTAGCATTTCAAGTTGAAGACAAAAATATGAACTAAGGCTCAATGGCAAAAAGTTCAGATGACAAGTCTAGGTGCCTGTTTTGCCTAGAGCTATGGTTTTATAGGTTCCTCAGAGCCTCAGGCGTTCGGAGCAATGCTGAGGGGGGGGATTGGGGGAGGCACAAGGAACAAGAGGCAGTGGTTTGTCACCCTGCGGCCAGAGCAGCTCTCCTTTTGTTTGCTTTGTGTATTAGTGTTCTCTACACAAAACTCCCACGTGAGTGGGATGTGCAGAGAGGATCTCTAGTAAACGTTTTTGCACCCAATTTAGCAGAACTTTTTTAAAAAAGTTCAGTGAGTTAAATAGATGCACAGAAGCTATTCTTACTTAGGAGCGGGAGAGGGAGATAGGGAGGAGTCTTGCTCAATCTATAACTCTTCTTCTTCCAAGGGATTAGATGGAATCTCTAGGAATCCATAGAGTGGAATAGAAAATCACTGACTTAGCACAAAGTTTGTGAGGGGGGAAGAGCAGGAGATAAAGCTGAGATGAGAACTCTGCATTGGGGCCTGGTCATGTTGAATCTTAAATATTAAAATATAGGCATTATAGAGCCGCTAAATGGTTTTTAAACATGGGACTAACAAGCTTGCAACTTTAGATGTTACTCTTTGGTATCTTTTCTGGATAAGAGTTTTGTAAATTTTAGTAAGTTTGTTTCATTCACTGGCTCTCTTTTTCTTGATCTTTAAAAAAAAAAAATCAAGTAGATGGATTTTAAACAGACTGCCAGAGCATGACATTCATTCATTTATTTCACACATATCTGAGGAGTGCCTTCATGTACCAGGTGCTATGCCAGGATCCAAGGTGGTGAGCAAGACAGATGTAGACCCTGCCCTCATAGAGCCTCTGCTCTGCAGGGAAAAGAGATGTTAAATGATAATTACTAGACTCATGATAAGTATGGGCTGCTGGTTTGGTCTATGACAAGGATTATTTAACCTACTCTAGAGGTCAGGGAGAGTGTCCCTGAGGACATGATACTAAGGTGAGACTGAAAGCATGAGTGGGGAGTAACTAGGTGAGAAGGAAGGAAGAACTTTACAGACAGGGGAAAGCGTGGGCAAAGGCCCTGATATTGGAGGGAGCAGGCGAGAGCATAGCGAGTGAAGTGGACAGCTGAGGAGGCCAAGAAGGACCAGGCCACAAAATCTTGAACACGTAAAAGTTTGGGGACTTTTTCTTAGGTAGCAAGGACACCCAAGTGAAGATATTATATAGGTGGGTAGATAAGGGTGGTGGCCATAGAAGAGATGTCAGGTGGTAAAAAAAAAAAAAAAAAAAGCCAGTGGTGGCCAATTCCAGTATTCCATTCCCCTAGCTACAGGGATTGGCCCATTCTGGAGATTGTAACTAGGACTTTTGGGGAAAAGGCACACTCTGTGGAGATTGCTAAATTGATTGAATCTAAACCAGAAGCTGCTGGTAGCTGTCTTGGCTAACGACCTGAGAATGAAGCAAGCAGAGAGGAAGCAGATCTGAGGGGTAAAGCAAGAAGGCTTCCTGATGATGTAATTTAAATATCAATACCTGGATCCAGCTTCCCTGAAATTAGATTTATCCCTGGACTTTTCCCCATTTATTCGTCATTCATTCATTTAACACATTTATGGAGTGTCTATTATGTTGTAGTTACCTGAGTTGATACATTTTCTTTCTCTTCTCTTCCTCCTCCTCCTTGTTGTTTTTGCTGAAACTATTATAGTTTGAAGTGGTTTTTTTCTTTTTGAGACAAAAACTCGCTCTGTCACCTGGGCTAGAGTGCAGTGGCGTCATCATAGCTCACTGCAACCTCAAACTCCTGGGCTCAAGTGATCCTTCTGCCTCAGCCTCCCGAGTGGCTGGGACTACAGGCGTACACCATGATGCCTGGCTGATTTTTCTATTTTTAGTAGATACAGGGTCTCGCTCTTGCTCAGGCTGGTCTCGAACTCCTGAGCTCAAGCAATCCTCCCACCTTGGCCTCTCAGAGTGCCAGGATTACAGATGTGAGCCACTGTGCTGGCTGGTTTTTTTCTTTTAGACCAAAGAATGTTCTGTTAACAATATGACGTCTCAGTTTCAGGTTTGAGTAACTGTGTGGCTGGTGGTTTATTGGGTGAAGGAATATTAGAAGTGGATCAGGTTTGGGGAATAAAAGTATTCTCAGGACCTGTGAGTGTTCTGAGCTAGATATGTATAAATGTGGGAATCTGTACCATATTGATGATGATAGAAGCCAAAGGTAAGAATGAAATTGCTTGAAAATTGAGAAAAAAATTCCTGTAAATTTCTACATTTGAAATTTGGGTATAAGAGATGAGGAGCAGCTGTCAAAGAGGCAAAAGAAAAATCAAGAGTTTGATATTATGGGCAACCTTAGAGCACTGAGCATATTGTAAAAAAGAAAAAAAGTTTTATGTTATGGAGGCCAGAAGAAGAGAAGGAAGGAATAATTGATGCTTATACATCAAATAAGATACGGATCAATAGGTGTCCAAGGACTTTCGTGACAAGGTAATGGTGACTCTGTTGAGGAGTAGAAGTGCTAGAGAGAAGAATCCAAGTGTAAGTGAGTTAAGTAGTGAGAAGGAGGTGAGAAAAATAAGTAGCATATATAGATGGGTCTCGAAGTTTGTGAGATGGGAGGGGACATAGCTGAAGGGGTTTTGGCAACAAAGGAAATATTTCACTTCTTTTGCTTTTTCTTTCCTTTTTCCCTCTCCTCTCTTTTCTAAGAGGAAATAGTTGAGCCTATCCAAATACTGATGGGAAATTTCCATGGGAGAGGAGTTGAAGATATAGAAAAAGGAAATACTCAAAAGTCTAAGGTTCTTAAGAAGGAAGGAGTGGGATCCAGATTGCACATGGGGACAATGACCTTGGGAATGGTATCCTTTCCTCCTTTGTAACAAGTAAAGAAAGAGAGGACAGGTGCGAAGATAGATGTGGATTGAGGGGGAGAGAGGCAGTTGAGAAAGTTCTTGTCTGGTGACTTTACTGGGCAAGGCCATCTGTTTGGGAGTGAAGATTTGTGGAGAGTGCAGGTCTAAAGAGTCACATGGCAGTTTGCTTAGAGAAAGGTAGTAGAATTCTTGGGCATTATTCAGCAAGCAGTTGGCGACTACGCTTACAGTGGAACCATCTGCTTGTTTAGGGGACTTCCCCCTGCTGTACTCAGTTGTCTGAGGTATGATGAAGGTGAACTGTTGCAATCATACAGGCTTAGTTTTTTGCCAGGTGGATGCAATATGAGTATAGAGAGACTATGGAGGTTTGGGATTTTGGCAAGAGAGTGATTAAAATGATGGGACATGAAATCTAAGCAAGATTGGAGGTGAAGAAAGAAAGGAGGAGTGAGTGAACAGGGAGAATGGAGAGGGGCCAAAGGACCCCTCGATGTTGAAGAAATGTCCTGGGCATGATTGAGTAAGCCATCTGGGAGATGGGGTACTGCGGTTGTGGAGAGAGACTTTAATCATGGAGAAGTTTCTGATGATAGCAGGGTCTGGATGTGCTCGATGGAGGGGCAGCACCCCCGTTAGTAACTAGGGTCTTTGTAAGAGGGAGAAGGAATATAACTTAGAAGCAGCAATCACCAGTTCTTAACTCTGAAGTTTATCAAGGGAGGAAATTAGCAGTGGGAGCATTTGAGGACTATAGTCCCAGGGGAGTGTTTCATTGTTTGGTAGCAAAACTCAGTCCCGAGGGGTAGCAGATCCAGATTCTAAGTGCTTAACCTCTTTGGACCTCACTTCCCTCATTTATAAAATAAAAGACCACAGGAGACTTGGAGGAAAAAAAAAAAAAAAAATCTCAACCTGGAAGCAAAAGCACTTAATGGATCTGTCAACTTGTCTTAATTGGAACAGTTGGCCTTCCTGAGGAAGTGAAAGAATGACTTACCCAAACACTGATGGAGCTCTCACCAGTTGCTGATTTTATTATAAAAATGAATGGACAAAAAAGAGGCATCTAAATTTTAATGAAAGAGGGGGAGTTTGGCTTATGGCTAAGCAACAAGAACAGATGTCCTGATTAAGCAGTTAATCTATGCAACAAGAGAAAATTTAACGTAAAAATTATATTCCACTGAGATTGAAAGGAAGGGGACTTCTGTCAGTCATGTTTCTGAAGTAGACTGGGAGATGAAGCACAGATGTGTTTTCTTTCCTGTTGGCCCAGCAGAAAACATTCCTGACCTTCCAAATCAAATATGATCAGGCAAATGATAAAAAAATACAGATAGTAAAAACACATAAAAAGATGTTCAACTTCCAGTAGAAGAAGTGATCAGATTGGCAAAAATGAAAAATATTAACACCTAGTGTTAAAGATTATTAATACCCAATGTTGGAAACAATGAGGAGAAGATACTTCACATGGCAATGTTTTTGGTGGGTGGTCAGGTTATATCTAGCAAAATTTTACATGCATATTTGTTTGAGTCAGCATTTTCACTTGCAAGAATTTATCTGACAGAAAAAATGGTGAACAAGGATGTCCAATCACAGAATAGTGTATGATGAAAAATTATTAAAACCTAAATGTTCATCAGTATTGGACTGATTAAAATCTGATAGCAGTTAACATCGTTTGAGTCCTTACCAAGTGCCAGGCACTGTTTTAAGCAATTCATGTATATTATTTAATCCTCAAGACCGTCCTTGAGGCATTATTATTATCCCTGTTTTATAGACAAACTAAGACATCAAAAAGTTGTACATCAAACATAATGATTATAGCTGTGGTTGGGTGGAGGGTGTGAGAGAAGGGATGGGGCTGAAAGAAACAGAGCCTTACTTAGGTATTTATAGTAAAAGGTGAAGGCTCTCCTATTAAGTTTGGTTTATATTCTTTTTGATACTTACTATTTTTATAATTGAGAATCAATTAAAATAAGGTGGTTGGAATATAGTGCCACTAAGGTTTTTATCATACTATCAAATTTTGTTAAATCAATAAGTCTATTTTGATTTATGATCATGATGATTCGTATGTTGATGCTGTATTGACATAGATTACGCTCTTGCAGCTGGTGGCTAGGTTGAGGGGGAGAGAAGTTGATGTCTAGGAAACTCAGACTACATCTGTCTGCCCCCTTTGAATTTGGTGATAGTAGGAATTGGATCAAATGAGCATTGAAACATCTTGAGGGAAAAACATAAGGAGATAGCATAAAAGAGCATGATGCAACCAAGTGTGGTAGGAGAAATAGGGAGAGGGAATTAAGTTTTGTTGTTTGTTTGGTTCACTTTGAATTCCAGTGCAAGGGGCTTCTTGTTTTTCCCCAATCTGTTGGACCCACTTCAACTGCTCTAGAGTGCAAGGCCTCCGTAATCACCACGATCGATCTCTCTGATTGCTCTGTGCTTGAGCTAGATCTGTATAAAAGCATCTTAATTATTTCTTAAACTGAATATGTGGGAATAGGTGAGTATGTAAAATAGTAAGGCATTCTGATGATCTGTTGTTTTAGTATTTATATGTTATATGTGGTACAGTCCTTGAAAACAGTCATTACAAATTTATCCTATCTGAGTAATATGCATGTGTCTGAAAATTCAGAGTTTTGTTACAAATCAAATATGCTTTTCCTGTTGAATTTTCAGATTTAGAAATTTTTTCCTCATTGTTACTGTTTAATTGAGGTGGTTTCTTGTCAAATATTTAAGAAACTGTAGATAAACCTCTTACATGTCATAATTTAAAGGTTCTCATTTTTCAGAAAATTAATGTCCTATAATTTAATTCTATTTATTGATTCATAATATTCTAAAGCTTAGAAGGAGCTTCATCTATAAATTAGACAGTTTTTCTCTTTGAAGAAACTAAGCTTGGGAGAGGTTAATGGATGAGTCTAAAGTTACTTTTATGGTGAGTTAGAGCAAAAACAAAATTTCCTAATTTGTAGTCCAATTAATCTTGGTTTCATTTTAATTCTACAAGTATTTATTGATGACCTCTTTCTAGCCTAGCACCACGTGGCTAAAATTTAACTACATTTATCCAATGTGGAGCAATGAGGTATTGCATGTTAAGTGAATTTTCCCAGTTAATCTCTATAAAGTTTATCTCTGAGTTTTCCTGCGAGTAAAAGTCTAACTTAATAGAAATACTTTTAAAGCATATGTCATTCTTTCTTAAATAAAATATAGGGAACCTGACTTAACCTCTCTTTGTGATTCTTAGTTCCTGCCTGGGAAGCTAGTAAGGGGTAGAAAGAAGTGGCAGGGCTAGGGGTCTTGCCCTTACACCAGACCATTTTCTTGTGTATTTGAAGGGCATTATTTGCAGCAGAAGGCTCAAAGGCCATTGCTGTGTGTATGTTTCCACAAGTTTAAGTTCATTTTCAAACATTCACTGAACTGTAATGAGGCCTCTGTGCACTAAAAGTGAGACACCAGTGTTAGCCCATGAAATCAGTCAACAAACACCTGTTATGTAAGAAAGGCACTTGAAATATCATATATTGAGCTTAGAATGTGCAACTATGATAAACTTATAGAATTATTCAGGCTAGTTGCTGTGGTTGCTATGGCTTTATGGGACTAAGTGTTCAGTATTCTTTGGTGTTTGTATGTATTTTTCCATTGCTTTGAAAATTCCAGTTATAAAATCATACTTATTGAATTTGTATTATAGTTTTTTTTAAAAATAGAAAGCTAGATAAGGACAATTGATTCTCTAACCTTCAATGCTTGTTTACCATATTTATGTAACTTTTGTTTCTAAATAGATATTTTAGAGATTAATACTTCATGAGGCACTTCAGTAATTTTTAATGCTAGTTTTTTCTTATTTTGTAAAATTAACATTTTTTTTTAAATTTCCCATGGGATCTAGATTTATGAAAATGCTAGTTTTTTCTTTTGAAAAGTATTTTTCTCAGTAATCAAACTTTTATCAAATTCATATACATATTTCCTTTTTGTAAATGTACTTGAATGTACAGTATTTTTAATTTTGAGCATATTTTCTGTGAGTTTTTGTTAAATTAAAAATAATCTTGAAGTTTATTTTACATTTTTGGTAATAAAACATTTATGGTTTTGAAGATACTTAAAATTTTAAATTTACATTTCTTAAGATGATAATTTCAGTCTCTATAAATGCTAAGCAAATATTTACTTCTAAGAAAAATAACCTAAAAAATTTATCATTCATACAGTTAAATAGTTCCTTTTTGTGTTTTACATTTAAAAGAGCTGAGTTTAAGTGGTAAAATAGGTTGTGAGTATAAAGATATAAGTTCTGCACTCTCTAATATGGTAGCTGCCAGCCACATATGGCTATTAACATGTAAATCAAAGTGAAAGAATATTAAAGATTCAGTTGCTCAGTGACGTAACTACATTCTAAGTACTTAATAGCCACACATGGCTAGTGACTGCCATATTGGACAGCACAGATAAAGAGTATTTCCATCACGGTAGAGAGAAATAACAAAAAAGGAAAATGAGTAATTAATGAAAAGTGAACCAGGAGACAAAGGTAAATGGTGAAGGACATCGGGAGCAGATGGTAACTAGGACTCTGGAGGCTTTTATGCTACTGCAGAAGAGGAAAGGTTATGCTGGTTATCTGGTTCTCACTCTCTGATGCCATTAGCCTGCTAGGGTTTCTGATTCCTCTCTTGATAAACATGGCTCTTTAACGTATATCAAAATGGAGAGAAATGAGGAGGAATGGGCAAATACTGCTGGTAGGAAAAGAGGTTGACCACAGTTGTTTTCATATAGACACATGGTATTTAACTCATGCTGTGAAGCTGCTCAGAAGTAATGACATCAGATTATTGATCCAGCTAGAAAGCTTGTTGAGTGTATGGTAGTTGGTGAATGAAGTACTCTTTTCCTTCAGTAACAAAACTTCATTAACTTTTTAAAAATTGAAACAGTTTTTAAAATGTATTGTAGTGAAATTGACATAATAAAATTAAACATTTTGAAGGAAACAATTCCATAGCATTTAGTACATTCACAATGTGTGTACCTATCTCTGTCTAGTTCCAGACATTTCCATCACTCCAAGGTAAACCCCTTACCCATTAAGTAGTTTCTTACCATTCCTCGCCCCCACCCCCACTCCAAGCCATGGTGATCTCTAATCTGTTTTCTCTCTCTGGACTTTTCTATTCTGGATATTTCATATAAATAGGATCATACAATATATGACCTTTTGTGTCTGGCTTCTTTCACTTAGCAGAATGTTTTCAAGGTTTCTCCAAGTTGTAGCATGTATCAGTACTTCATTCCTTTTCATGGCTCAGTAAGGTTCCATTGTATGGATATGCTACCATTTGTTTACCCATTCATTGAGGGACATTGGGGCTGTTCCCACCTTTTGGCTATTGTGACTAGAGCTGCTGTGAACATGGATGTACATGAACCTGTTTAAGGACCTGTTTTTAGTTCTTTTGAGTATATAAATAAGAGAGGAATTGTGGGGTCATATGGTAATTCTATGTTTGCCTTTTGAGGAGCCATCAAACTGTTTTCCACAGTGGCTGAACCATTTTGCATTACTACCAGCAATGTACAAAGGTTCCAATTTTTCTACATCCTTGCCAACATTTATTATTTTCCTTTTTTTTTTTATCGTTACAGCTATGCTAGTGGGTATGAAATAGTACCTCATTGTGGTTTTGATTTGCATTTTCCTAATGATAATGATGTTGAACATGTTTTCATGTGCTTATTGGCCATTTGTATACCTTCTCTGAAGGAATGTCTGTTCAGATCCTTTGCCCTTTTTAAAATTGAGTTGTTTGTCTTTTTGTTGTTGAGTTGTTTATATTCTGGTTGCTAGACCCGTATCAGATATATGGTTTGTAAATATTTTCTCCCATTCTCTAGGTTGTCTTTTTACTTTCTTTTTTTTCCAGTTTGTAACCGTATTTTATTTTTTATGTAGTTAGAAATATCCAATAACTACATATTTTAAGCAGAAAAAAAACTCCTGTTCCTTTTCATAACATCATTAACACAAGAACATTTCTGGTTTAGAAGTGATAATGAGTTTCTATGAAAATTAAGAATGTATTTTGTATTTGTGGAACTTAATGGTCTAAAAGCACAGGACACACTTTCAGAAGAGCAATTTTACTTTTACCCATTTATGGTAATATTTGCAATGTTAGAATATAATTGAGTAAGATATAGTTACGTAAATCAAATAAGGAATCCAGAAGAAATTGTTCTTCTTGGGTTAAGCATGACACACACTGGAAATTTTGGGAAAGTAGAACACACATTAACAAAAAGAACATGCAGGCCGGGCGCGGTGGCTCACGCCTGTAATCCTAGCACTCTGGGAGGCCGAGGTGGGCGGATCATTTGAGCTCAGGAGTTCGAGACCAGCCTGAGCAAGAGCGAGACCCCACCTCTACTAAAAAATAGAAAGAAATTATATGGACAGCTAAAAATATATATAGAAAAAATTAGCCGGGCATGGTGGCGCATGCCTGTAGTCCCAGCTACTCGGGAGGCTGAGACAGGAGGATCGCTTGAGCTCAGGAGTTTGAGGTTGCTGTGAGCTAGACTGACGCCACGGCACTCACTCTAGCCTGGGCAACAGAGTGAGACTCTGTCTCAAAAAAAAAAAAAAAAAAAAAAGAACATGCAAACTCAAATGCAAGTTTATATGGTGAGTGTTTTCAAAGGATTTAAAGCATTCAGCTTTTTCTCATTTATATAACAGATAAATTCTACTTGTGTATAGCAAAGAGTTAGAAACTGAATAAACTTATTTATGATTTCAGAAATATGCTATTTTAGAAATGTATTCCGTAGAATTTAATTCATTGCTGCTACCACTGATTAATGTACAAAGGTTTTTAATTTTGATGAAGTCCAATTTATCTATTTTTTTCTATTGTTGCTTATGTTTTTGGTATAGTATCTATGAATCCATTCCCAAATCCAGGTCATGGAGACTTACTCCTATATTCTGTGTAGTATGGTTTTAGCTCTTAAATTTAAGTCATTGATCCATTTTGAGTTAATTCTTATATATTCTGGTTTATTCTACTTTTCATAACCGCTATAAGAACCAAAATGCATTTAATTTGTGACTTCTTTGAAATATGTTGTTAGAGGCCAGGATGGAGCAGAGTTTGCTGAACCCTGAGTCTTAGTGTCTTGTAACAGCACAAATATTCTTGCTCACACTGCACTACGTCTCTCAAAGCTTTGGGATTCTGGTTTGTGGTATTCTTACTTACAGATGAAGCCTGACAAAGCTTCCACCATCTGGAGTCACTGTGAAAGGAGTGAGGTCTTTTGCACTCAATATGTTCAAGGCTTCTACTTTGACTTAATTTCACTGACCAAAGCAAGTCACTTAGCCATGGCCACCTTGAAGAGAGAAATGCAGTCCTACCAGGTGTTTGGAAGGAAAAGAAAAGGTAGTAAGTGGTGCACAGTGCCTACTAAACATCACTGAACTTGGTGGTGTTTACAAAATATTTGAATTATTTGTTCCAAGATACAAAATTTTAAAACATTACCATTTAAGGAGAGTCTAAAAGTATATGGTAAAGCATCATTGATTGAAATTTGAAGTAAACTATACTAACTGTGCTTACTAAAGTATACTTTTTCATTTGTAAAGAAAAATTGTTTGGCAAAGTGATAATGAGAGTGAGATTTAATGAAGAGACTCTGGCTTTTCAAGAAATTTAGTAGGAGGTATTTATGCTGAAGGAATTTGGGTACAGGTTATGTGTTAAAACTTTTCTGTCTCAAAATTGTGAAAAAAGAAGGAAATAATAACAGATTTGAGAAAAACTAAGACTATTGCTTTTATCAGGATTTTAAACTTAAAAACATTAAAACTTAATGGCTTATAAATCCTATGGGCTAGGATAAACTGGCTTGTGTGACATCCTTAATCCATCATTAGAGCTTAGTTATCCATAAAGTAACAAAAATTTTGATGTTAATTTATAATTGTCCAGTTGCTTACTGTACCTAAATTATAGAAATATAAAAATGAAAATGTACAGTGTTTCCCATGTGTTATTGAGCTATATTATATTGCTAACAATGTAGTGTTAGAAAGCAGAGAATGACATAGAACACCAGTAGGTGTCAGCCACAGCCTATGCAACTGGCTGCTTATTTGCCAGGCTTTTGAGGCATCTATTCATAAGTGGGTTTTTGGTTTATTTTTTTAAAAGGCATTATTCTAATAAACTGAAATTTTCTCAAGGCCAGTGTGCTGCTTTTTAAATAAAAACACAATATACTTACTTGTTAATAAAGACAGAGACGTACTTTTGGCAGCAGAAGCATTATTTCAGTGCTTAATTTTGTCTATAGCTATAGCTAAAAAGAACTAGTTTGTCATGGAAAGATTAGAATGCTTTCTGATGGAGCCAAGCAGGCATCCAGAAAGAATGACCAGGGATTTTATGAGTTATCCAGATACAATATTGATATTGTAGCAGATGAAACTAGATGAGGGTCTAACAGCATTTCTTTTCTGGATGTTTCCTTTTTATAGGAACATACATACCCACCCCCGCTTCACACACATAGTCGCCTAGTTTTCCTAGGATGCTTTGTATGCCCATAAATGTAAGTGTATAGTCTCCTTACTAAGAGAGATACCAATACTAAAAGGAAGCATTCCAGGGAATTTAGATAGATCATGAGTAACATCTAAGGAAGGACTTGTTTTGAAGGACTTCATTGCATATATTGATATCAGAACATGGGGGAAAAAAGAGTCACAGCTTTTGACATTTTAAAACTAAATACAGGTGGGGCATGGTGGCTCACACCTGTAATCCCAGTGTTTTGTGAGGCCGAGGTGGAAGGGTAACTTGAGCCCAGGAATTTGAGTCTACATGCAGTGAGCTATGATCATGATGTTGCACTTCAGCCTGGGCAGCAGAGTGAGACCCTATCTCTAAAAATAAATAAGTAAAACTGAATTCAAGAGGTTCTAGCAAAAGTGTGTACTCAGTAAATGCTTCATTGACTTCATAATAATATTTATATTCAGTGATATTTGGTTATCAAAAAAGGATAAGGTTAAATGTATAAAAGCAGCTTGGGATATTGTTGCTAAGTATTTATATACATCAGTATGCCAATATGAAATTAGTAATGTCATTTTCTTGTTTAAAATAAACCAGTAGATTTTTACTGTGTCCAGAATTTTTAAAAAAGCTATTCCTTAGTGTAAAATATAGATCTATTCCTTGCCACTCTGCAAAATCATTGTACATCTTCATATCTAATAGCCCAAACATACCAAACTAATGGCATTTGTCCTGTTGAGTGTTTAGATTTCAAATTATATATATACATTGGGTGTTTTGTTTTTTTTTTTTTTTTTGAGACAGAGGCTTACTCTGTTGCCTGGTCTAAGGTGCCATGGCATCAGCCTAGCTCACAGCAACCTCAAAATCCTGGGCTCAAGCGATCTTCCTGCCTCAGCATCCTGAGTAGCTGGGACTACAGGCATGTGTCACCACACTTGGCTAATTTTTTCTATTTTTAGTTGTCCAGCTAATTTCTTTCTTTTTTAGTAGAGACGGGGGTCTTGCACTTGCTCAGGCTGCTCTTGAACTCCTGACCTCAAACGATGTCTCCCAGAGTGCTAGGATTATAGGCGTGAGCCACCACGTCTGGCCTACATTGTTAAAGAATTTCATAAAAGCTTATACTGTAATACCACATTTTAAAATTTAATTTTTATTTTTTGAATTATAAAAGACATAGATGCTTGGTTAAAATTCAAATGATAGGAGTAGATGGAGAATAGAAATTCTAATCCTTTTTGGAATAGTAATCACTGTTGCTAAGCTTCTGTATGAAAAATTACTTTTTTATGTTGTACCTTTTATTTTGAAATAATTTCAAACATGCTTTGTTATTGGAAATATAAAACTTGCTAGTGCCCAACACTTTGGTTTTTCTATTGACATAGTTGTGTTTATGACAAGAATTTTGGAAAATGTCAGATTTCTTCAGGAGTACTCTTATGGAGTTACAGCAGAATAGATTATATTTGCAATTTCCCAAACATACCTCATTTATGTTTTCATTATGTTGCTTCTTTTGCCTAGAAAGCTATGCAGAACTATTCTCCTCTTCATCCCGTGTCAACCTCTTATAATTTATGTGTCTTTCAGAACTCAAGTCAGACTTGATTTCTTCTAAAAAATCATTCCTGATTCTTTGTTGTTTATATGTAGTTTACACTACAATGTGCTTGAATGTAGAATGAAAAAAATTTACTCTTGACTCACTGTGCTCCTTCAATCTTATGTCACATATCTTTGTGTGTGTCTAAATTTGAACCCTGAGTGTGTGAGATTTTATATATATGTGTGTATATATATATATATATATATATGTATACACACACACATATGTGAGCTGGCTTTCTCCCCTACCCAGTGCCTCCAGCAGAGAAAAGCCTGCTTTCAACCTGTGAGTGGAATTGTTCTAAGATTCTTTTCATGGAAAGGCCAGCCCTTTCAGGGCTCTGACTCTGGGTAAGGGACCTAGATTTGTCTCTTTCCTCTTTCTTCCCAGCAGCCAGTTTCCTATCCCTGCCACACTACACCTGTACTCTGATCTCCAAACCTTTAGCCAAGTCTGACACTCCCTTGGACCACATGAGCTCCAGCTTCCTCTGTTCTCTCGGAGCTCAGTTAGGGCTTGGTGTCTAGGGGCCCTGGGGATTTCCTTTACTTTCTCTTGAGCATGTTTGGGAGTTTGGAGGGTGTATTAGTTTGCTAGGGCTGATGTAACCGATTACCACAAACTGGGTGGCTTAAAGCAACAGAAATTTATTCTCTCACCGTTCTGGATGCCAGAAGTCCGAAATCAAAGTGTGGTCAGGCTTGATTCCTTCTCAGGGCTCTGAGGGAGAATCTGTTCCGTGCCTTTTCCCCAGCTTCTGTTGATTGCCTGCAGTCTTCAGTGTTCCTTGGCTTGCAGCTGCATCGCTCCAGTCTCTGGCTCCATGTTCACAGGGTGTTTTTCCCTCTGTCTGTGTCTGTTAAGCATGTTTCTGTTTTTTCCATGATCATGGAATATGAGGTTTCTGGTTTGTCTAAAGGACATTGATTTTAAGTGTTCAAATTCATGAATTTAAATTGGAGTATGGTCTATGTAAGCATAAAACCCAGAATTGCTTATTTATTATTTTCACATTTTCTCAAAATTTACACCGCTCAAGAAGATAGTACTTCGTGTTTAAGCTAATTAGAAATGTTTATACATTTTTCAAAAATAAAATTTAATTCTGAGTTTTTAATTTTCAGCCAGAAAACCTTGCTCAGAAGCTTCCAAACCTTGTGGAACTGTGAGTCTGTTTATTCAAATCTTTAAAAAAACAAGAATGAAAATAATTTTAAGTTATTTGAAATAGGATATATCATTTTAATGTATTAATTTGTTATTTTTTGGTTTTGTGTATGTGGTGCTCATGTAGGTAGACCTGTGATTCTGCTAAAACCAATAATATTTTTTAATATTTTACCATTTAAATTTGAGGTTTAAAAATCTTACCTCAAGGCAGTGAAGATAATGAGAGATGCATTACAGTGTCTTTTGTCAGAGAATCCTGGATAGTCCATGCATTTGAGAAAGTCTATTATTATTAGGACTGCTACTCCTACATGTGATACTTGGTATAAACAGATAATATAGTATATTTAAAATGTACAGTAAAAATCTCTTTCCCTGTGTCTTTCACACATTTGTTTTAGTTCTTTTTATGAGTACCTCCACAATGCTAAAGAATATGTTTATACCTTTGTTTTTTAAGGCATCAATGTTAAGTATCTGTTAACTTACCACTAAGGAGGATAAATTTAGATATCTTATATTTCCCTTACTTCCTAGATGCCTCCTAATTTTTTTGCAGGAGGGCTTACTTGCTATTTATTGTTTTTTTTATTTGACATGACCTTTAGGCGGTAGAGGAAGGAGTGCTAACCTTATGCCTCTATCTTCTCTGGCATTTCCTTTTACCCTATCCTTTCATTTAAAAAAATTTCTGACAGAAAAGTTGAAAACATAGTACAATGAACACACGTATACCCTTCACCTAAATTGAACCAATTTTAACATTTTGCCACATTTGCTTTCTCTTTCTCCTTCCTGCCTTTTCCTCGCCTGCCCCGCCCCCCACTTTTTTGTCTTAAATCATTTGAAAGTGTATTGCAAGCATAATATCACTATCACACCTAAGAAAAGTAATATTAATTCAATATAATCTAGTACATAATTCATATTTAAATTATCCCAGTTTTCAAAAATTATGTCTTTTTAAAGTAGATGTATGAATTTATCTGATTTGTTTCCTCTTGATTAGATTCCATTTAAACATTTAAACATTTTGGTGATGTTTGACCCCAAAACTTGCTTTATCAAGTTTTTGCTTTCCTTCTCTTTGTACATATGTATATGTGCATTTTTTTTTCCTGAGTTTTTTAGAGTAAGTTACATACATCATGGCTCTTTCTTTACCTCTTAAGTGCTTCAGTGCGTGTTTCTAAAACCGAGGACGTCTTTCCATATTTTTAGGTCTACTTTTATGTCGTTTAGAGTGCTTTATAGTTTTCCTCATATAGGTTTTGCAAATTTCTAAAGTCTGTTCCTAAATTTTTTTTTTCTGTTGTAAATGAGTTTTCTCATCTGTTGTGTCTTCTAACTGGTTATTTTGTATATATGTGAACACTATTGATTTTTGCATGTTAACTTTATATCCTGACATCTTGCTGAAATATTTTGTTGTTTCAGTTAGTTTTATCATAGATTCTCTAGGGTGTTCCAGGTATACTCTTAGGTCTGAAAATTCAGGTAGTGTTATTTCTTCTTTTGCAACTCTTATGCCTTTAATTATTTTCTCTAGTCTAATTGCATTGGCTAGTCCCTCCAAATGATGTGAAAGTGCACTGGAGACAGTGGGGCATTCTTGGCTTCTTTCTGACCTTAGTGGAAATGCCTCTAGGGTTTCCTCATTAAGAAAGATGCTGGCTTTACATTTAAGGTACATGTAGTCTATTGTGTTAAGCAAATATCCATCTGTATTAATTATCTATTGCTGCTTAACAAATTACCCCAAAAGGTAGTAATTTAAAAGAATAAACATTCAGTTATCTGGTATTTTCTGAGGCCCCAGAATCTGGGCATGGCTTAGCTGGATGCCTTTGCCTCGAGGTCTCTCTCAAGGCTACAGTCAAGGTTGTTGGCAAGGTCTGGGTCTCATAAGAAGACTCAATTGAAGAAGGATCCTCTTCTATATTCATTCATGTGGTTGTTGGCAGAGTTCAATTCCTTATAGGCTGTTGGACTAAAGGACTCAGTTTCTTACTGGCTTTTGGCCAGAGGACTTCCTCAGTACCTTGCTACTTGGCCTCTCTATAGGATAGCTCATAGCATAGCAATTGGCTTCCATCAGAGAGAGCAAGCAAAAGAGCAAGAGAGAGTATAGAATAAAGAAACCACTGTCTTTTTCTAATCTATTCTTGAAAGTGGCAACCCATCACTTTTGCTATATTCTGTCCAGTAGAAGCGAGTCACCAGGTCTAGACTACGCTTGAGAGAAAGCCATGAATGCCAGGTAGTAGCTATTAATAGCAACTATCTTGAGACTGCCTTCCCCGTCATTAATTCTTATTTTCCTAAGAATTTTATCAGTAATGGATGTGGAATTTTGTTAAAGGCTTTTTCAGACTTGAAAGAAAAAATCCTTGGGATCTTCAGGCAATAAGGTGAAATAATCATGAAGTTGAAGACTGCAACATAATACTCCAAGCTGAATTACATGTATAATGGCTGTTGAATTTGAGCTTGACAATTTTTTGCTTTAAGTTCTTTAAAGGTATTTTTCACTGTTTTCTGAGCGGGACTTTAGACATTTTCCACATGTATGTAAGATGTCATTATTCTCTGGGTGCTCTCATGATTTTTGTATTGTTGATTTTCAACAGTTTAACTATGATATGCGTAGATAACGATTTTCTTTATATTTATCTTGGAGTTTACTGAGCTGTTTGAACCTGTGAATTTATGTGTTCTACCAAATTTGAAATATTTTTAACCATTATTTCTTCAAATATTTTTTATGTACCATTCCTTCTCTTCTTCTTAGACTCATTTATATATCCATTAGACCTGTTGTTGTTATGCCATATGCTTCTGAGGCTCTGTTCCTGTTTCCTACAATCTTTTTTCTTTCTACACTTCAGCTTAGATCATTTATCTTGATCTGTCTTTATGTTCATTGGCTCTATCCTTTGTCATATTCATTCTGTTGTTTGTCTTTATTCAGTAAATTTTTCAGTTCTAGAATTTTCCTTTTTTTTGAAGTTTCTATTTCTTTGATGAGATTTACTGTCTTTGTAATACTGGCATATTTTACTTTAGATCACTGTGCATAGTTATAATAGCTACTTTAAAAATCCTTGTCTGCTAATTCCAACATCTGGGTTTATCTTGAGATTGTTATCCATTATTTTTCTTTTTTGTTCTTGATAATGGATCACAATTGTGTGGGTTTTCATATGTTGAATAATTTTAATTTTAGATTATATCCTGGAATTTGGGAATATTATGTTTTGGAGACTGGAATCTGTTATATTCTCTCAAATAGTGTTGATATTTTTGTTTTACAAAGTAGTTTACCTGGTTTGACTCAAACAATGTTTGTCTCTTGGAGGGTACCTGAAATCTTAGTCGAGTTCTTTTATCTTTAGCTGTATTTTCTTTCACATGTGTATGAATCTGGGGTCATCCATTGATTTAGACAGTTTATACATAGAATTTGGGGTTCCCCTCCCTGGTTCTTTCTGGTATTCTCCCTTTACTTTCTAGGGGCTGTGGTTGCCCTGGACTCTGTCCTCTGGTTCTTTAGGATAGGAAGACTAAAATTTTCTATCAGAATTTTAGCTACTTTGAGTGGTAGCTATTTGTACCCTGCCTTAGAATAAATGATGCTTTTTAAAAAAAGAAACTCAAATTCACCCAGTGCCATTCTTCCTTCTAAGTTTTGACTTTCCTCCAAAATTGACTTTTTGTTTACAGTATTATGCAGTGCCTGAGGGTTGGGGGTGTATGTGTATGTATGTGTGTATTTTCCTTAGAGTTTTAGTTGTTACCTGCCACAGAATCAGTCCGGTAGGAGCTCATTCTGCTTTACTAGAATTGGAACTTACATTCTTTTATTTTAACCTGTTTGTCTGTTTGTATCTTTATAATTAAAGTGGATTTCTTGAAGTCAACATTATTTGATTCCTTGATTTTTGACCAGTTTGACAATCCAGGCCTTTTCACTGGAGTGTTTAGATCATTTACATTTAACATGATTATTGATGTGATTGAGGTTCAGTCCACCATCTTGCTGTTTGTTTTCTGTTTGCGTCAGGTGTTCTTTGTTATTTTTCCCCCTCTTTTCTTTCCTTCTTTTAAATTAGTGTTTCAGATTGAGTATCTGTAATCTGAAAATCCAAAATCAGAAATCCTCCAAAATCTGAAACTCTTTGAGTGCCCAAAAGAAATGCTCATTGGAGTATTTAGGATTCTGGATTTTCAGATTAGAGATGCTTGACTGGTAAGTGTAATGCAAATATTCCAAAAGCTGAAAAAATCTGGAAGCCAAAAAAATCTGAAATCTGAAACACTTCTGGTCCCAAGCATTTCAAATAAGGGATACTCACCCTGTAGTTAGGATTCCATTTTAGTGCCACTATTGGCTTATTAACTCTATATTATTTCAACATTTTAAGTTTCATATTATGCTTCTGTAACTCAGCATGGGTGAGTTACATGCCTTCATGGAATATCATTAGCACTTCACATGTAATATAAGAACATTTTCATTGGTACTTCCAGTTCGTGCGCCCCATCCTTTGTGCTGTTGTCATATGTTTTGTGTGTGTTGTGTATGTATGTTTGTATGTGTCAAGGTCCAGTTAGGAGACAAAAAAAAAAATGCCAATAATTTAAACAGGGAAGATCAATATAAAGAATTTTTAACTAGCAAAAGGTCATTAACTACTTAAAAGAGGTTAAAGAAGACACTATGGAATTCAGAATTACTAAATACAGAAAAGAAGCTACTACCTCTGGACTTAGAATGTTGAATGAAAGTGATGAGAGCAGGCATCTTTGTGTTTTTGATCTTAAGAGGAAGCTTTCCATCTTTGCCATTAAGTATAATGTTAGCTTTAGATTTTTCATAAATGTCCTGTATCTAATTGAGTAAATTCCCTTCTACTTCTCATTTGTTGAGTGTTTTTAACATTAAAAGGGTGTGTGATTTTGTCACATGGCTTTCTTTTCACCTGTCGAGATGATCGTGTGGTTTTTGTCCTTCCTTGTATTAATGTGGTGTATTGCCTTGATAATTGTACATTGAATCCACCTTATATTACCGGGGTAAATCCTCTTTGGTGGTAGAGTGTAATCCTTCTTCTGTGTTGCTGGATTTGATTTCCTAGTATTTTGTGTGGAATTTTACATGTTTCTTCATAAGGGATATTGCTCTGCAGTCTTGCTTGCGATATCTTTGTCTGGATTTGGCGTCAGGGTAATATTGGCCTTTTGGAATGAGTTGGGAAGAGTTCCCTCCTCTTCTTTCCTCCTTCCCTCCCTCCCTCCCTTTCTTTTTTCTTTCCTCCTTCCTTTCTCTCTTTCTCTCTCTAAAGATTTGCTCAGTTACCTTAGTGGTCAGCTAATGATTAGACAGAGATTTCCTTAATTGCCTGACTTTAGTAAGTCCCCTAGTCTTTGCTAAGGCACTTTGTGTGTGTTGTGGCATGCCTTCTCCTCTTAGCCAGGTAGTTGATGACTCTGCCTTAGCCTTCACTTCTTGCTTATGCAGATCCTCAAGTTCAGCAGAGGTGAGAGCTTAGGATCTTCTCAGTTCTTACCTGAGCATTTGCACATTTCTGGGCATGTGTACAACCCCACATATGCCTGTGGTCTTCTGGATTCCCAGGAATATTCCAGAGCTTTGCAAAGCTCCCATGGACATCTCCTTCTCCAGCTTGTCCTTTTAAATTTCTGGTTTATGTATTATTTGGTCCAAGTGTCTCAGGTAGCTGTGAAGTTCAACAATTGCCTGTAATTTGTTTCAACTTAAAACACTGGGGCAAGAGTTTTTGTACTTGTCAAGCTCCTAATAAGATCAAATAAAAACAGCCTTGCATATGGGTTCTTCCAGGGAACCATGAGACAAGTCACATAATGACAATTCCCTGGAAATGAGGCTTTGAAGGAGTTCCAACCTGGCTCTCCCCCTTTAGATGCTTTTCTCTTTGATTGTGGGATGTTGGTTTCTCAGGCTTCTGAAGAGCAGGAAAGTAGGGGATAGGGCTTAGAGCAAGTGAAAACACCACAAAGCTCACAGCCCACTGTCCTTACTGACATTCAGCTATTTTTTTTTTTTTCTTGAGCATTGCTCCCTGTATCACTGCAGGAATTTGGTTCATTTCTAGAGTTCTGTACATGCAACTTCTGAAAATTTTTGCCAGTATTCTCATTAATTTTATGGAAGAGAAATTTTTGAAAGTCCTTATTTATCTAGCACTTTTGCTCAGAATTTTTAGTTTTATATGAAACTGCCAAATAATTTTCCAAGTTAGCTATACCATTTCACATTTTTCCTGGCAATGTGTGATTGTTCAATGTCTGCACATCTCACCAGCATTTGGTGTTGTCACTATTTTTCATTTTAGTCATTTTGATGTGTGGTTTTACTGCATTGTAGTTTTCATTTGTATTCAGGCTAATGATATTGAATATATTTTCATGTACTTAATTGTCATCTGTATTTTTTCTTTGGTGAAATGTCTGTCCATGTCTATTGCTCATGTTTTAGTTGTATTTTTTAATTTCTGAGTTTTAAGAGTTCTTTACATATTCTGGAAACTAGTCTTCCATTGTATATGTTATTACAAATATTTCCTCCCAGTGTATGGCTTGTCTTTTCATCCTCTTTATGTTCTTTTTCAGAGCAAAAGCTTTACATTTTGATGAAGTCCAGTTTATCAATTTTTGTTTTTATGTATGAATATGTTGTTGATGTCAAGTCTAAGAAATTCTTTATCTAGCCCTAGGTCCTAAAGATTTTTCTCACATCTTTTTTCCCCTAAAAGTCTTACAGTTTTTTGTTGTACATTTGTCTCATATTTTTTAATTGTTTTTTTCCTTGGGATTAGAATTCTTAGTCACCAGTGTTTTTGTCTTTCTTTCTTTCAGCACTTTCATTACGTTCAGCACTTTCACAACATTCATTATTCCCTGGCTTGCATAGTTTCCGAGGAGACATCTTATTTTTCTTAGATTCTTTTATGTGTAGTGTGTCTTTTTTTCCTTTGGGCTACTTTGAAGAGTTTTCATTTTTCAGAAATTTGATTTTGATGTACCTTATTGTAGTTTTCTTTTTCCTTATCCTTGAGGTTCATTGAGCTTCTTGAGTTTGTATCTTCATAGTTTTCTTGAAATTTGGGAAATTTTTGATATTATTTCTTCAGATATTTATTTCTATACTGTATTCCTGGCCCCGGCTTGTGGGACTCTTAACATGTTTGTTAGACTGTTTAATATTAATATTGTCCTATAGTTACTAAGACTCTGTTCATTTCTTTTCAGTCTTTTTTTCCTCCATGTACCTCCCTTTGGACACATTGTATTTCAGTGTTAAGGGTCAGTAATACTTTTTTATTCAGTGTCTAATCTGTTAATCCCACCCAGTGAAGTTTTCTTTGATTATTATATTTTTGATTTTTAGAAGATCTATTTAGTTTTTCCTTGTATCTGTCAATTCTCACAATGTTCATATTTTCATTTAAATACCTGATTATAGTTATTATAGCTGTTTTAATGTCCTTGTTGCTAATTCTGTCATCTTAGTCATACTGGGTCTATTTGTGTTGATGGTTTTTTCCCCTGGCTCTGGCCCATATTTTCCTGTTTCTTGGCACATCTAATACTTTTTATTGGATGATGGACCTTATAAATGTTTATACAGTTGAGGGTCTAGATTTGTTTTCTTCTATATTTATTTTACTCTTTTCTGGCAGCAGTTATTTGCAGTTTAGTTTGATCTTTTTATGGCTTGTTTTTATGCTTTGTTTGGATAGGCCTAGAGTAACCTCTAATCTAAGGATAGTGTAGTGCTATTTCTAAGGCAGGAGCTTTGTAGGATCTCTTTTGAATACCTTAAGTGATCAACAAAGGTTTGCCACACTTGCTCAGGATTTGAATGCCTCTCAGCCTTGTGTGAGCTTTGTGGACTATGTAGCTGATAGCTTTTAAGTTGCTTTTGGCCTAGAATTTCTTTTATATGTTTGCACTTTAGAATTCAGCTAAGAGTCAAAGGATCTCTTATTCAAATTTTTGGAGTTTTTAAAATTTTTTTTTATTTTGGGAGCACCTTCTCCAGAACTCTACCCCATAACTTCCAGCTGCCTCAGCTTCCCCTAACTCTGATATATGTCTCCATAACTCAGTGAGACTTCTATACTTTGGGATCTCCTTCCTCTTCCACAATACAGAATTTGCCTCCAAACAGAAAGCTAGGAAGATTGTATAGCTTACCTCACTTGTTTCCTTTCTCTTAGGGAACATTAACAACTTGCCTGTTGTTAATGTCTGAAAATAATTGTTTAATATACAATCATGTGCAGTGTAATGATGTTTTGGTCAATGATGGACCACATACATGGTGGTAGTCCCATAAGATTATAATACTGTATTTTTGCTGTATCTTTTTGATGTTTAGATATACAAATACTTATCGTGTTACAGTTATCTACAGTGTTCAATACAGTAACATGCTGTATAGGTTTGTAGCCTAGGAGCAATAGGGTGTTCCATATAGCCTAGCTATTATAGTATGCTGTACCATCTAGGTTTGTGTAAGTACACTCTATGATGTACACACAATGACAAAATTGCCTAACGACACATTTCTTAGAACATATTCTAATAGTTAAGCAACACATGACTGTATTTCATCTTGCTTTCTTGTTGTCTGTATCAGTCAGGTAAATTCTGTTTATCTCTGTTACTTCATCATGGCTGGAAGTGGAAGTTCTGTTCCTTTAATTAAAAAAAATTAATAACTTTTAAATTTAAGAACAATTTTATATTTACAGAAAAGTTGTGAAGATAGTACAGAGCATTCTGGTATACGCTTCATCTAGTTTCCCTGTTGTTAACATCTTAGAATTCCACGGAACATCTGTCAAAACTGAGAAACTGACATTGGTGTATTACTGCTAAGTAAATGTCTATATTTAACTTTAAAAAAAAAAAAAAAACTGTCAAGCTATTTTCTGAAGTGGCTGTGCCCCAAAATGGGATTCCCACCAGCAGTGAATGAGAATTCCTGCATTATTGGAGAAGAACATAATGAAAACTAGTTACATTGAAACATCAATGTTTTAACTACTCTGAAGTTACCAAAATTAAGTAAAAGGAAACAACTTAAAATTGAAAGTCCTAAGCCTATGATTATAAATAACTTATTATAACTATAATAACAATAACATTAGCATTCATTGAACTCTTACTATGCACCAAGCACTGATATTAATTCATTCAATCCCCACAATATCCCTATGTTGTTGGTGCAATTATTATTGGCTTTTATAGATTAGGAGAGTGCGAGTTTCAGTAAATTCTCCATGGTCACATGGCTATTAAGGTACAGGCATCTGGCTCCAGAGCCTGCTCTCTGATCCACTATACCAGTGATGGTTCCCATTTCGTTGTATATCAGAATCACTTTAGGAGTTGAGACAGTGTTTCACTTGGTACTGGATGGTCTTGGGTACCAATAAGACCCCTGGTGATTCTAGTGTATAGTCAGGATTGGGAATACTCTGTACCATTTTACATAGCATCCTCATTATAATGTAGATAAATTTAATGTTTTAAAAAATATTTTAAAATTTTTAATTATAATAGTGGGTACTTTAGTTCATATTTTGATTTGGACATTTTAGGATCCTTTTTTATAGGTGGAACTTGAGTTGAGGCAAGTATTTTGTTGAAAAAGACTTTAGAAAATCAGTTCTCTGTTTTAGTATCTAGGTACTCTGGCTTTTGTGTAACAAATGCAAATGTGTATTTTTATATTTAGGGTCATCTAATAAAGTACCTAGCTATTCCTTCCTAAAATTAATGTTTAAAGAGTATTGATTTAAAAATGTGTAATCATTTCGTATATAAAAGCAAGGAATGAAATATATCATAGAATGGTATGCTTGTTTAAATTGTGTTATACCTAGGAGATTAATTGTCTACAAATTGCTCCAATTCAGCATAGAATAACCTTCATAAAATTATTTTATTTCTTATTATGTGTTCATTGACATTTTAACATTCAATATTAGACTTTAAAAATACAGAAGAAAATTTTCTAAATTCTGTTTAAAAATACATTATAAGAATTTATTTTTAAAGTAAAACAAAACAAACTAGAGGTTTGAAAATAAAGTTTGCTAAAATCTAGTACTCTTGTTTCAAAACAAATGATACAAAGTAATTATCTTCAATTATTACTGTATGCTTATTTTCCTATAATATGCTGAAATAAAAAAAAAATATATTGCTAGATGATCTCCAGTAGTCCCTTTGTTGTTTTGTTCTGAATAGTTGGTTATGATAATTGCATAAAGTCTCCACTAGAGTGTGCTAAAGATACTTTAGTGGGAAAAATTATTTACCTAGACTTGCCTAGACTTGTCAGCCTTGGAGAAATTTTTTTTTTTTTTTAAGAGAAGAATTTAATTTCTTGTTTATGCCATTTCCTTTGCTGTGAAATACATTCTGTACCTTGACAGTTGGATATTTCTACAGATACTGTAAATGAGTATTTAATCTCTCCATTCTTGTTTCTCAGGAAGCATGCTAGCCAGAAATGTCTTTTATTTTGTGAAGTTATTCTTTAAAAACTAAAAATTGTATCTCCCTTTACACAATAGGTGTTGATTTTTCTTTACACAAAAGGTATATTTTTGAAAACATGAATAACTTAAAATGAATGGAGAAACTAGTAATTTGCTTTATGAGTTTAAAAAATACTTCGTAATTTATTATGCATACTTTTATTTTAAAATAGCAACTAAATTGGTAAATAGATTTAGATTTACTATTAAATATTTATAATTCTGGCATAAAATATTATTCTCAAAGTATTGTTAGTTTACTGTGATAACCATGTATTTTGTGTTGATTCATTAAAGTATAGTGTGAAAGAAAGTTTTGGCCCATTTTTATTTGACAAATTTCTAAGCAAGCATTTTATAAACTGATTATCTGGCACAAGTATTTAATGATAATGACTGTTTTTTTTCTCTCCCTCTTCCTCCAGGTACCTCCACTCAAATAACATTGTTGTGGTTCCGGAAGGTAGGTACATTTAGAATTTTTAGTTAGAAAACAACATAGTTTAAGCTTTGCTTTATAAGTAGAACAAATTCTCTCTCTCTCTCTCTCTCTCTCTCTCTCTCTTTTTTAAAAGAGACAGAGTCTCATTGTGTCACCCAGGCTGGATTATGGTGGTGTAATCATTGCTCACTGTAACTTTGAATTCTGGGCTCAAGTGATCCATTCTGCCTCAGCCTCCCAAAGTGTTGGGATTATCGCACTTGGCCAAAATTGTCTCTTTAAACCTATTTTGGTTGATGTATTAGGGAATTTTAATTATAAAGCACCTTTAATTTGTTAGCTTCAAAACTTTCCCCCCAATAAGTCCAGTTAAGAATTATGAATAAATACTAAATCTAAAATGTTTAAAATGGTTACATAAACTATTATTGGGTAAATTGCTGTTAGGTAAATAAAATAAATTCTAAATTTACTAAATGTAGTTAATAATTCTGGTTGGATATAAAAGACCTTGTGTATTGTTTCTTGAATTATTTATTCAAGCAGTTTTTCTTTTTTTTAAGAAACAAGGTCTCAATCTGTCATTCAGGCTGGAGTACAGTGGCCCAATCTTACCTCCTATTCCTGGGTTTAAGCCATCTTCTCACCTCAGCCTCCTGAGTAGGTGGGACTACAGGTGCATGCCACTAGCCTAGCTAACTTTTCTATTGTTTTTAGAGATGGGGTCTCATTGTGTTCTACAGTCTGGTCTCCAACTCCTGGGCTCAAGTGATCCTCTTGCCTTAACCTCCTAAAGTGCTAGGATTACAGGTGTGAGCCACCATGCCTGGCCTATTCAAGCAATTTTTACATTGTTTTAGTGTTTTTATTTGTGCTGTTTTTTATGTTACTATATTTTATCTTGAGGTGGAAGAATTTATCACTTCCATTAAATTTAGTTTGATCTATGTTTTTACTATTTTGTGAATAACTGAGACAAGGAAATTAAGTATTAAAATATTTTAACTTGGATTACTTGTCTTATAGATTTGGTGTAACACCTGGGTCAAATTCATTTTGCCTTTCCCCTTCTTTTCTTTTGAAGCCATTGGGTCCCTTGTAAAACTCCAGTGTCTGGATCTTAGTGACAATGCCTTAGAAATCGTTTGCCCAGAAATTGGTCGTCTGAGAGCTTTACGTCATCTTCGATTAGCTAATAACCAACTGCAATTCCTACCTCCAGGTAATCATAGTCCATAGCACACAATAGTTTCTTATCTATTACAAATCTGTCTTTATTCATGTTTCTCACTGTATGTCTAGGCAGTGGGCTATGGATATATTTGTAAGTAGTCAATTGTCCATTTGTTTGAAGATGAAACTAAGGAATGTGGATGAAATATTACTAAGGGTCTTTCTCTTGATGCATACATAAGGTAGCATTTATGTTTTAGATAGGGCTATAATTACTACAATTGTGCATTGTAATCAGGGCGCCTTAAAATCACTGCCATGGCAAAATATTTGTTCCAAGAGCTACTTCAGTTTTGAATTTCACATGAGAGAATTTAGGTGAGCTTTGCATGACATATTGTGATCAATTTAGTATCCAAAAGGCAGACACATACAGTGTTTTCTCTCATTTTCTAGTGAGGTAACTGATGTTTGTTAACTTTGATTTAAGAAGGCATCATGCTAAAATTTAGTAGCACAATTTAAATGTGAGTCCTAGAATTGTCAGTTTGCCTGCTGAACATTTGATTAGATTATGATGTGTCTATAGACAGACAGTACTAAAATCATGCATTCCCTTGACAGCTACCGTTAAACCTTTTTACTTTCTTGGGAGGGACATTCAGAGACCTTGCTTTGTGAATCCACATATTTCTAAATTCCACTGTCATATGCCATTTCCCATATTTAAAAAAAGATGAAGTATAATTAAAAAATAAAAAACTTGTGCTTCATGTATTACATGAAAGTTACTATATATTCAAGAATGAGTAGAGAAAGATACAGATGTCGATTTGGCTGCAATTAATTTTCCTTATAACTCTTTCAGGACCACCAATCAGCCTTTTAGTATATCCAAGTGAAGTATGCGACTCAAAATTAGGAATTACTCCCTGTCGTAGAACTTCAGGGTTACATGAGAATATTTAAAACTATGCATGTTAAACCCATAAATTAAAAAAACCTATGGTATTTCTTTGTTATTTTAAAAATACTTTCTCTAAAGTTTTTTTAAGTATGGAAATTTCTAAGTGAAAACATAGTAACTGATTAATTTTTGGACTTTATGTACCAGCCTTAAGATATATGTTCAATACTGTTTATAGGAAAGGTACCAGTATAGCAGTGACTTTGCTTAAAAAATAATTTTTTTTTTTTTTCCTTTTGAGACACAGTCTCACTCTGTTGTCCAGGCTAGAATGCCGTGGCATCAGCCTAGCTCACAGCAACCTCACACTCCTGGGCTCAAGTGAGCCTCCTGCCTTAGCCTCCCGAGTAGTTGGGCCTACAGGCATGTGCCACGCATGCCAGGCTAATTCTTTCTATATATATTTTTAGATGTCCATATAATTTCTTTCTATTTTTAGTAGAGATGGGGTCTCGCTCTTGCTCAGGCTGGTCTCGAACTCCTGAGCTCAAACAATCCACCTACCTTGGCCTCCCAGAATGCTAGGATTACAGGCATGAGCCACCATGCCCGGCAAAAATAATTTTTTAACCTCAAAGAATGAGTGTCTTATTTTTTCCTAGTATGCTTAATACAAATACTTTTAACACAATATAGGAATATGATCTTTCCCTTAGAGTATATTATATATCATCAGGCTCAGTGGCATTTCATCAAGTTTACGTATTCAGATCCCCAGAAAATTAGATTCTTTTGAAGATTGCCCAGAAGATGTATCAGTAAAGATAATACTTTAAATTTTCATAACATTTTCATGTTTGACACTTATACAGGATATATTATAGGATCAAAATGCATGGATATAATGCTGTTTATAAACTTGCTACATATGTTTAAAGAATATGTAAAAAATACAATTCTGTGTTAAACCATTGTTCTGTGTGTTGCATTATTTTGTCTTTTCCTGTAATATAAGAACATTTTGTGGTAGAATGTGGTCATTTCCTTCCATTATATATTCTTAGAGGTTAATGATGTGCTTATAATATCTTTGCCTCGTAATAACCAGTAAAGGGTATATGTTTCCTGACTACTTTCATTTAATTTTTTATTTCTATCTTAACTGTATCACAAGAGGCTTGAGGCATATACTCCTGATTTTATTTTCCTGGCTTATTTCTATTGTATGTGTTTGGTTTTGTTTGTTTTGAGTAAAATTATATACAGTAATAGCTATATATTTTGGGTAGAAACTGTTGATTGGCCATGTTTAGGCTTTATTCTTTCTAGGTCACTGTGAGTAGCAATGAACTACACTTTACTATTATCTGACTCACTTTATATGTACATCTCATTATGAGGTATGATTTGAATGAGTAAGGGGCTAGGTATACATCCCCCAACTGTTTGATTGTTTTTGGAAACATACTGTGGAAAAGTATCCTAAGCGTAGAAAATAATGTGAGGGACTGTCATGTTGTCCCCATTTGGTGACAGTAGACACCAGTTGATGGCTGCTTGATAGTCCCTTATACGTAGACCACGTTATTATGTACAGACTTCTCACACATTACATTGCCTCAAAAGGCTTAACATTTTACCATGTTTATTTGTTGTGGTTTAAAAGCCTTTGAAGATAATTTCATATTTAAAATTTGAAAAATCTAGGTGGATATAGGAAGTTTTAAAACTGGGATCTAAGAAAGGATTACAGGGCTTTTATGACCTCCCTGAAATTGTTTGCACAGTTTGGTGTTTATGAGTATTTATATATCGCTGTGAAGAAGGTCCAGTGTTTTCAGCAGTTTCTCAAACAGATCCATGACTTATATGTTTGATATCCATTGGGTTGTTTGACCAATATTTTCTGGGAATTTCCCTTTCCCCTTATTGTTGGATTGCCGGGTACTGCCTTTTTCTTTCTTTCTTTCTTTTTTTTTTTTTTTAACCGTGTGCCATTTCTTTTTCTCTGCATTTGATTTGTCCAGATGTAGGTCCCTGACCCAAGCAGGACCAGTCCTTCTCTTGGGAATTCTGGAAGAGACTGGTTGGGGAGAAAGAAAGAGAACAAGAAAGGAAACAGTGGGGAAAGCTGGGAAAAAAATCTATTTCTCTTTTTCTCTGGGCTAATGCACAATACTATGTAATCTTGCAAGGTGCTGGTAGTAGCCATGTGGGAAAGAGACAAAGAGAGAAGAATGAAGCAGGCAGAACGTAAAAAAGACTTCTCAAACTTTTTTTTAATGTCCCAGTCACTGGTTCAATTTTGAGACTTACAGGCTTTGTATTTAGGTTAGCTCTAATTGGCTTCTATGTATTACAACCAAAAGAGTACCATGTAACATAGCTGCCCCAGAGGCTTAAAACAGTTTGTCTGAGGTATAGGATTAATTGTATATTGGACTCTCCTATTTACTTAACTGCTGTACTGTATTGTTAATTGAACTGTCCTGTTAACTGTTGTGCTTTGAAATTGTAAAAGTTGTTATTAATAGTAGGAAGTCCAGGGTTAGTAATAGCATCATCAGTGGTATGTGTGTATGAAGTAGTTCATTCTGCTTGTCATCTATTTTTTGCCTTCTTATAACATACTCGGTACCCTTTGTATTAGATGTTTTCTTCCCCTGAGTACTACTAGTACTTTGGGAGGCACAGAGAACACTGGTATGGAGTAGTGCCAGGGCATAGGAATTTGAGGACCATAGGCAAATACTTTTCTAATTTCAATCATCATGGATTGATTGATCTGTTGTTGAATTTAAAATAAATGGAACCATGTAGTATATTCTCTGTGTCTGATTTCTTTCACTCAAAATAATGTTTTTGAGATGCATCCATGGTGTTGCATGCATCAGTAATTCATTCTTTTTTTATCGTAGAGTAGTATTCTGTTGTATGAATACACAATTTGTAAATTTATTTTCTTCTTGATGGACATGTGAGTTTTTTCTAGCTTTGGGCTATTATGGATAAAGCTAATATAAATACTCTTATACAAGGCTTTTTGTGGACATATGTTTTTGGTTTTTTTTTGAGGGGGGTAAATACCACAGAGTGAAAAAATGTTGGTTAATAGGGTAGGCATATATTTATAAGAGTTTGCCCAGCAGCTTTCAAAGTGGTTATACTATTTTACACTCTGAAGAATGTATTCATCAATATATGAGAAGTCCAGTTACTCCACATTCTTGCCAACATTTGGTGTTGTCTGGTTTTTTGTTTGCTTTTATCCATCCTAGTGGGTGAGGTAGTATTGTGTTGTTGTTTTATTTTGCATTTAATTTAATTTGCATGTCCCTCTTTACTAATGTTATTGAGTACCCACTCACGTATTTATTGGCTATGCCAAAACTTCTTTTTGAATTGTAGGAGTTATCTCCCTGCTTTACAGACCAGTTGTCATCATTTTTGGTTGCTGAGGAATTCTTTGCTCACCAGTTTTGCCCTTTGCTTTCTGTGCCTTGAGGGCTCTTTCAGCCCTACTGTTCCATCCTTGGCCTATGTAGGTTGACTATTTTTGCTCTGTATTCTGTGAAGGTGGGTCTTGCCTCTCAGAAGTTTCTCTTGGCTTTTCTGTTACTCCCCACCACCCACTTCCCAAATCCCCCAGCCTTCCTGAGATGAGAGCCTAAAGCACTTTGGGGAGATTTTCTCAGCTTTCTTTTCTTGCCCTCAGTTTTGGTGAAGACTGGTGGGAAGAGTATGAATGAGTGAGTGTGTATGTAGTGGGGGACGGTTTAATATAGTCTATCTTTGTATCTGTGGCTCCTCTGGATTCTGCACTGGTGTGCCAGTACACACATAGCTTTCAAAGTTAGACTGGTTTCCCTTTAACCTTTCTCCATGGCCGTTTTCTTGTCCTATCAATTTCAGTCAGGGATGATAGCAGCTGAAAAATCTCTTTTAAAATGGACTTGACATTCTTTGGAGTTGATTTAGGTTTCCTGTGTCCTCAGTCTCTGATGGATTTTAAACACTGTGATTATATAGCTTATCCAACTTGTTTTAGTTGTTAGGGTGAGAGTGATGATCTCTTTTGACTTTGTATTTTCAAATTGGAATTAAGACCCCCTTCCCTCCAAGTGGTTTCTACAATTTGGTTTTGGTTCCTCTGTGCCTCCTTTCTGTTGACTTTTGGATTACTTGAGTATGGTTCAGTGTTCTATTTTATTTTCTCTATTGATTTTTCTCTAGAGTTGACAATATGCACCTTTAACTTATTACACTTAGAATATTGTACCACTTCACATAACTTATAAGAACCTTCAATAGTATACTTCTGTCTATCCTCTTTCCTTTTGTACTATTGTATCATATATTTTATTTCTATACATATTATAAACCCCACAACATAATGTTATTTTTGCAACAATTTTCTTTAAATGAAATCAAGAAAATAAAAAAAAGTTTGTATATTTACCCCCATATTCACCATTTCCTCTGTTCTTCATTCTTTCCTCTAGATCTACATTTTCCTTCTGTTATCTTTTTTCTTCAACCTGAAGTGCTTTCTTCAGACATGGTAACGAACTGTTTTTCTTTATGCAAAAACATCTTTGTTTCATCTTTTTTGAAGAAATATTGAATTGAAAAATATTTTGAAGCATAGTGAAGAGTATTTTCTCTGGATATAGAATTCTTGGTTGGGAAGACTTTTTTTGTTTTAGCACTTTGAAGATGACTTTCCATTGTCTCCTGGCCTCGTTGTTTCTGATGAGAAGTCAGTTTTAATTTGTATCATTGTTACCTGTATATAATGTCTTTTTCTATGGCTGCACTGAGATTTTTTTTTCTGTTTATTTTTGGTGTTAGCAGTTTTCTATGATGTATCTTGATGTAGGATTTTAAAACACATATTCTTCGTGGAGTTTTCTTGATTCCCAAATTGAGAAGTTTTCTGTTGTTACTTCTTCAAATATTTTTCTGCCCCACATTTCCTCTCTTTCTGGAACTCTAGTTACACACATTAGATCATTTGTTGGTGTTCTACAGATCACTGAATTTTGTTCTAGTCTTTTTTTCTCCGCATCCAAAGGTTAGATTAGATGTTACCTGTTGATCTGTCTTCTGTGTCTTTTGTGCTCTCCAGTATGCTATTTATTATGCCCCTCATCTTAGTCTGTTCAGGCTGCTTAAAAAAAAAACAAACCCCAAACCATAGACTGGGTGGCTTATAAACAACATAAATTTATTGCTCACTGTTCTGGAGGCTGGGAATTCCAAGATCAAGGGGCCCACAGATTGATTTAGAGTCTGGTGAGAGCCTGTTTCCTGATTCCTAGGTGGTGCCTTTTTGCTGTGTCTTTGAAAGGGGCAAGACAGCTCTCTGAGGCCTCTTTTATGTAAGACTATTAATCCCATTCATGAGGGCTCCACCCTCATGACCTAATCACTTCTCAAAGGCCCCACCTCCTAATACCATCACCTTGGAGATTAGTTTTCAACATATGAATTTTGAGGGGCTAGAGGCATTCAGACCATGGTACCCTGTTCCCCCTCTCACAGCTTTTGCATCTTTGGTACCCTCTCCTGCATTTTCCAGGTGCTTCAGTTACCCCAGACTCTGATCTCTGCCTCATCAGCTCTGTGAGACCTGAGCTCTATTTAGGTTCCACTTTTCTGTGTTGTGGCCCTGAATGTGCCCCTTGGCAGATAGCCTGATCCAACATGGGGTTCACCTCTGGTGATTCATATATTTCAAGGATCATAGTTCTGGGTTGCCTGTCCATTGCTTGAAAACAGTTGCTTTACATGTTTTTGACTGGTTATAGTGTTTTGGTGGGAGGTACTTCTGATATCAGTTACCCTGTCATGTCTGGAAATGGAAGTCTTATTAGATGTCCTTTGATTTCTCAACTGATTGCTTACCCACATTCTTTTTACTTTTTCCTTAAGTATGTAGCACGGAAACATTTATAGATTGTCTTTCTTTACTCCCAGTATCAAAACTATAACATTGTTTATTATAGAACAAATTTAAACTAATTTTCTTACAAAGACTTTTTCTAACTTGATTAAATAAAATTATGTGATCTATTATGAAGACAAATACTATGCACCTACAAAGAAAGGATTATTGGGGGAAAGTTTCTATCATTGCAGGGGTACTTGCCAAACATTTTGTGATATTCACTCTTGGTAAAGGCCACAAAAGCCAATGGATATTGGAGGAAGTAGAAAAACCAGCTAATCCTTGATAGTCAAGAGAAGCTTGATACTTTTGTGATTTGCTGTAAATGCTCTGTGAACTCCCATGAGAGAGGTCATGGTAACAAACAAACAGCAAAAAGTAACCAGGAATCAGAAAAGATGTTACTTACATCTGGCCTATAAATCAGTTTTTTGGGGGAAATACTTTTGTCCTTGAAGAGTTGTTTTGCATACCAAGAAAGGAAGGATTTTTAGCCCAAAGTAAAAACATGAACATGTTGTACTTTAATGTCTAAAAGTATGTACAACAGACATGTACTACATGTAACCAGCCTGAATTGTTCCTAAACCTCAGTCTTCAAGTATGGTCAAGTTTATTATGATTTTTTTCTTAAGATTTATTTTTTTCTTCAGTTGAAGCTCTATAGCTTTATTGTAATGAAATTTAGTATCTCTTCTTAGGTTTGTTGTGTTGCTACCAGAATTGCTCTGAAATCTCTGTGCTTACTGATCTATTGTGGAGGTGGGGAGGAGAAGCTCAGCCTTTTTGCCTGCAGAGGACATAGAAAGACCAGAGCCTGGTCCCTCTAGGGCTTCCACTAGTGCTTACTACCCTATTTGTTGAGACTATATCGGCACAGGCTGTGGTGACTCTTCAGAGGTGCTGAGCCTGCCCCGTAGTTACCTGGTCACAGGTGCTCTGCCTTTGAGTCACCTTCCTTACAGTTTCTAGGAACGCTAGGTGGCCCAGGAACATTGGGTCAGGCCTGGTTTCATTGTCTCTTCCACTGTGCCTGCCTCCTCTCCTAGCTGATCAACTCAAAGGGGGAATAGAGTAGCTATCCTTGTGATTCCTCAAAACTTAAAGTGTCTTGTCATGCCACCTGTCCCCAGATGATCAAAGCTCTTGACCCCATATTATCCTCCTGAGGTGGATACAGTAGAAATTCTGAGTGATTTACCCTTCTGGAGACTCAGCTTTTCACTGATCACATGTCAGTGCTGGTAAAATAGCTAGCTAGCACTTCTTTCACTAAAAAAGAATCTAAAAATGTAATCTCTGGTGGAGCACTCCCCTGGTGTCACTGGGCTATATATGTGTGGTCAGCAATGCGTATAAATAGGCTTTCTCTATTTTATGGGGTTATCTACATGACTGGGGAACTTACCATTTCATAAACTTAACAAGAAGTATTTATTGGTGCAAAGTATACCATGCTGTGTGCTAGAGAAAGAGAGCACTGTGAAGGAGAACAGAACCTGGCCTCGGGTGGCAAGGGGGCTTATAATATTCCATTGTCTACTATCCAGACTGTACACACTGCTTCCAAAGAAGGGACTGGACAGAGAGGAGAAGGAAGGAAGTATTGAGTGTGTTAGTGTAGTCAGTCATTATCTCGGCACAGTGCAGAGAGGTTAGGATACCCATTTGGACAACTCGTGGGTGAGGGACAAAAACCTAACAGGTTTCCTTAGCTTGCTGGATGGATGACCACTGAATAAATTGTCTACCAGAGTCCTAAACTCATATTCAGAACCTGTTTTTTCAATGACTTTTATAGACCTAAATTACCTTATTAGTAACTTTGTAGTACATATGGTACTTATTAGTAAAGTAAGTTTATAGTGTAATTACATATAAGTAACTTTATAGCAACAGAGTTTTACATAAAATTATTTGGAATACTAGATAAGACAAATTTCTCAGAAAAATATTTTTACTATAGATACTGTGCTACATATTGTAAAGTCTACTCACAAATGGAGCTAAGGCTTTTAAATTTTATTTATAAACTTTTACAAGTTTTGAAAATTTGGTAAAAACCTTGGAGTAAAAATGACCCTCGAAATTCTTCTAAAAGAAGAATTTTGTTTTTTGGACCATGTATCTTTCTCAGTGTCAAATAAATACAGAAAATACTCCTTTTAAGGAAAGGTGTGAAGGGAAATGGTGGACAACTTGCCAGATGCCTGAAAAACAAAAGTTTATTGTGACAGGACTTTTTAAAAAAAGGCAAAAGAAGAAAAGTCGATCCCTCAGACTTGGAAAGCCTCTGCCATCAATCATGCTACTGGCTACGGCACGTTGAGCTCCTTTCCAGGGACATTCCTTTGTGAAAAGATTTAAAAGCAGCTAACACCATGAGCCAAGTGATCCAAATTCACTTCACACGAAGTACTTCTTATGTAATTAATTTATTGCACCATCGTGTGTTGCAGGCTTGGTGCTGTGTGGGAACAGTGATGGCAGTGCTCAGGTCAGTTAAGGGGGGTGCGAGGAGGAGGCAGGAGTAACGCGTGAGAGACTGAACTGTGGTTTAAGTTATAGCACAAATGATTTGCATTTGGATATTTCTGTCACTCCTCTCTGAAATGAATCCATCTCATAGTCTGTTATACACACTGCTTCCAGGATTATTTCTCTCAAATATAGATTTGATTAACTATTTTGCCAGTTAAAACCCTTCATTTAAATAAATTGCCAAAATTGTTGTGGTTGCTACGGTAGACACCTATACAGGGTTCATAACCATTTGTTTATGATGCATACTAGGAATTAGGGATATTTTTAAAAACCTGATTAATGTAGAAGTGTTCTTAATCTTTTGGAGTAAATTTTCTTCAGAATTTACGAAACATGTTTTCTTAGACATACCTATTAATGAGACTTCAGAGATTTAATTGCTATTTTTTTATCTAAATCAGCTTGTGGTATGTTAGAGGTAGCATGGAGTAATTTATGTCATACCTTTTGATATCTTGGCAACACTTGGGTTAGTAGTTCATTTTTATTAAAGTGCTTTCAAGTATTAAACACATTTTTCTTATACTAATGATGATTTGATATATTGCGTTTATTAACCAAGCTTTGGAAAAAGCAAGTTTTATAGATAAATGCATTTAAAAAGATTATATTTTCATGGTTATTTTATAGTTTCAGTTAATTTTTCCACCTTGATTTCAGTATTATTGTTGTTTTGTGACATGACCAGAAAATTATGGTTTCATGTCAAACTATATAATTGTGAAGAAAAATTAACTGACATAATATAGGTTATTTGCCAAAATAGACATTTCTTAAATAGTAATATCTTCAATGTGTAAAACATTTTGTTTTTCACGTTATTTGAACATGTTTGTTGCTTTACTTCATCTGTACCTTATGTTTTAACTTTTTAAAGGTTTCAATTTAAATAAGATTGTTCTGTAAGTAATTTTAGAATTATTGATTGTTTTAGTGAGTGAAAAGCTTTGTGATTTGCCAAAGGTTGATGTAATGAGAAGTAATTTTAAAAATGTAGTTTGATATCATTTGTTACCAATATCCCCACAGACACAATTGGCATCACAGTTCTTTATTTAATCCTTTTTATTAATCCTTCGATTAAAGAATCAACATTTTAAGCAGATAACTTCGATTTTTTTTAAGCAGTTTGTTTTAATTTTCACTGTGTATTTGTTTGTAGGTAGTAAGAAAACTTGAAGTCAAAACTATGACTATAGGAGTAAGGAAAGGTCCCAAAACTGAATGTCCTTATATGTGTACAACAAATGTCAGTAGTTGGTTGTGTGTCTCCTCTGCTTCTTAGCTGGATCTGCTGACATCCCTGCTCCTGATATATTCTGAAAGAGAATTAAGTCTGAAGGTCTGTTTTGGTGAATTTTTCTTCTTCTTCTTCTTTTTTTTTTTTTTTACTTTAGCATGATTTTATTTATCCAGAAGATAAATGTTCAGCCATGAATTTTTCTTTTTAATTTCAAAAGTTTGGTATTCATCACTTTAGTCTGAAATTACAGTACCAATATTAGTGTCTGAATATTTTTTTTAGGAGTAACAGCATATTTTGTGGAAGTCATATTATTTACTTATATATTTAGGTACTAGCATATCCATTTTTCTGAAATGAGATAGCTTTCGCTGTAATTTCATCGTCATTATCATAAGATACTGAAATAATTAAAATGTTTGTTAGAAAAAATACCTGAAAACCATATATGGATGTTTAAAGTAATAAATCTTAGAATTTTTTTCTTTATCCATTTTTACCTCCTTTTAAAATATAAATACATATTTTTATGAATCAAAGTATAAGTTTCTTAAATGTAAAGGGAGATTAAAATTTTAATTATTAAAATAATTATCAAAGAAGTATTCTCATAATTTTCTTTTTACATGCTGTGAAAATGTTTAATCTAAAGCAAAGCAGAAATACATTAGAAAACATATTTTTAAGTATATACAATTATTCATATTGCCATATATATCCTGAAACAAAATTATGATTTCTGTATTGCTATTCTTCTATTACCAGATATCACTAGGAGACTGAATATTACGTGTTTGAATATGTGTAACAATTTTTCTGTATAGTGCTGTGTGTATAACCAGAGAAGGAGGAGTCACTATTGTGTTGTAAACATGGGGTTTTGTCTTATAGTCTTTATACCACAAGAGGGGCTGCTCTTGTTTCCATGATTTGTTCACTTTAACTGATAGGATCCAATGGTTTAATTGAGTATGTATTTAACACGATCAAATCTGTAAATTACTTAGTAGCCTAAGAACCAAATATTTATATTGTATTTAGTGAGTGTTATATTAAATATAGACTATAGAATACTATTATTTTAAGTAAAAGAGAAAAGTGAACATTTTAATCTTTTTATTTTTAGGCTCTTAATATAGATTGGGTCAGCTTTATACATCAACACTGTATAAATTTTACTTATTCTGTATTTCTTAAGAATTTTTTCTAAAATGCCAGCCCTCATGTATTTTATTTCAATTTTCTTGGTTTGCTTATGATAGCCTATGAAATTGCTTTTAAACTTAATAGATAAAACTATCTAAGTTTCCCACACCTAAAATTCCATGGAGCTTTAAATACTGTGAACTTTCAGTTAAACAAAAGCCTATAAAATTAATGTTACTCGAACCCAATGTTTCCTTTTTCTTATCCAGTGTGGTAAGTAGGTTTTAACTTGAAGCATTCTGATATTTCTTCTACCACTAAAATTCAACATCCTGAAATTCATACTGACTGTAGCAGGTTCGATTTTATGAAGGAATTAAAATGATGTCTTTGGAAATTTGTTTCTCCTGCTAAAAGACATGACATAATAGGGTATGAAGGTTTACATATAATAATAATAAGATATAAGGGTTTACATAAAATAAGTTATAAGGGTTTATGCATTATAAGTCTGCTTATTTCCTATTCATAGTTTAAATTTCTAACTACTTCTAAATCAAAAACACATGTAGAGTTATGATATATAAATGGTAAAACAGAAATAGAACCTTGATTTCTTATCCCCAGGGTGTTATCTATAACTGATTTACAGACTGTGTTCTATACATCACTGTTTTTTCTATACATCACTTTTAAATCTCTTCTTAATAATACCTTGTTAAACTTTTTGACAGTGTCAGTAATTTTGTTCCTGGCATAAGTTAATAGTTTATTTCAGCTACTCCCCATTGATTTTTCTAACAGCTTTATTGAGGTACAATTTACATACCATAAAATTTGCCATTTTACATGTATACTTGATAAATTTTATTATTATAAATGTCCACAGTTTAGGAACCCTCACCACAATCTAGTTTTCAAGTACTTCCATCATCCCAAAAAGTTCCCTTGTGCCTGTTTTTTGCCAGCTCTGTTCCCACCCCCTGCCAACCGTTGATCCTCCTTTCTAGCTTTATAGTGTTGACTTTCCCAGAAATTTTATATAAATGGATTCATGTAATATGTAGCCTTTTCTGTCTGGCTTATTTTACTTAGCATAATATTTTTGCATGTATGTTTTTTCATGTTTTAGTAGTTTGTTTCTTTTTATTGTTTAGTAATATTTTATTGTATGGATATGCCATATTTTATTTATTCACCAGTTGATTGATAATTTAGATTGTTTCTGGTTTGGGCTGTTATGAATAACATTGCTATGAACATTTGTGTACAAGCTTTTTGTGGGCATGTTTTCCTTTCTCTTGGATAAATACTTAGGAGTAGAATTGCTGGATTGTATGATAATTATATTTTTAACTTTGAAAGAAGCTACCAAACTGTTTTCCAAAGTAGCCATATCATTTGCATTCCCGCTAGCAATGCATGAGAGTTCCAGTTCCTCCTTATCCTCACCAACATTTGGTATTTTTTGTCTTTTTTATTGTAGCTTTTCCAGTGTCTGTATGGTGTTATCTCATTTGCTAATAACAAAGGATTAATCATCTTTTCATGTGTTTATTTGTCATTTCTTTGTTGAAGTGCTATTCAAATCTTGTGGACATTTTAAAATTGAGTTGTGTTCTTATAATTGTGTTGTAGAGTTCTTTATGTATTCTGCTGCTGAAGGATAATTTTCACCAAGAAGCTAAGATCATGACTCTCATACAGATATAAAACATTTTAAATGTGGTAAAGCTGTTACGTAACTAATTAATAAGAACATTGGCAAGGTGTTCAAAGCAGAATCCGTAGAACAAACATAAATCAAGAATATTGAAATGAATGTTTAAATGGAGGAAAAGCTGATTTTTCTCCACAGGGGCAAAGGGTTGTCCCTCTACTGGACATAATTTATGAGCATGTTTATAAACAAGGATTGTTTACATTGCCATGAGTTATCTACAACTTACAGAGTTGTAAAATAGCTCTGATAGAATCAGATAACCTGCAAGGATGAGCTAGAGATCCAGGGTTGTAAAACTCTGACCCTCCGCCTGATGTTGTAAATTAAGTGTTACTGGAGCACCACCGTGCCCATTCATTACATATCGTCTAGGACTGCTTTTGTGCCTTAGTGGCAGCTGAGTAGTTGTGACAATGACCATAGGGTTTCCAAAGCCTAAAATATTTACTAAATAACTCTTTCCAATAAGTTTGCCAACCCCTGCTATTGTCCAGATGGATATATATTTATCACATACCTTTATCAGTTATGTGATTTGTAAATATTTTTTCGGCTTCTTAATTGGGGGTGCCTTTTGAAGAGCAAAAGTTTTAAATTTTGAAAAAGTTCAGTTTGTCAGTTTTTTGTTTTATGGATTATGCTGTTGATTTTATATTTAAGAACCATTTGCCAAACCCAGGGTCACAAAGATTTTCTCTTAGATTTTCTCCTACAAGTTTTATTTCTCACATTTATGTCTATGATCCATTTCAAATTAATTATTGTATATGATGTGAGGTAAGGGTTGAGTATTTTTACATATGGGATATTCAGTTGTTGCAGCACAATTTGTTGAAAAGACCCTCCTTGCCTTGTTGAATTACTTGGTATTTTTGTCAAAAATCAGTTGACCATAACGTGGGTTTATTTCTGGAGATTCTATTCTGTTCCAGTCTTGTGACAATAGTACACTGGCTTGATTACTGAGGCTTTATTGTAGGTTTTGAATGAGAGAGTGAAAATCGTCAAATTTTGTTCTTCTTCATTTTTTTTTTTTTGGCCTCATTTTTAATAGGGATGAGGAACTGAACGACATTTTATCAAAGTGAGCTGTGGAGATCATGACACTATTCAGTATAATTTTGTGTTGTTGTTGTTGTTGTTGAGATAGGGTCTCATTCTTTCACCCAGGCTAGAGTACAGTGGTGTCATCATAGCTCACTACAACCTCAAGCTCCTAAGATCAAGAGATCCTCCTGCCTCAGCCTTCCAAGGAGCTGGGGCTACAGGCACATGTCACCATGCTTGGCTAATTTTTCTGTTTTTTTAGAGATGGGGTCTTGCTCTAGCTCAGGCTGGTCTCAAACTCCTGAACTCAAGCAATCCTCCTACCTTGGCCTCCCAAAGTGTTAGGATTACAGGTGTGAGCCACCACCCCTGGCCTCAGTATAATTTCTATTCAGTTAGTCCATTTCTTTTATTTTTATTTATGTAACATAGCTTTAGTCTTGCTTCTCTAATTGTGCCTCCAAAAATTGTGCCTCTTACCAATAATATAGGGACAGTGAAGAACCAGACGAGAGGGCCAGATGACGTGGTCTCACTGTAACTCCAGTAACTAATGGATAAGGACAGGCTTGAGACCTCATGGCCCACTCCATTCCTGTGGACCTGTGCACAGTCTTCACTAATGGCCAGATCTTAGTGGTGGGAGTTGAACAAAAGAAGGGAAAGGCTCTTGGTTTTGGCCCACACCACATTCCCTAAGTGCAATTTCAGTGTCTTCTAGAGATCATGTAAATATGTACATGTAAAAAGAGACTAGATGAAAGCATGCCAGACAGCCAGGATGGTTATTGGAAGAGTCTGACAATGCAAATAAATGAAGCAAAGATCTCAATCAATGGAGTTTTATTAAGCCAAAGTTTGAGGATGCACCCAGGAAAAACACAAATCACAGATGCATCTGTGACTGTTTTTCCCAAGTGGGATTTGAGAACTCAGTTTTTTAAAGAAGATAGGGCAAATAGAAAGGAAAAAGGATTAGGGGAGTGGGCAGTGAGACAAATGGTTACATTTTTGTGAGGCCCAGGGAATCTGTGTTTTATGTAAGGCAAATTTTAGAAAATAAGAATGAAGTGGAGGAAGCGTCGGTTATGTCGATGTCCCTGGTAGGTAGAAGAATGTTTGATTTTGTCTTGTCTCTGTACTGCACCTGGGAAGATAGACTTGCAATCAACATTGTTAGTGTAGAGTCTAACAGGTTTCAGTTTCAGGACCTAGACTTAGCCTGCAGACCCAAAGTTACAATTTGCATGTCCTTGTTTATGGGAGGCCAGCAAGGAATTCCGTTATGAATGGTCTGTGGGGCAGTCCTTACAGATGCCTGAGGCCTTTTACCTTTCTTGGGGATCTGGCTGATGCATAATGTTAGTAACAGCTATTCATTTAGAAAGGGGTGTTGCAAGATTCAGCCTCTGGTCTTGACTTTCCCTTTTGCATAAGCAGCTGGGGGTGGGGGTTGGTCCTGAGATTTTCATTTTCCTTTGTAAGTTGATGTCTGGCTTTTTTAATAAATATGAATGAATTTTCTGTCTTGCTAAAGGGTGGGTAGTAAATATTGTGAACGTTCTTTTTTTTTTAAGTCATGGTTGATATCAGAGCCTATTACTACCACTCAAACTTTGTCATTTAATTTCTCTGTAATTTCTGAATTCTGGTGTTTAAATACATAAATCATCCATATAAAATGTAGATTTTGTAGCAAATATTTAATTTTTTATTCTTTCACAGAACCAAAGTAAAATAAATATTAATACTACTTTGAAATTTACTAATATTAACAAAACATTTATAAGAAAAATATTATTCAGATATTGCTAGAACTAAAATTCTCCTAACACCTTCAGGATTCAAACTTTTGCTTTTGATATAGTATCAGGGTTTGTTTTGAAATTCTGTTCAGGGTGTTAATTAACAGCTACAGTCTTTATAAAGCCCTGTGATATGCTAATTAGGGGCCTGTAAAATTTGGAAGAAGGAAAATTATATATTTTTCCTTCTATATTTTTATATCATTTATAAATTAATTTGAAAATAAACATAGTGACTTTGTTGTCATGAAATCCTTCTTTGTGTTTCTCCACTCAAGTCTCTTACTAACAAAGTACCTTGTGTAAAAATAAAAAAAAAAGTCTCCTTGAATGTTCTTCTAAGTTCTCTAAACCGAGCTCTACATAAAGTATGTTAGTATACCTTTGTAAAAATTATGATTAATAATTTTATATTCTCTTACACTGCTTAGAAAAAGAGCAATTTTTAGTATCAGTCATTGAGACATTAAGCCTTGAGTGGTAGTAGTTAATTTATTTTCAGCATCATGATTAAGGCTATTCAGAATACTTTTGTTAAACATTTGGATTTCTCCTTTTTGTCTTCATTTAATTATTTCTTAGTACTGCTCCTTATTAGGCTAAATTACTTTGGTATCTCTAATTAAAAATTAAATATCTTATAATGATCTGGCTTTTAAGAAGACTTGCAGACTAATGATGCTGAGCCTTTTCTGTTTGCTGTTGGCCCAGACATTGCCCTCTTCAGTTTCCTAATTTAGTAACAGAAATAAAACTATGCACGACTGGGCAGGTCTGGTATGCCGGCGCCCAGCCAGGAAGCATGGGTTTCTTAAGTAAATGGACCGATGGGGATTTGAGGAAAACACAGATTACGTTACATGAGCTTTGCACTTCGCAAATCCCTAACTATTTAAAGGAACTCAGCTAAACCCACTGCCACCTAAATAAAGTCAGTTTTGTTTAAACACACATATACACAAAATGATATATTGCTTCCTTTTCCAAAATTAAAAATTATCCTTCATATTTGTGTTTTTAATTTCATATTTTTTGTAAACTGTAAAAGAGCTCTTTCTCTTTTGGTAAGTAATGCATGAAAATTAGTTGCTAATTCTGTTCAGTGATTTTATGTATTTGTAATACCCTTTAAAATAGCATAATAGAAAGCAGTCAATAATATACATATGCAGTGTGCTTCTGTGTGAGGAAATGTAAGAAAGTTCTGATAGATTAAAAAAAAAGAACTATGGTTTTACACCCTAGCTGTGGTACCAGCTTGGCTAGGTGACCTTGGTGCCTATTGTCTGTCCTGCACCAAGAGTGTCTGTGTTGTTTGCAGCCCTTTCTTTCCTGAATGTTTGAGCACAGGCTGTTTTCCTATTGGCTGACACTTTTCCTTCTGGCTGCTGTGACTAGTCTGGCACATCCTTGGTCTCTTAAGGGCCATTGCCTTTGACTTTGGAGAGAGCGTTGAAGCCCTGAACATTAGCCTGCTTCTTTTCTCCTTTAAACTATTATATATTTCTTCAGCTTCTGTCTTTCATTGTCAGAATAGGGCCAGCTGTCTGCCCTGGCAATCTTTGTTTAATTGGCTTTGGCTGTATGTAAACAGTGGCGACACGTAATTCTAAGTATATTTTTGTTGAGAGAGAGAGAGTTTATTTCCTCCTTTATAAGACTTTTAATAAATAGGAATGAACAGTTAATTCTACTGTGGACACTGTGGGTGGCGTATGGAGGAAGATAGAGTGTGCAGAATCCAAATCATGCTTAAAGCAATATTGGTCACAATGTGGAACAAAATGGATGTAATGTAAACTTAAGTCATCAAATCACATCAACTTTAAGGTTAGTAAGATTTCTCATCTTATAAATGCCATCTAAAAGTATAAATAAGAAAGAATACTAAACATCATCAATTTCTTGACCAAAAGTGGTCAGAAAGTTACTGATCTATGAAAATGGTTTTTAAAATGATCTATTTTTCTACTTTTGTGCTATCTGAACAAGGCAGATAGATGCCCAGTCATAGCATCACAGACCAAAGATCCTCATCCAGTTCATTCATTTTTAAAAATGTAAAAGTTAAGTGTATACTTAATGAATTTACCCTCTTGCTCATCTTATCTTTTGCCTTCCAGTTTATTCCTGTCCTCCTCGAATCTTTTACACTCATAGATACTGGCTCATAGCCCTTCTGTCATTGGCCTTTGCTTTGCTTTCCTATCAGAGCGGGTATGTTCTAACAAGGGTTTGGCTGACTAAGGGACAGGCAGAGGGGAAGTCTCTATTGCTGAAGACTCAAATTGGCATCTATTAGTTACTATGTAATTCTTAATATTAGTGATGATCTACTATGTAGATATTTTTGCTGTGTCTTAGTAATTTTAATTTTTAAAATGCATTGTTATTTGTGTTATTGCTAGTAATATTAATAACAATTATTATATATTACAGTTACTCTAAAAGGTGGTAAATTTTACTCCCTCACCAGATAATCAAAAGATTATTATTATTGTTAGTATAATTCATTAAGTATTTAAACTAAGCCAGGCATGCTATTAAATGTTTAACTATTTTCACTGTTGTCACAATAATCATATGGGATAGATGTTAATGTTTTTCACCTTTTTTTTTTTTAAGATGAAGAACCTAATCTTAGGAAGATTAAGTATTTTACCAAAAGTTACACAGCTAATAAGTGGGGGGTCAAAGATCCTAATCTAATTCATTCATTTTTTAAAATGGGAAAGTTGTTACATATAGAACAGGGAACAGATCAAAAGTGTATACTCAATGAATTTTCACAAAATAAGTACACCTTTGTAATCAGCACCCAGATAAAGAAATAAAATGTTGCTGGAATACCCCAGAAGGCCCCTTGTGCTGCTTTTTAGTCACTACCACCTCCTTCCAAGGGTACCCACTATTCTGACTTACAACACTCATCTCAATTTTAAAGAGAAATTAAAGATGCTGCAATTGAAGATCTTGTTAAGGTACAATATACTATGCTTGTTGACAGTAAAGACTTAATATATGTGACCTTGGTCATTATGGACTCTGTTCTGGATGTGATGAGAAGCCACTGGAGGATTTTGAGCAGAGGAGTGATATGAACTTACTTAGGCTTAAAAGTGACTCAGGCAAAGTCATTCTTTGTGTGATGTAGGAACCAATAGTGAAAACTGAGGGATGAGTTAGGACTCCATGGAAATAACCCAGGCGAGAGATGATGGTGGCTTGCACTGGAGTGGTAGCAGAACTGTTGATGAGAAGCAGTTGGATTTTGGTTTATAATTTTCACAGTGTTTCACTCATTTTCTTTTGTCCACAGGGCAGAACTACTATTTAAACTGGTCTTTGTTTGGCAAGTACTTAGGGAAAACATGCCTTAAAATGTAGATTATCAGCATTTGCTAAACTTTCTCTACATGCTTTGTGAAAAAAGTGTGTTGTGGCCAAATGGATGGGAACTCCCTGGTAAATCACAATTAAATGGGTTTCCTGACTAGATAACTGCTCTTTAATATGCTGATGTGTGTTATGATGAACAGCAGCATATTGGTTTTCCTACATTTATTAGACCATGGGAACATTGCTCTGAACTGGTATTCCAGTGAACACGGAGTAAAAACTACTCAAGATGAGTGTTGTTCTGTAAGCTCTGTAGTTCCTATTATTACAGACATTTGGTTTTGATAAAATTGATTTAAAAATTAAATATGGGCTTTATTTTAGTTCTTTTTTTAAAAGTTGCTTTTTGGGTGTTTTTTGACATAATTTCTATGTTTTACTAAACTGCCAGTTCAAATAATAGGATGAGTAGAGCATAAAATTAATTCGGAAAATGTTAATATTCTTGGAAATTTTATTTGCCACTAATGCATTTCTGAAAAAAAAAAAATGACTTTCTAGGGCACAGATTATCTGTTCACATTGAACTGTTCACTATTCTCTGTATCTGCGGTTCCCAACCCCTGGGCCGAGGGCTGGTACCAGTCCGTGGCCTGTTAAGAACTGGGCCACACGGCAGGAAGTAAGCAGTGGGTGAGCTAGCGAAGCCTCATCTGTATTTACAGCCGCTCCCCATCACTCTCATCACCAAATAAGCTCCGCCTCCTGTCAGATCAGCAGCAGCATTAAATTCCCAAAGGAGTGTGAATCCTTCTGTAAACTGCACATGTGAGGGATCTAGGTTGTGTGCTTCTTATGAGAATGTAATGCCTGATGATCTGAGGGGGAGCTGAGGCGGTGATGCTAGTGCTGGGGAGCAGCTGCAAATACAGATTATCATTAACAGAGAGGTTGACTGCACAATAAATGTAATGTGCTTCAATCATCCTGAAACCATCCCCCCGCAATCCCTGGTCCATGGAAAAATTGTCTTCCGTAAAACCAGTCTCTGGTGCCAAAAAGTTTGGGGACTGATGCTCTGTATGCTTACGAGTTTTTATTGTTCTTTTCATTCCACTGTTCTGTTACTCTGTTATTAAACATTTGAAAGCTTTGTTAATGCAATGCATAAGAGAAGATTTATAGAGCACAGTAAAAGATTTTGAATTCTGGTATATATTGACTGACTTGCAGCAAAGCAGTAGTCTTCTTTGTAGTATTTTTGCAAAGATTGGGGAACAAATAAAAATCTGAAGAAATATATTTTTATGTGTTCTCATTAGAAGCACCATACAGTTTTCTGTAATACTTATATTTGACAGAAAATGTATAAACTTTGAAATTTTGAAATTTTTATAACAGAACTTGTAAAACCCTCAGCAATATAGATTTGCATAGAAGCACTGTATATACACATTTATTAAATTTTTGTTTTCAGTGAACCCGAAATAACATTAGGAAACTCAAATTACTAGAATTTTAATCACAGATTTGTGTGGTCTTTCCTAACTGAAATAAATAAAACTAGTAAATTTAAAAAACAATGTAACAGGTGTTTAGAATTATATTTCTTATTCTAAGGAATCCTAGAGTGTGTGATAAGGTACCATTAAATAATTACTGTAATTTTTATTATAAATGTAATACACAAGCATAGAAATAAATAAACAGGAAAGTTTAAAATGAAAAGTTAACATCTTTCTGGGTCCCATTTCATTCTTACCCTTGATAATTATTTTTGAGTACTTTTTTTTTTATTCTGTAGGTGGTTATCTTATAACTCTAAACAATAGCAGGTAATACATTTAGGGACTTTGCTTTTGTGTTAAGATTAGTGACCAATATATATAAATTCAGGAATCTTTAATGCAAAAATTTTCATGTAAATAGTGATGTGAGTTTATTATAGTTTCTTACAAAGGGTATGTGTTTAGAAATCAGAGTTATATTTTGAATTTAATGTGGAATTCTTTTAATTGATGGAGAATTTTTTTTTAACTATATGATACATGTATTGTGCTTAATGTATTTTTACAGTGGCTTCTAAGTGTTCTGTCAGTGGAGGTCATCAACCACTTTGTATTTTTTTTGTGGTAGGTACTTTTCTTATAGGAATTTCAAAGAAATAAACTGAAAAGAATCAGTTTAATAACTTGAAATGTATCTACACTAAAATTTTTTTCTTTAAAATTTCTTCCTGTTTTGACTTCAGAAAGTGAGATGAAAGCAGTGGTCATCATATCATTCTTTCCAGAGAGTATGGATTACTTTTATTTATTCTCTGCAAAGTAGTAAAATTTAAAAAATAAATTTTTATTCTGGACTATGATGCTGTGATATTTCTTGAGGCAGTGATTATAATAGTTTTATACCAACAGTGGACACCTAGTGGTCTCATTTAGGTCAAAGCCTAAAAACTCCATTGTGTTACCTCAGTAAAAAGGGAAAAAGCCTACCTAGAAGAAATCTGTAAAATAGACAATCACTGAAATAAAACATAAATGAAATTCTGTGTATGTGGTCTCCATGAGTCTTGCAGAATGAGAAAGACAAAGGACTTTCCAAATAGAAATTCTGATGCTGACACAAAGCAATAACAAAGATGCTAAGTTTTAGAATAAATGCTTTTAAAAATCAAAGATAATATATCTGAAGAAGAGATAAATGCCATTTCTCCCTAGCAGTTAGTTATAATTGCCACTTAGCAAGAATACTTTCTAGTTACTTTTTCTTCTGCAGTATTCTCAGTGATATTTGCTAGATGCCTTAAATACCAATTGACTATTTGGTTAAATACACAATAAAACACCTGGGAAATAACTTATCTGGAAGAACACCAAATGAAATTATAGGATATAATTTAATCACACACAAAGCACCAGGTAAAATGCCAAAACAATGTGATTTTCTTTTTTGAAGTAATATCTTTACCATTTAAAAATTTCTGTTGGGAAAAAATAAAGAAAAATAAAAACTTCTATTAGGAATTAATTGGTAAACTTGATACCTAGGCATAAATATTTAAGTCAAATCACGTTCTCTTGTGTTCTCAGATGTCATGTTTTGGAGCATTTTATTTTAACATTCCCAAATAATATTTAATTATGTTTCATAAATAAGACAGATATTCTGTTAAAAGGGCTTCTTAATTGCTAATTTAATTTTCTTTAAAAAGTGGTTCTTTTATAATGCTTATATTAGATAAATGCATAGTTAATAGATTTTCTGAATACTCTTTCTGGTATTATTTTATTTTCAGTTGTGATCATTTGTTATTAAATATAACTTGCCACACATTCAAAGTTATGAATATATATCAAGCCTCTTACGATTATGGACAGTTGTGTTCTACCCTGCCAGACCCTAAGTAATATATCACTAAGGGTATTAAAAGTATTAATCATGAGTTCATGTTTAAATTTGTAGACCATTATTCCTGAGAGCCAAAACAATTGGTGGATAGATTCCAAAGCAAGTCTCCCAACACCTGTTTAACTCCTGGTGCCTTTGAAATATATTATGCACTTGCTATTATAGGCAGGAACACATGCAAGTAAGCATGCAGCTACCATGGAGTATGGTAAGATTAAAGATGGGAGAAATATGCTGCTGCTGTTTGAGGCCTCTCAGTTTTATTGGATCATGATGTGAACCAAAATTAAGCTATTTCTGGCCCATCAAGTAGACCAGTCAAGGCATGGGTTTGGTTTTTCCAAACTGGATAGATCTGGTTTTACCTTCCCAAATGTGAAAATGACATAACAGTTACACAAATATACCCAGATTCCAAATTTATAAAGTGAAAGCATTGTTAATTTCTTAACATTAGTTATTCTTAAAGACACGCTTATTCCAACACAACTTCTATGACTTTTATGTTTAAATGAGATCTCCTAATAGGGTTTCTAAATAATTGCAAGAACAAGAGAACATCTTTGTTATAAGAATGCCCCTGAGCTGTCATTGAGCATATGTTATTCTGAGGATGCCAATCTTGTTTAAAACTTTAAAAGAATTTTTTTTCTTTCAGACTTACCTTTACAGTTTTATGTATATTCTTCTCAATATATAATAATTGGGGGTGGTAAATCCTTTTTAGGGTAGATTTGATCCCTAGAATCCATGAAATAATTCTATATCAAGATCTTAAGGGAATTTCAAAATAGGAATATTAAAAATAGGAATGAAAACATATCATTGGATTGGTTTTGCTGGCTTAGGACCATAAAGGGCAGGATTTATTTGCTTACATGACTTCTGAAATGCTTGCTGATAATTTAGTTACATTATTTTATAGTCAACTTTGTAAGTTATGCACATTGTATTTATTTCTCTAAAACTGTATTAACTATAGCAAATCACACACAGAATTTGAAAATGCATAACAGTCTAGGGCTATTTAGCTTGTGGGCAGCTGGTCTTCTTTCAGTACTCTTATAGAATACTCCCATCACTTGCATTCACAGAGATAATTTTAAGACATTGAGCAAAACTTAAATTATGTTCAGTGTGCAACAAACCTCTGACAGTCTTAGATTTCACATTTCTTTTTTCAAGGATTTGTGAGTTTTCTCAAGAGTCTACAACAGTTGTAATTTTGCTAAGCAAAAATATGAAAAATGTGAGGTGCAGCTGCAAGTTTGGTCTGCAGTCACTGAGCAAGTGAGACAGTTTAAGGAATTCGTTAAGTCAGAGAATATTTACTGAACACCTACTATGTGCTAGACACTGCTAGGTGCTAGGGGTGGAACAGTGAATAAGGCAGTCCAAGCCCCTGCTCTTAGGAAGCTTATTTTCTAGTGGAGGCACAGGGTATGGTTTATTTAACAGGCAAATAAATGAATAAACAAAATATTTAGATTGTGGTCAATGCAGGGAAGGGAATAAATAGGATGCTCTAATTGACAAATAGAGAACCTACTTAGAGAGTCAGGGAAGGCCTTTGTAAAAATGTGATAGTGAATTTCTGAAAAGCAAGAATGAGTCTACGGTTTGAAAAATTGGGCAGAGAACATTCCTGACAGAGGTAATAATAGATTCAGAGGTTTTTGAGGGACGAAGTAACTTGACACTTTATTGGGCCAGAGAACAGGGTAATTAGATTGTAGTGAGATGGGCGAGGGAGGCAGGGCAGGGCTGAGCAGGGGACCTTGTTAGAAACAAGATTAAGTGTTTAAGATTTTATTGACATACAGTGGGACCCAGGGTAGAGTTGGGGACAGGGAAGGAACATGATCTGACTTATATTTTAATATCACTTTGGCTTCTGTGAGTAAATAGTTTGGAGATGATAGCGGTGCGTGCTTAGCTCAGTGTGTTAACGGTGAGACAGACGAAGACGGATTTGGTACGTATTTTGGAGTGTAGTCTATCGTGGGATGGATACTGCACAGCCTTAGTTCTTTGTTTCTTTGTATTATGTGGAGGGAATGACAAGTTATAGTGGTGTCCCGTATTTGGTCATTATCCAGTTCATAAAATATCCACAAAATAAGGGTTTATTATGTATTTGGGTTTTTTTAAATAAAAAATAATTTAAAAGATTTTAAAGGATAAAGTTTCCTTACCTGGAAGTTATCTTCGGCCCCTCATTAAGGTACAAATACTGTTTTATAGTATGTTAATCACATTCTACTTTATTTTTTCACTTTAATTCATTCATTCAGCACTAAGATATTGAATGCCTCTTGTGTTCTAGTCACGGGGTTAATGCACGTTATTGCAAAGGGGTGGGTAAGACAGTCCCTGCCCTTTGAAAAGGTCACACCTATTTGGGACAAAGCAAGCAAGAGCCAAACAGCCAAATTACTGTTCAACTTTGTGGAAAGAAGTAAGTTACTAAGTTAGCTTGGGGTGGATGGTGGCTAAAGGAGGCTTTGAGCAATCTGTCTATGCAGCTGATTTTTCTGTGGTATTTCTGTATTTAAGGATATCAATTTGTTTTTCAGTTAGTTTCCATTATCAAAGAAATACTTGACAAACCCTCACCAATCTTTAAGGGCAAAACAGAAGGTCTTTCCTGTTCTAGTACTCGTTATTTACCTATCCCATCAGATTCTAAAAGGATGCTGTCCAATAGGATTTTCTGTGATGATGAAAATATCCTGTATCTGTGCTGTGGTACAACAGTCACTAGCCATGTGTAGCTATCTTTCTAGGGATCACTTGAAATTTGGCCAGTGCAACTGAGGGATGAATTTTAAATTTTACTTAATTTTACCTTTAATAACCAAATGTGGCTAACAGAGCTACCATGTTATAATTCTAGGTGATTAAAGGGATCTATGGCAGTGCAAAAGTATTTCTCAAATGGGATCATTGTGGGAGGCAACTTGGGACCTTCCATTTCTAGGTAACATTTTCAGAGTACCCTTCTGTTTTTCTGAACCCAATAAAAATACTATCTTACTAAGAGCTTACCGTCTTCCAGACACTGTGATGTTTTACACATAATATCTCATTTCATTCACCCAACTATTACCTGTGGAATAACCATTTACAGATGTGGAAAATGGGCCTGCAAGATTAGATAATTTGTGTAACATAATACAGCTAAGTGAATGATAGGATCAGGTTTTACATCTAGGTATGTTTAGCCTTGAAGTCCATGTGTTTTCCTTTTTGCCAGATTAAAAGTTTTTAGAACAATAGATGTTCCTGATCTTTTTTTTTTTTTTTGAGACAGAGTCTCACTCTGTTGCCCAGGCTAGAGTGAGTACTGTGGCGTCAGCCTAGCTCACAGCAACCTCAAACTCCTGAGCTCAAGCGATCCTCCTGTCTCAGCCTCCCGAGTAGCTGGGACTACAGGCATGCGCCACCATGCCCGGCTAATTTTTTCTATATATATTTTTAGCTGTCCATATAATTTCTTTCTATTTTTAGTGGAGGTGGGGTCTCGCTCTTGCTCAGGCTGGTCTCGAACTCCTGAGCTCAAAGGATCCGCCCACCTCGGCCTCCCAGAGTGCTAGGATTACAGGCGTGAGCCACCGCGCCCGGCCCCGTTCCTGATCTTTTATAGCTCAAATTGTGATGACTTTACTTTCATAGTTCTTCCCCCTGGTAATCTGTGTCTTTACGTCTTTTTATTTCCTAGACTGGTATTCCTGAATCTTCTTTTCTTTTTAGTAAGATATGCTGCAATTCTTTGTCCCTTTTCAGTTTTACTTTCTTTTTCTTTTGCCGTTTCTAATTTACTGTTAAGCTTCAGTGGATTTTTTTTCATTTTCCTTATACTTTTTATTTCTAAAATTTCTATTTAAAAATATAACTTCTACTTTTCTACTGAGACTCCCTGTCTCTTTGTTCATTAAGACTATATTTTCCTTTAATTTTTTTAAACATTTTAATTCTTTTAAATTTATTTATAATAAATTTATTTCAAGTCTTTGCTAAATTCCATGCCTGATCTATTTCTAGGTCAGTTTCTGTTGACTGTTTGCTTTTCCTGACCATGAGCCATATTGTCTTGTTTCTTTGTGTGTGTAGTTTTCTTCTTTTTGAAATAATACACATTGTGGATAGTGCATTGTGGGACTCTAGATTCTTTAATCTCCCTCTGCAGAATATTGGTGTTAGTTCTATTAGGCAGTTTGGTTGTGCCTGATAACCTCGAACTTGTTTAGGATTGATTTTACATTTTGTTAGTGTGTACACTAATTGTGGAAAACCCAGGGAATTTCCCTAATTCTTCTGTCAGGGTAAGATTTAGTGACTAAACTTGCTTACCGTTGTCAGAGCTTGGTGTCAAACTTTGTGAGGGTGAGTGTAGAATAGGTCTTACTCCAGGATACAATTCTCACTCTTAGGGTAAGGCTTTTTCTGTTGTTTCGGTTGGATGGATGCCTGGGTTATTTACAAGGTCTCTCTACTCTGGCTGGGCCAGAACCCCAGTGTCCGCCAGCACGGCTGCCCTCGGATATCTCTGTTCTCTGAACCCTGTAGCAGCTCTCTCTGGTAACCCTTGGCTTGTCTCTCCTCACCCTAAGCCAGGAACTCACGGGAGTCCCCCACATAGACTTCTGCTTTGCTCGTTTCCCCGTCACTCCCTCTTCTCTTGTGCTCTGCTCTCCTTATTCTTCTTTAAGGGATTACATATCTTTCAAATCATTTTTATCTATATAAAAATAATTAGAATTCTGATTGGCATAGCGTCACTGATTTACATATTAATTTTAGAAGGGTTGTTACTTTCATGAAAATGAATCCTGCTATCCAGGAATGCTGTTTCTTTGTTTTTGAGGTATTATTTAAATCTTTCAAAAACATTTTATAATTTTATTCACAAGGATCTTAATCTTTTCTCATTTAATGTATTTCTAGGTATCTGATAGTTTTAGTCAGTAATATGAATAGGATTTTTTTGTTTGTTTCTAACATGTTATTGTAATACAGAAAAAAGTATTGACTTTAAAAATATCTGTGTCCAACCATCTTAACAAATTATTGTATTGTTTAATTTTTTTCTGGATTCTGTTAGGTCTGCAATTATATTGTCTCACGAAGCTGATATTGTCTCTTCTTGTTTAATACCTACATCTACTTCATTTTACTTTACTCCTTCATTACTTTGAACTTCCCTGAAAATGGTAAATAATTGTGATGTCATCTTCGTGATTTTTTTCCTAATTGTAGTGTGAGTGACTTTAACATTTTACTATTTATGATGTCTACTCTTAAATAGTCTATTTTCATTCTTTCTTGATGTTGAGGTTTTTGTGTCTGTTTTTGTTTGTTTGTTTTTGAAATAGGATCTCACTCTGTTGCTGGGGCTAGAGTGCAGTGGCATCATCATAGCTCACTGCAGCCTCAAATGCCTGGGCTCACACAATACTCCCACCTAAGCCTCTTGAGTAGCTAGGACTACAGGCACGTGCCACCACGTATGGCTAATTTTTCTTTTTCTTTCTTTCTTTTTTTTTTTTTTTTTTGTAGAGATTGGGTCTCGCTATTCTGCTCAAGCTGGTCTGGAACTCCTGGCCTCAAGCGATCCTCTTGCCTCAGTCTCCCAAAGTGCTGGGATTGTAGGTGTGAGCCACTGTGCCTGGCCAACTTTGGTGTTTTATAGGAATAGGTTATATTAGATAATGTTTTGGCACATATTGTTATAGTATGTTTATAGATTTCCTTATGTTAAACTATTGGCACATTCTTACTTGATTTGATTTGCTAGTATTCCTAATAGAGTTCTTACATCTATATTTTTAAATCACCTTTGGAGCTTTTCTTCCTTCACTCCCCCTCCTTCATGATTTAAAATAATTTAGTAAAAATCATTTAACAACATAAATGTTATTTATTCTTCAAACATTAAGTAGATGATGGATATAGTATTACCTAGTTAGGTAAGTTTTTAAACCCAATCAGACATGCTTTTGATCAGGTAATTCAACTATTGGCATTGAGTGTAATATTACTGATATATTTGAGTTTATTTCTGTCATCTTATATTTGTTAGATTTTTTTTCCTCATCATGCTTTTTGTGGCACGATAGATTTCTTGTTAATTTCCTTGTCCCTCTTGTCACTTTTACTATACTTTTCAGTTATGCTGCCAGTTACTTGCACATTCTTAATCCTAATTAAACCTATATTCGTTATTACCATTAAAAAAAACTATATTTCCCAAATAATTAATTTCCTTCTCATTCTTTTCTACCTCCTTTTTCCCAAGAAGAAATTTTTACTTCTCCATTTAATCTTCATCCCATGCATCATTGTATATTGCTGAATTTTCCTGTGATAATTTATATTATTTAAATTCAGGATATTCATGAAACTATAAGAATTCTAGAAGAAAATGTTGGAAAAACTCTTATAGATATCAACCTAGGCAAAGAATTTATGAAGAAGACCCCAAGGCAATCACAGCAACAACAAAAATTAGTAAATGGGACCTGATTAAATTAAAAGGCTTCTGCACAGCCAAGGAAATAATTGATAGAGTGAATAGACAACCTGCAGAATGGGAGAAAATATTTGCATGCTGTACCTCTGATAAAGGGCTAATAATGAGAATCTACGAAGAACTCAAACAAATCAGCAAGAAAACATCAAACAACCCCATTAAAAACTGGGCAAAAGATATGAACAGAAACTTTTCAAGAAGATAGACTAATGGCCAAATAAACATAAGAAAAAATGCTCAACATCTCTAATCATCAGGGAAATGCAAATCAAAATACAACGAGATACCACCTAACTCCAGTGAGAATGACTTTTATCAAAAAGTCCCAAAACAGTAGATGCTGGCATGGATGCAGAAAGGAACACTTACACATTATTGATGGGACTGCAAACTAGTACAGCCTCTATAGAAACTAATATGGAGATACCTCAGAAACTAAAAGCAGACCATTTGATCCAGCAATTCCACTATTGGGTATTTACCCAAAAGAAAAAAAGTCATTTTATCAAAAAGACACCTGCACTTGAATGTTTATTGCAGCACAGTTCACAATTGCAAAGATGTGGAATCAACCCAAGTGCCCATCAATACATGAGTGGATTAATAAAATGTGATATATGTATACCATGGAGTACTACTCACCCATAAACAATGGTTAACTAATACCTTTTATAACAACCTGGATGGAACTAGAGACCATTCTTTGAAGTGAAATATCACAAGAATGGAAAAACAACACCACATGTACTCATTATTAAATTGGAACAAATCGATCAACACTCATGTATACGTATGGAAGTAAAAGTCAATGGAAATCAAGCAGGTGAGGGGGAAGAGGGAATGGGTAAATTCACACCTATTGGGTACAATGCATACTCTCTGGAGGATGAGTACACTTACAACTTTGACTCAAACTGTACAAAAGCAATTCATGCAACCACAATGTTTGTACCTCTGAAATATTCTGAAATAAAAATTTACAAGTGAATACAGGATATTATCATATTATATCTTATAGTATGTCTTTCTTTAAAAATATTCTTAATATTTGTATTAAAAATTTCTAGTCACCTTATTATCACACATCTAGATTTAATTTAATACATCCTATACAGTGTTTACTGCTTTTTCCTTTCTTATTTTCATCTTTCTTACCTTGATACCTCAGTTCAGATCTAGTTATGATTTTATTAGAGTACTTATATAAACATTTAGATAAGTTACATGCATAGTGAACTCTCCGAACCATGTCTGAAAACCTTCCTTTTGCTCTAGCAAATGAATGTGTGGTGGCTGAGTCAGTGGTTAGTAAGTGGTATTCTATGTCATTCTCAGTGCCCTGAATTGGGTCACATACTCAGTCCTTAAACAGTCACTGGGACAAGGGGAGAAGAACTTAACTCATAGACAAATTTAGGCCCAGTGGTAGAGCTGGACAATGGCTCAGCCTTCCCTGCTTCACATGGGCTGTGTGGCAGAGAAATGAAGACTTGAACAAACTCGGTGCCGTATGATTAGGGGGAAGTGGCTGAAAATAAAGCAGTCAACAGTGTCTACTGTAGTAACGAGCTATTTTTGTTTTTTGCTGTGGTGTTGCCTCTTGCAAATTTTTAGTTTTATTTTAGGGAGAGGGTCATTTTTTGAACTCTCAGATTTCACCATGTGTTGGTCTTATCTTGCTTTCTTATGTTAGCCTTAACAAACATATACACATGTGTTTGCAGTTGTTTCCATGATAAAAACTGTATCAGGTACAGAAGTATTTTATGATTAGAGATTATATTTAGAATACTTTGTAGTATGATGAACTGAAAATTGGAAATATATATTGATTTTTCAGCCATGTTTTATTGAATTATATGGGATATTTCATTTAATCACATCATTAACCTCTTGAGTTAGGTGTTAGTCTCTTTTTTTATAGATACTTTTTTTTTTTTAACAGCAAACCAATAATCAAAATAGTTGGGTAAATAACCCAAAGTTGTACAGCTGATAGGTAACATGATTATGATTTAAATCTATTTCTGCATACCAGACTATGTTCATTCCACAGCCCAAAGGAAAGAAAATAAATATAAAAAGGGAGACTTACTGTATAGTGAATTGAAATATTGTCTTTTATTTTTTGTACAGTAGTCGCCCCTTATCCATGGGGGGTACACTCCAAGACCCCCAGTGGATTCCCAAAACCTCAGATAATACTGAACCTTATATTAATATATACACTATGTTTTCTTGATCTGCTCACCAAGGCTGCTACTAAGTGACTAACGGGCAGGTACCCATACAGCATGGATCTGCTGAACAAAGGATGATTCATGTCCAGGGCAAGATGAAGCAAGACGGTGTGAGATCTCATTGTGTTACTCAAAATGGCATGAAATTTAAAACGTATATGAATTGTTTATTTCTGGAATTTTCCATTTAATATTTTCAGACTGTGGTTGATCGTGGGTAACTGAAACCTCGGAAAGTGAAGCCGCGGATAAGGGGAGATTACTGTGTGTTCTCCTTAACTCAGTGTGCTTTGGAGCTCAAATTAAAGCTGTTTTCAGTGGTACCGGAAAAAGCCAGTGCTTGAAAATAGCAAGCCTTGTTATTGACTCTTTGTGGTCACTGGCTGGGCATAGAGTGGGTGGCTTCCTTCCATTCCCATTTAAATTTTAGGTTAGGTCAGTGCTCATCAGCAGAGAAGGATGATTTAAAGGGGACTTAGTGTTTTTTCTTTCAAAATTGACACCATAATGTTATTTTTGTGCTTAGTCTAAGTAATTACTATGTGGCAATAATGAAATCATTTTCAGGATACTCTATAAGTAGCTGAAAAGTTTGAAGGTATTGTATATTTAGCACAGAAGTAAACAATGCAAACAACTGTGAAGTTAGGATGATTCCAGGGACACTAAGGCAATAAGGTATAAAAACTGATGTTTACTTCCCATTGAAAGGGTAGAAGGAGTTAGAAGTGATGTGGTGACTGGAAGACCAGCTGAAAAAAATCGGATTCTACCAAGATTCCAAAAGGAATGCATTGTAACTCTGTCAGTAATACTTTCAAGGTGACATAGCAATAAATGTTTTTGACGATGTCAATAATGTTAAATTTTTAAATGATGAAATTAATTATAGATACTTTTATTAGAAAGAAACAATAAAAGCATATAAAATAGATTTTTCAGAAAAATACAAGTAACACTTTATTAGATAGACAGCTAAGAAACTGATTATATGAATTTATAACCAGAATAACTCTTCTGCTTATTTATAATGTTCAGATAATATATATAATTTTTAAATTTTTTGCTTTAATATGTCTATTTAGCCTTTAGAAAGAATTTTATTTTTGAAAATAAGTTTTGAATTACTGTTTTTATTTTTTATTTTCATATACAGGAAAATTCAGCCTTTTGGTGTACAGTTGTGTAACCGCCACCACAATCAGGATACATAAGAGTTCCAACACCCTCAAGGTTCCCCTGTTCCTCTGTACACCGGCCTTTGTACAACACCAGGCCCTGGCAATCAGTGTCCTATTTTCTAGTTCTATAGTTTTTCCTTTTCCATAATATCATATAAATGGAATCATACCATATACATTATATCATTTATATATTCATCCATTCATATGTCATATAAATGGAATCATATACCATTTGATTCTGGCTTCGTTCACTTAGCATAATGCATTTGAGCTTCAACCATGTTGTATGTATCCATAATTCCTTTTTACTGCTAAGTAATATTTCACTGTATGGACATACCAGGGTGTGTCCATTCAACTGTTCAACTGCTGAAGGGCATTTATTCTTCTTTTTCAAAATTGTTTTGGCTATTCTAGGTCCTTTGTTTTTAAATACAAAATTTTAAATCAGCTTCTACGAAAAAAATGCCTCCTGGGATTTTGGTAGGGATTGTGTTGAATCTACAGATCAATTTGGGGTGCATGCCATCTCACCAACGTTAAGTCTTCACATCCATAAACATGATGAAACTTCTTTATTTAGTGCTGCTTTAATTTCTCTCAGCAATATTTTGTAGTTTTCAGCATATATGTTTTGCACTTATTTTGTTCAGTTTATTCTCAAGTATTCTTTCTTTTTTCTTTTTTGGTGCTATTGTGAATGGAATTATTTTCTTAATTTAATTTTTGAATTGTTTTTTCTGTATATAGAAATACAGTTTTCTAATATTAATCTCGTATCCCATGACCTTGTTAAACTTGTTTATTAGTTCTAATAGTTTTTGTGGATCCCTTAATTAGTATTTTCCACTAAGGATAGTGTCATCTGTGAATGAAGAAAGTTTTTACTACTTCTTTTACATTCTTGATACTTTTTGTTTGTTTAATTTTTGCCTTAAGGCATTTGCTAGACCCTCCAGTACATTGTTGCGTTGCAAAGGAAACAGCCTTCTGGCCTTGCTCCTGTTCCAAGGGAGATAGCGCTCAGTCTGTTACCATTAAATGTGATCTCAGCCCCTTACTGGGTTAAGGAGTTACCTTTAGCTCCTAGTTTGTTGAGAGTTTTTATCATAAGTGGATTTTAGACTTTGTGAAATGCTTTCTCTGCATTTATTGAAATGATCATGTGGTTTTTGTCCTTTTTCAATGAGCATGTGTATTACATTGATTGATTTTTCAAGTATTAAACCACTTTATATTTCTGGCATCAGTCCCATTTGTTATACATCAAATTATAATATATAATGATGTATAATCATTTTTATGTGTTGCTAGCTTTTATTCACTAATATTTTGTTAAGGATTTTTTCATTTATATTCATGAGGGATATTTGTGTATAAACTTTTTTTCTTATGATGTTTTTGTCTGCTTTTAGTATTAGGGTAATGCTGGCCTCAGAGAATGAGTTGGGAAGTTTTTCCTCCTGTTTTCTGAGACAGTTTGTGAAGAATTGGTATTGTTTCTTCTTTAAATATTTAATAGCATTTAAATATTTTATAGATGAGAAAAGCCATCTGGACCTGGGCTTTTCTTTGTGGGAAGATTTAAAATTACTAATTTAGTTTTTTTATTTGTGATACATCTATTCGGATTTCTGATGACTTTTTGAATTAGAGTTGATAATTTGTGTCTTTCTAGAAAAATGTTCATTCATCTAGGTTGCTATTTGTTAGGATAAATTTATTCATAGTATGCCCTTATAATCCTTTTAATTTTTGTAAAATTCACAGTGATATCCCATCTTTTGTTCCCAAGTTTGTTAATTTGTATCATTTTTTCCTTTCAATTAATTTATTTATTTTGATCAGTCTAGCTAAAGGTTTTTAAATTTTATTATCTTTTTAAAGAACTAATTTTTGTTTTCACTGATTTTTCTGTTTTTCTGATTTCTATTTCATTGATAGCTACTATGATTTTATTTCCTTCTGCTTACTCTGGGTTTCGTTTTCACCTTTTTCCTCCTTTCTAAAGGTAGAAACTTAGGAAATGAATTTGAGAACCTTCTTTTCTAATATAGGCATTTAAGGCTTTAAATCTCCCACTAACCACTTCTTTGGCAGCATTCCATGAATTTTGATAACTTGTGTTGGTTATTTTCATTTGGTCAAAAATATTTTCCAATTTTCCTTGTGATTTCTTTTATTATTGTGGGTTATTTAGAAGTACATTGTTTAATAGCCAAGTATTTGGGGATTTCTCAGATTTCTTTCTGCTGTTGATTTCTATTATAATTTAATTCCCTTCCAATCAGAGAACATACTTTGTATGATTTCAATCCTTTTAAATATGAGACTTATTTAATGGTCTAGCACATGGTCTGTCCTGGAGAATGTACTATGTGTACTTATAAAGAATATGTATTCTGTAGTGTTCTTAGATGTCAGATTAGGTCAATTTGGTTGCAGTGCTGATCTTAATCCCGAAAGACACAATCCCAAACAGCATAACCCCAAATGTTGAAATTTCAAAAGATAAAAATTCCTAAAGATCAACATCCCTAAAGTCTAAATTACCCTAATGTCTAAAATCCAAAAAATCACAATATCAAGAAAAGACTGAAGTTCTGAATGTTGAAATCCTGAAAGCTGAATTCTGGGGAAGCAATTAATGTGTTTGAGTTGTAGTCAGGATAGCTGCCTCATGTTAGTTCCATCCAAGCTGCATCTTGTTAGGTGGAACTATTATATTACCTGTTATTGTCTTTATTTGGAAATTAAGTATGGTTTAAGGAGATGCCTATCCATGCCAAATTGACAAGGCATAATTTAATTTTAGATTTCAACTTGACTGGATTAAGGAATAACTAGAAACCTCATGAAGCATTATTTTGGGGTGTCTGTGAGAGTGTTTCCAGAGATTAGTGTGTGAATCTGAGTGGACTAGATAGGGAAAAATCTGCCCTCAGTGTTGGCAGGTACCATGCAGTAGGCAAGGGTCCCAGAGAGAACAAATACAGAAGGTGAATTGGTCTCTCTCAGAGCTGGGACAGATTTTCTTCTGCCTCCTTGGACGTTAGAATTCCAGGCTTGCCATCCTTTGGACTTCAGGATTTACACCAGGGCCCCCCAGGTCCTGAGGCTTTTGATCTTGGACTGAGAGTTACACCACTGGCGTCCCTGGCTCTGAGGCCTTCAGACTTGGACTGAGCCATGCTACCAGCATCCCAGGGTCTCCAGCTTGCAGACAGCCTGTCATGAGAATTCTCAGCCACCGTAATTGCATGACCCAATTCCCCTAATAAATCCCCTCTCTTATATCTATATACATACCCTTTTGGTTCTGTCTCTCTGGAAAACCTTGACTAATACAAATTTGGTATTGGGGAAGCCAAAAAGCATTTCTTACTGGGTTTCTTACAACACAATGGAAGAGATCTGTGAAATTGTTCTCTTGCAAAAAGGCTGTGAGAAGTGTGAAAGTTAAACATTTAAAAGCTAATTATTATTGGTGCTATGAAAAGCAGTAAATGACTTAAATACAATGGTCTAGCAATAACCAGACTTTCAGATGGACAGCATACACTTACAAAATTTGGAGACTGCAACCACTCTCCAAGTACAAGTGCAGAGAATGTGTTGGAGATCATAGAAATGAAAACAGAGGTGAAAAATACAAGAAATCTCCCCTGCCAAATTTTTCAATGATATACAACTTCTACCCCTTCACACGTAGCGCCAAATCACTATGCTATGTATTTCATCTTCACATTGTTTCCAATACTGGAGGTATAAATTGTGTAAAGACTTAGAGAGTTCTAATTCATTTTATGCATTTTTTTCTAAATTTGACTCCATGAAAGTGCATTACCACAACGTTGACCTTGTTCATAAGCATTGTGTGTATACATAAAAAATGTTGAAACTTCCCCAGTAAATGAAGAGATGTCCTTTTTGTACATCTGCATTTGTGACAGATAAAATTTCTCAAGATGTTGGTTCTTTGGGTGACTGCATATTCAGTGGTGACCCATTGCAGTTTTTGATTGATTTTTGTCTTAAGTCGTTCATCACAGTGTTTCAGATGACCACAGCTATAAAGCTGTAGTACACGCAATTACCAACCCTGGTGATATGCATTTATACATTTCACATTTTGACCTATTTCTTAATGAATATGGTTTGTCTGCTCATAGCTGTTACACCTACATGACAATCATCAATGTACCTGAGTGTTTATGCCTGTAAAAATATGTATATTATTGCCTATTTTATTGTGTCAAGCAAGTGTCCTGTCATGTTTTTATGTTTTTCAAATAAATTACCTTTTAAAGATGTATATAAATGTCTTTTTTTTTTTTTTTTTTTGAGACAGAGTCTCACTCTGTTGCCCAGGCTAGAGTGAGTGCCGTGGCGTCAGCCTAGCTCACAGCAACCTCAAACTCCTGAGCTCAAGCGATCCTCCTGTCTCAGCCTCCCGAGTAGCTGGGACTACAGGCATGCGCCACCATGCCCGGCTAATTTTTTCTATATATATTTTTTTAGCTGTCCATATAATTTCTTTCTATTTTTAGTAGAGGTGGGGTCTCGCTCTTGCTCAGGCTGGTCTCGAACTCCTGAGCTCAAACGATCCGCCCACCTCGGCCTCCCAGAGTGCTAGGATTACAGGCGTGAGCCACCGCGCCCGGCCTATAAATGTCTTAAAAATAATTTTTTTAAATTATTTTTCAGAATTGTATTTTTGGGATTTTGATCTTTTGAGATGGTGATTTTCATTCAAGATTTTAGACTTTATGAATTTTGATCTTTGGGTATTTCAACATTCAGGAATATGGCACTCAGGATTGTGTCTTTTCAGATTATGGCCCAAACCTATTTGATTGATTGTGTAAAGTCTTCTGTGTCTTTGCTGATTTTCTGTCTAATTGTTCCATCAGTTATTGAGAGTGGTGTATTAAAATCTCCATCTGCCATTGTTGAAATGTCTCCTTTTCCTTTCAGTTCTGTAAACTGTATGCTTTATGTAATTTTGAGCTCTCTTGTTAGGTGTGTATATGTTTATAATTGTGATAGCTTTCAAAGTATTATCCATTTTACCATTAAGAGATAAATATTCCTCTTTGTTGTAGTATTTCCTGTCTTAGTGTCTGTTTTTTCTGATAATGAATATAGCTGCTCTGCCTCTCTTATGGTATTGTTTGCATGGTGTATTTTTTTCCATCCTTTTACTTTTAACCTATTGGTGCCTTTAACCTATTGGTGCCTTTACTTTTAACCTGTTGGTGACTATCTATAAGAAAGTATATTTCTTATAGATAGCATATTGTTTTTTATGTAGTCTGACATCCTCTGTCATTTGGGCTGTTTAATCTGTTCACATTTAATATAATTATTGATATAGTCATATATATATCAGCCATTTTGCCATTTGTATTCTACATTTCCTCTCTCCTTCTGTTATTGCCTTCTGTTATGTTAGATAAATATTTTTTGGTATGCAATTTCAATTACTATGTTGATTTTTTTTACCACATATTTTTTACTTTTTGTTGTTCCCCTGAACATGATGAGTCATTTTTTTCTTGCTGCTTTCAAGATATTGTATTTGTCTTTGTCTTTCGCAGTTTATGATATGTATACGTGTGGATCTCTTTGGGTTTATCGTATTTGACCTTTATTGATCTTCTTAAAGCTTTATATCAATATTTTTCATCAAAACTTAAATTTATAATCACATATTATTTCCCCATTTTACAGTACAATAAGAAAAAGCAAATTTGAAATGAAGGACCAAACTGGACATGGTGGCTCACTCCTGTAATCCTTGCACTTTGGGAAGCCAAGGAAGGAGGATCACGTGAGGCCATGAGTTTGAGACCAGCCTGAGCAAGAGTGAGACCTCGTCTCTACAACAAAATAGAAAAAATTAGCCGGACGTGGTGGCACATAACTGTAGTCCCAGCTACTAGGGAGACTGAGACAGGAGGATAGCTTGAGCCCAGGAGTTTGAGGTTGCTATGAGCTGTGATGATACCACTGCACTCTAGCCCAGGTGACCGAGGTCTCAAAAAAAAAAAAAAAGAAAAGAAAGGAAAGAAAAAGAGAAGAGAAAGGAAGAGAAAAGGGAAAAATGGGGAAAGGGAAGGAAATGAAATGAAATTAAGGACCAATGCGGGCCTTAATAATTTTTCCAGCCACGTCAAAACACTTTTTTGTACATTTTATTACTTTTGAAATAATGATGCAAGTTATCTCTTTTGCTTGCTTCCCTGTAAATTTTAATGAATTTTTTTCAAATACCTTTAAATAGGTGGTTTATAGATAGTGCAGTTCAGGAATATTAATGAAATTCTAATATTCTTTTCTGTAAAAATAATGTTTTAGCATTGGCATCAACATACTTAAAGCGTAATAGTCTAGAAACTTATTTTTGACTTTTTACTATGTTATTATTTTCCATATCCAATCCAGCCTACCTCATGCTTCTGTTAAAATATCTCTGGAATTTACCTTCAGATTCTATTGCACTTGCTTCTACGTTCTTGTCAAATGTCTACTTGTTTTCTTATTCTAGGGTCTTTTACTGTGTCATAATTTTCTGCGTATTTCCCAGTCTAACCTCTCCAAAAGAGTCCTTACATCCTTTGAGAATCTTCAGGAGATGTCACTTCTCACTATAATAAGTACAGGCTTCTGGTTATTATCCCTGTCTCCACCAAGCCCTCTGTATTGGATTTATTTTCTGTTCTTCTCTCATTGGTCATTGGTGTCTTTGGCATTTGTTGGGCCCCAAAGAGCCCACTGTGCATGCTGTATTTAGTTTTTCCCTTCCATGCCTTTCCTCGTGCTTTCATCCTCACCCCCATGCCCTGCTGGGAATGCTGTATCCATATTCTTTTGACATATTCAAATTCCCATCTTCAATAAATTTCACCAAAGCTTCTCCAAGCCTCCATTTAGCTCTTCTTTCTCAGAGCTCCTGTGGCACATTGATGTAATAGGATTTTTAGTGGCACAGGCCTTGTCACCTCTTGGCACCTGGCCCCACGGTGTGTAGTGGATTGGTTGTTCTTCTGTCCTACTTCACTCCTATAATCATTTTGTGAAATTAGGTCAGAAAGGTTTTTTTAGTTCTTTTTCTTTTTTGTTTTGTTTTTTTTTATATATATACGTCTAAAACATGATTCTTCCTCCAACTCTCTCATCCCTACACACCCCAAGTCAGGAGCATTTTTGTTTTGCAAAATAGACAGGCTTACTAGGTGGAGCACTGTGCCAGTGGAGCCAATAGTGAAATTGACTCCCACGTGTACCAGTTAAGTACGAATAGAACAAAACTTCCCTTCAGAGTCACAGGCTGTGTATGAAATTCTGCCTACCCATCTTCAAATGTGGATTTTGTTCAGTATTTGGGGAAATTGAGCAATAAGGTGTGAACTTCCTAGCACAAATTTGTAAATATTATAAAAATAACTAGAAATTAGTGTATTTTGTACTTGTATTACTGTATTACTTTTATACAAGTAAAATAGTTATTAAAAATATTCTTACTAACAAAATGTCTATAGCAAAGACCAGCAAACTTTCTCTTGAATGGCCAGATAGTAAATATTTTTAGGATTTTCAGGCTACATGTGGTCTCTGTCACATGTCCTTTGTTTTTGTTGTTTTCCTTGTTTACCATCCTTTGAAAATGTAAATCCAGATTCAGCTTGCAGGCAGTACAAAAGCAGGCCATGGGCTGCCAACCCCTGTGAGCCAGGATTTGGCCTATGAGCCATGGCTCACCAACCCCTGGTCTGTAGCAATATGAAAAGCTGATCTGTTTAATTGAGCATCCAAGAGGGCAGAAGGCTTTATTATCCAATAGAGAAGATGTTGCTAATACTAATCCAAGTCCTGAACAAACCAGAATGTGCCCAGAGGGGTACGATCAAGTGGCAGAGTGTGGGAAACCTTAACCTGAGAGGAGTGGTTCAGGATTGGGGACAGAATTAGAGAAGGGCAAACGGTGGCATCATAGTGGTCTTCGACATTTAAGTGTCCATGATAGAGAAGAAGTAGGCTTATCCTGCACAGTGCTTACTGTAGAGTCTTCAGTGGAATGTGCTGTCCTGGGAAAGAGTCAATGTCCTTCCCTTAAAATGATGATTTTCCCTGAGAAGAACTAAGTTCCTTGTAAAAAATTTCCCATTCTTCACTCAAGACTTGGTGATTTGATGTACAAAAAAGACATAATTGTACTCACCATGGAACAGATTACAACTCTAGACATCAATGATGAGAGAATTTTGGCGTAAATGGAAGTATTTAATTTGAGTGAAATTAAAGTAAATCTTTATAGCTATGTATACTTTGAGTGGGTTTTAAAAGGAGCCACATGGCTGGACAATATCTAAAAATGTTACCTAACAATAATTTCATTTAATTATTATAATTTTTACTGTGGTGAAAATTTCCGAAAGATAGCCTAATTCTTACTCCAGAAATCTTCTGTTCAGTTCATATAAACCAATTGCACTTATTTGAATGCTATAATTTACGTCTCCTATTTTCTACGTAGGTGGATAGTAAAATCACACAAGTAGCAAAAATCAGGTACCTTGAAGTGACTCTAATTCTTTTCTCACCCTAGCAGCAACTTTGGTTCATCAAGAAGCAGAAGCCATAGTAATAGACTTCTGATTCAGATTTACCACTTTGTGTCATTCCTTTCTCCACTGCCAGCCCTTTTCTCCATGGAAGAAATTCTGGCAGGCTAATTTGAAGACACTGGATTATTTGCATGCTAGCCCTAAATACAGTGCTTTAGCATTCGTGTCTATGGAAATAGTTGCAGCTTCTGATTTTATTTGGTTGAACTGTTACAGTATTGATTCATTTTATTTAATTTATTTAATTAAATTCATCAGGATGCGATTTATCTTAATTTTGATTTTGGTTGTAGAGGTTGGCGATTTGAAGGAGCTGCAGACACTAGACATTTCTACCAATCGTTTGCTAACTTTACCAGAGAGGCTTCACCTGTGCCTTTCTCTGCAGTACCTCACTGTGGACCGAAATCGTCTATGGTATGTGCCGCGCCATCTCTGCCAGCTGCCCAGCCTCAATGAGCTCTCCATGGCTGGAAACCGTCTTGCATTTTTGCCACTTGGTAAGTGATCATGTTTATATGGTAAGATAAAACAGCCAAAGAATAAGATGCAAAGCCTTTGTTTCTTTGACTAGAACCAAGTAGTTTCCTTTTTTCTGTTTATCTTGAAGATTGCTTCTCTAAATCTGTTTTTGCAGTGAACAAAGCAAATGTTCCCAGTTAACAAATGAAATTTATTTCAGTTAGGGATTGCACATTTTAAAAAAGAAATCTGTGCTAAAAATTTGTTTAGGGACAAAATATATGAGATCATTTACTCTGAGAAAGGAATTAAAGTATGTGTGTATATAACTATAAATTTAACAGAAACTATTGAGCAACATGAAAGGATAGCTACTGGTACAAATATATCTGCTTATGTATTGACTTCTGCACAGAGAGATTGGTATTGGGTATTCTAATAATTAGTACTGCCAGATAACCAGACTACAAAACTTTAGAGACTTTAAAATTGGCTGAATTGCCTGCTGAGCTAGAAATGTCTAATAAATAACATTATCCACTGCAGATTTCTATAGCTGGCCCATCTTGACATATGTCAAAGCACATAGGTCTTTAATGAAACAGTGTATTTATTTCACAGAGAACTGAATAATTTTGTTAATCTGTAAGAAACAAAAGTTCCATTTTAAAAAAATTAAAATATGAAGCTCTATAGAACACTTAACTGTCACAATAAGCATCATATGGTTTTACTCGTAAAAGCATTTTTATAATGAATAATTTATATCTGAGGGCAATGAAGTGAATAATTTACTAGTCCCTGAAAGGAAATATTTTCCAACATAATACAGTACACATATTATTTTCAACTTAAAAGCTATTCAAGAAAATTTTAAAATACTGGACACATTAAAATCAATTCAAGAAATAATAAATATCAAATTTAAGGAGATTACTTTTTTATAAATATAATTAAGTTCCATACTTATAAAATTAAATGAATTAAAGCTATTTCAGAAGTAAGCTACATTTCTAAGAAATCAGAGCTTTGTTTCAAGGGAGAAAAATATCAAATATAAATATATTTTTTAAGTGTACCTGATGTATTAACCCACAGGTTATAGAACAATTGTGATGGATAAGCACCAAGTTACAAATCCAGAGATGCAGCTTCTAGCCTGCTTCCTTCATTTTACAGTGTGTGACCTGGAGGAAGTCACCAGAACCCCCTCTGGGCTTTATTTTCCTAATCTTTAAGCAAGAGATAATAATATATATCCTGCTTCATTTAATTTGAAGTAGAATACGATAGTTTATGTGTAAGAATTATAAATCACTATACAAGCGTAGATGACGCTTAGAAGATGCAACTTGTGGATAATCATATCCTACTTAAAAATTTTTTTACCCTCCTCCTCATATTCAAGACACCCTCTGCCCCATAGTATCTCCCCAAACCTGTATTTACCACTTCCTGATGGAAATGGAACTTCTGCCAGTGCTCACTCCCTACCAAGTGATCGCCAGGATGATGCAGTCAGTGCTGGTGATAAATGAAGGCAGGCAAGGAAAGAGGGAAGTAAAGACGTGATGATTTGTGTGGTATAAAATGCAACATACTGGCATAACATTAGAGTTCAGGGTAAAGCTACAAATTCCATTATAAACAACCTTTAACTTATCACAGTTTGACTTTCTGATGTTACCAGAAACAGACTAGCTTGTTAAGTCTGGGGTTGCCTATTCACCGTATTTTTATTATTATTATCATCATCATTATTATTGACCATATATGTAAGGAAGAGTGTTTCCATGTGCAATAATGGTATTATGTATACTACTATGACTATTTGTAGGAATAATAATAGCTATCATTTATTGAACACCAGGTTTCTTTGGCCAGGTTTGCTGTTTAATCTCTGTACAGATGCTGTTTATTATAAAACCTTATGACAAAATCTTTTATTACAAAACCTATTGACTATCTAATTTTATAGATGAGGAAAGTGAAGCTCACAGAAGTAACCTGCCCAGAATCACAGCTATTGGGAGACAGAATTGAGTTTCAGCCTCTGTCTGATTCTAAACCTCATATTCTTTCTACCTCAATGTGCTATCTCCGTATTTCAGGTATGGTCTCTCTACTGGGGCCTCTGTTTGGAAATAGGGCTGGACCATATTGAGCGTCTTTCTAGTTGTTGTGTAGCCATCTCCATTGTCAAATTTGGCTCTGCCATTTTGGGCTCATATACTGCTGTGGACACTCTAGTAAGCCTTATTCCTTCTACCTGTTTAGCAAGATCTGCCTGCCAGAGGCTCATGCTTTCTCTCACCTACCCACTGTGCACCAACCAGGAGCTCCCAGTTGCTCATTTGCCCTACCTTTAGCAGTTCATGTAGCAGAAGAAATCTTATAAAAGCCTAGACCAGAGACCTGTTATCTAGGTCTGTCTTGGTGCTAGCAACTCTTCTTCTTCAACTTCAGCAGAGCTCCTGGGTCCTAACAGCTTGTTTTTTCCTTGTCTTCTTGTGTTGGTTCTTCTATTACATACTCTTTGTCTCAACTCTAAACCATTCATACAGCTACTGGCTCCACCCAGCCTGCCACAGCCCTGTTCTCCTGTCTGATACCCGGATGTGCTCTTATCAAAATGCCATCTACTTCTAGAGCCCTATGTCTGCCTAGAACCCCACATACAATTGGACTTTTTAAATTGAATGACTTTTGTTTACTGCTGCCACTTTCCATACCCTTCGCCTTGCCTGTTCTCCCTACCTCACTGCAGCTCCACAGCCCTGGCTCTCATTCCTCTAGTGATTTGCTGCTTATTCCTACCTTTGTTCTAGCTGTGACACGGCTGAACAGGTGCTGAGGTGGCAGTGGTGCTGGGAGAATAAAGGAAAGCCATTCCCTTAGGAACCTGAGCACTGTTGATGTTTAGGGTGCTGGGGGATGACACTGTATCATGCTGAATGCTTGTAGCCACAGAGCACCTGACTTGCAGTGGCTGGTACAAGGTGATGGAAATGGTTGTTGGGTGGAGAATTGAGTGCTACACGTTGCCTGGCTGCTCTTCCACCTTGGTACCCTCGCTTATTTACGAGGGCATCTTCTGTGTGCACTGTGCTGAATGCTGGTCTGGCTAAGGTGCTGGGGGGGGGGATCTCTTCTTCAGTACTCAATATTCAGTGATGAGTAGAACTGTTACAGAGTAGGCTCACAGGCTCACATCCCTGGTAGGACACAGGCCTATGAACAGGTTTTGCTTTACTATAGAAAAACATACAAGAAAGAGGATGATGGTGAAGATTATCCAGTAAAAAAGAAGCAGGCTACCTGAAGCAATGCTCTGCCCTGGTCTAAATCTGGATTCTTTGAGAACAGCAGAAAGAAAGGATCATGGAGCAGAAACAAGCACTGGTGGCCTTCCTACATTTGGTATATTGGGTGTTCTTTGTAAAGAAATGGCTGAGGCAACTAGAGAGCTGCAGTGTGAGGTCACCCAGGGAAGGCTACAGGAGACTGGAGACAGGATAATCCATGAAGATGAAGAAAATGAAGCTGCCCAAAATATCACCCGCCTCCTCAGTCTTGTCTTTTTGTTTCTTGGAGTTTTTTTGTTTTTTTTTTTCCCTACCAGGAAGACAGGTTTGAAAAAGAATTTCAGTTGTCTTCAGTAAGAAAATAATTAAGTCTGTGCACTTGAAACCTTTCTGTGAACTCTTCTGATAAACCAAAGCCATCTAATGCTGAAAACTGTCCTGGAGAGAGTCAAAGCCCATGGCTGTTGGTGCTGCCTTTCTCTAGAGAACTGAACTGTTCTGAGAAACTTAGCAAATAGGGCTGTCTCATTGCAGTAGTTTGGAGATGCTCTGTGTGCACACACCTCTCCTCCGCCACACGCACACCCTAAAGTTTTCAAGTATTAGAAGGCTCTTGTGCTTAGTATGATCATAATACAGGAACTTGAAAGTTTTATGAAATGAGTGCTGTGGTATCTCTGCCTGTGATGGCAGGTGGGAATCTTACTTTGGGGAGCCACGAACCAGATTCAGTTTCTTGACAAAGAAGTTGGACTTGGGAGAAAACCAGTTTTTATGAGGCTTCATAAAGGACTGTCAGATTATATCCTCTTCAAAAGGCAACTACAGAAACTATATGTAAGGATGACTTAAATTGCTTGTAATACTGTCTAACCCATTAATGCTCTATGAGCACGTCTTCTTAAGTCACTTGTAATACTGTCGAAATCATTAAGACTCTTTGACTATGTTCTTCTTAAGATGAAAAGATGCATCAAAAAGAAGAATGTTCCTATTATTACTGTACCATGACAACTGAGTGACAGATCAGTCTACAGACAGAAGCTTTGCTCACAGTGGTGACTACCAGCAAGAAGGAGGGGAAAAGCAGTCACTTGAGCCTAGTGCTGTGAAATTTAGTAGAGGCCTTGAAACTTGAATATTTGTTATTGATTCAGTATCACTCTGTTAACTAATTTTTAGAATTGTGAGTCACCTCGTGGCTTCTGAAAGTGTAAGGAAATATAAAGAAAAGAGTTTGTTCTCTCAGGCTTTTTTGCCATGTGCTCCTGGTTTCCCTTGCATAATTAATAAGCCCAATTATTCCGGCATGCTTACAGCTTATTTAATGTTGAATAATAGATATAAGGATTGTAAGGTTGCCCATGTACAAATTGGCTATGGAAGAACATGCTTTAATTGGTCCCCAGGAAGTGCTGTGTCAGCCAAACTCAATGCCAGTAACTTCTGTAGTTTAAGAAAACAAAAGTTGTACTGCCCATGTTAGCAGATAGAATTTTTATTGAATGTTAATTTAGAAAACAGTGAATGAATTCTTAACCAAGAACATTTGGCACATGACAGTGAGATTTACAGAATAGCCTAGGCATAAACTACCACGTAGTAAGCCCAAAAGTTAGTAGAGACTAGCTTCCTGCTAATGAGAAATTATCTGGGTTTCTAAACCAGTCCCAGAGCTGTTTCTTGGAGATACTATTAATAGTAGTGAAATATTTATTTTCTCAAGAAGAGTTATACTGTGTCTCTAGGACTTGTGCTACAAAATGCAGTGACATTTGAAAAATATCAAATAAAAATAGATTTAAAAAAAAAATTAATGTACCTGCTACACTAACCCACAGGTAATGGAACAATTATAGTGGACAAATACCAGGTAACAAATCTAGAGATTCAGGTTCTAGCCTGGTTCCACCACTGCTACAGATCATATACCATGGCTTTGATAAGGGTAGAAAACTGGCCCTTTATCACATAATGGGAGTCTTTTGTAGTGGTGGTACTTGTTTTTCCTTTGTAGGAATTGGGTACCTTGTGTAGAAAAAAGTTTATGGCAAGTAATGGTGCAGTTTTAGAAATTAGCTCCCAGGCATTTTCAGAACACATGCTGAAATCCGTTTTCTATTGCAAATGGCATATAAAAGCTATTAACTGTACTTGTTTTTTCTATTGCCTCTTTTTCTATATTTGCCTAGGAAGTCAGGAAAAGAATTGCTGTTTACTCTTTTTTAAATAAAAAATTTAAGTCCATACAGTAAAACTATTCAAACTTCAAACCAGTATTGAAATGAAGTAGAAGTCAGTTAATTATTTTTAAATCTCAGACTTAGAGATCAGTGTAAACTGTACTGTACTGAACTATGAGTGTATTTGACCTGCAATTGGAAGAACTGCTGCCTTGATGTCGTTATTTAATGGTACTAAGTGGCAGAGTTTGTGGCCTTAAATAAGTTTCGGTTCTAAAAAGCTTATTCTAGTACAAACAAAAAGTCCCAGAAGCTGGAGTTAGTCCTGTGTTTGGGTAGAAGGTATGATAACTGCTTTCTAAAGAGGGACCCAAACATATGAGTAGAATTGTTGTCTTTAGGAATTGTTGGGCATGTCTTTAATCAAGGCCAGGGTGAAAAGGAGACAAGCAATTCTTAAAAACAAGGTTCAAAACTAATAGTGGAAAGAATTGTGAGAGAATTAGTCTATTAACTAAAATCTGTACAGATCTTGTTTCTAGAGTTAAGTTATAACTCTGGAATGCAATTTCTTTGCATGAAAATAGATGTTCAATGCTTTTGAGCTCTTTTTTTAAGTATTTGTAACAAAAATTCTTTACCCTTGTGCTGCTTACCCATCTGAGCCTTTTCCATTCTCTCATGACAGGGCTTTATTTTTCTTTCATTGCATAAGATTTGCTCTTGCCTTAGATTTTCTTAGAGCGTTAACAAGATTATTTGATATAGCTTCTGTAGCATGGGCCGGACATTGACATACTATCTTAATGTATGAAGAGAAAAATGTACTTAGATTAGGTGAGCTTTAAGTGGACAAGTGTATAAATAGTTTGGGAATAGGGTTTGAGGGTGGTAAGTGATTAATATGAAGAAAGTGCGCCTTGTTCTCCTAAATATCAATTAAGAAAAAAAAAACTGCTGCTCATTCTTTTTCTTTTCCTTACCACTATACTAACAAAGATGCTGCTCATTCTTAAAGTACAAGATGAGCAGTTTAGAAAAATAAGTCATAAGAGGGCTAGAAACATGAATAGAATGTTTACCAGCAAAGTTTTTTGTTATTCTGGTCGTAGATTTTATGGCTTTTTAAATAGTGACAAGAATGTGCAGTACTACTGAAGTCTGGAAGATGTTGTGAATTGACTTAAAAGCAAGAATCTGTAGTTTCATCAGTCATAGATTTTCAGTAAGGTTCTTAAGCTCAAAATAAAAAAAATAAAAAAATAAAAAAAAAAAAACAGGCACAAGTCCAACTGAGCAACAGATGAATGTGCAATGCAGAGTGAAGACATTTTGCTCTTCATACTGGCTGCCATGGTGCTATTGTATTTCCTGAGTCTGTGCTGGACAATTAGCATGAAGTCTTCTCTAGGATCTTCTTTGAAGGAATTCTTGATATTTCTGCCCTAAATCTGTAAGTCAGAACTAGCCCACCAGTTTTCTGGTCTCTTAAAGGAAGCAAAGAGATATGTTGTTCATTGCTTGTCTCCTTGGCAGTGTTTCCTTCAAGAAATCACGCTTGGATGCCTTGGGCATATCACCAGCCCTTGTGTACCCTCACCCCTGTGCATCCTGCTGCGTAGTACCACTCCCTACCTTCTGTGGGAGTGCCCCCATTATATGGAAATGATGTGTTAGGGGAGGCTGTCTAACTTACGTTATGACAAAACAGGCAAACATACCTTTAAATCCCAGCTCTACCATTTAACAGCTGTGTAATCTTGGACTTAGGAAGGTTATTTAATTTGTCTAAGTCTCAGTAACAGGGTAATATTAGCACCTACTTCATAACATGATTGTGAGAATTAAGATCCATTTAAAACAAGTATCTCTCTTTTTCTGCTGCAACATCTGTGGTGTGTGTATCACGCTTTTTAAACCTACATCTTGCTCTATAATCCTATCTTGCTCCCCTTCAGTAAACTTCACCTCATGCTTGCCTTAAAAGAAATAAATCAAGTATCACTCGTAAATACTACGGAAGCACACAATCAACATGAACTATTTTTACTCTTTCACTAGACTGTAAGAAAGGGTAAGGACTGTGTGTCTTCACATTTGTACCCCAAACATCTAGCACAGTGCCTGGCCCATTGGTCATCATTTCTTTGTTACCTGAACTGTGCAAGAGAAATAGAGATGCTGAAGCATGAATATTTACACAAACAGCAAAGGAATCCTTCAGTCATTCAAATTCATTCAATCAGTTTATTTTAGTTTAACAGTTATTGATCTGTGTATAAAGTATCTTATTAAATTGTAATTCACTTTGAAGTCTTATTTTGTAAAAGCTGAATAGATCAGAAAGACTATGGCTATTAAAAGATTTAATGGAGTGTGTGTATGTTTAAAGAAGCTAGCACTTAAAAATTATTGATTATTCTGAAAAAGTGGTTGAAGATTTCTCTTTGTAAAAGGCATGTAGGCAATTTAAATTAGTTTTAAAAATTATTTTGGAATACATTGTAAATTACTCTGAATTCATTGTGAAGAAACCCACATTTTATAGTAATTAAAAATGTTGTAATTAAGACTAATAATATCTCTGATTTATTGAACTAAGATAATTGATTTACCATTGATAGGGCATTCCAACAACCTATTTTGGCCTATTGCTTTGATGTTGTGGTTTCTATTGCCTCATCATTTTGTTGAAGAGAATACATCATGCACCTTTTGACAAAATAGATGAGTTTCGTACTGGTCAGTGTGCCGTAAACACAGATCCTATTCTGTCTGTGCTTGCTTTCACACTATGTTTAAAAGAGAAATAGCCTAAACACACAGGAGCTTTTTGTTCCATCTTCAGCCATGTGGACTGCAGCATATGCCAGAACCTTGAGGTTGAAAAAAAATAACAAACAAAAGAAGGAATTGGATTTTGTGCAACACTCCTTGCTTTTGCTAATTTCTAAGTAACAAACTTTGATCTGTGAGTCTGGAAGGAAAAAGGGAAATATTTTAGACATAGTACAGTACTTTAAAAAGCCACATGAAAAAGTTCTTTATGGCTTTAGCATCTATGCAGATGGACAATTTCCTTGCTTTATAAATTTTCCATACTGAGCATTTTTGCACAAGAACTTTAAAAAATATTATTGCACAGTATATTTATGATAAGGTATTGGTACATTAATATTAATAGAAGTAAGAAAACAAACCACCTCATTGGCTAGTAGATGAGTGGTCTCTTCCAACATTAATTATTAAGATTTTGTGATAAGACTGTAAGAAATATCTCTAAGCTTTTTCATGAAGAACATACTCATGTTTCAGCCTCATAATGATTAAAAATGCCATTTCATTGTGCTTGGGGGTTTTTGCCAGCTGACTGCTTTCTAGCCAAGAGCATGCTCTCATGAGGCTGTCACACCACCACCTGTACAGCCTGTGACCTTGCCCAGTGTATAGGTGTCTCAGCCTCACCAGCAGGCTGTGCTGTATCAGCTAAAACAACAGGGCTGCCTGATACTCTCCATAGTCCTGTGCTGTTTTGTGATTTTCTCTTTGTATTCAGAAGAGGGAGATAAAAGACTAAGATGTATAGAGCACCAATTATTTTTCAAGGAATCAAGCTTGGTACTATTTACGATATTTGATCTTCATAGCCAGTCTGTGAGATTATCGCATTCTGGTGGAGGAATCAGGCTCAGAGCATTTCATTTCTCCTGGTGTCAGGAAGCCATTAGTAAGTGGAAAACCAGGATTCAGACTCAGTTCTGAGTCCAGAGTCCACTATATCATGTAATTTCAGTACTGCCTTTCCCCACTCTGAATCAGATTGTGCTATTTGGAAAGTTTAAGTGTCTATATTAAATACTTATGTCCAGGTGGCATTATGCTAGCTAATGTATAATAGGTTTGAACATAACTGATACTGGTTTTCTTTCAGCTTTAACATAAAATAGTTCATGCCATTATGGGCGTATATAAGAAATTATATTCCCCAGACAAAGTGGTCAGGAGGTGCAAACCGATTTCTCTGGAATGTTGAGACCTTGAGATAAGACCCAAACCAAATAGCATTTTAAATGATTGATTCTTCATTTTTTTCTCTGTAAAACTAACAGAGGGAAGAAGACTAAAGTATATAAGAAGTAGCAAGTGTCAACTTTTATTTAACTTTGTAGTGTGATCTTTGCATGTTGCCTCATTTAATTTGTGCAAGCTCTTTTGTGGTATATTAGAGAGGTGCTTCCTCTGTCGTGTCCCATTTTATATCCTTGCTTGAGGAAATGAAGCACAGTCTCTAAAGGCTGTTGCCTCCAATTCTTTTCTGTCCAATTAAAGTATAGAAAGGTGTTAGTACCATTTACTGCATGCCAAAGAGAATTCTCTCTTAATTGGCCTTCTACTGTAGGCCACACTTCCAAATATGTCACTTGCTAATAATAGAGTAATAACTGCCATATATTGGAGAAGACTGTGTGCCAAGAATTATGCTTGATAATTTTTAAACTTTGTCAGTAATTCTCACTAAACTTGAGGGACAGCTTTATTTTCCCCATTGTACAGATGAGGAAACTAAGGCCACAATCTAGTAAGTAGAACAAGGATTCAGACCCAAGTTGTATGAGTCCGAGTCTGCGCTCTTGCTGTCTTCATTAGCATGCTCCTTTTCACTGCCTAAACACAAGGAAAGAATATTTCCTTTTTCCTTGAGGCCCCTAGGGGCTCCAAAAGGCACATCGAGACCAGAGATTGTTTGCATTTTATCAATGCAGTTTCATCTTTTTAAAAAAATTCCAAAGTTTTCTATATGCCTTTAAAGTCTACAAATTTCTATTTGTGATTAAGAATTTGTATACATATCAGAGAAGTAGTGAAGAAATTTAAAATGGGAATTCTTAGTGTAATTTTGAGGCCTTTTCCATTGCAAGTAGATTCTGGTATTTATATTTTTCCCATCTATGTTTATAAATGTCTAGCCTTTTATACCAGTGATATGTTGATACATGTTTACTAAAGTAGCACTATACAATGTTTTGGTAATTCTATATTCTGATGATTAAAAAACATATTGCATAGTGATTTAAACTTCGCAGATTGCTTTCACATTTATTAATCCTTATAACCTAGTAAGGTTGAAGGACCAGGTACTGTTACGCCATTTAACATATGTGCAAGTGGAGGCTCTGCTCACAGGCCTCCTAAGTGAACCATCAGACACATAGGCCTTCTTATCCCCCACAGTGTGCTAATTCTTCAGTGACACACCTCTTCTGGATTAGTACCTTTTATTTTTGTTTTTTAAAGATAAATCATATTTTAAAATAGTATTTTTAAAAATAAAATGTTATGCAAAGACATCTGTGGCAAACGAAATATCAAAATTTTGAATAAAGACAGAATCTGGGCCGGGCACAGTGGCTCATGCCTGTAATCCTAGCACTCTGGGAGGCTGAGGCAGGAGGATCGCTTGAGGTCAGGTGTTTGAGGCCAACCTGAGCAAGAGTGAGACCCCATCTCTACAAAAAATAGAAAAATTAGCCAGATGTGTTGGCGTGCTCCTGTAATCTCAGGTACTCAGGAAGCTGAGGCAGGAGGATCACGTGAGCTCAGGAGTTTGAGCTTGTAGTGAGCCATGATGATGCCACTGCATTCTGGCAAGAGCAACAGAATAAGACTCTGTCTCAAAAAAAAAAAAAAAATATATATATATATATATATATATATATATACAGAATCTGGCAGTGCCATGTTGAGACATTTGGTGCATGAAGCAAAAGGGAAACTGGACACTCCTATGATTTTTTTTTTCTAGAACATTTTGATTTTTTTCAAGAGCATTAAAGTACTTGAAAAAAATCAAAAATTGAAAATAGGTCTATTAAAACTTGACATTTTTCTAAGTTTACATATTTTATTTGTATCAAAGCCAGACTTTATTATAAGTCTACTCTTCTGGCTTTAATGGAGGCAAACTCATCAAAAATATTTTTATTAAAACCATTACCCACTAAAACATACATAAAAACATATGTATGGGATGCACATTTTTCCTTTCTAGATTTATGATCTTTGTTCAGTGTTATTTTCCATTGCAGAATCTTATACATACATATATTAAATAAATTGTATTGTATATATTTGAGGTTTACAATATAATGTTATGGGATACAAATAAATAATAAAATGGTCACTATAGAGATGCAGATTAACATGTCTATAATCTCACATAGTTACATTTTTGTGATAAGAGAAGCTAAAATCTATTTAACAAAAATCCATAACACAATACAATTTTATTAACTTGAGTCCTCATGTTGTATGTTACATCTCTAAACTTGTTCATCCTACATGTCTGCACTTTGCATCCTTTGACCTGCACCTCCTTATTACCACCCCATCCCCCGCCCATGGTAACCACTGTTTCTTTCTCTAGCTCTATGTATTTGAACCATTTCTCTTTTTTAAAAATTCCGTATATAAGTGAGATCATGCAATATTTTTCTTTCTGTATCCCGATTATCTCACTTAGCATAACATCCTCTCGGTCCATCCATGTTGTGGCAAATGGCAGGATCTCCCTCTTTTTTAAGGCTTATTATATACCACATTTTCTTTATCCATGCATCTGTCAGTAAGCATTTAGGTTGTTCCCATATCTTGACTATAGTGAATAATGCTGCAATGAACATGGGAGTGCAAATATCTTTACAAGGTAGTGATTGTATTTCCTTTGGATATATACCCAGAAGAGGGATTGCTGAGCCATATGGCAGTTAGTTCTATTTCTGATTTCTTTGGGAACCTCCATACTCTTTTCCGTAATGGCTGCACCAGTCTACATTCCCACCAACAGTGTACTAGGGTTCCCTTTTCTCTACAGCCTTGCCAACATTTGTTATCTCTTGTCTTTTTTTTTCCCTTGTCTTTTTGATAATAGCCATCCTTAGGGGTGTGAGGTGATATCTCACAGTGGTTTTAATTTGCATTTCCCCTATGATTAGTAAGATTGAGCACCTCTCAAATATGTGTTGGCCATTTTTATAACTTCTTTGGAGAAATGTCTGTTTAGGTTCTTTGCCCATATTTGTTTTTTTAGAGGTAGAGTCTTGCTCTGTCACCCAGGATGGAGTTCAGTGGGGCGATCAAGGCTCACTGCAGCCTTGAACTCCTGGGCTCAAGCGATCTTCCTGCCTCAGCCTCAGATCCCAAAGTGCCGGGATCATAGGTGTGAGCCACTGTGCCTGGTCTCTTTGCCCATTTTTTAATCTGGTTATTCACTTTTCTACTATTGAGTTATAACTGTTCTTTATAAAGGTTAATATATATTAACCTTTGATCTGTTATGGGGTTTGCAATTATTTTTTCTTAGTCTGTAGGTTGCCTTTTCATTTTGTCAATTGTTTTCTTTGCTGTGCAGAAGCTTTTTAGTTTGATGTAGTCTCATTTATTTATTTTTCTTTTTTTGTAGCCTAAGCTTTTGGTGTGATATACAAAAAATCATTGCCAAGGCCAATGTTGATGAGCTTTTCTCCTATGTTTGCTTCTAGGATTTTATGATTTCAGATCTTACATTTAAGCTTTTTATCAATTTTGAATTGATTTCTGTGTATGGTGTGACATTTTCATTCTTTTGTGTGTAGAAATCCACACACAAAACCAATCATTGAAGAGACTTTTCCTTCCCCATTGTCTTCTTGGTACCCTTACTAAAAATTAGTTGACCATATATGTATAGATTTATTTCTGGCTTCTCTATTCTGTTCCATTGGTCTGTGTTTCTTTCTTTAGGCCAGTACCATACTGTTTTGAATACCATAGCTTTGTAATATAATTTTAAATCTGTAAGTGAGATGCATCTAGCTTTTTTTTTCTTGCTGACTATTACTTTGGCTGTTTGACGGGATTTTGTGGTTCCATATAAATTTTAGGATTCTTTTTCCTATTTCTGTGAAGAATGCCATTGGAATTTTGATGAGTATTACATTAAATCTATATATTGCTTTGGGTAATATGGACATTTTAACAATATTAACTCTTTCCATCCATGAACACAGGATATCTTTCCATTTGTGTCTTTACAACTTAGTTCTTTCATCAGTGTTTTATAGTTTTCAGAGTACTGATCTTTTACTTCCTTAATTAAATTTATCCCTAGGTATTTTAAATTTTTTGTACTACCGTAAATGGAATTGTTTTCTTGATTTTTTTTTTTTTCTCTGCTAGGTTATTTGTGTATAGAAATGCTACTGATTTTTGTGTGTTGATTCTATGTCTTGCAACTTTACTGAATTGATTTATTCTAACAGTTGTGAAATCTTTGGGGTTTTCTCTCTTTTATTTTTTTATATGTTTGTAGCTTGATTTAACAACACAGTTATTCTCTTCTGGAATCTGTGTACTTTATGATTTTTTTCTCTGCTATGTATTTTTTTCTTTTTGGTGTACTGTTATAAAGATGGACCAAAAAGTTCATAAATGATGCTGAAACAGCTGGATCACCATTTGGAAAAAAAAAGTTATTAGCTGTGCTTTTTACACCACGTGTATAATAAGAATAGACTCCAGATGAACTAGGAATCTAAATGTAAAAAAGAAGAAAAGTGAAACCATACAAACACTAGAAGAAAACATGGGTGAATTCTGCTTTAACCTTGGGTGTCACAGGAAGAGGTTTTCTACCTATGACTCAAAATCTAGAGGAAAAAAAAAACATTGATAAATTTCACACATAAAGACTTTTAAAATTTTTCACGTGACAAAATACGCCATCAGCAAACTGGGGGAAAAATATTTGTAGCATATACTGCAGATATGGGGCTAATGTCCCTAATATATAAAAGACTATTTAAAAAATGAGGGACAAAATACCAAAACCCTGATAGAAAAATTGGAAAAAGACTTGAATAGACAATTCACAAAAAATATATGTATAAATGCCCCTCAGACATATTTTATAACTTTTCAAACTCATAATATTAGAAAAATGCAAATTAAAAAAAATGCTGAGATACCATTTCTCACCTATAAGAATGGCAAAATTTAAAAGATATGACATGTTTTGCTTCCCGTGGGGAAGCAGGTGCTCTCATACATTGCTGTTGGGACTGTAAATTGCCATAACTGTTCTGAGGGAAGTTTTGGTTCTTTTTTGTAACTGGGCAGGATTACTGTAACAGGAGCAGCAGAGAGAAGGAGGTGATGTCATCCTTCCCTCCCCTCCCCCACAGGAGCCCGTCCTCACCTCAGCCTGTGTTACCCTCCTCCCACTTCCTGTGACAAATTGTCCAGAATCCATGTGTGAACCATAAAGCTTTACACCAGCCTCTCTAATAGCAGTGACCATATTGCGTTACAGTTTTCATTTTTCCTGTCTGTGTTCACATCTATTAATGCTGTATCCATATCTCTATCCCCCAGGCCTAGAATAGTGCCTTAAAGATCCTTCATGGGTAAATATGTTTTCTTTTGAACTGTAAATGAATGTAAGAATCTCCTGATTTAGCTATCTGGGACAGTTTCCTATTCCTGTTTTCACAAGCAGAACCCTAGAAAACCTTTCAAAGATTATGTTCTTGCTTCAGGGAGCAAAGGGTTAGCAAGACTGCTGAGGACTCTGTTGTGTGCCTCTGTTGACAGTAAAGACAAATAGCCCTACCAGGTGAGTGCTAGGAGTGGAAAGGAGAGCTGGTTGGACGCTCCTGGGCATGTGGGGAGGGATGACTTGGACACTGGGAAGTGTCTCTGCTGCCTACACTGGCTAGAAATCTCCCTCCGAACTTGGAGCCTTACTGCCTCACTTAATCCTCTTCCAGTCTTTGCTCCCCCCATTGCCCTGCTACCTATGGGATATATCTGAGTTCTGCCTCTTTCTGGCATTCCTGTTCCTGTTATAGACCCTTCTTTTTGGGCTCCCATTCCAGCCCCAGCTCACTGGCCCACAGGTCTTGTCCATCCCGCTTCACACCTCACTAGGGACTTGGATTCGGGTTCTGCTTCACTTCTTCCTCACCCTGCAGCCAGGGGAAGTTCTGTCCCACACCTGATTCCTCGCCCTCCCTCACCCATCTCCTGTCTTTCTGCCCAGGGGAGGGGAGACACAGAAAATCTTGGTATGGGTTGTTAAAGAAAAAATTATTCAATGACACTATTAAAGCATTTTAAGGACGACTTTATTTGAAACCATCACCACAGGTAAGGGGACCGCTGCAACAGGGTCTTGCAGTGGGGGAGAGAGTGGACCAACCCTGAATATAGAGTGAGCAGTGGGAATTGATAGCCAAGGAACAGGGTGGGGGCTGGTGGATGGAAAATTCCTAAGAGGTAACATCAGGAGTAAGGCAGGATTCTGGCTAAACTGACCTAACGGAATTCTCACTGAAGACAAGGGGAGCGAACCTAGGGGATGGTGGAGGGTGAGGAACCCAGTCAGATATCCAGAGAGGGATTCTTGCTAAACTGACATAGTAGGCTTCTTTGCTAAAACTGGATATTACAAGGAAGTCCACAGATGGACCTGGGAGAATGTTTAGGACTCTGACTAAAGTTTTCAAGCAAAGAGTCTTTGTCAAGGGGCAGAACGAGGCTCATTTAGGCTGACCCATCAACTTACTTTGTATAACATTTTCTATGGAGCAAAATGAAAATAAATGACCTACAGCAAACTTTATTTTTAAATTGAAATTATCTATAAAACATCATAGACTTTTTATGCAGGAAAGAAATTTAATAATATTCTAGTCCCAGTTATCTCATTTTACAGTTTAAGAAACCAAGGTCTAAGTTGGTTAAGTAATTTTCCTACAGTCATATTTTCTAATACAGAATCTAATACTGCAGCTGACATAATTTCACACTCACAGTTAAACCTACAACATTTTTTCTTCCAGAATAGAAATTTTTGAATATTTCTAATATTATGAATTGAATTTTATATTTTACATTATAATGGTGCCTATTTATAGGAATTATAGCACTTTTCTTTCTAATCCAGATTTAGGTCGATCTCGAGAACTGCAATATGTGTACGTGGATAACAACATTCACCTGAAAGGCTTGCCATCTTATCTGTACAATAAAGTCATCGGGTGCAGTGGGTAAGGCTGATTTCACATTTTGAACTCAAAAACTGATAAACGACTTTTGATAATTCTACTCAATTTTTTCATTGGCCTTAATATGCTAAAACAAATATCCTTAGAAACTAAGAATATTGGACAAGGAATTTAGAATATTGTACGTTGAGTTCACTCAATAAGTTTTTTATTTTCCAGTCTAGAGAAAAATGAATCCACATGCACCGTTTTTTTGTTTTTTTTTTTGCAATGGAAATAAACAGCTTTATTTTTCCCCAGCTCTACTGAGGTATAATTGACAACTAAAATGGCATATATTTACGTGTACAATGTGATGATTTGATAGATGTATACATTGCCGCAGGTACCATCATAAATTCAGTGGTGTCAGTCACAGAAAGTGGAGGAATCAGCATTAATTTAAAAGGCTTTCTTTCTCTAAACTCCTTTGCAGTGACAGTTTTATTGCAGGAACAGCCCTAGTATCTCGGGTTTACCAATAGAATTCAACATGTGAGATAGACCCTCAAAATAAGTCATAATTCTATCAACCAAAACAGTTATGTCAGTTAATGGATTTTTAGTTTTAGAGCAGCAATAATTTTTCCTTCTCAGTCAGGCTTTTGGAAAAATGGCTTCAGTTTCTCCTTCTACAACACTGGGACAGAACCACCGTAAAGTGTTTCCCAGAGTGGTCTGGGATTAAGACGTACCACTCAACTACCAGGACCTGCTTTTGACTGGCTTACTTTCCCCACGTAAGAAGTCAAACGAACACTTTTGAGGCTACCTAACCAGCATGTTTGACTGTCCCCTTCTAATCTCCAATGTCCTGAAATAACCTGGCCCATACTATATGTAGTTCTGGAAAGAAAAGGGATGACAATAAGCTTGTGCATAGAGAATAGAGGACAGCTACTCCCCTGTTTATCACATCAGGACTCCAGGGGATTGCCCCAGAGAGGGCAGTCCTAGGATTGATGTCTTCCCTTAGGAATAGTTATACAGGTGTTACCTTGGGAAAGCCCTAGATGAGTTCAATGCCTGTATAGGCCGATGAAATCCAAATTGAGAGATATGTTCCAGGACTTTCTGTGAAGCAGAGAGACTAGGTTAGTTTTTAGCTCAGTGATTTTTCTACAGCTGATTATGTCACAACTGTGATATTACATAGTCATTAATCCTAATGAGTTATTAAAGGATTTTAATATAGCCTTTCTTCCAAGTGCTAGGTAAAATGCCCTGAATCACCACGATGCACGGAGCGATGCAAGCAAGCTCCAAAGCTGAAGGCACTTTCCCCAGGCCAGAACCTTCGGGGACTGTACTGAAATGTGATCCAAGTCTCTTACCACAATTAAGGAATAACTTTTATTGAAGATAAAGAGCCTTCTACTTTGATATTTAGATACTGATGTTATTGACTACCAGAAAGTGCTATTTGTGCTTTCTGCTATCTAAGTAGAAAGATATTTTTTAATCTTTGACTTGGTATCTGGTAGCAGTGGTAGTGAATTTTATGAGAGTTCCAAATCTTTAAAAAAACAAATAGTGGGAGAAAATATACAAATTATTAGCTAATATTCTACAGTTTTATTAAGGTCTGCTTTCGTTAGTAATAAATAAATAAAATTATTAATAGGATAGTATCAAACAACCAGTTTTATAATGTTCATATTGGGGGTATAAGCAGTTCCACCTACAAACAGACTATGATCCAAAAGGCATTTTTAGTCTGTTGGTTTAACTCAAAACTCAGAATGCATTTTTATAGAAACAGTTCTGGTCATTACATTCCTGAGCCAGCTCATTAAAAGGTTATTTAACTTATTTTGCACCTGAAAAGTTATACAATATTTCTATGGCAAATGTGTTCAGAATTTTAATAATTGATAACTGCTGAGGCCATGACAACAGAATTAAGGAGCGCTTTTTTCTGTTCCTTTTTTCTGTTGAGTATGTGTAGAGGGACTCCCCAGTTCCAGGTCCAGTGGTGGTGCTTGCTGCCCTAGCCTAGGGAAAGGGGGGGGACGAGGGGTAGAACAACATTCTGAGCAATGCCCAACAGAAAGGGCATACGTGTATTTGAGGCCTAGAAATTACCCTTTTTCATTCTGAACAAGGATCTTGGTTTAGTTGTGCATTTATTGAGCTACTACTCTGTTGTGTCACTGTGCGAAATAATGGCTATATCACTGATGAGCAAAGCAGTGAAGTGCCTGTCCTCAATGGACCTTCTAATTTAGCCAGGGAGTGAAATGAACACTAAATAGTTGAACAAACTTGGTGTTAATTCTCTTTGAGGAAACTGAGACTGAAAGGCTCAGTTGCTTCTTCACTGCTGTCACATGTTGCATCTAGCCCAGATGTAGACTCAGAATATAAGAACACAGTAGCTTCAGCTGTCCTGTGCTATCTTTGAAACAATTTAGTACCATTTTCAGATTAAGAGTCTAAGAGAATTAGAGCAACAACAGAGCAGATGATATATAAATGATGGAAATGTAAAGCATGCAGCTGTATTTTATGACCTAGCCTCAAAGCCACACATGTCATTTCTATTATATCTCACTGATTACATGGGTGAAGCCTATTCATGGAGGGAGGGGACAACACAGGGAGTGGCTGCTAGGAGGAGAACCACTGGGAGCCCATGGAGAGACATTGTCACAGCTGCATTGCATCTATTCTCTGCCAGACTCATGGAAAAATGTGATCTTTATTTTGTCTGGGTTTTTTCTTGTTACTACAGGAGTAAATGTCTTCACTTCTACATTGCACCCAGAAAGAGAGTCCATCCTTTGTTAGAATTTTAGAGTGGTAATTGGTATATTTGTTTACTGAGGAGAACTTAATGATAAAAGTGATCCTATAGGAGGGTTATTTTTCCAGTTATTTGATTATATGAGAAAAAGAAAACCAAGCCACTGCTTTGCTTTTTCTTACGTAAATAATGAGCAATTATAGGTGAATTTGTGTGCAGATTGGTTAAATGACCTTGTAAAGGTTAGTTAACATAACCACTCAAGATAATAGAGTTGTTTGTATGAGAAATGCATTCTGAGTTCTGAGTTAAACTAATAGACTAAAAATGCTCCATGATTATTTGGGAGTGGGAGGGCTACCTACACATCAAAAACAACCAATGTTGAACACCTGAACCACACCTCCAAGGGTCAGGTGTGGCTGTATGGCTACAGTTGAAAGTACTGAAGTGTGATCTGAGCTGTCACTCAAGAGACAGAGGTTGCAGTTTGACTCCCACAAAGTTAATTGCTTGCTAAAACAAAAATGTTAACATTCCTTTTAAGTGTTAGAGGAATATAATAGAATCCATAGTCTCCACAATGTAACTTTCACAATATCCAGTAGACATTCCAAAATTACATGCCATCGGGAAAATGTTACCCATTCTCAAGAGAACAGGTGATCAGCAGAGACCAACATGAGGTGACCTAAAATGTTCAAATGACAGACGAGGATTTTAAAGTAACTGTTAAAACTATTCTCAATGAAACAAAGAAAAATAGGTTTGTAATGAATGAAAAGACCAGAAAAATAGAAACTGTAAAAAAAAAGCGGGGAGAGGGGGGTTCTAGAATTGAAAATACAATGTCTGAAATAAAAAATTAGCTTGCTGGGCTTCATAGCAGAATGGGTATACCAGAGGGAAAAAAAATCAATGAACTTAGAGGTGTAGATCAGTTCCAATCTAAGGAACACGTAGGAAAAAATATTAAAAACAAAAAGGAACACAGCATGAAAGACCTTCCAGACAATATAAAAAAGCCTTATGTATGTGTAGTTGGCATCCCAGAAGGAGAATACGGAGAGAATGGGTAACAACAACAAAAATATTTGAAGAAATAATGTTCAAAAGTTTCCCAAATTTGATGAAAAACATTTTCAAGAAGCTCAGTGAACACTAAGCAGTATAAATACAAAGAAAACCATTCCTAAGCAAAGCTGTTCAAAACCAAAGATAACAGGAAAATTTTGAAAGCAACCAGAGAAAAAAGGCACTTTAAATACAAAGGAACAATTCAAAAGACTGTTAACTTCTCATCAGAAAATCTGAAGGCCAGAAAACAATGGAAAAACATTTTTAAAGTGCCAGAGAAATAAGTCAACTCAAAATTATATAAACACATTCACAGATAAAGCAAAACTTAGCCTTGAGTAGCTTTGCCAACATGACAGTTGGACTCTATCCAGGCCATACATTCCTTTTAGTGGGTACAGTTTCTTTCCATCTCCATTTCCATTTCCCTCCTTTCCTTTTCTTCTTTCTTTAAGATGAAGAAAAACGTTTTTTCTAAAAAGGAAGAGGGTAAATCTGTAGCAGCCCTCGCAGTAATGGGCATGTGGATGACCCAGTGGACTTTCTGAAGGATAAAAGACAGAGATTTGGGTGTTTCAGGCAAGGGAATTTAAATCTTTTAACACATTTGTTAGGTAGAATTGTGAGTGGGAAAATGCATGTGAATTAATTTGCTAAATTATATACATGTTTTTGGTGCATATATGTGGCAAAATCTCAGTGGCAAGATGATGTCACTATTCATTTAGCCTGTTTTGGGCTAAATATTGAATGTCAGCTGTGAAAGCATTGAGTTGAAAGGAAATTCCCAATAATTGTTATAAATTAGCTATGTTACTAAGCCAAAGGTACTAATATTTGTAACAGATTTCAATTCATTGAAATAACTCACTTGAGGGTTCAGTGTACAAATCTTTTTGTAACTATCTCAGCATTTAATCTAAAATAATAAAAACTATTGTTATAAATCAAAGATACCAAGATTTAATAATTGCCAGCTAATAATTCTTTCATTTCATTGTGAACTGAAGCATATCATGGGGCTTCCATCTCTCCTTACTAACAATTCACTTCATTATTACTCTTGTTTTAGATGAATGACACTCAGTTTTCAAAGCAGGTACCTTTTCAGCCTTCCTTCCCACTTGCCATTCTCTTCCATGCTCCCCACACTCTAGCCGGTGGGAACTGTTGTTTAACCATGGGCCCTGTGTGTCCACAGAGGTGCATTGCTGTTCATATTATTCCCTTTCCCTGGAATATCATCACCCTAATCTTAGTTTGTAACACTAGATAATACCAAAAATAAAGCATGGCTGTAAACATTGCGTAACATTTCCTGTGTACCAGGCAGTCTGCTCATTGATTTATCTGCATTATTGCACAACATTCTCCTGGCAACCCTTGTGTTATTACCCCCATCTTAGAAATGAAGAAACTAAAATTCAGAGAGATTAAGTACATCGTCCAAGGTCGCAAAGTGAGGTGGCAGTAGAGTTATCATCCATTGTCTGTCCTCTTAACCTCTATACCTGTACGCTGCCTCCCTCTTCTCCTTTGTCTGGAATCATCACTATATGTATGTTTGGGCTTTTCTACCAGCTCCTTGAGAGCAGAGACAGTGGGCATTTAGTCTCTGATGCAACTCGGTTGGCCATGGAACAGCTGAAATGTTCCTAACTTGTGTGAATTTTTCACTTGCAGCCTGCTTTCTACATAGCTGCAACTCTTTATGCACAGAAGACATTTAATAAGTGTATCTCAAAATGCATTTAATTAGCTTCTTATATCCAGTGGTGGAGAATAGGAACTTCTGCTAAAAGAATGCTAAAGGGAAATTAAACTTTGTGTAAAATGAGGATCCACTTACTTGTTAATGTGAGCCTTTTCAATTGTTTAATCAGGCACCTGTTTTTTTAATTATTAGAGACAAGGAAAGCATTAGGAAAAATCTGGCTTTCTATTTATTTTAATTTTTTTTTTTATTTAGTCCCCATAGGGACCGTCAAAAATTGCCAATGCTGACTATATTTCAAGTTGTCCTGGCGGGGTATTGGGAACAGTTTTCAATTAGCAATAATCACACCTTGGGTACACCACATTGGCTATGATACTGCCACTGCGCAGAGCTGGCTTTCTATTTTCTAAACTTTTATATGTTATTATATATTGTTAAATTCTTTGGATAGTGTCCATGTAGAGTTCATCCATAATTGGGTTAAGAAGCAGCGGCTTTTAAGGCAATAATAGTGTGAAGTAAATTCATAAATGACTTACTTGCTTTTCAAACTGCATTTTCATTGTTTCATGGTTTTGCCCAGGCTTCTCATACTATGGTGTGGTTATAAGATTTGGAAACAGATAATATTATTTTACCATATGTATTAGTGAGGGTTCCGTTTACTTGATTGTGAGAGGTGGCATGTCCAAAATCTGTAGGCAGACGGGCATTGTTGGAGCCCCAGGGAAGACTTAATGTTTTAGCTTAAGTTCAAAGGCAACTTGGAGACAGAATTCTCTCTTCCTTGGAAGATTTCAGTCCTTGCTCTTTTAAGGTCTTCAACTGATTGGATGAAGCCCACCCACATTTTGGAGGGTAATCTGCTTTAGTCAGTCTACTGACTTAAATGTTAATCTAAAAAAATACCTTCATAGTGACATCTAAACTAGTGTTTGATCAAATATCTGGGCACTGTGGCCTTGCCAAATTGACATAAAAATAACATTTGCAAAAATTCTATTTAACAGATGACTATTACTTTCCTAAATAATTGTTTCCTTAAATGTGGCCATCCTATTGGATAACCACATACAGATATTTGTAATGTCTTCTCTAACATATCTCCTGGTCCCAAGACTTACGGACTCCCAAGAGCTCCCAAAAGTTTCCAAGTTTCTGAGTAACTTCTATTTCACCCTCCTTAAATTCTAGAGAGAGTAGCTGCTTTCTGCTGTTATTACTTCCATAGCCCTTTTAGTAATTAACAGCCTTTTTTTACTGATTAACACTTTTTACAGTTTCCCCTATTCAAATTACTGATGTGGTTTCTGTCTCCTGGCTGGACTCTGATCGATACAGTATAACCTTCTGGCAGTTTCCTAGGAGTGTCCAGTTGCTACCAATTACTAATCCATTTTCACAGATTGAGACAATTCAAAATGAGGCTTCAGTCCCTGAGATGGCTTCTCTCTACTTTCAATTCCTACTTACTCCAAGGGGGTGAACCCCTTTTTGTGAGGGGGATTTATCAATCCTCCACCTTGATGGGCTCTGGACACCAATATTGTCCCTCTAGCTCCATTAGGCTGTCAAATGCTGCTTAGCTTCCAGTCTTTTCAGTAATTGACAAACCCTCAGAAAAGAAGCAATCCCAAATGCCGATTTATACGTTGGGTGTCTGTCTTTTCCTGGATCTTGCCTCCATAATTTTTCCAGAATGCTGAGTCAGTAAAACAGATATTTTATCCAGCGTTTTATATTGTCCTCAGCTGGTTACTATTACCTGGTTTGCTATCACAAGAAGTGGAACTTCCTTTATAAATCTTTTAATCTCCTATCTGTTGACTTAGTCTTTTTTTTGTCCTAATGTATATTTTTAGTTTCTCTCTTATTTCTTTAATCAGGAAATGCCAGGTGTGTTTGAATTTTTTTTTTTTTTATTTCAAAGAACCAGCTTTGGGTTTGATTTACCCTTTCTTTGTTTCCTTTTTCATCAATTTAATCTCGTACCTTTTAAGATCTTCTACTCGTTTTCTATTTATTTTGCTTTGCTTTTCCTTGTGTTTTTCAAAAAGAGCTTTGCTGATGTATAACTGACATATAGTACAATAAATTGCACGTGTATTAAGAATAAAATTTGATCAGTTTTGACATGTGTATACACCTTTGAAACCATCACTGCGATTAAGATAATAAACACATACATCACCCCCGGAGTTTCTTTGCTCCTTGGTAATCCTTCCTTCCTGCCCCTCATCCCATCTCCGGGTAACCACTCGTCTATATTCTGCCACTGTAGTTTAATTTTCATTTTCTAGAGTTTTATATGAACGGAGTCAAACAGTATATACACTTTTTTGGTCTGGCTTCTTTCACTCAGCATAATGGATATTTATCAATGGTGTAGTGTGTATCAATAGTTCATTTCTTTTTATTGCTAAGTAGTATTCCATTATATAAATATACCACAGATTATCTCTACTTACTTGTTAATGGACATGTGTTGGTTCTAGTTTTTGGCTTTATTGCAAATAAAGCTGCAGTGAGCGTATGTGGACACTCTTTTTTTTTTTTTTTTTTTTTGAGACACAGTCTCACTCTGTTGCCCAGGCTAGAGTGAGTGCCGTGGCGTCAGCCTAGCTCACAGCAACCTCAAACTCCTGAGCTCAAGCGATCCTCCTGTCTCAGCCTCCCGAGTAGCTGGGACTACAGGCATGCACCACCATGCCCGGCTAATTTTTTCTATATATATTTTTTTAGCTGTCCATATAATTTCTTTCTATTTTTAGTAGAGATGGGGTCTCGCTCTTGCTCAGGCTGGTCTCGAACTCCTGAGCTCAAACGATCCGCTCACCTCGGCCTCCCAGAGTTCTAGGATTACAGGCGTGAGCCACCGCACCCGGCCGAGCTTTTTTTTTTTTTTTTTTTTTGAGACAGAGTCTCACTCTGTTGCCCGGGCTAGAATGAGTGCCATGGCGTCAGTCTAGCTCACAGCAACCTCAAACTCCTGGGCTTAAGCGATCCTACTGCCTCAGCCTCCTGAGTAGCTGGGACTACAGGCATGCGCCACCATGCCCGGCTAATTTTTTTTTTTTTGTATATATATATTTTAGTTGTCCATATAATTTCTTTCTATTTTTAGTAGAGACGGGGTCTCACTCTTGCTCAGGCTGGTCTCGAACTCCTGACCTCGAGAGATCCACCCGCCTCGGCCTCCCAGAGTGCTACTATTACAGGCGTGAGCCACCGCGCCCAGCCTGGACACTCTTTTAATAGACCTAAACTTTTTTTTCCTTGGATGAAATACAATAACGAAGTATAACATGGGTGGAGTGGCTGGATCATACAGTAGGTATGTGTATAATTTTTCTAAGGAGCTGCCAAACTCTCTGAAAATAACTGTATGATTTTATATCCCCACTGGCAATATCAGTTACCTGTCTTACTGAAATTAACATATAAATCAGTGTTAATTCTAATTCAGATCCTTAGGAGGTTTTGGAGAGATCTAGGTAAAATAATTGTAAAGTTAAATAGAATAGTAACTGAGAATTGCAAGAAAAATTTTGAACAAGAATAGTTATGGCAGACTTAGATGATAGAAGCTTCTATAAAGCTATTGTAATCAAACCAATGTAGAATTGACATAGGATTAAACAAATACATCACTGAATCAGATCAGAGAGTCCAGAAACTAATGCAAGGGTATATGGGAACTTAATATAATAAAGATAACATTTCAGTTCAGAGATGAATTGAATAGTTTTATTTAATAACGCTGCCAATATTATTTGCCCATTTGGAAGAAAAAAGTTGAATCCTATTTCATATCATTTATCAAGAAAGACAAATAGATAAAACATCTACATGTAAAAATAATACAATAAGCATACTAGAAGAAACTTTAGGATAATATATGTACAGTCTTCAAATTAGGGTAACCCTTTTAAGAAAATCAGAAAATATAGATGCCGTGAAGCAAATAAATGGATAGATTTTCATCAGGAAAGAATGACTGCTTAATGGCAAAAGGCACTGTAAGAGCAAAGTTAAAAGGCAAAAATATTTTTGGGTCTCCTGAAGTGCAGCCTGGTCCTTCTGCCCTACAGAAGCCACATTTAAGAAAAAAGGAAAAATAATTTTGGAAATAAATATTTCAGCACGTATGACAAAGGATTGTTACTACCAATATGGAAGTTCCTACAAAGTGATTTTTTAATTCAATAGAAAATTAGGCAAATGATATAAATGGACAGCACACAGAAGAGGAAATGTAAATGGCCAGTAAACGTATCAAAAGGCGATAAAACTCATTAGTAACCAAGAAGACAGTTTTCATTAATCAGATTAGCAAAAGACTGAAACATTTGGTTATGATGATGGTGTGGGTAAATGGATACTTCCGTAACAACCTTTTTGGAAAGATGTCAGGCATTTAAAATTTTCGGTTTTCATGACCAGCAATCCCAGTTTGGGAATTTTATCTTATAATAACATTTGTGCATAGGAATGTATGTAAGATTTATTGTAATGATGTTTGTGTAGTAGAAGGGAAAACACTGAAAAAACCAGGATGAACATAGTGAATTACAGTTCATCCATCATATGGAATATTATGTAGCAATTAAAAAGAATTCTCTAGACTGGGCATGGTGGCTCACACCTACAATCCTAGCACTTTGGAAGGCCAGGGCAGGAGGATCACTCGAACCCAGGAGTTTGAGGTTGCAGTGAGCTATGATGACATCACTGTACTCTAGTCCAGGAGACAGAACAGGACCCTGTCTCAAAAAAAAAAAAAAATTCTCTAAGTTTATCTTGATTGGTCTGAAGGATTACTTGAGCCAAAAACACATTACAGAACTGTGTGATCATATTTGTTGGAAAAAAATAAGTGAGAGGAGAGGATCTCTTTCTATTTTTTGTCTGAGCATATACGAATGAGTAGAACGATAAACATCAAACTATTAATAATTACTTTGGAGACAGAGGTCTTAAAGAGGGAAACTTAGGGGAAATTGTTCACTTTGTCTTCATTTTCTATATTGTTTGGCTTATAACAATAAGCATGCACTATTTTTATACTTTAAATTTATAATATTAGATTGTTTTTATGTAACTTTTTAAAAACACTCCTGGCTAAAAATTAGAACTCCTATGATCCAATCAATAAAAACAGCTCTATGTATAAAAGAGTGAAATTTGTCCAGCCCACTTCACATGACTTACTTTTCTGCTTCTAGAATTTGCTGAGATTTCTATTTAAAATAGATCAAGCCCCCCCCCCAAATTACCAGTGATTTGAAAGTATAAATTATTTGCTTTAGGAACTTACAAAGAAAGCTACTGGCTCCTTACCCACAATGGTTATTCCATACCTCTTCTACTTATGTCAAGCTCTCACTTTCCAAACCCTAACAATTTTCTCATTCCTGTTTCTTTCTGTGTTTGGTGTTTACCTCTTTGCTACTAATTTCCTTCCTGTCCACTATACTGTGACCAGATAGTTTTGTAAAAATCATCTAACAATCTTCCCTGTGAATTAAAACCATCTAACTTCAGCTAATATTCCTGGCTGCCTTCTCCCTCTATCCATTTTTCCAGCCCCCTTGAAACCATAGACGTAGCCATATTCTTTCAGGCTTCTATACTGCCGCACGTGCTCTTCCCTGTGCTTGGAATACTAGTACATTGAGCTCTTCATTTATTCCTGGTGAAATCAGTTAAGCTCTAAGTCGGATATTGACTCCTCTTTAAATTCTTCCCTAAATCCCTGGACAGTCAGTTACCCCTTCTTTGCCCCCACATTAGAACAATTGTATTGTAATTATTCTCCTTGAAGTAAGGGGGTCATCTTGGTTTTATTCATGTAAGTATCTTGACTGACTGGCATATGGTAGGTGCTCTGGAAATGTTTTCTGATGGATGGAAAGAATGAACAAATGAAGGAACTTTTAACAAATAAATGAGTCAAGGGCTTCTGTCCAGTCCTGTGCCCTGTGCTTCATTGCCTGTTCTGGTCAGGCTTACTGATATTGTCCCATGTTATTTTCAGAGAGTAAGGTTTGTTGGCACCTGTTTGTCATTAGCAAAGAAAAGTATCCAGACTTTTAGGTCACCCTCTTGGTCTCAGACAAGGGGTAGAATGAGATTTGACTCCTGAGATTTGGTAACTCTGCAGTTAAAGGAACAAGGACATCTCTGCCATCGGGTTACAAGTGGCTGCAGGGAATAGGGTATAACTTGGCTTATTCAATATGCCAAAAATATTTTCCCCACAAGTTTATGGAAGGATCCAGTAAGGTTATCTTATGCCATTTAAAATCTATTTGCTTTGTGGGTTTAAGTTTTTCTGCACAAAAATTGTATTAAACCAAAATACTCTATACAACTCAACAAAGTACTTTTTTTATCCTTTTAATTTTGAAAGTTTCAATAAACACCTTTGGAGAGGGTAATAAAATGAGGAAAAATAGAGCTTACAAAGCAAATTGTGCCGCTCCTAAGAAGGAAAGTTGCTTTAAGGTTTATCCTTGCTGGAAATGGCTGGGCCTCAGCAGTGATTTAGCAGAGTTCCAACTGATGAGTTGAGACTTATGAGCCAGGTTTTATTAAGGAACCCAGGAGAGCATATGTTCACTTGGAGAAGAATTCTGGCAATTCAGCAGTGTCATAAATTTTCAAATGTATATTTTGATTAACATATTTTTTTGGCACCCATATTCTTTTCCTTATTGCTAATACTACTGTGAACATGTGTCTTTCTGCAGCTGTGGTGCTCCCATTCAGGTTTCCGAGGTGAAGCTGCTTTCCTTCTCATCAGGGCAACTAACCGTTTTCCTCCCAGCCGAGGTGAAGGCCATCGGGACAGAGCGTGATCACGTCCTGCCTCTGCAGGAGCTGGCCATGAGAAGTCTGTATCACACCTACCACAGCTTTCTAAAAGGTATGTGGGACTTTTCTTTTTTTCTGTCTCTCATTCAGTGAACATAAAAATTATGTTTGAAGTTGCCTGTTTTGGCCTTCATCTTTAAAAAAAATTTTGTTGTAGTAAAATATACATAACACAAAATTTGCCATTTTATCCATCTTTAAGTATATAGTTCAGTGGCATATGAAGTACATTTACTTTTCTTTGTTCTTTTTTTTTTTTTTTTTTTTTTTAGACTTAGTGAAGTGCAGTTGTGAGAAGGGGGGAAAGAGTAGAACAAGGAGTTTGATCTGTACCTGACTGTGAACAATCAAGTGCGATGACTCTCTACCTTCCGACCAGCCATGGGATTTTTCTGATAAGAAAACCAGCTTTAATATTTTAACACTGATCCTTTTAGCACCCCCTACAGACACAGAGAAGCATTTGTTAAAATATGATCTTCGGTTGCAAAGGACAGTGGTTAAAAGTTAAACTAGGTGGTTTAAGTAAAGGAAATTGGTGTTTGAGAATATATTGGTTGAAGTGAAAGGCTCGCAGTAGGGAAAATTTGGAAAGATCTTATATTTAAAGCAAAGTTGGATACCTCTTCCAGCAGAGTAGATTTTTGCCTTGCAGCCTCCTCGCATCTGAGAAATGTATATACCTAAAGAAGAAATATCAGGAGTCTTTGGCAGTATTATCACAGCATGCCAACTTATTATATTTTAGAAAGGATTTGGCAGTGTATAGATTTTACAGATACTGTGGGATATATGTCTGAAATGCTTTAAGAAAGCACTAGGTAATATTAATAAGAAAAATATGTTTCAAGTGTTTTTAAAACTGCTAAATGTTTTGTCTTTGCTTAAAAAAAAGGAGTCCATAAAAAAACATCTAACATTAGCTTCCCAGGAATGTCTAGGAAGTTGTTTTTTAAAACTAAACAAAGAATTACAGTTATTCACCTATGAGTAAATTACATTTTTCTAAATGGTTATTGAGTGGTTAAGTCTGGACAGATATAAAAATATAAGAAGATGATTTGTATTTCCTTTCCAAAGATGAGTCAATAATTTTTAGATTTTACCTTAGCATGACCATCTTTCTCTCTACTGAATGTTTATCATCAGTAGAAACCTAGCATAAATTTGTGCCCAAGATTGCCTGGGCCATTGGGATGTTTTGCTTTTCAGTGTCTCTTTTGTGTAGCTCAGACTAAGCTGGTAAGGAAGCTCCCTATTTTTATTAATGACAGCTCATGGGAGTGAGACAAGGAAAAGCTTGGTTTTATTATTTTTCATTCTCTTATTTCTCACATTTCATTCTTTTTAATAAATATGATTTAGCCCTGATTGACGCTTGATTGATACTAAATGCCTAATAGGTTTAGGGAAAACTTAATGAAAGTCAGTTTCAGTCTTCAGTCTGAGTCCTTTCTGAATTGTGTGACTCTTATAAACTTGCAAAATCTTCTCTGGGTAAATTGATGCCTTTTTGGTCTTTGTTCTTAAAAAATATTTGATCTTATTCTTTCCTTGCCTCTACCTCAGGACAGCATCTGAGGATTTATATTTTCTTTTAAAATTAAAATGTATTTAAAAATGTAAGTATTAAAAATGTAAAAAACATCTTTCATTTCCAAATAATGTTAGATTTTTATTCAGTGCCTATCAAGTAACAGAATTTGCAACATGAAGTACTTTTAACTAACTCATTTGGTAACAAAGAGAAATATTTTTAAAAGCCTAGTTTAAGTTAGTCTGATGTTTTACTTGTGTGCATGGTTTTCTCTTGTGTTCCAGATCTGAACTTTCTGTCTCCCATCTCGCTACCCAGAAGTCTCCTGGAGCTGCTGCAGTGCCCCCTGGGGCACTGTCACCGGTGCAGCGAGCCCATGTTTACCATCGTCTACCCCAAGCTCTTTCCCTTGAGAGAGACACCGATGGCAGGGCTGCACCAGGGGTAATCATGCCTAAGTGGGCACCAGGGCTTATGCCAGGCAAGGGGTACAGCATGGGGAGCGGGGAGGCCGTGCTTGAAAGCGTTAAGTCAGCAGCTCTAAAGCGGCATAACATGCTTCCTGAGATACAGCTAAATGAAACATAGGCATATTTTCAGCATCACAAGAAAACTAGACTTCTGTTTATTAGTTAATTTTTTGGTCATATACAGAACAGTTTTATTTGTGTGTGTGCATATATATATATATATATTTTTTTTTTTTTTTTTTTTTTGGTGAGACAGAGTCTTGCTCTGTTGCCCTGGCTAGAGTGCAGTTGCATCATTGCAGCTCAGCGCAACCTCAGACTCCTGGGCTCAAGCCATCCTCCTGCCTGAGCTACCCAAGTAGCTGGAACTATAGGTGCACACCACAGTGCCTGGCTAATTTTTCTATTTTTAGTAGAGACAGGGTCTCACTCTTGCTCAAGCTGGTCCCTTACTCCTGACCTCAAGCAATCCTTCCACCTTAGCCTCCCAGAGTGCTAGGATTACAGGCGTGAGCCACCACACCTGGCCTGTATATGTATTATTTAGAGTAGTTCTTTGTGGAAATGCTTTCCTGTTATTTCCCTATTTGCATTAGTCTTTAGGCAATAAGGGATGCAGGAAAAAATTGTTGTATAATGGGAGGAGCCCAGCCCTTCTATTTAATTGCTGTCTAACTGAAAGTATATGACTGAGTTCTCTGTGTGTGTGCACGTGCACACATTTGTGTTTTAAATTTCTAACCTTTCCAAATGGCATTCTCATGCCATTCTTTATTTCTTGGCACAGTGCCTTACATTTGCTAAGACTGTTCAATAAGTAAAACTCCAATACTGGTACTTAAAAAAAAAAGACACCAGATAATTTAAAGATAGGATATCAAATAAAAATCCCCTATTTGTACAACTTTAGCTTATAGATTTTCCAAATTTAGGATTTCCTAAAATTTGAATCATTTAAAGTTGAAAAAAGGTGCCGTATCACTTCACTTATCACCATCAAGTATTTTTTGTTTCATTTTAATTTTCCCAATAACTGAAGCTTATTAGCCCTCTTCAGTGCCAAAAAGCATTTCCAGTATAATCATTTTTATAGAAACCTTTCTAAGATTTTTTTTCCTTCCTTCGTTTCTTAATGCATGCAAGATAGGCAGTGTGGTGCATTGTTTCAGAGCACGGACCTTGCACCCAATAGGCTTGGCTCTTCTGTTGTGAGAACTTGGACAGGCTGCTGAACTCCGTGAAATAGGGATACAATAGGCTGCGTGGCAGGGCATGTAAGGATTAGCAGATGATGAACGCAAAAACCTGGCGTGTGACAGGTATTTGACAAATGGTGGTTACCATTTCCATATTTCTACCCACTCCCTCCCCAAACCGTGTTTATCTTTTTCTTGGTGTGGATAATCCTGTTTTGCTAAACTTTCAGTTCCTGTTTCAACTTTCTGTATTTTTAATGTTTTCTGCTTACGGGAGCCCTGCTCCAAACCTTTCCAGTTTGTTGCTAGTAATCTTAAATGACCAGATAAACAAATTTGGTGGAATTACATTTAAATCAGAGTAAAAAGAACTGAGATTCCAAGTGTGTTACCACGCGAATAAAATTAACAAATGAAATAGACACGTCTATGAGAAGCGAAGTGGTAGCACATAGTGGTCAAGTGCCCAGGCCTGATTCTGACTCCCCCACTGGGAGATCTGGGGCAAATTACTGCATATCCCTGAGCTTAGCCTTTTCATCAATAAAATGGGAATAATAATATCTACTTCATAAGGTCATGTGAGAATTAAATGAGATCATTCGTGTAAAGAGTCCAGATTAGTACCTGGCATGTAATAAATACTAAGTAAATGTTAACTATTAATACTATTATTACCTATTTTTGTAACTTAGACTTTTTTATTTCTTATTTTTGTTGTGTTTTTAGCACATGATCTTCATATTAGCAAGATAGCATCATAGGAAAATCTTAACTAATTCATTAAACTACAGTTAAAATCCTTATGCATTGTTATTATACAATTTCCTATAGTAGATATTTCTTTATTTAAAATATGAAAATGTAAACAAAACAATATGGTCAAGATGCTCAGTTAATAGCTGATGAAATTCAAAATACCTATTTTAAAAAATAAACTTTTTATCTGGGTAATTCATTTACGAAAATAAAGTGGATCCTTGAAATTAGGTCATTTTTGTGTTATCGTTGCATGAAATTTGGGGAACTTAATTCGGTATTTGCATTTTCCACTTACTGCTACTTATTTCCCTGCTACAACCTCGAAATGTAGTGTGAATAATCTTACGTTGTTTCAGAACATAAATTTAATAGTATTAATTTAGTAAAATGAGTATATCAAGTACATAGGATTAAGGCAATGCCCTTTTGTTGAGTAAAGCCAGGGTCCCCCTGTTTATAACAGAGATGAAATGCCAAGATACAAATGTGGCTTTCTGTGGTGAGTTAATGGTAGGGTCTGAAATTGAGAGTTTGTGGCTTTCATTTGGCCCACCGGGCTGTGCTCCTTCCCATGTTGCCATGGAGATTGTATTAAAAGCATTGACTTTAGTTTCTACCATAGTCTTTAAAGTATTTTCTTTTGTAACTGAAAATCAAATACTTGAATCCAGAGTAGGTTGTTGCTGAAAATAAAATCAACATTTTTTAATATCATAAACTTTGATAAGATTATTTTTAAGTTTTCTAATATATGCAGTTCAGTTTGCATTGCTTGTCATAAAATAATACGTTATATCAGCCAATATCTAAATTAATGTGGACATCTGGCATTATTTTAAAAAGGAACATATTGAATATTCTTCTAAAATACCAAGTTCCATGGAAGTGTTAGTTTCAACCTAAATTTAATACAGAGTGAAATAAAAAGAAATTACAGCATTTTGCATAAACAATAAATACCCAAACTTTCAAATATATATAGCAGAGAAGAATGGCTAGTAAATTTGTGACTTTTGAGCCTATAGGCGTAACGAATTTTCATGCCCAAAACTTAGTCAAAATAGAGAACTTTAACTTAGAAGATTATTTGTTAGTAAAACAATGTGTCTAGCTTTTCCCAAGCATGTATGGATCTCACAAGTTCTATATTTCCCAATAGGAAATCAGGCTACCAAAAGTTTTTCAGGGGCATTGGATTAGTTTGCCAGGGATGCTACAACAAAGTACCACAGACTAGATGGCTTAAACAACAGAAATTTATTGTCTCACAGTTTTGGAGGCTGGAAATCCAAGATCAAGGTGTTTGCAGAGTTGATTCCTTCTGAGGGACGTGAGGGAAAGATGTGTTCCACGTCTTTCTCCTTGGCTTGTAGATGGCTGTTTTCTCCCTGTGTCTCTTCCCATCATCTTCCATTTATGCATGGCTGCCTCTGTGTCCAAATTTCCCCTTTTTATAAAGGTAGTAGTCATATTGGATTAGGGCCCCACCCTACACCTTACTTAACTGTTATATGTGCAAGGATAGTGTTTCCAAATAAGGGCTCTGTAATAGCTTAGACTACCATAACAAAATTATTTTCTCATAGTTCTGGAGGAGAGAAGTCTGAAATCAAGTATGGTTGGGTTCTGTTGAGAGCTCTCTTCCCGGCTTGCAGGCAGCCAACTTCTCACTGTGTCCTTACATGACGGAGAGAGAGAAAACTAATTTTGAGGAATTGGCTCACACACTTATAGGGGCTGGCAAGTTCAAAACTTGTAGGACACAGTGACAGGCTGAAAATTCAGCTAAGAGTTGGTGTTGCAGTGTTGAGTCTGAATTCTGCAGGACAGCAGGTTGGAAACTTAGGCAGGGTTTCTGTCTTGCAGTCTTAAGGAGAACGCCTTCTACTTCTTTGTTCTTAAGGCCTTCAGCTGATTGGAGAAAGCTCACCCATATTATGGAGGGTGATCTGCTTTACTCAAAATCTACTGATTTCAATGGTAATCACATCTAAAAAAAAATACCTTTACAGCAACATGTAGACTGGTGGGGCACCATAGCCTAACCAAGTTGACATGTAAAATTATCCATCACAGGCACTTAAAAGTTCTTACTTAAGTCACAGGGGTGTTTTGAGACAGGAACTACAAATGGCCCAGTAACCCAATGGTTCTTCTCATATTGTTGGGATAAATTTTAGCCGTAACAGATACTATAGTATGCATTCAGGTTTTGCTGTGGTCACATATCTACTTTTATGCAATCAGGCCTTGGGATGCAATGGAAAGAACTCATTGGTCTTAGAGTTCAGGAAATCCAGCCTGGACGTTGAGCTATATTCCTTCTCTTAGTAATATAAGATAGGTACTATTGTTAGGTTGAATCATATGCCTCAGGACTTCCATATGGTCCAACCTAATATCCCCATTTTACAGGGGAAACCAGTATAAGAATATTAGAAACTGGGCCAAGGTCTCATAGTAGAGCTGGGATTTGAACCCTACCAGTCTGGCTCTAAATCTATGTCTTTGCTGTTGTGCCGGCTAGTAAGTGTGTCACCATATGGCATGAAGAAATTTTGAAATAGTACTCACAAATATTAAATTAAAGATTCTCTAATATTCTGAACAAGATACTTTTGAAATGTATGTGTGTATATATTATATAAACACATTAATGTGTGTGAATAGTGTGTGCACTAAAGAGTCTAGAAAGATATTTAAATCCAGTGATGCCACTGCAGGGCAACAGAGTGAGACTCAGTCAATAAATAAATAAATAAAATTTTTTGTAAAAATATTTTTAAGCAGGTTGTATGAAAGTAGCATAGTGTGATCAAATTTTTGTCAAATAATTATGGGTGTGAATATATGTGTTTCTATATTGCACATATACAGTATATGCATGCACATATACACACATTTAAACAGTTACGTATATGTAGAAAAAGTCTTCAAGGACTCATATACCAACATAACAGTGATTTCCTTTGAGTGGTGTTGAATTTTTGCAACTGGTATTGCTTCAGAAATTAAAAATATTTTTAATTATTAAAGCATTAGTAGGCCAATGGTTTTTTAAAAAATACTTTCAAGTTACTTCCAAATAGCTCAGAGGAACTCCTCTCGTTGATTAGTTTATCTGATCAGTCAGCAAACAGGAGCGTCTGCTGCCAGCAGGGCACTGTGGTAGGCAATGGCACGAAGGGCTCAGGCAGGCCGCTTTCACTCTCGGAGTTATAGAGCTTGGTTCTTTCAGGAATTCTTGGTCTCCCAGGATAGAGTGACTACGTGAGAATGCCAGATGTCTGGGCTATTGTTGTGCCTTGGGACAGAGACCTGTTTGTTAGAGGGCATGCAGAACAGGCTTTATCTTAAGGTTTCCCTTCATCTTTCAGAACAATTTAATACTCCCTTCTCCCACTCAATAGTAGTTTCATTTTTTTAATAATCTCTTCTGTAGAATTCTTATCTGATTTTGTCACTTAGGAAATGTTTTACATTTTGCTTCTTATGTGAAACCAAGTAATATCAATAGTACTGACATTACTTGCATACTCTTTTGGGGATTTTTTTTCTTTCAGCAGAAGTCTATTCATTGGCACCCTCTTAAGGTGACTTACAAAATTTTCCACAAGTGAAATATGCTTCAACAAATTTAAGTAAATTATTCCTAACTGTTTCTTCCTCATTATGACATTCAAAAATTATTTACTGATTATCCGCTATGGGCCATGCTCTGTACTAGGTACTAGGAATTCTGCTGTGACCAAACCACCTAATTCTTTTTACATACACATCTCACTCCCAATGTCAAGGGCAAGGACCAATCAAGAGAGAAGCAACTATGTGACATTTAAGCCTCTGATTCTGCATGTGGAATCTTCCCATGAGAGATAGTCACTATTAACATAAATGGCAAATACAGTGTTATTAGATGATTCTTCAGTAAGTTAATACGTATAGGGGCTCGGGATTTTATCTGATCAATTCTGTCTTGTAAATATTATTTTTCTTTTGGCTTGAATTTCTGTATGACTCAAAGATATGCTTTTTGTTTTTAATCAGGAAACATGTTTGCAGAAAAAATCCCACGTTTCTTATGATTTTCGTGGGTTCCAATATGTACCAACAGCATTGTGATTCGTTCTTTTAAGGAATAGTGGTATTTCTGTATTTTCAAACCAAGCTGAAATGCTCTTTCTTCTGCCTTGCCTGTAAATATGCTCAGAGATTCTAAAGCAACAAATGTCATGTCTGATGTTCTTTGTGGGATTTAACAGCATCTTTTTCTTAACTATAGAGCTTACTGCTTAGCTCAGAGTTTCTCCCTTAAAGCTCTCATGTCTCTGGTGCCACGGTTTTGGAATTAATCCAGGACTTAACCAACACAGATCCATTCTTAAGGCAGCAGATTTGGTGTGCTTGTAATGACTCAGGTTAATAATACAACAAGCAGATACAATATGTTATTAGATGAGTTTCACAAAAGCAAGTAAGTACACAGCCTTGGGATTTCTTTGTAGCACAAATACGACACCTCCAGCTTACTCATCCCACCCCCTTGAGCTTCCTAAGGAGTTAATGATGATCCAGTGGGCATTATGCTTCAGTGAGTTTAAAACCCACATCTTCATGGATTTGGATTCTCTTGCATGGAAGCTTTACTTTTAAAAACTCTATGGTTATGGTATGAAATGTATCCCTTCTATGAATGATTTCCATTTAACATGATTATCTTTTGGAAAAAACAAAACCAAGCACAGGGAGAATTACATTTTGTCAGCTAATCTACCAAAACACCCTTGACATTTAAGATCATTTTATGTCTGATGTTCTTTTCAATTGTGATTTATACCAATGTGTACATTTTGGTGTAGCATAAAAATTATATGAACTAGGGTTCTAACCAACTTTTATGTTTTAAAAATTTAAAAATCTCAATTGAGTTTTGGTAGTTTGTGGTTTTCAAGGAATTGGTCCGTTTCTTCTAAATTGACAAATCTAGGAGCATAAAGTTGTTCATAGTATTCCCTTATATCTTTCTAATGGCTGTAGGATCTGTGGTGAGATCACCTGTTTCATTTCTAATATTAATTTGTATGTTCACTCTTTTTATCTTTGTCTGTCTTGCTAAAGATTTATCAGTTTTATTGTTCTTCTTAATCCTAGTGATATTTTTCATTTCATTGGTTTCTCTTCTTTGTTATTTCAGTCCTTCTGCTTGCTTTGGGTTTATTTTGCTCTTTTCTTAGGTTCTTGAGGTAGAAGCTTAGATTATTGATTTGAGACCTTTCCTCTGTTTTAATATAAGCATTAGTCTATAAATTTCTCTCAGCACTGCTCTAGCCATGTCCCTAGATTTTTGATATTTGATTTGTATTTTCATCTTAATTCAGTTCATGTATTTTTGTTTCTTTGAGACTTCTTTGAACCATGGAAATGTTGTCATTTGATCCATGGGTCAAAGAACTGGGTTGTTTGATTTTCACACTTTGGGAGAACATGCTCTTATGATTTTTACTTGCTTTAGACTTAAATTGCTCTTCATTCTCTGCTTTCTTGGTCGACACCTGGGTAACTGATTTTAGATCTTCCTTCTTTTCTAATATATGTATTTAGTGCTATATATTTCCCTTTAAGTATTGTTTTTGCTGCATCCTATAATTTTTTTGATGAGCTGTATTTCATTTTCATTTAGTTTAATGTATCTTTAATTTCTCTTGGGATTTCTTCTTTGACCCACATATTATTTAGAATTGAGTTAATTTCCAAATATTTGGGGATGTTCCACTTTCTTTTTTTATTGATTTCTAGTTTAATTCCATTATAGTATGCAAATGTAGTTTCTATGATTTCTAATCTTTTAAGTTGTGACTTTATGTCTCAGAATTTATAAACATTCTCATTTAAGTGTTGCTGCCAGTTTATGGCTCTAGAAGCTTCGCCCAGGTAAGTAGAGGTCAGCTGTTACTTTCTGGATTCACCTGTCTCTCCAGATTTTGAGGTTACAGTTTGTTGTTCAGTTTTAGTTCTCTGAAGGACTGGAAAAAAGTTGTTGATTTTGAGTTTGTTCAACTTGTGCTTGTTGTAAAGACAGGTGTGACAGTTTCCAGGCTGTTTGTGTGTTAGAGGTAAAACCAGACATCTCTTCTATATGATTTCAGTTCTTTCAAACTTGTTGAGGTTTCTTTAATAGTCTTGGATATAGTCTATCTTGGTGAATCTTCTATGGGCATTTGAACAAACAATGTACATTCTGCTACTGTTGAGTGGAGTGTTCTGTGTGTGCCAGTTAGATCCTCTGGTTCATTGTGTTGTTCAGTTCTTCTATACCTTTACTGATTTTCTATCTAGTAGTTCTGTCTGTTGCTGAGAGTAAGGTATTGAAGTCCCCAATTCTAACTGTGGATTTATCTTTCTCCTGTTAGCTCTCTTATTTTTCAGCAGCTGTATTGAGATAATTCACATATCATGCAATTTCATCCACTTAAAGTATACAATCAGTAGTTTTTAGTGTGTTTACTGATATGTGCAGCCATCACCACAGTCAATTTCAGAACATTTTCTCAACCCTTAAGAAACCCAGCACCTTTAGCTCTTACCACCCTGTCCCACTATGCCCAGCCCTAAGCAACTACTTGTCTACTTTTTGCTTCTGTAGATTTCCCTGGCCCAGTCCTTTGGCTTGGGGGAACAGGATTTTTTTGGAGGTGTTTTTATCTGTGCCTGTTGGTGGTTCTTCAGTGTCCTGTCTACAATGTATGTAGCGATAAGGTAACCCAGGGAACTCACCACTTCTGTGTTGTTCCTCAACTTCAAAGGTCCCGAGGCTGTCTGCCTCTGTTCTACTTTTCAGAGTCTTCCTATTCCTGTTCGTTGTGTTATGACCAGAGTGTTTTGGTTCTAAGAGGAAGGACCTGGGAGGAATGTGGCTGCCCCATCTTGGCAGAACCAAAAGTCACCACCCAAATATATTTTCCTCCAAAATTCAAAAGGTTCTCACAAGTGTATGTCCATTTCTTCATAGTGGGCAGTTCCAGATACAACTCCTCTTCCCATTTGAAACTCCCCTAATGTATCAGGTAACTGAGCTTTTGCAGGGTTTCTCTCTCACCTCTGATAAGCACGTCTTATTAAGGCATCAAGTGTACTTGCTACTTCCAATTTGTATTCCCCTTGCAAATATATATACCTTAGAGAAGAGAAAGACTTCCTGACCCTCTTAGAGATTTTCAGGGGGTAGCTAAGCAGGGTATACCACCTTGGGTCCACTCCAACATTCCCATTTCTCTAAGCCTTTGATCTCTTCCCCCTAGAGTCTGCAAGGGGCATTCTAGCATCTCTGTCTCATCGACTGTAGACCTCCTCTGAGTCAAGGCTTTTGTTAACCATTCCAAGTGCTTGAGTGACACATTGTATTCTAAGGCCTTGGTGAAGGACCCTTATTGGCCTGATCCAACCTTACATCTATTCTTGTTGACTAACGTACTTAGAATCCATTTCCATGTGTGCTCTCCAAGTTCCTACTAATACAATGGACAAAGTCCTTAAGCTCCTTCAGTGTATACATTATTTCCTTCAGTAGTGGACCTTGCAGTGATCTCTCTGGATCATGCAAGGATTTGTACTCTCTGTATGGCCCTAAAGGCAATGAGTATTGATGGTAGTGGTGGATCTTGAAAAAACAGGCACTTCCTTTTTAGGGTAGCCTCCTCAGATGAAGCCATTGAAACATTTTTATGCATGGGAATGCTAGTTTTCTTGGAAGTTGGAAAGGCCTGTTTCTGATGTGAAGAAATGTTTAGAGGTTCACGGTTCTAAAATTTATGCCTATCCAAAGGCTCCCACCTCAAGTCTCAAGTTCCCACTCCTTCCCAACCAGCACCTTTACCTGTGTGAGAGATTTGACATAAATATACCTTTATCTGGCACGTGATCCTGAAACCTCTACATTCAGGCTTCAGCCATGTTCTTTATACCTTCATAAGATAAAGATTCCTTTAAGGCCACCCTAGAAACTTCCTGATATTCTGCCCATGCCTTGAGTTGACATTTCAAGGCACTAAGCTTATCTTTTTCTCTTGGAGATCTCTTCAGCACAATTGGAAGAAGCCACCCCACTCCACAAACTTTGAATTCGCTATGATGTCATAGCAACCAAGTCCCACAGCCACTCAATGCCTTACCTCCACTGACATTCTGGTTGAGTGATATTTTGAGTAATCATGACGCCACAGCATTCAACAGATTAGCAGTGTCCCACTTCTCCCTAGCAAGGAGGCCATGCATGCACTCACCATCCCAACCCCAGAATGTCATTTTGATGGACCGTTTCCTTGGGCCACACCCCATAACACACACTGTATTAGGGCTGGAGAACAAAGTACACATTCAGCTGGGATTTTGAAGAGAAACTAATGAAAAGGGACAATTTACTGAAGTTCAGGCAGAGTTCAGAGCACCCACAAGGATGATGAGGCCCCTAGGGACCCACAACAGTAGGAAGCCCTTACCATCCTCAGTCCGCAGGCTTGAGGGGCAAAGGGAGCTCTGGAGCCTGGTGAGAACCAGACCTGTCAAAAGGGCCTTGCCCAGTGGGAGCTCTAGTCACAGGGGCAGAGGAGGAGTGGGATAGAAACACCTTTCTCTCTTCCTGCCCTTCAGCTTCCCACAGGTGCCTCCCACTGGCCTACCCAGAAGCCAGAGATCAGGCAGCTTCAGTGGTAGAGTCTATAGGGGTCTCCTTCCTGGGCCGCAGAGGAAGGCAGAGACTGGACTAAGAAGTGGAAAACAGCATGGAGGGTCTTGTGAAAATACCACTAGACTGTTGGAGCTGTCCAGATGGATCAGAGGCCCCTGCGGGCTCGTGGGTGCCCCAACAGCAGCTTGAGAAGGGATTCCTCTGTTAAGTGGGAAGACCTTCCAACTGTATTATTCAGATTCTGAAATTTCCTTTACGCACAACTATGTGAATACATTTGCAGGATGAATTCCTCAAAATTATATTGTTTAAGCTCTGTGATATATATGTGTCCTGGCTAAATTGGTGACATTTTCCATATATATGATTTTATAATGTACTTCAAATTCCATGATTGGACTATTGGTTCTAGTATGCTGAATTCAGAACATAATAGTATGCAGAATTCAGAACATAATATGGAAAAGGCTTGTTTTTCCTTAGCTGCTACTTTAGCGATAGCATGTCATCTGAACACTACCGTTAAAATGAGTACACAATGAACACACATATCTCACCTGATTCCAGTGCTCAGTTTTAAAAGGAAATTTACATTTCTATTATGCAGTTTGTTGACCATGCCTAATCCTTCCTGTTAACAAAGAAACAAGACTGTCTCCAGTGGAAAGGATCCAGAGACTTTAATCTTGAACTCACAGTGTTTTTCTCTCCCTTTTTTCCCCTTCCAGGAGGACAACTGTTAGTTTTGTGGCTTACTGCTGCTCCACCCAGTGTCTGCAGACTTTTGACCTGCTGAGCTGATAAACACTCAAGACAAGCGGCTCAGGAGCACTGCCAGCTTGACACTGCGGCTGCCTGCACGTCGCACACTGCGCGGCAAGGGCGGGAGAGTCCAGCCAGGCCAGAACAGGCGCTTCCACCCTGTCCTGTCCAACGTGGGGGCGCTGAGGAACTCTCTGGAAATGTCACAATTGGGCTTCAGAGCTAAAATGCCACCACCCTTCCCCCAAGTTGGAATATATCCACCCACAAATTAAGGACCCTTTGTCTTCTGTGTTTTTCCTTTCTATGTGAGTGTGTCTTATACATAAACTATTTAGATTGGTGAGCCTCCCAAATCTAATTTAAAGCAAGTTTCCAGTCCCTGAAGAACCATAATTTGATATTACAGCCAAATTAACTTTTGATCACACATACCTTCAGTGATACTTCTCATCACTTTCTTTCCCCAGAGAATTATTTCCCCAAGAGGTTATTCTCCATGGTTTCTCCAGGGGGAACTTGTCAGTTTTTAGAGTGTCAGCAGTCCCCTGGCCTCGGTAGCCTGGAGCAGCAGGGTGGGGTGCCTGAGCTGGCGGCCGCAGTAGCCTCCCGTGGAGGCTCAGCAAGGATCCCAGACACACACCCTCTGGCAAGTTACAACCATTTATAAATTTTGCAGTGTATTAAGAGACTTTGTGAGGGATTTTTAAAACAAAAATGTAGATTGTAAAGAAATACATTCATATTATAAAAGACTATTTACAGAAAAATAATTTTTGAAATTTTTTTATTTCCTGATAAGATTTTTTTGAAGGCATATTAGAAGCTTTCCAAAATCTGAGCCTTTGTAGATTTAAACAGTTTCCATATATTGAGAAAGGGGGAGAAAAATACACATCAAAATAAGACCCCCAATATTCTTGTTAGATAGGTTTATGGTTACATTTATACTGACTGAAGTATTTTTGTTACATGTGAAAAACAGACTTCAGCTACTTCTAGTTTTAGCAGGGTGATTCTAAGTACAGCCTATGCACATTTATTTACCTGCTGCATGAGAGTATCTTCATTTTGACCCTAGTTTTTATATACTTAACATACTGTCCAGATAGCACTGAGAAAATACAGGAAAAGCAGGGTCCAAATTCAGCCTTGGACTTGCAGGGAAGTCCAGAAACAGAAAGTCTGTGAGCCTCCACCCTGCCAGAAAGAACTGCTCGTCATGGAGGAGTCACGTATTTGCTCTTTCTTTGAAAGGATGGCATTTTAACATTGCTTTGCTGCCAGATGTTCATCTGGTTGCTACGAAGTGATTCGTTTTTTAATTTTTTTTATTTTAATGATGAGTTTTCTAAAAGGCAGACTGAAATGAGAACCAAGGTTTACTTGGTAGAAAAATTATTTTCAAAAATTGTCAGACTTAATCAAAAATTTGGTTGATGGAATTTTATTATCTATAATGCTAGACTCTAGCAGTGCCAAAAAAATCCTACGTAGTTACTGACAAATGTGTGATCTTTTTTACAGTCATACCACCTGCTGCCCAGAAAACACACTATCCACATAGAATGGCGAAGGCAGAAAGTGTCCATGTGTTCCCACTGTATCTGCACTGTTCTTACTTCCTCTTGTCCCTTTTCATAACTTGGTCTATTCAGCCTTAACATTTCAAAGGCTTGTAGTATAATAGGAACTGAAGATCTATATCAAAATGTAACTTCTTTCATCCTTTGGAATAATTGAAGTTGTAGCATAACCTCTACATGTATATAAGTTGGCAGGTGAAAAAACATGGCATGAAACTTCACAAATGTTCTTCAGGCCTAAATGACTGCTACCTGTCACTTAAGTGACAGTAAATATGTCGCTACATCTTTCTATTTCATCCTGTACAATCCTGTGTCTTGGAATGGAGCTATGCAGTGTGCTAACCTGATATTCAGGATTCTCATTGAGACAATACATTAGTTTTACTTTGTCTGAAATTTTACAAAGAAGCTTACCACCCAAGCATCCTGTCTCTGCCCATTATAAACTACAGTGTGATGAACACCAGCAGTGGGCTGGGAAAACAACCTTTGGGCAGTCACAACCTTGATCCTTGGGAGCAGCACCTGAGCTTAATTGATGAGAAATAGAACGTATGTGATTTCCCTGGTGCTGTTCATTTTGGAAATTTTGTGCTGGATTCTCTGATGTCATTCTTAATCTTTTGATGTTATAAAGGAATGTTGTCGACTGGAGAAAATTTGCCACATGCTGTGTATTTGGATTGTGTCCAAAGCTTTTCAGAATAGTGAATCTAAAATTATTATATATGTTGTTTTCTAGGGCAACAGTTATGGTAGGTAGAAAAATACCTCACACAAGTAAGAGTAATGCAAAAAAAAAGTGAGCTACTTGGAAAGTATCATCTGTTCAGGTAAGTTTCCATCAGTGAGTTCATGTGTGGTTAATGGTAACTTTTAAAGTCCAGGATACCTTCATAGCAGAGGCCTTCTTATGATGTAGTACAAAGGGGACCCATTTTAGTGGATTTCCCTATCAGTGGTCTTGAGTGTGCCTAATTGTTATCATAACAGAAACCTGACTTACATTCTGTAGGTGAAATGTTGCATCTTCAATTAATATGTACATTGAGCACACTTTTAAAATTTCTTAAATGATTAATTCACAAAAGATCCCTAGCTGGTGGAGTATCCACTCCAGCTAATAGAGAAGAGTGATGAATTTCTTTCTTGTTTATCTGGTCTTCCGATTCTGGAAAAATGAGGTGTATATTAAACAACCTGTGATCAATGGCTCACTAAAACCTTTCACATTCTAGCTTGTCTGACTAGTTTAATGTACATCTCAGTTTTGCTTCACATTGAGCATTATGAATTAAAATGTTTGCAGTCTAAGAAAAAAGGATTCAGCAGCAGTTGGCTTATGGAGCTCTGAATATAGTTTTCCCTAAAATATATCCCTATTTTGTAATCTTCCAGAACTTGCAAAGCCGGTTTTAAAAATTATTGATAGTAAAGGTATGTTTCTCTTCCTTAATTGAAAAGTCAGACATTCTTATCATTACTAGAAAATGCTTAACATGATACATTGCTTCAGTACAAATCAAAACATTCAGATGATTTATGAATATGGATTCCTAACTGGACCAACTCTAATGCAACCTGATGTAATTAAATATTGAGATGTAAATTCATTTCACAGGCTCACAAACACACTCTCTATAAGAACCTTAAAGCTTCATTACGTAATCCTGGCCATTTTATCATGCTTTTATTCTTGTGGTTTCTATTCACTCCTGCTCACTCCTAATGAGGAGCTCCTACATTTTTCTAGGAACTCGGTGAATATCTTGCCTTTTCTTCAAACAGGATTTTTATAAAGTCTGTATTCTTGAAAATAGCTCAATGTCTGTCTAAAAATCATCCAAATCTCACTGTCCCTACCTGAGAAGTACCTCCCTCTGTCATCAGCCAGCTAATAGATCTGAAAGTGATTCAGGTGTCTCTAGGAAAAGGATTGATCATAGCTGAGTGACTGCTATCCTCGGTCAGGAAAAGAGATTGCTTCACAGCATAGGATGTTCTCTTTGAAGCATGACTGTATGGTCCCTTGTACTTCGGAGAAAGAAAAGTGCTGCCAGCCCAGTGTGGCTGGGCAGAAGGTGGAGCATTTGGAGATCATTTCTTTGTGTAATTAAGAGACTTGCAAGGATGGCTGTGTTTTTTTCCACTCACAGGTGTGGATTATTCTTGCTGCCTGTGTTAAAGAATATCAGGTTTTGTCTAGTGATTTTTTTTGAGTCTATAATGATCCAAGTTTTAAATATATATTTATAATGAAAAGATTTTCTGAAACTCTGAGTCTGCCCTCTGAAAAATTATGGCACGTTCATTTGGAGTGTGGCCATTTTCTCAAACTCATACTGTATCCAGTTTACTTGCATCTCACAGCAACCAAATATATTCTAATTATTTTATAGATTAATTGAGCTTGAACCATGTGAATGCTCAGAAGTTTCCATGATGGTAGCTTCATTGGTTTAACCAAATTCATTTTGTCAAGAAAGAAAGGGGGGCTTTAAATATTGAAATCAAAGCCAGTGAAAATGGTGGAGCAAGGATCTCTGAAAATTCTCCCTTCCATAAAAACAAGAAAAAAATTGGCAAAAAATGTCAGAATCAACTTTTTTCAGAATTCAGGAAATTACCAAAGACTGAAACAATGCAAGGAGTATTTATTCAAGAGAAATGGCTGAATCTCAATATGAACAGTGAGCTTTGTGACATTTTTAACTTGTCCTATTTCCATACCCACCCTCTTCTATCTCTGCTTATCCTTGAAAAATAGCAGCCTGAAAGCCACTGGAGGAGGCAGAATAGGGTTGGAACTCCTCTAAAGATTCATTCCCAGAAAATTGTCATCATTTGGACTGTCTGGCCATTCCCTGGAAGACCTTACTTGTGAGACTGTCTTTATTTTACCAGATTGGACCTTGCCAGGTGTTAAAAGCCTTTTCCCCAAAGACATTTGTTGAAAAAGTCTCAGAGGCAATTGATTAACTTTCTGGCTTCCTGAAGTGGTAGATGGAGCAAACAGTAGGCTGACCTAAAACTTAAAGCTGGGGAATGAGATGTCCATAGGGGCTTGGAAAAGCTCTGATATTGCTGGAAATTTAGACGGTCATTTGCATTCATAGGGTTTTGTACATTTCAAAGGTTATGCTCCTGCCCGGGAAAGACTTAAGAACATCCAGAGCTGTCATGTGAGGTTGACCTTGATGCACAAGCAGAAAGTGAAACCAAAGGCAGAGCTGTCACCTTCCTGGCTGAGTGTTGAAGGAGTGTCCCAACATGCACACACAGCTTTGACACAGACTGGGAGACTTACTGGTTTCAGATGTCTAGAGAAATCTCTGCCCAGTCTGACCACCAAACCACCCAAGCAGCAACTTCAGTGTCCATGCATTACAAAGGATATAGACTACTGAATTAGTTCAGAAGAATCTGTAAATAAAAAACAGCAAGTATATCAAACCTTGGCAAGGAGGTAAGTAAATACAATTTCCAGAGGTACCTCATTATTCTTTAAAATGTCCAGTTTTCTACAAAAATTGAGACACAAAAAGTATGTCCTATACACAGAAAAAAAAAAAAAAAATCAATAGAAATTGTACCCAAGGAAGTCCAGACATTGGACTTTTAGACAAAAGCTTTAAATCAGCTATTTAAAATGTGTTCATTTTAAATAGAACTAAAGAACTAAAGAAAAATTATGTCTAAGGAAAGTATGAAAGTGCCCCCACCAAATAGTAAATATTTATAAAAGAAATTAACCAAATATAAATTCTGAAGTTAAAAATATAATAAATGAAAAATTCACAAGAGGTGCTCAACAGATTTGAACAAGCAGAAGAAAGAATCAGCAAACAGGTCAATCAAGATTATTTCATCTGAGAAACAGAAGATAAAATGAAGAAAAATGAATAGAGTCTCAAAAACCTGTGGGACAATGTCAAGCGTACCAACATATGCATAATTGGAGTCCCAAAAGGGAAAGAGGCAGAAAGAATATTTGAAAAAATAATGGCTGAAGACTTTGAAATTTGATTTTAAAAAATTGATTTATACACACAGGAAGCTCAATGAACCCTAAGTAGGATAAACTCAAAGAGATCCATGCCTGGACACATAATCACAACAAAGGCAATCTTGAAAGCAAGAGAGAAGTGACTCATTTACAAAGGATCCTCATCAGAAACCATGGAGGCTAGAAAGCAGTGAGATGACATATTCAAAGTCCCGAAAGTGAACGACTACCAAATAAGAATTCTATATCCAGAAAAACTATCCTTCAAAAATGAAAAAGATATTAAGAGATTAAGAGGGATGGAGAGGAAAAAAAAAAAAAAAACCAGGACATTCCCAGGTAAATAAAAATAATTCATTAGCAAGTCTTCCCTATAAGAAATAATAAACAAAGTCTTTCAGGCTGAAATGAAAAGGACAGTAGACAGTAACTGGAATCCACATGGGGAAATAGCACTGATAAAGGTAACTATATAAGTAAATATAAAAGGCAGTATGAATGCATTTTTTGTCCATAACTCTTTTCTTCATTTGATTTAAGAGGCAACTACATAAAACAATAATTATAAATCTCTGTTGATGTGCACAAAGTGAAAAAACAATTTGTATGACAATAACAGTAAAAGGAAAGGAAGGAAAAGACTTACATATGAACAAAAGTTTTTTTATGCTATTGAAATTGATATTAATCCAAACTACGTTGTTAAAAATTACAATGTTTAATTACAATCCTCTAGAAAACCACTAATAGCTAAAGAATATACAGTAAAAGCTACAACAAAGGAATTAAAATGATACACCAGAAAATACTAACAAAAAAAGGCACGGAAGTAATGGAGGAATAAAGGAACAAAAAGACAAGACATGTAGAAAACAAAATGCCAGATTACATCCCACCTTATGAATAATTATATTAAATGAATTAAACACTCCATTTACATCAGCAGAGAGGGCAGAATGGGTAAAAATGGTCCAACTAACTATATGCTGACTACTGGAGAAACATTTTAGATTCAATAATACAAATCAGTTGAAAGTAAAAAGATGAAAAAGATACACCATGCATACAGTAACAAATAAGGCTGGAGTGGATACAATAATGTCAGATAAAATAGACTTTAAGGTAAAAATTATTGCTAGAAACAAAAATTATTTCATAAACAGGGCAATCCATCAAGAAGACATAATTATGCACATATATCCACCTAACAACTGGTGGAACAGGAATGTATGAAACAAAAACTGACAGAATTGAAAAGAGAAATAGACCAACAATCACAGTTGGTGACTTCAATGCCTTCCTTGCAATAATGGACAGTACAACTAGACAGAAGATCAACAAAGAAATAGAAGAGTGGAACAATACTTTAAGCCAAGTAGACCTAACAGACATCTATAGAACACTCCACTGAACATCTGCAAAATGCAAATTCTTCTAAAGTGCGCATGGAACATTCCCTGGGGTAAAACATATGTTAGGTCATTAAACAGGTCCTAATATTTTTAATAGGATTGAAAGCATACAAAGTATGTTCTCTGACCACAATGGAATGAAATTAGAAATTACTAACAGAAAGACATTTGGGAAATTCACAAATATATGAAAATTAAATAATACATTGCTAATTAACCAATGGGTCAAAGATGCAATCACAAGGGGGATTAGAAAGTTCCTTGAGATTAATAAAAAGGAAAACACAACATACCAGAACTTACGAGATGCAGCTGAAGCAGCATTTAAATGATACAAAGCTGTAAATGCCTATATTCAAAAAGGTTTCAAATCAATAACCTGCCTTCAACCTTAAGGAACTGGAAAAGAACAATAAATCTAAAGCAGAACAAAGGAACAATGCACATTAAGAGTCAAACGAAATAGAAAATAGACAAATAATAAAGAAATTAATGAAACCAAAAGTTGGTTCTTGGGGATGAAATAGAAAATAGACAAATAATAAATTAATGAAACCAAAAGTTGGTTCTTGGGGAAAAAAATCAACAAAATTGACATGCTAGACTACAAAATAATAGAAGAGATACAAATTACTAAAATCAGTAATGAAAGATTACTGCTGACATTATGGAAATAAAAATTATAAAAGAATTATAAGGAAACCTGTATGCACTAACTTAGAGAACCTAAATGAAATGGACAAATTCATAGAAAGACATATTACCAAAACTGACTCAAGAAAAAATTTAAATAGATCCAAATAAAAGATTGAACTAGTAATCTAAAAACTTCCAACAAAGAAAAGTCCAGGAGCAGATGTTTTCACTGTGAATTCTACCAAAAATTTAAACACCAGTTATTCACAAACTCTTCCAAAAAATAGAAGAGGAGGGTACACTTCCCAACTCATTCTGTGGGGCCTATATAACCCACATACCAAAATCAGACAAAAGAGAACTACAGTCCAGTATCTCCTAATATAGATGCAAAAATCCTCAACACTAACAGAACTGAATCCAGCAACATATAAAGAAGCTTATACAGTATAACTAAGTGGGATTTATCTCATGAATACAAAGTTAGTTCAACATATAATAAAAAGGTAGTAGACCATATTATTAGAATAAAAGACAGAACACGATCATTTCATTGGATATAGAAAAAGTATTTAACACTTGACAAAATCCAGCACCCTTTCTTGATGAAAACATTCAAAAAACTAAAAATAGAAGAATTTCCTCAACCTGATAAAAAAAACCACATATGAAAAAGTCATAGCTAATATATTGATGCAAAATACGGTAAGCTTTCCCCCCAGAGATGAGGAATAAGATAAGGATGTCCTCTCTCACCACTTCTATTCAACCTTGTACTGAAGGTTCTAGCTAGGACAATAGGCAAGATGAAGAAATTGAAAGCATCCAGATTGGAAAGGAAGAAGGAGGAAAACCATGTTTGCCGATAACATGATCTTATATATAGAAAATAGTAAAGGATCCATAAAAAAACTACTAGAGCTAATTCAACAAAGTTGTAGGATACAAGATTAATATATAAAAATTGATTTATATATTAGCAACAAACTAAAAGAAAAGTAAAACAATTCCATTTACAATAGTATAAAAAATAAAATACTTAGGAATAAATTTGACAAAAGAAGTCAAGACTTATACAATAAAAATCACAAAACATTGAAAAATTAAAGATAACTTGGATAAATGTAAAGAAACCCCATGTTCATGGATTGGGAACAATAATGTTAAGATGGCAATACTCCCCAAATTGATCAACAGATTTAATGCACTCCTTATTAAAGTACCAGCTGCACCTTTTGCAGAAATGGACATACTGATCCTAAAATTAATATGGAAATGCAGAGAATCCAGAATAGCAAAATAGCATTGAAAAGAAGAAAAAAAGTTATAGAATTTACATTTCCCAGTTTCAAACCTTATTACAAAGCTACCATAATTAAGACTTTGGTGCTGGCATAAGGAGAGACATACAGATCAATGGCATAGACTTGAGAATTCAGAAGTCAACCGTTGCATTTATAGTCAAATTATTTTTGACAAGTGTTTCAAGGCAATGAGGGAATGGATAGTCTTTTTTAAAACTAGTGCTGGTGGGATAGCTACATGCAAGAGAATAAAATTGGAACCCCTGTTTCACACCATGTGCAAAAACAATGGATTTTATATCAAAATGTAAGAACAAAAACAATAAAAATCTTAGAGAAAATCTAGGTATAAGTCTTTGTGGCATTGGATTAAGCAATAGTTTCTTAGATATGACACCAAAAGCAGAAGCAACCAAAGAAAAAATAGATAAATTGTATGTATGTTATCAAAATTTAAAACATAGTGCCTCAAAGGACACTATCAAGAAAGTGAAAAGACAACTCACAAAATGGGAAAAAATTATTCCAAATCATATCTGAGAAGGGTCTAGTATCCAGAATATAAAGAACTCTTATTCTTAAAGGAAAAAATTCCAAATAAAAAATGGGCAAAGGATTTGAATAAAAGTTTTTCTAAAGAATATACACAAATGTCCAAAAACACATGAAAAGATGCTTGACATCATTAGGCATTGGGGAAATGCAAGTCAAAACCATGAGATAACACCTCATACACACTAGGATGCCTATAAACAAATAGGTGGACAACAATATGTAAAAACAAATCTTCATACAGTTCTGGTGGGAATGTATGAACTATATAATGCCAGCTCAACTGTTGTGGAAAACAGTCTGGCGGTTCCTCAGAGTTACCATATGACCAGCAATTCCACTTCCAGGTACCTAGGAGAAGTGAAAACACGTCCACACAAAAACTTGTACATGAATGTTTATATTCACAATAGCCAACTCAAATTCCCATCAATGGATGAATGGGTGAATAAAACGTGGTGTATCCATATAATGGAATATTATCGCGCCATAAAGGAATGAATTGCTGACACATGCTACAACATGGGTAAACCTTGAAAACATGATAACATGAAAAAGAAAGGAGCCAGACACAAAAGGCCACATGTTGTAGGATTCCATTTATGTGAAATGTCCAGAATAAGCAAATCCATGGGGACAGAAAGTAGATCAGTGGTTGCCAGGGGCTGAGGGGAGGAAAAAATGGGTAGTGACTGCTAATAGGTATGGAATTTCTTCTTGGGGTAATGAAAATGGTCTGTAATTGGATAGCAGGGATGGTTGTACAACCTTGTGAATATACTGAAAATCGCTGAATTGGTTTATGGTATGTAAATTATATCTCAATTTTAAATAATCAAAGTTAGTGATGCGACTTACTTTACATATTTGTTAATAAACTTTTTGGATAAACCAATACTTTTTCCAGAAGCTATGAATGGAACTGCTGTCAGTGTGGATGGATGGAAATGGTTGGAGACTCAGTGCTAACAGCTCTCCTGGTTGTAGGTTCTGTTCTCACTGGTTAACACCAGCGTCAGGCCACACTGCAGCAATGTAAAAATTCTAGTTGGTGATTCTTCCAACTCACTTTATTCATTGATCAAAGAGTTGCCATCCCAGTGAGGGCCCTACAAGGACCAAAATCTGCTGAAAGTAAAACACCATGAAATTAATGTGTTTGAAAATATAATCAAGTACAAAATTCTGTAAAGTACTAGGAAGTACTCTTCTGTAAAGTAGCTGGAAGACATATTTGTTTTTTTCCTAGTTTCCAACACTATTTTGGTATCATTCTTTGTCTAGAACAAAAATGCGCAGGGAGGAATTATTTATTAAAGGTCCTGTCTTTTCAGCATAATTATTAAATACTGGTGTTTATTTTATCAGGTATTCCAAAAATAACCCAAAGCTGTTTATAATTCTCTGAACCTGATAAAAGTCACTGTTACATTCATTGACCAAAGAATTATACCCTCTTTGATGGTGTACAGTCTAGTTGAATAGATCAAAACAGTGGCTAGATTTTAAATAAATATTTTTTAATTGTATATAAAAACAGTAGTTATATCTTGTTCTCTTTGGGTATGTATTCTTTATTTGATTGGGCAGGCAAAGAATTTTAAAAGAAAAAATATAAAATCCAGTTATAATGTTACTAGTCTGATCTTACTATTTGGAACAATCTATGTAAGTTCGTTTTGAGCTATTACTGTTGAGTCCTGTACATTAATTATATAATTCAATCATTTAAAAAAAAACACTTGGTAGACAAACCTAAAAAGGAAAACCTGTTCTTTCTTATTTAGTACAGGAGTATACTTTAATCTCAGTCTCCTTGCAGGAATTCTCTATCCATGTAGGGTTTTTTTTTTATAGTTTCTAATTCATATTAAAGTAGCCTTTTTCTTATTACAAAAGCAATACTGCAAACTAGAAGAAAAGCTTGAAATCCCAGCAATCCCCCTCATCTTTCTTTCTTTTTTTTTTTTTGAGACAGAGTGTCGTTCCACCACCCCAGCTAGAGTGCTGCAGCTGAGTCATCACAGCTCACAGCAACCTCAAACTCCTGGGCTCAAGCGATTCTTCTGCCTCAGCCTCCTGAGTAGCTGGGACCACGCCTGGCTAATTTTTCTATCTTTAGTAGAGAAGGTGTCACCCTTGCTCAGGCTGGTCCTGAACTCCTGGCCGCAAGCAATCTTCCTGCCTCAGCCTTCCAGAGTGCTAGGATTATAGGTGTGAGCCACCACACCTGGCCTTAAATGGCACCTTACTATGCACACTTTTATAACCTGCTTTCTTCACCTAATGTGAAAATCCATATCAATAAATATAGATGTATATAATAATTGCATAGTGTTACATTTCTACAAATACTACTTAATATGTTTTATATTTACATGTATATTCCATATATTTCTAAACCTCAAAAAGTTTTTTTGTTTCTATTGTATTTGAAAATGTCAATTTCTTTCAGTTTCTTCCTCTATGTAGTACCAATCTACTTGAGAAGGCAGATGAGAGATTAATTCTTTTACAAGCAAGTATTAAATTGCTACTACTTTATAAACACACATGATCAGTTCAGCTCTTTTCAACAGAACAATCTTGGAAAATGTTAGCCTTTTATTTAATGTCAAGTTCACTTATAACTACAGCCTTGAAATAAGATTTGCTAATAATTCCAAACGTACTTTTGTTTGTGTAACTGACCAGTATGCCACGGCCACGCACAGTTCTCGGTCAGAGGTTTCCTGAAACATTTCATTCTGGCATAGTATGTAAGAGCAGCAACAACAAAATGTGCTGGAGTTTGCTCAATTAAGCTTTTGTTTAACATTAAATTCACAGCGTTGATTTACATCAGATTCGTGGCCAAAATGATCTGGGGTCACTGCAAAAATAAGATATGGGATCCAGCTTTAGCTAAAACAAGCGGCTCACAGAAATCAATGCCAACGAGAAAATGGCATCATCGGAAAGCCCAGAGCGGCAGCAGAGGGGACGCGTGTCAGCCGCAGGGGAGCAAACCACGCCCTTCAGGGAGTTTTCCTGGCTGAGGAACTCTGTGGGCTTAGGACGTGCGGAGACTAAAGAGATCGCAGTAAGGAGAAAAGAAAGGGGTGGGGAGGGGGTATAAAAAATACCACCACTTCTGGAAAAAGGCATTACTTAAAACAAAAATAAGCATAATTTTACTGGTCCCTATGTTTTCTCTCCCACCTTCTTTAGGTTTAACATTATGCACCTTCCTTAGTGAAAGGAAACCCAAATTTAAAGAAAGAAATGTCCCATTGATAGTCTTTGCCTCTACCAAACCACAATCCTACAACTCACAGTGCCCCGATTTGCTGGTGCCTGGCACCTACCTGCCAGCAGCCAAGATTGCTAATAGGCTAGCGGTGGCCTGGGCTCTGTCTCCATGGCGTGGTGGTGATGGTTCTTCTGAAGAAGGACTTAGGCTCAGAATTTAGAAAAATGGACTGAAAGGGAGCCCACCTCCGTTTGCCCTGTGGGAGGCTAAGCTAAGTGAGTATTTGAAGATGAAGGGAAGCCCTGAGGTTGTGCAGGTCAGCAAACAAGCCCTAATGGAAGGAGATACTGTACAATTTCAGAAGAAATGGCACATGATTCTTTACGAAAGGTCCCTGGATTTGCAGGATTTGGCAGAGAAAGGGACATGGAGAAATACTGAAACCCACTCAAAGGTAAACATAGAAATGTGAGATTAAAGAACAGAACTATCTGATACCAGAAATATCAAAAGAAAGCAAGAAATAACTTGATTTTTGTCTATGCCTGTGGCCACCCCAAGGAGTTGTCTTCACACGCCACCTTCCTTTGGGACAGTCTTGCCCAGTCCCGTATCTCTGTGTGGATCTCACTGATGTAAGTGAATTGGCAAACCTACCTCAGAGGACGTGGAAAATTCCTCAAATAGAATTCATCATGCCCCACCCCACCTCACCCTCAGGTTTCTTGAAGGATCCCTCTCGGCCCCTGTGCCAAGCCTGTGGCGTGCAGATGTGGAGAATTTCTACTGCAGATCACTTCCTCTCCTATTAGGGGCTCCCATTATCTGTATATTTATATTTTACTGATCTGAATCAGGAGCTGTGGTGGCTATAATTTGCAAACTGCATTTTCCACATTACCAATATTAAAATAATTTATTCTACTTGTATAGAAAGATCCTTCTAGAAAAACCTGAGAGTTTCATTTGGACCACTTTTATGTCGTGTTTTTCACTGAAGTCTTACAGGTGCATTAGAGCTAGAGCATGCGTTTGAAAACATACCATCCAGTACCTCACCTTGAGCCTGCACCATAGTTGCTGAGACAACGTCTACTTTAAAGCTTTAGGTAAATGGCTGTTTTTCTTTTTTAACTTGCAGCTTCCTAATAACAAAACTTTTTAATGGTACTTTTACTATCCAAAGTAATATGCAATGAATTCGCTACTAATTGATACCCTGGTTCCTCCGAACAGAGGACAATTTCCAAATGAGACTGAAATCTAGGAAGGGAACCCACTTGGACCAGCAAAACCAGAGGGAATTGAAAAAACACTCAGTATCTACCGTGTTTGCAAAGCGTTTTAAAAAATTTTCTTCCTAACCCCACCTCACCTGTACTTAGGAAGAACGAATTGAAAGTATAAATAATGAATGGATAGAATAAATACATATGATAGTGATGACGTGTGTAAAAGCAACTGCTCATACTTTTAGACTTGTGAAGTCAATTCTTTAGCTATGTTTTGGCCTATATAGAGGTTTAAGAATATTCAGACATGTATCTGTTACATGAAATAATCACTTCAATTCTAAAAATACTCTCCTGCTACTAATTCAATTTTAAAAATGCAGCAGGAAAGCTTAATTAAGCTTTCTAGGTTGTTAAAACCCTGCTTCCAGAAAAATATACTATTCTTAGAGTCCCACAGTCAAATTGCAAGAAACAACTAATATATTATCAGTCAAGAAATGTTGGTCCCTTTCTTGTGCTTAGCACAGAGCCCATTACATAAGATTTTTAACTGAGTAAACCCAAGACTGGGAAGCTCAAGAAAACTTTGTTCTGCTAGTAATGTCCGCCTCGGGGAGAGAAGAATTGACAAGAGGCCAAATTCCTCCAGGAAACTTGGGACTAGTTGAAACCAACCTACCCCACCTTGCTTTGATGATGGTGACTGATGATAAGTTTTAATCTTTCAGCACCTGGTGTTAACAGGGCAGGCTTCACAGCACCAAAACAACAACAAAGAAAATGCTAAAACATCATTTACAGATGGCAGTGCGTCCCAGGACCCGCAGAGGGAGCAGAAGGTAGCAAGGGGAGGAGAGAAACTGGACTCCCTTTTCCAGACACCAGAAATGAGAAAATCTAACCTGCTGAAAAGCCACACAAGACAGGACAGAAGGGTGTTGTTTCCTGGCTCTGGGGAAAGAGACCCACAGGCAGGGCCTGGCTGGCGTCCCTGGGAGATGCAGCCAGAACCAGCACCTTGTCCCCCAGACAGAGTGTGGCTGAGACACTTGGAAGCCCCACTGGGTTCCAGCCCCTCTCCTCTACCAGGCCCCGGGTGCAGTGTGGGACACAGCCAATCTGCAGAGGACCAGTTTACAGTGACAGCCCCAATGTCAGAAGAAAACCAAGGCCTTCCAGAAGCCTAAATAACCAAGGAGACCATATAACAACACGGCCAAGAACTGCCATCTCTCCTTAGCCCTGAGAGATTGGGAGGCAGATAGTTTAGCTCACGTTGGTTACAAGAGGAAAATGAAGCAAGAGGACATTTAGAAGATGAAGCTAAGATTTTACAGCCTCGTAAGAGCTGAGGCTAAAACTCCATGCATTCATCCATGGACGCCCACAACACACCCTCAGAGTGCCAGGTACTGTGCTGGGCTCGGGGGACTCAAGGGGGAAGCTGCGTCCTGCCTGAGGGAGAAGACAGCAGACAGTAAACAAAAATACCCCCAAAGAGATCCTTACAAAGAGTGGCGAGTGTGCGGGAGGAAAACGGAAGGTGCCAGGGAAGGGGCTGGAGGAGGGCAGACTCCCTGAGGAGTCTGAAGGACCAGAGCGGCCAGTCCAGTCATGGGAAGAACTGGGGAAGAATGTTCCAGGCCTGGGAACGGCACAGCTGATGGCTCAGAGACTGAGGGAAGACCCATGAAACGGCCGTGGTGAGGCAGGGCAGGGGCACAGGCAGGCTGGGCCGGAGGCAGTGCCCAGACAAGGACTGAAGCTGTGACGCATTCTGGGCAGGCTGGCATCCTGTGGCACTTGTCAGGGTAAGGCAGGGGAGGGTGGATGGGAGGCCAGGGCAGAGGCAGTAGGTTGGCCTAGGCCGGGGTGGAGATGCGGAGAAGCAGACAGAGGACAGAGGGGAGGAGAAGGTAAAGCGCCGCCCTGGCCCCAGGCCTGGCCCTCCAGTGCCCAACTGCTATCCCAGCTCTGCGCACCTCTCTGTACCATCCTTGCACTTCCACCCACCAAGCCAACACAGTCCCAGATGCGGGACAAAGCCCACCATGGTGCGGAGGGGCCCTCCCCACTCATTCCATGCCCTGAGGCCTGGCCTGCACCTTCAGCCTCACAAATGCTCGACCCATCGTGTAAAATCAGTGGTGATGCTTGCGTAACTCTGTAAATGCACTAGTAACCATTGAACGCCACATTAAATAACAGGCGAGTTTTATGGCATATAAATTATACAGAACAAACAAAGGAAAAAGCCCACCAGCTCTCCTCTCCCACTCCCAACCCTAACAGCCACCTCCATGCCCTTGTCACCAGGGAGCCACCATCTGCCTCCAACGTGAGTCATGCTTGACTCTTCCCTCTGACTAACTTCCTGGGTCCAGAAAGTTTCCAAAGTTGGCCAACTCTCACCCACCAGTATTTCTCGAACCACCCCCGCAGCCCACACCATCCGTAAGCAAAACCGTTCTAGGGGTCCGCAGTCGGTGGTTCCCCACACCAGCACTGCCACCTAGGGAGCGTTGGGACCTTTGGGAGGATGCTTTGGGTTGTCATCTGATCCCACAGCACTGCCGGCATCAGTGGGTGGGAAGGGATGCAGGACAGCTCGGTACAAATCCACCCCTGTCCCATCCACTTTCTCGTACGGGCAGACGAGTCTGTCCTGCTATCTTATATCCTAACGCTACTTGGCCCTTGTCTCAGCCTGCTCCCCTGCTCTTTGTTGTCATGAATTTCTTACACGGAATGGCTTCTGATCCTCTCATTTTCTTAAATTCAAAATTATTCCTTCTGTCTAGATGTCAGCAACTGATCGCTTCACTGTGTCATTACGATGACGGAGCAGGATAATCCGCAGACACAAGGGATCACTGTGCTGCTGGCACCATGAGCTAGCTGGGACCGGGGCCCCTTCCTCCAGCCAGAGGGGCTGCCGCTGAGCTCGGCCTCCTCTGGGACAAGTGGTTTCTCTGTGACTCTCCTGGGCCAGGGTCTCCAGTTGCCAGACAGCTGGCATTCCCAGACAACTCCTGCAAACAGCTGGCACCATGAACCAGACTTCCTGGCACCAGGCAGCCTGGGTATTCCCCCTGTGACAGGGCTGCTTTCTCCTGCAGGCCCTGCAAAAAGGGAGAGTAACAGAGGTGGGAGCCTCCCTGGATCATCTGCCAGCCAGGCCTGGCCTGTGCTCTGTGGGATGCCGGAGGACGGGGGTCCTGCCTCCCCCTCTCTTGTGGATCCTGGCTTTGTAAGGGTCCACGTTCCTGGCAAAGCCGGTTCCTTACCTGTGCCAGCGATGGTGTGAAATCTGGCCTGAGCCCTGTGAACACACAGCGCCACCCTTTGCTTATTCTTGTCCCCCTCCCCACCCCCGCCAGACGCCTCGGACCTCTTCGCTTCCACTGGTCAGCACAAGCTCTCCCGCCTTACACGCTTAAAGAACATTTTATTCGTAGTTCTCTAATGATATAGGTCACTTCCTTCCTATGTACAATAGTCCTGTTTCTCCCACTGCAGTACTTTCCATGCAATCTACGAGGAATGAATGCAGGGGAAGTTCAGGTCCTGTCGTTCTAGAAATACTGACTGAGTACCTGTCATCCTTAAGATACGATTCAAGGCCCTGCAAAAATACTGTTCAAGAAAAATTATTTGATGACACTTAAAGCACAGTAAGGGACACTTTATTCAGGACCATTGTGGTAGGTACAGGCACCCCTGCAATGGGATTTTGCAGTGGTGGGGGGAGGATTGTGCCAACTCTGAACCCAGCAAGTGGGAATTTACAGCCAAGGAGCAGATTGGGCGTCCACTACTGGGGAATTATTAAAGTGATATCAGAGGTCAAGGGGGTTCTTGCTAAACTAACCTAATAGGATTCTTCCTGAAGACAGGCCAGGGTGACCAGGCTCACCAGGGGATGGTAGAGGATGAGGAACCCAATCAGATAGTCCAGGGTGATCAAGTACTGATGGTGAGATGTCCTTGCTAAACTGACTTAGCAGGGTTTTTGCTAAAACCGGATTTTATAAGAAAGTGCCTAGATGGGCCCAGTCTGACTAGTCCAGTCTGACTAAAGTTTGGCCAAGCAAAGAATCCTTGTCAATTCGTACATAAGGAACATAGTCCATGCCTTTGAGAAGTTCATGATGTATTCATTTATAGCCTTTTGAGTGAAAAACATTAGTAGGAAAGGGGAACAGAGGGAACAGATAAAGGGACACACTCATAATCAAATAAGGATAAATGCCCCCCTGTCCAAATCTGCTCTGTGCTCCAGTTAGGAGCTACATGATACTGCAACTAGAGCCTGGGAGACTGGATGCTGGCCAAGCATCCTCCCCAGGAACTTCCCCCAGCAAGCTTGATGGGTCCCATGTGAATGTCCCCTCAAGACCTCCCTCTGCTGCTGGGTTGGAGAAAGCTCCCCCAGGGAGGAAGAGATAGGCTCCGTGAAGGTCCTCGTTAGGGTCTCTTGGGGTCCCCAGTTGCTGCTTTCTTAGGTGGGGGTGCTGTATCTGGACTGCATGGCAGAGGGAAGCCCAAACTGCCACTGCTCCAAGGACCCTGACGGTCCCACCACACCAGGGAGAAGAAAAAGGCTCCTCCAGGAAACAGAGCCTGGGGACAGGGCACGCCATGCGAGGAGACCTCACGCCTCCTGGCGACTCCCAGGATCAGACAAGGCTCGACTACAGTGAATGAGTGAACAAAGAGAATGAATAAGAAAGTAAGTCAAGTAAAATGAAATGTGTGGGCGTGGGCTTCCGGCTCTCCACTCTCTTACTGTACCCGAGTGTCCCTTCCTTACAGGGTCAGAGGGGGGACGTGGCTGGAGCCTTATTCTCTGTTCTTTAGCGAACGTCACCATTTCCGGCCAGGGTGCCCTGGCCAGGCTGTGGTTAAGTAACTGAACATGCTGTGGCTGGGGGCACAGGGCACCTGTGGGCATGACTGGGAAATGAGGAAGTACAGATATGATATTGTCAGAACGAGGACCACGCACCTCCTGGGCTCAGTGTCTCTTGCAGATGTGAAATGGTGGCATCAAACATGTCTTCTGGCTCATAAAAATAATTCTTGCACCTAAAAATGTTCATAACAAACAGACAAAAAAGTTTTCTTTGTTCCAAGGCACTCTCTTGGACTTATGAGGCCAGAGATTTGCGACAAGAATTTTCATCCTTGCTCTGAAGGCAAAGGCTGACCTTCCAGGTGCACCCACGTGGTCCTATCACGCCTCCTGAGCTCCCCACCAGCTGCCGCTCTGTGGCTTGGATGTGCCAGGGTTAGCATCTTAAAAATAAAGATTCCTTCCAGCTGAAGATCAGAAATAGACTTGGTGAGAGTTTTTCAGATGAGAAAGAGAGCAGATTCTCTGAAAAGTGGGTCCTGATTCTTACCCAAACTCAAGCCAGACAGCAAGGTGTTTCCATGAACTCAAGTTGCCCTTTTCAACCTCTCAGTGACCACCCTGCAGCCTCAGATCAGGTACATGCCCCCCGCGTGCCCAGCACGGTGCTGCTGCACGGTGCTCTGAGGAAGCTTCCGGGCCCTCCAGGTGGGCAGTGAGGACCAGAGAGACCAAGAAACGTGCCCAGCCCGATGCACTGGGACTGGGTGCGTGAGCACAGGTCTCGGGCTCGCTCTTCCCTGCTGTCGCAGCCAGGCGTGCTGCCGGGTCCTTCCGATCAACAGGTCTGTGTGGAAGCCCGTCCGTGCTGAAACCCTGCCTGAGGTGGTCACCACTGGCTGTTGTGGGATCCCAGGCAGCCCAGGGGCCGATGGTGATCGGCTCCAGAGTGGGCTGCTTCCAGCCACAGGCCAGAGAGGGTTCAGAGAGGGAGCCAGAGCCAGGGGACCCTGCCACGGGGCTCCACCAGGACCCTTTGATGGCTGCCCCCAAGACCCACCCTGGGCCCCACATGCCTGAAAGGTTTTTTTTTTTCTGCCTTGGAAACCTGCATTTATTAAGCAACAACTATTTTTGTTCCATGTTTCCAGGTAATCAAAGCACATGTGTCTTTCAACATAGCCTCAGGTCAGGCTGGGCGGTCTCTGGGCTGCTGTAAATCCCACCCAAGGCAGCTGTGCCGGGCCTGTGGCGTGGGCACGTGTGAGCCTCCATGTGCTCTCCCCAGGCCCTGCCTCCCCGTATTGACCTCGTGGGCGCTGGACCCAGGTTCAGAAAGGCTCCTCTGGGCTTTGAGGACCTGGCCTGGGGCCAGAGAACCAAGGAAACCACTGAAGGAAGGGCTGGGCCTTCCTGTGGGCCAGGTGGGGCTGACTCTGGAGGTGACACTCCCCAAGTCCCATCCACCGGGACCCCCACATTCTGCTGTCCCTAAAGTCCAGAAGCACCGTTTGCCCTGGAGGGGACACAGGCCTCCAGGCAGACAATGTGTATTCACTCCCAGCTCGGCCGTGCCCCTCGGCCTCTCTAAGCCCCTTTTCCTTGTCTTATAAAGGGGGATGACAAAGAGGTGCTCCTGGGACTTTTTCTGAGGAATAATGAAATGTGCCCAGTACATTATAAAGCCTCAAAGGGAAACTTCTCCCCATTCACCTCCCCAACTCCACTCTCCTCCTGCCCACTCCCTCCCTCTCGAGGTCAGCTCAGTTTTTATCCTGCCTCCCTGGAGCTGGATTGGGGTGCAGGTGAGGGGCGGTGTAGGAAGGTCCTTCTCCTGCCCCAGAGGGATCCACTCCCCAGGGCCTGATTCTAGCCTCCGCCCGGTCACACTCCTGCCAAGCCCGCGGCCTCCTTTCCTCTGCTCGTGGCTCAAGGCCCAGTTTTGGAGACGTTTGGCTCTGATGCACTTCTAAGTGCTGAGACAAGTTACTTGGACGCCTTTAAACCCAAAACAAGGTCAGACATCAAACCGCATCTCCCTGTGCAGCCAGGCCTGCACTCCCAGCCGCCCTGGGAAGGACTCAGAAAGAATGAACATAGTGGTGGCGTTAATGTTGTGCCCACCCTGACTTCCTCAGATGCAGCCTCTCTTGTTGATCGTGGTCTGGACTCTGTTCATTCTTATGTGTTTGCACACATAAAAGTTGTACATCCTATAGAGCACGGTTTCGTGAGCATTGCACGGATAATATCGTTCTTTTCAACTGATTTTTCACTAACTTGGAGTTGCCGAGAGCAGGCCCTGTAGATGAGTTTTGTGCCTGTTCCCCTGCACGCCCTGGGGGTGACCGGCATGTGCTGACTCTGAGGCAGTGTCTGGCCAAGGAGCAATTTGCCTTCCAGACCACAACATGATCACTTTGGTGATAATGTCATTTAAAAACATAAGAAACAAGGCACATTTGCCCCATTGTAACTGGAAAGTTCTGCATGCTGGCTTGGGGCTGCTGAAAGACGTTTGGTCCCAGCTGACATGTAAATGACACTGTTTCCCTATCTGGGCCGTGGTGACAGTCGTGCACCCAGAAGAGTACCCGACACCTAATCCAGGCAAGGAGTAGCGGGCTCGGGAGCCAGAGCCGGCTGGGGACCGCTGCTCCACCTGCTCCTCCTGTGTCCCCGGCTGCACGAGGGAAGCTGCCACTTGCTATTTACACCCGGCTTTAATCTGTGCCTGTCAAAGCGTCACCGAGAACATGGGTCTGGTAGGCAGCACGGGGTCCACGCCAGCAGCCACCTGATAGTCAGGGCTCTGCTTAACAGAGAACCGTTCTAGAATGACTGTTGTAAATGTCCCCCATGCTGGGGTTATCGGCAGGGGCCTCAGTGCCTGTCCCAGTGCTGTACGAGAGGCTCCCTGGCCAGCCCCACCTCCCACCACACGCCCCTTCTTCACGTGGGGGTGTTTGGCTGAGATGTGAGTCAAATCTACCCTCAGATGGCTTCATGCTCATAAAATATATAAGTGACAGGGCACCAAAGCCACGAGTTCCTAAGAGTCTCTGAAGACCTGGGCAACCTTGGGCAGATGGCCCAGGACAGAGGAATTCCATCTCCAGCCTTCACCACTCTGCAGAATGTGAGGTGCCCAGCGAAGACCAGGGACTGACTCTCTCTCTCTCTCTCTCTCTCTCTCTCTGTCCCCCTGAGGAAGGATCCCTACCAGGACACAGCCACAAGCCAGCCTAGCTGCCCAGCCTCTAAGGCGAAGGACCATTCTGAGCTGGAGAGATTCATTTTCTGGGGTTTGCCTCCCTTTTTGGCAAATGTCCTCTCCTTTTGCAGCTCAGCTTCACTGCTGCTGGCCACCAGCCCTCCCACTCTCTCCCTCCCAGGCCTGCCCAAGCATCCCTGACCCAGGGCTTCAGCCCGATTGGTCCAAGTGCATCCCCTTGTCTTGGACAATGTGATTGGTTGAGGAATCCAGGCCTAAGCCAATCAGCACAGCCCCCAGAGCTGGTGCTCCAGTGGCTTGGTGGTGGGCGTGTGACCCAGTTTGAGACAGTGAGAGGCGAAAATGGTTCCTTGCTCTTAAGAGTGAGCCAAGGAAAAGAAACACCTTCCCTTTCTCTGGACATCTGGGCATGTGGGTGTGAGGCTTGGGACAGCTGCCACCATTTTGCCACCATGAAGGAAACCAGACTGAGGATGAAGCTGACACAGTTAGGGAGGGGAAGAGCAGAGAGAATCACTGAGAGATGAGACCACAGCCCTGGATTAAGCCAGTCCTGAAGCCCACCCTAACACTGGGCATCTATTTATGTGAGAACAAATTTCCTTGTGGTTTGACCTCTTACTGGAGGCAGTTTCCTCTGAGATTAGGTGATTAACAGCTGAGGGGGGGTCTCCTCAGAGAAAACTCCCTTTCTGGCCAACACGCCTTCTCTGAGACTAGTTGGTGCGACTGGAGGATCAATGTTGCACATTGATGCTGCAGGATGATCTGTTTGGATTAACAGGTGTGTCAAAGGTACCTACAGGCTTGGCTCTGTCTGTCCTGGACGCCTTTTCCTAAGACCCTCAATGGAAGTTCCAAGGGCTTTGGGACCAGAGGAGAAGACAGCAAGACCCCTGGACACCTCCAAGACCACGACTCTTTCTGGTGAGAGCAAGTTTCTGCTTCCAGAGAGGGAGCCCGGAGACACCACTCAGCAGTCCTATTGGTGACTGTGCTTCTCTTTAAAGAGGCAGGAGGGCATAGAGGTCCAGAGTGCCAGGGTACCTGTGTTCAAATCCTACCTCTGCTGCTGGTTAGCTATTTCATCTTGGGCAGATTACTGAATGCTTCTACGTCTCGGTTTCCTCATCTGTAAAATGGGAATAATACCACCCTCCTAGGACTATTGTGAGGATCAAATGAGTTAATTACTCATAAGAAATTTAGAGCGTTAGACACATAGCAAGCATGCAATCAAACTTAGCTGTCATTATTAACATTGTTATTCTCATTATTATTTGTAGGAATAGAGAATCAGTTGAGTTTGTTTCTTATCTTTTTCTTTTTCTTTTTTTTTTTTTTTTTGTGTGATTTTATTTTCTTTTTTCCATGGGGAACAGGGTCTAAAAGTCTTAGAGCTTTCGAGCAGCACTGGGAGGTATGAGGCTTCCAGAGCTCCTAGACTTGTCAAAATTCTCATGCCCCCACTGGGAGGGCCAGGCTGGGTTCTAGTGTCTGGACAGACCAGTGACTAGGGCCTCTGGCCCCTCGACCCCACAGAAAACCTGAGACCTCTGCTCTTCCCAAGGAAGAAGCCCAAGGATGACTGAGGTCCAATTCCCTCCAGCCCAGCACGATGAGGCCCAGAGCTGGAAGCAAATAAATCAAGAGAAACTAAAAAAACAAATGTTCCTTGGACCCACGCCCCAATCAGCACATCCTAAGGTGAAAATATTGTAAATCAGAAATGCATTTGATACACTTAAACCACAGAACATCATAGCTCCATCTTAAACGTGCTTAGAACGTTATGTTAGCCTACAGTTGGGCAAAAACATCCAACACAAAGCCTATTTTATAATAAAGTGTTGAATATCTTATGTAACTTATTGAATACTGTACATTATGTCAAAATTGCTGCAGTTTTGCACCATCATGAAGTTGAAAAATCTCAAGTCAAAACATCCTAAGTCAAGGACCAGCTGTACTTCCTCAGGGGGGCAAAGATTATACACATTATTTATGTCCTGTAGCTGGTGGCAACGAAGAATGCCCCACCCCTGGGTGAGGGACAGTGGAGGCATGGGGGGAGGGGTCCTGCCTTGACCTGGGATCCTGTGGCGTCCCCCGGGGTGCCCTGCTTTGGCTCTGTCAGCGGCGCCACTGCCTCTCCGCCCCCCTCGGCCCATTTCTCCAGGCGCCGTGGTCCCCTGAGGGCCGCAGCTCCCTTTCAGCCCCCGCCTGGGCAGTCAGGCCATGGCCCTTGAGGCAGGGACATTTGACCTCGCAATGATGTTTCCTGGCAAGCCACCCAGCTGGACTCTCGACAGATCCTGGGGACCTCCCTCGGAAGCAGGGAGAGCTGCTTCACCCCACACTGCGGGGACAGAGGGAGTGAAGAGCAGTGGAACTTCATCCCTCTGTCCCCTGGAAAACCTGCCACAACTCGGGGGAGGCCCACCCGCAGAAAGCTATAGGGTGTCCTTCTTCCCTCAGGGGGTCAGCCCCGGCGGGAGGGGAGAGAAGGAGCAGGAGCCGAGGGAGACGCTGGGCTGGGAGTCCCAGCTGAGCGCTCAGGAGCCCTGGAGCGGGACGGCCCTGCAGGTTTGCTGGCCGTGGCTGCCCTGGGGTGGGGAGGCTGCTCTTCCAGCCTGGCGATTCCCCAGAGGGCTGGCAGCTCTGAGACACAGGCCTTGAAGTTCTGGGCCTTTCCAGCTTCTCCTTCCCTGGGGCCATGAGCCTGTGACTCAGCCCTGGAGGTGGAGGCTGCGAGGAAACAGGAGGAGCAGCGAAGGAGGGGGCTGCGCAGCCAGCCCGGGCCTTGGGAGATGACGGAGCGGAGCGTCCTGGACCTGACTCACCCCTGGGGCTCGCGGCCCAACCGAACATTGCCCGGCGACGTGCTCCAAGAAGCTGCTGAGGCATCTGGTGCCTGCGTCTCCCTGTTTTCTCCCTCCTCCCGTGTGCTGCAGGAATGACGGCTTGTGAAGGTCAGCCCTGGGTGGCACCTGGTGACCCTCATTTTAAAGACCACCTACTTCCCCATCTCCACACTGGCTACGACTAGCTCCCTCCTGACCAGAGTTGACAGCTTGTGGTGCTGGCAGGAGCCCCCTGACTGCCACACCGGTGACTATTGCCGTAATAATGCTGTGTGATGTTTCACCCCGAGACTCAGCAACTTAAAGCAAAAAGCAATTACTTAGCTCAGGAACCTGCAGCTGTGACTTAGGCTGGGCTCACCTGGGCAGTTGTCCCGGCTGTTGGCTGGTCGAGGGTGGCCTCGGCGGGGGCAACTGGGCACACTACTTCTGTCCCAGGTGTCTCATGCCCAGCAGACCAGTGGAGCGTGTCCTCACGGCTGCGGCCAGAGGCAGAGTGAGCAAGCCCCAGGTGCCAGCACTTTTCAAGCCTCTGCTTGCACCCCACGTGCTGACGTTCAGCTGGCCAAAGCAAATCACGTGACTGATGTGGGGTCAAAAAAGGAAGACCCTGCAAGGGGACTGACAGTGGATGTGGGTACAGGGGGGTGAGGCTGACAGGTCCCTGCCCTATAGGCTGCCTCATAGGAAAAGGAAAGCCAAAAAAGAAACCCCCAGGGTCACAATCACAAAGCTAACTGTGACATTAGAGCAAATAGCAATTCTGTCCCTGAGGACTTTCATGGGTGGGACCAAAGTGGCCATGACCTCATCACCACCTGGCCCCTGGAGTCCAGTGCAAGCAAAATGCCAAAGGACGCTCATCAGCCCGAGTGCAGGCGACTTACAGGGAGCTCGACTCGGGCCGGCGGAGGCCCTGGGATCTGCTCTGAGCTGGCATGGAGCCTGTCCCTGTCCCAGCCACATGGCCATGTCCACCCCATGGCCAGAAAGGGGAGGCGAGGAGGAGAGAGACAGCTTCCCTGGGGTCCTTCCCCAGGCCGGGTTCCTGGTGGGTGTGGCAGTGCAGTGTGTGGAAACGCACCACAGGGGTTGAACAATCCAGTCCCCTCCACCTGTCCTCGCTAGGCTGACACAAGCCTGCCACCCGCCGTGCCACCGTGGCTGTCCCTTTCTTGGAGGCCTTGCCCTCACCTCTTTTGTGCTGGAATGAAATGAGACTCCACGCAAGGCATCACACAAGGGCGTTCAGAACGTGAAACTAACACGGGTACTCGGGGCATGAAAGCCCTTCGTGATTACAAATGGTGTGATTCATGCCACGCATGAAGGCGGGGTCCAAGGAACATTCGTTTCTTTAGTTTCTCTTGATTTATTTGCTTCCAGCTCTGGGCCTCATCGTGCTGGGCTGGAGGGAATTGGACCTCAGTCATCCTTGGGCTTCTTCCTTGGGAAGAGCAGAGGTCTCAGGTTTTCTGTGGGGTCGAGGGGCCAGAGGCCCTAGTCACTGGTCTGTCCTGGTTGTGGCCAGACACTAGAACCCAGCCTGGCCTTCCCAGTGGGGGCATGAGAATCTTGACAATTCTAGGAGCTCTGGAAGCCTCAGACCTCCCAGTGCGTGGCCCCATCGTAATTTCAGGAGCATCTGTGTGTGCCCATTGCCTTGACACCCTGCTAGGCCTGGTGCAAGGGCCACCACGCCAGAAAAAGTTCGTCTGGAGCGGAGCGTAGAACCCTGGAAATTCTCTGAGGTTCTGGTACCTGGGCCCCAGCCGTGGCGGGCAGGCTCTCAAGGCTTGACGGGGGCTGCAGAATCTGCTTCCAAGCTCTCTCCGGTGGCTGCTGGCGAGGCCAGGCCCTCGCCGGCTGTTGGCTGCAGACAAAGATTAGTCTGCTTGGAACACAGCAGCCGGCTGTTCCCGGAGCCAGCGCTCTGAAGCAGAGAAAGCAAGAGAAGGCAGGCAAGATGGGAGTCACAGTCATTTTGTAGCCTAATCATCTTGGAAGTGACATCCCATTACCTTGGTTGGATTCTACTTAGTAGAAGTGAGTTGCTAGGTGGCCGTCTGAGCGGCTGCCCACCACACAGCATCCCAGGAGGGGACAGGGCACAGGGAAGGCCAGAGAGCTGGAAGAGACGGAGCCCATTCAGGACTAAGTGTGAAGGGACATTGCCGAGCCTCCTCCACTCTTCCTTCCCCCTCACTGGGGCAGACCAGCAGTGGTTGGCCCGGGCCCACCTCCAGCTTGCAGACCTTGGGGATTGAATCATTCCACCCTGGCCTCTATGCTCCCTGCCCTCTCCCTGCAGTCACTCCCCGATGGTGCTACCTCCGTTTGCGTTTTCGCTTGCTGTCTTTGCATGCACAAGTGTTGGCAGTTCTTTAGGGTAAACTCTCTCGGTTCACAGGGCTGAGGTGGTTTCTGCCTCCAGCTGCACCCTGAGTGATCCAGTGAGGCAGGGGTCCATGTGGCTGGAGAGCCTCCCTGCGCCTGGGGCCCCAGCACTCGCTAGTGGGGTCCCATCCCCAGCCCCACCCTGTGAGGTAGATGCCATCGCCCCCTCTCGCGGTCTTGCAGGTGGACTCCCTGGCTCGAGGCCACATGCTGCAGGTGGAGCCCACCGCCTGCCCTACTCCACTGCACGAGGAGGAGCAGCCCGTGCTCGTTTCTTGGGGAAGGTGGGGACTTGAGATTCCGGGCTCAGTTGCTCCCGTGTTTGGGAGCATTTTCTTCAATCTGTCAGGACATGGAGCAGGGACTTATTTAAAGGAGGTGCTGAAGCCTTGAAAAGTCTCTCCTGGTATTGACTGGGGAAGAGATAGGGACGTGTCTGTGTTTTCAGGACCCCTGGTGAGGGAGACCAGGCCCTGATCCCTTACAGCTCCAGCCTGTCCAGGGCTGCACACCAGTCCCTCCCAGGACGGCCCCTGCTCAGCCAGCCCCGCACATGGGCAAGGCCGGGCAACGATGGCCCCTGCAGGGCTGTGGGCAGGACGCCGGGGGAGCACCCAGGTCCCTGGAGAAGGCCATGGGACACTCTTACATTTAAATCCACCCTGCTAGTTAAGAACATGTTTACTTGCATAATACAACCTCACTGGGTTTAGACAGTTAAACCACAGCCCATGCGTTCACCGTATACACAGAAACACTGTGAAAGGATTGCCTGTTTCTGAGCTTTGCCATGAAGATAACATGCTACCCTTTGTCATCGGGGCTAGCGTGGGCCACCAGGGGAGCCTCTGCTCCCAGTCAGCGGAGGTTTAAGGATAACTCACCAAGGAGAAACTTAAATTGGAGGAAAAACATTCCAATGGAAGCTGTTTGGTTACTCACCCGGCTTCCACCACCCCTTTTGCCATCTTAAGAATCCAGTTTTTTGTCATGGTCCCCCCAGGCGTCTCTCTTGGGAGGGCCCCCCGGGAAGAGCCCCCGGGGGCGGAGCTCTTCAGACACCATCAGGAGTGAACATGAGCCCAGAGTGGCCGAGGCCATCCAGCGACACACCTCAGGGTGGGGAGGGGACCACGCGGGGGAACCAGACGGACCAGAGCAGGGGCCGTGGAGGAGCCCACCCTGCGGCCCTTCACCTCTGCTTAGACCAGTTTGAGCTGGACTTCCTGTTACTTGCAGCCAAAGCATTTTGACACTACAATTGCACCCAGCTTCTTTTCCCCCTTAAACTGGTCAAAGGCTGTCTGTGTGCATCTGTGCGGCAGGATCCTTTGTTCTTGTTGAATCCCGAACTGAACCCTGGTGTCTGCCAGCTCACCCCCACCCCGTGTCACACTTCGCAGGGGGGGACCATGCTTCCTCTCCCTGCCTGGAAGGGGCATGGCTACATGTGGGTTCCCCACAAAGCAGACCGCAGCAAGAAGTTGGATGCGGGTGATTTATTTGCAGTGATCCCGGAAGCACAGGAGTGGGCTGGGGGTGGAGGAAGGAGGCAGAGCAGGGAGAGAGGCCCTGCAGAGTCCACAAATGAGGGTTTCCACTGCGGGCAACGGGCTCACCCCACGGGCCCTTCAGAGAGACCGTGGGCCCCAGGCCTCTGATGTCCCCATTGGAGAGGCTGGAGGTGGGCATTTGTACAGACTCCCATCCCCGTGAGAGTGGGGCCCTGGGGGCTCAGCCTCCTCTGGCACGTCTGAGCTGTGCTTGCAGGGAAGGAACATGTTCCCAAGGTGGCAGAGGAGAAAAGAATAGAGAAGCAGGCCAGTACGCGTCTCCTGTCCTGGTGTCTCCTGTCCTACAGGAGAGCTGGGCGGCCGAGGCTCTGGGTGGGGCGTCACAGCTTCTGCTCAATCACTGAAGCCTCAATTTCCTTACCTGTGAAATGGGACTAGTGTTAGTGGTACTCACAGGGCGGGGCCAATGTGAAGAAAAGCCATAAGAAATGCACTTCCTGGCATACAGTAGGGGCTCTGCAATTGCCAGATCTGTAAGGCGGGCCAGCTGCCTTGGTTATTGTGCCGAATGCCATGTGACAAGGTTCTGATTTCCCTCTGCCACCTCCTCCTGCACCCACAAGCAGCCTGGGGCTTGGGGCAAATGTGACTGTCACACCCGAGCAGGCCTGCTTGCCTAGAGGCCGGGCACTGTCACGAGGTGTCCTGGCCAGGGTGGCAGGGGGCTCGGCGTCAGTGGCCAGGACCCAGGCTGATCTGCAGGGTCACTGCCACTCACCTGTGCCCACAGACCACGACACTTGGCCCTCTGGTGCGAGCCGCCACCTGCTCCCAGCCGTGGGAGGCCCAGCTGCCCGACCTTTCCCTCCCAACGTCATTTTCCGTTCTGCTGTGTTTTTGGCCGGGCCTGAAATGCTTCCCTGAGGGAGCCGGGAAGGATTGTTCTGAGGCTTGTCATTGTTTCAGGATCATGTTGCCTGAGCCTCAAGAGTCTGACACAAACCAGAACCTCCTCTGAGTCACCGACACCCACAATGGGGGCCTTGGGTGGAGGCGGGGGGGGGGGGCCGGGCGGGGGCGGAGGCTCCCATGGCCGGGCTGGGCCCACAGCGCCCGAGCAGCGCCTCCGCCTGCAGCTCAAGCCAAGTGCCAAGTTGGCACAAGGGCTGGACCCCAGCCCGGGCCTCGCTCTGCCTTAGCCAAGTCACAGGGAAGGTGGTGGCCCCTTTTGGGCAGGGAGAATGCAGCCTGTCCCACCGCGGAGCCGGGGAGGCAGTTTCTGGGCCGGGCTTAATGCACAAGAGCTGATGGAAAGGGCCTTGCAGAGCCTTCTGGTCAGAGCATAGCGGCAGAGGGGGGAGCACAAGGCCCCAGGCCCCCTCCTGGGGTCTCCGTCCCCATATCCGAGACTGGGCCGGGGTGTGTGGAGCCCCCAGACAGCTCACACTGGGGCCCTCTCTAAACGCTTCCGAGCATCTGTGTCCCACATGTCCTTTGAGGGTGGAGGAGCCACCGCCGGGGGTTCTCAGCGGCTCCGTGGAGGATGTGAGCTCCAGCCTCAGACATGGGTTGCAGGTCAACAACTGAGAGCTCTGCGGCTCATCAGCCCCGTGTCCGTCAGGAACCTGCACGCGGCCCTGGCTCCTCGCGTGCGCTGTCGGGGCCCAGCCCCACCCCGTCCCAGGCTGTCTGGCTGAGGATTCCACGCCAAGACACGCTGCCCGACCACATCGCTAGCCCTCGGGGGGCTATGGGGCCACTTTCAGGCCTTTGCATTGCCCCTTGGGCTCCTGTCCCTTCTAAATGTCCTCAGGTGGGGAGCCTGGGCCACTCCTCCTAGGTGCTCCTGGCTCCCCCACTGTGGAGCGGTTGAAGAAGGGGCTCTGGCTCCCAGCCGCAGGCCCCCAAGAGCAGGGCCTGCCTGTCCCATCCCGCCCACTCCTTGGACTTTCCTGTGGTGCAGCCTTGAGCCCCTCAGCGGAGTCTGACCTGCCTGCCCTCCACTGGCCACGGCCCTCCTTCATGGTCACCTGCATGGATAAAGCACCTACTGTATGCCCAGGGCTGTGTCCCACGAAAATGGAACAGATTTATGAGCCTGGCCTCTGGTAATGGGGCCAGCATCTGAAAAGTGTTTTCAGCTTGAAATACATTCACTCCATCCTCATGGTCACTTCCAGGTGCATAGACTCTAGGAAATGTCCCATTTTCCCGGCAAGGAAATGGACGCATTTGTGAGATTACCTGACTGTAGCAGAAATGGGATCAGAATCTAGCTGTTTTGATGCCCTTGTCTTTTCCATGATGTAGAGTGGCCTCCCTCTTTCTTTTTTTTTTTTTTTTTTTTTGAGGAGTTTAATGCTGAGTTTTGGAGACAAGGTGGCCCAGGCAAGACGTCTCTTGAGCCACTGAAGCTGACACATAACTGTTCAAGCACAACCGTACCGCAGGCGTTCCAGAGCACCCTGAACAGAGGGTTCCCGCTGGAGGGTGAGGTGGGAGGGCCCCGGGTGAGCAGCAGGTGCAGCCAAGAGGAGAGCAGCCAGGGGCACCTGCGGTGGGGGACGGCACGGGGGGGCGGGACGGCGCAGGGTGCACAGATGTGCCAGAGGGCTGTGTCCCACGGCGGGTCAGGCTGGGCTGGTGGTAGAGGCAAGATGGGAGGCTTGAGAGCATGGTCTGTGCTGCGGGGTAATGAGACCCCAGCAGGTTTTGGCCCGGGAAGTGACCCCCTGAATGTATCCAGTCTGGAGCAGCCTGGGGAGGTGTCAGAGGGGAAGGGTCTCCAGTAGAGCAAACTGTTGCCCTTAGGGGAGGCAACAAGAGCCTGGAAATTGCATTTTAAAACTTGGAGTCAACCAGGTGATTCAGTAACAAATGTGGCACCTCTGACTTGTAACAATAACAACACAGTCTGCACAGCAAATCTCCGTGTGTTAACAATCACACTGTTTTCTCCTCCTGTGCCCACAGAAACCACTTGACCGCCCCGAGTGGTGGCTCCTCCCTGCCTGTGCCCTCGACAGGCATCTTCTGGCGGGATCCGCAAGCCCTCACCCTGCACTGAGCCATGAGGGTGGCCCCACACCTGTCCCCACAGGCTGTTTGGGGGTCTCTGCTCCCAGCTCCTGCTCTGGATGGGGTTTGGCTGGCGATCAGTTTTGCTCTGCAAGTTGTGAATGAAGACTCCAGCAACCACCATCCCCCTCTGCAGCCTTGGCTTTGCAGTCCGTGCCCCTCCTCTCTCTCCCTCCTTGTACGCTGGGCCCTTTCTCTCACCAAAATCTGCTCCCTGGAAGGATCGGAGAGCAGTCACTCATTCCCCTTAGGGCCACCGTCTCAACTTGTCATCATTCTGCCCTCAGTTGGTGAGCATAGCACCTGGCATATAGTAGGTGCTCAGGAAACTAGAAGGAAAGGAGAATGTGTTTTGGCTGACTGGGCGGATGGATACATGGACACATGGGCGGGTGCATGCATGTGAACGTGCAAAGGCTCTCCCAGGAGGAAAACCAACTGAAAATGTCCCCTCGGAGTGCAGACAAGTGCGGGAAGGTTCTGTTGGCTGCTTCACCTCCTTGACTGCCTGGGGGCTCCTCTTTGGGCTCTCTGGGCTGCAAGTGGCAGGAAAGTGAGATGGACTAATGTGACCCGAGCGCTCACAGTCACAGGTAGGGACGTGCAGTGTGGGACAGAGGTGGTCTGGGTCAGGCCGAGGCAGGACGCAGCAATCTCAGCGGGACCTAGGAATGGATGCTGTGACAACGTCTCAAGTGTCACTTTGCAGGTCCCCAAATCCCTCCGGATGAAACATGAGTCAGCACCTCCCTGTTCTAGCTGGTGACAGCGGACATCTTTTACCTCCTGAGGCCCCACTTTATCCTCTGATCATCTGTCTGATGAGTGGCTGTGTTGCAGCAAGACGGCTTCCAGGGCCCCTTCACCCCGCCGCTGACTGACCCTTCGGTCACATGGGTTAGAGTGGCAAAGGTGCTCGGACCTCGGCTTCTCTCCAGAGCTGCGAGCCCACCCCCAGCGGAAAGCGGCAGGGATACACACGCACACACATACACACTCATATGTATTAATGTTTCTATATGTATACACAGCTGTATGTAGTCTGAGGACTTCGGAGACCTTTGCTGTACGTGTGTAGCAATCACTGGAGACCTGAGTCCGTGCTCAGTCCAAAAGCGAACACCGCGTCTGCACGCGAGTTCCTGCAGCCGTGTTCACAACAGCCCAGCCACGGAATCCACCTAAGTGTCCGTTCACGGATGAAGGGAGAAAGAAAATGTGGTATATATACCCAGCGGAATACTACTCGGCTTTGCAAAAGGAAGACATTCTGCCATTTGTGTCAACACGGATGGAATTGGAGATGCCATGCTGAGTGAAGTAAGCCAGCACACGGGCACGAACACGAATGTTCTCACCACACGTGGAATCTAACACGATCCAACACGAAGGTGCAGAGGGCAGAATGGCGGCTACCAGAGGCTGTGGGGGGCGGGGAGACCGAGGGGCTGATCGTCAGAGGGTACCAGGCCTCCATGAGACAGAACGAATACGCTTTTCTTGTCCTTTCAAGAGACAGGGTCTTGCTACGTTGCCCAGGCTGATCTCAAACTCCTCCTGCTTTAGCCTCCCGAGTGGCTGGGGCAACCGGTGTGCACAAGTTTTATTTTCTTTGAGATATATCGTACAGTGTGGTGACTATAGTAGATAACAATGTATTGTACAATTCGAAATTGATGACAGAGTAAATTTCAAATGTTCTCGCCACAAAAAAATGATGAATATGTGAGTTGATGGATATGTTAATTAGCCTGAATTAATTTTTCCATATTGTACTCATAAATCATAGCATCACTTTGTACTCCATAAATATACATAACCATAATTTGTCAATTTATAATTTAAAAAATAAAATTTAATTTAAAAAAAGTGAACAGCTGAAACAGGAAGGCAAGAGTAGTGGCCCAGCCAGGGGCCTCCGAGCAGGCCTGGCCCTGAGCTCTGTGACCTGCTATCTGGCTGTCGTGTGGCTTTTCTGGTGGCAGGAGGGTGTGAGCAGGGGAGGGGGGCTCCTGCCTGGGTGTGGCCCGCAGCCCGAGAACGGGGCAGACCGATGGTGGTCACCCCGGCGGGTTGCCTTCCTGGGCCCTCGGTGTTTGGGCAGGGTGTGGGACCAGTCCTGGCCAGTGAGTGGAGGGGACCTGTGACACTTCCAGGCAGAAGCTTCTGAATGCCAGTGTGAGAGAGACCTTCGGGGGTCTCCTTCCCTCTGAAATGGAAGCTGGCAAAGTCCAAGGTGGTGGCCGCCCATCGACCTGGCCCCAGAGAGAAATGTTTGCTCTGCTGCCAGCCATGGTGGACACCTGCCAAAGGCCAGAGAAAAACCGTTGTTGCTCTTAGCCACGAAGACCTGGGGGTTGCCACTGCAGCGCCACCTATGCTGGCAGCGTCAAGGCCTAAATATTCTCAAAAACCCCAGAAAAATCCCCTCATTTTCCTTCCAGCTATGGCCAGGACATGCCGGTTTTTGTTCTTGGTGGCCGACCTAGGCGTCCTGGCCGATCCTTTCGGCAACACAGTGGACCGTCTGAAGCGTTTCAACACCTCCACTGGCCTCCCCCGGCCCGGCCGCCCTTGGAAAGCCCCCCAAGTGCTCCCTGGGGGTGACGGGTGGCGGAGGCGCAGCTCCAGCTGCGATGTTTCCTGAAGGGAGGGTGCGACCCCAAGCCAGGCAGAAGACTGGCCTCCCAGGAAGGCCTCCCGGGAAGTGGGGCCCCAGTTGGCATAAAAAGCTGTTTTCACACTTGCCTTGTTTTCTGCTGAGAGCTGACGGTGTCCTCTGGATGTGGAGCAGCCGGGGAGAAGTCTCTCTCCCGGGGTCGCGTGGCGCTCGGCAGGAGCTGAGAGGGAGCAACCTTGGCGGCCGGGCCGCTGTCCCTGCGCAGCCACGTGCGCCGCACCCGGGCGGCCGGGCGGGGCAGGCAGCGAAACGGCCGCCCTCAGCTCCCGGCCACCGCGGCCGGCTGGCGAGGAGGTGGTTTTTAACAACCTCCTGCGTATCGATTTCTGTGTGGGGAGGGAAACTTCAGCCGGCTTTTCCGCGGAGAGATGCTGAAAACCGACCCAGCGTCGTCCGCATCTATTTCCTGCCCGGTCTTGGCAGCGTGACCGGCTGCCTGCTGGCTGCGTGACCTTGGGCGCGTCACCCCACCCTGGCTCTCAGTGGCTCCCCCATCCCTGCCATCGCCAACGTTCCCTGAAGCGCACACAAGCCCAGAGAGTGTCTCGGGGTGTCACTGAGGCAGCACCCCAAGTCCCCACAGACCCCCCTGCGTGGGTGCAGTTCCTCTCCACTCTCATTTTGTCAGAAGGCGGCTGACGCACAAAGAGCTTGAGTAACGTGACGGAGGCCACGTGGCTGGTGGCATCGGATGAGAGAAGGCGCTTAGCCCAGTGCCCCCCTTGGGGAACTGACCGCTCAGATGTGCACTGCCTAGACCCAGCCCCTTTGTCACTGGGCGTCACTTCTTCCAACTCCTCGTGCCTGTGCTTTTATTATCACATCAGCCCCTTTAGTTCCAGATGGAAACAGCACAAGGGACGCTGGTGGCCTCTGTGCCCACAGCCATGAGGAGACCTGCTGGGCCGGCCTCCCTGTAGGGTCTGGGGCCGCGGCGCCTATGGGTGGCAGGAGTCGCCAAGGGAAGCCATGGTGGGTGGGTGACAAGGTGGAGTGAGGAGGGCTGTGGGCCACCCGACAGAGGCACAGGGACCAGACTGATGTGGCAGCTGAAGGCAGGTGGGACCTCTCTCCAGGGGCCACCCCTGCACCCACCCCACGCAGAACCTTGGTTCCAACACAACCCCGTCCAGAAGCTCCCAGGGAGTGTGGTGAGCACCCCCTGGGTTCCAGGACCCCAGACAGAAGCACTGGCCCTCAGGGGCCTGGGCCAAGCAAGAGCAACAGACTGTGAGAGCGGCAGGCCCTTATGGGAGAGGCTGGGAGGGCTCTGTGCCCCCGCGGGGCTGAGGAAGAGGAGTCATGGCAGCCCTGGGCTGGTCCTTGGGGCCCAGCTCGGTGGATGGAGCCTGGCCCAGGACAGAGTATGGGAAGAGCCCTGCCCAGCTCTCGGAGGTCCTGCTCTCTTGCCCCACGTGGGCCAATGACGAGACCCAGCCGAAGATTCTGGCAACATTGGTTTGACCCAGGGTAGGGGGCCCCTCACTCAAGACAGGCCACTCAGGGTCTCTTCCCTTGGAAGTGGACCGGGGCTGTAGCCGGGAGGGTGCCCAGCCAGTGCTGCCTCGGGCAGGGGTGAGGAAGTGGATAGGAGCCTACGGGTCTCGGGCCCACACTGCCACCGGCCCACATGGCAGAAACGAGGAACAGAGCAGGGGATGCAGAGGGTGGACCCCTATACCCGCCCTCAAGGCTGGCTGTCCCAGGTCTGACTCCCGGGCCTGCTCAGCGCAGAGCTCAGGGATCCCCCCAAGTGCGGGCTGGGTCCCGCTGCGTTCTGCGGAGAGCAGACGCCACCCCAGAAAGAGCAGTGCAGAGGATTCGGTGGGAGAAGGCCTGTGCGGATGGGGAGCTGGGAGCAGGGCAGGTGGAGAGCCCTCAGAGGCCCCTGGCACTGCGGAGGGGAGAGAGGGAAGGGAGGAAGCGCCCTCCACCAGAGCGAGGCCTGCACATAGAGCAGTCGGTGGGGCAGGAAGGTCCTGCTCTGCTGCCTGCGCTGTGTCGTGTCGGGTCACTGGCTGGAGAGGCCCAGGACTGTGTGGCCTCTGTGTGAGCAGTGGCTTCTGCTGGGACAGCTGTTCCTCGCTCCAGCAGGTTCTCTTATGAAGGGAGGGCTCATGGCCCATCAGTTCCTGGGGCCCCTTTTCCCCACGGTTCCCCCCACCCCTCTGGCCCTCAAGCCCTCTGTCTGTGGACCCCCAGCCCCAGCTGACTGCTGTCCCGTCTGGCAGGTGCTTCCGCTGCTGGGTCCTGGGCCCATCTGCTGGGTGCTCCTCCTGCACCCAGCTGCCCAGGGATGGGCACCTGGCACCTTGTGCAGTCTCGAGTCACAAGGAGTCCCGTGTGGGGCAGGAATGGCCCCCTGTGGGTGAACCTGGGACAGGAAAAACCATCGAGACGAGGAGAGGACACAGAAGACAGATCCTATCTCAGCCACACTCATGCCTGGAGCCAGCTTGTGCCCGTGGTGGGGTCAGACAGAGCCCACATGCGGTGGGCACAGGACACTCTGGCCAGTCCCCCCGGCCAAGGGGCCAAGGGCAGCAGGATGTAGCTGTCCCCTCCGAGCTGAGCCCAGCTCTTGGTGCTCCCAGCTGCTAAGAGGAGAACAGCAAGAGGAAACAGAGGCTGCGAAGGGCAGGGACCTGGCTGGCTGGAGGCCCAACTCCTGGGAAAGCAGCCTGTGTCTGAGAAATCCCCTTGGCCTTGGAGTGGGGGCAGAGAAACAACACCCTGCCTGGTGTGGCCTTCAGCGAGCGCCACGCCCTCCACCCCCTGAAAGCTATTTCTGCAGCTTCCTGGCTTGGTTCCTTTCCCTCCACCCCCACCTCTCTCCGGGTTAGACCTGAAAGGAAGGGAGCAGAGGCCCTGGGAGCCCTGCAGGGCCGGGGGGGAGGGTCCTGTGGACAGGTGTGGATGGCCAGATTTAGCCCCTCGGACTCCCGTTAGAGTGCGGAATTTAGAAATTCACGGCTGCCCTGACTCAATCTGCCTCTTTCCACCTAGCAGAACCTGCTGGGGCTCCAGCCTGGCTCCCCGATGACTTTGGGGGTTTCTTGGCAACTTCTCCCATGGCAGGGACACCGTGGGGCTGTGGGGACAGATGGCCACGTGTGACTGCTCCCCTTGGCTGGGGGCAGGGGGTGGGCTCATCTTCCTTCCTTAGAGCAGGCCGAGGACCAGGAAGGCAGCCCACTGCCGAAGGGGCAGAGTGCTGTGGGGAAGAATTAATGATGCCACAGATTCAAAGCACCTAGCAGAGCTTGCCTCCCATCCCACAACTGCCAGCGTCCAGAGGGACAGTCGGCCGGCCCTGGGACGGCCTGACCCCTGCCTGCACCCCTTGGTGGCCACGATGCAGACCCCAGCTGCCCAGCGTGGGAAGAACAAGGCCTGTTGAGGAGGAATTCATGTTCTTGTCACACATTCAGAAATCTCTTCTGTTTTTTAAGAGAGCCTATACCTTTGGGGCTTCTAAAAGTCCTCTTGGGATAGCCTGGCTAGCCTATGGCCACCCTATTTAAATTAGCAACCCCCCGCCCCATCCACACTGTCTCCCTCTCCCTCTCTTGCTTTGTTTTTCTCCTAGTGCGTACTGCCAGTCACACACTCTGTATTTGACTTGTTTACCTTGTTGTCGTCTCTTCCTACCCCAACTCCCAGTAGGACAGAAACTCCAGGAGGGAGCGATGTGTCTGTTTTGCTTATTTTATATCCTCAGAACCTAAACTGTCCCTCGCATGCCACAGGCACTCAATAAATATCTCTGGAATGAATAAAAGGGATCCTCTCTTCAGAAGAGGGTGACACTTTCTCAGCAGGGTGGGAAGGAAGGACCCCGGGGTCCCCGTGCTCCTAGGAGCCCTCCTGGCAGGATCTGCCCTGGGCTAGAATTGAGTGCACCTGCCTTCTGGTCCTCATGGCAACGCGGGACGGCCCCCAGATGGGTGGCAGGACCTGCTCCAAGCTACCCAGCTGGTCCCGAGCAAGCCACCCCACCGCCCGGGTCCCTGACTTCACCTGCAATCACCCCCGCACCCTCACACCTTACACTGAGGGCCGCTGACCGTCCCCTGGGAGCCAGTGAGACTGCAAAATCTCCAGCCACTCCCTGGATGCACAGGGACCAGAGTCTGCACCTTCAGTAAATAAATATCAGAGTCAAACAGGTGCACATTTTGGTTTGAGAAGCGCTGGCTGCCCACCGAGCTCCCTTCCCCAGGCGACGGGAGCGCTTTGCAGAAGCCATCTTGACTCTCTTCCTTGTAGCTACTGAAACAGTCAGGCCACAGCTGAGGGGAATGTGCCTTAGCATCACCGCGGAAACAGTGAAGGGCAAACCGGCAATTAACGGGAGAGTGGGGAGGCGAGGCAGGCGTGGTGGGAAGGCAGGGGACAGGCAGCCGTAATTGCAGGGTGTGCCAGCCACAGCCCGGCAGGGGGAGGCGGCTTGAAGGCGGCAACCTCCTATGCTGGGCGTAAAGCCTGTCGGGGGTGGGGGCCGTGGGGGCTGTCAGGGGAGGAGCCAGGTGACAGGGATGCCAGAAAGGTGTGAGCCGCGCAGCCTGGGCCTCCTCCGGCCTGGCCCCAGCCCTCTCCAGTCTACAGGGTGGCCCGGCCTCCGTGGGTGACACCCGAGGATGCTGCCTGGGGTCCAGGGTCTGCAGGGGCCTGCACAAGGCTTCTTGGCGGCTGGAGGGTGGGGCCTCCTGGGGACGGAAGCTGTTTCCCTCTGTTTGCTGCATCTGAATTGGATCCAGAGAGAGTTCTAGGCCTTCAGGGTAAATTTCCAACTGTGGTCCCCTGGCACCCTGGGGCTCCATGGAGGGGTGTGATGGCAGCCACCAGGGCAAAGAGGAGGCCAGTGTGAACCCCCATCCCTCACACTCTGACTTCACACAGGCAGCCCCTCTGTCTGTTTTATATTGAAATTCTGAATGAGGTTTCACTTCAGGAATGAGAGAGCCGAAGGGAACTTTATTAATCGGGTGCGTCGTCTCATTTTACAGACGAGAAGGTGAGTGGAGTGGCCAAAGTGACGCAGGTAAGAAGAGATGAGTTCCACCCTCCTTCTTCCACTCCATGGCCTTGGAGAAAACAACTTGGGCCGATTCCCAGAGCCTGGTCATCTTTATTGCCCTTAACGATGTGGCAGCTGAGATTCAGTTAGGGTGCTTAACTGCCCCCAGCACACGCAGAGGTTAGCGAGGCAGCTGGGCTAGGCACCCAGGTCTGCAGGGAGCACCGGGCACAGATGTGCTGGGGGCCATTTGAAGCCCAATGTGGCATCACCCCACCCCCCTGGCAGCCTCTTCTCACTCTGTCCTCAGCTACACTCCGTCCACTGCCAACCGGTCATTGCAGGGGGCAGGCGTCGCGCTGGGTGCTGGGTGCTGGGTGCTGGGGGTAGAGCCCAGAGCAACCCCGATGCCGCCCTCTGGGCTAAGAGTCCAGCAAAAAGGGAACAAAAGCGCATTTGATTTCCCCCAAGACAGTGCTTCAGAGGAAAGGAGAACCAGCTGGGGTCAGAAAGGGCTTGAACCGTCTGTGGCTCAGCTGCCCGACCCCCGCCTGGTTTGCCCCTCACCTGGGGCCCCTCGGCCGTCTCAAGCCCATAAAGTCCAACCCACCCTTGTGTGCCATGGTGACATCCATAGGGACACTGCCTTCTTTGAGCCCACCCAGGACCAGTGCCCCTCCCACCAGAGGACCCAGTGCTGCCTGTGGGGGGCTCTTCTGCCCCACACCCGCCTCCAGTGCCCACGGGGGGGGGGCTCCACAGCCCCGCTGTGAGGTGTGTGGCTCGGTAGGACCAGCCTCTGAGACTCATTTGAGTGTGACCTCAGGGAGACACACAACTCTTCTGGGTCTCCCTTTCCTTGGGTGTAAAACGGTAAGATGGAACTGGAAGGTCTCTCAGTGACCCCCACCTGACCTCTGTGACCTTCCAGGGGCCCATCAGCATTTCTCAGGGACAGGGGGACAAGGCAGCACTTCATGCTGGGGGGTGGGGAGGGGGCCATGTCTGGGGACACGGGCACTGGGGTCGGCTCAGCATCCCGCCACCTTTCCGTGCCAGCACCCCTGCCTCTGGGGACTGCCCTCTCCCCCCCTGCATGGTTCTGGGGTCTGCCGGGCCCAGCTGCATCCCTGCCCGCATGCATCATGGGCCCGTAACAGGAGTCCTTCCTGGGACTTTATACCCGGGCACTGAGGAGGTAGGTGCTGGAAGTCAAGGGGAGTGGCACCTGCCCCCCCAGGCAGGAAAGTAAAGTCCCCAGGCAGGCAGGGGTGGTGCTGGCAGTGGGGGCAGAGTGCAGCCCCTGCACGACAGTGAGTCCCTGGGCCCCGTGTGGCCTGCACTTGCTCTTGGCAGAGGCGCTCCTGCCCTCCTTGCTGCCCACCCGCTCAGATCTCCCTCCCCCTCCTCTGCCTGGACCCCTGACTGCTGGCTGGGAGAGTAGCAGCTGTTGCCATTGGCTTTTCCCGTGTTGCCCACCTTGTGTGCTCAGCCCCAGGCCAGAGGCCAGTCTGGAGTGTGGCCTGGGCATCGGGCAGCGCGGGTGAGGTGGGTGAGAACTGCCCGCCACGGGAGAGAGGGCTCTCCGGTGCAGAAGGGGTTCCACCTCACCTCTCAGCTCCATCCCTACCTGGGGAGCCCCCCTGCTCCAGCCTGGGAGGATGAGGGTCCCGGGTGCTGGGGTCCCTGTCCTCCCGGGACACAGGATAGGGAGGGAGAGGAAGTCCTCGCTGCACAAAGCCCCACAACACAAGGCAGGAGGGTGTTGGGGCCAGAGAGACCTGACTGAAAGCCACTGGTGACTCGAGGAGGCAGTGGCTGCGCTGTCTGCATGTTTCCCGGGGCACCCCTCCCCTGTGGACCCCCCTCTGATCACTGTTTCCGCCGCCCCCCACCCCCTCCATGGGGCACCTCTGCTGGGCTTTCCTGTCTCCTCCGTCTGGGATGACTTTCCGTGCAGAAGGGTCCCCAGGCCTGGAGCAGCAGGGGGCTCGGCACTGGGTTGAACCGGCCTGTTCGCCCTTCCTTGGTTGTGCAGTCTCCTGCCTAGGGAAAGAGCAACCTTTTGCTTGCAACTGGGGCTCAGCTTCCTCTCACCTCTGCCACCCTTGCCACGTGTGAATGCTTTCTCCCGGCGGGATGATTAGCAGCATCTAACCCTGAAGCCCCGAGACTTTCTCCTGAGTCATCCTGGGCCCTGGGGCAGGGCCTCGTGGCCAACACAGCCTTTCATGCCGCCCTCCTGCTCAGCACACTGTGCAGGGACCCAGAGTCACACTGGCCAAGTGGGCTGGATGACAATATTTTATTTTAAGATCCAGATTCCCACCCAGCTGCACCAGCTGTGCTGTGACCCTCTCCGTTAATGCAGGTTGGAAAGGAGATGGCAGGGCAGCTCCCCGCTCTGGGGCTGGGGGCAGGGCAGCACCATTGTGTCCCTGGGCTTACCTTATCCCGGCTGCCAGGATGAAAGCAGACCCTTCATCATCCCCCAAGCCAGAGCGGCACCCACGGGGCCCAGGCCTGGGTCCCCCAGCTGGGGCTGGCGGGAGACTCCCGTTTCCCCCTCCCCACCCCCACCTGGCCTCTAAGAAGGTGTGAAATAATGAAAGGAGGTAAGAGGGGGAGGTACCCAAAATAAAGGCCTCTGAGGATGAAAGCCCGAATCCAGTCTTCTCACTGAAAAGACTTCCATTTGTTCTTGGGTAGAGTTTAAAGAAGAACAGAGTATTGTCATCGTGAAATGGTTTCATTTTAAGCCTTTACTTTGGGGGGTTTGTTCTGGTTTTGTACTTTCTCTCCTCCCTGTGGCTGCCGCACATGAAAGGCTGGGGCCAGGCCCGGCATGGGGGTGGGAGGTGGGGGCTGTTGGTTTCTCTTTGATTTACCCAAGAACAGCAGGAAGCTCGCTCTACCTGGAGATGTCTGGCTGTCTCCTTCCGGCAGGTCCCAGACTTTGCTGAGAATAATTCCTTCTTGAAAAAAAAACATAACAATTCCCATTAAATGTTTCAAACTGCCCACACCAAACTCAAAGCTCAGAGAGAGGGCTTTGAAGGCTTTTCACGGAACAAAAATAAAACCCTTCGCAGACCTTGGAGAGATGTTGCTGAAATAACTCCCAGGTATGTGAAATGCGCCTGAGATATGTGAGCTGCAGAACAACAGCCCTGGTGCCCGAGGTAGGGCAGGTTTGATGAACAAATGGAAGAAATGAGGGTCGTGGGAGGGAGACTGCTTCCATGGATGTTCCAGATTATCTGATTTGATCCAACATGGGGCCAAAGTTGCCATTGCTGATTGTCTCCACTAACGAGGGGAGCAGATTATCCCCAACAACGAATCAATCCCTGGCCACCTTCCCCCGTCCCACCTCCCATCGGGATGGCTGAGGATGAGGGGCCCAGCCCAGGCAGGAACCCCACGGAAAGGTCTTCGAGGTTGTTCTGAGCTCAGAGTCTAAAGCCAGCCACGCCCCAATTCAATTCATTCTGTCAGTCAATAAACATTTATTGCACATCTATTATATGCCAGGCATTGTTCTAGGGGCTCGAGATGCAGCAGTAACAAAGCAAAGATTCTTGGACATCATGCTGTGTGGTCCAACGAACCTAAGTGCATAGGACAGTTCCCCAGAGCTGCACTTCTCAAACTGGAACCGACAGGCAAATCACCTGGGTCCGGTGAGAAGGAGCACCTGATCAGGATTGTAGAGGGCGCTGAGGCCCTGCACACCTACCCAGCTCCCAGGCTGCTGGCCCGTGGTCAGAGCACCTGGCAGTCTGGGTTCCAGCCGGCTCTGCCACCTGCTGCATTGGCTTGGGCAAGCTTTCTGACCACATTCCGCCTCGATTTTTCTCATCTATAAAATAGAGATTCAGATAGACCCCATCTCACAGAGAGGTGTTATGGGAAAAAACTTTCTTTTTCTTTTCTTTTTTGCCTAAGCTACTTGCACTGGGTTCCTCCGTCGATTACTGGTGTCTAATCGACGCATCTTTGTATCTTGCTCGCGTTCTGAGCGTCCCCGTCTTTCCTGCCTCACCGTCGGGTCTACTTGGTTCAAAAGGCTCCTTCCAGATCTGAGAACGTAGAAGGGAGCATGGTTTCTCCTCAATGCCACCACTTGGCAGGGCAGAGGGTGTGAGGGAGGGTTTCTCCCCAGAACCGCTGCTGGACGATCTCGTCATCCACAGCCTCCAGCAGGGGTAACAGGGCAGACAGCCGTGGAGAGCCACGTCCCATGGGGGCCTTGGATCAGCTGGAAAGATGGAAGAGCTGAGAGTTATTCGGCACCCAGGGTCTGCAGTCACACGCCCTGGGTGCAACTCCTGGCTCTTCTGCTGGAGACCTGGGCCACCTGAGTCAAGGTGGCCTCTCGGCTCCTCCTTTCCTCTCAGAGCAATGCCAACTCCTAGACCTGGTGGCTCCCCCATGTCTCTGCTCTTCTGGGATCCAGCTTGGAAGCAGGCCCACAATCGGCCTGGCGGGAAGGCATCTGTGCCAGCCAGGTGGCATTTTAACTTGGGGCTTCAGCCTCCTGAGCAGGTTTGTGATTTAGATGCTTGTAGTGGTGGTCACATCGGTATGTTGTGGGGACTGACACCAATCTCAGTTCCAGCAGGGGTTCGAGTGTCTTTACTGGTGGTACTTCCAAAGCTGAAAGAGTAAAAATGAACCTGACATTATGACTCACCAGGCAGGGCAAGGAGCATGTCCAGTGATGCCCGAACCCCTTCATCTGAGCAGTGACCAGTCTGAGCTTGAGCCTGCGTCAGGCATGGGCAACTGCGGCTGCGACTCACAGCCTTCCACGTCCACCCTGCTGCCCACCACACCCTCTGCCGAGGGCCCTGGTCTCAGTGAGAATCCAGTCCCCCACTTACTGCGCGCACAACTACAGACACTAGACAATTCACCTATGACCTCTGGGTCTCAGGGTTTTCACGTGTAAAATGAGAACATTGGAATGATGTTTCTAAGGATGCTTGGCTTAAGGCCAGCTGGGACGACAGCGTCTCCTGGAGGACGAGGGTCTAGAATATCACTGTAGCAGGTGGATTCAGCCCCGTGCAGCCCCACCCAAACCCCACATGGAGGCTTCCTCTTCTACAGCACCACCATGCGATATTTGGGACACATTTAGACATTATTCATTGTCCATGTGAAATTCAGGGTCACCTGGGTATCCTCTATTTCATCCGGCAACCCCACCCCCGACCCCGTGCTCTGCTTTGGTCCCCTTCCCCCGGCCTCCCAGCCTCCCTGGAGTCTCCTCACCTTGCTGCCACCCCAGCCCAGATGCCCCTCGTCAGTTGGGGGAAGAGGATGTTCTGTGTCTTCTCTACACTATCATTAAGATACAAACTCGATGCGTATCTCCACCTCCTTGTTGATTTGCAAGAAGCCATCTTGGATTTTTTTAAAGCATATCACTTGTTTCTTGTTTTTTTTATTTTTTCATTCCCACTATAACTTTTTTTTCTTCTGAAAGCAATGTGGGTGTGGCCGCCTCTGAGTGACCACCAGGGAAAAGGTTGGGTGTGAGGATTTTGGAAAAGTTCAGGGATGAATCTGTAGAGACACCGTCCCCCTGCGCAGTGAATCCATGACGCTGCTGTCACTGGGGTGGGTGGAGGGGGTGGACAAGGGCTAACCGTTCTGAGGGCATCTTGTCTGGAGCCCAGCTGTGTGTGTTGAGGAGGCCCATTTAAATATTTAAAATAATTAGTAAACTCATTTTTGCTGTAGGAAATGCTTGTGTTTTACTCAAACAGTACAAAATGGAATTGAGCGAAGCCTCACTCCTTCCCCATTCCCAAGCCTTTTCTCTACTCTCCAGACGCCAACTCGAGGACGACACAGATCGTGCACCCTCGGGCGTACTTGTCCCTTGGTGGGTGTGTCGTGTGCACAGACTGTAGCTGCACAGTTTGCACCGTTCTGCGTCCTGCTTCCTTGCCTCGCTCTCTGACCTGTCTGCAGTCGACTTTAGGTGGGTCCCCACAGGCAGTGGGGGAGGGGGCCTCGGCATCTGTGCTGGGGTTCAGGGACAGGGCCTGGCACCAGTCGTCCAAGGAACACTTGGATAGCCCCTGGGAATGTCACCCCCCCTTCTGGAACTGTTGGTCCAGATCGCTGATTAATATTTACAAGAACACTTTAAAACTCAATTTTGCATTCAAAAGAGTGTCCAGTGGTTTACCAGGGGCATAGCTTTTGGATTCCATCTGATCTTTGTTGGTGTGCTTAGAGCTATTTGCATACACTTTTAATTAGTGTATACATGCCGACTTTTGTTTTGTCCCCTTTAATATCACTGCTCATAAACACTTCCCTGCACTAACAGAAGATCATATCTTTTTGATTTGCAATGGAAAAACTGTGTCACTATTTTTTCCATCACTCAAGCATCTATGGAGTTGATCTTTTTGCCAGAGTTCTCTCGCTGGTGTTTGAATACAAAAAGGAATGTGAACTATGTCATCTGAAAACTGCTGATTAACTATGAAAATGTCTCAGCTCTCATTTGCTCTACATGTAACGATTAAAAGCAATAACAGTCACGTACCCTGCTTCCTTTTCTTCAGAACACAGCAAGTGGAGGAGCACCCCACCCGCACCCCGTCTTCATCACACATGCCATTCCTTGCAGGCTCTTGGCAGTGGAAAGGATTAGTAAACTATGTCAAAGGCCAGGCGCCAAAAATCACACCCCACACTAGCCAGGAAAACCCTCCCTCCCCAGCCATGCCTTCTTCCCGCCATCCCCCCACCCCGGGCGCCCTGTATAACATCACTGAGCAGAGAGTGGATGCTTTGGCTAACTCTCCCCTTCACAACTTTCACTGAAACACCTTCTGGACCACACTGGAAAAGAGTGTACATGTTTCTCCTTGGAGGATGACAAGGCTGAGTCTTCTTAAAGCCAGCATTGCCATTAGAAATTTTGCACGAAAGGTGAATTTTGAGCTTGGTGCAGACATCGGTAACCAGAGATGTGATAACACAACATGTAGCCACTGGTGCAGGAGGGGAGTCACCCAACCAGAAGACATGGCAGTGGACAGGCGGGTGCTGGGTCCTGAAGCCCACTTCACAGGGCACGGGCTGTCCTTGAGATTCTGGGTCCCCACAGGGGCCCTGGAAAGGGGCTGGGTTAGCTGACAGTGGGGGCACCAGCAGTGATTACCAGACCACGGTCTGGCAGGACAGCAGGGTTCCCATAACCAGTACAGCTGGCACTGAGAGTACTGGCTAACCACCAGCCCCGGGGGGGAACATAAGTTTGGGGCTCTCTTCTTTCCATATGCCTGTCCTGAGGCCATCTCAGTAATCCTTCTATCCTGCAGAGATGGGTTAATAAGAAGGGGAACGTACTGAAGACTGGGGCAAAACGCTGCCACAGGAGCCGAGCCACTCTGCCCCGTCCGCTGTCTCACCCGCCCTGCCCTCTGCCCCCGCGCTGCCTCTCAAGACCTTGCTGGCGGTCCTGAGAAGCTCAGCTCTGACAAAGGTGACTGTATCGGTCACATTTCACCCTGGGTGCTCTGAAAGTGAAAGGGAGCGAGTAACAATCACACCAGGTCCAGCCCTGGCAAACCGCAAACTTCTGTCTCCCCAGCTCTGACTTACAAACCCCTTGCACAAGAAAAGCCAGTGGTTTGCTAAATAGGGAGCCTTTATTTCCCCCAAACATTCTCCTCGGAGACAAAAACAGGTTTCTCCCCATGGGTCAATTCAGCTGCTAAGAAAATGCTTTCTTTCCAGCCTTCCAAGTATATCGTCAGAATACTTGGACAAGGAAAGGAAATAAGTATGTAAAGAAACGGACATTTCCTGGGCAGTCTTTGTGTACAAGGAGCTCCGTGTTCAACGCCATTTAACTTAATCCTCACAACCCTGCAGGGAAGGTAGGATTTTTCCCATTTCGTGGATGAGGAAATTGAGACTGCAAGGGGTCCCAGCCGCTGGGTGGGAGGGTGAGAATTCCAACCAGCTAAACCAGCTTGTCTGGCTTCGTGATCCAAGCTTTCCCAGGACAAATTACCAATATCTCCAAAAGGGAAGCCACGAGGTATATCCAGAAGGCCATTTACCCTTAAAATGAGTGTTCTTCCTAAAGGACTCAACTTGAGCCCAGAGACATTTGACCCCTTCCTGCGCAAGCATTTTCCTTTTCTATTTTGGATCCTTTGACATTTTTCATCAGTGGACTGCTTCTGACCGGTTTTGATAGCCACGTTTTTATTTACATGCAAATTCTCAGCAAGCAGCCCACATGTAAATACTATACTAATTATTAAACTTGGGTCGCTCATCAGAATGCCGCTTCCTAATTGGCCGCGAGGTTGCCGATAACCCGCAGTAGCCTGATTTGGAGCCCCAATTTTCACATCTGCATAATAAAAGGAAACAGGAGGCTGAGAGTGTACACCTATTTTATGTGTTTCTTCAAGGTCAAATCATCTTTTATTCCATTCCCAATCTACATATTCATAAAGACCTTTGTACAATTAATGAGACAGAAGATTAAATGGTTGCAGATTAAGAACAAACCCTACTGTTCTAATTAGAGTAAAAGTTACTTAGTCAATCAGATTAGAATTCCAAATTCAAACTAGCTAACACAGAGGCATAGTAATGCCAACACACACACTCTGCCTGGCTGGTAGCCCACCTACAGCCGGTAGAGGCGGGTAGGAAAAGTCATAAACACTGGGAATTATTTCTACCTTCGCAAAGACCCTTCTAAGTGCCCCTGGTGGCGGAGGAATGCAGGAGGGGGGATGGAATCCCATCCCATCTTAACAAGGCAACACTGTTTAGCCCCAGGGGGGTGGAAGAAGAAGCAGTCTGCCCACATTGATCGGATTGCAGATTTTCTAAGACTCCTCCTTGGGGAACCTTAAGGAGTTCCGACAAGTAGTGAGTGCTGGGGATGAGGTCTTGGGGGCCTGGGCCTGGTTACAGAGATTTAAGATGTAGTCCCTTCTGCTGGGGAGCTTGCAGTTTCCTTTGGGACAAGACCTGTACATGTGGAGATAATTTGGCAGCAGGGTCCTCACCTGGGCTCCATGGACTCCTTGAGCAGCATTTCTTCAAGTGTGGCTCTAAAACACGCATCTAATGATCAGATATGCTGGCCAAATGCAGGTCCCCTGTCACACCCCAGACCAGCTAGCAAGGCCTGAACATCGTATTTTTGAAAAGCCCCTGATGATTCTGATGCACACTGAAGTTTGCAAACCACCAGCTTGGAGGGGTCTGTGGATGGACGTTAGAGAATCCACGGACTCCCAGATATCACACACATTTTATTTTTATGTACATTTTTCTCGAAAGAGGTTCCTAACTTCCACCAAGTTCTCAGGAAGTATCCATGCTAAAAAAAAAAAAAAAAAAAAAAAAAGTTAATATCCCTGGGATAGAAGAAAGAGATTAGCGGAGCAGAATTCAGCACATCAGCGCACACTGGCCACGGTAAAACCCAGGACAAATCACAGAGCTCGAGGTTTAGGGAGGTCCTCGGTGCAGTGAGGTGTGGGCAGTTCCCTCCTTCCACCCCAGTGGTGCAGGAGCACAGAGGGAAGCCAGAGGGTGAAGCAATGGCCTGGAGAGGGGCTCTGGTCCACAAAGGAAGGGCATACTCTGGGTGGGGACTTGGCCTGAGCAGAAGGTGGGAGCTGACATGGCCAGGGAAGGAGCCAGGCATGGGCCTGCCGTCCAGGGAGCACTGTGGATGCGAGTCTCTGCCTACTTTGTTGAGCATGCCCAGTCTCTCCTTCTTGTCCTCCATTATTCCCATGAAACTTGGAGCTTGGTCCCATTTGCACCTGGAGCAGATGGCCACCTTCTCTGTCTTGAGTGCCTCCCCCACGCTGGGGAGCAGGAGTCCTCTGCTGACCTACTGCATGGTCCCTAATGAGATCACGTCTGCCTGCGTGGAGGGGCGATTAGCCTGCGGCACCATGTTATTACCCTTTGCAAGTGGCCCTTGGCCTGCCCAGCTGTTTGCCCATCTGGGGCCACACATACCTGGCTGGCCCAGGGCAGCTGCTGGGAGCCACTCCTTGGCAGCTGGCTCATTAGCAGACATGGCGTCCCCAGCAGGCAGAGCTAAGTGGAGGATGTCACCTGGGCCCATCTAGGCCTTGATGGCAGGAGTGGTGCATGGCCACCATGCGGCTCTCACAAGGCAGCTTGGCCCTGCCCTGGAGTGTCGGATGGGGACTTTCTACCCATGCAGGGATCCAGGCGCCTTAGAGGGCAGGGCCCTCATATTTGTGGAAGGCTCCTGAGGCCCCTGCCCTGCCCTGCCTGAAGAACCTTCCTCAGGGCCCGCGGGACAGTGAAGGGAGACACCGACAGTCTCTCCCAGCAGGCTGTCTCCTGAATTTGGTCAGCAGGTTTGTCCTCCACTCAGATCTGTTGCTCCTCCAGCACATGTACTCTAATCTCCATCCCTGAAGATCAGGAAAAGCCTCCAAACTGCACTCCGTCTCCCTCAGCTTTTCCTGCCCCTTGCTGTACATCCCCTTGTTTTGGTTCCCTCCCAGCCTGGGGTCAAGGTGGCAAGCTCGCAGGGGCAGAGGAAGTGCAGCCCAAGGTCCAACACCCCCTCCACCTCCCCGCTGCAGTGCCTGGACACACCCCCACCACCCCGTGGACGGCCCCGCCCACCACGGCCTGGCCCCAGAGAGGAGGGGGACTCCCAGAACCAGGTACCTGGCTCTCTTTTGCCCATCACTCTTTCCCTGCGGCACCCTCCATCCACCCTCTGTGCTGCCCACCCCAGCGCGGGCCCTGTGGAGGCTGCCAGCTTCCTGCGGCCCCGCACCTGCTCTTGCCGCAGCTGTCTGCAGGCTCTGGGGGCTGCAGGGCTTCCGGGAGGTCCCCGTGGATGTCTCTGTCCACACCCGGTGGAGAGCCCCACACTCAGCCTGAGCACCTGTCCTTTGGCTTTGATCCTCGTCCAAACCCAAGGCTCACATGTTGTCTTTCAAATTATTCAATGGGGCGAAGGGGTGGCTTGGGGTGAGGGAGAAAGAGAAAGCCTAGGGAACAGTTTACTTCAGGGTGGGGGTCTTCAGACACGGAGAGAATCCTCACACCCCCACCTTCGCTTGAGCCCAGAGAGTCAGAGCCAGGGAGGCCTCAACTGGACTTCCCAGAGCAGGTCCTGTCCCTATTAGTCTACTCCGTGGCAACACGCCACAGACTGGGTAGCTTAAACAACAGAAGTTTGTTTTCTTACGGTTCTGGCAGCTGGAATTTTGTGCTCAAGAAGTTGGCAGGGTTGGTTCCTTCTGAGGCCTCTCTCTGCGCAGTTAGATGGCTGCCGCTCCCTGTGTCTTCACATCACCTTCCCTTCGTGTGTCCAGATTTCCTCTTCTTATAAGGACACCAGTCAGATTGGATTAGTGACCCCCTGATGACCTCATTTTAATTTAATTACCTCTATAAAGACTCCATCTCCAAATATGGTTACATTCTGAGGTACTGGGGGTTAGAACTTCGACATACAAATTTTGAGAGAGGACAAAATTCAGCCCAAAACAGCATCCCAGGGACCCCACAAGACCCCACAATTCCTCTGGGGCTTGCCAAGCTCAGGGGCAGAACCTGCACTCCTGGGAAGTTCCCACCTCTAGCTGGGCAATCAGTGGTGATGGGGACAAGCACGTGTCCAGGCTCACGCCCCTCACTCTTGGAGTCGGGAGACCCTGCAAACCACTGTAAAAGGCCATCTGGTCCAGGCTGCAGCTCCACTGGGGCACCAGTTAATCTTCCACATTAATCTGGTGCTTTTAACTGTCTTCCAATTGAGAATTTGAGGAGGCATCCTCTAGAGCAGCACACACCCGACCTTATTTTATGAGGCAGGCTTCCTTATCCCCACTTCACAGAGTAGAAGAGTGAGGCGCAGGGTCATCCAATAAATTTGAATGCAGGCTGTCTAGTCCTGGAGCTCAGGCTCTTAACCAAGATCTTGAAGAAAACAAGAAATTTTAAAAATATCAAGGTGAGAAAAGCTTGTTAAAGCATGACATAAGTCCAGAAGCATTAAAGTAAAAGACTGATAAATTTAACGTCATGCAGAGAAACCCCTCCATGGCCAAGAATGACAATAACAAGGACCACCACCTAATTCAGGCAAAAGACAAAAGAAATGCCATGGAGACCACTTATAATATATGACAACTGCCACTTTCTTTAATATACAGTGAGCTCTTCCAAAGCAATAAGAAAAAGTTCAACAACCCAAAGAAAAATGGAGTGCAGGTGAGGAGAAAAGCTATGAACAGACAGTTCACAGAAGAAATAGAAGTGGCTACTAACATGTGAAAAGTCACCCAAGGGTACCCACAGTTAAAGAAATGCAAATCAATGCATTGAGTCTCCATTTACACCTGCAGAGTAGCAAAATGGAAAGACTCACAATTCTAGTACTGATGAGAGAATGGAGAAAGGGAAATTTTTCTGCCTTCTGGGAGGGAGTGCAAATCTATGGAACCTGTCAGAGCTCTCTGGGATCTGGCAGTATGTAAACAAAATTGGCATCACAAACTCCATTCCGCTCAGCAGTGCGTCCACCACCAGGTACCTGCCCCACAAACGGCTTGTCACGAGGATGCTCATCGCACCAGCCTTTGAGACAGTAAAAACCTAGAAACAGCCCAGATGCCTCTGCTGGGGCAATGGCTGAATGAATGACGCCCTCTGCCCCTGCGAGGGGATTCTACCCAGCTGTCACATGGAATGAGGTGGATTCCTAAGTTCCGGCGCTGGGCAGGAGCGGGGTGGATCTAGGATATATTTGTTAGGCGAAAAAGTGAAATGCTGAGGGGTGTGTAGCAGGGTGTGATCCCATTTGCGTGAGAACATGAATTAAAAAAAGGTTCCCTCGGGGGAGCAGTGCTCAGAGTGGGAAGTTTACCTTCTGTGGTCTTCCTTCTGTGTTCTAGGGTTCTCACATTCTGGTGCATCGGGGTCCCCTGGAGCTGTCTTGTTCAAACACATTGCTGGCCCCCCAGAGTGTCGGATTAGATGGGATGCGTGGGGGGCTGTGAGGGGTTGAGGGGGTGGGGATGGGGACAGAATGTGCATTTCTAGCAAGTTCCCAGGTGCTGCTGCTGGTCCAGGGACCCCACCTTGAGAAGCACTGCTGTTGTGTTTGAATTTGGGCACCATGCACAGGTATTGGTTTTATAATTTTTAATGATAACTTATAAACATAATCCCTGGCCCAGGCCCAGGGCTGGCCTGCTCCTCTTCCCTGCAACCCCTTCCAGTGACTCGTGGTGTTCACCTTGCTGGTCGGGAAGCCACTCCCTGCATCCGAGCCCAGTCCCTCCGGCTTTGTTCTGCCCAGCCCCTCTCCCCAATGAGGTCAGCTACTCACAGGAAGGACAAGCCACATGGGGAACGAAGCTCCCACCCGTAGGAAGACAATGACCAACCGCCCCACCCGCCCCTTCAGCCTTCTCCTCTCTGAGATCAAAGCTCCAAACTCCTTCAGCGTAATCACAAATCAGAGGCTCAGCTTGCCCACCCTCCCCCTAAGTCAGAGCAGGCACAAAAGGAGCTGTCAACACCTGTCTCTGTGGAAAGGTCATGGCTTCCCTGTGACAAGCTGGAAAACTCAGAGCCTGACTCCTGGGCGCCCGTGCACCTAGAGACTCACCGTCATAAACTAACACACCTGCATGCTGGCAGGAGAAGCGCTCGCTGGGTAGGGCCAGTAAGGAAGAGGGGGTGCTCCTTCAGGTGGCTGGCTCTGTCTCATGGATGCCATTGGAACCTCTTGGCTGTGACGCTGGAGTCAGGGTTTCTGGGACAACCTCCAGGTCATCCCAGGAGGAGGCCCCAGCAGCGGGAGCTCTGATCATTGTGGTGACCCAACTGCCCTGCTCAGAAGTTCTGGACACTCTCTGCCCTCCTCAAGCCTAAAAGCAGAATCAGGTCCTGCCCACAGTCCCCTCTTGGTGCCCCTGTGAAGCTGGTGGCCACCATGCAGAGCCCAGGGACATCTCACCTTTGGTGTCCTGCAAATCAGGTAGTAATACAATTCCTGGGACCACGGGCCCCTGCTGAGTGGAGCCACAGGGTCTCTGGTCACCCTGTCCCCTGGGGGCACTTCATAGCCTCCCAGAGGGGCTGCTCCCAGCCCCCTCCCAGGTGCCTCCCGTGAACGCCCTCCTTCCCCTCCTCCTCTGTCCTTCACCTGCCCACAGAAGCAGTCACCCTGCCCCCCACTCGCAGCCCTTCACACGATCCCTCCATTTCTGTCTTCAAAAGAGGGAAAAGACATTTTGATTATGAAGCATTTCCAGGGCTGTTTAGGTTTGCCAAGTGCTGGGTCTTTTGTTTGCCTTCTCTCTGGGCCTCTGCCTGAGTCCAGGCAACATTTTTATCTCCTCTTTCCAGGTGAAGAATTGCTGATTGAGAAAGGCCATGAGACCGCCAAGGTCAGACATTCACCGTCCCAGGGCACTGCACAGGCCCTGCCACCTGAGCATGGAGCCTGGGGGTGCGAAGGGGGAAGGGGACCCGGCCCCCTGGAAGCGACAGAAGCCAGGAGGGTGTGAATGCAGATCCTGCCTGAGGCAGGTCTGAGCCGAGAGACTGAGAAAAACAGGAGGAGGGCAGCGAGCAAGTCAGGGCTTTCTCCCTTGTACTTTTATCAGACTTTTAACCCTTCAGTCGTTCCCACAATCGTGTCCTCATTTGCTTCTTGTAAGTACCGTGGGTAGCCAGGGGCGGCCATGGAAACCAAGGCTCTCAGGCACAGGGACACGCCACAGGTCACACACTCAGCTGTGATGACTTAAGTGAGCTCTTCCCAGTCAGGGGCTTTTCTCTGATGGCTCAGCCTGTTGGGGCATGTTCTGGGCTTTGTGGGGCTTTGTGGGGCCGGAGTGCCCACAGAGAGGCAACCTCAGAGGCACCTGGACCAGCCAGGAGCCCGCTCTGCTCCTCCCACCTCCACCTCCCACCTTGCCACCTGGGTTTTGTTCCAGGCAGCCCCATTTCCCAGCTTCCCCCGACGCTAGGACCTGGCCGGGATCCAGTCTGACCAATGAGTTGCACGTGGCAGGGTGCCGGGACGCCTGGGGAAGTGTGGTGTTCCAGACATAGTCACCGCCCTGTCTCCTCGCTGCTTCCTGCCTGAATGCAGAAGCGGAGCCCAGCCGGGGGTGGCCATCTGGTGACTCTGAGGACAGAGTCGATGCTAAGGATGGCACAGCCGGATGCTCAAAGGAGCCTGGGTCCCCAGGGCTTCCTCACAAGGCCCCACCAGCCCTGTCTGCTTCTGGCCTTGTTCTGTAAGAAAACGAAACTCCTATCAGGGTAAGTGGCTGTGGTCGGCTGTGGTCAGGAGCCGCTGAGCAGAATCTGAAGTCTCAAAGGTCATGGAGCACATCAGAAAACAGGAGGTCTCTGGCTGCCTGTGGCCTCTTGGTTTCAGATCTGGCCCCCAGACCTCGGGGCCCACCCATTCTGTCACCACACACCCCGAAGCCTGGCTGTGACCCGCAGCCCCTTCCCTGCACCTTCTGGGAGCTGTGATTGGCACCTGCCCACTCTGGGCCTGGTCTTTCAGCCACGAGTGCCCCCACCTCTGCCAGGCACTCCTATTTTAGTAAGTATTTCCACACAGGCCCAGCTGTAGGCGGCCAGGGGGACAGCCCAGCAGTTCCTTGTGTCTGTCTACCATCCGCAATGGTCAGACTTGGCCAGCTATGTGGTGTCAGGATGGCTCTGAGGTGACCAGCGCAGTTTCTGTTCTTCCCAAGTTTCGTATGAAGCAAAATTTGATGAAGTGACTTGCTAAAGGCATGTGGCTGGTGGGTGGTGGAGATGGAACTAGAACCAGGTGTTCCTGCCCTGTGGCTCTCAAGGGCAGTTCCCTACCCCACATGGGAGTCACCTGGGATGTTGCTCACAATGCACATTCCCCAGTCCTGCTCCAGACCTGCTGAACTGGGGTCTCTGGGGAAGGCGCCCAGGAATCTGCATCCCTCACACCCAGGCATAATTCTGGTGCACACTAAAGACCAAGAACCCCTCCCCTGCTGAGCTGCCTCCCCAGGTATGAGGGTCACACCTGTGAGGTGTCAGGTGCCACCTCCACCTTGTGGATCAACCCCCGGGTTCCAGATGGTGACCCTGAGCCAAGCACTCTGGGAAGCAGCTGAAAATACTGAGGCCCAGGCTGAAACCCAGACCCGAGAAATCCGAATCTGTAGGGGTGGGGTCCAGGCATCAGCATCTTTCAAAGTTCACCAGGTGATTGTGAGGCTGGGAATCCCCTGTGCCCATGCTGTGTAGAGGAGAACAACAGTTATCAAACTGGTGGGCATCAGAATCCCCCAGAGGGCTGTCACATACAGAAAACTGGGCCCCACCCCAGAGTCACCCATTCAGCAGGTCTTGGACCCCAAAATTGGCATTTCCAACAAGTGCCCAGAGGATGCTGACTGATGCTGCCAGACTGGGGACCACACTTTGAGAACCACTGGAGTAGAAGAAAGAAGGGGCAGAGGAAGAGCTAAGAGTGGTCCCCTGTGGCCGTTGTTACAGTGTGACTTGCTCTGTTGGGTAGGGCCCCCCTTGTCCTATTTTCGTAAGTGTTACACATGGCTCCCCAGGGGTGGATTCTCCCAGGTGCACCTGCTGGGGGTGGGAACCTGTCTTTTCTAACATAATTGCACCATATAGATGAGAATTGGGCCCTTGCCTCCCCAGGGATGGCAGGAGCCGCCATCCACATGGTCGTGAACTGTACACGCCGTCCCCAGTATTGTCAAACCTAACAAGCTTCCGGCTGAAAGCCCAGAGTGTGGCCATAGACGCTTTCACAGGGTGCCTCAGAAATTCTGCACCTACATTTGTTTTAACTTTTCTTCCCTCTGCCCCTCGTCATTTCTGCAAGAGCCCCATCTCTCTTGTGGCCCTGGCCCCAGGGCTGGGGCGGACCTGGTTTGCGTGGAGCGGGGGCCTCCCCCTACACAGGCCCGCCAGGCACGAGCCTGTGCCCAGCTGATCCTGGCATGGGCCGCCCGGCGGGGCCAGGAGCACATGGCCTCCCTCCTCTGCCACTTCGTGCTGCTGACTGTGCCTCCTCCACAAGGAGATAAACCTGCGGGAGGAATTTGTTTTCTCTGGCAACACTCGCTCCGTCCAACAGAACTGGGGCTGAGTCACCAGCGCCGGTTTCCTCTGGGCCCCCGCCCCTCCGTGACCTGTTCGGGCTTCTCCCTTTCGGGAGGCACTTCCCGGCCTGACGTCGTGTCCCGGGTGTTTCTGTCTTGTGATTCAGGCCCAGCTGCCACCGCATTCCTTCCGTGACACTTGGCTGGTGTGGGCCGGGGAATCTTATCAGGGGGTGCTCTGCGTGGGCCTGGACGCCGAGAGAGCTGGGCAGCCCAGGCGCCCCCGCGCTGCCCGCAGCAGGGACGGGGCAGGTGGGCAGAGCCCCTGGGCAGAGACATCCAACCCGCGGTGGGGGCGCGGGGAGGCAGCCAGGCCTTTGCCAGGTATGAAGTTGTTGGGGAAAGAATGTCCAAACCAGCTGTTGCCTCCCACGTGTGTATCTCCAGACCAGCCCTCTCCCCTGAAATCCCGCTCAGAAACCCTCCCCGAACCTGCACTCCTGATTTCCACCCCCAAAGCCTTTCCTCCCAACGTCCCAGCAGCTCCATCCTTTCTCAGCTCGGGCTGAAACTCATGCCGACATCCTTGACTCCCGTGTTTCTCTCACAGCTCACATCCAAAACCCAAAGCCTCAGCACACTCTACTTGCCTTTTGTTGTTGTTGTTGTTGTTTTTGACATACCCGAGTTTGACCAGGTGACTGAGAAATGTCGTGGGTGACTCTGCCAGGCCCAGATGGGCACTGTGAGGAGTCCTCCCTTTCATTTACCTTCTCCCCGAGGTAGACAGATGAACCTGTGGTCAAGAGGCTTCTCCCCTGGGAGGACAGCATCGTCCTCCAGCCTCTCCCACCGGGGCGGAGGTCCCCATGGGGGCTCTGATGGTCCTGAGCTGGGACAGAGGGCTGGCAGCATCCTTCCCCGCATCCTGCACTTGGGGCAAGGCCTGGGGAAGACCCCTCGGCTGGGCTGGCTCCAGAGGTTTCCTGAGGATCACCACAAGGGAGCTGTGCCCTGGCCGGGAGGACCACCTTCTCGCAGGCCAAGCCCTGCGTCGCACTTGGTCCCTGGATGGGACGTGGGAGAGACAGAGCAGACAGGGCACACAGACCAGGTCCCTCAGCAGCACTTGAACCTCAGGAGCTGCCACCAGCTGCAATTACTTGCTTCTTCTGCCTTTAATTTCATGTTGAGGAACCATGGGTGATGGAAAAAGAAATTGGTCCCCATGGGCAGAATGCTTTTACGATATGCATTTATTAGCAACGCTTCTGAAAGTGTCACAGGCTGAACGCCAGGCAGCTGCCTCCGGAAGTGAGATTCACATGCAGGGTGGAAGGGGTGGATGGAGATCAGGAGAGACACTTTGGAAAAAACTTCTGTTAGCAAGAGACCTTCTTTATTTTTAAAGTTCAGAACATTGTTGCAACCATTTTCCTCCCCTGGCCACCTCCTGATCTGTCCGTCCTTTCAAATGCATTGTTGCTCTCTAAGGGCCCATCCAAACAGATGTTCTCTGAACTGATGAACCCAGGAATTTCAGTGCAGGTGCACCTTCCTTCACATAATTGATGTGTGTCTGGAAAATTGTGTTAATTAGCTTTGTCACAAATTAAACGCTGTTTTAAATGCACCAAAACAGTGTGCATTTTAAGATAATTTGATGGCAAATTCTTTATTTGCAAAGGCCCTCATGGCCAGTTATACTCCCCTTCATGGCTCCTTCCCCAAGCAGCCTTGAAAACATGCCTGGGGACAGTTTGTGAGTCACACTATCACAGAAATTCACAAATGGAAGGAAACTCAAACATTTTCGCTGTGGTTTCCAAATGCTTTTTTTCTCTCTTTTTAGAGAGAGAAAATTAGCCGTGGAATTAACTCTTCAAACAAAATCCTACCCAGAAGCTGAGTGATAAGACAGGGGAGAGGCAACATCCCCTGTTGAAGCCAGGTGGAGAACCCAAAGCCCCGCTTGCCTGACACCCCATGCTGCTTTCCGTGCTCCCTTGTGAAGTCTCGGCACACCATAGAATATCCATTTTGAAAACCTTTGCTCTCAAAGTGTCATGAGTGTTCTCTCTTACCTGCAGTTCCCCCTCCAAGACTCCAGATCCTCCCACTTGGGCACAAATGTTCATCATGTCTTCATTTATGACAGCAAGTTTTAGAGAGGGAAACGATTTAGCTACTGCCCCCTGCATTGTCAATGGAGAACATATGGAGAGACGGGGCTCAGCAATAATGTGGCATCCCTCCCCTTCGCCCACCAGGGTAGAATTGGCCTAGTGGGGGTCTGGAATTGCCACTCTGGACCAGCAGTAACAAGAAGCACCCCCCTCCCCTGCTTCAGGTGTTAATAGAGGACAAGTGGAGAACCTGAACTTCTACCTCCATCTGGCAGGAACTAGGCAGCGTAGCACCCCCCCTTTTTGCTGCTGGAGCAATCTCAGAAGCAGCCGACTAGAACAGAAGGTTTAAAGAGGATATAGACTCTCACAACATGATATCCAAAATGTCCAGGTTTGAATTGAAAAATCACTTATCATATCAAGAAACAGGAAAACCTCAACTTGAATGAAAAAGATGATCAATACGTGCCAATACTGAGATGACAGAAATGTTAGATTTATTTGACAAAGATTTTAAAGCAAACGTCATAAAAGTGCTTTGGTGAACAGTTATAAACACACTTGAAACAACAGAAGAATAGAAAACAAGCAAGGAAATAGAAGATATAAAGCAAGATATAAAGCAACGAAATAGAAGATATAAAGAAGAACAAAATAGGAAATTTAAAACTGAAAAATACAATAACGGAAATTAAAAAGTTAATGACCAGCTTAACAATAGAATGGACAGAGAAAAGAGTCAGCAAACATGAGGATAGAACAACAGATAGGACAACAGAAATTACCCAGTCTGAACAACAAAGACAACACAGAAGGAGGAGGAAGAGGAAGAGGAAGAGGAAGAGGAGGAGGAAGGGAGGACAGCCTTAAAGATCTGTGGGACAACAACAACAAAAAAATCTAACATTCAAGAGTGCTGGGATAAAAAAGTACTCAATGAAATAATGGCTGAAAACTTCCCAAATTTGCCAAAAGACATAAATCTACTGACTCAAAAAACTGAGTAAACCCCAAACAAGATAAACTCAAAGAGATCTATGCCAAGACACATCATAGTAAAACTGGATGTGAAACTTTCACATCATAGTGAGAACTAAAGACAAAGAAAAAAATCTTGAAATCAGCAAGAGAGAAATGACACCTTACTATAGGGGAAAAATAATTCAAATGACAGTTGATTTCTCATTAAAAATCAAGGAAACCATAAAGAAATGTTACTATATATCCAAGTGTTAAAAGAAAAGAAATCTCACAACAGAATTCTATATGCAGTGACAATATCTTTTGGGAATGAAAGAGAAATCAAGACATTCTTAGATGAAGGGAAGCTAAGAGAATTTGTCACTACAGACCTAAAAGAATGGAAATTATCTAAACAGAAAAGAAATGACAAAAGATGCCTTCATCTTGGAGCATCAGGAACAGAGAAAGAACAATGAAAAGAACAAAAATATAGGCAAATACATTTTCCTTCTCCTCTTGAGCTTTCTAGATTATGTTTGATGACTAAAGCAAAAATTATAGCACTGTCTGATGTGGTTCTAAATGTTCTAAATGTATATAGATGACATATTTAAGACAATTATGTTATAAACAAGAAAGGGCAAAGGGATGTAAAGGAAGTAGGGTTTCTACACTTCACCTGAACTGATAAAATGTTAACACTAGTAGACTGTGATAAGTTATGAAGATATAATATAATACCTAGGACAACCACTTGAAATACTACACAAAGAGATATACTCAAAAACACTATAAATAAATAAAAATGGAATTCTAAAAAATTTCCAAGTACCCAAAGGAAGGCAGGAAAAGAAAACAGAAATGAAAAACAGAGAACAAAGAGAAAATAAAAAATAAAATGGCAGACTTAAAGCCTAACATATCAATAATTACATTAAATGTAAAAGTTCTAAATACACCATTTAAAAGACAGAGATTGGCAGAGGAGATTTAAAAACATGATCAAATTATATGCTGTCTACAAAAAACACTTCAAGTATAATAATAAATAAGTTGAAGGTAAAAGGATAGAAAAAGAAACATGTCACAAACATTAATTAACAAAACGTAGGAATAAACACCGATAATACCAGTTGCTGCAAGCATACTAGGCAAGAGGAGCTCTCATTCTCTGCTCATAGGAATGCCAAATGGTGCAGCCAGTTTGGAAAATACAGTTTCTCACAAAGCTAAACATAGTTTTGCCATACAATCCAGCAATCATGTTCCTAGATATTTACCCTACAGATCTGAAAGTGTACATCCACACAAAAACATATATGTGAATGTTTATTGCAGTTTTATTTATAATTGCCCCAAACTGGAAGCAACCATGATGTCCTTCAACAGGTGAATGGATAAACAAACTGTGGTACATCCATACAATGGAATACTATTAGTGATGAAAAGGAATTAGTTATCAAATCACTCAAAACATGGATGAATCCTAAATGCACATTGCTAATTTAAATAAGCCAGTCTAAAGAGGGTGAAAAGTATGTAATTCCATTTATATGATATATGGAAATGGCAAAACTATAGATATATTAATAGTAAACAGATGAGTGATTATCAGGGGCTTGGAGGAGGGTTAAAGAGGTGAAGCGCAGGAGATTATTTTAAGGCTAAGAAACTATTCTGTTGGAGACTATAATGGTGGATCTATGACACTATGCATTTGCCAAAATCCATTGAACTTTACAGCACAGTGAACCTTAACGTATGCAAATTAACAAAAATCATTTAGGAGGTCACGGCATCCCAGGATGGAATGCAGACTGACAAAATAATCTAACTGTATTACAAATGTCTACATTTGTGAGGAAAGAACCTTACTGAATGGGGTGGGGAAGAAAATGCTGACCTAAGTAACTTTGGAAATGAGTGGAAACTGTAAGACTAAAGGCAAAAACAACTGTACTCAGGCTCTAAACTCTAGTTGATAAAGCTGTTTCTCACAGGGGTATGGGTTAAGAATTCTGCAACAAATATACATGTATGCTGGAATTGAGCAAGTAAGTAAATGAATGGTGGAGTTTGGAGCCAACTTTCTCACTGTTGGAATAGGAAGTTATAGACAAGCAAGGGGAGAGGGCTAGAATGATCCATGGGGTGATGGATTAGAGTTGGAGATATCAGTATAAACTCATGTTTAGCCTAATATAGATACGGATGCGTACATATAGAAGTATTTATAGATATGTGTGTATACATAGGTTAGTATGCACTCCCAGATCTCCCTGCTGTCTCAGCTGAGAGGGCCTAGAAGCCATGTCACCCCAGGAGCACACTTGGTGCCCAGATCTCGATTTCTAACACTGCTCTTCAACAAGAGAAACCAGATTTCCCTGGGAAAATGGCTGATTCTACAGCTGGGGCAGGGAATATACTAGATGATCCTGGATCATCTTTTAATGGCAGCAAGTAAGGAAGTACTCAAAACCAAGCCAAAACAAAGCAAAACATGGTGATAAGAGTATGTCAAAGGAACACAGGAGCCCACAGAATGAGCTCTCCAGGACTAAAGCTGGAACAATTTGAGCAACAAAATAAAGTAGTGGAAGACTGTAACATAGAGTATAAAACAAATATCTTTGAGTCCACACTGCCATAAATGAATGATTGACTATATAAATAAATGGAGAAAATAGATAAATCTCACATGCCAAAGAGTACCAAACAAATTTAGATATCTATCCTCCAGGAAATGGAACATAACTCCCAACTCCTTACATGTGGGCTGTGCATAGTGACTTCCTTTCCAAGGAGTATAGTAAGAAAGCAGGGGGTGGAGGTGGGGTGGAGAATAACTTTATAGTAGAGAAACCTGGCAAACACTATTTCATCCAGGTGATCAAGGTTAACAGCAGCAGTGATAGCTCATGTTGATAGTATGTATTGTTAATATGATGTGATAAGAAGGGCAGTTTTAGGCCGGGCGCGGTGGCTCACGCCTGTAATCCTAGCACTCTGGGAGGCGAGGTGGGCGGATCGTTTGAGCTCAGGAGTTCGAGACCAGCCTGAGCAAGAGCGAGACCCCATCTCTACTAAAAATAGAAAAGAAATTATATGGACAGCTAAAAATACATATAGAAAAAATTAGCCGGGCATGGTGGCGCATGCCTGTAGTCCCAGCTACTCGGGAGGCTGAGGCAGGAGGATCGCCTGAGCCCAGGATTTTGAGGTTGCTGTGAGCTAGGCTGATGCCACGGCACTCACTCTAGCCTGGGCAACAGAGTGAGACTCTGTCTCAAAAAAAAAAAAAAAAAAAAAAAAAAAAAAAGAAGGGCAGTTTTCCTCTGTGGTCTTCCTCCCCAAAACCCATAACCCTGGTCTAACTATGAGGAAAACATCAGACAAATCCCAATTAAGGGACATTCTACAAAACTTCTTGCCAGTACTCCTCAAAACTGTCAAGGTCATCAAAAACAAGGAAGGTCTAAGAAACTGTCACATCTAAGAAAATCCTAAGGCGACATGATGACTAAATGTAATATTGTAACAAGAATAGAATCCTGACACAAAAAGGACACTAGGTAAAAACTAAGGAAAGCTTAAAAAAGCATAGACTTTAGTTAATAATAATGCATCAGTGTTGGTGCATTACTTGGGACAAATGTATCATACTGACATAAGACATTAATAAGGGAAACTGGGCATGAGATACATGGAAACTCTCTTCACAAGTCTTCCATAACTCTAAGTCTGTCCTAAAATAAAAAATTTATTTAAGAAAAAGAAAGCAGGAGTGGCTCTATTAATATCAGATGAAATATTAATATACACTTCAGAACAAAGGAAATTACCAGAGACAGAGAGGAGCATTATGTAATGACAAAAGAGAAAATGTAACAACCGAGAAAATGTAACAACCCTAAATGTGTATGTACCAAATAGCAGGGCTACAAAAAATGTGAAGCAAGAACTGATAGAACTGAATAGAGAAGTAGACAAATCCATAATCATAGTTTGAAAGTTTAATACTTCTCTTTCAGCAAATGATAGAACAACTAGACAAAAATTCAGCGAGGATACGAAAGACAACAACATCAACCAACAGAATCTCATTAACATTTGCAAAGTGTTTGATCCCAGAGCAACAGAAAACACATTCTTTGCAAATGCCTATGGAACATATGCCAACATAGACTATATCCTGGGCCATAAAATAAATCTTAACAAAGTTAAAGGAATTGAACTCATACAGAGTGTGTACTCTGACCACAGTGGAATCAAACTAGTAATTAATAAGAGAAAGATAACAGGAACATCTCCAAACATTTGACAATCAAATACAAACACCTCTAAATAATCCATGGGTCAAAGAAGAAGTCTCAAGGAAAATAAAAAATATGTATTGAACTAAATGAAAATGAAAATGCAATATATTAAAATTTGTGGGATACAGCTAGGGCTGTCTGAGAGGGAAATTTGTAGCATTAAATGTTTGCATTAGATCAAAGGGAAAGTTTCAAATCAATAATCTAGATTCCTAACTCAAGAATATAAAGTTAAACCCAAAGCAAGTGGAAGACAGGAAATAAGGTAAGAGCATAAATCAATGGCATTAAAATCAGAAAAACAAAAGTGAAAATTTAATGAAACAAAAAGATCAACAAGATTGACAGATTTCTAGCAATACTAACAAAGAAAAAAAGAGAGAAGACACAAATTAACACTGTCAAGAACAAAACAGGGAATATCACTACAGACCCTGCAGACATCAAAAGAGTAATAAAGGAATACTACAAAGAATTCTGCAGACGTAAATTTGACAACTTAGAGATGAAATGGACCAATTTCTTGCAAAACACAAATTACCACAACTCATTCAACAAGAAATAGATAATTTGAATAGTCTTGTAATTATTAAGAAAAATAAATTCATCATTTTAAAATTTTCAAAAAATTAATCCCCAGGCCCAGATGGGTTCACCACTGAATTCTACTAAATTTAAAAAACAAATTAACACTAACTCTACACAATCTCTTCCAGAAAATAGAAGAGAAGGGAACACATCCCAATTCATTTTATAAAGCTAGTCTTACTTTAATACTGAAACCAGACAAAGACAGTATAAAAAGTACAACTACAGACCAATAGCATTTATGAATATAGATGCAAAAATCCTTAACAAAATATGAGTGTATAGAATTCAGCAATATAGGAAAAAAGAATTATACACCATAACCAAATGGGATTTATTCCAGATATGCAATGTTGGTTTGAAATTTAAATATCAATCAATATAATCCATGATATTATCAGGCTAAAGAAGAATAGTCATATGATCACATCAGTGGACTCAGAAAAAGCATTTGACAAAATATAACACTGATTTCTGATAAAACTCTCAGCAAATTAGGAATGGAGGGAAACTTCCACAGCTTGGTAAAAAGCATCTACAGAAAACCTACAGCTAACATATACTTACTTGCAAAAGTAATGTCCACTGTCATCAGTCTTATTCAGCATAGTACTGGAAGTTCTAAACACTGCAATAAAGCAAGAAAAGGAAACAGTTTGGAAAGGAAAAAATAAAGATGTCTCTTTTTGCAAATGACAACTTTCTATGTAGAAAATGCCAAGAAATCTACAAAACAAAACTCCTAGAACTAATAAGTGAGTTCAACAAGGTTGCAGAATGCAAGATAGCCATACAAAAATTAATTGTATTTCTGTATACTAACAACAATCACTAGCAATTAAAAATAGAATACAATTTACAATTGTTTTTTAAAAAGAGATAAAACAGCAACTCAGAGAACTATAAAAAAAAAGAAAAAAGAGAAATACATGCAAATTTAATAAGACATGAAAGGACTATGTGCTCAAAATTGCAAAACCCTGATGAAAGAAATCAAAGATCTAAGAAATGAGGATATGGATCGTGATCGTGGATTGGAAGATTCAACAGAGTAAAGCTGTCAATTCTCCCCAATTTGATATAAAAATTTAAACACAATTTTTATCAAAACTCCACCAAGATTTTTTGACGATATTGACAGACTTATTCTAAAATTTATATGGAAAAGTAAATGAGCTAGAATAGCTAAAAAATTTTTTTGAAAAAGAAGAGTTAAGTGAAATTAGTCTACCCAATTTCAAGACTAGCTATAGTAATCAAGACTGCGCAGGACTGGCAGAAGGATAGACACATAGCTCAATAGAAAGAACAGAGAACCCAAAAATAAACCCACACAAAAATACCCAACTGATTTCTGACAAAGGTGCAAAAGCAATTCAACGGAGGAAGGCTGGCCTTTGCAACAAACGGTTCTGTCACAAGTGGACATCTATAGGCAAAAAGTGAACTCCAACCTAAATTTCACACCTAATTCAAAATGGATTGTGAACTTAAATGTAAAACTATAAAACTTTTAGAAAAAAATTGGAAGAAATCTTTGGGCTTCATGGTTAAGCTAAGAGTTCCTGGACTTGACATCCATGGCACAATCCATACATGAGAAAACTGATAAATGGGGCTTCACCAAAATTTAAAGGTTTGTTCTGTAAAAGACCCTGTTAAGGGGATAAAAAGACAAGCTATGGACTGGGAGAAAATATTTGCAAACCACATACCCAACAAAGGACTGATTTCTAAAGTATATAAAGAACTCTCAAAACGTAACAGTAAAAAACAAAACAAAACAAAACACAAAGAAGCCAATTAGAAAATGGCACGAAGAGACAATTCACCAAAGATGTTTGGCATCGTGAGGCATTAGGGAAATGCAAATTAAAACCACAATGAGATATCAATACATGTCTGTCAGAATGGCTGAAATAAAAAATAGGGACAACACTACACGTTAGTGGAGAAACTCAATCACTCATACGTTGCTGGTGGGAACATAACATGGCCCAGCCAGTCTGGAAAGCAGTTCGGCAGTTTCTTATAAAACTAAACATGCAACTGCCATATGACCCAACGTTGGCTCCTCTGGGCATTTATCCCAGAGAAATGAATTGATGTTGCCACAAAAACACATGCACTAATGTTTATTGCAGCTTTACCAGTAGTATCCCCAAACTGTGAACAACCCGGATGTTCTTCAAAGGCGAATAAATAAACTGGGGTGCATCCAAGCCGTGGAATACCACGCAGTAATAACAGAAAGGAACTACTGCTACGTGCAACGACCTGGATGAATCTGCAGGGAATTATGCTCAGTGATAAAGCCAGTCCCCAAGGATGACATGAAATGATGAAATTATAGAAGAAAGATCGGTGGGTGCCAGGGGTGAAGAATGGGGTGCAGGGAGTCGGGGGTAGTGATGGGAGGGAAGTGGGGGTGGCAAAGAAAGGGCAACAGGAAGGATCTTTGTGCGGGTGGAAATGTTCTGTGTCTTGACCACATCATATCAGTGACAGCATCCTGGGTGTGACACTGTACTACAGTTTTGAACTGGGTAAAGGATAAGTGGTATTTTGCTGCATTATTTCTTACAACTTCATGTCAATCTACAATTATCACAAAAGGAGAACTTGAATTAAATAAAAAATGTTTTTAAGAAAAATAGTCTAAATGTCTATTGTTAGGAGACCAGCTAAATAAACTATGGTCATCCATACTCTGTAAGACAGCAACGGTTACAAAGGATAAGAGAGGTCTATGGGAGGGCATGGAGGCAGAGTTGGTTAAAATAGCAAGATGCAGAAGAGCATGTATATGTCATTCTTTTTCTATAAAACAAATTCAGTGTTAAGAATGTTTATAAATGCATTGATAAAGAGATCTGGGCAGGTGCATTGTAAAGAGTTAACGTTGATGTCTGGGGGTGGGGGAAGGGATTCGTTGGGAGGCATACTTTCACTTTTAGCAACAAGTTGTGCTAAACAAACATGCCACATCAAAACCCATTTCATTTTACAGATTAAGAAACTGAGGCTTAGCAGCGATGAAAACAATAGCCAAGGTCACTGAGCTGGGAAGAGGTTCAGAGCTTGGCTTCAAACCCAGACCTTCTGACTCAGCTTCGAGAGGCCGAGGCAGGAAACCAGCTGGCCGGGCGTCCTCCGGGCCTGCCGCTGCTGTGTACTTGGAGCGCTGCAGATAAGAAGCTCTCCAGAGAGGAAGAGCCTCGGACAAAGAAGAGCTGAGCGGACGTGGAGAACGGGAAATGGCGCGGGCTGGGGTTTTCCCTGCCTGCAGAGCAGAGGGGCAGGCAGGGCCAGGGGGTCTGGATTTCGGGAGACGCCCAGCTATAGCAACAGGCTGTGCACGGGGTACTGGGCAGCCACTGTCCCTGTTGTCCTGGGGCTCACCATCCAGGCAGGCGGCCACCGCGGTGCAGTCAAGTCACCAGAGTGCAATGTGATCCTAGCATCACAGTTCAGGGGGCCCTGACTTGGCTGGAGGCCTGAGAAGAAGCCACGTTTGACTTGGGCCCTGAAAAAAGATGAATAAGAGTGTGCTCGGTAGCTTGGGAAGAGGTGGTTTCTAAGAGAAAGGATCAGGGTGGGCAAAAGCTTGGGGGCAGAGGGTCACCCGGGGCTGAAGCCAGCGTGCCTGGCCAGTCTAGAAGGGAGTTCTGGCAGCCACACAAAGGAAAGGGGAATGGCAAAAGGCGGAGAAAAACGGGAGAGCCACTGTGGCCAGAGCCAAGGGTCCAGAGATAAGGCAGAGGCCTGGGAATCGCCACTCTGGGCTGGATTAGAGAAATATTTTGAGAAATGTATTTGAAATGTATCTAAGAAATATTTTGTAAGCAGAGTGAACAGGACAGGGTATGGGACACCTTTCCTGATTTTTGGTTACCCAGCAACCATGTCCCCCTCCCTGGCCACAGGGCCTTGATGTCCTTTGGTGACATCTTGGAGGGGCTCTCAGCTAAGAAGCCCTGCCCACAACCCAGGCTCCACCATCTTTACCTTCTGCCCTGAGACGGTGACTCTTGAGCAGAGGAGACACACGCGAATAGAGCTGCTGGAATCCCCCCGCTGCTGCCGAGCCCTGAGTCTGCCTCTCCAGATGTCCTTTCCAGCTTAGGACCTTCCCTTCCTTTGCAGCCCTTGCCTGAAGCTCATAGCCACAGGGCCTTGGCGCCAGGTGGGCTGTGACGGTTGCAGACAGGCAGGACTCCCTGTGCTTCTCTGTCCCAACCACGCTGAGAAGATGCTTTAGAAGTTCTCCCAGGCCTTGTGGGTTTCTCGCTTCACTCTCTCTACATGGTCTGATTTGTGCAAAGTTTGAATCATCTGTTAATGCTGGCTCACTCATTCAAGGAACATAACTCAAAAATTAAAGAGTTTCCATGGCCCACCCTCCCAGAATCTGTCTCTGATGGTTTCAAGGAAATGTGTCTCCGAGGCACTGGGTCAAGATGTCCTGCTTGACTATAAATGCATGGGCCTGTTTAAATGTTTATGATACCTAGTTCTTCTAAGTGCCTGAGCACCCCTGAGTGGTGATGCCTAAGTCTGTTTGTGGATTGCACTGATTGCCATTAGGACTTCGGCTAAAAGTTGCCCTGGCAGGGAAGGGGTAGGAAGATCAACGCTGTTGCCCTCGGAGGACTTCGTGCGGTGGGGAGGAAGTCTAAGGGTACTGAGGTATGTTGAGCGTCTTCCATGGGCCAAGCTCTGAAGTAAGGATCCTGCGTTCTCACAGCAACACTGAGGGACACGTGTGACTTACTAGCTCCATTTTACAGACAAAGAAAACCAAGATTTAGAAAGGTCAGAAGTTAATAAGTGGTAGAATGTGGGTAAAAACCTAGGTGTGTCTGATATCGAATTATGCACTTTCCACCACACCACAGCGACCCCCACTGGAGGGAGGGTTCAAGAGAGAAGGTGACCTCAACATCCCAAATCCTGCTGCCCGGCCCAGACCCCCGGATGTTGAAAGCACGTCTGGGAGAACCAAGCTTTGCCCTGTACGATCAGTGGTAGGGCTGAAGCGAGGTCCTTCACTAAGGCAGGTTGTATTAACAACGAAGAGAAAGGGAGAGCGCCTGGGAGGCTGGGTGGGCGAGGCGGGCTTCTGCACTCCCAGGATTCCAGCAAGTTGTCTTGGCATCAGGAAACTCTAGGAGCATCATTTTTTTTTATTCTTTTTTTTCAATTGACAAATAAAAGTTGTATGTATTTATGGTGTACTGCATGATGTTTTGATAAATGTATGCATTGTGGAATGAACAAATCAAGCTAATTAACATATGCTTTACCTCACAAACTTAGCGCTTTTTTGTGGTAACAACACTTAAAATCTACTCTTTTAGCAATTTTCAAGTATACAATGTGCTGTTGTTAACTGTACTCACCACAATGGACAATAGGTCTCTTGAACTTATTCCTCCTATCTAAGATTTTGTGCCCTTTGACCAACGTCTTCCTAATCCCCCTGCCCCCTGTCCCTGGTAACTGCCATCCTACTCTTTGCTTCCATGAGTTTGACTTTTTTAGATTCCACATATAAGTGAGATCATGTGGTATTTGTCTTCCTGGGCCTGGTTTATTTCACTTAATATAATGTCCTCCAGGTTCATTCATGTTGTCACGAATGGCAGAATTTCCCTTTTATCAAAGGCTGAGTAGTATTCCACTGTGTGTATGCGCCATATTTTCTTTATCCACTCATCTGCTGAGGGACACGTAGGTTGCTTCCATATCTTGACTATTGTGAATAGTCTACAATGAACATGGAAGGGCAGATATCTCTTAGATATACTGATATCATTTCCTTTGGATATATACCCAGTAGTGGAATTGCTGGATCATATGGTAGTTCTATTTTTAATTTTATGAGAAACTTCCATAATGTTTTCCATAATGGCTTACTAATTTACATTCCTACCAACGGCATGCAAGGGTTCCCCTTTCTCCACATCCTAGTCAACACGTATCTTTCATCTTTTTGATAATGGCCATACTAACAGCCGTGAGGTGACATCTCGTTGTGGTTTTGATTTGCACTTTCCTGATGATTACTTATGTTGAGCACCTTTTCGTAGATCTGTTGAAAGAAATGTCTGCTCAGGTCCTTTGCCCGTTTTTTAATCAGGTTATGTATTTTCTTGACATAAGTTGTTTTGGTTATTCATATATTTTGGATATTAACCCCTTATCAGAAGTATGGTTTGGAAATATTTTCTCCCATTTTGTAAGTTATCTCTCCCTGTGTTGATTGTTTCCTTTGCTGTGTACCATTTTGGACTCAGGAGCAGGACACATCTTCTTTTGGAGTATTTTCTCTGCTCACAATGACTCTATTCTCTGAGTGTTGAGCCCTCCACACCCTACCTACAGAGGAGGGCTCCTGGCAGCTGTATCTATATGACACAACCCTGTCCAGATGACTGGATTAAGGCTGGACAGCAGCGCCCCACCCCGACCCCAGGTTCTCAGGCCTTTGGCCTCAAAGTGGGACTAACACCATTGGCTCCCCTGGTTCTCAGGCCTTTGGACTTAGACTGGATTCCACCACCAGCTTTTGGGCATCTCCAGCTTGCAGATGGCAGATTGTGGAACTTTTTGGCCTCCATAATCATGTGAGCCAATTCCCATAATGAATCTCCTTTTATATATATATGCATATCCTGTTGGTTCTGTTTCTCTGGAGAATCCTAATACAGTATCGCAGTCAGTTAGAGATGCTGTAACAAGATGCTGCAGACTGGGTGGCTTAAAAAACAAACATTTATTTCTCACAGTTCTTCAGGCTCAGAAGTCCAAGATCAAGGCACTAGCAGATCCAGTATCTGACGATGACGAGCTTCCTGGTGTACAGACAGCCATTCTCATTGTATCCTCAGGTGGTAAAGAGAGACTTTCTTCTAGTCTCTCTTCTAATTCATCGTGGGGGCTCCACCCTCATGACCTCACCTAAACCTACTCACCACCCAAAGGCCCCACCTCCTGATACCATCCCATTGGGAGTTAAGGTTTCAAGCTATGCATTTTAGAGAGACACAGACATGCAATCCATAACACTAGGTTAAACAGTTAAACTCCAAGTACATTTATCATAATAATTAAGCCCTATCAAAATTAAGCAGGCTTCACTCTCTTTACGATAACTGAAACTTTCAATGTCAACACCAAGGACTCATACACGGCTTCTGGGTGTAATTCATCTGTCGAGACTGTTCTATATTATCCTACTAATCTATGTATGGCTAATTACTCGGGATGGCATGTTGACCTTGACTTCCCTTCAAGGTTTTCATCATGGCTACCCTCCCAAATAAAGGGCAGGGATTGCAGGTGGGTGGTTTGTCATAACACCTATTTTCCTCCACAACCTGACTCGTTATTTAAAGCTTCTGTGTACCTTTGGCCAGTATTTTACAATCCTTCCTTGGATTTTTTTCTATAAGTCAGGGAACCCACTGACTCTGGCGCTGGCTCTCGCAAGCCCTGCACTGTGGCAGCAACACATCTCACCACTCTGTAGTCACTCCCAAGCCCCAAGGCCCAACCACTTCTAGTGCCCTGTGCCCAGCATGTGGTCACCCAAACCAGCCTTCACGTGGCTTCACAGGGGGACCCTCCCAAAGGCCCTTACTTCCCCGTGTTGTCAGACCCCTGCCCCCCAGCACTGAGGGACGATCTGGGGAAGCCAACAGTAGCAAGAAGCATGGGGGAGGATGTTCAGAGTCACACACCCCCTTTTTCTAGAGGCGTGATCAAAGGGGTATGTCCATTGCTGGCTGCAGCAAGGAGCAGGGAGCTGGGCTCTTCCCCCTTTCTGGGAAGTCCCAGAGGTGGCCCTGGGGCGGATGGTCCCCAGCAGCTATGTGCACCAGGGTTGCAGATCAAGGCACCAGCATTGTGCATGCTGTGACCGGAGGCCCGAGGGCCACCTTGGGTTCAGTGTGTGTGACCTCAAAGCAAAGACTTTGCCTTTCACTGGAAGCCCCATGCAAATCACAAGCCTCCAGAGGCACTTATTAAGTGCCTGTTTCTTCTTTGTCTACTTAGATGCTCGACCAAAAAGCTACATTTTTAAATTTCACTGACTGATTTATACCCTGCCCATTTCCAAAAAGGATGACAATAAAACTGCAGGGACAGTATGGCCAGGAACATTTAACCAAGACAATGAGGGGAACAAAGGCAGAGAATTCTGCCCAGCCTCAGCCTTGCAGGAAGGTAAAATCCAAGATTTCATTCTCTGAGTGTCTTTAAACTTCCCAAAGATGTAAGGGTGACTTTCCTTTATTTCTGCAAAGCTCCTCCAGCCCCATCCGAGAGGCAGCCCCTGCTTTGTGACCACTCTCGGAGGGCCTGTTTCCAGTAAGAGGAATCATTCTGTTGCAGGCTGGACTGCCACAGCCGCTGAGGCTGAGACGTGATTTTTTTGCCCTGTCACTTGACAGCCTTCTGCACGGCTGCCTCTACCCTCTCAGCCGTAGCCGCAGAGAGCCTGGGTTGGATTGTATTTCCGAGCTGAGTCTGCACACTAGTGACAGATTGTCCAAGCTGTGTCCTGGCCCAAGCTTGTGGAGCGTTCTCATGTCCCTGTGGATACAAAGGTGAAAAAGCACAGTGAGCCCCTGTCACAGGCCACTGTGCCGGGCACCAGAGAAGCAAGGCACACTGTGCCCCAGAAGGAGGTGGACACAGCCCCAAATAGTGTCTGGAAGTGAAAGGGGAAGGGAAGGGGGTGAAAAGCGCTGAGTGTGGTTCTCAGGGAGCCCAGGGCCAACCGGTAGATGGTGGGGCAGACAGTAGACGGGGCCACCCACCATGCTGGCATTGCCCATGCGGGAGAAAGGCCAGAGGGGTCCTTGTTTAAGCTCCATCCCCTTCTAGTGACTCTCTTTCAACCTTAAAAATAGGAGACACAAAAGCTTCCTTTTGTTTTGACTCATGGAGCATACTGACATCTGCGGTGAGAAGAGGGGCTCGAACAGTCCCGTGGCTGCGTCCCCTTGCTCCATGGCCGGTGCCTGAAGGTGCAGAACACGCAGTTTGAACTTTCATTCTGCCGTCTGCTTCTTGGCTTGGTTTCTTGGGACCTATCTGAGTCTTGTTTTTCCTCACTTATAAAATGGGGATAAACAATAGCCCCTGCCTAGGATCCAGAAATTAAATAAAATAAAATTTAAAATATATCAAGAAAAGAAATCACATATATGTGCAGAAGATGCATACACATACATTTACGTGTATGTTAATATATGTCTATACACATCGTACCTCTGCAGGATCCCCCTGAACAGCCTGGAGTGCCCCTGACCGTGGCTCCCTGGCCCAAGCATGGCTCAGGTCCTTAGGGCAAGGACAGCTGCTCTTGGTGGGGCCCCTCTGCCTCCTCCCCGCCCGACACACCCCAGCCTGGCAGCAGCCGGGTCCCCCTGGGACAGGCCAGAGCCCCAGCAGCTGCTCCTGGACAGGAACTTGGAGGCCTGACCGCAGGCAGAGTGTGAGGGGCCCAGGCCTGGAATGCCACTGTGAAACCCCAGCCACTGACCTTTTGGGCTTGGTGGGAAGTGAAGCCTGCCTGTGCCTTGGAGGCCAGAAACCAAGGGTGCCTGGAGTGGCGGCGGGAAATGACAGCACCCGTGAGGCTGTGTCGTTTACCCTGGCTTTTAAGCCGTCTTCCTCCAGCTTGTCTTTGTCCTTCTCTTCGGCATCCTCCCCCAAGCATATTGCCATATCCCCGTCAGATAGTAACAGCAGCAGTGACATTTCCTGATCTCCCACTGTGTGCTGCGTTTGCACCAGTGCATTCTACCCTTTCATTGTCACGTTCTCCAGTCCCTCCTGCCTCTCTGGCTGCACCAGTTCAGTGTCACCGGCTGCACCCCTGATCTGCCCGGCCCTGGCCTGCCTCTCTGGTGGCCCTTGGGTCTCTGGCCTGCACCACACTCTGTCTTCTGCAAGCATTTTCCATCACCTGACATGCTACAGATGCACCAGGTTGTGTTTATTGTGTGTTTATTGAGATCCGTAGGGGGAGGTCTAACCCTGATTCAGAGGGAGTGCTCCAGAAACGGGCATTGAACAAATGAATGGATGAAGCAATAGAGGCTCAGGGAAGGCAAGAAACTTGTCCAAAGCCACAGAGCTGGAAAGTGGTGGAAGGAAGGTTCAGACCCATTGCCTCTGACTCCTGGGGACCCTGGTATCTGAACTGCCATTTCCACTCTCCACCCTCTGTTCAGAGGTCCCCGTCCCTCACCCCACACACCTCCACAAGGGATGCCTCACCTGTGCTGTCAATCACCTTCTACTCCCCTCCCCCCACCCCTAGACAGTATCACCTGGGGGAACCAGGGGAGCTCTGGGCCCCCACCAGCCTAACTTGCAGCTTTTCCTAAGCAGATAAACCTGCCAAAGGTGAAAATGACCATGTCACCCATAAGCAGGAGCATCTGGGCAGAAGCACAAGGGACATCCTCCTGCTAGCTCCTTCTGACACTCTAGAACCCTGTGCATGGGCAGCCTTTTGAAGACAGGCGAGCCAGCTCTACCTGTCTTTCTGATTTGAAATCTAGGTCACTCACTGCCTCCCCTCCTCCTTTAGAAGATCAGCAGGGTATCTCCTAGGGTCTCAGAGCAAAAGGGGATGACAGGCAGAAATGCTTTAATGGAACCCACACCCTGCCTGCTGCTGTCAGGAACACTTCATTTTGGAGCCAATATAATTTATGAGATGCAAATGGATTTAGCATTTAAAAAAAAAAAAACTTGGAAAAGGTACAAAGTGTACCTCACACCCTGTGCCGAGGCGTGTTTGGGGCTCCATTAATCATCTCAGACAAAAGAGATTTAATCTCAGGCTAGCCAGTCTGCAGAGTGCCCGCGTCTCCCCCCAAGCACAGGAGACAGGCCCCGGGACCAGCGGGCACTGGCTGCAGGCCTGGCCTCAGTGCAGGCTCCGGGCCTCCGGTGCACGGCACTTGTGCTTAGCTCTTGTCTGAGTCACGCAGCAGATGAAATTACAGAGGTTCTTGCACATGATGAATCAGAAAGCAGGATCAAGCCAAATATTTGGACAAGCCTTGCCCCGCGTGGAGCAGGATGGAGACTTAGAAGCCAGCAACACAGCCTGCCAGCAGCAAGCCCAGAGATCATTTCTGACAAAGTGCTGCCACGGGGCAGGCTGCTGCTTAGGAGGGAATTAGCTCGGATCTATAAAGGCACCTTGCAGTCAGACCTTGTGGCCACGCCTGGAAAGGGGGCCCGTGAGCATCCCAGGGCCCTGAGCCCTGATTTAGTCTTGCGCTCAGAAGAGGGGACTTGTCAGGGTGCAGCGTGCAGGGTAAGAGCATGGGTGGGGGGAGGAGACGGTTCACTCTGAGTCACCCGCCGCTTTCTCTTTCTGGGAGTCATCAGGACAGCAGGCAGCATTTCCTGCAGCAGCCAGGAGACTGCACAGCCCTCCCCCACTCCTGTCTGGGCCCTGGTGGGGGACAGAGGCAGACACGGTGACCACAAAATGGGAAAGGAAGTGAAGCCCTGAGTCCCTTGGCAAGGCTTTACTCTTCGAAGACTTTCACCAGAGGCCTAATTACTACCTTTTGGAGTTTCGGAGCTGGGAGTTTTTCAAGGCTGTTTGGAACAATAAAACCAGTAATAACAATGCTACCTTAGATTTGTCTAGCATCTTTATTTTTCTTTAAATTAACTTCTGAAAGAGCTCAACATTTGGGTTTATTTTAAGCTGCTTCTCCCCTTTGCAGGGAAGCTTCCAGGCACTAAAATAGTCTGCAGCGGAGAGACAAACAAATCCCTACCAGTAAGTGGTTGATGGTGACGACTCGAGACAGGAGCTGACATGTGCTGTAGACTGGCTGTGTGCTAGGGGGGGCCCTCCTCCACACTTCACATGGACCTGCCCTGACCACGCCCCAGCTAGACCCCCTACAAGGCAGGTGCTATTATTTTCCCATTTTGCAGACAAAGAAACAGTCTCAGGGAGGTTATATAACTTCCCAGAGCCGCACAGCTGGAGAGCTGCATGGCCCGAATTTAAACCAGGCGGTCAGACAGCCAGCTTATATTCTGCCTTTCGGCAGTTCTAATGTTACACGGACCCATTAGCAAAATGAGCATGGGAACAGGCTCAAGCAATACCTGCAGTTCCTGGCCCTCAACAAGTGCTCAGACTTGATGGCTGCCTGCGAGAGCCTGGCTGGCTCTCCAAGCTTAGGGAAGGCTGCTGGGAGCAGACTTCCTCGGACACCAGGCAGTCCTCACAGGTTAGACAGAGCCTAGCCCACGTGGGCCAGCCCTGCTTCCTTGGAGACAAGACTCAGCAAAGACCTTCCTCCCCGGCACCCTCTGGGGCAACCAGGGTGCTGAGCTTGCAGGAGGGATTTGAGTCTCAGAGCCTTGGCTGAGAACCTGGCTCTGGCCCTCACTAGCTGTGAGGCTGCTTCTGTTACCGTTGCTGCATGAAGTCCCAGAACGTGGTGGCGTAAGACAATATTTATTATGCTCACAGGTTCCATTGGTCAGGAATTCAGACGAGGTACACACAGCAGAGTCTACTTGCTTCATGGGGTCTGGGGCCTCATCTGGGAACACCGAAGATGAGAGTGGGGAGTGTGACTCGACAGCTGGGGGCTGAAACCATCTGGAGACGACTTTGCTCAAGTGTCTGGTGGTTGATGCTGACTGTCAGCTGGGACCTCAGCTGGAGCTGTCACCAGAACACATACCATGGCCTCCCCATGTGGCCTGGGCTTCCTCACAGCATGGCGGCCTCAGGGTAGTCAGTTCTTACATAACAATTGTATTCATTTGCTAGGGCTGCAGTAACAAAGCACTGCAAAATGGGTGGCTTGGAACAACAGAAATTTATTTTCTCATAGCTCTGGAGGCCAGAGAGCCAAGATCAAGGTGTCTGCAGGGTTGCTTCCTCCTGAGGGATGAGAGAAGGATGCCTTCCAGGCCTCTATTCTTGGCTTGTAGATGGCTGTCTCCTCCCTGTGTCTCACATTGTGTTCTCTCTCTGTGTCTCTCCATGTCAAAACTTCCCCTTTTAATAAGGACACCGGTCATATTGGATTAGGGCCCACTCTAATGACTTCCTTTTAACTTCATTACCTCTGCAAAGACCCTATGTCCAACTATTACATTCTGAGATACTGAGGGTAAGCACTTCAACAAATAAATGTGGGGTCTTGGCACAATTCAACTCATATCTGTCACTCAGGGCTCCAAAGGCAAGTGTCCCAAGAGAACCAGGCAGAAACCACATGGCCTTTTCTGAGTAGCCTTAAAGTTAAACTTCATTCTATTTGGTTACAAGCCAATCACTAAGGTCAAAGAAAAGGGGCAGAGATCCCACTTCTTGGTTGGAGGAAGGTTAAAGAATTTGTAGTTTTGGTTTTTTATTTATTTATTTATTTTTGATGGGGACTAATTTTTATTCCCCTCTTACAGGCAGAGAAAACAATCTTATAGTGATCAGGTAACTTGCCCAGGGTCTGACAGTGAGTGGATGGCAGGGCCAGTGCTGGATCTCAATGTGACTATGTTTTCAAACTTCCCCAATGACCTTGTGCAAGTTACTTGACCTCTGTAGGCCTTGATTGCCTCATGTATGAAATGGTGACAATGATACCAAATTCACAGGGCTGTTTTAAGTGTTGAATGAGGTAAGTGATATTCAGTGCCTGGTGCATTGCAGGAGCTTGGTTAATGATAGTGTCTCTCCTCCTTCTTCATGTTCTTCCTCTTCTTGTTATCATTGTTATCATTAATCCTAGCAGTGGAAACATCATAACAAGAGCCTCTGGGGGCTAGGATAAAGTAAAAGCACCACATGGGTCTTAATTTGAGCTGTGGATGTCTACAACTGCCGATGTTTACTGCGGATGCATGATGCGACCCAGACAGAGGTGAGCATTTCCACATTTGAGCCCATTAAGCCTGCACACCAGCTAACAAGGGCTGGCAGAACTCATCTTTGAACCCACGAGCCAATGCACTGAACCTCTATGCTATCCCACCAACCTGTAAGATTTTTTTCCAGCTGTAACGATATATAAACTGTAACAATGTAGCAGACATAAATGTCATAGCTCATGTTCTCACCTGTGCAAAGATTCAACTTTATGTGCTTTTCTATCTGAAACTATTTCCTCTCTTTAGTCCTCATTTCTCTCTGATCACAAAAAGAATGTTACCTAGTCATTGTCATGAAAAACCAGTTGAATGCAATGATTTCTCAATTTAGGTTAAAGCTTGTTGAAATGCAGGGTTTTCTCCCTGAGATGACATCTCAGTTCCATGGGGGATTTACAGATCATTGTGTTCACGACACACCTGGTACACGATGGTGGTAGAGAGACAATACTAGGTTTTCCCAAGTCCCGTTCCATTTCCCTCCTCTTGGGCACAAGGAAGACTGCATTTCCCAGCCTCTTTTGCAGTTAGGTTGGGGTCATGTGATTAGTGCCGGCCCAGGGACTGTGGGGAGAAATAATGTATATCATTTTCTTGCTGAGGCAGTGGGAAGCCCTCTGTGTAACCTTCCAGACCTCTCTTTTTCTGCTCAGGCCACCCTAGAAGTCAAAACTAAAATGTAGCAAACTGGACCCCTGAGTCATTGCTTAGAAGGGACCCTCCAGACATGCAATGGATTAGACCACAGTGAAAAAGAAACACGTTTCCATGCATCAAGCTACTAAGTTTTAGAGTATGTTTGTTACTACAGCAGAGCCTGTCCTACCCTGACTGTAACGAGAGTCAACCTGTGCTGGCCCGTACCGAGATGCACAACGTTCAATATCGATCATTAACATTGAGTTCCACTGGTATCTGTTGACACAACCAGCACTTCCTCGTGTCAATGACTGAACTGAGCCCCATCTGGCCCCTAGCTTGCCCAGCCCACTCTGCCATAGATGACTGTGTCTTCTTGTCACGTGAGAATGAACCACCCTCTTGGACCACCAGCTCCCATTCTCCACTTGCCACCATGTCCATCTCAGGAGCATAAGAGGTCTGCTCTCCCAGTCCCGGCAAGACTCCAGGAGACACAACCCAGGCTGTCACTCTGCTGCCCCCACACCTGTCTCTTCTCAACTACTCTCTTATCAGGAGGCTGCTGCAAGGTTTCCCTACCCTTAGATTTCCCCAAACCCATCTAGGGCTTTCTTTATCTTCCCCTCCCTTCTTGCCCCTTCTCCCTCAGTCTTGGCAACCTGGATCTGGTCTTCACGGCAGGTGGCTCATTTGGCCTCTTCTCCTGTCCCCCTCTCCTGTTTGGAAATAAACTTAGTATTCCAATTTCTTTGGAGTTTTTTAGTTTCTCTTTGAAACTCAGTAGACCATTTCTCTTCGGAAAAGCTTCCCTCTTGTATAGCAAAAAGTCTTGATTCACATGATTATTTTTTCTTCTATACATTTTAAAAGTCAATTTTGAAACTCCAAAGTCGAGAGTTGGTTGGATTCCTTGGTGTTTGTATTCTGCTGCGTCTTCTCTTTCCCAGGGAAAGGAGACCTCTGGAAGAATCAGGGTAATAAGAACATGATGGGAGTGGTGGAAAGAGGATCCTGAATATTTATCTCTGAATATGATTGTGCTGCAATCACAAGGGACATTTGCATCGTGCCATGTGCTTTCCCCACTTACAGCTCACAGCAGCCCTGTCACGTGGAAATCACCTGTCTTTTACAGGGTGGGGAAGGGGCTTAGGAAGTTCAAGTGCCTTTCCCAGGATCAAATGTCCATGCCTAAGCCTGGGGAGGGTGGTCTTTTTCCAGGACATGTGTCAACACAGCTAGAGAAAGAAGCCTCCACAAGGAGAAACCAAAGCCAAGTGCAGGGAGCCAGTGCAAGCTGGGGCACGCTCCAAGTGTGTGACTGTGCCCCAAGAAACTTTAAGAATCCCCAAGACCAGAATGTTTATGGGCGTCCACTGCTATATATTATAATTCCAAAAGAGAGAAAGGTGAGCTCCAAGAAAGTAGAAACTCCATTCTGCTCAGTGCTGTACACCTGGGTTCTAGAACAGTGTCTGGCCCACAGCCAGTGCCCAAGTGATATTAGTCAAATGAGCGAACGCAATCAGAGGAATAGGATGTGCTCGCAGGTGCCTCACCATTTGGCCGCCAAAGCTGATTTCACAAAGAAGAAAAATAAAAGAGCAGATTAAGCGCTAAACCAGGCAAAAGTAACTCTAAGCAAATATGGATGCAATGAAGACAAAAAATCAATCTGTTGGTAAGGCCGCCCACAGATCATAATCTGTCATAAATGTCCTAAGTGTCACACATCTGGGGCACACATTTGAGATGACTCAAGGGTTGAGCCTGAGTGGCTTTACAGAGCCATGGTGCACTGGGAGCTCCATTTCCGCTTAGTGGTTGGTATGGGGACTTCTCTCGGGGAAGCCTGGGAGGCAAATGTCATCCACATCTTCTCCCTCCTCAGCTCGCTTGGCAGCTTCTCACCTTCTGAGCCAGCAAGGCTGATGAGGCTTCTGATCTTCACCGAAAGACCCCTCCATCTGACCACCCCTCATCCTGGGAACACCCGCTGCCTCTAGGTGCTGCTGCAGCTCCCCAGGAAGAGCATTCCTGGGGACCCAGCGCATCAGAGTTGCTCCTCAGGCCACAGCTGAGGTTGTTGGTGGGGACAGGCATTACTGGGCTGGGGGCCTGGGCAGTGGTGGGGGCCTGGGCAGTGCGGTGATGTGTTGAACAGGCAACCCGAATACACCTAAGGGTCATGGAAAGAAAGGGGTGTTTTGGGGAAAGGAGCGAATCTCCCCACCCCAGGGAGACTGAGCCCAGTCTGCATTTGAACTGGCTACATTATCTCCTCTCTCCTTTATACAAAAAAGGTCACCAGTTGTCAAAATTCAGCTAACTGGGTTCTCTGGATGCCTGTTCAGCCTCTCATCCCTCCAGCTCTGCCAGCCTCTACTTTGCAAGTTTTGCCAGGGTGAGAAGGTGTGGATTTAGATACACCAGTGCCCCAAGGACCTCGGAGCATGTTCTGTAGCTCCGTTGCCACTTCTGAGCAAAATGGATGGGGAAGGCTGGGACTCAAGAGGTAAGAGGAAGCAGTAAAGTCAACACACAAGATGAAAGGTGGAGAGAGGCTGGGTGCGGTGGCTCACGCCTGTATCCCAGCACTCTGGGAAGCCAAGGCAGGAGGATCCCTTGAGGCCAGGATTTCAAGGCTGCAGTGAGCTATCTATGATGACACCACTGTACGCTAGCCTGGGTGATAGTACGAGACCCTGGCTCTAAAAAAAAAAAAAAAAAAAAAAGAAGAAGAAGGTGGAGAGAGGAGCAGAGGGGGCGGAGGGGGTGGAGGAGGTGGAGGGAGAAGACAGGACTCTCTGAAGGAAGGACTGGGAGAAGGAGAGGCACCATTTTGCCCTCCATATTTCAAGGCGGGAGGGATGGGAGGGAGGGGTGAAGAGAAGTGTCCCAGAGACCCTGAGGGATGCCACGTCTAAGATCTTTGGGGGAAATGTGAGTGAAGAGTGGAATTCATTTCTGACGATTTCTGACTGTTGAATTGTGCTGCTTTGCTGTCTGCACTGTTCCAGCTGGAACCACAGAGCCTACGACTTCCACGGGGCTACTGAGGGATGGAGGGGAGGGGAGGGAGACGAGGAATGGGTTGTCCGGCAAGGACAGATGATATGGAGGAACTAAAAATAACCAGGCCCGGCCCTGCCTTCAAGGAGCTCACGTCTGATAGAGGTGAGGGAAATGTTGGAGACACAGATGCGAAGGCTACAGATTCTCCAACCCCGCAAATCCCTGGCACCACCCAGCCAGCCCCTTGGGCTGCCCTCCGTGGGTCAGTTTCCCCAGCCTGGCAGCAGACACGCAGCTCACGTCCCCAAGGCTGGCTGTGCAAATGAACTGCTCTGAGGTCGCCTGGGCTCCTATAGACCCGCCTTCGTCCTCCGTCCTCTGTGTGTGTTTCGTGACAGGACGGACGTGCAATGTCCAAATATTTTTTCTGGATCAGGAGAGAGAGGTGGGGAGGTAGGAGGAAAAGGGAGAGGGTGAGAGAGGGAGCGGGCGTTTGCAAGTGGCCTGAGCAGTCTGGAGGCGGGTGGCTTGCCAGGGCGCTGGGCATGGCTGCCGGCAGGGACTGCAACATGTGCGTGTGGCACCCTGCCCAGGGGAGAAATCCGAAACAGCTTTCAACACAGAGCTGCCGCTCCTGCGTGTGGGCCCCACCCAGCTCAGAGCCAAACAGCTGGGAAAGCCAAGGGACGCTGGCCTTGAACCCCACAGGGGACAGGAAGGAATCTCTTGGGCCAGGGTATTTGTAGCGGGTATAAAATTTACAGTTAAGACACAGATGCTAGGAAATTTAACTTTCCTTGTTTTCTACAACTGAACTCAATTTGTCAAAGAGTCCCATTTCTACTCAGTAGTGGAAAGAGATTAACCTCACCCATCCCGGAGAACGTAGTCACACTCAGTTTACAGTTTGCTCCATTCCGGGTGAACTCTGTCTGGATAAATGCTGGGTCTTTCCAGGTGACACTGGGGAGTATGGGGCCGTCCTCGTACAGTCTCGGTGAGGGGCCGGGCCCCCTGGCTGGCGGGATGCGAGGCAAGCCCTCTCCGTTCCGGGTGCCCTAACTTGCTGGGGTCCCTCCTTTTCCTTCCTACCTCCAGTGACATGGGAACAGAGGCCACACACTCAAGCCTCAATTCTTTTACTCTCTCTCTTCACACTTTTCTCCAGCCTGAGAAAATGGGTATTCCTGTGTGGCAGGAAATAGCCCACGTTACAGCCGGTTCCCTTCCCATTCTACAGCTGAGTAGCAAAACTCTGCTCTTGAGGAGCCTGGAGTAGCCCAAGTCACAGGGACAGAAAGTGGAATGGTGGGTGCCAGCGGCTGGGGGAGGTGAATGGGCATCAGTGTTTAATGGGCACAGCGTTTCAGTTTGGGGAAGATGAAAAAGTTCTGGAGGTGGACGGTGGTGATGGTTGCACAACCACGTGAATGGACTTAATACCACTGAACTGTGCACTTAAAAATAGCTAAAATGGTAAATTTTATGTTACGTGTATTTTATCATAATAAAACAAAACAGAACTCCATGTTCTGTCTTTCTGGCTTTGCTTCCTGATATGTAAAGGAATGCTTTTGGAATGCGACTCTTACAATTGAAAGAGTCTTATTTCTGAAACGGGTTTTAGGAGCTTATCCTGGATGTCAGGAAATGAGCATTGCTGCTTTCTCTTTTTAAATTTTTTTTTTTTATTTATTTTTATCAGGGGAAAGCACCAACACACCCCTCTACCCCCAATTATAGAGTGGAGTTTCCCACATTTGGGGAAATCACAGGGGGGAAACACATCCAGAGTGCGATGGGTGAGCTGGCCCTGGGAAAACTGTAGCACCTTTGTGGTCCTGGTATCTCCCCTGCAAGGTAAGTATTGCTTTCTCTTTTTAATCCAGCTATAATAATCTTAATCCTCTCCTAGCTAAACCAGGAGGAGGTCATTCATAACGAAGTGTGAAAAAAGAAAAACTCATTAATTAGTTTTAAATTAATTTAGTTATAATTTATAGTTATATTATAACAATAGTTTATTTATTAGAGTTGAGTTATGATTATCCTCCTATTTTAAATAGCCATGCATTAGAAGTGCTAGGGTTTGTCAAGAGATTTGAGTTTCATCTGTCTCTAAGGATGGTTGAGGTATCAAAGTTTGCATCCAAGGGTCTCACCGTGATTGGCTGATGGGGTCCCTGAACTTTAAGAATGCAGAGAGAGGTAAGGGGTCTGGTGACCAAAGTGACAGCTAATCTATTCATTTATGTATTGATAGCACCTTGGACAGATGTCATTCCATAGTGTGCTGACTTCTGTAGGGTATCAGCTTCCTTCTGCTGTGGTAACAAATGACGATAAACTCAGTGACTTAACACAAACTTATTATCTTTCCTGAGACTAGAATCAAGGTGTTAGCAGGGTTGTGTTCCTTCTGGGGGTTCTAGGAAGAATCTGTTTTCCTGCCTTTCCAGCTTCTAGAGGCTGTTCTCCTTCTCTGGCGCACAGCCCCTCCCTAGCCACCACCTCCCTCCAACCTGCCTCCACCCTCACATCTCCTTTCTGCCTCTGCCTCTCCTGCCCCCTCTTGTAAGGCCCCTTGTGATCACAGTGAGCCCACCTGGATAGCCCAGGGTACCCTTCCTATCTAAAGATCCGTCATTGTATGTGCAATGTCTCTTTTGGCATGTAGGGTAATATACTCACTGGTTCCAGGGATTAGGGCCTGGACACCTTTGAGCACCATTATTCTGCCCACAACATGCAGTTTCTATTGAAAAGTCAGTCCTACACTTATGGTTGCTCTTTTACAGAGAATGTGCCTTTATCTAATACATGGTTTTAAGACTTTAGCTTTGTTTTGGGTTTTCAGCAGTTTGGCTATGATGTGTCTAAGCGTGGTTTTCTTTGTATTTATCCTGCTTGGGGTTTGCTGAGTTTTTTAAATGAGTGGATTGATGTTTTTTTTATTGGTTTTGAAAAATTCTCAGCCACTGTATCCTCAAATATTGCTTCTTCCCCATTCTCTCTGCTCTCCTCTGGGCCCCCAATTATGTGAGACATCTGACAGCTCCCCATGTGTCTTTCATACTGTTTTGTTCTTTCCATTCTCTTTTCTCTTTATTTCACTTTGAAAATTTCCCATTGGCGTTTGCATCACTCATCCTTTTGCTATGTTCAGCTGCTGTTAAATCCATCTGAGAATTCTTGATTTCAGATACCGTATTTTTCAATTCTAGAATGTCCATTTAATTTTCTATAGATTCCAATTTTCTGTTAAATTCTCTCTTTATCCATTTTGGTCTTTTTCTCTATTTTATTTAACATATTTTTCATAGTTATTTTAAAGTTCTTAACTACTAACTCAAAAGTCCTTGACCACTTCTGCAGTTGTTGTTTTGTTTTGTTTTTTAATTTTTGGTCACATTTTTCTGCCTCTTCATGTGTCTCTAAAATTTTTGACGTAGGCTGGACAATGTGTATTAAAGAATTCTGAAGGATATAAAGGAAGCTTCACCCTGTCCTCTGCCTAGTTGGTGGGAGAGGGAAGAGCTGGGCTGGGGGCTGGGCTGCAGGTTTAGATAGTTAGTTAGTTAGACTCATTCCTGGTTTTTTTTTCCTGTTCCTCAGGTGAGTTCTCCCAGATGTTTTAGTGAAAGCCTAGCAGGTCTCTCTCCACTCAGCCCTGGGAAGGGATCTTCCGTCTTTTGTATTTTAGTTTGTTTAGTCTTCATTGCATCCATAGCTCTCTAAGGTCATCATAACTACTATTTTCCTAATGTAATTTTTTTCTCTTCTTTTGGCAGCAGCATTGCATGATGCTGTCTTCCGCTCCTTCTTGGAAGGGAAAGTCCTTCTTTCGTCATTTCAAAACAACAGGTGCAAACACCTACAGCACAGCAAGGTAACAAAGGAGACTACCAAGTAAGTGAGGAAATGGTGGTGATCTCTCCAGAGAAGTAGAAACCCTCTATTTTGGCATCTTTCAGAGATGGGTTCAACAAATAGCACCCAAATTCTGAAGCAAGTGAGAACTAAGAAGTAAGAGGTAGAACCCCAAATATCACCCTGTATTACAGACAAGATGTCTTTGGGCTGCTATAACAAAGTACCACAGACTGGGTATCTTACAAACCACAGAATTGTATTTCTCATGGTGTTGGAGGCTGGAAACCTAGGATCAAGGCACCAGCATGGCGGGGTTCTGGTGAGGGCTCTCTTCCACATTGTGGACCGCCATCTTTTCTTGATGTCCTCATGTGCCAGAAAGAGGGCAAGAGCGGTCTCTTGGGTTCCTTTTATAAGAGCACTAATCCCATTCATGAGAGCCCACCCTCATGACCTAATGGCTTCCCAAAGTCCCCACCTCCTAATACCATCACATTGGGGGTTAGGATTTCAGCATATGGATTTTGGGGAGACACAAACATTCAGTCCCTAACACAAGGCTAGGTTGGAAGACAAGGCATTTATCTATGGGCAATGGCCTTCATAATACTAGCGCTGAATTTTAAACTGGTGCTAAACTCAACGCCAAGATTGGCAAGCTTAGGATATGGGCTGGGCCCCTCTGACAAAGGCAGCCCATGGGGTGATGGTGGGGAAATCAAGACAACATGCTTTCCACAGGCAGCCTCCCCCAGAGAGGCAAGAAAGGGGTTGAGTTGTGTGTATCCAGTTTACACTTCCCAACTAGCCAATCAAAAGAGATCCCAGGGTGCTGGGCATGGTGGCTCACTCCTGTAATCCTAGCACTCTGGGAGGCTGAGGTGAGAGGGTCGCTTGAGCTCAGGAGTTTAAGATCAGCCTGAGCAGGAGCAAGATCCGTCTCTACTAAAAATAGAAAAAATTAGCTGGGCATGGTGGTGTGCACCTGCAGTCCTAACTACTCTGGAGGCTGAGGCAGGAGGATCACTTGAGCCCAGGAGTTTGAGGTTACTGTGAGCTAGGTTGACATCATGGCACTCTAGCCTGGGCAACAGAGTGAGACTCTTGTCTCAAAAAACTAACAACAAACAAACAAAAGAGATCCCGGGGGACAAGAGACAGAGAGAGTCCCCAGAAGGGGGCAAGCAAAAGGAGGGAGAGGCAGGAACTGTAAAGCCAGGAGGATGGTCCCACTGTGGTGAATCTGGGGGATTTTGGAGAGAGATGATGCAGGAGTGAGGTGTGCAGCAGGACAGATGTGGAGGATGGCAGAAGAGGACAAGCAACCTGGAAGGGAAAGAGAAGATGGAGCCTGGAGGAGCCCTCAGGGTTCAGCAGGGAGATGCAGTGACTATCAGCCTTCAGCTGGCGCAGGAGCGGAGCTGGGAGGCAGCCTGGTGCTGGGAAATAGGTCCTGAGTTTTCAGTCCTGATGCCCCATGGCCATGGCCTCAGGAGAGCTTTTGAAAACTCAGATCCAACCCAGTCCCCAGTTAACAACCTTGGGCCCCTCTCTGTAATCCCACCTGCTTCCCCAATCACCTCTCATCACTCCGCCTTGTCCCCTCCTACCTTTTGCTTCACTGCAGGACTCTCCTCCCACACCTGATCCTCCAGGGCGGGGAAGGAGGGCAGGCCAAGGCGGGCTGGGAAGGTCAGGCCTGCCAGGGGAACCTGAGGGGGTAGTCCTGAGGCCAGGCCAGGCCATATTCCAAGTGATATTTAGAAGCTTTGAGCCCAGAAACATAGTTAGGGGGTGTGGGCAACAGAACAGAAAAGGCGGGCGGGTTGGGCTGGGAGGCCATCAGCCCAGGAATGTCCCGGCCTCAGCATCCCTTCCAGGCGCAGCTGACCACCCTGTGCTGGACCATGGCTGTGACCACCATGGGCCTCCATGCCCCTGAAGTCACCGTGCCTTCATTCTGCCTGTGTGGCCATGCTCAGTGGGCCACTCATCCTCCGAGGCCTGCTGGCACCTGCCATCACCGCAGCACTTGTCATGTGCCCCCCGGGGGGACTGTGGCTGAAGCTGCGCTCCACATCTCGGGGAGCACAAGGCAGACCCACCGTCCCCCAGCCTGCACCTTCGGTGCAAGGGAACAACAGGGAAATATATTCTTTTTTTTTTTTAAACTCAACAATGGAAAGCATCAGAAACCAGGGCAGATTTTAATGACACATTTACTACGTCAGATTATTAGTTTTCCCTGGGCAATCGCAGTTATCTGGGCTCACGGCTGGACCTGGGGAGATGGCACGGCCAGCTCAATGTGCCCGGCTCCACAGGCGGCCCACAACCTCCAGTGGGAAGGCGCCCCCACCCCCTCCCCAGAGGCACTGTCTTCCACAGAGAAGCTGCCACACTGGTTCCTCACAGCTCCCATTGGCCTCACTCTTTCACAGCCCCGGCCCTGTGGCCTCATGACTGCTGTCCCCTGTGCCAGGAGCACTGTGAACTGGGCTCTGAAAGGGCCTCCCCTCCCAGGGCTCGTTTCTCGCAAGCCCGTCCACAGGGCAGCAGCCTGCATGTGACCTCGTGCAGGGGGCTTCACCTACCAGCCTCCCTCTGGCCAGCTTCTTCCCTTCACTGAGGACCCAGGAACCTTGGGGTAAACGACACGGGTTTAGGAATTCCAAAGACGTGGGCTGGACTCCAGAACGGCCCCCTCCACGAGCAGGGGAGAATCTGGGAACGGTGCTCAGTAGATGGACCAAGGATGAAATTTGCCTCCCAAGCAAGGCCCAGAGGAGCATCCACAGGAAGGGTGGGACCTGCCCGACCTCACTGAGGCCACCAGCTGGGAGCTGGGGACAGACACTAGAGAGTGGGGGCAGGGCCTGGCTTACGGACTTGCAGCTTTGCCAGCTAGGGAGCAGCCCTCCAGCCTGGCTGGCTGGTGTTAGGTTGGTAAATATTTGGAGAGTGTGAGCCGCAGAATTCCTGTAGTAAGGTAGGCAGGGGCTGAGGACCATGGAGAATTGGATACTGATGGTAGATGCATGTCCCTTGGGGCTGGTGACATTGTGTGCACATAAATCCCAAGGACAGGGCTGCTCCTCTGGGAACCATGTACACAAAGTGACCTCCCACTCAGCCCACAGGCTGGAGGGAGAGGGAGAGCTGCTTTCGGCAAAAGCAAGGGGAGGGGAATGAACACACTTTTAACAAAGTGACTGAGCCCCAAGACACAGCAGCCTCTGAGAGGGTCAGGACGACCCCTTAGTCCCAGGGGTGGCTGCTGGCCAGACTTGAGAAACAAGGAAGCAACTCAGAAGAGGCTGGTCTGATCCTTCGAACAGAGAGTCCACATTTGTAATTGAGATGAGAGAGGAGGGAGCTGCATTATTTATGAAATGGCTGAGCCTGGAGTTAACGAGGAAGGAGGAGACCTTTAGAGGGGAAAGTGGTTTCAAAAGCATCCGTATTTCGCTGGAAAAAAACCATACACAAACTATGATTTAGAGTGTGCTGAGGTTTAGAACCGGAGATGACTCTAGTGCAGTTAGAGATCACGGGGGTGGGGAGGATGAGGGTGTGGACAGGGCGGGTGGAGGGACAGAGCAGGAGGGTGGGGTGTCCCTGCAGGATCCACGTGAGAGGGGCACACGGGGAGGGGGTCGCCTCTGGGGATGGAGGAGTGTGTGGGGGTCACATTCCCCCAGTGTGTGGGGTGTGTATAAGAGAGTGTGTACACGCTTGGAACAGATCAAGGGACAAAGGCAGGGTGCATCCCTACAGATGCAGACCCTTCTGGGGCTTGTGTGTAAACTCTGCCAGCCTCACCTGCTGTGAGAACGTGAACCAAAACTCTGGGAAGAGGGTGCTTTTAGTATTGTTTTAAATACAATAAAATGCACAGCTCTTCAGTATTCAGTTTGAAGAGGTTTGACAATTGTACATGCTTATGTAACAACCACCACAACCAAGACAGAGAACACATCCATCACCCTGGAAGGTTCCCTCATGCCCCTTGACTACCTTTTGACTTGAATCAGCATAGATCAATTTTGATTGTTCTGGAAATTCATATAAATAGAATAATACAGTATATACTGTTTTGAGTCTGGCTTCTTCCACTCAGCACAATGGTTTTTTGAGATTCAACCATGTTGTGGGGATAATGGTAGGTGGTTCTTTGCACGTCTGCATTATAGTCCATTGAATGGACTGACTGCATTTTGTTTCTCTGCTCTGCTGATGAGCGTTTGGGTTGTTTCCAGTGTTCGACTCTTGTGAGGTCAACCCTTTGGGGGTTAAAATGCACCCACTCTAGGTATAATGTCATTACAATGTGCAGGTGATGAGTACACTAAATGCCCAAACTCCATCACTGTGCGATATATCCATGTAATGGTCTGTGTAGACATTTGTTTTCATTCCATTAGAATAGACCTGCTAAGTCATAGGGTAGATGTGTGTTTACTATGACAAGAAGCAGCTGAACAGTTCTCCATCCACAATGGCTGGGTTCCAGTTGCTCCACCTACTTGCCAACTCTCACTGTATTTTATTTTGGCCCTTCCAGTGTATTTTCTTTGAGACGTCTATTGAACTCTTTTGCCCATTTTAAAAATTAGACTGTTCATATTTTTTGTTGTTGATTTGTAGGCATTCTTTATATATTCGAGACCCACAAAAAGAAGGTTTTTAGATGTAAAACAGCAGCCACTGATCATGCTCCCTCTGTCCCTTAAGCTGAATACCTGCCACCCCTCCCATCCACCTCCTACCACACTCCTCTGGGGGTTAAAATGCACCCATGATAGGTATAGTGTGCATTACTCAGGTGATGGGTACACTAAAAGCCTAAACTTCATCACTACACAATATATCCATGTAACAAAACTGCACTTGTGCTCCTTAAGTTTATACAAGTAAAAAAATGACTAGAAAAGGAATGTACCCACTGTCACTCAAATGGCTGAAATGCTAAATTCCACTGAATCAAACTCAACTGACTCTATTTCCACCGAAAGCAGAAAACAAAACAAATGAACAAACAAAAGCAACTAAGCTTACTGCTTCCAGGTAAATTCTCTCCCCTTCAAAAACCTAATCTCCTTTGTATAATTACTCAGGCAATTGAAGATTTAATTTAGTTGATCCGTGGGTAGTCTTTTTCATAGTTCTGTCCTCTTAAAAGTCTTCCTGTTCCCTCAAAGGATGGTCAGGAAGCTGTTTCTATTCCTCATGGTGGCAAAGTAGACACTCCTGGGTCACTCTCTGTCCTCCAGCTTCAAGTCTGACTGTGTGGGAGGCACTTGGGTCACCCTCCTGGTATCCAGAGGCTGGCTCCATCCCTGGGCCATGTGCTCCACCCACCATGATCCTGTCTTGGCCTCCAGCCGCAGGGTGTCGTCCCTACCAGGTCCCACCTTTTCCTCTCCCCCAACTCTCTTAGCACTTCTCCTCCTCACCCCCAACCCACACAGAAAGTTCTAGATCTCACGAAAGTCATACACAGACCCAGAGAACCTCATCCATGGCATCTCAGACTCCTCTGTCTGAACATGCCACACCATCATTTCTCCTCTATTGAAGCCATCCTATGTAGCTGCTGGTCACCTTGCAAGGTAGTCTGCACCTAGAATTCTAAACAGAAAGTGGAATACAAGCTTTTGGATCCTTCCTCGGTCCACCTGAAATTTCCCCAATCTCTCCCTGCATCCTAAATGTAGTACCTTAATCTAATAATCTCATGAGCTGGAAATGTCTCCCATCTCTGCCCCTCACATCCCAGCCCAAGAAGGGAAGTTCTCCTTCCTGTAGGATAGGAAACTCCTCTTAGGTCATGTCTTTCCCTACTTTAGGGTATGGAGTAAAGATTCCATGCTTGTTCTCCAAGATTTTTATATTTAAAAGAAATCTATTTGAATTTAGGAAACCCTGTCCTCTCTCAAGGCCTGGCTCTTGCAGTTGAAACTTGGCTTTCGCTCCCGTCCTGAGCTGCTGTAGACGTCTGCACCTGGGCACACTCTCTTCCATTCCCGTTTCTTCTTTCTCCATTCCAGCTACTGCTCACGAAGGCAACGGTAACAGTGGTTAAAAAGGTGGTGATCGCAAATGAAAAAAGAAAGCACGTTAATATAATTCAAGGTATTACTCTGAACACACTTCAGTGATAACTAAGAAGGACTTATTCCCTCCTTCAAAAAAAAAAAATCACGTATTCCTGCCCTCAGCTCCAACTTCGGCTCCCTCGGGGCCCCATATCTGATGGGCCTCCAGACATTCCAAGGCCTCAGGCTCTCAAATCTTGTTTGTTAACTCTGCACCCAGCATTGCTCTGTCTCCTGCAAGGGTTTTCCTGGTATCCAGCTCCACAGGGCCCACCACTCCTGGGCAACAGAGGGTCAGGATGCAGACCCTGAGGGCAGGCCCTCGTAGGAAATCCCCCAAGTAGGTTTCCTGATGCTTCAGGTGAGCTTAACTACATTTGGCTTGGGAGCCCTGTGACAGCCAGCCTGCAAGACGGCCATCGATGATCCCACCTCCACTCTCCGTGCTTGGTGTGGTCCCCTCCTACGTCGCAGCAAGGTTGGTCTATGTGACTGGTAGAATATGGCAGAGTGAAGGTGCGGTTATAGAAGGCACCATGGCTTTTGCCCTTGTCTCCCTCAAATCCCCCAGCTGCCGTGTTGTGAGGACACTCAGGCAGCCCCGTGGAGAGGTCTATGTGGTAAGGAACTGAGGCCTCCTTTCAAGAGCCACATGAGTGAGCCACCCTGGAGCACTCCCAGAGTCACAGCGGCAGGCTAATGTGGTAGACAGGATGCTCAGAGATGAGGAAGCAGAGCCCCAGAGAGGTTGGGTGATCCTTCAACAGCGGTCAATGCCCAGGCCACACCCTATGGTGGTGGGTGGGGAGTTGGGGTGGGGAAGAGCAGGCTAATGGGCGTTCTGGGTGGAGGAGAGAATGTGGCTTAAAGGAACAGTCATGGGAAAGTGGGTGACATTTTTGAAGAGGAGCAATTTATCCACTGCAAAGGCAGACGGGGCCACAGGAAAGAGCTCCTTGAATGTTGTACAGAGTGACACGTTCTGGAGCCCACTGAGACAGCCAAGGGCAGTGTGGAAACTCCTGACTGTGGGCTGGCAATGGGCGAGATGTCTACCCTTGAAGGTGGAAGGCACCAAGCAACAAACATACATGAAAGAGACACGTATTATCAGCCTGAGTATTGCCCAAGGAAAGATGTCATCAAAGCCAGAGGCACAGTGGGGTCAATCCATCCATTCATACTTGATCAGAGGAGATGTTTCCAGAACAACATGAGGCTGGAGGGCACAGAGAAGGGGCCCTACAATGGCAGGACTGGAGCTCCAGGGCTAGCCTTAATAACACAGGAATGCTAATCCTTTTTAGAAGACTTTCTCAGTGGGCTCCCAACAACCTCTGAGACTGAGCTTCCAAAAAAGAAGACTGGAGCAGCAAAGGCAGATGGAAATCTATTGATTCCTTTGGTTTTGTTTCACCTCGTTTTCATTCATTGTGGTATTTTTCTTCCCAGGAAAGCAGAAAGTTTCCCAGAATAAGGATCCTGGCCCTTCTTTGTGACCTGCCTGTAGGCATCACTTTTCAAGGCCAATGTGTTTCTTGCCAATAAGTTCAAACATGTAACCACATCGAGTACAGAGAGCCTGGGATTCTAAAGGGAAATATAAACTGAGGTGGGAGATGGATGGTTTTCTATGCCCAATCTCCGCCCCTTTCTGGAACCTAGCACTGATCAGCTAGGGTAACCCCAGGAGGTAAGGAGGGTATAAATTTTGCAGACTCATTCAGGCAAATTACTTTATTTTTCCAATTGAACTTAATTAACTCCCAAGCCTTTATTTACATTCAGTCACTACCAGATTTTTCTTGGTGTTCTTTGGGGAAAAACTGAATGAGTTATGGAATTTTTTCATTCTTCTTTCCTCCCCTTCTCTCCAGGTGTTAAGTCTGAGTAGGATGCATTATGTATTGGGAGTCACAGTGTGGCTGCGACCCAGGTAGCCACTACTCATTGGCCCCAGGACATTGGCACCTTCTCTGCCATACCTGCATCTGTGGCCTCTCCATTCTCCAGGTGCCAGATCCAAGCAGGTGCCTCTGTGTCCTCTTTATCCCCCTACCAAGCTTCCCAGCCTGTCCTCAGGCACACCCACACTCCCTCCATGGCACAGAAACATTGCTTGTGCCACCTTGCGATGCTGAGGGCTCTGGGTGACCACATATGGCCCATCTCCTGGGGTCCCTCCATGCATCTGGTGCCAGGATGCACGCAGACTTCTCCAAGAGGATTGCTTCCCCTTGTCTCTCCCTCTCTTCTTCAATTTATTTGTGGAAGAAACCAAAGCCTTGTCTTTTTAAAGAGTATTGCTACTGCTACACTGCTACATGTTAAAAAAAATCCATTCAGAAATTCAAATGACCCTCCCTTTCCTTGTGTAGAGGCTGTAGGCCACTAAGGACAGTGGAATAAAGAAAAGATATCCCAAGGGCGGGAGTTGGGGTGTGCTCTGAGGTGGAGGGAGACAAATGCTGTTTGCAGTGAAGTTCTCGGTAGCAAGCAACAAAACCCAATTCTGCCTCAGTTAGGAGAAGGATATCTCAAAGGGGACCTGGTAGCCTACAGAATCACACGGAGGGTTAGAGGACAGGTACGAAGCTGATCTCTGAGTATCAGTGAGTCAAACCACACCAAGGAATGGGGCTGCTGGGATAATCCTGCCTCTACCACTGAGCACCTGCACATCTGCCCCGGGAGCTGTGTGTGGCTGCCACTGCTCCTGTGGCACCACTGTCCCTTCTGTCCTGAGTCACTTGCTCTGAGCCTGGCATTGGGACACTTGCCTGGCAGAGGCAAGGCCCCAAGCTTTGAGCCCAGCTGTGAGGCAGGCTGGGAAAAGGAAGTATCTGACCATCACATTCCCTTTCAGAGTGGTGGTTTTGCTCTTTACAAAGACTAAACAAAATTTTAAAAAGCAATTCTCTAAATAAAGATCAAGGCTGAGATGCTGGGAAACAAAAGCAAATGACAAGGAAGGGTTCTCCTTTCACCTAAGAAACACACTGGCGTGGGCTGAGAAGACTCTCTGATGGCCCCCAAGATGCTCCACCCAAGGATCCAAACCAAGCAAGGAGACAAAGAGATTCGGCCTCAGGGAAGTGGAGCAGAGACTGGACAAGGATCAAGGAGCTGGGAGGGGAGCAGTGAGAGAGCCACAAGAAAAGACCCTCCCCTGGGGACTGCGTCCATCCAGCTGGAAGATATGACTAAGCTGAAGGAAAGGCCACCGTGGCTGGGAGTGCTTGACCGGCCACCAGTGAAGTTAATCACTAATGGGCCACACCAGCCCTCCATCCCACTACTGGAGCGCAACAAGGAGATGAAACCAGATTCTGCTGAAATTAGGTCAGGGCAAGGAGGAGAGGGGACAAACTCATCTTTTGCATGTGAACTTGGGAGACCACCTCCCACCATCACCTGGGGAGAGGGGCAGGAAAGGTAAAGCTGAGTGACTTAAAGGTCACCTCCCCCAGGTAACAATCGGGTAGCAATTACTGTTTTGCAGCTGCTGGGAAGGTCAGAGTGCAAGCCATCAGCTAACAAAGAAAAAACATGACAAGAAAAGAAAAGAAGCAAGAGTGAGAGTATTTCAGCTGTTTCTCACCCCTGGGAAGGCACCTGTCCCCCTGGCCAGTGGAGCCGGCCCCTGCCTTCTGTTTAGCTCTTACAGTTGCCATGTGCCAGGGGGTTGCCCTCCTTGCTGATGCCACCGACACCCTCTGGTTAGAAAAAAAACAGCCTCATCAATTCAGGTTGTTGTTAGGAGCTTTTAAAAGAGATGTTGGTTGCACTTAACACACAGTTGGGGCCAAAGTAAAGGCTGGGTAAGTGCCCAGGCTATTGGGCTGGAAATGACATCCTGCTCAGGAACATAAATGTCATGCTCCCCAGGCCGTGACACAGGCAAACTGCCTCACAGCATTCGCTCCCCAGGACTCCAAATCTTCCAACCAATGGCTCTGTCCTTGCCTTCAGACACAACCTGTCCCGGTTGGGAAGGCCAAGATGTTCAGGAGACCATGGTGTCAGCAAGCAAACAGGAAACACAGGGGCAGTGGCACCGACCTACTCTTTTCACTTGAAGAAACAATCTCAATTGAAATGCATCACTTCAGAAACCCCATAAAGAAGTGGTCCCCAACCTGGTTAATTTTTCCATAGGCTGGGGGGCCAGAGGCGGAGCTCAGGCGGTGATGCGAGTGATGGGGAGTGGCTGTAAACACAGATCAAGCTTCGCTCTTTCACTCGCCACTCACCTCCTGCTGTCCTCCTGTCCGCACCCCTGCCCATTTCCTAAGTTCATGGAAGACAATTTTTCCACGGATGGGGGTGGGAGTGGGGGTGGGTGGGGGTAGGGTTGCTGGGGGAGTGGGGCTCTCCGGCCCGGTTCCTAAACCGATCCATGGCCCAGGGGTTGGGGACTGCAGCTATAAAGGACCTGCTCTGTGAATTCTTTCAAAGGTCATCTTAATAATCCAAACCAGTTGCACAACCAGGAATGATTCTACTGTAACATGATTGAAAACACCCACAGGCAGGTGCTTGTTGCTTGTGAAAATTAAGCCTCGTACATCACTGGAGCCTCAATTCCAGAGAAGGTGGGATGTGCATGGATTTGTCCTTTCAACAAACCGGCACGAGGAAGGAAGACCGAGTGTGGCCATATTTTCCAAGGATAAAGAATCCTGCTAAGCTTGTCCTTGGCACCCGCAGCCTCCCCTTTCTTGGGCCTCTCTCACTGCCACTCCCACCCCGCCACCACCACCACAGAGCAGAGGGGCCCAATGTCTGCCTCAATGTCACTCACGTTCAAATGTGAGTAACCGAGAGCCAAATCAAGAACCAGAATCAAGTCTGAGACTCAAAGAAAGAAGGTCCCAGGGAAACTTCAGAGATGCTCACTGAGAGATTTGGGAGACCCGTCTAGATGGGATAGGGCTTCGGCAGGGTCCCTGTTTCCCTGAAGGAACAGAATGACCAGATTCCCTGGGTCTAGGTGGAAACCCCAGCTCTGAACCTTCCTTCTCACATGGTCTTGGGGGTGGCTCTGAGCTTACTTGTTGCCTCGGTAAAAGGGAGAGACCCATGCAGACCTCTCGGGCTGGGGATGAAGTGGGATCCTATTTGGGAAGGTGCCTGACACCTCAAGGTGTTCATAGGACCTCAGAACCCGTGCAGAAACACCTGCGGCCAGGATGCTGGCTCCTCCCGACCGTGTCAGGCCAGATCCTAGCGGGAAACTCTGCCGCAGTCAAGGGCTGTTCAGAGTTGGAGCTCTGGGCAGTAAGCCAGGCTCTGGTAAGTGACCCCCACACAACCTACAGGAGCTTCTAGGACCCATGATGCAGGTGTCTCTGGCCTCCAGGGGCCCTGAGCATTCGCTCTTAACCTGGTCTTTACTCACCAACCTCGCGGAGGCCTGGCCTCAGAATGAGTCACGCCAGGCTCTTTTGTTCAGAAGTGATACAGGACATGGAGTTCCTGAGAAATTAGCTCAAAATTAATTTAGCCACAATGGCTTATTATTAGATTTAATTATAAATGAAACAATTCACCAGGGACCTTTTATGTCGTAAACAAGCACCTCAGAGTCAGCAGGGGATTGGGATTTTTTTTTCTTCTATTCTCTAGTCATTGCGCAGGTTTCCACAAAATTTGTGGCCAAGCAGAAAAAGCAATTTGGATATGGCTTTGGAGGGACAGTCCACTGCTGTTTGTCACCCTTTTAGGTCCCCTGGCTTTTGATAGGAGAGCCCTGCGGCCACACAGCCTGCTGGGCATAGGAAGGTTCTCTTTGCTGCAGTTAATACATTGTCCAAAAACCACCCTGACTCCCTTCCAGAATCCCCAGTGCTCCTGCAGAAACGTCAACTCTGCTGAAATGAAAGAGTCCAAGAAACAAGGTCTGAGCGGTCCAGGCTATGGTTTCCTCCAGACCCGCTGAAACCAGTGTTAGAACATTGAACTCTAGGCCGGGCGCGGTGGCTCACGCCTGTAATCCTAGCACTCTGGGAGGCCGAGGCGGGTGGATTGCTCAAGGTCAGGAGTTCGAGACCAGCCTGAGCGAGACCCCGTCTCTACTAAAAATGGAAAGACATTATATGGACAACTAAAAATCTATATAGAAAAAATTAGCCGGGCATAGTGGCGCATGCCTGTAGTCCCAGCTACTCGGGAGGCTGAGGCAGTAGGATCGCTTAAGCCGAGGAGTCTGAGGTTGCTGTGAGCTAAGCTGACGCCACGGCACTCACTCTAGCCTGGGCAACAAAGTGAGACTCTGTCTCAACAAAAAAAAAAAAAAAAAAAAAAAAAAAAAAAAAAAGAACATTGAACTCTCTAGCCCCGCCCCAGACTTCTGCAGTCAGAATCTGCATTTTAACCAGGTCCCTAGAGGATTACCATGCACTTCAGAGTTTGAGATCGTAGCCTAAGAAAACCCTGGGGCAGCATCCCATGGTACTGCTGACATTGCTAGGTGGGTGGAATCATCTAGCTGAGTCCCCTCTGGCAAAATTGGGTAAAGCTTTGGCCAGCAGAGACAATTATTTTGAAAATTTTAGGCCCCTCCTTCATTCTCCCAGCAAGATGCTTTGTGTTTCCACTGTGTGCAGGGCTTAGGGCTGCCCCAGTGATCTCCCTTAGGCTGCACAGAAGCATGGGCTCAGCCAGCCCTAGAGACAGAGCCCAGGCTGGTCTCCCCTGTAGGTAGGCAAAGAAGCCCAGAGCAGAGGACAGTCTGGGACAGCCCAGGACAGCTTCCCAGCACACATGGCTGAGCCTAAAGAGAATGCAGCAAGGACCTAAGAGGAGGCTGCCAGCTGCAGGGGCCAGAAGATAAGAGTGTTAATTTAGGTTGGCTGGCATCCAGAAAGCTGAGCAAAGCTAGGCCTCCAAGCTCAGGGTAAAAATAAATAAATAAATAAAACAAAAATAAGTTGGCAGATGTTTATGCTCTGTTTGTAACACTAGCTGCACGTATCCGGCACATCCTATGTGCCTGGCCCCGCTCCAGAAACTGCATGGTCATTCTCTGTCCCTCACTCAAACCCTCAAAGGTTTGTATTGTCACCCCCAATTCACAATGAGGGTGCTGTGGCTCCAGCAGTGTTTTGCCTGTGGTCACCCAGCCCTCTACTCACCCCCACCGCTTTCTGCTGAGAGCTGGCTCCAGGCAGGAAATGGAAACAGGCTGGTCGTTTTCAATGCTGCAGCATGACCAAAACCCTAGTGGATGCTGGACTGAAAGAACTCTTGGTATCCTAATAAGGTTTCAGAACAGAAAGGAGTGTCTTCATCACTCTTGGCTTTGCCAACACTATCTCATCAATCCTCTCTGTACTTTGACGCACACACTATGGACTGTTATCCACGTGGCAAACTTGGAAGCACCTTGAAAGAGAGTCTAAGCGAGTTGCCAAGGCGCCCGTCTTAAGGCTGGGTGCATCTATGACAAATAGCCTGAGCAGCTGCACCTCGCTGAGATGCCAAAGGGATGAAATGGGGTCACTTTGAGAAAGTGCACACGGTGTCCCTGATAAACTGTAGGTGCTCAGTATGTGGGCAATTCCTCCCTCTCCCCTACTCCCTCTGAATGTGGCTGACCATTTTGGACCATAAACTCCATTCACTCCTCAAAGCACTAAACAGACCAAGGCAGCCTCTGCTCCCCCTTATAAGGCTGTTTTTCAAACATTTTTAATCCATGCCCTTTTCTGATCAATGTACACATTGTGTGCCCTTCTTCAATATTATTTTAAATTTCAAGTGAAATTAAATATTATGATTCAAAGAGAAGCAAATGAATCATATATATTTTTTAATCCCCCCATCTGCACACTGAATGAATCATATAATCTAATATATTTTTAATACTTTACGCAACTGTCCCCACCCCCTGAGACCCTCATATGACCGTCCAGCAAGGTCCTGATAGATCAAGCCATTGCCAGAACATGATGAAAACATGTGGACAGTAAAGCTGTTTTCACCTGCCCAGGACCCCAACTGCCCTGCACTTCGTAAAGATTTGCCTCTCCTCCTCCATAGACGGGCGCATAGACAAAGCTGGGCCAATCATAGTACCTCACCTGCCCCTGGATACAGTGATTGGCCCAGACGGTAGGCACATGACCAAATCTGGGCCAATCACAGCACCTCACCTGCTCCTGGATGCAGTGATTGGCCCAGGTGGTGAGCACATGACCTAACCCTCCCAGGACTCTCAAATTGTAAGGGCAGAGGGCAGCTAAGGACGTGTGAGATCTCTCATCTCTGGTCTGGAAGCTGGGGCAAGGAGGAGCAGGAGAGCCCAAGGCATAGGTATGGTATCCCCTGCCTCATGGAGGAGTGGTCTGACACAGTGAAGCCCGCTCACAAAGACCAAGACGAGACGTAGACCGCAGCCAGAGAACGGTCTGCTCTCAGCCGGGTCCTGGCTCCTTGTGCTCCCGTGCTGGGCACCTACCTGCCCTCCCCACAGTCTGGCTGCAGGTGGTAGTACGTTCTCTTAGCTAAAAAATTGTCCAGTTAAGTTTCTCCCCACACCTCCAATCAAGAATGGTCTGACTAAAACCGGGGAATGGGACAGAGGATTCCATAGAGTATGCTGGACATGGAGGCATTGTCTCTCGATGCCAGGTAATTTGCACTGACCCTTCCCTGCACAGACGTGGCTTTCCTCCTCTACCTGTTCACAACTTTCTCTCCCTTCCTCTCTCTGCATGTGCCATTTTCTCTCGGTCTTTCCATCCTCACACCTCCCCAAATTCTTTTCCTTTCCACTGTGTCCTTTTGTCCACCCAGGCTCCGACTCTTACTTAATTTCAGCTGTTGGTTCATACTTCCTACAGCATTTTTTCCTCTGGGAAATTAGGATACCCACATGTCCCTGCTCTTGGGGCTGTGTGAGTGTCCCCCAGCTCTGTACTCCTGGGCTGCTGCTGGCCTGGCTGGACTTGGCCTGTCTGGCCCAAGCACACACTCTGGCCAGATGCGCCTTCTTTGGGGAGGGTTGAGGGTGGGGAAGCGGGAGGACTAAAGCCACAGCAGGCTTGACAAACGCACACAGGAAGCAGCCCATTTCCTTAGATGCTGCCCAAACTTCTGCGATGCAATTTTAGCATCTGGCCAACCAGGCAAGTTGGGCCTGATACATTTATAAAATCATTTGTTGGAGAAATCATATTCCAGAATCCCATCTGTGATCTTTTATTTTTTGTTTGGTGTTGCACATGTTTGGGAAAAGGAGTCAATAGAAACCACAATAATTTAATTTTAATTTCACACAAAGACAAGAGACCCCAGCAAGTGACATGATATAAATCTAAAAGGCTCAGATGACAAATGTAAACTCATGTGAATGGCTGTAATATCAACTCTGAAGTCAGTAAGCCAGGGTTTCAAGTCTCATTTAGTTACACCAGCTCAGACAATTTCCTTAACTTCTCTTAGCATCACTTTCTTCGCCTGTAACATAGGGGATACTAAAGTTTGCTGTGCGAATTCTAGATGAAGCCGGTCATTAATATCATTGCCTTCTGGCTCTAGGCTAGCTTACACCTTGTGCATTTGTACTGAGGGGTAGATCAGGGATGCAGAGCAACAGCCATATCTCAATTTCCAAATTTAAGTAGAGCTTGTTGGTTTCAATAATGTCATAACTGGGGTCAAAATCTCAGTTAACCACATTGAGTCATATTACATAATGCTTTTTAAAGTTTTGGGAAACAGTAACTCTGCTACGGTAATTCAGCCTGCAAACAACCATCACATTTGAGTTAGAGAACTTAAATCATTTGCCATCCAAGAAGAGGACAAACTTCCCATTTGTGTGGGCACTTAAAAATTATGCATTCATTTTGGCTTTCTATTGCATTTGTACTCTGTCAGTTTGCATTTTAATGAGTTTGAGTTTTAAAAGATTTCCAGTTGCCTAAGTAGCTAGAAATTTAAACCAATTAATTTTCCACTTAAAAAGTTCTATGATAGAGGTACACAGTAAAACTACATTTTTCTCTATGGAGGAAGGGAAGGAAACCCTCGTTTTACCATCACTCCCCTTTATTAACGTTTCTATACATTTTTGCCTTAGAAATATAAAAGGCTATTTTCAAACCTGGAGGCAGAAATTTAGTGAATATACCCTTTTTGATAAAATGCAATTTTGTGGTGAAATGACCAAATAGTTTAGAAGGAGAAAAATATGATCTTATGAAGAAAATACTGGACTTCTAATACCTCTTCTCTAAGATCCATTCAGACTGCTGATTTTTTATAAGATGTCAAATTCTAACCCACCTATGTACATCCAGACTCTATAAATATACACACACCCAACATACTTCTAAAAGGAGTAAATGTGTGCTGGGGAAATACTGGAACAATGAAGTTCCTGAGAGAAGCTTGTTTTTTCAAGTTATTAAAGGAAGGTGGCAGGCGTTCATGAGGATATAAAAACTTAACGTCGTCTGAAGGAAACTCCTGAATATGGTTAACATCGCTGCCAAAAATCTCAGCTATGTTATGTCAGAATGTTCAATTGCAAGCTATACTTTAATGAATGGAAAGATAGGGTAACGGCAGGAAGTTTCTGCAGCAACCCACAGCAACCTTGAAAACCAAGTTCCCAGGGTTGGCTGAGCACACTTGTTCGGTGGCTACAGTCTGGTTGACGGGTCCATCAGTTCACAGTCAGGCGCACCAGATGCCTACACATGGGGAGCAGGAGAGCAGGGGCGGTCTGCCCCTCCACATTCTCCTAGCTGACACTGACATGGAAAAGAAATTCGCTTAGCTCTTTCTGCCGAAGTGGTGGTTCTGAGGAATGCAGCTCTGGACAGGGAGAAAGGATACTAGTGCATTAAGTACTTGACTCCTCTTCTTTTCCATGCAGCTTGCTTGCAGCGTGATGTTGCTATTTTTATCAGCTCTCTTCAACCCAGCTGTTGCTTCATGTTAACATGGTGAATGGTGTGAAAATCCCAGCAGAGGCGCGTGAATCCCAGAGAGACCCGTCTTCTGTCATTTCTAGAACAGATAAAATGTCATGAGCCTCAGTGGGGGATGGGGCAAGGACGTTTGGCCAATGTGGGCGATGAGAGCATATCTGATATTTAAGTGACATGTTGCCAGGGGCCAAACTTTCTCCTCATCAACCCCAACCAAAAGCATGCATGCACGCACACATGCATCTAGTGGCCAATAAGGTACCGTGGATCTGTGTAGACACATTGGAAGCAGGAGTCTTCACATTTCAGGGGCAGGCCATGGCTGTCCTAGGTGCAGGACATTGTGGCATCATGAGGTCTGGACAACAGCATAGAGTCCAGTCTGGAGGTTGCTCCAGAGAACCCACTTCCTTTTCCTGAGTTAGAATGTGACTTGTAATTTTAAGCCCACTCTTTGTATTTCCTCTGTGAAAATAACAGCATTTTGGTGAGACTGTGTGTAGGGGGGAAAAAGTGCCACATAAAACTTAGTCAATTTAAAAATACAACTCTAATTGCAGGTTTGTTGTCCCATGGTTTGGCAAATTAGGGGGGCAAATTGGAGGCGCGCTTGGAACCTGCTCCAGGCATGAAAAGACTGTTCAGTTACACATCTGACTGTGTAGTCCGTGAAATGCGTTTACAACCTATGAAAATATGATTTGAGGAACTTCCTTCTAGAATAGCAACTATTTTCTATGGGAGATTATTGTGTGTTTGAGTGCTCAATTTAGAATATGGGCACCAAGGGCTTGGACCTCTCTGAGCTTTTCTTTCTTCAGCTTTAATATGAGAATGAAGTAATGTCCCTTCCTACTCCAAAAGTCTCTGATTCTCTTAGGCCTAGAGGAAATTTAGTGAAAAATCAATACCTTACAGAGCCCCTTTGCCTAGGAATTTACAATCTACAGGACTCTCGAGGACAAGAGTTAGAGCGTCTATTTCTCAATACAAACTTGGATCCACTGTCACTTTGTGATACTTTTAAGATTAAGAAAAAGTCCATAGGTGGAAAGTGTCCTATCAAAAAAAAAAAAAAAAAAGAAAGAAAGAAAGAAAAAGTCCAGTGAGAGGCTAAGGTGAGAAGGGTGCTGTGTGTCGGCACACAGTCCGTCCTACCTCCCTAGAGGGCCTGCCAGGCTGGAAAGCTAACCGCTGCTTTTTCCAGGCTCCCTTGCAGCTCAACTTTTGCGTCTAATTCTGTTCGGCCTGTTGCGAACCCTGGTACAAAGTTTGGAAGGCACGAGTAAGTCGCAGACTACACCTTTGCTGTTTCTGCTGTCAAATGCCACGAGGCTGTGTTGGGTCGTGCTGCGACATTAGCCAGCCCAGTTTCATCTGTTCCTCCAGAAGCAGGGCACGGAGCTCTCATCTTTGCGGGTGTGGTCACAATCGCTGCTTGGCCTGAGAGCCAATGTTTCCACAGTGGCTTTCTGACCCCTGGATTGCAACTGAGGGAAGGTGTCCTATAGGCGGCATGTTTGGGGCAGCTTCCCCAGTCCCTTCCCTCCTGGTTGTGGCGGCTCCCAGCACACAACCTTGCTCCTCAAAGCCCATCCTGAAGCCTGTGCCTGGAGCCTTCCGATGATTTGTTTTTCTTTTATTTTTCCATTGCACACCTTCTGGTGAGTGCACTGATGATCTTTTTAGGCATACAGTTCCTTGTATTAAATCCCTTTCTGCTCAAAATAGCTAGCATGGTCACTGACTTAGAAAGCAGGGACACAGGGCTATGGAAAACTGGATCCTAGTCTCAGCTGTATGCTCACGGTCTGGGATGGGTTGCCCTCTGCAGAACCCCTCCCTTGGCCTTGTCCTCCTCCCTTTCTGCTCATTTCATAGCCTCTGCCTTCACAGAGAAAACTGGGAGCATTAACACCCTCAACTTTTAATTTTTATCTGTCATCAAATGAATTCCATGTTCTTATACGTTCCTTTGCATTCTAAGAGAAAACAAATCTGTCACCAGGAATCTTTACAAACAGTGTAGAGCTTTCCTTTGGTATTCCTATGGGATGGGCCTTGGGGTATTTCCCAGCGCACACCACGGAGAGCTTCCTCCAAATCCTTTCCAGATCTTTCTGCCCCCAGCCACCCCAGAAAGTAGCATCTCTCTGCTCATCCTCGTCATCCTTCTGGTTCCTTCACCCTGCAGCCCCCTCTCCTTCCTGCTCTCCACAGTGCTCTCTCCATAGGAGGTCCCCACAAAGGCCCACAGGTGGCTGGGGACCCTCCTGCCTCAGCTCCCCAAGTAGCTGAGACTACAGGCATGTGCCACCACGGCCGGCTAATTTTTCTGTTTGTAGTAAAGATAGGGTCTCACTCTTGCCCAGGCTGGTCTTGAACTCCTGACCTCAAGCTATCCTCCTGCCTTGGCCTCCCAGGGTGCTAGGATTACAGGTGGGAGCCACCGTGCTCTGCCCATATACTTTTACCCTGGAAGAAAATATATGAACAAGTCAGGTCTTTTCCAAAGCAGACAGATATAAATCCAAAAACACAAGAGGATGTACCCATCTGTTTTTTTAAAATTTAGGTGAAATTCACACAGCATAAAATGAACCATGTTAAAAATGAACAATTCAGTGTTATTTAGTACATTCACAATGTTATACAACCACCATTTCTTCCTAGTTCTAAAACATTTCCATAATTCCAAAGTAAAAACTCCATACCCATAAAGCAATTAACCCCCACACTCTCCTCACCCCCCACGTCCTGGCAACTACTAATCTGCTTTTTGTTTCTATGGATTTACATATTCTGGGCATTTCATATAAATGGAATCATACAATATGTGATCTTTTGTGTCTGGCTTCTTTTACTTAGCATAATGTCTTTGAGGTTCATCCATATTGTATCATCAAAACTTCATTCCTTTTTATGGCTGGATAATATTCCATTGTATGTCTTTACCAAAATTGGTGCATCCATGCATCCGTTGATGAATATTTGGGTTTTCCACCTTTCCAGTACTGTTGACATCTATGAATAGTGCTGCTGTGAATGTTCATATATAAGGATTTGTTTGAGTACTTGCTTTTAATTTTGACAGGTATACACCTAGGAGTGGAATTGCTGGGTCATAGGATAATCCTATGTTTAGCTTTTTGAGAAACTTCCATACTGTCTTTCACCATGGCTGACCCATTTTATAGTCCTACCAGCAATCCACAGGAGTCCACATCATCACCCATTCTTGTTATTTGACATATTTTTTATTACAGCCATTCTCGTGTGAAGTGGTATCTCATTGTGGTTTTGCTTTGCATTTCCCTAATAACTAAGGATGTTGAACATTTTGTCCTGTGCTCATTGGCCATTTGTTTATCTTCTCTGGAAAGGTCATTCACCCATTTTTGATCTGGACAGTTGATGGCCTTTGGAACTGGGGAGACTTGAGTTCAAATAGGTTCAACTATTTAGAAATGGTGTGTCCTGGGCTCATTACTTCTCCAGGCTTCATTTTCTTCCTCTGGAAAAGCGTAAAATGACTTCACCTTCTGGTCTGAGTTAAATTGACTGGCTCAGAGAAACTTTCCTGATACTCTTCTGTATATCCAGCACATAGCACCGTGTCTGGCATGGTGTGATCATGTTTGTTGAATGAGAAAAAATTAGTAAGTTATTAAATGTAGGGAACTTAGCCCAGTGCCTGGTACGCATTAGATTTGTGGTTCACAACGGGGGATTCTGGAAATGTTGGGATGGTAGTGGTGGTGGTGGGTGGTGGTGTTTGTGGTTATCACAATAATTGCAAAGATGAAACTGGAATTTAGGGAGCTGAGGCAGTGAGACAATGCCTGTGGGACAACCCTGAGATGCAAAGAATTGTCCTATGTCCCACACAACTTTAGAATATCCTCCCAGATATGGATGTAGGGGAAAATCTGGTTGTAATTATCTGTATTTATAATGCTCTGTTTTACATATAAACAGAAAGTAACATTTGCACAGTTTTAATATGCACTGAATTTTCCAGGAATGCAACACTCACATAAATTTAGAAAAGACTGTATTGCATCTTGTTTGAAACTCCACTGAGAGTTGTTCACCTTTTTAGAAAAATCACGTCTCCATTAACAACACTGCTTATGGCATTTGAATCCTCAATATGACACTCCTCGATCAGCCTGTGTTTCTAAATTTGATTCTACATATTGGTGCAAAAAACTGATTAGTTTATTACATCTTCTAGTCTAGACATGCCCGAATATGTACATATTCAAACACATATTATTTTATTATAAATTAATTTTTTCTTGCTTTCTTCTCTGTGGTTTATTTAAGACATTAATTATTTTGAAGTTATGTATATAGGTAGGTTATCTATGAATTTTACTATGGGATCCTAGAAAAAAAACTTTTTGTTTTAGAGGAAGGCATTGAGTCTAATAGGAACTAGAACTGCTGTGTTAGATGCTTTATTTTAATAATTATAATGAGGGTGGAATTTTATAGCCTTGTCTGAGGTGAATAGCAAAGGAAATAAGATCTTTCTTATTTTTATCCTAAGGTCTTACTTTCTTGTTCCTATTGCCAAAATGCTCCTTTTCACACACCCAAGTACACTTTTAATACTTTGTGTACTCAAAAGTCTTGGTGGTTCAAGGTGAAAGGTGCATCACAGGATTTGCCAGTGAAATATCTACGGAGCAACCCCAAGCGAGATTTGTGCAGCTGTGGTTATCTACAAAATCTGGCTAGTGTTTGAGAGGCATGTGCTGTAACAGACTGTTCTGGAGTGTGCGTGCTGGACAGACCTGGGTTTGAATCCCTGCTCCAGTCCTTAGTAACTGCACTATCTCAGACTAGTTGTTTAACCCAGTGAGCCTCAGCTTCCTCAGCTATAGAATGGGGTCAAGAACAGTTGTCTCCACGATTGCTGTGTCATGACATGTGACCATGTATATACAGGGTCCAGCACAATGCAGTTTCATGGTAGGTACTTAGTGTTTATTTCCTTCTCCAAAATTATTCTCTTAATCTCCCAAATTATCCAAATAATTACCACCAGAGATTCTACATAATATCTCATAAATATGAAATCATAAAATAATAACACATCACAGACATCACTGGCTTAGATTAAACAAATGTATTTTTACACCACAGTCTATGCATTCTACTCAATACAAACCTTAGTCCAAGGTTACTGAAGCTGCAATCTGTGGATATGGATTTTTCTAGCAAGTCCCTAGCTTTTGTCATTCTAAAAGTAGACTACAATCTGCAAAGGTTAGAAATAACCACCTTAGACAAAGACAAATCGTGGTTTTGATGCAATTGTCAGACGATAAAGTTGTTTTTTACTTTATAGATACTCAAGTGTGTTAGATAAGTTAGTGGCAATTGGCCACCAAGATTCATCTACTGTCTATTGTGCTAAATACTCTGTGGAGATTTGAAAGGAAAAAACAAAAAAAACATTTTCTATTCTCAGAGAGCTGTTGGCTGGATCTAGGAGACAAAAACCTCAGACAATCTCAGAACACCTAGAGCAACTATAACTTGATATAGTTCAGAGTGTACATGTCAAAACTGAGGACATTCAACAAAGAGGCGAATTTATGTAAGAAAAGTAAACTCAGAGGAGGGGGAATGCTGGTAACATACTCTCAGTGTCGTCAATGCGTATGGGTCTGGAACTAGCACATATCTGAACAAAACTATTTTAGACAAACTTCTTAATTGGGGTCTAATATGGTCAGTTCAATCTTACTAGTAGAAACCTTAATTTAAAGTCAATTCATTGGTTTTGATGAAAAATTCACGCACTCATTTAACAAATATATATTGAGTTCTTGGTATATGTCAAGCACCAAATGAGAAAATAGGAGTGCTCAGGTGAGCAGTCAGACACAATCCCTGCCCCCACAGAACATGCATCCCAGGGAATAAGACAGACATTATCAAATTATCAGTATATAGCTGCCTCCTAAAATACAGGAAAGAATCAACATCTTCAGGAAGATATAACTGGACTGAATCTAGCCTGCGAAGTCTGGAACAACTTTCTTGAGGTTGCAACGGTTCAGCTGAATGTTGAGAGATGAAAAGAAGTCAGCTGGGTGAAGGAGAAAAGAATATTTCTGACAGAGGAAAATGTATATAAAGGTTATGTTACTTTTACCTTATGATATTTTTAACAAAATCTTTAAAGACAGCTCAAGAAGTCTGATCCAGACAATTTTGTGTATGGTAATATTCACGTCATAATTCTGCAGAATCTTTTATATTTTTCGTGGTCGCAGTCAATTAAGAAAATGTCCCCTAAATATCTTAAAATATCATCCCAGGATCCAAAAGAAGACAATGGCCCAGAGTCTATAAAAATTGTTGGGGCAAGAGATGCCTGCTGAAATGGCCAAATAATAGACTGGATCCTTATCCAAGATAGGGACATGGATTGGAGTGAGGCAGAGTGGTTGGTGTTGGAGCAAGGAATGCAGGGCCATCAGGATGCAGTGACGGAGGCTGTCCTCAGTGACAGAAGCTGCACTTCATTTGCCCTGAGTTGTAGCTAACTAGCAGGAACAGAGAATCATTGAATTTTTAGGTCAGAAATGATCTTAGAAAAATTTTTTTCTATTCTCTTTTACTCTCAAACAGCCAGATTTTTGCTGCACCATGCCATCTGGCTAAGAATTTTTTGTTACAACTTTTTAAAAAAAGTTATAAAATTAATTCATCCTTATTTTTGAAAAATTGGAAATATGAAAAAGAATAAAGAATCAGAAAAGCACTCGTTATCCTACATCTATTTTATTCACTTCTGTTGTATGTATATAAATAGGCAATCATCCCCACAGCATTTATTGAAAAGTTGATCTTTTCCTCATTGAATTACCTGATACCTTATAATTTGCTTATTTGTAATTTGATAACTTCCTTTTTTTTCCTACTATAAGTATTTAATGCTATTAATTTCCTTGTAAACACTGGTTTAGCTTCATTTCACGTATTTTAATATGTGGTGTTTTACTTTCATTCAGTTCTGAATATTTTCTAATTTCCCTTATGATTTCTTATTCAAGAATTTTTAAATGTTTTGTTTAATTTCCAAATGTTTAGGGATTTCTCAAATATCTTTTTGTTATTGAATTCTAATTTTGTGGTCAAATAGGTCTTCTATCTTCTACCTAGCTGGTCTATCAATTACAGACAAAGGAATGTTGAGATTTCCAACTATAATTATAGATTTGCCTATTTTTCCTTCCAATTATTTCAATTTTTGCTTCAAGTATTTTGAAACTCTGTTATGAATTACATAGACATTTGGGATTGTCACATCCTCTTGATTAGTTGACCCCTTTATCATTATAAACTGCCCTTCTCTATTTCTGGTGATATTCCTAGTCCTGAAGTCTACTTTGAGATTAACATAGCCACTCCAACTTTCTTTTGATTAATATTTTCATGTTTTGTCTCCCAAGACAACTCCCAGATTCAATAATTCACTAGGAGGACACACAGGATTCAACACTGAGCTATATTCATGGCTATAGTTTACTATAGTGAAAAGATGCAAAGCAAAATCAGAACACAGGATGCCCTTAGTGTCTTCAGCAATGAATTATGACAATATATGTGAAATGTTTTCTTCCAGGGAAGCTCATTGAAGACTCAATGCCCAAGGTTTTCTTTTCTTTTCTTTTAGGGCAGTGGGATTGCTCACATGGATACTTCCTGCCTAGCAGTATCAACATTCCAGACTCTCAGAAGGTAAGCAGTTGTTTACCATAAACACATTGTTTGCACGAATAGTTAGGCAGAGTGAGCCACTGTTATCAGTTCTGAAAATGGTATTAACACTCCCAAAATCCAGTTCCCACACCAGCCAAAGGCCAATCTTGTAAGAAGGCCTGTCTAAGAATAGCAGTCTTAGGTCTTTTATGTTAACTCTTTTCTGCACACAGGGTATATTGTTTTCTATCCTTTTATTTTTAACATATATGTGACTTTATATTTAAAGTGGCTTTCTGGTAGGCAGCATATGTTTGGCTCTTACCTTTTTATCTAATTTAACAATCCCTGCCTTTTAATAGAAGTGTTTAAATCATTCAAATTAAGGACTCCCTCTTCAATAAATGGTGCTGGGAAAACTGGATATCCATATGCAAAAGAATGAAATTGGACCCCTATCTCTCACTATATACAAAATTCAATTCACGGTAGATTAAAAACTTAAACATAAGGTTCAAAACTATAAAACTATTCAAAGAAAAAGGGGAAACACTTCAGGACATTGGTCTAGGCAAAGATTTTAAGGCTAAGACCTCAAAAGCATAGGTAATAAAAACAAAAATAGACAAATGGTACTATATTAAACTAAAAAGCTTCTGCATGGCAAAGGAAACAATCAACAGAGTGAAGAGACATCCTGTTGAATGGGAGAAAATATTTGCAAATTATTTATCTGACAAGGGACTAATATCCAGAATATACAAGGAACTCAAACAACTCAACATTAAAAAAAAATAGTCCCATTAAAAAAGTAAATAAAGGAAATGAATAGACATTACTCAAAAGAAGACATACAAATGGCTAAGAAGTATATGAAAAAATACTTAACATCACTAATCAGGGAAATGCGAGTCAAAATCACAATGAGAGATAAGCTTATGCTGTTAGAATGGCTATTACTGAAAAGACAAAAAATAGCTGATGCTGGTGAGGATATAGAGAAAAGGGAACTCTTATACGTTGTTGGTGGGAATGTAAATTAGTACAACTAGTATGGAAAATAGTATGGAGATTCCTCAAAAAAATAAAAATTGAACTACCATACAATTCAGCAATCCCACTCCTGGTATTCATCCAAAGGAAAGGAAATCAGTATATCAAAAGGATACCTACACTCACATGTTTATTGCAGCACTATTCACAATAGCAAAGATATGGACTCAACCTATGTACCCATCAATGGACAAATGGATAAAGAAAATCTGGAATATATACACAATGGAACACTATTCAGCCATAAAAAAGAATGAAATCATATCAGTTGCAGCAACATGGATGAAACTGGAGGTCATTATGTTAAGTGAAACAAGCCAGGCACAGAAGGACAAATATCTCATGTTTTTACTCATATGTAGGAGCTAAAAACATTGATCTTGTGGAGGTAGAGAATAGAATAATGGATACTAGAGACTGGGAAGGGCATGTGGGTGGGAGGAGGGAGGCAGAGAGGCTTTGGTTAATGGGTACAAACATATAGTTACATAGAAGAAATGAATTCTAATGTTCGATAGTAGAGTAGGGTGACCATAGTTAAAAACAAGGTATTGTATATTTCAAAATAGCTAGAAGAGAGGACTTGAAATGTTTCCAGTATGCAAGGTGATGGATACCCTGGATACCCTGACTTGATCATTACACAGCATAGACATATAATAAAACATTATATGTACCCAATAAATATGGAAAAATATTGTGTCTCAGTAAAAATTTTTTAATGTAATTATCAATACAGTTGAGTTTGAATCTATCTTGCTGTATTTTTACTATTGATATCATCTGATCTTTTCTTTTTTTTTTCTTTTTTTGCTTTCTTTTGGATTGAATTTTTTTACAATCCCATTATATCTCCACTATCATCTTATCAGCTAGACTTCTTTTTTTTTTTTTTTTTTTTGAGACAGAGTCTCACTCTGTTGCCCAGGCTAGAGTGAGTGCCATGGCGTCAGCCTAGCTCACAGCAACCTCAAACTCCTGGGCTTAAGCGATCCTACTGCCTCAGCCTCCCGAGTAGCTGGGACTACAGGCATGCGCCACCATGCCCAGCTAATTTTTTTTTGTACATATATATATTTTAGTTGTCCATATAATTTCTTTCTATTTTTAGTAGAAACGGGGTCTCACTCTTGCTCAGGCTGGTCTCGAACTCCTGACCTCGAGCGATCCACCCGCCTCGGCCTCCCAGAGTGCTAGGATTACAGGCGTGAGCCACCGCACCCGGCCTAGACTTCTTGATTTTATTTTTTCAGTAGTTGCTCTAGGGTTTACAGTATATGTGTGTGTGTGTATTTTTTAATATATGTACATGTATATATGTATATATTTATATATAAATTATCTTTATCTTATTTCAAATAATATTATATAACTTATATAAGTGTAGGAAACTTACAACAATGTAATTCTATTTCTACTCTCTTGACCTTTGTGCTGTGGTTGTCATACATTTTACTTTCATGTTATAAAATCCATAATATGTTATTTTTATTTCTACTCTAAATAATAAGCATCTTTGTAAAATATTAAAAATAAGAAACATTCTTTTTTGCTGTGATAATTAACTTGATTTAAAATTCAGGAAAATAAGATATTCATGTCTGACAATAGCAAAATGCCAAAGTTTAAAAACTCCTAGTCATTTTGATTTAACTATAAGCAAACCTTCTGTCATTTAATTGAGCAATGACCATGGCAAACAGTGAGTCCTTGACAGGCTTTTTTTAGTACTCACCACACCCTCTTTGTTTTGATTCACTAAATATTTATAGAGATTGTGACAAGTTTCTAGCGTATAAAGATTTCTTTCCCATATAAAGGGTTTGTTTTTCAACTTCTCTCAACACTTTTATCCACCGTCATAACCCTTCAGATTGTTTTATGCCAAATTATGACCCACATACTACAAATACTGGACACTAAAAATTGGACTCTCATCTTTTACTGGTTCCTCTGAAAATTCCCTGGTTTCGGTACAAGAAATTATCTAATTTAAACAGCTTAAACTCTTATTTACTAACCACAGCAGCTCTATTGTGATATCTTCCTCCAAACTGTGCCAATCAGATCTTTAAATTGTCTTTTTAATATTTTCATTGGTACCATGTTATTATATTTTCTTTATTTGGGGAATGATTATCAAAATGACACCTCATATTTCTTTTTACTGTTAAGTTCCAGCTTTTTGATTCATATAGGAAATGGAGAGTTATAGAAGCAGTTCTTTGTCCATGAAGGAACACATAGAACAGATGTAGAAACTCTGTTCAGGAGTTTCAATTATGCTTATTATTGTGGTGTAGTTTGATTGTTTTCCTCCTTTTTACAACATCAGTGTTACTAATATAAGCTGCTAACTGACCTCTAAGGATGTAGTTAGAGTACTGTGAGTTTAATTTACTTGAAATAATTATTTTCTCTGTATAGATAGGTTATCAATTTGATATAGTGTTCATTAGTTTATGTTCAGCTTTAGTTTTTTCCTTTTTTCTATTTCTTTTCAATTTAAATGTTAGTTTTAGATACGTAAAACATAGAGATCAAAACTCAAAGCTATTAAAAAAGGGGAGAGGATATTTGCCATTAATATTCTCTTTAATACATACATTCCTGTCCACCCCTCCCAGGTAACCATTAGTTTCTGTGTTTCTTTTTGCAAAAATAAGCAAATATGTATGTGTGTGAATGTGCATATATATTCTTAGATATATTCTTTCTCATTTCCCCTTCTTTCTTACATGAAAGGTAATGTATCACATACACTGCTCTGCATCTTGCTTTTTTCCAGTAGTTATTTAATATTACTATTTGAGTTTCTTCATCTGTAACATGGAGAGAATACTGCCTGTGAAAATTAAATAGAAGGAGGCACATGAGACACCCAAGGACCAGGAACAGTGGCTCTATCTCCGCATGTGTCTATATGGCCTACTGTTGCTCAATAGCAACACAATGGCTACAAATACTCCCATTATTAGGAATGATAGTAAGAGGAGTTAAAAACAAAATATTCTCATTAATCCTGTTAGCACTTTAGATTAAAATGTTCTTGGAGAAGTCAGGAACAAACAGCAGATCATCCAGGATGAATAGTTTGTAGCTTTCTACTTGCATCTACAACCAAGGCCAGGCATTTTTTTGGTCTGAGGCCAACTCTGAAAACCCAGGGTTGGCCCCACACCTAGTCCTCCATAAGTAGCCGTGAATCCATCCACCTACCACATGGAGATGAACAGACTCATAGCCAAGCCACAGGGGAAAGACTTTTAAAATGTATTTTCTATTTGTCCACATGTTTACCATTTCCAGTACTCTTCTTTTTTTGTGTAGATACATATTTCCATCTGGATCATTCTCCCTTTCAATGAAGAACTTCCTTTAACCTTTCTTGTGGTGCAGGTCTACTGGGAATAAGTTCTCTTCCCTTTTGTTTGTTATGTTTTGCCTTTATGTTTCGAAAAATCTTTTTGCCGGGCATAAAATTCTACCTTGACAGTTTTTTTTCATTCAGTATTGTTGCCCCATTGCCCCACTTTCTAATAGCTTACATTATTGTGGCTAAAAATATGCTGTCATTCGTATCACTGTTCCTCTGTATATAGTGTCTTTTTTCCTCTCTAGCTTCTTTTAAGATTTTTCTCCTTATCATTGGTTTTAAACAATTTGATTATGAGGTACTTTGGAGTGGTTTTCCTTATGTTTATTCTGCTTGAGTTTTGCTGAGCTTCTTTCTATTATAGATTTACAGTTTTCATCAAATTTGGAAAATATTTTGCCATTATTTCTTCAATTTTTTTCCTGCCTCCCCCTTTTTTCTGGGACATCAATTACACGCTAGTAAGACTACTCGTTTTGTCCCACACAGGTCACTGTGTTTCAACAATTATTGGAACAATTGTGGAATTGAGAAAAGACTGTTGAAATCTCTGACTATAAATTTTCATTTTCTCCTTTCATTTCCATCCAGTCTTTGTTTGATATATTTTATTATTAGATGCATACATGTTTAGCATTGCTATGTCCCTTTGATGAATTGACTCCTCTATCATTATGAAATAACCATCTTTTTCCATGGCAATATTATTAGTTCTGAAGTATACTTTGCCTGAAATTAATATGACCATGCCAATTTCCTTTTAATTAGTGTCAGCATGATACATCTTTTCCCATCCTTTTACTTTTATCCTCTTTAGTTTTCATATGTAAAGTGTTTCTTATAGGCAGCTGATACATGGGTCTCACTTTTTTATTCAATTCTGGCAATCTCTATCTTGTATTTAGGGCATTTAGACTACTTACATTTAATGTGAATATTAATACAGTTAGGTTTAAATCTACCACATTGTTATTTGTTTTATATTTATCTCATCTGTTTTATGTTCCTGTTTTCCTATGTCCAGTTCTTGTAATTGCCTAAGTATTTCTTGTTATTCCATTTTACCTCATTTATTAAAATGTCCATACTACCCAAAGCAATCTCTATCAAAATTCCAAAAGGATTTTTCACAGAAATAGAAAAGTCCATCTTAAAATTCATATGGAACTACAAAAGACCCTGGATAGTCAAAGCAACTTGAGCAAAAAGAACAAAGCTGGATACATCACACTACTCAATTTTAAAATATACTACAAAGCCATAGTAATCAAGTCAGTATAGTACTGGCACAAAAACATACATATAAACCAATGGAACAGAATAGAGAGCCCAGAAATAAATCCACACATTTATGATCAGTTGATCTTCAACAAAAGTGCCAAGAACACACAGTGGGGAAATGATAGTCTTTTCAATAAGTGGTGTTGGGAAACCTGGATATCCACATGCAGAAGAATAAAATTGTACCATTATCTCATACCATTTACAAAAAAATCAATTAAAACCAATTAAAGACTTGAATATAAGATCTGAAACTATAAGACTAATAGAAGAAAATACAGCTCCATGACACTGGTCTGGGCAATGATTATTTTTTATATGATCTCAAAAGCACAAGTGACAAAAGGAAAAAATAGACAAATGGGATTGCATCAAACTAAAAGGCTTCCACAGTAAAGGAAACAATTAACAGAGTGAAGAGACAATCTATGGAATGGGAGAAAATATTTGCCAACTATACACTGATAAATGGTTAATTTCCAAAATATAAGGAACTCAGACAACAACTCAATAACAAGAATACAAATAACCCAATTAAAAAATGGGCATAGGACCTGAATAGACATTTCTTAAAAGAAGGCATACAAAAAGCCAACAGGGGCTGGGCGTGGTGGCTCATGCCTGTAATCCTAGCACTCTGGAAGGCTGAGGTGGGCAGATTGTTTGAGCTTGGGAGTTCGAGACCAGCCTGAGCAAGAGTGAGACCCCATCTCTACTAAAAAAATAGAAAGAAATTAGCTGCACAACCAAAAATATATAGAAAAAATTAGCCGGACATGGTGGCGCATGCATGTAGTCCCAGCTAGTTGGAAAGCTAAGGCAGTAGGATTGCTTGAGTCCAGGAGTTTGAGGTTGCTGTGAGCTAGGCTGATGCCACAGCACTCTAGCTCGGGCAACAGAGTGAGACTCTGTCTCAAAACAAAACAAAACAAAACGCCAACAGGTATATGAGGAAGTGTTCAATATCACTATCAGGGAAATGCAAATTAAAACTACAATAAGATATCACCTCACACCTGTTAGAATGTCAATTACCAAAAAGACAAAAGACAAGTGTTGATGAGGATGTAGCAAAAAAGGAACCCTTGTATACTGTTGGTGGGAGTGTAAATTGGTACAGCCATTATGGGAAACAGTAGGGAGGTTCCTCAAAAAATTAAAAATAGAACTACTTAGTATCCATCAATCCCACTTTTGGGTATGTATACAAAGGAAATGATATCTGTATGTTGAAAAAATTTCTGACTCCTGTGTTCATTGCAGCATTACTTACAATAGGCAAGACATGGAAGCAACCAAAATGTTCAACAGCAGATGAATGGATAAAGAAAATGTGTGTGTGTGTGTGTGTGTGTGTGTGTGTGTGTATGTGAAATAAATTAAAGAAATCCTGTCATTTGCAACAATATGAATAAACCTGTAGGTATTATGCTATTGAAATAAGCCAGGCACAGAAAGAAAAATACTGCATGATCTCACTTATGTGTGAAATCTAAAAATGTTGAACTCACAGAAGCCAAGGGTTGGGGGGTGGGGAGGAAATGGGGAGGTGTTGGTCAAAGAGTACAGTTTCAGTTATGCAGGATGATTAAGTTCTGGAGATCTAATGTACAGCATGGTGACTATAATTAATAATGCTGTATTGTATACTTGAAAATTGCTAAGAGAGTAGCACTTACATGCTCTCACCACAGAAAAAGATAACTGTGAGATGATGGATGTGTTCATTAGTCTGATTGTGATAATCATTTCACAATGTATACTTATATAAAAAAATTACATTGCATATCTTAAGTATATACTATTTTTATTTGTTATTTACACCTCAATAAAGCTTGAAAAAAGTTAAAATTAGTAAACTAAAAAAAGACAAATGTGGTTTAATATTGAACAAATACATTGACAAATCTATTGCTTCATGTAATATATTTTAAAACTGTTTATATACATTATGTAAATGTTTACTTATTAAATATGTATTAATATTTATTAAATATTTTTAAATAAGGGATTTAACACAGGGTGAAAAAGAATAGTATGGTGACAGGTTTTTTGCTTTGTTTTCTTCTGTTGTTTTAGTACTTTTTAGATGTTGCTCTACTATTTTATCATTTGCACTGTTTGAGATGAGAAATGTGCTATAATTTTCACCTTTGTTTCTCTGTACGTAAGGTGTCTTTTTTCCCTCTGGGTGCTTCAAGAGTTTTTCTTTACCACCAGCTTTAAGCAAACTGGATTATAATATGCCTTAGTTTTCTTCACATTTCTTGGAAGCTCATTGAGTGTTTTGGAATTTTAGTGTGAATTTTTATTTTTCATCAACTTTGAAAAAATTGAGGGTATTATTTCTTCAAATATTTTTTCTGTTCCCTTCTCCTTTGGGGATTCCAATTACACATATATTAGGCCATGTGAAATTGTTCCACAGTTCACTGATTCTCTGTTCATTGTTTTTTATCCTTTTTCGGTCTGTTTTTTTGTTTTGTTTGAGATCAGAGTCTTGCTCTGTTGCCCTGGCTAGAGTGCAGTGGCGTGATCATAGCTCACAGCAACATCAAACTCCTGGGCTCCAGCGATCTTCCTGCCTCAGCCTCCTGAGTAGCTGGGACGACAGGCACATATCATCACACCCGACTAATTTTTTCTATTTTTAGTAAAGAGGTGGTCTCTTGCTCAGGCTGGTCTTGAACTCCTGACCTCAAGTGATCCTCCTGCTTCATCCTCCCAGAGTGCTAGGATTACAAGCATGAGCCACCATGCCTGGCCCTTTTATTCTTTTTTTTTTTTTCCTGTGTGTGTTTCATTTTGGATAGTTTCTATTGCTATGTCTTCAAGTTCACTAAACTTTTCTTCTGCAGCATTAATCCTATCCTATTTTTCATCTCAGATATGGTAGCTTTCATCTCTTTAATTCATATATATACACACATATATACACACACACACACATTTTATATCTACCATGTATCTACTTACCATGCTTAATCTTTATTTTCTTGAACACAGGAAATACAGCTATAATTACTATCTTTATGTACTTGGCTACTAATTATATCATCTGTGTCATTTTGTGGTCAGTTTCTATTGATAATTTTTTTCTTGTTATGGGTCATATTTTCCTGCTCTTTTGTATGCCCAGTAATTTTTTAATAGGATACCAGTGTTGTGAATTTTACCTTTTTGGGTGTTGGACACTTTTGTACTCTTATTCCTACCAGTGTTTTTGAGTTTTGTTGTGAAATTTAATTAAGGTACTTGGGACTAGTTTGATCCTTTCAGATTTTATTTTTAAATTTTCGAAGGAGGGGCCAAAGCAGCATTTGGTCTAGGGTTAACTTTTTCCCCACTACTGAGGCAAAAACCAATGCCCAACAAGTTATGAACGCCTCCCTGCTCAGTGCCAGCTCCAGAGATTGTGCCCTTTAATCCTTTCAGGTGCTTCCTTGCTTAGTGTGGGGTCATTTTCTCTCACACACGTGCTGATCTGTCCTCAGCTAAAGACTTATGGGGGATCCCTTGAAGATCTCAGAGTTCTTTCTCTTTGCAGCTCTTTCTTCTCTGATACCCTGTCCTGCAAACTCTAGCCATCTTGGTCTCTCAGAAATCCAGCTCCATTTCCTCAACCCAGGGAGACCAAATGGTTCCACCTGGGTCCCCTCTCCCTGTGCTGACACCTGGAAATTCTATTGTGGCAGTATGCTCAGGCAGTTGTAGGTTTCCCCTCATTCATTTCCAGTCTCTCAGGGATCACCATCCTTTGTTGCCTGATGGCCAATATCTTGAAAATGGGTGTTCCATATATTTTGTGCAGATTTTAAGTTATATTGACAAAGAGTCCCAGCCCATTATTTCATCTTGTCTGGCAGCAGGAGTCTTCAGAGGTAAGGAAATGCCAAAGATTTAGCCTCATGTTAAATGTGGATGCAAAAGAAAGTACCATATTGTTCATTTTAAGGCAGTCATGCTTAAATGTTTTTACATTGTGAACCCTCTGGGCATCTTGCAAAACCTATGGATAGCGTCTCAGAATGTTTTGAAATGCACAAGGCAGAATACAGAGAATTACAGAAGAAACCATTATAGTGGATATAGTTATCAGAATATTTTTCTGAGTGAATTTGTGCTATAGTAATAGATGTGCTTCTTAATGCATTAAATAACAAGACCTAACAGTGGTTCTGATAAGCTCTGTAATTTTCAAGTAGCAATGAGCATAAACAATATTCTGAGATATATGCAACTGTGCTACTGTGATTTGAATATATCCATACTTTCTACTGGAGACAGTGTCAAGGTATTATTATTACTGTTTTTTTGTTGCCAACATACATTACAGAAGGCAATGCTGAATTTTCATCAGAGGTTATTGAAAATAAACATACTGACTGCTTTCTCATCCAAGTTCAAGAACCCCTGAATTCTATCCATGGACCCCTGGAAGGTCTGTGGATCCAGGATAAAAATCCCTATTTTAATGAATGGAAACTGGACTGCCTGGGAGTTGTGAATTTTACACAATTGGCTAAGCTTGTGAACTGGCAATGATTTGATTTAAATCTACTCTGAGCATGTGAGATGCCATGGGGGTAGTATTGGTGCAGGGGGGGAAAATAGTATTTACAGAACAAATGGGAGTGTCCTTCTTGCCAAGATGGGTCTCCCCACTACGGTTCCCAGAGCATGGAAGTTTGCCCCCAGTGCTGAGGAGTCCACCTGTCCAGTGGCTTCTTGCCCAGCTCCCCGTCTGAATCTCAAGACTCGTCACTCCAAACTGACAAATTGGGCAGGTCTGCGGTCTATTTTTGCCTCTGGTCCTTTGGCCAGGCCACACACTCTTGCATTTGTGAATATACAGTTCTGTTCCTATCCAGTGTGTCCCAACCAGAAAGTCACTGTAATTTTTAGTTTTGTTCCCATACTCCCTCCAAATGTCATTAGTCATATCCTCCTTCCCATTTCTGCCTTGAATAGGCAGTCATTATGCTGAAGCCAGGCTTGTTTCAGAATTCCATGAGAACCACAGTGTCAGGCCGTGACAACTCTGGGACTGGAAATGGAAAAGGCTGTGATCTGGGGTTGGCTGGCACAGTCCCCGTGAGTCATTATGGAAACACTGTCCCCGGATGCTGCTGAGAGGACTGGGTTGCTGGTGAGTCCATCTGTCAGATGAGATCCTGACCCCCTGACATCTTAAAACGTTCCATAATATGTGGGATGTTGGGCCTTCCGTCTGGTATCCTGGCTACATTAAAATTTGGGTTGTTTTATTCTATTTTTGGTTCCCTTGCAGTTTCCAATGTGTTAAAAAAATGCATTTTCTTCAGATTACAAAAATAATACATATTCATTGTACAGAAATTGCAAAAGGCAGACAAACATGAAGAAGAAAATTCTCCCACCCAGAGATACATAATATAATAGATTTATTATAGAAAACGCATTGCATATCCTTTCAGATACTATTTGGATTACAGTGTATATAATAACTTTTGTAAGCTGTGTTTTTAAAAACTGTAACAGTATAACTTACATAGTCTGCATTATGAAAAGCATAAAATTATATCATTTTTGCCCTAGAGGAGACCTTATATAAGACTATCTAGTCCAATGCACTGTTTGTGAAAATGAGGAAACTGAAATCCCAGGAGAGTAAGTAATTTGCTCAGGGCTCCCCAGCTCACGAGCCACAGAGGCAGGAATGGCAGCCTGGGTTCTTGTCTCAGCACCCTGCAGCCCTGAGAGCTGCCCATGTGCCGTGTTCATCTTCAGACAAGAGCTGAAAGGACTCTGCTCTCTCTGCCTCTTGACCCAGAGAAAACGTAGATGAGTTCCCAGGATTACAGAATAGGACATGTGCCCCTGCTTTAGACCTTGAGTTAAAGATCTCTTTAACATCTTCGAAATTTTCATTCCCTAAGGGGAAGTATAAAATTTGAGGAAAAACAAAAAATTCTTTCCCATACAAAAATTATTTTTGATTATCATTTGGAAAAGAAAAATAGATATTACTAACAACTTAATGACTAAATGTACCTGCCTTTATACTTAATAATGGCTATTTAGTAAAGTCGATAAACCTGTAGAGTATGTGTATTTCTAAGAAATGCAAATTCACCTTAGAAAGTAAGGAATCTACATAGTATAGCACGATATGGTATATAGCATAGTTTGGTGTATAGTGTAGTGTGATGTATAGTGTTGATAGCATAGCATAGAAAAATGAATGTATACTTCAGAGTCAGGTGGTCGCGGATTTAAATCCTATCTCTGCACCTTCTTGGCCGTGTGATCTTGGGAACTGAGCTTCTGTGAGCTTTATTTAATTATCTGTAAAATGAAGATAATTATAACAGTTATCCCAAGATGCAGGTACAATAAATTTTAAAAAATGCCTTCCTATTTTGTTTCTAGAAGAAAGTAGAAAAAAAGTAAGGGATGAATTTTTGAATTGGTGATTATGATATTTCCTACTGATCATTTGTATTACTGTACCAAAGGTTTGTGATCAGACAACAGAGATAAGACCTCCCCCTAAATATTGGTGCCAATTCCAAAAGAAGGAACCACTGAGAGACAGATTGCCACCCCAATTGATGTGTATTTCACTCTTATCATTCTATTATTTTTATCAAAGAAAAAGCAAATTTATAAAAATTACATAATCAAATATTTCAATTAAATTGAAATATTGAGTAACACAGATAATAATACATTTTTCAGAACATACAAGGACACTGACAACAGGACGTTTTAACTTCAAGGACAAAAAATACGATCAGACTTCAAGTAGGAACATGGTTGAGTAAATTAACACCTTTCACATGGTCCTCCAGAGAATCCTACGAAAGTGGCAAGGAGAACGATAAAAGCACTATACGCTCCATTTTCAGTGAAACCAAGATAGCTAGATATTATATACAGACTGCAAAATAGATGTGAGGAATGTCAAAACAGCTGATATTAAGCAAAAGCTGTAAGAAGAATACGAAAAAAGGCTCAGAGAGTAGCTAAATGGCCCAGGGTGGGAGCTGAGGGAGCAGAGCTGAAGGTGTCAACAAAAATAGGTGAGAGGCTCTCCTTGAAGTGTAAATGTGTGTCTTCCGCTTTCAGTAATAATAACAAGAATGCTAGAAAGCAAGACTGGCAGCAGAAACACTCTTGGACCTGATCTGATTCAAAGAAGCAGGGAGGTGGGGCTACTCAAAGAATCACAAAGGTGAGCCATATTTGCAGGAAGCCATCTGTCTCTGTGGCAGCAGAGAAGAAGACAGTCTGTTAGTTATGAAATTCAGAAGGCTACACTGGCCCAAACCTCCTCTCCATACCACCCTCTGCCAGAAACCTCTTGATCCAGGAAAATCCAAGTCATTCAAAAATGAATAAATAAAAAAGAACTACCAAAACACTAATGCAAAGATAGTTTTTTTTAATCGTGGAAAAATCAGCAAGACTTACCAAGAAATAATACCTATCAGAAAAATATTATCATCATGAAGCAAATAAAAATGGTGACCAATAATGTTGCCATGAAATTAAAAAATGAATGAAGAAATTGCTTCTAAGAGTAAAACCATAAAGCAAAAATTAAAATTAAAAAATAAAAATCCCAGGAAAGAGGTGAAAAGACGGTAGGAGGAAATGATTGATACACTTGAAGAACTCAGGAAAGAAGTAGAAAAAAAAACCTAGCAAAAGCACCATAGAAATTAAGACAAAATCAAAAGGAACACAAGGGAGAAGATGTAGTACAGACAAAAACACTAAAAATGAGAAAGATGACCAGATGAAATAGAAGTAAAGTTTTTCAGTAATTCAGTTAAATTTTCATTAACTTGATTAGAGGTACGTGATATTTACCAGGGCTGTTCTGGTTTTCCAATATGTCTGATTTTTCCCCTTTCCAAGCCCAACACATGAAACTAGAGAGATTGACTGTCATTGTGGAAAAAAAAAAATTGTGAGGCTCCTATTTTGCACTATAATAAGAAATTAATTTTGGATAGATTAAAGAACAAAATGAGACTAGTAAATATTTAGGAAAAGTATAGGAAAATATATTTATAACTTCTGAAGGTTTTCTTAAGCAACATCCATACTCAAGAATCCATACCAAAAAATGATTAATATAGTTGGCCACATAAAAATGTACTCCTTCTGTACCACAAGAGTAAGTATTCAAAAGTCAAAATATAAGGATCTACTGGGAGGGGGAGAGAATGGGGCATTGTTTGTTAAAGGGTACAAAATTTCATTTCCACAGGAGAAATAACTTTTTGAGATCTGTTATATAGCAGAATGACTGTAGTGGATAATAATGTATTATATATTTCAAAATTGCTAAAAGAGTAAATTTCTAATGTCTCACCACCAAAAATGATAAGAAAGTGAGGTGATGAATATGCCAATTAACTGGATTTAATCATTCCATATTGCATACCTATATCAAAACATCACATTGTACCCCATAAATATATACAATTATGATCCATCTATTAAAAATAATATTAATAAAATAGGAAAGATTGACAGAAAATATTTCAACAGAAATACAGAAAAAGGATTGCAACCTAGACCAAACCTATCCAATAGAACTTTCTTTGATGATGGAAATATTCTTTCTTTGCACTGCTTGTTAGGACAACCACTAGCTACATGTAGCTATTGAGCCAGTGTGACTGAGGAACTGAATTTTAAATTTTATTTAACTAATTTAAATTTAGATTGACAAATAGGGCTAGTAGCGACCCATCTTGGACAATGCTGATCTAGAATAATAAAGAACTCTTACAGATAGAAATAGAAAAAAGTAAACAAACTAACCAAGAAGATGAACATGCAAATCGCAGAAGAAATACAAACGGTCAATTAATCTGTAAAAAATATTCAACCCCCTCCTTTTTAATGAAGGAAATACAAATTTAAACACAATAATATATCCTTTTTTGGTAAAAATTTGAGAGTTTAACATGCAGGGTTGGTGAAGGTGAGGGGAAATAGTTACTCTTTCTCACTGTTGGTAGGGCTATATATTGACACACATTTTTGATGGGCAATTTTGCAGTATTTACTAAAACTTTAAATATGTGTAACCTTAATCTAGCAGTTACCAAATTTTTGATGAAACTTAATAAATTCAGTATAAAATTCACCTAGAATAGATAAAAGAATGAGAGAAAACAAGAAAGTTTTTGAAAAAGAAAAATAATGTAAGGAGTAGACTCTTGCCCCACCAGAAATCCCTTCCCTAGAGAAATACTAAAAATGAGAATAGAGGCAGAGATTACATACTAATTTCTTTAAAAACAAATTCAAATTTTGATGATATTCTAGAACAACCAGAACTCTCACATACCACTAGAGGAAATGTATATTGGTAGAACCACTTTGGAAAACTATTTGGCAGTATCTAAAAAAACTGAACATACTCTAAGATATATTAAACAGAAATGCATCGATATTTACATTGAAAAACATACCCAAGAACATTCATAGCAGCACCATTCACAATAGCCTTGACTGGAAACTCTCCCATTGTTCAATGATAGTATCATGGATTAATGAATTATAATCTATTCATGCAATGAAAAGCTCTACAGTAACGACAGTGAGTGAACTATTGATGCGTGCAATCACGTAAATACATTTCACATAACAAGAAAGACATAAGAATACATTCAAAATGATTCAAACTATATAAATTTTATAAACAAGAAGAGGTAACCTATGGTGTTAGCAGTCAGGATGACTGTTATCTCTAAGTGAAGGGAGAGTACCGCATGTGACAGCCATCCCAGCAGGGTTCAGCCCCCTTTTGATGTATGGTCCTTGGTCCTTTCATAGAAGTGGGACCTGCTTTCCACAGTTGCACAGGATGCTCCATCAGAAGTTGAGATTTATTTCTCCCTGGCTCACTTACTCATGAGACTCTTGCATTGAGAAACAGGAACTTAATCTTTTCTGGCTGGAGGTTTCCCTATTTCCTTTCACTGAGTGAGGCCAAGTTGAAAATTCCAGCAACTGAAAACATTTTGTTGTCAGGTGAGCAGGTCTCTGAATGGAGATTTGTTCTGGTACCTGATTAAATGGGTTAATGAGTAAAGTGTTTAGAACTATGCCTGGCCCCTACTAAACACATATGTGTTTGCTTTTATTTTTGTTATGCCTTACATATCCAAACCTGACATGTATCTCCCTTTTCTCCTCTCCAAGGCAAAATAATCACATGCAGAACTTTAAAAAATCCCAATCACACCCGAGTTCTATAAAGTTTACTTTCTTTCTACATCTCATCATTTTAAAAAATGTTTATTTTGATTACAAAGTTTCAGAGGTTAAAAAGAGGACAGAAAATAGTATTACACACATTCACAGAGCCTCTACTTCCCAGATTTAACAGACATTGATTTTTTTGCTATAATTCTTTCAGATCTTTGTGTGTGTGTGTGTGTGTGTGTGTGTGTGTTTTAAGTCAACAGAAATAGCTGAGTCCCTCCCCTCCATTCCTCTTTTTTCTCCTTTTCCTTTGCACGTCAGGGGATTTCACTCTCCTGAAGTTGGTATTTGCCATCCGATTTTTACTCTAAATACATCTATTAAACAATCAGAGTCCCAATTTAATTATTTAAACTATTAATTGAAATCTGAAATAATACACAATCCTGATGATGACCTTGTAAACACCATCTTCAATAAGCAAAGAAAAAAACCTATTGAAACAAGGCATTGTCCATTCAAGGGAGATTTGTTGGGATCAAGTGGTCTTATTCACACACAGGATAGTTTCTGCCATGCACAGAAACCCACTTTCTGTATAACTAACTACTGGGACCACAGCCTATCTATAAACTCATCTCACAATTTTTAAGCACTGGCATCATCCAGCACACAACCCACAACATATGTTTCACAGAATGTCCAACAGCTGAATGATCAAGGTATCAACTTCTGGGCTACAGCAGTTATGGGTGGCATCTGCTAGTGGCTGCTGGCCTGCTTGCCTGAGGCCAGGGACAGCTGTGACCTGTAGGTGAGGCCCCTATGGTTACCCAACCCCTTCTTGCCTTTCAGATAGCTGACCCTGGGTTCTTTTTGTGACATACCCAGGAGTTTGTAGCAGCTATGCTGACAGGTGCTCCAGCACCTGTTGGACCGAGGACTGGGCTATTACATGTCACCTGACATGAGACATGATGAGTTGCCCTGGTCCTAAAGCTTCCTCTATAGTGGTGATTCCTGCCTCCCTGGGGTGGCTCCTCTGATTCAACCCATACCTCCAGCCCCTATAGAGAACCCTCTGGGGCTTGTGAAGTGCTAAAGAAATTCAAACAAGGGGAGACTTACCACTAGCACTATCATAACTGCACCTTTGGAAGTGTCCCTTGATGAGCTGTTCTATTGTCCCCCATCTTCCATCAGCCATGGCTGCCAAGATAACAAAACACGGGTGCTGCTCCAGTGTTTCTGGAGGGCCCTTCAGCGAACACACGTCAATGGCTTGCAAATGATCTCTCTCCCAGCCATGCCATGCATCAGGCAATCCAGGGGGTCTCCTGGCCTGGAACCTGCCTCTAAGGGCCCCGCTCAGATATTCCTGGATTGTATTAGGAGCTGACCCCTTCCAAGGTGGTTCTTGGATACCCTGAGATCCCATTTGGGCGTGTCTTTCTCTAGCTGTTTTATGAAGGCAACAGCCTACACTCCTGGTATTTCCTGCTGCTTCTTCTTATCCCATAGAAACTTACCTTTTCTAGGTGTCATCTTATTAAGGTTTTCCTGTGCATTACTGTAAGAACTTTAGAGTTAAAGTACTATTTAGTTCTAGAATCATTAATCTAATTTCTGAGTGAATGGAATTCTGGAGGCCCAAGGATCACCTGAAACTAAATGCAATGCTACATGTACATAATTTTTTGGGGGAAAAGAGTTCTTAGAGCTTTCATCAGCTTAAGTGTTTTTTGACATAGATAGACAGATGTTAGGAACTACTGGCCTATTGCATTCATTCATTGCATTGCATTCACTGACCTATATTGCATTCAACCAACATATTTAGAATGTATCAGGCACTGGGGATAGCCACTAACATAGCAGACATAGCCCTCCCCTACTGTAGCAAAGAATCTGTGGAGTGAAACAATAAACAAGTAAGCACACACAACTCATCAGTTACAAACAGTAATGAATGCTGGGAGGGAAGCAGAGTGAAAGGATAAGGGATGATGAGGACCTGTTTAGAAGCGTGAAAGTCCTGCCCACTGAGCTTTAAACTGAGACCTAGATGTGTGAGAGCTAGCCCTGAAGAGCCAGGAGAGAAGCATTCTAGTCACAGTGGACAGTAAGTATGAAGATATTGATTAAGGAAGGAAAGAGACTTGCAGGCTGGAGGGGCAGAGGGCCCAAGGACAAGAGGAGAGTAGAGCTGGATAAGGGCGGCAGTGTGTGTGCCATGGGTACCATGTAAGCCACGGTCACCCATCTGGAGTTTTTACAAAGCCCAATGAAAGCCCTTTTAGGGCATTAGGCAGGGGAATGATGTGATTGTGCTGGTGTTTCAGGAACACCCAAGGCTATCCATGGGGAATAACTAAGAGAGAGAAGAGCCAACAGCCGAGGTGAGAGATAATGGTGACCTGGTCTGCAGCGGTAGGAGAGGAGATGGAAGGAAGAGGGTAGGATTGGGATTTATTTCAGAGGCAAAACTTATGAGACTTGATCATGGGTTGGATGTAGGTAAGAGACAGGGAGGAGTCAGGATGATGGCCACGTTTCTGGATTGAGCAACTGGCTGGAAACAAGGAAGCTGAGGCAGAGGGTCAGGTTTGGGTTGAGAGGTGAATATAACTTCAGTTTTCAACACTTTAAGACTGAGATAGAGTCAAGGTATAAAATGGTCACACTGGGCAAGAGGACAGCAAGTTTAGTAAGCAAATGTGGTGGATTGCCACAGGCATTGGGTGCCCATTTAAGGTTTAAAATCATGAATTAAATGCCAAACCATGTCTAGCCATGTTCAGCTACTTAGGTGCTGTCAGCAAGAAGGCAGATGATGAGTTCATCGCAAAGTTAGGGTGTTGCCAGCTAATTATTTTGAAGGCAGAGAGGGGCAAGGGAATTTAGGCTCTTGCAGGGAGTAACTAGAGTGATCGTGGTAGAGACTGCAATAGTTTCACCAAAATCCATTTTCCTCGCCTTCCTGGGAACACGGCTGGACTCTATTTCCCAGATTTCCTTGCAGTTAGGTGTGGCCGTGTGACTGGTGCTTGACAATGGAATGAGTACAGAAGTTCTGAGGGCCCCTCCTAAGCCTGGCCCTTCAAAACTTTCCATGTGTTTTTTTCATGCTCTTGTCTCCCATTCAGCTAACCATTGTGGTGACTTCTAGCAGAACCGTACGTAGAGGCTGCTATTGCCTGGGGAAACTAGGTCAGTGGTTCTCAATTCTGGCAGCACCTTAAAATCACCTGAGGACTCTTAAAAACCCCAACACCCGGGTTGCACCCAAGACCAATTAAATCAGAAGATCTGAGGAAAGGGTGAGTCCCAGACATTTGTTAAAACTCCCCAGTTGACTCCAACACACAGCCAAAGTAGAGAACCACAAAACTAGTATGAAGCTCTAGGGAATATGATCCATGGATCTGTCCAATGGGGTTTTACAGGCATTTTATGACTTATAGGGCAACTGGAAGAGCCTCACAGTGGGGTGAGGGACACTGCATCCCAGCCTGGGCAGATACCAACAAGGGCCCATGACTGCACCTAGAGCCAGAGTGGACTGGAGGTCATGGGGGATGCTAGCTGCTTATGGAGAATGGCCATGAACCAGCTTCTCCCTCCCTCCACTCCAGTATAGGTCAAGCTCAGATATAAAAGGGAGAGATTCCTGAATTGGATGAGATTCAACTTGAAATAACCCACTTTACCCCCAGTTGGCGAAGATTTACATTTTCTGCAAGCAGGAGGAATAAGGACACATTACATTGAGACACTAGGTTACATGGCTTGAAAAATATGTACCCGCTTGAGTGCATTTTAATCATGAGTATTTTATTTTAAGACAGCCTCTCTTGTCAACACTAGGACTCGCTGTAATGGGGGAGATTTCAGGCCCTAGGCCACCCACAAGGGGGAGATTTTTGTGGCAATTGGTATTCAAACCAGACTGGTCCAGTTGTTGCCTGGATCCTTACTAGGAAGCTGCCTGAGTGCTTAACCCTAGTCAGTTAGCTTGCAGACAAAATTCAGTGTAAACCCCTCACTGTGGCTGGCAGGTAACTCAAGGGATATATACCTGTGTCACGTGCCAATCATTTTTGCTTCTTTCATAGAATTAACCACAATGCTTTTTTTTTATTGTAGACCCTCAACAATACTAACAGATTGAAGGATAATGGTAACCGTAATAATGACAATGATAATAACAACAAGACATGTTCTAGGCACTCTTGTTCAATGGCCCTGCTCACAGTTGAAGGCTCATATATGTGCCATTTTTACTGTAAATGAATTTAGGTATAATTTCAAAGAACAATTTTTAATTGTTTCTTTAATTTCATAGTCTTTTACATAGCCTCTTTGACATTCTGATGTTTTCTAATTTTTAAATAGTATTTATATATTGTATGCATTTTTATAAATAAAAAGCAATATGAAGAAATACATTTTAAATAGTCTATACTCTCAGCACTCTGATAACATTTGTCAAAAATTAAAAAAAATAATGCATATATATGTGTGTGGTTAGAATGTTTAAACAGCACATGAGGTTATGATGATTATGACGTGCCAAGGGAAACCTGCCTAAGACGCTCCCCTGTATCCTGCCCCAGCCTCTTACCCCAAAGAAATTACTGTGAAGAGTTTCTTATTATTCTTTTTAGAAAGTGAAATGTCTATATGTCAAGATGGAATTTAATGTATATACACACACACAGATACATAGATATTTGAAATTTACATAGAAAGAAGCCTATTATACATGGTGTTCTATAATTTGCTTTTTTCAAGTAATATATCTTAGATATTACTTCATATCAATACATATGGATCTACCTCATTTTTTAACAGTAGCAGGGTATTCTACAGTTTAACAGTTTTCTCCTGGGTTTTTTAAAATTTTCGGATTCTTGCCATTATAAACAATGCTGCAATGAACATCGTTATAGCCCTATCTTGGCAAATTTTTGTGGGTACTTATATGCTAAACTTGATGTTTAAAATATTTCAGGAGAATTTATAATTTAAATGATAAGAACTGCGCATTCAAGCCAGGCATGGTGGCTTGCACCTGTAGTCCAAGCTACTTGGAAAGCTGAGGCAGGAGGATCGCTTGAGTCCAGGAGTTCGAGACCAGCCTGGGGAATACAGAGAGACCCTGTCTCAAAGGGAAAAAAAAAAAAAAATAAAAAACCCAAAACAAACCCCTGCACATTCAGGCTATCAGAAAGGTGTAACCCCGAGGTAGTCTCTCATACCAATACACCCAGGGAAGGGAAAGACTGTTTTGTCTTTCTACATCTCGAAGTTCTAGAGTCAACATGAGCAGAGGCAATCAGTCAAAGAATGCTACTCCCTTTTCTTTACTTTTAGAGTCAACATATAAATGATGTTTCTGTCCCCACATGACCAAAAATGGCTCAGGAACTTGTGAATTCCAAGCAGTTTTTCTCAACCTCAAGCTTACTGTGTCTGCCATTTTCTCTAAGTAAAGAGGGGATCAAGGTAAAAGAAGGTGGGGAAAGGGCTGCTGTGGCACCTGCTGCTGCCTGGTACCCTGCCGTAGAGTCTGAGAATGCACGTCGGAAAACTGCTTAGCATTTACTCTTTAAAAGCAAATGTTAAATTGTACTTGTAAAATTCCCATCAGGACAAATTACTATACCCAATCTTCTAGTTTCCTTTTTCAGAGACGGAGGTTTGTCTAGGAGAAGTCTTCAACCTTGGCATTGTCAACATTTTGTGCTGGATAATTCTTTGTTGTTGATGGGCAATGGCTATTTTGCATTGTAGGAAGTTTAGCAGCATTCCTGGCCTCTACCCACTAGACACCCATAGCACCCGCCCCCCTACCCCGGCCCCTACCCCACTCCCAGCTTTTTTTTTTTACCAGATGTCTCTCCTGTTGAAAACCACTGGTCTAGGGACACACACACACACACACACACACACACACACATTCAGCTATTGTATTTATAATAGCTGAATAATATTCTCTTGTATGATTATACTATAAATTAATTACCCAATCTCACTGTGATAGATATCTGTTTCTTTTTTGAATTATTTTGTACTATAAACAATTCTGCAAGAAATATATGTAAGTATCTCTGGAGTCAATTATTAGATGTGGAATTGCTGGGTCAAGATATGCACATTTAAAATTGTGATAGATATTAACCAAATTGCCTTCCAAAGAGATTGCACCAATTTTCACTCTTATTAACAATGTGTGAGAATGCCTGTTTCTATATGCCCTTGCCGACTCAGCATGTTAACAAACCTTTTCATCTTTTTAAATCTGAAAGGTGAAAAATGGAGTCTTTCTGTAACCTCTTCTCTGCCACTGTGTTCAGTTCTAGAACAGGAATTCTAAAGCGATGTTGCTCAAAAATGTACCCTCTTATAGATCCAAAGACCAGGACGGAGAACTCTGACAAAAAATTTTGATGAAGCACTTCACTTTTTTTGTGGGTGGAGGTATGTGGGACATGGGGAGGCACCAGACTGAATCCAGCTTATCCAAGCTGCTGGAAACTGCAAATGATTCTCAAGGAAAGGACCTAGCCCCTTGAAAGTGTGTGCTTAATTCACACAACGTGCCAAAGCATGATTTCTGGAAAGGCTTTCTGCATTCCTATAGATCAGTATATGATAAATACTTTATCATTTTCTGTGGCGTTCACTATCGTGGTTGCTGAGAGGTGCTGTCTGCTTTAATCTATGTGCCGAATTACAGATATACATGATCAAATAAAGTCAAGACAAGAATCAAGCCTCATAAAAATCTTGCCTGCAGCATGTACCCAAAAAAGTCAGTCATGCCAAGACTATGCAGGCCAAGCGAAGCCAGGAGTTGGGCAATTACCCAGCAGAGATTGAAATTTCTGACAAAAACAGGGACCTCATTGAAAATGTAAGCATAGAATGAAACTTCATTTAAAAAAATTAAAAAGCCATTTCAATAGTTTGCTATTGCGAACATTGAAAACCATGGCTTCTGATCTCCAGGATGTACTTCCTCTGTAGAGCCCAGGGTGAAATAGATTTTCCATTCCTGGATTTTCTGGGCTGGTCACTTTGGCTCAACTTAAGCCAAGTTTTTGAATCAGACCAGAGTGTTCTGCACTTTGCTGTTGCCCGATTGAAGACAGAGATGTATTCTTTCACTCAGGGAACATTTATTGGAAGCCTACTATGTGTCGGGTCTTCAGCTAGACTCTGGGGAAGGCACTAATGAGCAAGATGCCACGCTGTTGGCCAGACCTCACATTAGAGAAGATGATCTGAGAAGGGGGGCTGGGGATTACGGGTATGGAGGAACTTTGCCAGTGTGTGCGGCAGCGGCCCCCAGGCCCACCAGCAGGAGTGTTGGGGTTTGTCATAGTCCACTTAGTCCTCAAATTAACTGACCAGTGCAAAGGGCTCTGGTTACTCTTAGGAAAGCAATTGAAGTCTGTGTTCTGATCACATCCTGTTTACCCCATTGGTGAAGGGGGGATCCCCTGCCCTAAGTAATATGAGATGGCCAAACACATAACACCTGACAGTGCATAGATGAGATCCACAGCAGCTTATTGGCCACATATACTCAGAGCCTGGGGGAAAGGGCACTGCCTACCACGTAGCATCACATGGGGGTTGCACTCAGGAGCAGAGTGAACCAGCAGAGGCTGTGGGTGGAAGCTTTGTAGTATCAAGAGGGTGGGATGGCCCCTAGTTCCTGTAGGAGGATCTGATTGGCTTGTTTGAATAATTTAGCAGGCTGGCAGGGACTTGGAACCTATTAGCTTTAGGTCCAGGTGATGTGCAGCTGGTCTGGTTGATAGGGAAACTAGCTGGGTGGGGAGCCTTGCTATTTTCTTTTCGTCTGTCTGGCACACAGGCTCCCCTTCTGCTGGTAATAGCATCCCAATGTGAGGAGAATAGCTCCCCCCACTCTCAGTCCCTGTGTTCCTGGGGTTTTGCTGAGTTTGAGTCCTCTCCCAGCACCCAGGGGCAGGCTAGTGACCCAGGCATGACCAATCAGAGCATTCTATCACTCTGGCCACAAGGATTGGCTCAGAGAGAGAAATGTGACCCAGTCCAGGCTCAACTCTGGGACTTTGTTAATAAAATTAAAAAAAAAAAAAAAAAGCTCTTTTTTTTTTTTTTTTTTTTTTTCGATGGAGATTGCTAAATTGGGAACTGTAAGACCAGAGTTGCTGCAGGACCGTATGTAAAGAAAGCCTGCCTGGGAGTGAAAGTAACAGAACAAGTGAATGGGGATGGGCACTGGGGCGGGGGTGGGGGGGGAGGATGCCATTTCAGCTTCCAATCCAGCTATGTAAGAGTTGGAAATATCCCTGAACCTTTCAGTCAAACATGGAAACATGCCAATAAATTCTCCCTCTTTTAATTTTTGGCTTAAGTTGGTTTGGCTTGGGTTCCTGTCACTTGCAGCAAAACAAACAAACAAACAAACAAACCACAACACCTGACTAATAGAAATGTCACTTGCCCCTTTTGAGCAGGAAGGGAGCAATTTACCCCATGTCATACATACAGGAAATAGTAGAAGTGTGATTTAAACAAAGAATCATTTGACTCCAAAATTTGTGGCAGTTCCTTTTCAGTGTCCCCTAGATTTGTCTCAAACCTCAACATACTAAAATTCTAACAGATACAAATCCTTGCTAGATCATGAGTTGCAATTTGGGAATGATTTGTATAATGTGGCCATAACAGAGAGAACTGACAATTCTCCCTGTAGGAGAGCTTCAGGGACAGACAGGCCCAGAACGGGTCTAAATGGATATCTTAATAGGCATGGCAGAGTCTGGTAATGCCTGGAATGCATTTCAAAGGAAATTATTGAAGGGGAACTAAAGGGTGCCTGGTAAGACAGGTTCAGCCTTTAGAAGAAATACTTGTGACAAAAATACAGAGGCAAAGAGAACAGTAGAGAGAGAGATTATGATGGTTTCATATGCAAGGGCTGATGTGGGTAGGAGATTGGGGCAGTGTGTGTGATGCAGCCCCTCTTTGGATGGAATAAAAAACGAGAAAAGAAAATAAACTCAAGGTTTGGAATTACTATAATTGACATGTGAATATATTGGTGGTTGTGGAGAGAATCACAGTCTGAATAAACTCTCTAAGGAAGAAAAATTACAATATAACAAAATGACAACATATAATAGGAATTGAAAGACTTATTTGAAGTTCACTTGTGTAAAACATCCAGCTGTCAAATATTCAATTTCTTATATTTTTAAAGTTTATTTAATCTTTATGTAGACTTCTACATGTAAGAATATAAACTGAGCAAAGGAAAGCTCTTTTATCTCCTTCTTTGAGAACCTGAATTCATTCTTTTCATCATCAGGCATTCAAGAATAAAAGCCCATGTGATATTAAAATACAAAAAGTGAAAACACCACTGTCAATGCCTGAAAAGGATGTAATAGGCCACATTAGAAGTTATACATGTGCATATGGCAGTTTTTGATGTTTAGGAATACCACGTGGCAGACACAGAACCCTACTCCTTTGTGTCATAATTGGAAACATTTTGTTATTTTCTGTGTTTTTTTCCCCTCACTTCAGAACATTGGTCACCTTAAAACATTCATACTTACAAACATTTTACCAATGGTTTTAAGGTTGCCCAAACTGAAATTGAATTTATTATTGAAAGGTATTATAAAAATACTTTATACTAGTTGTATTAACTCCATATGAGGGTTAAAATTGGGGAGTTGAGTAAATTATAGAATACTAAAATATTTTATCTTACCAAACATTTTTTAATCTTGAAATAATTTTAGACTTACCAAAAGTTTCAAAATGGTACACACAACTCATTGAATTCTTCCTTGAATGTTATCATCTTACATGAGGATAGTATGATTATCAAAACCAGGAAATTAACATCCATATAACACTCTTATATTATATAGTTATGAACCACAGGAAAATTTTGCCAGTCTTCCTACTAATGTCTCTTTTCTGTACCAGGATCCAGTCCAGGATCCCATTTTGCATTCAGTCGTCAGGTCTCCTTGGTTTCCTTCAATTTGTGACAGTTCTTTGGTCTTCCCTTGTCCTTCATGGTCCAGACACTTAATAAGGACTGGTCAGTTACTTTGTAAAATGCCCTCTCAATTGCAGTTTTTCTGATGTTTTCTCATGATTAGATTCAGGTCATACATTTTTAGCAAGAATACCGAAGAAGAGATGGGCTCTTCTCATTGCATCATATCATGTGGTAAATGATGTTGATATATTCTGTTACTGATGATGCTCACTGTGTTCACTTGGTTAAGGTGATGTCTGCTGGTTTCTCTACCATAAAGTTACTATTTTACTCTTTGTAATTAATAAGTATCTTGTAGGGAGCTACTTTGAGACTAGGGAAATGTCCTGTGTCTCATCATTCTTTCACCCACTGCAACAATTATTAACAGTGGTGTTTGTCTAATGGTGGTTTTGTATTGTCCTCATTCCTTCTACATTTTTAAATTGGAATTCTCCTGTAAGGAAGATCTGTACCTTTTCTTCCATTTATTTTTGCATTCAATTACTTATCTATATCACTAGGGGTTCAGGGATATTTATTTTATTCTATGGATTAAACTCCAATACTAACCTTATTTATTTTGTGGTTCAAATTGTCCCAGCTTTGCTATTGGCAGCTCTTTCAGGTTGGCTCCTGTGTCCTTTTGACATGCCTCCATCATTTTTTGGGCACTTTCTTTTTATGATACTACAGGTTCATCTTGCTTTTTTCTTGCCCCAGTCCTGGAATAAACCATTTCTCTAAGGAGCCCTTGTTCCTCTTATTGTAAAATGGCATTTAGATCTGGGTGCTTATCATAGAACTTGCAATAAAAAAGAAATGTACAATGTTCTCTCTCTTGTACACAATTAGTGATTGTAACTCTAAAGAACTTGCAATGTATAGTAAAAGAGGATTATGTTTTTATCTTTAGGTTTAAAGTGTGAGATTTTGATTTTCTGAAATATTTACAAGTCATTAGATCCTGTATCAGATTTAACTTTATAAGTTAGATGTAGTTCTCATACATGTGGTGTTTCTCAAAAAGACGTACATCTTTATATAAAGTTAAATTTGGAGGGAGAATTTACTATAATAATTTTGGGTAACACATTTAAAACTTGCAATTTTTAATTATACTCTTATAAGATTGAGACATCATGAAAAATATTTATTGAGACACTTCATCTGGTTCACACCATATTTAATAAATATCAACTTTGCGTAAGTGTTGGGGACACAAGATTGAACATGGCATGGTTCCTTTCTTCAAGTAGCTTACAAATTAAAACTCTTCTGAGGTTCTTTTAACCCCAATCATTTATTTGCTCTAGTTTTCCCTGATTCAGGTAAAATTACTTTTTTCCTCTATGAATCCGTTTTTCTTTCCTGTCAATCCCCCTTTTTGTCACTCTTGTGCTCCATAAGTCATTTCCCTTTTTCTCCAGCCCACGTACTGCAATTTCAATATTCTGCTTAAATTTCTCCTCCTCCAAGAAGCCCTCCATGAAGTGTCCAGTTTCATTTAGTTGTACCATTCTCCAACCCCCAAAGCTAAGGATATACTGTCCCACAGGCATCTCATATTCAACATGAGCAGAATGGAACTCGTCCTACTCCTCCCAAGCACCTCCATCTCCTCTTCTTCCAGTGTCCCTCACTTAAATGATGCTGTAGCTGTCTACTTAGTACCCCAAACCAGAAACCTGAGGGGCAACTGGGACTCCTCAACCTTCCCTAACCCTAGGTTCAATGGCCAGCAAGCCAGTGTGTTGTGACTTCTAAACGGCTCTCTGTTTTGCCCTTGCATTCTTTTTCCCATCAGGCAACTGTCTTCATTCAGGTCCTCTTTCTTCTTTATCCCAGGTACCATCTGCCTTAAATGGGTCCCCTGAAAAGCAGACCGCCAAACAAGAATTTTGGTGCTGGTAGTTTGTTTGGGAGGTGACCCCAGGAAGTGCCTGAGGGAGTGGTGAAGTGAACAGTAGAAGGGAGGAAAGGTAACAGAAGTGTGCAGATGAGTAGGTCACCACTGCTGGCAGCTGGGGCTTGATTGATCCACCGAGACACTGCCCTCCCTCTGCAAGGAAATGTGCCTCAGAATGGTCTTCCTGAGGTTTGAGGCAGCTGGGGTATTTACGTACCAAGTGAAGCCCTCTCTTGGCCAAAGCGTGCCCTCAGGCAGAAACCCGCAGAAAGCCAGCAGCACGCTTGGGAACTCTCTGTGGAGACCTTGGGGGATGGGAGGGTTCTGGCAGCAGCAGCTACACCATCACTGCCTCCTAACTGGTTGTCCTGCCTCCAGTCTTGCTCCCACCCCCATCTATGGCTGTTTAAGTGACCTTTCTAAAATGCCAAATAGCCCAAGCTCTTCACCTGCTCAGAAACTGTCAATGGCTCCCATTGCTTTCAGAATAAAATCCAAATTGCCTGGCTTGACATGCCAGAGATCTGCCCCATCTCACTCCCAACCACTCTTCTAGCCTCATCTCCCACCCCTTCCCAGCACTCAATGCAGATGCCAGGCACACCACGCTAGCTGTGGGTTCTCTCTGGAGCCACACTTAAGAGGTCCTTGCACACGGCAGTCCCTCTGCATCTACAGACTGCTCAGAAATATTTAACATTTGATTGTCTACTATATCCCAGGCACTGTGCTAGACACTGTGAAGACAACAAGGAATAACTCACAGTTCTCATCTTCAAGCAGCTCACTCTGTAAAGGGAGGAGACAGGTATATATAAAGAAACACTTCTGTTCTTCAACTAAAGCATTCTATTAGAGAAGGGCCCTTAGAGAAGAAGATGCCTAAGTGGAGACTTAATGAGGGGTTTTGCCCTGCAGACAGGAGAAAACAGGCTGGTGTGTACAGAAAAGCTTCGCAGATTTCTGAATGGCGACAGTGAGGTGTCTGGCAGGTAGAGGTGAGGGAGAGGCTGGCCAGGTGGTCAGGGATCCATTCCTCCCAAAAAGCTTGGGCTTTATTTTTCACATCAAGACATAGTGAGAGGGCCCCTTTTTCATCCTACTAAGAGGCTTTCTAGAGTCACTGTGGGCATGGACTTCCTAGGAAGCCTTCCCTAGTTCTAGGCTCTCCTTAGATCCTCATCATCTATGCTCTTCTGGCATCCAAGGAAACCCCTCTTGGGGTGGCAATTAAGCTGGACTGTTTTAAGGTGTATCTTCCCCCGTGGCCGGCCAGCCCCTTTGAAGGGAGTGCTGCTCCTCCTCACCCCTGTGTTCCCGAGCTTGGTACAATGCCGAGCTCCTGCAGTGCAGACACACCTGGACACCTGCCCTTTAAGGAGGCCAACAGAATGGAAAGACTGACAGATGGTGCTCTTCAGAAGTTCCCTCCAAGCCAATGGCACATGTAAGTGCTCAGTCCATGCTCTATGCTGAGCTGAGTGTTGGAAGTTACTGGAGACTTCGGGTACAGGTTTTTGAAATCCAAACAGAAGTTGTGATGATTTTGTAGAATTGGTTACTTTAACTACAAAGAACAGTGATTGTGCTCTGTTAATGTGTTGTACAATAGCTGTACTTCAGACTTCTTAAACTTCCCCTCCTCCTTCCCCTCCTTCCTTCCTACCTTCTCTCCATCATCTCTCCCTCCTTTCCTTCCTTCCTTCTTATCACTCCCTGCAATTCTTAGACAAGGGCTTTGACATGCCTGGGGTGGTGGGGAGAGAGGTGCTCTCTAGGGTGATGCAAATGCTCTTTTCATTTCTGCTTTGGCTGGACTCCTAGGCAACTTCTCTGCCTGACTTTCTGGCGTAACCAATAGCATTGGTATGGGCAGGGGTGGGCAGTCTGGACTGAGTCTTTTGCCCCCAGGAGGCTCGGTTCCTGGAAGGACAGGAGCTGGGATGGGGAGAAGCAATAAGAGGGTGGAAAAATCTTTTGGAACAGTCTGTTCTCATTGCCCCTCTTCTACTTTCAGGGAGGAGGCAGGTGGGAAAGAGGGTGTCATTGACCACTGTTCTCTGACTCCAGACCCTAAGCTTTAAAAAAAAAAAAAAAAAACCAGTATCACATTCTTCCTATTTTCCTGGAGCAGAGGAGCCAAATCCAGCTGGCTTTGCAGCTTCTGGCAGGTTAAAAAGCATGCATTTCCACACGATTGCTGATTTACACCAAATTTTGACATGTTTTAAAAACTTCCCTGTAGTGCCTTTTGCTGGCTCCCCTGAACACTGAGGATGTGGGGCTCTGAGCAGAGTTCCAGGTTTATTTTCCAGTGTCTGGTGTCTATGTGCCGCCTTTGTATTGGGCTGTCCCCAGTACATTGCCTCGTTGTCCTTGAGGGAGGAAGCCAGCCAGCCTCTGGCTTCCTTTGTAACTTCCCAGTTCCTCTGCTCACAGCCTCTGCTCGTCTGCTCACACCCCCCAATCACCTTGTTTTAAAGTACTGCGGGAGTGAATTTCTCATCTTCAAATGAAAGAAACCATCAGCTTTGTGTCCATTGCACAGGCACCTCAGAGTGCACATGCAGGCAGTGTGGTCCTGAGAAAGTCTTCAGAGGTGAGTGGCTTTCACGATGAGAGGACCAACAATAGCTCACCTCCTAATGACCTTTCTCAACAAAATCAGTAACCCCATAAGATACAACAGCTGTCCCAAGCACATCACCTTTGCACTTCTCTTGGAAAAGGCAGTATGCAGAGTGGTTAGGAGTTAGTCCTCAGTGCCCTCCTCTTAAGCGCTGTGACCCTGACATGTCACTTTAGTTCTCAGCTTCCCTTTCCTCATCTGTAAAATGGGAAGAGAAACTGAATCTGCTTCATAGGCACGTTGTAAGGATTACACAAGCTCTCATGTGCAAAATGTTCATGACATAGTTTAGCTCTCAAAGGTATGCTAGCTACTATTATTTATAGTCAAAATAAAGAGGTTGCTTCTCTCCTGGAACGTGGAGAGCTTGGCTGGCCGGCCTAAAAGGGTCTCCTGGCCTTCCCAGCCCGTCAGTGCAGTTCTTTCCGGGCCGGTCCTCACCGCCGCGGCGTCCCAGGGGCCGGGATCCCATTATGCTTGTTCAGTGAGGGTGACCTGGCTGCCGTCCCGGCGCGAGCACAGGTGCGGCCCTGACCACAAAGAGGGCGTGGGCGCGGGCGTGGCGAGCAGACATCTGGGAGGCCAAGTGCGCTTCGAGGGAGGGGGCTGGCCGCGACCCCAGGACCGCGGCAGGGAGGGTGTCCGGGCCGTCCCGCGGGACTCCGCCTGGCACTGGACTCCGGGCGACTGCCGTTCTTGCGCTCGGGCCCCGCCCCCGGGAGCCCCGCCCCCCGGCGCCCCGGGTTGGCTGGAGCCGCGGGCCACGCGCGGCGATTCGCCACGCGTCGCGTCACTAGGGCCGCTCCCGGCTCTGGCTCCCGTGGGCTGGTCAAGGAGCAGCCGCGGGGGTGGCGGGGGTGGTAGGGCGCGACGCCGCCGGGCCGCCCCGCCCAGGGAGGCGCCCAGGCCCTCATCAAGTGACCAGTATCCCTTCCAGGAGAACTCGGTCCTTCTGAGGGAAGCGAGCTCCAGCCTGCAGCCCCGGCGCCAAACCGCCGTCATCCCCTTCCTGTGCCGGGTGATCGTCTCCTCACCCACCCGGAAAAACATAGTCCGCCCCCACGTCCTTGTGGAATAACACTCGCTCCAAACAGTGTGACTCTCTTTGCCTGCACTTTTGTCTTTCCCATTCTAAGTGCTTTAGGACCCACCAAAAGGTAAAGCAGCCCTGAAAAGGAACCTTATGGGACAAGCGAGAAAGGGAGCCGACGGGAAAGGAGGGAAAGACAAGGCTGGCGGAGGGACACCGAGGCAACCAGCGTAGTGCGCACGCGCACCAGGAGAACGAGTTCCGGTCTGGCTGGGGCCTGGCTCCTAAAAATAGCCCCGGTGTGGGGATCCGTGCGCGAATGTCCCGGCGAGTCCCGGGCTGAAGGAGGCGGCTCCGGGCGGCGCGGAGCGCTGGTGGCGGGCCCGGGCTGCGGCGTGTGTGCGCGCCCGGCAGCTGCACCGGAGCCACGGTGAGGGCCGCGGGCGGCGGGGTTCGGGCCGCTGGGCCGACAGTGCTGGAGGGGGCGGTGTCTCGGCGAGGGGGCCGGTTAGGGGCAGAGGTGGGGGTGCTGGGGCGGGGGGCAGTGCGGCCGAGGAGGGGCGCCCTTGGGGCTCCGGGTGGGGGGATCCTAGGACGAGGCCACGTCGGGCTGGGAGGGGGCCAGAGTCGCGGGCGCGCGGTGGCAGGGCGGGTAGGGTCCCGGGAGGCGGCGAAGGGTGGTCGCGTCGGGGTCGGCGCCCAGGGGCGAGGCGCTCAGGGAGGTGGGGGCGGGGTGCTCCGAGGGCGGGCACGGGGGTCCGACTGGGGCTCCGCGGGGCGGGCGGGGGGAGGCTCAGCCGCGCGGGCTCGCCACGAGCAGCCTCCCGGTGCGCGCACCGCGCTTGGTGCCGGGGGGCGGTGGTGGACGTCTCTTCCTTGAAAGTTCGAGTTCCCTGGAGACCCTGGAGCTTCTCTGGGGCTGTACGCCCGAAGGCCTTTTCCTTCACGTTGCCTTCTGAGGCCAGGGGTCTCCCCAAAGGGATTGGCCCCCAGTGGGGGGCGCGTTCTGCCCTCTTGGACTTGAAGAAGTTCCGCCACTTCTGCTTTAGGAGAAGGGTGGTCCAACGCGGCGGAACATTGAGGTCTGAACTCTCCGTGTGTTTGTGTGCGTAGAAGTCAGTGGTAAGGGTCGGTATTTGGGGCGGGCCGGGGACACCTGCGGTTGCGGTTGCGGACGCCGTATAGTGCAGAGAGATGTCGCGGGGACCGAGGGTCTGCAGAGAGAACCGCTCGCTGTTCCCTGCAATCCAAGTGGATCCCAGCACGCAGGGAAGGTTTTGTGTGCTAGAAACTTTGCCTTTGGTTCGCTTTCGTGTCTTTGAACAGTGAGGGTTAAAGCAAGTGAGATAGTGCAAACAAGTTTGGAAAAGGTGAGCATTTCTGAATTAGGATTTTTTTTTTTTCTGTGAAAGTATAACTATAAAATTGTTGTTCAGACCTGGAATAGATTCCTGAGCTGTGAAACGAGCAGGTTATGGCCCAGTAGGGAAAAGTGTGTAGATTGAATACAACGTAGTGTTAACTTGCATTTCAGTTTTCAGTGAGATCGGGATTCCAATAAAGGTGCTATTAGAAGGGCCTGCTGTGATGTGTTAACAATAGTATATGTAATTTTAAACAAATATTGTCTAACATTTTTCAAGTTTTTAGCACAGCATGTTTTCCTTGTGTCTTGTATCATCTATTACTATACGAAGAGAACGTTCTCTAAAGCTGTAATTAGATGTACATTACACAAGAGTACTTTCCCTTTAAGAATCCAGCTGTGTTGTTTTGGCAACTGCTAAGTACTCTAGTTGTCAGTTTTAAAATCTATGTTACCTTGGCAGTGCTTGAACAGTCTGTGGAAAAGGTAAACAAAATAGTTTTCTTTAAACATACAAAAATGACATTTCTTTTAAATGTGAATTTAGGAATGAGGATAAAAATAACTATCGTGCCATTATGGTTTTTGTATGTACTTTTTTTGTTTTGTTTTTGTGTATTTTTGGAGAGCTCAAGTCTTTATTCTTATTTGTTTAACTGGCAACTTTTGTTTTAGGGAGTCAAAAGTGTTTTCACTAAAGTAGATGCCGATTTAAATTAGGTTATTTTATTTCATTTTTTATTTTTATTCCTACTTTTTCATTTCCAATAAATTAGGTTATTTTAGATGTAATAAACACATGTCTATATGTCATATAAAACATTAAGATTAGCATTTGTTATATATGATGATGCATTAATTGACAATGGAGTCACCCTTAATTCTCAGTATTGTTGCAAAAAGTAGTTTAATGGTGTTATAATAATGACAGTACTCTGAACAGCTAAAATTGGTGATTTGAATGTTTGTAAACGCTAGATTAACAATTCTGCTGGAAGAGTGCTTCCAATAACTTATTTACTAAAGCAGTCAATGATTGTGAAGTAATGGTGACCTTTCTAAACACAATTATTTGCTTATCCATTTCATTTAATTCATGCTATAGTTATGTATAAAATTATGACATTCATATTGGAACAAAGGTGTTTAAAATTAACTCTTTACTTGCTATCAAAAGTTTTTTTTTGAAATTAAATTATTGTGGGTTGTCCAGTGGAAGGAAAAAAGTTCATTGAGCTTCAAAAATAATACTTGTAATGTCAGTATGTTGAATTACCATTTGAGAACTCTTTCCTCCTGTATTCTTAGAGTGTTTTTGTTTGTGTAATGGGTATGTGTGACAAAGATTGTGTTTTTTTGTAAGTACAGTTAGAAATAATTTGTTAAAAATGTTGTTTAAAATTGTGATGTTATATTTTCAAAGCAATTTCATTACAACTTTGTATTTTCTATTTAGAATGTAGTGCAGATTAGTATTAATTTTATTAATATTCAGGCAATAGCAGTGTCACCCATTAATTGTTTGGCTACCGAAGACAGAAATATTAAACTATATTCTCAGAGTGGTTAAATAATTATGAAAATGTTTATTAGAACATGATTTTGAAGTTTGAAATAGTCCAATTAAATCTTTTCAGTAGATTTGTATTCTGATTTAGAAGGAGGAAGCCATAAGCAAATTCATTATTGGAAAATAGCATGCTTGTCAGTCAATTTTGGAAAGCCGTCTTTTTCCCTCCATTTGCTGCTTTTAGTCTGGCAAGAGAAATTTAGTGTGTCATACAGTGATGATGGTCCTGGATTTTCTGGGGGCATTTCTGATTTCAGATATTCAGTCTTGTAATAAGATCAGGCCCCCATTTTTTTGTTTTAAAAAATACACTCATGGTACATATGAATGTTACAAAGTCCAACTCAAGTTTTGTTTTATCAGTGATGGGGCAGTGAGAATACTGTTTTGTGGATTGAAAATGATCACTGTTGCTTTTTGCTAGATTACAAAGAAAATTAGTAAACTGAGAAGTGAGTGCCTTCTCTCTTACTGTTTAAGTAATAAGAGAAGTGTAAATATGGAAATCAAATTAATCTTTCAGCTGGATAACCTCATGCAAGGTAGTGCTATAACGTAGGCTGATTTGCAAGCCCAAATAAAGGAAGGCTGATTGACTTTGTAGTCTAATCTTAATTCAGATCCCAGCTCTACTACTGACAAAGTTATGAGCTATCTTCTGTAAAATGGGAAGGAATTAATACCACCTGCCCTGTGGAGTTGTTAGAATTAAGTGAGATAATGAGTGTAAAAGTCCCTAGCACACTCCCTGAGGCTTAATGTACAAAAATGCATATTGCTTGATCTTCTTGCATCCCTTCTTGCTTTCATCTCTACCTTCCTATGAAGATTATATAGGTACTTTGCCTAGTATCTGTATCTTTTAGTGTTTGTGACCAAAAGGATTTTATATAATGCATCAATACAGGGTAATGCTTATATATTTGTTTTGGGTAAAATATCTCAGTGTCTTAAATTCATTGTCAGATTATACATGTTTAGTTAGCTGTTCTGCATTAGATTTTTGATCTGCAATCATAGTTTGCTTCTGATCTTCATAATCTCTGCAAATATAAATATATATTTTTTGATTAGAGTTAAATATAAGTAGTTTCCCTACTCTTCAATTAATTATGTCTTTTAGGGATTATCTGTGGGTGTTCTCTTCAAGATACGGTATTTATAATTTCAAATTAGAAAAATATTTTAGTAACCTACTTGGAATAGGTATATTTAAAAATAACTTTCCTTTAGTAGGTAATCTGTAATTTTTTTATACTTTATATTATCTGGTCTGTGAAATGAAATGATTTTATCTGCATACTTTATCTGTATATCCCATAATAAATGGACCTTGTGTCTAGTTTATTATAATTAAGATTATAAATCTATTTGCTAATTAGTAAGTCTTGCTCATAGCATAAGGATATATGTTGGCATTTAATAAGTACTATATTTTATATAGATGTTTTGTTACAGATTTTAATAATAATTATATTTAACTGAATTTAATTGATATTTACTGACTTTATTTTATTTAACATTAATTGTCTTAGTCACTTGAGAAGAAATCATAAGCTTCTTTGTGAGTTGGAATTGCATATTTGAACATTGGTATATATGATGGCAGGTAATTTATTTCTTCATCAGTTTAGCAACTGATGATGCTGAAAAGCTAGAATAATTGTTAACATGAGTGAGAAACAGACATTAATTAATCAAACTTCTAATAAATACTAACCCACACACGTCTTTTTATGGTTGTCTTGAATTAATACTAATTTTATTTCCTTATACAAAAATATAAACTTTATCAGTTTTTTTAAAAAAGCTTACCATCAGTAAAGGTAAATGCTTTGAGAAATGTTTTTGGTAGCAGGCAGTAAATTTATACTGCATGAGTTGGACCTTTTGCATGGTTATTTTTGTGACCAGCAGCATGTGTATGCAAGTTGACTTGGATTCATTTGCAGTATAATTTGTGACCATTGGAACAAAGGGCTGCTTCCCATTTAGCTTGGTAAGGTAACTTGTAACTTTTTGGCTCATTAAAACAAGATGCTCTTGCATTGAGTAATGCTGTATCTCATCCTCACCCTGAGCAGTCCGTCTTCTACATAGAGAGTGTAATTATATTTCTAAAAATCAGATCTACATGTCATTTCTTCTTAAGGGAAAAAACCCCAACTTTGAAGGCATGTAAGCTCAGTAGAGAACAGTACTGTCAAGGATCAGAGATTGGCCTCTGAAATGAGATTGCCTAAATTGGAATATCCACATTACTTACTCACACTTTTGTGTTCTTTGGCAAGTTCTCAGTCTTTTTGAGGTTCAGTGTATAAAATAGTAATTATAACATTATCTATTCCATACAGTTATTGAGGGGTTAAATGAGATGTATTATAAAGTGCTGTGCTTGGTAAATAGCATGCATTAATTTCCCTGCTGCTATTACTGTCATTACTATTACTGCTATTGCTATTGTTAGTCATAGATCACTTCGTAATATGATTCTATCCTATCTTTCCAGGCTCATTGTCAGCCACTATCCTTTCAGGTTTTTTTTTTTTTTTTTTGAGACAGAGTCTTGCTTTGTTGCCCAGGCTAGAGTGAGTGCCGTGGCGTCAGCCTAGCTCACAGCAACCTCAAACTCCTGGGCTTAAGGGATCCTACTGCCTCAGCCTCCTGGGTAGCTGGGACTACAGGCATGCACCACCATGCCCGGCTAATTTTTTTTTTTCTATATATATTTTAGTTGGCCAGATAATTTCTTTCTATTTTTAGTAGAGACAGGGGTCTCACTCTTGCTCAAGCTGGTCTTGAACTCCTGACCTCGAGCGATCCACCCGCCTCAGCCTCCCAGAGTGCTAGGATTACAGGCATGAGCCACCGCGCCCGACCTTATCCTTTCAGTTTCTATGCCCTAGTCAAGGCCAGCTGTTTGCTCTTCCCTGCAAAGGCCATGTGTTTTCATGCTGATGACTCCCACTTTTATTTAGCCCAGAATTCTCCTGAGCTTGATAATCCACTTGAAAATCTAGTTGGAGTCTCAAACAATATTTGCCATGTAGCTAAAATATAGCTTTTCTTTCTTTTCTAAGCTTTCTTCCTTAGCCTTCTTCCTTCTTCGCACCTCCAAACCTTGGTGTCTCTGCTGGCTTTCCTTGTCTTAGTAAATGGCAGTACTTAAGCCAAAAACTCAAGATATCATTCTTAATTCTTTACTTTTTTTCTCAAATCCAATCCATCCACAAGTCCTGTTGTACCTTCACAGTTTATCTTCAGCCAGTCCACTGCTGTTAGTCTTCATCACCACCTCTTTATTCTAAGCCATCATTATCTCTTGTCTGAAATACTGCAGTAGTCTCCTAAGTGGGCTTCTTGTTTCTTTTCTCATACCACACAAGTTCTTTTTTCACATAACAGCCCAAGATCATTTTAAGAGCTTAAATCAGATCATATCATTTCTCTGCTTAAAATGTTCCAGTGGCTTCCCATTCCTCTCGAAATAAAGTCTGTACTCCAGTCCATGGCCTAAATGGCCTGAATGATCTTTCTGCTTCTCACCATTTTTCCCATTTGTTGGATGCCAGCCACAAAGGCCTCTAAGTATTTCTTAAGTCCTCTATGCCCTTTCCTCTTTTAGGATCTTTTGCACTTTTTGTATGTATTACCTGCTTGGGATGCTCTTCAAATGGCTGGCTTGGCCGAACCCTTTGGAACTTGGCCCAAATCTCACTTCCTCACTCAGAGGCCTCTGACCTCCTGTTTAGTGTTGCATTCCATCAGTTTACTCTCTCACACAGATTATTTCCTTAAAGACATTTGTTATAATTTGTACGTAACTGGTTTGTTTAGTTATTGCTTATTTATAATATTTTTCCATTACCTGAATGTAAACTCCATGAAGGCAGAGGCCTTGTTTGTCTTGTTCACAGCTGTATTCCTTGTCACCAAGTGCCAACCTGCTTGGCACTTGGAAAACAGTAAATGCTTCATGTTTCTTTATCTTTGTTCATGTTTTTGCCATGGATTGGAATGCTCCCTTCCTCGTATCGTTATTGAACTATCTATCCTTTAAGTCTTAGCTGAAACGTCATCTTATCTGTGTGATACTAGTTTTAATCTTTGTAGACAAAGTTTTTCTCTCTTGCTCTTGTGTACTTCCAAAGCCTTTGATACATGCACTATTTGTAAATTCCATTTTAGGCTATTTAGAGTATTATAATTGATGTCACTCTCTCCTGCTAGGCTAAGTTCCTATGTCAAGGACCAGCTTTTTGTATACTCAGTATCCACCCGCCTATATTGGTACATAGAGAATTCTCAGTAAATGCCGAATTGAGTGGAAGTTGTCTTAATCCTAATCAACTGAAATAACCAACCACAGACCAGTTTTCCCAAATCAGACTTTAAAAATTATAAAGATACTTTCCAGATTATAAATCCTACCTTGTGCATTTTCCATGCATATTAACATAGGAGTATGGCAGGAATCTGAGAGCTGTGGAGCACAAGTGACATTTACCAAGATTGCATTTTGCCTTTTTTGCTGGGCAGTGAGTAGTCATGTTGTCTGAGGTCTGTATTTCCAGTTTGAGATGCATACCCCTGTTGTTCCTTACTAAGCAACATCTTCCCACCCTCATTCTCTCCCTCTAGTTTATTCAGCTAATTTCACATGTTATTCCCAACCACCATTTGTAATAGTGAAAATCATTCCACATTCTAAATAGGTGACTTAGAAATGGGCTTTTGGAACATATCCCATTTGCAAGTTAGGGACTGCTTCAGCAAAATGTTTATTCTGATACTGAAAATCTTTTTCTTAATGGTGTTAAACCTAATTTGATGATATGTATTATGAAGGGAAACAGAGAGAATATAGAAGTTAAGATTTTGTTTTTGTGTTTTTCAGAAATGGCTTTATTTCCCCCAAAGTAAAGTTTTAGTATTGGCAGAAATTTTTTTTTCAACTTCTTTTTTTAGAAAAAAATTCAAACTTAGAGAAAAGTTACAAGAATAGTGCAGTGAACTCCCATATACTTGTCATCTACATTCACCAGTTGTTAACATTTGCCACATTTGCTTTATCATTCTTTTTATATTTGCAGAGTGGCCACAAAGTCTGGAAACAGATATTATTATTATTTTATTTTATTTATAGTTTGAAGCTCCTCAGTTACGTCTTTGGAATATTCCAAAGATGCAACTTGATGCAGTTAAAATCAGTGGCAAAACATCACAGACACATGTGCAGGGATAGATGGAAATGCTGTATTAATGTGCTGTGTACTTTGCTAACAAGGAAACCACATTTAAACATATAATGCCATTGAACATGTCATGTATTGTCATGTAATATCAGAAATCCACTATCTAGATTTCCTTTTTCTTCCTCTCCTTTTTTCTTCTTTTTCCTCTTTCTAGTATAATTTTTGTTATTGAACCATTTGAGTGTAGGTTGCACACATCATGATCCTTTCCCCCTAAATACTTCGGCGGTATCTCCTAAGAATAAGGACATATTCTCACATAACCATAGTGTGGTGGATTCAAAATATTTAATATTGATCTAATTATTTAAAGTATAGTTCATGTTGAAATTTCTCCAGTTATATCAGTAATATCCTTTAATCGCATTTTTTTTCCGTTTCAATATTATACAATGCTTTTTAGTTGTCATATCACCTGTACCCTTTAATCTGAAACAGTTCTTCAGCCCTTTTTGGTCTTTCCAGACATTAATAGTTTTGAAGTAGACAGGCCTTTTGTTTTGTAGGATGTCCATCAGTTTGGATTTGTCCTATTGCTTCTTTGTGATTAGATTCTGATTATGCATTTTTAGCAGGAATCCTATAAAAGTGATGATATATCTTCAGTCCATTACATCAGGAGTGACAATATGATGTCACTTTGACCATATTAGTGATGTTGACTTGGACCACTTAGTTACAGTTTTACCCTCAAGTTTATTCCATTATAGAAGGTATCATTGTTCCCTTTGTATATTATTGAGTAATATGTTGGACACACTTGGAAACTGTGTAAATATCTGTCATCTCAAAAAACATTCATATAATGATTTTATTATTCCGTTATGATTCTTGTCTGAATCAATTATTACACAGGGATTGCAAATTTATTTTTAATTTCAGAATATTGTGGGGGTACAAACATTTTGGTTACATTTAATACCTTTGACTTGCCCAAGCCAGGGCTACAAGTGTGCCCTTCCCCCATACAGTGCGCTCCACCTCCATTAGTTGTGAGTTTACTGCCTCCCCACCTGACCAGCACCCAGTGAATATTAGTACCTTATGAGCACCTTAGTGTTGATCAGTTAGTACCAATTTGATGGCGAGTACATGTGGTGCATGCAAAAATTTTTTTTCTATCATTCTTGTTGCATTTATTAGTTGGCATTCTATTCTGTTGTAAAGAAAAGCTTTTCCTGTGTATTTGCTTATTTGATTTCAATATGAATTCATATTCTTTTTTATTAAGTAAGTTATTCTTTATTACTTGTCGGTATTTGTTTTGATGTTGCAAATTAACCCAGATTTGGTTAGTGGGAACTCCTTTACATTAACTCATTGGCTGTTTTGACATGTCCCCATCATTTTTGGAGCACTTCCTTAGTTTCTGGAACAATAAGATATTCCAGGCTCATCTTATGCTTTTTCTACTGTTGTTCTAGGATAAGCCAGTATGTTAAGGGGTTTTTTTTTTTTTTTAATTGAGTAAGAGTATTTAGAAACCAAGAACCAGGCAGTAAGTATGCTGTTGTAATGGAGTTTTGTTGTTTTAGATCCCTGACAGCTTATCAAGCTTAGAAATTTTGAGTTTATGCTGATTCCTCAGGCAGTAGTTTAATTTCTCTTTATACTCCCAAAACTCTTAGAAGAAAGTCTTTTTCTTTGAAAGTGTTAACAATTTAAGAAACTACTTTCACCTAATTATTCTTCTATTTAATTCTACAGTGGTTGGGTCTTGTTTTCCAAAACATTTAAAACTTCTTGGGAGTAGGAATTCTGTTTTATACCTCTTACTCAAGTGAATATGTTCCTTAGTGAGTTGAACATGGTTGCCACCCATATGTTGTTTATAATGTATGAGTATAATGACCCAATATTATCTTTGTTACTCTTAAACTATAATTAAATATTCTTGTTTGTTATAACATTTTGGTGGATACCTTTCTTTTAAGTGACTTGTTGATTCGTAGGTTTTGCTATCTTAGAAGAAATGAAGAACTTGAGTTTTTCAACTTTAAAATTTTAAAAACCTAATTCCAGATATTAAAGTATATAATTAAAGAATATCAAAATACCTAATGTTAGCATTGCTGTTCTATAGTGTTTTGTTCTTTAGCAAGTAATAACCTTTCTAGGCATCACTTTAATTATAAAATGAGATGATATCTGGATCCTTTTAACTTTGTATTACATGCTGTATACCTAATTAACATTAAATTGTTTATGAAAGTAAAATTAAGTGCCACAAAGTATAGTGGAAAGAGTATTGTGTATCTGAGCCAGGCGTCATTGGGTTAAAATCCTTTGAAACCATTGTGTTGCTATGGTAATTTATTTCACAGTTTGGTGTTGATACCTTATTTATTCAGTCCACTGGGCTAGGTGCTGGGAGTATCAGTGAACAAAACTTGGCTTTCACAGTCAAGATGGGAATATGGACATATATGTGTTTGTAATCCACTATGATTTGTGCGTGATTTTGATGCGTGCTTGATGCGTATAGTGCAGAGTGCTATAGGAGCACATAGAAGGTGTACTTGACCCAGTTTCAGGGAGGCCAGGAAAATTTAGCCCAGAGGAAGTGACACCTAGGTTGAAGCCTGAAGAGTGAATAGGACTTAGCCTTGTGAACAGGGAGGATAGAATTTACTAAACATGTGTTAAGGACGAGAGATATAGCTTGGATTGCTTCTGGAGAAACTCAAAAGAGCATAGTATGACGAACTCAGGAAGTGCAAGAGAGGGCAGGCACCAAAGGTTAGTGAAAGATGAGGCTGAAGAGGTTAATAAGGGCTAGATTACAAAGAGCCCTGAAGCTGTGTTAAGGAATTTGGACTTTATCCTATGGAAAATTGAAGCATTTTAAAACCTGGAGGAGATTAGTTAAAAAGATAATGCGGTTTGCACCATGGAGAATTACTTGGAGAGAGTTAAGACTGGAAGGCAGGGAGAATGATTAGGAGACTGTTACAACAAATTATTCGAAAAGGGCAAGGTGGCTTGGATTTTGGTAGTGAAAGGATGGTTGAAGAAATAGGTGAATTTGAGAGAGATAGAGGAGGTCAAATTAAAGGACACAATGATGGAGGGCATATTGAAGGTAAAAGGGAAAGAGGAGTGATGATTAGAGAGCAATGATTAGGTTACGGCTTGGGCTGCTGTGGGTGGAGAGAGGAAGGGGGGAATGAATGTGCTGTTTATTGAAATAGGAAGCACTTGAAGGAGGCACAGATTTGAAAGATAATGAGTTTGTGAGAATGCCCTGGAAGAATAACAACGTGTAGAGTGAGGTGTATGAATTTACTCTTAGAAGTGGAACACTTCCTGGTAATACAGGGCCTAGGGAGTTGCCCATGGATTGGGTGTTTGAAGAGGAGTGGGAGTGATGATATGAAGTGGTCAGGGAACTGAGAGGATTTATCTATAAAAAAGCCTGAGGACATGCCTGCCCTAAGTCAGGGGGCCCTATTTTAGATGACTGTAAGGTATTCTGTGTTTGGTTTTGGAAAATAGAAATGAAAAATTTTAAATACTGTATTATCAATAGATTGTCTTAAGCTAAAACAAAAAAAAAAAAGGTCTCACAAAAATAAAAACTTTCTTCCTAAACAAAGCAGGAGACTTATTGCCCCAGATACTAAAAGTGCACTTCAGTAGTGGATAATATTTATGAAAAATATCAGGCATACAAAAACTTGGAGTAAATAATGTAATGAATACTAGCAGGATGAATGCAATGGGTATCTCTCACTTCCATTGTCCATCCCCCTCCTTTAAAAGTAATCATTATCTTAAATTTGGATTCAGCTTTCTCATTCATTTATTTTTTAAATGTCATATATTGCTGAACAATGTGTAGTGTTTTGCATATTTTAAAGCTTTATAAAGTGGTATTGAGTCTGCAATACCTTCTGCAATTTATGTCTCAGCCAATAATCATGATGTAAATGTTTATTTGTTCTTTTCAGTATAATGAATTGGTTATTAACATTGGAACAAAATGATGAGATACTATGTCATTGATTATTTTGAATTATAGGAATTGTCATAATTTACTTAAGTTTTTGTATAAACTAAACTAATATTGTGAGTATTCCTGTTTAAAAAATATTCTCATCAGTAAAAGACAACATTAAAAAAATTTTTGTTGTGGAATCATGTTAGAGTAGAGTTGCAAAAATAGTATAGTGTTTGCAATACTCATACTTTTCCTCCATCTTCCTCTAATATTGGATGGCTTATATGACCATGGTGTAATTATCAACCAGGAAGATAATATTAGTATGACACTGTTAACTAAACTTAAAGACTTTATTTGAATTTGATCAATTCTTCTACTAATGACCTTTTTCTGTTCTGTGTTTCAATCTAGGATCCCACATTGCATTTATTCATTGCGTATCTTTAGTCTCCTGACATCCATGATATTAACTCATTCTTTTCTTGTCTTTATGACCTTGATGCTTTTGAGGAGTATTGGTCACCATTTTGTAGAATGTCTTTCAATTTGGGTTTCTCTGATGCTTTTTTATGATTAATTTGGGATTATGCATTTTGACAGTGCAGTGACGTCATGGTATCGTATCAAGAATTGTGTTTTTTGTTGGGGTACATGATGTAAATGTCTTATTGATGATGTTAATCTTGTTCACTTAATTAAGGTAGCGTTTGCTGGTGTTCCCTATAAAGTCAGTTTTAGCTTTGTAATTGGTAAATATTTTCAGGGAGATACTTTGAGACTATGCTAATTTTTGTTTTCTCTTCAAATTTTCACCCATTCATTTTAGCATCCATCAGTGGAATTTATTTGCAGTAGTTACTACTGTAGTATTTACCTAATGGTGATTTTATAGTTTCTGTGTTCCCTTCTCATTTAATTGAAATTCTTCTGTAATGAAGAGATATTCCTTCTCCCTCACTTATTCATCTGTTTATTTATATCAGTATAGGCTCAAAGATAATTATTTTTTAATTTTTAATGTATATTTTGATAGATTTAGGGGTGCATGTCATTTTTGGTTACATGGATGAATTGTAGAGTAGTGATGTCTGGGTTTTTAAAGTACCTGTCACCCAAATAGTGTACATTGCACCCGATAGGTAGTTTTTCTTCCCTCACCCTGAAAGATACTTATTTTATATTGTAGGCTGTAATCTGATGCCATCATTTATTTTATTGCTCAGATTGTCTTGAGTTGGTCGTTAAGAGCTTCTGGTTGGCTTCTATGTCCTTTTGACATGCCCCCATCTTTTTTAAAGTACTACTTTACTTTCTGGTACTACAAGAAACTCCAGACTCATCTCATATTTTGCCTACCCCAACCCTGGAATCATCCTCTTTTCCAAAGAGCTGTGGGGTTTTTTTTTTTTTTTTTTTTTTTTTTTTTGGAGGATGGCATGTAGAAACCAAGATCTGGGTGCTAAAACTGCTTATTGCTACTAGGAAGTCACTTTTTTCTAGGCTCTCAGCAGAGCTGAGAAATATATGTGTGTGTACTCACCCACACATACACACACATCTATAGTCAGTTCTATAACGTAGCATATGTGTTCCTAAAAATCACTATGCTTTGTATAATCATGCATGGAAAACAGAGTTCATGGGATCAATGATGTTACAGAGACAACACTCAAAAACTTTGTCAGTGATACATTAAAAGAAAGGATAGGAACCTAAAAAACCCATTAAAACAGTGGCATGGTTTTAGACATGTTAAATCATTAAGTAATACATAAGTACATAATAAATATGTCACTTTACCATGAAAAAGATGTGCATTTGCTTATGTAAGTGTCCTAAGAGTTGTGGCTTGTGCCTTACTGTGAGATGGTAGAAGGAGAGTTATCAGGGGAAACACTACCATATGTGGATGGGCAGTGCTCATAATGCATGTGAGGGACTGTGGTAGGGTTAGGGTTAGGGTGACTCATTTTCACTTGAGTCAGTTCTCTCTTGGGTGCCTTACAACAGTTTATTCTTTTTTTTTTTTTTTTTTTTTTTAAGGCAAGGTCTTGCTCTGTCCCACTGCCTGATTGCGGTGGTGTCATCGTAGCTCACTGCAACCTTAAGACTCCTGGGCTCAAGCGATCCTCCTGTCTCAGTCTCCCGAGTAGCTGGGACTACAGGCGTGTGCCACCATGCCCAGCTAATTTTTTTCTTTTTCTTTCCATTTTTTTGTAGAGACGAGGTCTCACCCTTGCTCAGGCTAACCTCAAACTCCTGGCCTCAAACAGTCCTCCCGCTTCAGCCTTCCAAAGTGCTAGGATTACAGGCTTGAGCCACCGTGCCTGGCCTACTCTTTATTTTATAATAATTTTGTACTTTTTTCCATTTCTTGTCTGAATTTGGTCAGCTCTTTTAATTTCTCTTTGTATTTTGTTCATTTATGTTTTTAGTTTTTAGATTTCTGATTCAACATGGTTTTCATATCCTCAAATGGTTGTTTGAATATATTCAGTTCTGTTTGGAGTATTGGCTTTTAGTTGTTTTTTCCCCTGCTTTAAGTATTTTGGGAGGGATTCCCCCCTTGATATGTGTCAAATTCTGTTTCTTAATTTTCTGGACTTTATTTTTCTTTTGTTCATTTTTATGGTATTGGCATGTTTTATAGTATTTTTAGTTTAGTGATTCCCGTTTCCGTCAGTATAGAGCAGTCCTGTGACTTCAGTGATTTTTATTCGTTTGTTTCAATGGTTGGAGAAGAGTTGTGAGACTTCCAATTTTATGGTTCCCTTTGGTCTTGTAGAACCTTCAGTTTTCTCCCTTTTCTTTTTCCCTTTACCATACATCCAATGCCAAAGGACACTTTTCTCTCCCTTTTGCCATTTTTATTTCTCCAGAAGCTGTGTTTCAAAGAGTGCCTCTTTCTTTATGTGGTGTCTAGCCTCTTAAATGGCACCTAGCCCTTTAAATCATCAGAATTTTGAAATTCCTTCCCTATAGTATGTATTTTGATCTGCCCAGATACTTTCCCGCTATTTTTAGATTTAAGATGGGTTTAATATTTTTAATGGTTTTCCCAAATGACCCTTTGGCCCCTTTGCTAGCCTCCTTCCTTGCCACAGAGCCTTGTGTCAGAGTAGGGATAGGTGACAGCTTAAGGGATCAAGTGCTGGGATTTGGTGATTTCTCTGTTTTCACTCACAGTTGTTTTGCAGTGTCAGCATTCTTCAGGCTATGCTGAAATTGTGGTTTTGTGTAGAATTTTCTTTTCCTTTCCTGTTTTTTTCATATGGTTTAGGGAGAATATTTTTAGAATTTCTTAGGTATGTTACTACCATTGTCCTCACTTTCTGAAGTTTCTGCTCTGGTGGGGAGTTTGGGAAAATCCATTGAATTACCCTGTTAGTGCCATAAAGCTTTTGGTTAGGAAAAGACGTAGGCAGTCGGCTTTCACTGGTGAGCTAGAGACTCCACAAAGTATCTTGGAAGAAGAAAAATAAACTATTAATAATTAAATTTAAATGCTCTTACCTTATTCTGATAATATGCAAATGCTGGTTCTGGGTTATTGAAGGAGTCTTACTGCTTTTTTTTCTGAAAAGCAAGGTTATTAATTCAAAGGTTTGTGTCTATAATGTAAATTGGAAATGGGTTGGTTTTATTATTATATAAATGAATTTCATAAGCCTATATTCAGCCAAGGGCTTCCTTTGGTACTTTTTTATTCTAATGCCAATTTAACATATGAAGTTTTCTGGAAAAGTAAACTTGTACATTCATCTGATAGATGTTAACTTCTTTGAAAATTAAACAACATTACCTCTTTTTATTCTTTTTTCTATTCTCCTTTGGTTTTCTCAGTGTTATTTTATGGTCTTGACAATTGTTCCTCTCTTCCTATAAATGGTAGGTGTGTTGTTATTCCTTGACTCTATGTTCATTATTTGTGTTTAATAAGGCATCACTAAATCTGTTTTGTAGCTAAAGTTAATTGATTCTTCGTTCTCTATTATCCTTTTTATCTGTGTTTAACATGAGAAATTTAACATAAAGTTGGAATTGCATATAAGTCCTTTATGCTTTGGTTTTAGAATTTAGTTGCTTAAAATATTTATTACCGGCCGGGCGTGGTGGCTCACGCCTGTAATCCTAGCACTCTGGGAGGCCGAGGTGGGCGGATCGTTTGAGCTCAGGAGTTCGAGACCAGCCTGAGCAAGAGCGAGACCCCATCTCTACTAAAAATAGAAAGAAATTATATGGACAGCTAAAAATATATATAGAAAAAATTAGCCGGGCATGGTGGTGCATGCCTGTAGTCCCAGCTACTCGGGAGGCTGAGACAGGAGGATCGCTTGAGCTCAGGAGTTTGAGGTTGCTGTGAGCTAGGCTAACGCCACGGCACTCACTCTAGCCCGGGCAACAGAGTGAGACTCTGTCTCAAAAAAAAAAAAAAAAAATATTTATTACCTTTGAACATTTGTTTCCCTAGAATTAAGTTTTTGGTCAGTCTTCTCTGTTGGAGTAGAAATTGACTTGTTTCATTAGTCATTATACATTTATTTTTGTAAAAATAACAACCAGGATTAAAGGGCATATTGACTTTAAATGTCAGAATTCTTTCATAATATAAATTGAAGCCTTTTGCTATTAATGACACAGCTTTGGAGTTGTCCACATGGCTTTCAAACGGTGTTTAAAGGCAGTCGGTGTCTATGCCCGTTTGTCACTGGAACCTTGTTTATGAGCTTTCATTTCTTTCTCATAGCTTCCACAAGTCTTAAATAATGATTTGACAGGCTCTTTATACCTTTATTTCCTCATTTGAATGATTACTTGACAAAATTGTTTCTGTTTTATTGACTCCCCCTTTTTTCTTTCAACTGGTAAATATGGATAGCCCCCTCAAAATGGCCTTGGCTCTGCTCCCCTGCTTCCTCTTTTGGACTCTGTCCCTTATCTCTTTCCCCCTGCTTTGACTATTGTTTCTGTATTGTTGATTCTGAAATAGCAACACATATAAGATAGACCTCCTTTGCTTCTAGGAGGTAATAGCTTAGAGAGGGTAAAATCCCATTAATTACTTGCTGTATGAATTACTAAGTGACAAATAATAATGCTGGACTAGGGAATTCAGGAAAGGAAGAGTTCAGAGGTGATCAGGGAATGCTTCATTGAAGAATTGATAGTTGAGCTGGATATCAAGTTTTATTGTCAGATATGTGGAAAAGGTGCTCCATGTAGAACTGTTTGAGAAAGAGTCAAAACAGGACTGTTTGAGAAAGAGTCAAAACAGGAAGATGAGAGTTGTGTGTTGGACACAGTTTGAGTAGGCTTTTCAGAAGCAGCAGATGGTAAGGTGGAGAAAAGAGCTTGAGGCCAAATTGTAGAGCTCCTTGGATGTTGAACAGTTTGGACTTTGTTCTTCAGGTAAAGAGCCATTGGAAATTTTTAAGCTTGGAATTGACTGGAACCTTCTTTAATATGCTCATATAACATAATGAAGATAATGTGTATGTTCTTTCTTATTAATATTAATTAAGCTTGGTTCCCTAAAGAATAATGCTCAAGGCCACTTTTTAGAAAGCATAGTGCTAGGCTCATTGTTTAATATGATTGTTAGAAGGGAATTGGTAGACTATTTGCCTTTCAAGTGGAAGAAATGGGTAAAGATAGTTTATCCTTTCTGATTCTTCCCTATATCCTACTTTCTTTTTCATCTCCTTTCTCGGGCCAGACCAAACGCTGTGCTGTCCGTGAAGAATGAGTTCCTTCCAATTTAGTAGTTTTTCTCTTTTGAAATTCCATAGTATTTTGTTACCTGTCTTACTGTATTTATCATGTTTGACCATATATTAAGGTAGTAGACATAAACACACTGCATTGAAGGTTTTGTGCTTCTTTCTTATTTCTTCTCTTCATGTAGATTCTAAGTAAATAGTAAACACATCTATTAAATTGCTATCTTACAAATGACCCAGTATTTTACACTTTGCAAAGTTCTTATTGATCTAGGATTTGGATTGAGGTAAGGTTTTGAAATAAAGACTTTTTAAGTCATCTCTGTAGCTCTGCTGGTCTAGATCAGTAGTCCTTAATCTTTTTTCTGCCGTGAGATAAAGTAGGTGAAATTTGGACACACAAGATATATTCCTATTGACTTTGATAGCAGAGAAGTAAAGTATTACAGTAATTTATAATTGTCACAACTATCCTGGCATATGTTGTAGGTATAACAGGTAGTAGGTGATGTGCAATTCTTAGGGCAGTAGCTATAAATCTCCTTAATTCTTTTCCACAGAAGAAGGCATATTGTAATGTAAGCAAAGGGGATGCTGTGAGGATAGTTTGAAGCCACTTTATTTTCTCTTAAAGTTCAAACCAGTACTTCAGAAATATCAAATTACATGTAAGAGAACTCCCAAGTTGTTATGATGTCCTTCTTTCGAGATAGCTTTAAGACCTTTTGGAATTCTTCTCATTAGTGCAGGTGTTGTTTGTTTGTTTGTTTTGTAGGTACAACCCTATTTTAATGTGAATTAGATTGGTGATCTGGATTTTATTCCTGAATTTCATTTCATTTTTATGACCTTTAGAGTTTGCATTCCTAAAAAGTTGTCTGAGGCTTCTACCAGTTCAGAACTTCAGGAAGTTGGTGAATATCATGATAGAGTGTTCAAACTTTTTCTAGATTCTAGCTAAAAGCCTTAATATGGAAATCTGTCTGACCTTGACAGTTGACCAAATTGTTTAACCAAAACAATGTATATTTGGCCTTTATGTTAAGTGTGTAAAGTTACATTTCAAAGTGTGCTTATTTTAAAACTTTGTGTGTGTGTGGACAAAATATGCTTCTTGTTGAGTACTGTAAAGTGATGGATTCTGGTGACTGTATGCCTGAGAGGGAATACTGGGAATTTTAGTCTATGAGGTCAGGTTGAGGCAAATGGAAATTTAGCATTTGGGAAATCACAGCCTCTGCTTGAAGAATTACAGATTCATTAGAACATGTAATACTAAGTTTAAATGTGAAAACTTTCAATATGGTTGCTGGTTACAGATTTGGGGTGGGAATGATACATTATTTGGGAGAATATAATAGGTGTGGTCGTGTCACTTAATGATGGGATGTGTTCTGCGAAACACATCGTTAGCCAATTTTGTCATTGTGTCAACATCATAGACTGTACAGTATTTACACAAACCTGTATGTTACAAACCTACCACCTACCTAGGCTATATTGTATTGTAAGAGGTATTGCCTATTGATTCTAGTCTACAAAGCTGTACAGCATGTTACTATGCTGAATACTGTAGGCAATTTTAACACAATGGTAAGTGTATCTAAATGTATCTAAACATAGAAAAAGTACCGTAAAAATATGGTTTGAAAGATAAAAAGATGGCATACCCCTGTAGGGCAGCTCCATTATAATCTTGTGGGACCATTGTAGTTTGTGCCATACATCACTGACTAAATGTCATTGTTATGCGTCACATGAGTGTACGAGTAATGTACCTACAATGCTTCATTAACCTGTGGAATAACAATAGATACGTGTATTACTATGGGAACGGTGTTAGATACCGTAAGGAAATGATATAGAAAAGAAAGTCTGAAAACATGCTAAACTTTTGGTTATAAGAGAAGCGAGAAATGAACACATACATCCACATGAAAATTTGTGTGTTCTGTATTATGAAAAATGCTCATAGCAGCATTGTTTGTAACAGGCAAAAAGTAGAAACCACCCAAATGTCCATCAGTTCATGAATGAGTAAATAAAATGTGGAATGTTATCTGGCAATAAAAAGGAATGGAATATGGGTACATGCTACAACGTGGATGAATCTTGAAAACCTGTTGAGTGAAAGAAGCCAGTCATAAAGGACCACATATTGGATAATTCCATTTATATTAAATATCTGGAATAGACAAATCTGGAGAGGCAGAAAGTAGATGGGGGCTGAGAAGTGGGGGTTCAGGAGTAAGGGTAGGGAATGGGGAGTGACTGTTAATGAGTACTGGGGTTTCATTTTAGGAGTGATGAAAGTGTTCTGGAATTAGTGGTGAGGGTTACACGTGCCTGGGAATATAAAAAAATTCAAGTGTGTGCCTTAAATGGGTAATTGTGTATGGTATGTAAATTATATCTCAATAAAGCTGTTTTCTTTTTTGTTTTTTGAAAAAAAGAACATAAGCTATGTGAAGAGATGTTTTGAAGAGATAGTTTGGGAAATGCAGATGGAGGTGGAAGAGCATGGGGTAAAATGGACATTTCTTGGCAGTAGTATATTATGCTATGACATAAATGCTACCTTCCCCATCCACCATCTAAGAAGGTAATAGGTTGTGTTTTTGTGGCGATTGTATAAGAACCCATCTTTTTAACCTTACCTAGCACTGGGACTGGAATTGTACATTATTCCAGTTGACAGGATTAATAAGGCCATTATTTTATCTTTGTTTTTTTCATATTAAAATACTTTCCTATTTTCAAGGTTGTGCACAATGTTGTTTTGCCAGTCTGTCTATCCTACTTACATCTTGCTTTGCTCTTTTTGTTCACATTTATTCAAAGAGTTCGTATTTTTCTTTTTTACCTCCTATAATTGGAATGGTCCTAGTTTCATATCATTTTCGTCCTTAAATGCTTGTTTCTGTGAAATTATTACTGACTTAAAAATACTGCTTCTTGTGAATTAGTATCTATTTATATGTTTATAAATCTGTTCTTTTAAGGCCTTCGTAGTATTTTTTTCAATTCTTGTATTAGATATTTAATGATTCTAAATATATTCCAAAACTTCTAACTTGGCTTTTGCTGTAATATTTGCCTCACTGATGCCTTGAACAAAGTGATGACATTTTTATAGGAATGTTGTTTAGAAGCTGGCTTTCAGTGGTCTTCTCCACCTGTTCTATTTGCCCATTTTCTGAGTTATTTCTTTATGGGCATATCTGTCCCTAATGATTGTGATGATTAAAGAAATGGCCATAGTAATTACTTGGCACTTACAGTGTTTTTACTGTATGCCAGTCACTATGCTAAGCGACATTACATACTTATTTAATTCTCATAACTAAGCTTGTGAGGTACAGAAAACATATTTTACAGATGACGAAACTGAGACTCAAAAAAGGTAATGCTGATTGTTCTTGGTTTTAATTTTGTGAAATCAGAAAAAAATCTTTTATACACAGCTTTCCAGTGTTGAGGAGTGGCTTTCATAATGTATGAATTGTGGATCTTCTTGTGTTCTTTGGTGGTGGCTCAAAAATTTGCAAATGTATTTCTAAATGGAATCATTTGTAAAGAGTGCAGTATGTACTCTTCTGGCTTTTTTCCCCTCAGCAGAATGTTTTTGCAATTCATCCATGTTTGTGTCTATGAGTAGTTTGTTCCATTTTACTGTTGACTAGTGTTCCTTTTATGTTTATACTGCAATTTCTCCGTTCACCTTCCATGGACATTTTGGTTTCCAGTTTGAAGCTATTTGAATAAAGCTGCTGTGAACATTTGAGTACAAGCCTTTGTGAGGACATATGTTTCCATTTTTCTTGGGTAAATACCAAAGAGTGGGATTTCTGGGTCAGTCAATGGTAAGTGTATGTTTTACTTTATAAACTTTTTCCAAAGTAATTGTATGATTTTATAGTCCCACTGGCAGTGGATGAGAATTCCTGTTTCTCCATATCTTTATCAATACTTTGTATTGTTAGCCTTTTTAAGGTTAGCCATTTTAGCGGATATATACTTGTATCTCATTATATAGTTTTAATTTGCATTTCTTTGATGACTCATGATATTAAACATTTTTCATTTACCTGTTGGTTATTCATATGTCTTCTTTGGCAAAATGTCTGTTCAAATCTTTTCCTTTTTAATTGGGTTGTTTGCCTTATTACTGCGCTGTGAGATGTTTAAATATTCTGGATAGAAGTCTTTTTTTATTCTTTCCATTTTATTGTGAATATTTTTATCTCTTAATGGTGTCTTTCAAAGAGCAGATTTCAATTTTGATGAAGTGCTGTTTGTTAATTTTTTCCTTTATGGTACCTGCTTTTGGGGTCCTATTTGATAAATTTTTGCCTTATATGGAGCAGTGGAACTTTTGGAAGTTTCATGATTTAGCTTTTACATGTAAGTCTATAATTCCTTTTGAGTTACTTTTTGTGAATGGTCTGAGGTAATGTCAAGGTACATCTATTTGTTCAAGTATCATTTTTTGATAAGGCTTTCCTTTTCCCCTTGAACTGCCTTGGCACCTTTGTTGAAGATCAGATGACCATATGTATGTGAATTTATTTCTGGATTTTCTGTTATGTTACATTGATTTATATAGTTTTTGTTTTTTGTTATTACAAGGGCACACTGTTAAATAGTCTTGAAATCAGATAGCGTGAATCCTCCAACCTTTGTTTCTTTTCAGAATTGTTTTGGTTGTATTATAAAGTTTTAATTACTTTGTCAATTTCTATAAGAATGCTTGCTGGGATTTTGATTGGGATGGTGTTGAATCTATAGCTCAAGTTGAGGACAGTCAATATCATAGCAATATTGGTTGAGTGTTTGGATCCATGAACATGATATATCTCTTATTTAGGCCTTCCTGAATTTCCCTCAGCTGTGTATTCTAGTATTCAGGCTGTTAGTATTGCACATACATTGTTAAATTTGTCTTGAAACATTTCATGCTTTTGATGCTAATGTAAATTGTGTTTTAAAAACATTGGCTTTTGTCATTACTAGGATATAGAAATAAAGTTGATTTTTAATATTGATCTTGTATCCTACACCCTTGCAAACTCCACTTCTTAGTTCCAGTCACTTTATTGTAGATTTTTTGGGGGATTTGCTGTGTCTGTTGTCATGTCATGTGTGAATAGAAGCTGTTTTAATTCTTCCTTTTCCGTCTGGGTACTTTTTCTTTTTTTTTTTCTTGCATTATTGCACTGTTTAGGACCTCCAGTAAAATGTTGAATGGAAATGATTAGAGTGTTTTGTGTCCAGTCTTAGGAGAAAAAAAATCAGTCTTTTGCTATTAAGTATGATGTTAGCTGTAAGTTTTCTGTAGATGGCCTTTGTAGATTGAGAAGGTGCTCTTCATTCCTAGTTTGCTGAGTTGTTTTTTTTTTTTTAAACTTCCTCATGAATGGGTATTTTATTATTTCTCTGTTGAAATTAATCATTTTTTTTAGCATATTAATGTGTAGTACATTACATTGATTGAATTTTCAATACTGAAACAACCTTGTATTCCTAAGACAAACCCCACTTGTACTCACATTTCCCTTTTTATATATTGCTGGATTGACCTGTTAATACTTTAAGAATGTTTATACACGAGAGACATTGGTATATAGTTTCTTTTACTTGTGGTCTCCATGCTTTGTTTTGATATCGGGGTTATTTGTTCTGGCCTCCTTAAATATGTCAGGAAATGTTTCCTCTTCCTCTATATCCTAAAAGAGATTGTGTAAGACTCGTATTAAATCTTCAAAGAATTCACTAATGACGCCATTTGGGTCTGGAGTTTTCTTTGTGGGAAGCTTTTTACTACAAATTTAGTTTCTTTATTAGATACAGAGTTATTTAGACTTTTCTCTTTGTTTCAGTTTTGATAATCTGCATGTTTCAAGGAATTTTGTCTATTTAAGTTGCCAGTTTATTGACATAAAGTTGTACTTAGCATTCTTTTAATGTTGTAAGTATTTGTAATGATGCCTTTTCTTTTATTTCCAATGTTGGTAATTTATGTCTTCTCTCTCCTTTTCTAGATTAGTCTAGCTAGGAGTTCTTTTCGAAGAACCCCCTTTGCTTTCATTGATTTTATCTATTGTTTGTCTCTCATCTATTTCACAAGTTTAGTTTCTACGTGTATCATTTTCTTACTTCTACTTTTAGCTTAATATGTTCCTTTTCCCCCAGATTCTTAAGGTAGAAGTTTAAAACACTAATGTTAAACCTTTATTCTTTTCTAACATAAGCAGTTAAAAGCTATAAATTTCCAAGTACAGTACTTTGGCTCTATTCCACATAATCTGATGTTTTTATCATTTAGTTCATTGTATTTTTAAGTTTTCTTTATGATTTATTTGACCCATGACTTATTTAGAAATCTATTAATTTCCAAATATTTGGAAAATCTCCCAATATTTTTATTGATCTTTAATTTCATTCTTTTATGGTTAGAAAACATTTTTAATATGATTTTAATTTTTACAAATTTGTATGTCTAGTTTTATGGTCTAGCATATGTTTTTGTCTTATTGACTGTACCAAGAGACAGGTACACTTTCATGTTTGTTCTTGTGTGGTTTGTTGTAGTTTTCAGTTAAAATGAGCTGGATCACAGTGTTGTCCAGGTCTTATATTTTTACTGATTTTCCATCTATTCATTTTACCAGTTACTATGAGGGAGTGTTGAAACCTCCAGCTATAATTGTAGATTTGTCTGTTTCTTCTTTTAGTTCTGTCAATGTTTGCTTCATGTATTTTGTAACTATTATTGGCTGCATAAATATTTATAATTATTTTGTATTTTTGATGATTTTACACTGTATTATGAAACATCTCTTTATTCCCAGTAATATTCATTCTCCTGATGTCTACTTTGTCTGATATTAATATAGGCACTCCAGCTCTCTTTAAGTTTAATGTTTGTATGGTATATCCTTTGCTATTTTATGTTTCCCACTTGTGGTGTTATATTAATATTTAAAGTGGGTATCTTATAGACAGCATGTAGTTGAGTCTTGCTTTTTTATCCAATCTGACAGTCTCTATGTTTAATCTAGTCTCTAGCTTTTAATTGGGTTGTTTACACCCTATATATTTACTGTAATTATTTGATATAGTTAGATTTAAGTCTGCCATCTTGCTATTTGTTTTCTGTTTGTCCCACCTACTATGTGTTTTCTTTTTCTCTTTTCATACTTTTTTGGCTTGCATATTTAAAAAAATATACATTCTACTTTATTTTCTTGGCTTATTAGTTTTCTTTATTTTTTAGTAGTGGCTCTAGAGTTTTACATCTTGAACTTATCACAATCTATTAATACTTTTATCAATTTAGAAATAATGTAAGATTCTTACTACAGTGTATTTCCAGTTTTCTTCCCTTCATTCTTTGTGCTGTTATTGTCATTCATTTTATTCTGCACGTTATTAGTATACATTATTACTACTTTTGCCTTAGACAATCAAATACCTTTTAAAAGTTAAAAGTAAGAAAATAAATATCTTGTAATTAGTTACGTTTATGATTTCTGTTTTTCTTTGTGTAGAACTAGGTTTCTATCTGCTATTTTTAAAAAAGTTAGTAGACTTTATTTCTTAGAGCAGTTTTGGTTTATAGAAAAATTGAACAGAAAGTACAGTTTGTATATACCACCCCACCTTTACCAGTGTCCCCTATTTTAGCCTCTTGTGTTGATGTGGTATATTTGTTACATTTGATGAGCCCATATTGATACATTATTATTAACTAAATCCATAGTTTACGTTAGGGCTCACTCTGTTGTTACAGTTCTGCTATCATTTTTTCTGCTTCCTAAAGAACTTCTTTCAGTGTGGTGACAGTCTCAGCTTTTGTTTGTCTGAAATGTCTTTATTTCCCCTTTATCTGTGAGGGATATTTTTGCTTTATGTACATTTTAGCTTACAAGTTTGTGTTTTTTTGTTTTTTGTTTTTTTTCTATCTAGCCCTTTATAGGTGTTATTTTTTTGTTTTAAACTTGTTTTTATTACTTTTGACAAGGAGTCTGGTAATTCTTTGTTCCCCTATGTGTAATGTCTCCCCACCCACTGGCTGCCTTTAAGATTTTCTCTATGGACTAGATTTCAGCAATTTGATGATTATGTGCCTTGGTGTGGTTTCTTTGTGCTTAACTTCCTTTATGTGCATTGAGTTTCTTCAATATGTGTGTTTAGTTTTCCTCAAATTTGGAAATTCTTTGGCCCTTATTTCTTCAGATATTTTTTCTGTCTCCTCTTCCTTCTGGGATTTCAATTACACCATTTTTAGACTGCCCTTGATATTCTCACAGGTCCTTGATGCTCTGGTTTTTGTTTTGTTTTTCCTTTTTTTGCTTCTATTTTTACATCTTTAATTTAGTAATTTTTTTTCCTCCTGTACTGTTTAATCTGCTGTTAATTACATCAAGTTAATTTTTTATTTGAGATATTGCATTTTTCACCTTTAGAAAATCTATTCGATTCTTTTCAGAATCATTTTCTTCTTTGTTCCTGTTTTTCTTTAAATCCTTTAGTATATTTATAATTTTAAAGTTTATGTATTTAAAGACATCATCTCTTTTGTTTCTAGATCCTTTTTTTCTGTCATATTTTTCCACTGGTATGGGTCACACATTTCTTCATTTTCTTATGTTTAGTTAGTTTTGATTGACTCCTAGACATTCATCACACAGTTGTCTGGGTTTTTATTGATTTCCTCTTGAGAGATTTTAATTTTGTTTTGGCAGACTGTTAAATTTCTTGCAGATCTGTTTGAACCTTTTGAGGCTTGTTTTTAAACTTTGTTCTGGCTGATTTACTGTAGCCTTTATCTTAAGACTAGTTTAACACTCACTAGGGGGTGATTCTGCTTCATTTTCTACTGATTGCCCCAGGTTTTGATGAGATCTTTCTCCCCTCTGGTTGGAACTTGAATGTTCCCAGTCTTACCTGGTCTCTGAGAATTTTTGATCCTACTACTCCCTGGTCATTGTTCTTTGCTTGGCCTAGTATAGATTCACTTTCCTTGTGCACAGCTTCATACTGAACAAAAAACTATAGAGTTGTGTTGTCAGGTAGGATAGCCATTAGACACATGTGGCTATTGAGTGCTGGGATTATAGTTAGTGTGAATGTAAGTGTGCTGTATGTATAAAACACATTCTGAATTTTAGGGACTTAGTATGGAAAAAACAATATAAAATAACTCACTTTTTTATATCAGTTATATCATGAAGTGATATTGTGAGCATATTGGGTTACGTACGTTATATTAAAATTAATTTCACCTGCTTATTTTTACTTTTAAAATGTGGTTACTTGAATATTAAAAATTACATTTTAGGCTCATATTATGTTTCTGTTGGGCAGTGCTATTCTAGAAACCCCTCGCAGATTTCAGGAGCACTCTCTCTGCCGAATGGCATCCTCTTTGCTACTCTGCCCCATATATTCTCACTACTTCACCCTCTCTGAATTTTGATCTCTGTCTCTTCTACTCACTGAGCCCTCCATATTCTGCTTGGCTGGCCTTCCCTACAATGCCATGTGGACTGTGCATCCGAGCATTTGTAGGGGATGCTTTCTCCTTTGTTAAGTATCACAGTGCTGAGCTACTGCCCATTGTCCAGTGTTTTTAAATTGTACTTTTATATGTTTTATCAGTTTTCTAGTTGAGTTCAGTGGGAAAGCATGTCTTGTACCAGTTACTATATCATGGCTAGCAGCAAAAATATTTTTAAGGAATGAGTAGTTGGATGCTCATATGAGCTGACCCTCATTTGAATTAAAAACACCATTGCAACTAAATCTCAGTTTTGATTACAAATGAAATCCATAATTGAGTAAATAGGCACCTTTTATTGTGTGTATAATTGTATGTATATACAGGCTATCCTTTGTGTGTCTTTTATTTATTTATTTATTGCCAGTTTAATTTTTGTCTTAATTTGGGTTGACTTTAAAACTGTTTTCGTATAGAAACCTATGTTTTCTTTGGCATTGCATTATGCTCAGGACAGAGGTATCCAGTGAAATTGTAATAATTTCCAAATTTAAGGTAGTACAGGGAGTTTGAACCTTGGTTGAAGTAGTCATTTCATTTAACCATTCTTGTTAGTATGTTAGATTGGAAGCTGACTAACTTGTACTACAGTATAAAACATGGTATTCAGCATTGACCTGTCTTTGAAATGATGGTGCCTTCAAAGGTCTCATTTCTTTCAGAGTACTTTCTATTAAAGAAACCTTTTAATCACCTATTGTTTGAGTTAGGAAAAAGCAAATTGTGTTTTTCCTACTCTCACATACACCACTCATATTTCCCTTCTGGTCAGCAAAATGGGTGTGAGGATTCCCCCCACTCCCAAGCATTTTTCTAGTGCAGTCCCCAACCTTTTTGGTACCAGGGACAGTTTCATGAAAGACAATTTTTCCACAGATGGGGTGGGGGTGAGGTGGTAGGTGGAGCTCAGGTGCTGATGGCAGTGATGGGGAGCACAGTAAAAATACAGATGGAGCTTCACTTGTTCACCTGCCGCTCTCCTGCTGTGTGGGGGGCAGGGAGTGTCCTAAGTGTCATGGAAGACAATTTTTCCACCGGCTGGGGGGCAGAGGTGGGTGCAACAGAGCTCTTTGGCTGGTGCCTAACAGGCCATGGACCAGGGGTTGGGGACCTCAGCTCTAGTAGACACCAGGTGGGTATCCTATGATTCAGTTCAATTCTGTCACTGTCTACCTGGAGATAGCATCAGATCCCATAGGCTGAAGGCTCAGTCCCACAAGACTGCCCCATTTACATGCCAGTTGCAAGTCTAGGTTGTGACCTATACTTCTGACCACTGGCTATGAGTCAGGGGTTCCCCTGACTGCTTCCTCCAATTTGATTAATTTGCTAGAGCAGCTCACAGAACTCAGGGAAATACATTACTTATGTTTATCCATTGATTATAAAGGATATTATGAACGATACAGATGAACAGCCAGATGGAAGAGACACACAGGACAAGGCATATGGAAAGGGGTGCGGAGCTTCCGTGCTCTTTCCAGTTGTGCCACCTTTTAGAACCTCCACGTGTTGAGCAATCTGGAAGCTCTCCAAACCCTGTCCTCTTAGGTTTTTATGGAGGCCTTGTTCCGATTACATCATTGGCCATTGGTGATCAATTCAACCTCCAGCCCCTCCCCTCTCTCCTCGCCAGAGTTTGGGGCATGGGGCTGAAAGTTTTTACCCTCTAATCATGCGTAGGTCTTTTACCAGCACACATCCTGAAGCTACTTAGGGGCCCCTAGTCACTAGTCATCTCATTAGCATACAAAAAACACTCTTACCACTCTGGAGATTCCTAGCGTTTTAGGACCTGTTTGCCAGGAACCAGGGGCAGAGACCAAATTTATATTTCTTATTATAGCACAGTATCACTCCTATCCATGTGATTTGTGAGATAGTATATAATTTTTAGCCCTGGTAATTGTCATATAGAAATTAAAGTATATTTTTAGAAGCATTGAGAAATTATCAGTATTTGTAAATATTTTTGTTCACAGCAGGCACCCACCTGTTATTTGTCATGGCAAGTGTCATATATAGTCATTGATGTGCAATGTATGTATGAAGCTGCTCAAATGTATTGGTCCTCTGAGACTGCAGTTTATTTTACTGTCTTTCGAATCTATTGCTATAGTAGACATTTATGTTTCTTACTTTTTCCTTCAACAGAAGGATTAACTGAATTGTGGTTATGCATAGCAGTCAGAAGCATTCCTGGATTCTAATCCTGGCTTCACAACTTCACTAGCTGTATAACCTTGGGAAGTTGCTTCTTTAGTATTTCAATCCCTCTTGAGGATAATAGTGGGATAATAATAAGGTTGTTATTGGCCTTACATCAGGTAATATATGTAAAGCAATTAGTATACTTACTGATGAGCATATTATTCACTACTCAGATACTATTGTTCTTGCAGTTATTATTGCATTAGGCCTTCCCTTTTCTATAATTTTAATCCCCTTCCTCTGACAGTGCTTCCTTCTCTGCTTAATTTTTTTCTCAATAAGGACTTTTCCAGTAACCTACCATATATGCTATATATATTCCTTATTCACCTTGTATTATAGGTCTCCCCACTAGAATGTAAGCTCTTAAACTCCATGAACTTGGGAATAGGGATAGGGATTTATTCCTAGCACCTAGAAAAGTACCCGGAATGTTTTGGATGCTCAGTAAATATTTTCCAAAAGAATTATATTGAATTGTGTGCTAGAGATTGACTAGATATTGGACATATAAAAATGAACAAAGGGGCAAGCATGTTGGCTCACGCCTGTAATCCTAGAATTTTGGGAGGCTGAGGCAGGAGGATTGCTTGAGACCAGCCTGGGCAGTATCGAGACCCACCTGGTTCTACAGGAAAAAAAAAATGCCAGATGTTGGTGGTGCAGGCCTGTAGTCCCAGCTACTTGGGAGGCTGAGACAGCAGGATTGCTTGAGCCCAGGAATTCCAGATTGCAGTGACCTATGATTATGCCACTGCACTCTAGCCCAGGCAACAGAGGGAAACCCTTCTCAGAAAAAGAAAAAAAAAAGGGGGGGGGGGGACGTGTTTTAAGCCTTTGGAAGTAAAGAAAGAAGAAAAAAAAAAAACGAACAAAGTACAATGTTCCTTCTTTTAAAAAAAACATGTGGTATAACAGAGGAGACTCATACTTGCAAAACTGACTATGATAATTTTGCCTCCTTAAAATGCTGGTGATGGTAAAGGGTATCTTGGGGACGGCCTCACAGAAAGTGTCATAGAACTGGCCATTTGATCAATATAAGACACATAGGGGAAGGTGGTTTCCAGGCAGAGGTAAAAACTTGAACAAAGTTACAGAGCTTAACAGTTTTGGCAATGGTTTGTAGTCCATGTTATCAACAATGCATGTTAATGGGTAGTAGAGGGAGATAGGAATGGTAGTTAGAAGTCCAGGTTGTCTTGCTCTTGGCTGGACAGAAACAATGGGATTTAGAGGTTCAGTATATGAAATTTAATGATAACTGGCTGTAGACACTAACATTTTAGTTTTGGTTTTATATTTTGAAAGTGAGAGTGTGTCTCATAGATTATAAAGGAACTATAAAAACTTGATTTTTACAATATTGTCTTTCAGAAACAACTATGTATAAACACAAGTCATCAATAACAGTACATTTATAGAATTGTGGAATGAATTTTGATATAAGAATATGTATGTGGTGTGTAGTTATCAAATTTGCATTTAATCAATTATATTACCATGGGTCAAATTGCAAAATTGTAATTCCTACCATGATACTGACGCAAAACTGGTGTTAAAATAGAATTTAAAATTATTTAGACTAAGGACTCATGAAAAATACTTTCACTTTGAATTACAGTATTTTAGAAGTTGGTAATGCAGTTAAATTTGGAGAAGTTTTTTCTGTGTTTTAGTGCAATTAGATTAAAAGCTGAAATTGTCTTTTTAAAGGAAGCTCCTTTTACCCTTGCAAAAAAAAAAAAAAAAAAGATGTGTTTGTGTCTCTTTTAAAGTTTGAGCTTCTGATACTTAATTTGTTAATACAAAAAGAATATTTGGCAGTTTGTGAGTTTTTTATTTTCTCTCTAGAGGAGGCATTCATTTTCAAATAGAAAAAAAATCACAGAATCACAATAATTAATACTGCTGCATCAGATTCAGACAACTGGTGTTTCTGTGGAGAAGTTATTTTTATTTGATGTAGCAGTTTTACTTGGGGATTATTTGAATTACCCAGTCCTGTATTTCTAAATTGTTGTGTTAGCATCATAATTGGTCTTGGCCAATTGGGATGAGGAAAGGGATCTTTTACCCTCTTTCCCTTTTCTACCTAAATGCCCTGCTATACTATCTCCAAGGGACCATGTAGCAGGACTGGATTATTCTTTATGCTCCTACTACATTGGGTAATATTCACTAGTATTCCTTTATTAATGTGAGTTATAGACAGTGATGAGTTTTCTATTCATTTTTGTCATTGTATGTTCATTATTTTAATTTCATTGTTTTGTTCAAAATATAGCTAGTGAAAAGTACAGGTATACACATTGTATTGAATACAGGTATATTTTATGGTGATAACAAATCACTGACCCATTGACGATTTTCTTAATGAAAACATAATACAGTGAATATTTTAAACTAGTTTAGTTTATCAAAATTGGTAAGTTCAATAGGCTGTACACATAGTACAGATAAATATAAAGTGTATCATATGAGACAGGATAGGAAGATGGTACCTAGGAAACTAATTTTTGAATATTGCAGTACAAAGAATATTACTGAATATTTGAGTAATACTTCCTGAAAAAAATGGATTAGTGACATTAGAGGTCACTCAGTTGGTTAAGATATTGTTTCATTAGCCAAATAAAACAAATGACTTTTAAAACTTTATTTTTCTATCAATTAGCAAGTATTTGTGGTGCTATCTGCCAGCCATTGGGTTGAGTGCCGGAATTTTATAATAATAAAATGTGTATTTAATTATCTTCAAGAACAATAACCTATCTCATTTTTTTCTTTCTTAAGGAATTGCGTTTTGTGAAAAAGGAACAAGAAGAATTTTCTGCAAAGCTCATATCTAAGTGCACTTTTTGCTAATACTTCATTTCTAGTAAGACATTTTTCCTTTTTCTTTGTTAAGAAGTAGATACAACAAAATGGTTTTTAAAAATCAGGCTGTTCTAGTGAGCTTGAATGGCAGTCATTTTAGAGTCCATTGGGGGCATTATTGTAGATCAGTTAAGGAAATTTGTAAAAATTCAGTTGAAATGTGTAATATTACATAATGGCAGTTTCTTTTATATTTTGTCTGACACTGCTAAAGATAATCCCAGACTTTTTTGTAGTTCCCATGTCCGTGGTCTATATTAATTAACCTTTATTTAAAAAAAGAAGAAAAATATAGATAGTTCATATTTACTGTGATAATTAGAGGAAGAGAAGGTTGGAGGACAGGAGTTACATAAGCTGAGGAAAGATTGTTCAAGTGAAAGATGATCCATTTTGTGTTAATTTTTGTGTGTGTTGTGAGGTAAAGGTTGAGGTTCATTTCTTTGAATATTAATATAAAATTGGGCCGGGTGTGGTGGCTCATGCCTGTAATCCTTAGCACTTTGAGAGGCTAAGGTGGGAGGATCTCTTGAGGTCAGGAGTTCGGAGACCAGCCTGAGCAAGAGCAAGACCCCGTCTCTATTAAAAAAAAAAAAAAAAATAGAAAGAAATGATCTGGACAGCTAAAAATATATATAGAAAAAAAATTAGCTGGGCATGGTGGTGCATACCTGTGGTCCCAGCTACTTGGGAGGCTGAAGCAGAAGGATTGCTTGAGCCCAGGAGTTTGAGGTTGCTGTGAGCTAGGCTGATGCCATGGCACTCTAGCCCGGGCAACAGAGCGAGACTCTGTCTCAAAAAAAAAAAAAAAATCAAATCGTTCCAGCAGTTTTTTTGAAAAGATTGTATTTTCACCTGTTTGATTATTGTAGCACTTTTGTTGAAAATCAGTTGATCATTATGTGTGAGTCTATTTCTGGACTCTGTTCTGTTCTGTTGATCTATATAATCTATCCTTATGGCAGTTCTTCACTGTCTTGATTACTGAAGCTTTCTAGTAAATCTTAAAATCAGGCAATGTAAATCCTCCAACTTTTCTTTTTTTAATATTTCAAAGTTGTTTTGTTTATTTTAGGTCCTTTCCATTTCTATTTAGGTAGTTTACAATCAGCTTGTCAGTTTCTACAGAAAAGCCTAATGGGATTTTGATTATGAATGCTTTTATTGTAGAGATCAGTTTGGTGAGAATTGACCTCTTATGGATATTGAGTCTTCTAATGCATGGTATCTCTTTCCATTTAAGTCATGTTTATTTTTCCCAGCAGTGTCTTGTGGTTTTTGGTATAAAGTTTTTACACATATTTTGTTAAATTCATCTCTAATTATTTTATATTTTGTGTTATTATAAATGGTAACTTTAAAGAATGCCAGTTTCTAATTGTTGCTAGTATACAGAAATATAATTGATTTTTGTCTAAAACTTTGTAATTTGTGATTCTGCTAAATTCAGTATTAGTGGTAGTGGCCTTTTTGTAGATTGCTTCAAATATTCTGTGTAGTTCATCATTATGTCTATGAATAAAGACTTTTATTTCCTCCTTTTTATTTATATACCTTCCATTTTTTTGTTTGCTTTATTGCACAGGCTAGTAGCCCCAGTGCAGTGGTGGATAGAAGTGGATAGAGCTAACATCCTTGCCTTCTTCCTGATCTCAGGTGGAAAACATTCAGTCTTTTACCAGCTCTTGCTAAGAGTATTTTTCTTATGAATGAGTATTGAATTTTTGTCATGTTTTTTTCTGCATCTATTGATGTGATCATGTTTTCTTCCTTTTTTGTCAGTTCATATGGTCAGTTACATTGATTGATTTTTGAATATTGAACTAATCATTCATGCATTTTTAGGATAATCTCCACTTGGTCATGATGTGTTACACTTTTTATATATTGCTGGATTCACTGGCTAAAATTTTGTTAACTTTTTTTTTCATCTGTGTTCATAGAAGGCATTGGTTTATAGTTTTTTGTAATGTTTTATCTGGTTTTTGTGTCAGGATAATGCTGTGAGTTGGAAGGATTTCTTGTTCTGGAAAAGTTTGTATAGAATTGGTATTATTTCTTTTTTAGGTGTTTGGTAGAATTCACTAATGAAGACCTCTGGACCTGGAGTTTCTTTGTGAGAAGGTTTTATGAATTCAGGTTCTTTAATTGATATAACTCTGTTCAGATTTATATTAATTCTTGAATAAGCCTTATTTATCTTTCAGAGAATTTGTCCCTTTTATGTAAGGTGTCAAATTTATTGGTGTACACTTGTATATTATAATCCCTATTCTTTTAAGTTGATATTTGGGACCTTCCTTCTTTTTCTACCGGTGTATTTAATCTTTTAATTTTTCTCTGTCTGCCTTCTACAAAGTTTGCTGTGTATTTGTTTATATGGAGTTCAAAGATTTTTAAATTTCCATTCTTATTTTTTTCTTTGATCCACTTAATTTTCAAATATTTGGTTAATTTTCCAGGTGTCTTTCCCTTATAGGTTTCTAATTCTGTGGTGGTCCAAGAACATATTCATACTTTGTGTGATGTAAGTTCTTTTCAACTTACTGAGATATTGTAAGGCACTGAATATAGTCTGTGTTAGTGAATGTCGTGTGTGCACTTAATAAAAATGTATTGAGTGGCGTTTTCTAAAAATGTTATTATAATTAGGTCAAATTGGTTGATAGTGTTCTTTAAGACTTCTGTATCTCTTTTGATTTTTCTGTTTGTTACAGTCACTGTTGATAGAACTGTGGGTTTGTTTTCTTTTCACTACTTAGTTCATGTATTTTGAAGCTCTGTTATTAGGTGCAAGTATAATTAGGGTTTTTATGTCTTGATAAATTGAGTCCTTTATCATGAAATGTCCCTCTTTATCTCTGTAATATGTTGTAAAATACTTTCTGAAATAGCCTGCATAGTTTCTGACAGAAAGTCTGTTGTCTTACTTTTGTTCCCTGTTTGTAAGTTTTCTATTTTCTTTGGCTCTTAAGATATTTTCCTATTATTAGGTTTTAGTCATTTGATTATGATGTGCCTTATATGGTTTTCTTTGAGATAATCCTGCTTAGATTTTTTTTGAGTTCTTTTTTTAAACCAAATTTAGAAATGTTTTGGCTGCTGTTTCTTCAAATACCCCACTTACCCCAGGTTTTTGTTTTGTTTTTATTTCCCTGCAATTTCAGTTATACATTTGATATTGTCTTTCTTGGCACTGGTATTCCTCTTTTTCTTCTTTTTTTTCTACTTTATTGGATGGTTAATAGTACCATGTCTCCAAATTCACTGATCTTTTCTTCTGCAATGTATAATCTGTTTTTAATCTCATCCAGGATATTTTTAATTTCTGATAATTATTTTTCATCTCTGGAAGTTTTATTTCTTCTATTTTTGTTATGTTCTTTTCTTTATCTTCTCTAATATATTAATTTTATTTATAATCATTTTTAATGCCTTTGTTAATTCTGTTAACTTTATCATTTCTGCATCTCTTTATGTTGATTGACTTTTCTCCTTATTGTGGGCTACGTTTTCCTGCTGTTTTTCATTCCCTGCAATTTTTGTTTGGTTGTTGGACATTCTGGTTTGACAATGTTGGGTGAAGGATTTTTTTTATTTTTTATTTTTATATAGCATTGGACTTTGCTTTTGTACGTATGCATTACTTAGTATGAGCTGAATCCTTCTGATACTTTTTTGTTTAAGTTGTCATTGTTGGTTCAGAGCAGCCTTTATTGTGAGGTTAATTTAGTTGCCCATTAAGATTATATCTTTTTGAGGATTATACTCCATGCCCTACTGAGGATTATTCTTAATTCAAAATAATCCCAGTCAGTATTCCAAACATTTTGTTAGTTTGTCTGTTTTTATGTTGTATTTTAAAGGAAACTTTGTGGCCCAAGAATAGTTAAGTCGTCTTGGAAGGGAAGATCAAAGTGGAAAGACTTTCTCAATTCAAAAAGTTTTACTGTATTTATGAATTATAATGTAGAGAACTGAGATTGTTTCTAGTAATGATAATTCATCTTTATACAGGATTTAATTATCTGCAAAACATTATTTTCTAGAAATCATTATGATATCCTGAAAAGTATTTGAGTAGGCATAGGTATCTGCATTTTACAAATGAAGAAGTGTTATTTTGAGAGTGAGTTGATGATGGTAGGAGGAGTAGAATCTTATTTTCATTTCTGGACCTTGCCTTACTGTGTCCTTTATTTTTTGTGTGTGTCCCATGTGAAGACAGGATGTTGTTCTTTATGTATGTGTAATTTGGCAAGGAAAGAGCATGTATGGATGAGCTTAGTCTTAATAGGGGTAGTTTTCAAAGTCTCCTTTCTAATAATTTTAATAATATTGTGCTTATCTCTAAGGAGATCAAGGTGCCCTTAGTGATATCCTCAATTAAAATTTTGTGTAGGAGTTTTGAGCTATATTTTTGCTCTACTTTTTAGAAATGAATTGAGATAGTAAAACACGTGTCACTGAAAATCACACGACAATTCACTGGTATGTCTGGAAATAGAAATTTTATAGACTGGTCATTCTGGTAAGAATTTTGAAGTTACATCTTTTTAGTCAGTAGCTTGACCAATTTACCATGATTAATAATTTATATAGTTTTAAAATAATTGTAGGAAGCCCAATTAAAGAAAACTTTGAACTTCCTATATGGTTAAATGAAGGGAGTAATTATTGACATTACAAAAAATTACTTGCAGTTTCAGTCAAATTTAGTTAATTTCTCTACTGCATGATGCTTTAGTGACAGTATGTACGATCGACACATAATTATTTGTACTTTATCTATTATCTGTTGTGTAAAAATATGATATATATATTTCTTTACTGGGAATAAAGTCTAATAGGAATAGGCTATTAACATCTTACACCTAAGCTTCTTTAATTTTTTAGCATTCAGCCATAAATGTCTCTAACCTAAAAACACACAGTAGAAACATACAAACATATACAACCTGTTATTAATCGGAAATCCAAATTAAAATAGAAAGACACCATATTTTAAACCACTTTTTAGGTTTTTAGATGATTTATCATCTCTCCCCAACCTGTTTTTATTTTGGTATATTGACTTTTTTACCTAAAACATAAAGAATAAACACATTATATGAAGTCATATTTTGGTGGTTTGGTTTTAGGCAAAGGCACACATTTTCACAATTTCAGTTGTCCTAACTTTTCTAACAAGTAGCTAGTTTTCAGGTGTCATAGCCAGGCCACAGCTAGTTTTTGCAAAAATTAGAAAATAGGTTTTTCTCCTAATTTTAGGTAAATGCTGCCCTCTGCTAGGGTTCAGGGTTTAGAGAGTAAAGGAAAGGTTGGATTTCAGTCCCCTCTTGGCCCCACATCCATGTGCAGAGTGCCTCCACCATTGTTCATAGTGACCTTGAGTCCTGATGATTTCTTGCCTTTCTTTTAATAGATTTATAGCATTTGGATTGTTTTGAAGGCCAGAATATATGTCATGAGATCCATTAGAATCATTACTAACTAGAAAAGCAGCCCCCTTTCAAAGTACAGTTTATGTTTTCATTGTTGAATCATTTCTTTAAATACTGACTGATTTCTGTCATTGTGTTCATGCAACATATTATTATATTTTAAAAATGTGTAATTATACAACATGTACAGTTCAGCCTAAAATGGAATGTTTTAGTCATTTTCCATAAAATAATAGCTTATGGTAGTCTTAAATTAATTTAATATTTGAATTTTTGCCTGGATTTAATTGTAAACAGTAAAGAAAACATCCTAGTTTAGAGGGAACAAAGAAAAATTCTTATATTAAAAGTAACTAGAAGATAATTCTATAAGGGTAAACAACCTCTGATTGTGTTATAAATTACAGTACGATAATTTTCTTCAAGTTTGTCTGAGAGAGTCTACAGTATGAGTGTTATTTTTGTCTGTACATTTTATAAGAGAACATATGGCATCATTTTTGTATGTGGAATGTAGTTGCATCATTTTGTATTGAAATCAGGATTAAAATTACTTGGTATTTCTTAATTCTGATTTTCAAGGAGATCTTTTAACAAAGTGGACAGCCACTGGGGTTTCTTACTTGTTTAGATCATTTTTTTTCTGGTTCTAGTAAATAATATTTAGAGGACCTAGGGTATCATACTTAAATATAGGAAAAATTTTTAATTACTCTTATGTCACTGAAAGTTTTTAAAATCAAGAAATACATAGAACACTAGCGGTGAACAATCAAAGAATTTGTGAAAATTTCATTTACAATGGTATCAAAATAATGAAGCTCTGAGGAATAAATTTAACAAAAGAAATGAAGCACTTATGCACTGAAAACTATAAAACATCATTGAAAGAAATTAAAGGAAACCTAAATAAATGCAGAGACATACTGTTTCTGGGTTGGCAGACTTAATATTAGGATTGCAGTACTACCAAATTGATCAACATATTCAACACAATCCATATAAAAATTCCAGCTGGCTTTTTTTTCCTTCAGAAATTAACAAGCTGATCCTAAAATCTCTATGAAAATTTAAGATATCCAGAATAGCCAAAACCTTTAAAAAGAATAAAATTTGGAGGACTCCCACTTCCCAGTTTGAGAATTTACTACAAAGATAGAGTAACCAAGACAGTATGGTACTGGCATGAGGATAAACATAGATCAGTGGGATAGAATTAGGAGTCCCTAAATAAATAAACCAATACATTTATGGTCAGTTGATTGGTTTTTTTTTAGGGGGAGTGGACATGGGTGTCAAGACAGTTTGATGGAGGTATAATACCTTTTTAAACAAATGGTGCTGGGGCACATAAATATACATATGCAAAAGAAATTGGATAATTACCTCATACTGTATGCAAAAATTGGCTCAAAATGGACAAAAGATTCAAATGTAAGAGCTAAAAGTATGTAGGCTAAATCTTCATCACCTTGAATTTGGCAATGGTTTCTTAAATATGAAACCAAAAGCATAAGTAACCAAAGAAGAATTAGGTAAATTGGACTTTAGTAAAATTAAAAACTTTCATGCTTCTAGTGATACCATCAAGAAAATGAAAAAACAGTTTGATGAATGGGAGAAAATATTTGCAAATCATATATCCGGTAAGAATTTAATATCCAGAATATATGAAGAACTCTTACAATTCAACAGTGAATAGACAGTAACTCAGTTTAAAAAAGGATTTAAATAGACATTTCTCCAAAGAGGATATATAAAGGACCAATAGGCACATGGAAGGACTAGTCATCAGGAAAATGCAGATCAAAGCTATATTGAGATACCACTTTGCACCCACCATGATGGCTATAATAAAAAAGACAGAAAATAACAAGTGTTGGAGGGAATGTGGAGCATACTTCTGATCTAATTTATTATCAAACAAGGCTATTTTTGACAGTGAGAGGTTTCACAATAATTACACCTGCATAGTAGATATTAACTAGGATTTACCTGTCCCTGGTAAACCAGAATGTATATTTTTTCTGCTTCCTGGTATGTTGAAGCTATTTTTCCCTCATGGTAGAAATATAAGGTATATAAAATTCTTGTATCTTTCTTTATCAAGTGGAAAAAAGGAAAAGACCAAGAAAGCCATGTGATTGAAGGACATGGGAGAGAGGTATTTCTTACGGAAGTGAAGAATATAAATGTGTGTATAGTGTGGATATAATACAATCAAAACTTACTTGTATGATTTTGCCATTTCACTCTTACATATAGCCAATCAGTGTTTGAATAAGTTTAATATTATAATATAATAAAACAGTAGTTCTGGACTAAGGATGCATATCATCATGATCTGTAGAGCTTTTATAAATTACTCGTGTTTAGGCAATACTCTCAATTACGATGATAGTTTTATTGTGGGGCTAGGGTGAGTTCATGCATGCAGAGTGTATGTTTTAGTTTCTCAGGTGAATCCAGTATCCTTTTAAATTGAGAGAGAACTGCTGCATTAAATCAATGAGTTTTATTGATCTATTTATTGACCTATATAGTTAATATTGTTTTTATGCAAAAATAGTAAATAACAGCAGAAACTGAGAGAACCTCAGCCTAAACTATACACACCAAGCAGTCCCCCAGGGCTAGCTTTTTTGGTAATCCAGCAATTGTGATTCCTCTAATTCTGCAAGAATTAGGATTGAGAAGAATCTAATCCTTTCCTTCCCTTCCCCCTTCCCTTCCCCCTTCCCTTTCCCCTTCCTCTTCCCTTTCCCCTTCCCTTTCCCTTTCCTTTTCCCTTTCCCCTTTCTCTTTCCCTTTCCCTTCCCCTTCCTCTTCCCCTTTCCCTTTCCTTTTTCTTTCCCTTCTCCTTCCGTTTTTCCTTTCCCCTTCCGTTTTTCCTTTTCCCTTCCGTTTCCCTTTGCCTTTCCCCTTTCTCCTTCCCCTTCCCTTTCTTTTCCTTTCATCTTGAAGCAGAAGTAATAGTGGGAAGTAAGTAGAAGCTCAAGTTCCTTTGCAAATGCTTGAAACTACAGTATATCCTTGGAGTGCAGGGAAAGGTATCAGTGTTGATGTGAAGAGTAGGAGGGATGGGGAGATGGAGACCTTTGAGAAGTTAGGATTCTAAGTTAGCTGATTACTACTTGTGGCTTTTGTATTTTGATAGCCCACTGTAGCATCAGATAAATTGCTTTCTGATGTTGGAACTGGGGAGAATATAGTGCAATGCAATGACATTTTTTAACTGGTAGCTTTTGTTTGGCCAGTATTTACATAATTCCAGCGGTGATACTGTACTGTTATGGAAAAAGACTTGATTTTATAGCAAAAATTTTAATTCTGCCTCCTGACTTTGAATTCAGAGTACTGATCATTTTGGCTTTCAGTTGCTTCATTGATGAACTGGAGCAAATGCCATCTACCTGACAGGGTTTTTATGACTATTACCTGAGATAACATGTGTATCATATTAAGGTTTAACACAGTTACTGGCACATACAGGTATTTGATAAATGTTGTCTTCCCTTCTGCAGTTCAATGAAGAATAAGTTCTACCTCAAAAGGGTTGGTTCTTAAAGAGTTTTCACAGCCTAAGTATGTGAAATCTTTCTTATACTCTGACTTTTGCTTTCTTTTGTTAACTAAACAACTATTTATTGAGCATCTGTTTTGTGCTAGGCACTGTGGTAGCTGATGAAGTTATAGGGGCAAATACAATAGACTTGATCCTCTCCCTTGCTTAGCTTACAGTTTGGGAAGGGGGAAGAAAAATTAAATATTTAATTGTATAAGTAATTAATTACAGTTGTGGTAAATGCCATATAAGAGAAGTACAGTCTGTTCAGAAAGTGCATCAGAAGTCCTAACGTAGTTTGGATGTTAGGAACCATTTCCTTGAGGAAATAGTGGTAATACTGAGATATAAAGGATGGATGGGACTTCTTAGTAAGGGGGAATGCTTGGGATGAGACCTAGCAAGAGATAGCTGTGCTGACCGTAGTATGTGTGAAGGTCTTGAAGCAGAAAGGAGTTAGGAGATTTCTAAGTACAGAAAGGCCTGTGTCTGGAAGCTTACTGGGCAAGAGGAAGAGTGGCATGGAACTGAGGATGGTGGATATAGGAAGAACAAGATTAAGCAGGGCCTTCCAGGCTGTGTTAAAAACTTTGACTTCAAGATCACTGATAAATGCTCAAAGCTCACTGCAACCTTGAAGTCCTGGCTCAAGCAGTCCTCCCGCTTCAACCTCAGCCTCCCAAGTAGCTAGGACTACAAGTGCGCAGCACCATGCCTGGCTAACTTTTTTTTATTTTTGTAGAGATGGGGTCTTGTAATGTTGCCCAGGCTGGTCTCAAATTCTTGGCTTTAAGTGATCCTTCCGCCTCAGTCTCTCAAAATGCTGAGATTACAGGCATGAGCCACCGTGCCTGGCCAGAAAATGTTGAGTTTTGAGATACCTGTGGGAAACCTAGGTGTGGTTGGAAACAGACTGTGGTTGGAAATAGAGGGCCAGTTGGGCTAGTATTGTAGCTGTGGTGTTCTTGCAGTGTACAGTGGTGGTTGAGGCCTTTACAGTAGGCTGATAACCCAAGTTCCAAGTATTTGTTTTTTATGCACGTTATGACAATTTGAGTGCATGTGTTATGACTTTCATAGCATTTGTAAACTTACTTTAGTCACATTGTGACTTATTTTAGATCGTTACACAAGCTATCAAGAGTATTTTTTAAAAAAATGTAATGAGTGTTTTTATATTAAATAATAGTAACAATAGCCAACATTTTTTGAGCACTTGTGCAGGATACTAAACACTTTATATATATTATCTCTTTTAATCTTCATAAGTCCATGAACATTACTACTATTCCAATATTTTGAAGATTTGGCTTCTGAAGCTTAGAGAAGTTGTATAACTTCCTCAAGGCTACATACACAGTAAGTGGTGGAACTGAGGTGTGAATCCGGGGGGGATTGCTGCGGAACTCATCCTCTTAGCCACTACCATATGCCACTTCTCTGATATTTGAACCAACCAAATAGACAAAACTGAGCATGACTGAGAAACCATTTGTTACTGAACTTCTACAGAAGACCTGTGTATACTACGTGTTGTACTAGAGATGCTTTAATATACTTTCCCATTTACATTAACATTCACATGGCCTGTGAAGTATATGGTATTTGCTCCATTTTAAAAATGAAGAAATTGTGACTAAGAGATTAAGTGATTTGGTCATCAAGATCACTGATAGCTAGTTAGTTGAGCTAGGATTTAAACTTGACTCTTTTGACTCCAAGGCTAGTGTATTTTCTATTATACTACTTAAAAATAAAAACTGTGTTAACTACATAGTAAGAAATTTTCCCTTGGGGAACATGATTAGATTTAGTGGTTCGCTTATATCAAAATACAGTCTAGTTCTTAAAATTAAATTCTAAATCTTAATGTTAAATTATAGGTTGAATATAGAGTATAAACAGCTAAGAAAAGTGAAATACTTTGTAGCTTTTGTTTACCACAAGCTCAACCACTTGTCCTCGAGGCCGCATCAGAAGAACAAGAAAAAGTGCTTTGGGGAGAAGGAAAGAGACATTTTATTACTTTGCCATCAAAGGAGGAGGATGGACACTTCTGTCTGAAATGCCATCGTCCTAATAATAAGCAGAAATACAGAGCTTTTAAAGAATGGGTTCTCGGCTTCAGGCAATTACTGTTTCAACTACAGTTGATGATTCTGATCCAGCTCTGCTGAAGACAATCTTGTGACCTCTACCCAGGGTTTCCCTTTACCTAGTCAGGCTGAGCCATCACCTTTGGCACAAATAACAGAAGACTTACCCTGGCCCTCCCAGCCACTGGCCTGAGGCAGGGATGCAGGTCTTAGTTCTCAAAAAGGAGTGAATGATGTTTTAAAGAGACAGGAAATATTTTTGCCATTTTTTCAGGCCATTCCCTCTGTTACATATTCCCCACTCCCAATATTTCCCTTCCATATTTATGGGAGGAGGGATTGCTACTCTGTTACACTTTTACATGTATGCAAAGTAAAGACTTTTTTATTAAAAATTATTTTATAAGAGATAAAATGGAAAAATATTTTCTAGTAAATTCATGTCCATTTTATAATATCTCAATAAATTGCACAGGATTACAATATTGATGTCTTGACCAGTTTTTTGTAGTCAGTAGTTGTTACCATTGGTTTAGGACTGCGTCTTGATCTTAATCAATTCAATCTGTCCTTTACAATTTCTTCTTTCTGCTTTTTCCTTAGTTTTGGGAGGACAAATGAAAATTAAGGTAATATAATGCTGATTAAATATTGGTTTCTACTAGCACCAGAGTTCAAAACCTTTATCTTAACAGTATTTGCTACTGCCTACTAAAAATCAGTGAGAGGTAATTACACTTAGTACTATTAACAGTGTAGCTCCTCCTTCAGGATCTGGCTTTGGAATAAGTACTCTTTTTCAGTAAGCCTTTTGCAGAGAGACTCAGTCTGTGGCACATATTTAAAAAAAGAAAAAAATCACCTATCATCTGCCTTCACTTTTATGCCGTCAGCTGATGATGGGGAACATCATTTGGGTACCAGATGCCTGTAAAATAATGCTATACTCATTTTTCTTTTGGTTGATGGGTATGCCATTAAGAGCTGTGGCCATGGGGCTTCCTATTATAGTAAGAGGGAGCCTGTCTCACTTGCAGCAGAACCTTTCTGAAACAGATATTGATTTTGATTGGTTGGCTGATGTGAGAGAATTTTTAAGCAGTCTTGTTAGGGGACTTTTGATTTTATGAAGCTAAATCAACAGGGTTACTGTCCCACTGTCTCTTGTCTTATCTTTGTTAGTCATTTATTAATTTGTCTCCTTTTGCATATAATTATGATCTGTGTACATTACAAGAATTGATTTCTCTTCTTTGAATGTTAGCTTCTATCACTCAACACTGCTGTTGTTTAGCACTTTTTAACTGAGTACTTAATTCACACATCATCTTTCTTATAAAGACTGTGTTATATTGAGTACCTATAGGATACCAAAATTGTCACCTTTCTTTTTTTTGAGGCAGAGTCTCACTTTGTTGCCCAGGCTAGAGTGAGTGCCGTGGCGTCAGCTTAGCTCACAGCAACCTCAGACTCCTGGGCTTAAGCGATCCTACTGCCTCAGCCTCCCGAGTAGCTGGGACTACAGGCATGTGCCACTATGCCCGGCTAATTTTTCTATATATATTTTTAGTTGTCCATATAATTTCTTTCTATTTTTAGTAGAGACGGGGTCTCGCTCTTGCTCAGGCTGGTCTCGAACTCCTGACCTTGAGCGATCCACCCGCCTCGGCCTCCCAGAGTGCTAGGATTACAGGCGTGAGCCACCGTGCCCGGCCGTCACCTTTCTTTAAAACTGCACGAGAAGTTTCATTTGTGAGGCTATATATGTTTTGTTGTATGGTCTATATTTAATGAGGCATCTTTGCTTTCTATTTCTAGCCTTCTATATCATCTGGCATTTTGACTTAGATGATTTTAGTCTTACCAGCACTTTAGATATATTATTAGTACAGCTTTTTCATGGCTAGAATAAAAATTATAAAATAAAATGACAGATTAAAGAAAGAATATTTATAATTTGATATGCAAATGACCTACCTAAAACATTTTTGAATGACCTATAATTTCCTTATTCTATTGGGAACAGATTATAATGAGCTCTTAAATTACCTGCATGTATGTATCAGTTAGAATGCTTTCTACTGCAAATGACAGAGAGGCTAATTAAAACAGGAAGGATTTTATCATCTCATATAGTGAGTATAGTAGGGTGGTTTCAGGGTTGGTTAACTTGAGTGCCTCTTCCATCTTTTCTTTGCCATTTTCATGTTGTTCTACTTGTTACTCAAAGATCAGAACTAGTCCTTAAGGCTGCGTCAGAAGAATGAGAACAAGTGGTTTGAGGAGAAGGAAAGAGAAGTTTATTACTTTGCTGGCAAAGGGGGAAAATTGTAGACTCCTGTCTCAAAATCCAAAATTCCTGTACATAAACAGAAACACAGTTTTTAAAGGCAGGCCATTCAGCTTCAGGCAGTTGCTGTTCAACTACGTTTGATGATTCTCATTTGTCCCATCACTGGGGAAGACAATCTCCTAACCTTAGCCTACCACCTGGAGAGTTCCAGCTGAGCCTTCTCCTGTAGCACAAAGAATAAAGGACATTTCTCTGCCCCTCCCAGCCAGTGGCCTGAGGCAGAGATGCAGGTTTTAGTTCTCAAAAGAGGGTGGGGGATGTTTTAAAGGGACAGAAAATATTTTCGCCTTTCCCCCCCCACCCCCCCCAGGCTATTCCCTCTGTTACATATTCCTCACTGTCAGCATTATCCTTTCATATCTATGGGAGGACGTGTAACTACTGAGTTACATACTGTTTCATTTTAAATTTCTTTTGTTTAGTTTCCCTTCACTATTAGCATAGTCCCTAAGCAATATGAGGTTGACCTAGCCTGTGTTTATGCCTGTGGGGGAACAAAAGCAGTAATTAGTGTAGGCTTCTTTGCTCTGGATTACTTCTAAAGATTCTAGCTTATTTTCTGTTTTGTCTTTTATTTTCATAGTCAGAACCAAAGGAATATGAATTATTGTCTAAGTATCTAACAAAGTTTGTTTTTAAATTACATACATATATTTAATGAAGCAGACTTTAAAAAGCATGAGTGTTTCTCTCTGTAGTCAGAAGTCCCTCAGACAATAAAGAACCCTGTCAATAAATCCATTCCACTTACCATGCTGTCCCTTGAGTTGCAAAACATATTAATATCTGTTCAGCAGAGATTATAATCTTCAAATGATACTATATATTTCATTTTTAGAAGTGCTTTATAAATATTAGAATCATGGAATGTGAGAGCTGAAATACTGGCTAACATTTATAAAGCACTTTTGATGTGCTTGATACTCAGTTTTATACACATCAGTATATTTATTCTTCACTATACCCATATGATACATATGTTATTATTATGCTACAATTAGATATAGAGAAGTCAAATGGCATTTCCAAGGTCGCACAATAGCAAATCCAGAATAAAACTAATGATGGCTTCCGATCACATTTAAAATAAACCCCATGTCTCTTGGAATCTGACCCCTGTTTACCTCTCCAGTATAATTTTTTCTCATTTTCCTGCAAATGTCCTGTGCTCCAGCTTTTCCAGCTCCTTAAGGTTTTATGGAAATTCCATATGCCATTCTTTCATACTACTTTATCCCAATAAACATATTAAGCCTAAAATAAAAAAATAAAACACTTGTGCCTTTCTTTGTTACATTTGTAAATTATATTCCTGTCTGTCACTGAGTGTAACACTATATTAACATTTATTCACATGGCTCTCTTGAAGGTAGAAAGATTTTTTAAAAATTCATCTTTGTTTCTTTAGTATTTAGCGTAGTGTCTAATACTTCGTATTTGCTACTTATGTGTATATTGAACTGAACTTTGTGGCTTTAAGATTGTTACTTCTGAACTTCAGTTTCTTTTGTCTATAAAATGTGAAATTTAGACTAGAATCTGTTATTTTCCCTTTTAAAATTCAATATTTATGACTTTATTGGGTATATAAAAAAGAAAGCCATATCAAGCTTTAGGTTTTAAGATTGCTCTCATAATATTGTGTAGGAAATAGTAGACTTTACAGAAGTGAAATTCAGTTAAAAAATGAGGACAATTTCTATTTACTGATAATAAGTGAGAGGGGCAAAGTTGCAGAAAAGTAAATATAGTATGTTACTTTTGTGTAAAAGGAAGAATCAATAAAACACATATATCTCTTACTTTTGCAGAAAAGAAACACAGGAAGGATAAATCAGTAAACACTGAAGTTGGCTACCTATTAGAGGGAGGGAAGACAAAATGAACATTCTCAGGCTATACATTTTAGTATAGTTTTGACTTGGAGAAGTATGTTAATGTTCTCTACGTATTGAAAAAAAATAAGAAAAAGGATGAGGGGAAAAAATCCTAAAACAGTGCAAAAAGAAGTAAATTCAACTGTATCGTATTATGATTAAGAACAACCACTCTGAGGAGGGTAAGTTGTGGGGAGGAAAGGAACTGATCCAAGTAACTTTTGAACATAAATCTTTGACTGTATTTCCTTAGTCTGTGGGGGAAAAAACCCTGCAAGCAAATATAGAGCTTTTTAGAGATTTTACTTTTGTAATGGTATGAATGAGGTGATTCTGAAACTATTTTATGTGTATTGTAGTTAGTGCTTCTCAACCAGGGGCAGTTTTCATCCTGAGGGGACCTTTGGCAACATCTGGAGATATTTTTGATTGTCATGACTAGAGGAAGATGCCACTGTCATCTAGTGGACAGAGATCAGGTTATGCTACTAAATATCCTATAGGTACACAGGACCTGCCACCACCATCACACCACCTTCTACCTCCCCCACCCCCTAAACCAAGAATTATTATCCGGTCCAAAATGTCAGTAGTGCTACCATTGAGAAACTCTGAATCAAGGAAATGAAGAATGCATTGCTGTTGTTACAAGGTAGGTTTGTTACTGTGTAAGAAGGGAAATTCAAATATGGAATGAGGAAGGCAGAGTAGAACTTCGTGAGAATTGGAGATACCGGTATGAACATGTATTCGTATTATATTTGTATATTTCCTAGAAATGGCTTAGCAGCAATGGCACCACATTAGTAGTGGGCACACCTAGAACCACCCATATCTTGGTCTCTAAACATCATGGGTCCTGGAAAAGTATCGACTCAGCAGCACTCTTTGTTTTTTCTTCTTCTTTTCATTTGATAGATTATTTACAGCAAAAAAAAAAAAAAAAAAGTTAGAGTTTCTACTGTGCTTAAGGAAAAAATTTTAAAATAATATTACTAATTTTATCTATTTCACAGTTTGCCTTTTTATGAGGTATAACCTTAGAGATCAATTTGATATTCAGTTATTAGAATTAATCAGATAATAATTTCATTTGATTTTTTCTTCTTATTTTCATAGTTTATGCAAAAAGATATTAATATGTTTGAAAGGAAGTAAGTACGTGAAATAGCAGGCATACAGCAAATACTTATTTTTGTTTTTGGATCATAATATTAATAACATGTACCATGCTTGAAAATACACTTGTTAGTAGTAACACTGTGTTTTTGGACTACTTGTCTCCAAAATATTTGCAAACGTACAGTATTTTATTCTTATCTCATGTTGTACTTATAATACATATAATTTCAATTTTCCTGTTCTTTCACTAAGAAATTGTCAGATACCAAAGATTATGCAATTAGTTTAGTGACATATTTGGGGTTAGAATCCAGGTTTTCTCACTCAATTTGCAATAGACCTTCTCACTCAGATAATGCTTTGAAATTTCAATCAAGTTGTGAAGAAAGAGTAACTGGAAATTGCACAAGATGCTGAAGTAGAAGGAACATTTCAATAATGTTTAAAGTTCATTCTTGAATGTTTTCTGGTGTTAAGGATTTTTTTTCTTTTTTTTTTTTTTTTTTTTTTTGAGACAGAGTCTCACTCTGTTGCCCAGGCTAGAGTGAGTGCTGTGGCGTCAGCCTAGCTCACAGCAACCTCAAACTCCTGAGCTCAAGCGATCCTCCTGTCTCAGCCTCCCGAGTAGCTGGGACTACAGGCATGCGCCACCATGCCCGGCTAATTTTTTCTATATATATTTTTAGCTGTCCATATAATTTCTTTCTATTTTTAGTAGAGGTGGGGTCTCACTCTTGCTCAGGCTGGTCTCGAACTCCTGAGCTCAAAGGATCCGCCCACCTCGGCCTCCCAGAGTGCTAGGATTACAGGCGTGAGCCACCGCGCCCGGCCAAGGATTTTTTTTCTTAATTTTAAAAGCAGCTATCAATTTTTGTTTGTAAGAATTTTTTCTCTTATCAGAGCAATGATGTGTATTTTAGAAAAAATGAAAATGCTTTTGAAAACTGCCCGTAAGTTATTACTTTCAATAACATGAGTATATGCTGCTTGTCTTTTATCTGTGTGCACAATGTATATAGAATTTTTAAAAGCAAAACTAGAATTATATTTTTTCTGCCCACAATGATATATTGTGAACATTTGTTCTATAATGTTCAGCCGTTTTAATGGCTACAGTATTTTTTTTATATGGACAGGCCACCCCTGTATGTGTCCATATTAGTTCCCCTCCACATATTCACTATTTTGATTGTGTTGGGATGAACATCCATAAACATATATCCTTTGTTATTGTCTTACTTCCTTAGAATAAATTCTTGTATTACAGAATGGATTTTCAAGGAAAGCTGAAAGTTAGATTTCTTTTTGAAATGTTTAGTTTTTAAATGTTGGCCAAATTGTTTAAAAACCTTATGTCTACAGGATGATTTGGGGCCATTCATTTGCAACAACAGTAATAAATGTTTTTATTTCTTGGGGTTGACTTTATTTTCTTTTCATGTTGTTTAATACATTTGTTCCATTAATATTGTTTATGTGCCCAAGATTCCCGAATGCATATTTCTAGCCTTCAAGTATAAATCTTACGTCTGGCTTCCTTCCTGCTTGAAGTTTTCACTAGTCCATGACCGTCTCTAGTTTAATGTGTCCAAAACTGAATTCTTAAGTTCTTCTCCTTTAGAGAAGTAATGGATCATTAAAGATTTTCTCTTGATAGATACCTGTTTATTTTTTTAAGGGGTTAAGTTGTTAATTTTACATAGACATTTCTATGCCAAAGTTCATTTTAGTAGTTCTTAAAAAAATGTAATGTGTAATTGACTCACCAAAATCATCAAAATAGGGTGTTCTGAGAAACTTAGTGATTGGTGTTAATATGGGCCAAGTTTAAAAAGTAAAGTTTACCTTCTGTTTAAAGTCCATGTCCTTAAAATATTTATTTACTTAAGCAACAGATTCTTTTAAAACAATAAATTAAAAAAAAAACAAAAAAAAAAACGAAAAAGTGGACCATCTGTGACCAGTATTAGTACTGAATTGGTCTGAATCTGAGTGTTAGATTCTACATATTTTAAATTAAGAAAGCAGAGCCCATACTGGGAATCTTTTTAAAAATCTAGTTCCTGATTAAAAAAGAAAAAAATGACATACTGAAGAAAAATTTCTCTTATCTGAGAATTCACTTTTAAGTAATTCTTGCCTGTGTTAATGTTGCCTGAATATAGATATAGACCTTGCGACTTGAGTGATTCTCTTTTCCTCCTAAGAAAAACTATATTACTTTCTTTATGTGAAAAATGCCCATGTGTGTTTTATAAAGGTAGGTTTTAGATGTTGCCATTTTGAGTAAAACTTCTTTAGCTTTATTGTACGGAAAAATCAGTGCTCGTTTGATCTAAAAAGTTAGTGATTAGGTTGAATTAATAAAATATGACTCCTACAATTATTTAAAAGGTGTGTACATACTATTTTTTGAGTATTTAAATTTTTGAAATTGTATTAAAATATACCTAATATAGAATTTACTGTTTTAACCCTTTTAAAGTCTGTAGTTTAGTGGCATTAAGCAAATTCACATTGCTGTGCAACCATTACCACTATCCATCTTCAGAACCTTTTCGTTATCCCATACTAAAACTCTGTGCCCATTAAACAATAATTCCCCATTCGTCCCTCCCTCCAGCTCCCTGCAACTACCTACCATTCTACCTTCTGTCTCTATAAATTTGACTACCCTAGGTACTTCACATAAGTGGACTCGTAACAGTATTTGTCCTTTTGTGACTGGCTTATTTCTCTTAGCGTGTCTTCAAGTTTCATCTACATTGTAGCATATGACAGGATTTTCTTTTTTTTTTTTTTAAAGGCTGGATACTAGTCCATTGTATGTAAATACCATATTTTGTTTATCCATTCACTCACCCATGGATGTTTGGGTTGTTTCCACGTTTTGACTGTTGTGAATAATGCTTCTGTGAATGTTGATGTACAAATATCTGAGTCCCTGCTTTTGTTGATATACCTAGAATTGGAATTACTGGATCAAATGATGATTCTGTGTATACTTTTTTGAGGAACCAGCATACTATTTTCCATAGCAGCTGTACTGTTTTACTTTTGCAAGAATAGTGCACAGGGGTTGTAGCTTTTCCACACACCCATGCTAATGCTTGCTGTTTTCTGTTTTTTTTTTTTTCATTCTTTCTCTCTCTCATAATGGCCATCCTAATGGAGGTGAAATGGTTCTCACTGATTTTGATTTGCATTTGCCTAATGGTTAGTGATGTTGAACATCTTTTTGTGTGCTTATTGACCATTTCCTGTATCTTTGGAGAAATACCAATTCAGGTCCTTTGCCCATTTTTAAATTGGGTTCTGTTTTTGTTCTTGTTGACTTTTAGGAGTTCTTTATGAAAAAAATATTCTGGATATTAATCTTGTATCAGATATGTGATTTGCAATTATTTTCTTTCATTCTGGGTTGCAGTTTTACTCTGTTGATAGTGTCCATTGGTGTACAGAAGTTTTTTATTTTGATGAAACCCCGTTTGTCTATTTTTTCTTTGATTGTGCTATAGGTATCATGACTAAGAAATCATTTCCAAATCCAGTGTGTTGAAGCCTTTTCTCTGTTTCCTTCTAAGAGTTTTATAGTTTCAGCAATTGGGTATAGATCTTTGATCTATTTTGAGTTAATTTTTGTTTATGGTGTTAGGTAAGGATCCAACTTCATTCTTTTCCATGTGGATATCCGGTTTTCCTATTACCATTTGTTGAAAAGAATATCCTTTCCCATTGAATGGTCTTGGCACCCTTATAAAAAAATTCATTTCACCATATATGTGTGGGTTTATTTGTGAGCTCTTTTTTCTTTTCCATTGGTCTTTACATCTGTCTTTATGCTAGTACTACATTGTTTTTTGATTACTATAGTATTGTAGTAAATTTTGAAATCAGGAAGTGTGAGTCCTTCAACTTCGTTCTTCTTTTTCAACATTATTTTGGCTATTTAGAGTCCCTTGAGATTTCATATGAATTTTAGGGTGGTATTTTCTGTTCTATAAAAATGTCAATTAGGATTTTTGACAGTGATTGTACTGAATTTGTAGATCGTTTTGGGTAGTATTGACATCTTAATAACATTAAGTCTTGCAGTTCGTGAACACAAGATATCTTTCCCTTTGTTTGTCTTCTTTAATTGTTTTCATCAGTGTTTTTAGTTTTCAGTGTACAAGTCTTTCACCTCTTTGTTAATTCCTAAGTACAGACAGTCCCCAACTTAGCAATTTTTCGACTTTACAATGTTGTAAAAGCTATAGAAACTGTACTTCAGTACAATATTCAATAAATTACATGAGCTGTTCAACACTTTATTATAAAATAGGCTTTGTGTTAGATGATTTTAACCAGCTGTAGGCTAATGTAAGTTCTGAGCATGTTTAAGGTGGGATAGGCTAAGCTATGATATTTGGTAGGTTATGTGTATTGAATGCATTTTATATTTAGGATATTTTCAATTGGCAGTGGGTTTATTGGGGCATAACCCCAATATAAGTTGAGGAGCATCTGTATTTTGCTCTTCTGATGCTATTGTAAATGGAGTTGTTTTCTTATTTCATATTGTTCATCCTTAATTTATAGATCTGCACTTGATTTTTGTATGTTCAGTTTGCATGCTGCTACTTTACTGAATTTATTTATTAGTTCTAACATTTCTTTTGTGGAATATTTAGGATTTGCTACATACCAGGTTATATCATCTTCAAACAGATACTCCTTTTTTTTTCTAATTTGGATGCTTTTTATTTCTTTTTCTTGTCTAATTGCTCTGGCTGGCTAGAATTTCTGCTAACAGTGCTGAATAGAAGTGGAGTAAGTGATCACCTTTGTCTAGTCCCTGATCTTAGAGAAAAAGCTTTCAGTCTTTTATCATTGAATATGGTGTTAGCTGTGGGATTTTCATATGTGGTGTTTATTATGGTGAGATAGTTTCCTTCTATTCCTAGTTGGTTGAGTGTTTTTATTGTAAAAGTGTATTATATTTTGTCAAATCCTTTATCAGCATTGAGGTGATCATATGGGGTTTCTTTTCTTTATTTTCTTAATGTAGTGTATCACTTTGATTGATTTTAGTATGTCGAACCATCCTTGCATTCCAGGAATAAATCCTGCTTGGTCATCAATATGAGGCTTTTAATATTCTGCTGAATTCAGTTTGCTAGTATTTTGTTGAGGATTTTTGTGTCAGTGTTGATAGAGAATATTAGTTTGTAGTTTTTTTTTTTTTTGTAGTATCATTGGCTTTGGTATCAGGGCCGTGCTGCTCTTATAGAATTATTAATAGTTAGAAAGTGTTTCTCCCTCTTCAAGTTTTTAGAAGACTTTGAGAAATATTGGTGTTAGTTCTTTAAATGTTTAATGGAATTCACCAGTGAACAGTGAAGCCATCAGGTCCAAGCTTTTCTTTGTCAGTAGATTTTGAACTCAGTTTCCTTACTAGTTATGAGTCTGTTCAACTTTTCTATTTCTTTGTGATTTAGTCTTGGTAAGTTTTGTGTTTCTAGGAATTTGTCCATTTTATCTAGGTCTATTTGTTAGTGTACAGTTGTTTACAGTACCCTGTTAAACAATCCTGTTTATTTCTATAGAATAGCTAGTAAGGTCCCTACTTTCATTTCTGATCTTAGTAATTTGAGTCTTCTCTCTTCTTAGTCTAAAAGATTTGCCAGTTTCTTTCTTTCTCTTTCTGTCCTTCTGTCTCTGTCTCTCTCTCTCTCTCTCTCTTTCACTCTTTCTTTCTTTCTTTCTTTCTTTCTTTTTTCCTGTAGAGACAGGGTCTCACTTGATTCCCAGGCTGGTCTTGAAACTGCTGGCCTCACGTGATCCTCCTGCCTCAGCCTCCCAAAGTTCTGGGATTGCAGGTGTAAGCCACCACACTTGGCCAGGTTTGTCAATTTTGTTAATCCTTTTGAAGAACCACTTTTTGGTTTTGTTGATTTATGTTTTTGCCCTATTGTTTTTTTGTTTTGTATTTATCTGTGTTCTAAAATTTATTATTTCTTTCCTGTTGCTAGCTTCGAGTTTTCACTTGGGGCAAAATCACAGCATCTTAAATATTATAACTTTATAATAAGTCTGATAAGTGATGGTATGTGTATCTTGTAGCTTTATCATTCAAAGTTGCCTTAGCTATTATTTCACCTTTGTATTTTCAAATGAATTTTAGTATCAGCTTATCAACTTACACATACAATAAAAGAAAACCTGCTGGTATTTTGACTGGGTTGCATTGAATCTCTAGGTTAGTTTGGGGAGAATATTAATTTTGGGAAAATATCTTTTTAAAATTGAAACTTCCAAAATTTAGCAAATATAGATTTATTAGTTAGTACATTTTCAATTCCTCTCAGGGTCAAGGCATTTTTTGCTTTCTTTGTTTTGTTTTATGTACATAAAATAATAGCTTATTTATTTAGTTGATGGGAATGATTCAGTATAGAAGAAAACTTTGATATTACGGAAAAGAGAGGAAGAATTACTGGAGCCAAGACCTAAACAGGAAGAAAAGTGAAGTACATGGGAAAGATGCTGATGGGGTCATTGTTATAATGGCAGGAATTTGAGGTGCTTCTCTTCTGATTGCTTTTATATTGCCAGTAAAATAGGTAGCAAAGTCATCTAGCTGAGAGCGAAGACGAGGGATGAGTGCTGGACATGTGAGCAGAGAGGATATGGCATAAAATAATCAACCAGGAATTGGGAAATGGAAGATTATAGTATGAAAGGAATATATGAGCTTTGAGGTTTATGACCTTCATGCACTTAAAATCAGATTAATTAGCATGATTAGCATGGTTATTTTTTTCTCCAGCCATATTTAGCTATCTGGGGGCAGGTCCCCAGGGGTTGAGTTTTGCCACAAAATGAGGGTCGGGAGCCAGGGCCAAGAGAGGTGAGCATATATGGAAGTTAAACTGGTTAAGGAGAGGAGTGAGGAACATAGAGCAGGCCAGGGACAGTAAAAAGGTGGTAGCCTTAATAAATTATAGGACTTAGTGGGATCAAAGGATTGTTGCAAGTAAGTTTAATAGAGTGTGTAAATTGGAAATATAGGAAGTGATGGTTCGATATTATACATAAGAGATTAATTTACTGGCAGATTTTTTTTTTTAGTCATTTATATTCATCTTCATTTGACAAGTAATGTGTGTAGGACAAATATGAAAAAATCCATATTCCCTTATCTAAGACCTTTGGGGACAGATAGGTTTTGAACTATTCCTTTTTTCTTTATTGTTCTTGCCTGGGACTTACCAATTTTACTAGTCCTTCCAAAACACTGACTCTTTGTTTTGTTGATCTCTATTGTTGTTTGTTTTCTGTTTCATTACTCTTTGCTCTTATATTTCTTTATTCCATCTGTTTTAGGTTTAATTTGTTCTTTTGGTAACTCTTTGATTGTTCAGAAATTGGTTTTTGGCCTTCCTCATCCTCCCCAAGTATGTATTTTAAAACTATAAATTTCCCTCTTAAGCATGGCTTTAGCTATGTCCTATACATTTTGATATAAAGTATTCTTGATAGCATTCTGTTTAAAATATTTTCTAATTTTCACTGTGATTTCTTCTTTGACCTACAGATTACTAAGAAGTTTATTGCTTGATTTTCACATACGCATTTCCATGTTAAATTTTTGTTATTATAATTTCTAGCTTAATTTGTCTGGGGTCAAAGAAAATCTCCATCCTTTGAAATTTGTTAAGATTTAGTTTATGGTCCAGCATGTAGTCACTTTTGGTAAATGTTTTGTATACAGTTATTTATTAATATAAAGAAAGTATTTTCTGCAGTTGGTAGGTCTAGTGTTCCATATGTCAGTTAGGTCATCAATTATAATGTTCAAATCTTTTTCTGTTTTTTGTTGTTTGCTTGTTTTGGTTTGCTTGTTCTTTGTTCTGATCTGCTTGTTCCATCAGTTAATGAGGAAGCTCTGTTAAATCAGCTTGCCATAATTGTGGACTTAGTTCTTTTGGTGTTGGCTTTATATGCAGGCATACTCTTGGTTTTTAGCTGAAGTTTATTTAGGAAAAGTATATTTTTATATTGGCAAAACTTGGTAAACTGTTTTAACAAACTCTGGTATGTGGGAAAAGTCACAAATTACATTCCAAATATAATTTGTAGAATATTAGAGTCATATGTAGACATTTGGAGTGTGTAGTGAGTGTTGACAAAGGTCATGTGCAGCTCTGATGTTTCTGGCAATAAGCAAGACATACAATATTAGAAGCCCTTGGCCATTTATTGTTTACCATGCATGTTTGTTCTGAACATGTTTCTAATTGCCTTACATATTTAGCCCCTACTTTTGCTTAGATTTGCTTAGAATTCACAAAAAAGTTGAGAAAGTAGTTAAATTGTGGAGAAGAGAAAAAAGCCGATGAGAAAGTTATTGCATGTGAAGTAATGTAGTAAGCACTTTACATCCTAACCATGATAATTTACTACCATAAATGGGCATTTTTTGTGTGTTAAGTTTGAAAGAGAAATGACTGGAGATTATGAGTTGATATGTATCATATTATAATTTTTCCAATTTAAAATAATGGAAAATAAGCTCCTAGTTATGGTTTTTGCACAGAATATCTAATTTTTAGGAACAGATTGCTGACTGTGTTATTAGGTACACTCAAATGTAGAATTGTTTTATCTTCCTGGTGAATTGAACTTTTGTTGTTTTGAAGTATCCTTGTATGTCTCTATCCATGTCTGTGATTCTGTCTCCTGTATGAAAGTTTATATGATAAAGTATAGCCACACACTTACTTTTGGTTTGTGTTTTACATGGAGTATCTTTCTCCATGCTTTACTTTCATTCTTTCTGTATCACCATATTTAAGATATATCCTCTGTTACAATCATATAATTAAGTTTTTAAAAATCTATTTTTTTTTAATTTGGAAGTTTAGCTTAAATTACTGATACATTTGGATTAAATCTGTCATCTCCCTGTTTGCTTTCTGTTTGGCTATCCTTTCCTGCTTCTTTTGGATTATTAATCCATTTTTTTCCCTCCTCTTTTTTTTTTTTTTTTTTTTTGAGACAGAGTCTCGCTCTGTTGCCTGGGCTAGAGTGCTGTGGTGTCAGCCTAGCTTACAGCAACCTCAAACTCCTGGGCTCAAGCTATCCTCCTGCCTCCCTCCTGAGTAGCTGGGACTACAGGCATGCACCACCATGCCCGGCTAATTTTTTCTGTATATATTTTTAACTGTCCATATAATTTCTTTCTATTTTTAGTAGAGACGGGGTCTCACTCTTGCTCAGGCTGATCTCGAACTCCTGAGCTCAAACAATCCACCCGCCTCGGCCTCCCAGAGTGCTAGGATTACAGGCATGAGCCACCGCGCCCGGCCTCCCTCCTCTTTTTAGTTTTTTATTTACATGTACTTTTAGCGTTCTTGCTATGGTTACCCAAGAGATTACCAGATGCATCCTTGATTTACTGAAGTCTACAGTAATTGAGTACTTTTTCCATTTCCTAGTCAGTGAAAGGATTTTAGAGCACTTTAACTTATTTGCTACCCTCTCCAGTTATGTACTATTATCGTTGTGTATTGTAATGTTTTAAATCCCATAAAGCATTGTTGTTTTATTTAGTCAATATTCCCTTAGCATTACTCATGTACTTAATCCTGTACATTGCACTTCATTTTTTGTGCATATCCAAAATGTATCTGAGATTCTTTTTTCCTTCTATGTCAAGAAATCTTTTCAGTGTTTCCTGGTGACAAATTCTGTTTACTTTAAAATGCCTCTATTTTGCCTTTATTTCTGAAGGATATTTTTTGTCAGATACAGAATTCTAGTTTGGCATTTCTCCTCTACCACTTCGAAGATACTATTTCATTGTCTTCTGGCTTTCGTTATTAGGTGAAGTCAGCTAGCTATAAATCTTACTGTTTCTTCTTGTGGTTAATCTTTTTTTTTTTTTTTTTTTAATTTTTCTGATGGCTTTTAAGATCTCTGTGGGGAAGAGGGCCTTTCCCCCTTTGTCCCTTTCTCCCTCACTCCCTTCTAATGTGCTTATGTATGTTTTTCTTTGTTTTTATTTTGCTTAGGGATTTGTAGAGCTTTTTGAATCTGTGGCTTGATGTCTCATTGGTCAGTTTTGAAAGTTCTAGCTATTATGTCTTCAAACATTTCTTCTCCCCCATTTATTTTCTTTTTCCGTTCTGGGACTCCAGTTACAGGTATTTCGGATCCTTTCTCCATGTTACATAATTTTTCACACTGTTTTCTGTATTTCCCATTCTCTTGTCTTTTTGTGATTCAATCTAGGTGTTTCTTTCCTTCCTATTTTCTGGGTTGTTGATTCTTTTTCCAGCTGTGTCAAACATATTATATGCATCTATCAATTAATTTCTATTTTCAGAATTGTATTTTTTGATTCAGTGTTTTTCTTTTTTTATTGTCTGCTAAAATTCTTTATTTTGTTTTTAATTCCTTGAACATTAATTAACTTTAAAGTCTTTTTCTGATAACACCATTATCTGAATCTACTGTGAGTCTGTTTCTTTTTTTTTTTTTTTTTCCTTTTTCCTTCCTCAATATAAGGAAACCATGTGGGTCTGTTTCTATTGCCATTTTTAAATTTTGGTTTTCAGTCAAATTTTACCTTTTTTTCCTAGACATTTTATATAAAAATGATAACATAGTTTGAACTTCTAGATGATGTTATCTTCTGGGAGTTACTTTTGCTACTGGCATGCAGTTGGGATAATGACGCTAGCTAGCTCAGATTGTCTTCATCTAATCAGAGATTGAGAGGTTTGAAGCTATGCTTCTCTCCCTGTGCAGGCTAGTCTATTTCTAGTTTACCTTTATGCCTAGGGTAATCCTTTGGAATCTCTCCATATGCTTGCTGTGTATACTAGGGGTATTCCTTCTTCGCAGGTCCAGAATCTGAGTTTTGTGTGCTACTCACAGATCTCTTGAAAGCTTTATTCATTTTCTCAGTCTCTCAGCCAACAGTTTCAGAATCTACAGGCAGAAAATGAGTCCAAACACTGGTCTCACTTGTTTCTTACACATCTTAGCCCTGCAGATTCTCACTCTCTTCAAAGTTTTCCAGTGGTTTAAAACAGATTACCTTTTATTTTGCTTTTTCTAGTTCTTAGAAGAAAGTTGGTTTGAAGCAACCTATTCCACCATTGTTAAAAGCAAAATGTCCAGATATGTTCTAGAATTCAGTATTTTTCAGATTATATTAAATTAGTACAGTGTATATATCTTACAGGTGTTAGCAGATCTTGCATACCTTAGCACTAATATCTCTGCAGTGAAATGTATGACTATATTGCCTACTACAGCGCAAGTTTTTATATTGGGAATGCAATGTGATCTGTTAGGGAACTTGATTTGGAGTAAGCTAGTCTCTATTGTTTATAATGTAGTGTGTTTAGGAAACACAGCTGCTTGTTTGATTGGGCCCCACTGGTGACTAGCCATCATTCAGTTCCTCTAATGTTTCCTGTTCCCTTTTATCATGGGGCTTGTACATGCTGCTCTCTGCCTAGCCTGTATACCCTCATACTCAGGTTGGAGTATGAGGCACATCCTCAGGGAAGCCTTTCCTGACTCACAAGTATAGGTCACATTTAGATCAGATAAATGACATGTCTTTTTCCTCTACTAGACTCTGAACTCTGCTTAGATTAGGAATCATGTTTTTTTTTTGTCTTGATCATTTTATCCTCTATATAGTTCAGTGTTTGGAAGTACATTAATTGTAAGTAGGTGATCATTTAATAGGTTATGAGGAAAGACAGATAAATGCTGTGCTAGTGATAGTGCTGGTAATGATAAGAAATGAAAGGCTCATTGCTTTTCATTAAAAGTCAGATTTAATCAAACACTGGATTTGCACAGTACTATTGAAGTTTTATAGCTATACATGTATAGTATTAAAAAGACTTCAATAAAATTTCCTTGGAATTTATTATTGTGAGTGTTTTAGCATTTGTTCTCCATTCCCCTGTAAACAGTTATTTTTATTATGTAAGTTTTGAAAGCACTAGGTTTTTAAATGACAACCATCTTTCAGAGCATGACAAACTAGTCATTTCTAGTCATTCTGGTAGATAAGTGGAATTAAAAACCCTTGAAGGATTTTTAAAATCTTGAAGAATTCAGTCTCAAAGGAAAGCAGACTTGGAATTTACACATACATTCTCACACATACTCACACAAAGGTGCTATAGTTTATTCTGTGGAAGGAAATTGGTCTTGGCTTGGTCAGGGAGGGGTGATATTTGGACTGAATCTTAACTAATAAGGAGGTATTCATTAAATAGCCAAAGGAATAGTATTTCCTTTAAATGCATATTATTATGAAAGTATTATATATAGTGTCTTTGTGAATTGACAAATAGTAATTTGGCTAGAGGCTAGAGCAATTTGCAAGAAGAATTTGTAAAGGCAGATTGTGGCATTGAAGATAGTTCATCCTTTGGCATGGTGATCTTCGGAAGCTTTTAAAGATATTCTGTAATGTTCAAGAAGAGAAGTTCCGGAGCTAGACTACTTGAGTTTATATCTCAGGCTCTGCCCTCTACTGTGTGACCTTGAGCATATTACTTAATTTTTCTGTGTCTTAGTACCCCTATTTATAAAATGGAGATGATAATTATAGATTGCAGTTAGGATTGAATGAGTTAAGACATGTCCATACTTAGGAAAGTACATAGAAAAATCTCAATAAGTGTTAGCTCTTGTTGCTATTATTATATAACATCAAACGTTATAATTGCATTAGTTTAGCCAGCACTAGAGGCACAAAGAGATTTAAGAGATAATTTAAAGTAAAATTAATAAGACTTTAACTTATTTATTGATTTTGTATAACCAGAAATTTAATAATGTTGTCTATGTGCAGCATAAACGCAGATTTGAAATTTGTATAACATTTTTATGTTTTGCAAACTTATAGAACTTAAATTTTCTAATTTGTGTTTTCTTTTAGATCTTATAGAAAATTTCAGCTGTAGCCCTTGGACTAGAAGCTGAAATAATAGAAGCTGTGTACGATGCATTAGGGTATTGAAGAAAATTAACTTTTGAATTAAATATTTGGAATATAAGGAAATAAGGAAGGAAAGGTGCTTGAAAATGGGGCGGAAGAAAATACAAATCACACGCATAATGGATGAAAGGAACCGACAGGTAAATGAAATTTTAATTTGTTTAATTGATACTTTTTTTTTTTAAAAAAAGAACAGGATAGAATGGTTGGATTTTTCTTAAATTTAATTCAATTCTAAATATTTTTCATTGCAGACTAAATGAAAAATTGTAACAGTCATAACATTGTATCTTTTAATCGTGTGCTTTAAAGAAACGTTTTTCTCATAGAAAACATAGATATGCAAAAAAGCAAAATCACTGCAATCCCACCATTACCATCCATTGTGTAGATTTTTCATAAGATATTTAGTCCTCTATAGATTTGATATTTGTGTGTATATATTGTTTATTTTTAAATTATCACAATCTGTTTTCATAATTAGATAATACCTAAGTTAACTGCAGTTATCAGTGAATGTGTTCTAGTCAGTTAAATTTTCTGGTTAATAAATAACAAGAAGAATTTTTATACTTCTTATTATCACAAATTTCTAAGACATTTATGTATATATCTTAGCTTTAATTGATAAAATATATTGAACTTAATTTACAGTTCCAGTGTCAGTAGACCCTTACAAATTCAGATTAATTATAATGATGCTGATACATGAAAAGACCAGAAGTTGTGTTTAGAGCTGGGTTGACAAACTGGGGCCCATGAGCTGGCTGCCTGTTTTTGTAAATAAAATGTTATTAAAATGGTGCCATGCTTGCTCATTTACACATTGTCTATGGCTGCTTTCATATTACTACAACAGAGTCGAGTAGTTGCCACTAAGACTATATGGCACATAGGCTTAAAATCTTTACTCTCTGGCCCTTTTAGAAAAAGTATACCAACTTCTTGGTTTAGAGGAAAGAAAGAGAAATAACCTCATAGAATATTATAAATGAACTAGTTTTAAAAGAATGTGCAGGAGGGAGATATGCTATCTCTGGGAAGGTGGCATATCAGAAGTTTCAAGAACAGCTGGTTTCTGAAAGCTTACCAGGAACAGAACAACTCTGAAGATTTGTTCTGCAAAGTATGAGTAGTAGCTCACCTGAATGTAGATACAGCTGGAAACACAACTCAACGGAACAGCTGGTAGAGAAGTTAATGGGAGTGATCAGAGTTGCCAATAGACTAAATTGAAGAGGGGGCTCTTGTTTCAACTCATGAAGATTGCTTAGCAAAGGTATAATGCCCACACAGTATGATTCATTATGAAGATTAATAAAATAGGGAAGATTGATAGAATAACTATTCCATCATTCCAAAGGAATGATTCTAAGCAAGGCTGCAGGTTATCTTCCTTTCACAAATCTTGAGGATTGTGACATGTAGGGGAGGTATGGGTACTTGCTTCATGAACACATGCATTATAAATATAAAGTAGGGTGTATTAGAGGATAACATAAAAGCAGAAAAATACCAGAGTACATAATGAGCTCTTCATTATTCCATAGTTAGTCATGTTTAAATTGGGCATAGCTAAACTGTATCTGCCTGTGGAAGGGATTCTACATGTTTGAGGGAAAGAGGAGCTAGGAATTGGTAGGTGACTGTAATGAAACTTTTTTAGTTGAGGAAATGATTTTGTTAAAAAGATGGATCCTGCCACTGTAGCTCAGGAACTAGAATTAGCCTGTTCTTGCATTCGATTTACCTGCTGAGTTAGCTTCTTGCCCAGCCTGCCAGATGGGGTAAGGACTATCTGAATTTCTCTTTCAGATAATTTCAGCAATGATTGGATAAAAGACATAGAAGAAGAAGTTCGGCAATTTATTTTTCAGATTAGATTAGGCACAGACATAATTTGTCACAAACTAAAAGGGTGTCTTAATTTTACTGATTTTTGAATTTGTGGATTCTGAGTTAAAGATTCATTTCTTGCATGGAAGGGGGAAAACTGTATCTTTGCAGAAGAAACGAGATGTCATTTATTTAACCAAATCTAAATATGTACTATATCCAAGGGACTGTGTTAGGTCTTGGGAACTCATTAAAAATACATACGAGATTTCAGTATATGGCAAATAGAAGTAAGCTCAGGTACTGGGAGAGTTTATGAAAGAAACTACCAACTCCTGGTGGGACAGTTTAGGAAATAGTTACTGGAGGAGGTAATAGCGAACAGACTTTTGAATTACAGGTATGAGCTAGCCAGATAAAAACTATACTACACGTCATTGGAATAGTGCGCAAAAAATCTTGGGGGTGACAGTATCATGCACTTAAAGAGAGCTGCTTCATTTTATTTCACTTCTGCTTTGAAGCTTCTGGTGAAACCTTGTGTTTGCCCTTCGTTGTCTAATACACTATTTTTTAAAAGTAAACTTTGTGTTAAGGTATCACATAAAGAAAAGTTCAGAAATCCTAAGTGTGTGGTTCATTGAATTTTTACAAAAACAATATGGCCATGTGTGCCGCCTACCCCAGTATTCCACCCCAGAGGCATTCTTTGTCTTGTCTCCTGGTTGTTAATCTCCCTGCCTCAAAGAAAGTCATTAACCTGACTTCTAACACCATAGATTAAATACAGTTGTTGCTGAACTTACATGAGTGGAATTTGTTCTTTTGCACAATATTATGTTTTTGAAATTCACCAGTGTTGTTGCATGTAGATATATGTAAATATATTTTGTACATTTTCATTGATGTCCAATATTCTGTTGTGTGAATAGAACACTATGTATTTACTTTTTTCTATTGTAAATGGACATTTGGATTATTTTCTAGTTTGGTGCTATTATGAAGAATGCTGTTTTGAATATTCTTGTATGATACACGTGAACACTGGGGTATATCTAAGAGTTCAATTGCTGAGTCATGGGGCTTACATGTGATCGGCTTCAGTAGAAATTGACAAAAGTTTTTTGAAGTGATTATGCCTGCTTGTTGCTCCAAATCACCAAACTAGGGTATTGTCCTTCTCTCATTTTAGCCATTCTGGTAGGTGAACAATATTAACTTATTTTGATCTTAAGTTTCCATGATGTTTAATGAAGCTGTTTGCCTTTTCATATTTTTTTGGCTGTTTAGATATTTTCTTTTGCTTTTTGCCTGTTCACTTGTTTTCCTATTTTTTCCTAATGGGTTGCCTGCCTTTTTCTTATTAATTAATATATATTCTGCATATCATTAGATGAGTGTTTTGTCTATTATATGCATTAGAAATGACTTTCACATTTTGGCTTGCCTTTTCACTTTCTTAATCTTTTTTTTAAACAATAATATTATTTTAATGGGGTCCAGGTTACCATTTTTTCCCCTTTCCTTTATGGCTAATGCTTTTTGTGTTATATTTAAGAAATCTTTACTTACCACAAGGCCATGAAGATACTCTTCTGTGCTTTCTTCTAGAAGTGTTTTTGTTTTATTGTTAATATTTTAGATCTTTTTTTTTTTTTTTTTTTTTTTTTGAGACAGAGTCTCACTCTGTTGCCCAGGCTAGAGTGAGTACCGTGGCATCAGCCTAGCTCACAGCAACCTCAAATTCCTGAGCTCAAGCGATCCTCCTGTCTCAGCCTCCCAAGTAGCTGGGACTACAGGCATGCACCACCATGCCCGGCTAATTTTTTCTATATATATTTTTAGCTGTCCATATAATTTCTTTCTATTTTTAGTAGAGATGGGGTCTCGCTCTTGCTCAGGCTGGTCTTGAACTCCTGAGCTCAAAGGATCCGCCCACCTCGGCCTCCCAGAGTGCTAGGATTACAGGCGTGAGCCACCGTGCCCGGCCGTTTTAGATCTTTTATCCATTTGGAATTTATTTTTGTATATGGTTTAAGGTGTACTGGTCAGGGTTTATTATTTTCCATATGAATATTCAGTTGACCCAGTACAATTTATTACAAAAACCATCCTTTCCCCACTATATAACAGTGTTGCCTTTGTCATGAGTCAAGTAAATATATATATATATATATATATGTACATACATATATATGTACATATATATATATATGGGACTGTTTCTGGACTATTTTGTTCTGTTTGATTATTTGTATATTCTTGCTCAATTGTGTACTATTTTAATTACTATAATTTGACATCTGGCAGTATGGGTCTCTACCATTGTATTTCTACAGAACTGGTTGGCTGTTCTTACAAAACCTTCTTAATTTCCAAATGAGACCAAGTGTCAATGTTTACCCAAGAAAGCAGGCAAACCAAAAAAACTTCACTGGAATTTAGATTTTTTTCCCACTGGATGTGTAGATCTAGGGAGGATTCTCTAGGGAGAATTGAAATCTTTTCAATATTAAGTCTTGTGTTCCATAAATACGTTTACCTTCCATTTGATTTTCATTAATTCTCTCCATAATGTTTGATAGTTTTCAATGTACAAGTATAATGATTTTTTGTTATATTTATTCCTAGGTGCTTGATTTTTTTTCTTTTAACTATATTACATTTTCCCCCCAAATTTTATTTCCTACATGTTTGTTGGTAAGTATATAAAAGTGTAGTTTGGAATTGCTAGATCATATGGTAACTCCAAGTTTAACATTTTGAGAAATACCAGACTGCCAGAGCATCTGTGCCATTTTACATTCCACCACCAATGTATGAGGATTTCAATTTTTCCGTATTCTAGCCAATACTTGTTATTGTTTGCCTTTTTGATTATAGTCATACTAGTGAGTGTATGAACTGGTAGCTTGTGGTTTTGGTTTGCATTTCTCTGGTGGCTAATGATGTTGAACATCTTTCGGTGTGCTCATTGGACATTTGTATATATTCTTTGGAGAAATGTCCATTCACATCTTTTATGGCATCTTTAATTGTTTAATTATATCCTCTTAATTTTGAAAGCTATTTTTGGATATAGAATTCTAGGTTGGCATTTACATATTTACATTCTCTTAGTGCCTGGAAGCAGTTATCATCCAGTTTCCATTCATTTCTTTTGGTCCTTTCTTTTTTTTTTTTTAAATTTGTTTCTTTTGTTGCTTTTAAGACTTTTGCTTTTTCTTTGTTAGTAAGCACTTTTATTGTGATGGACTTACTAGGGGGTGGGGTGTGTCTTCAAATATTAATATTACTTGTACCCATTTTTTTCTTTTCTGCGATTCCAATTACATGTTACTTAGGCCTTTTAACCGTGCCCTATATATTTCTTACAATTCTTGTCCTCCTGTATTTTTTATTCTTTTTGTCTCTGTGGTTCAATTGGAATATTTTCTAATGACGTCTTTTCTAATAATTTGTTTTTAATTTCTAGTAATCTTTTCTCCTGCTTTTTAAAATTAGCTGTTAAAACAACCTAATAAGTTCTTAATTTCTCGCATTAGATTCTCAATTCTAGAATTTCTTTTTGATTTTTCTTTTTTATAGGATTTCAGTTCTTTGATGAAATGGCCCATTTTTTCATGTATTTTTTCCATGTTTTTCACTATTTTTTGAAAATACTAACCATAGTTATCTTTAAGTTCATGGTCTGCTAACTCCTATATCCAGGTTACTTGTGGGTCCATATCTGATCCTTTTTTCTCTCTGTTTTTGATTATGTTTAATATGATCCTACCTTTTGACATATCTAGTGGCTTATTAGCTGTCATTGTATATAAAAGATATTGTAGATGTTTCATATTATGTTACCTTCCATCAGAGATGGTTTACCCTTTTAACCATTGAAATTAGGTACTGAATTCTTAGACCAATTAAGGATTGGCTTGAGTGTAGACTAGATTGCAGTTTTGGTGAGGCTCCATCTTCTTTGGTTCCCTCTGTTCTTCACGAGCAGCCCTCTAAGGCTGTTCACTAGGCTGAGTCCTTTGGGCATTTCTTGAATTTAAAACCTCGCCTTCTCTGGGTAGGAAGATTATAGAAAACTCTACTATGCTTTTTTGAGGCTTTCTGCTTGTCTGTCTTTTTTCTTTCCCGCCTTCCCTATTTCCCTTCCTGTCCTACCTCTCACAGCCTCAGAATTTGGCACGTTTTGAGGAGACAACTGGCAGTGTGACCACTTCAATTTCTGCCCCTCCCTTCTCAGTGGTGTGTTGGTCCCCAGAGTCTTCAATTTTGTGTCTTCAACTCCCAGGATAAAAGCTATCTGTGTCTCAGCAGGAACCCACTGCCCAAAGGCTGGATTCTTAGTTTCTTTATTCTTAGATTCTTCGAGAATCACCAAATACCTGCAAGGAGAGAGTTGCTGCAGAACACCATTTTACCTCTTTAAGGTTCTCACCCCTCTAGAATCGTATCTCGAGTCTTTCCTGCTTCAGCCGCTTTCTTACATCTATAAACAGCTATTTGTTGTATTTCATTCTCCTTTTCTAGTTGGTTTCAGTGGGTCCTTTGGTCTTTCAATAACTAATTCCCTCTAACATAGAAGCAGATATCCTCCTACACTTAAAAAAAAAAAAAAATGAAAAAAAAAAATCTTTTTCCAAAGATAGAATTCAGAGAACAATACTTCAAAGACTATTATATTCATTATCCAGAAGTAGCATATGTCAGTTCTTACATATTTGCTACAGATATTTTTATTTTTAAGAGGGAAAAAAACAAAGATTTACTGACTTTCTCATTTTTCCTTGCCTCATTCTTCCTTCCTTCCCAAAGGTAATTGCTATCATGAATTTACTTTGTATTTTCTTTATATTTATATTTCAATAGATATTTAATATTGTTTCAACATGGTTTTAAAATTTTACATAATGGCATTATCATTTACACTTGCTTTTTCTCTCAGTGTCATGTTTTTGAGATCTGTCTAACTCTTACTCAGTACTAGCTATAGGATAAATATTCTTCATTCATTAATACTTATATCAACATTTATGTTGTTTCCAGCTTTTTACTGTTATAGGTGGTACTGTAGTATACATCTGTGGCCATGTCTCATTATAACATGGGTAAAAGTTTCTCTGTGATAAATATTTTCAGAAGAGGTTGCTGAGTTAAGTATATCCATCATCAGCTTTACTATGTTTTTCAAGTTGCTTTCCAAAGTGGTTATACCAGATACACTATAGTAATGTATGGGAATTCCTATTTCCCCATATACTTTGCCTGCCTTTCTTTCTGTCTTGTCTGCCTTTTGTTTCTCTCTCTCTTCTTTCTTTTTTCTCCCTTTTTTCGTTTTATTTTATATATTTTCTGGTCTTATAAAAGTGAACATAAATTATTTTTGTGGTTTGCCCATTTTCTGCTTGGTTGTTTATTTTATTTTTTTAGAGACAGAATTTCATATCTAATATTGCCCAGGCTTGTCTTGAACTCCTGGGCTGAAGTGATCCTATTGCCTCAGCCTCCCAAGTAGCTGAGACTACAGGTATCACCATACCCGGCTTGATCTTTTTTTTTTTTTTTCTCTTTAGAAGTTCTTTATATATTTTGGATATTAATTCTGTATGTGTTGTCTCTGTTTCAGGTAGTATCTTTTAGTTTTTACCAAAACATTTTGTAAACATTTTTATGACAGTGTTTTATAGTGGTTTACATTACCTTTACTGGTAGATTGTGAACACTTTAAAATGTGTTAAGGGAGCTCACAGTGGCTCACATCTGTAATCCCAGCACTTTGGGAGGCCAAGGCAGGAGGATCACTTGAGACTAGGAGTTTGAGACCAGCCTGGGTAACATAGTGAGACCCCTGTCTGTACAAGAAAAAAAAAAAAAAAAATAAGAATTAGCCGAGTGTGGTGGCATGCACCTGTAGTCCTAGCTACTTGGGAGACTGAGGCAGGAGGATCACTTGAGCCTAGGATTTTGAGGTCACAATGAGCTATGATTGTGCCATTGCTCTCTAGCCTGGTCAACAGAGTCAGACACTGTTTCTTAAAAAAAAAAGTGTTAAGGCTTGCTTTATTTTCTAAATCATGTTTGGTTTTTAAAATGTTCTAAGTGGACTTAAATATTAATAAATGTATATTCTTTAATTGTTGGCTGCACAATTCTTCATATCTTTTTTAAACCAATTTCATTGTGTGTTCACATTTTCTGTATTCTTTGTGATTTTTTGTTTGTTTTTTTGGTTCATTGAGACACATCAATAATTGCACTTACCCCAGTAGTGGATTAATCAATTTCTCTCTATACTTTATTAATTTAATACATATTGTTTTGTATATTTTGGGACTATTTCATTAGACTCATACATACTTAGAGTTGTTATACCTTCTTGGGGAATTTTGCAATACACATTGACTTTCTCTATCCTAAGTAAGGCATGTTTGTCTTGAGTCTACTTTACCTCACCTTTATATAGCTGCACGTTTCTTTTGGTTAGTATTTTCTTGGTAGGTGTAGTTCCCTACATTTACTTTCAATCTTACTATATCCTTATGTTTTAAGTATGTCTTTTATAGGTAGCATTTGGCTGGATTTTGTTTTTCTAATCCAGTTTGATATGTCTCTTACCAGTATAGTCAATTTTTTACTCCCTGTGGTCTTCTCTGTATTTGGACTAGTTTATACACCATCCTAGGTGAACATTTCAATGTGTTGAGGGCCCAGGTATCCAAAAAGTCATAGTTAAGCATATCACTCCTCATATCCTCAAAGAACTTCTCAGATTGCAACTTCACACTGAGCCCTTCTGGAAGAAAAACACTGGAAGAAGAGACTTTCTCTAGATGGTAATCCACTAACCTTAGAAGTTTAGAGTAAGAGTGATTGGGAATTACTGCCAGAGGTTAGTCAAACCCTAGCTGTTTGCCTTGACTCCTGTCCTCAGCAGAGCTTCTGTGCTGCCTTGATTTTATTCTGAAGGACATCTGTCTGCACCAGCATGGCTGCCAGTTCCTGTTGTGAGGTGGCAGGCATTGAGCATCCTAGGAAACAGAGGTGAGAAGCATAATGTGAACCCAAACAGTCCCACTGGCTGTTTTCTTCTCCAGGCTACAAGCCTCCACATCCCTGCCCCCATACATATTCTCACATAACATCTGGGGTTTCTCATAGTTTTCTCCATTATTCCTTAGAATTCATAATACCTTTAGTTGTCCCTAGATTAATTCTGGGGTAACTTACTTTCCCTGCCTTGGTGCACACAGTATTCTTTCTTTAACCTTGATATTCAATAACTTAACTAGGATATGTTATGAACTTGATTATTCCTTATCATTATTTGTAAGAGAATGGTGTAGCCTTTCAATGTTTTGTTTTATTTTTAATAAATAATTTTCCTTAGAAGATACTCAGTTTTTAATATCTTCATTATTTGTCAACCATACCCAACAACTTTTCTCTATTCATTTTATTTTGTTTTGATTCTTTGAATTTCCTTATTGTGGCTTTAATCTCTGTTATGATTTGATTTTTTTTTTCCTCTTCTGATTTTTTTCTGAGTTCTGTCAAGTTTTCAGGTCTTTCTGTTCTCTCTCACATTTTTGGCAATGATACTAGGTACAAACTAACAAAAATAGCTTTGACATTCTTATTTGTTTGTTTGTATATCCCTCAGCATTCTGTTTAAAACAGGGTCTCTACCAATTAATTCCCCATTTATTTCATGGGTTTCCCACACTTCTGAATCTTCTAGCACTAATCAGAGAATCTTTGGCTGGACCTTCCCAGGACTCTTACATCGCCATTTTTGTGAAGAACTCCTTATAAATTTTCTGAATCCACCTTCATTTTTATCTAAATTTCATCAGATTTGACAGATGAAAAATTCATGGCTTGGGGTTCTTTTTCCTTGAAAACCCAGTCTCTTTTTTATTCTTACGTATGTTACATATGTGTCAGTGTTTTTAGAGGGGTAGAGAAGAGCAAACATTACTTTATTCTTCCATTTTGAATTAAAAACTAAATTTTGTGATTTCTTTTGAACTTAATATAGAGAATTTACATCATTTGAATGTAATTAAAATCTTCAGTTTAAAAATAGTAATCGTCTTGGAATAGTAAAATTGAATATTGAATTGTAATTATGTAGTTAGTATTCTCTGGCCTAATTTTAGGTTAGGTTACCTGTGTCACATGGAATTTATGAACTGAAATGTGGCTGTATTACAATATTACTAATTAATGTACTAATTAAATGGCTTTTAGTGACTTTTACTTTTAGATATCTTGTAAAGCTAATGTCTGGAAGGAAAATGTCTGTATGACAGCTGAAAACTACTTTTGAATTGAAAACACTGAAATTTAGAGCCTGCTTCTTCGAACTGCTTTGTGACTGGTTACATATTTTGTTATCTAATCTTCTGGCCAGAATAATCATATTAAGTTATAGACAGTATCCTCTCATTCCTTCCCTATTGCTTTCCCCCCTTATATTCCATTTTCTTTTTGTTTGTTCCTAAAATCTGTTTATAAAAACAAATACTTCGACAGATGTTGCTATCTTTTACTTGTAATTTGTTTCACATTGAGAATTTTAAAGTATGAAATATAGGCCAGTATTCAAAGATAATTCATAAAAGGTGATTTGGATGTTTGGCATAATTTACATATGTATGTAAATTTACATATATAAAGCTATATATATATGTCATAAACAGACTAGATTGCATTGGCTAGTTAAATTTTCTCGTTAAATGAAGGTTTAAATTAAAAAAACCTTCTCTCAACCCTATTTTCACTGTTTACTTGCTAACAGAATGTTTGAGTGGTCGTGTAATATGTGGATTGTACTTTGTATACTAGAGAAATATAAAGGAAATATAAAGCTTTAAGAATATTAAATGCTAAGATATGTAGATGTTAAATGCATTTGGTATTACCATAAGGAACAAAACAGATACCTTGCCTAAATTAGTGTAAACTATTGAACTACTCTACTACCTTTTGATTTTATCATTCTACACAGAAAATGGAACCGATTGAAAAATGCATAAACCTCGTTTAATTGTACATGTGAAATGCATTTTCTTTGTTGCTTCTGTTTTATATATACCTTGTGTATATATTATACCTTTAATACAAGAGGATAGTAAATTAATTTTATGCCTGTGAAAAAAATTTGTGGTGGAAACAATTGCTTTCCATCATACTGGAGATGTTCTGCTTCTTCAGTAGCTACTGCAATTATTTATTCTAAGTCTAGGCCTATAGTTAGACAAAACTCAAAGAAAAGCATATGGTAGATATAGAAGGGGAAAGAGATTGCTGAACTTTATTTATGTTGTTTCATAATTCCCAAAGTTACTCAAAAGTACATTCTTATCAACTTCTTAAAAACCATTTTTAATAGACTTTATTTTTTAGAGCAGTTTTAGATTCATAGCGACATTGAACAGAACGTACAGAGTTCCTACGGTACCCTCTTTCCCTATCCCTTGTTAGAATCAGAGAGATCAAGGATAACTCTTATACCTCAAGGTGGGTTATTGGGTGGTATAATTTTATAGTTTGAGCTTTGAAATATCGGAAGTTTTTGAAGGGGAAGGAAGGAAAAATAGTTTGGAAGAGAGAATAGGGAACAAAAAGGACTTATCTTCTAGGATCTTGAGTATACAGGATGTAAATATTTAAAACAAGCCAAAAAATTTTGGTCTGTATTTGTGAGAGGACTTTAGGTAATAGGTTTCGCTTAGAGAAAGCAATAAAGAAGAATTTGAGGACTTTGGGGAATTTGCTGATCCTAGACTGTGAATTTCAGTGGGTGCAATAGAAGGGAATGAGAGGGAGAAGAAATATGAGTTAAATTAGTGGGTGTACTTAGTTGTTTAGGGATTAAAGTCTGGGTGATACTAGATTACCTGGGGTAGGATTTAAGGTCTGTGGTAACACTTTTAAGCTGAATAAGAAGGGACCATTGGTCAGCTGCTTCCTTTTCTGGTTCTTTGCCTTCGATAGTGGAGTGGCAACCAAAGATAAGGGAATACCTCCCCAGGAGACCACTCTTTCAGAGCCCTTGGATATAAGATAAATGTAGGACTGTAGCAAAATGGGGGAAGGTGAGGCTCATGTGGAACATGAGGCTACGAACCTTTTCCACCTTTGAAATCTGGCTCAGTATGAAAAGAAGCCTCATCTTCAGATAGCCTATATTCAAGTCTACTAATACTTTTAATAAAAATATACTTTTTTTTTTAATTGTTTAGGTCACTTTTACAAAGAGAAAGTTTGGATTAATGAAGAAAGCCTATGAACTTAGTGTGCTCTGTGACTGTGAAATAGCACTCATCATTTTCAACAGCTCTAACAAACTGTTTCAGTATGCCAGCACTGATATGGACAAAGTTCTTCTCAAGTATACAGAATATAATGAACCTCATGAAAGCAGAACCAACTCGGATATTGTTGAGGTAACACATATATCTAGTAATGTGTGAATTGCAAGAAAAACTTAAATCTTTCATTTAGTAACTGTAATTATCAGATGGATTTTGACATTTAAAACATAAATCAGGTATATATACTTTTTATCTTGGTTGTTTCTTAGAAGGGTCTAATATTGCCATATGATGATCTACTTGTGTTATAAGTATATTCTGTTGGTTCAAATGAAATAAACTAGGCTGTTTTACCATAGGCACCAGTATAATCTAACATTTCATCTATGATTACTTACTTTGAATGAGTTTTTAAGTTAATATTGTAAGAAACTATATCACTTTTAGACAGTATGGAGTTACAATTTTAATATGTCTTAATCATTTCATTATGTCGGTGACAACTTTAAACACTAATGAAAGGGAAAAAAATTATGTAAATAATATTTCTGTTTTTTTAATAGTGCTTTAGTTGGGGGAAAGGAGAAAGTCCTCATTTTCTTTGTTTATCTGTTGCCTATTTGGTATCTCTCTTAGTTCTTCCAACCTAAGTGAAAAAGAAAAGGAATCTTTTTTAGAATGATCTTCTTCTACTTAGAAATAGTGTTTTAAAAAGGAAAACCAGTGTGCTTCACCCTTTAATTCTTTTCTGCTTCAAAATCTTATAAAAGTAACTTTTCCATGTATATTTCTGATGATAGCATTTTAAATTAGCTTCATGGTTACTTTTGTCTTTTTTGTTTAGGTATAGAGATTTTGTTTCATTTTTGCTCAAAAGAAGGATTTTTAAAAATTATTTGTAAAATACATACTTTGGCTTAGTTTTATAATATTAGAAAAATACCTCATTAAATTAGGCATTTCCTTGGTAAAAGTGCTGAAACCATGTGAAGATGATGCTGAACTAATTAAAAGAATAAATTGAAGTCCCAATCTAGATTTTATTTCTAATTAAAATAAAGATAAAGATACTTTAACTATTTTATTGTATAGGAATCTAATTTATTTGCTTTTATAGATTATGTAATAGTTCAGAAAATGTATTTTAAATTTCCCTTATATTTCTCTGCCTTAGCTGTTCCTTTTGGACAGTGATTGATTTAGTTATTTAATACTACAAAAAAATAAAACTGCTACTTACATTTAAAAAAACCTTTTATTATTTTTTAGCCTTCAATCAATTATTTCAAATGAAAAGTAAAAATATAATTATAGCTAGGACTCATCTCTGCTGCTTGACTCGACAGTTTTAAGGGGCTCACTGCTGTAAGTCTCTCCTGAATTGTGTATGAAGCTTTTGATTTTGCTTTTTTTGATCACTTTGATTAGACTATATGGTTACATCTTTTGCCAGACCCCTTAATGCAATTGTGATTATGTCATTTGCAAATTGTTTGATCACATTATTTAGCATTTATGGTATATCTTACCACCTGTATGTAACATAAACTGTACAGCAGACCTTTTTCCTTGTTATATATCATGAATACATTTTGTATTGTAATTTTGTAAACTAGGGGATCATTCTAGTAAGCTTTCTAAGAGACTTAACTGAATTTCCTTGAGATAGAATGTCTCCCTCCTGTGATTAAAGTAGCTTCTTATTTTAAAAATCTGTATGCCTTCTCAAAAGCTCCACTGCCTTAAGTCAAAGAAATAAAGTTGACTTTGATAATGTCAACAAATAAGTATTCTAGCAAATTTCATTATAGAAGGCAGCCACTTTCTTAACCCTATCTACTGTGTTCTTTCATTGTGGGAGTTGTTCTTTGGCTCTGCAAGTTGAGGGTACTTTGCACAGCCTAAAGCTTACTTCCTTAGACAAAATGAAGAATATAGTATGATTTAATCCTCACAGAATTTTCAAACTACGTCAGTCTTCATCTCTGTTGTGGTCAGTAGTCAAAGTGTAAGAGAGTAAATCCCAAACATTTTTTAGCAGCCTCCTATATTACAATCTGCTTCAATACAAAGGAAAACTTTTGTAGCTATCAACTGGGATTTTGATATTTTCTTCTTGATTGCATTTCTTAGATATAAGCTAACATGAATCTTACTAATAGTTCTTTATGAAGTTCTAAATTATATAAATATAGTGGATAGAAGACACATTGGATTACAGGGATTAATTTGTTGTGATAGGATAAGTCATAAGGTTATTAATTCACATTTCTTGTATATTAATGTCTTACTGAGTTAACCTTCATTATAAAACAGTAGTTGTTAAACTTGTAGGATCGGCTTTCTGTCAAATATGAAGATGCTGCAACTATATTCTTACTAGTAGTGGATACATATATCTAAGTTCTTTTTACCAGTGACGGTGATGGCTTATATACTTATGCATCTACAAGAATTGTTCCATAACAATTTTTCCATAGCTAAGTTTACAGGATAACTGTAATGACAAATACTTATATAGGGCTTCCTATGGTCCAGACACTTTTCTAAGTGCTTTACAAGTCCCTCATTTAAGGATATTTTTATAGTACCATTACAAGTATTTTTCCCATTTTCATATAGTTTCCTTTGAAGCAGTTGTAGTGACAAGCAGCAAACTTTTTGGTGTCCATATACTCATTTGACAAAAATATTTGAGGGGCTTTTGTGTACCATAGGCTCTGCAAGGTGATACTATTTAGAGATTGCTAATTCAGACCATGAGAATATTCTTCCTATTCATATTTTTGGAAACCACTGAGATACACTTTTACCAACTAAAGATATTATGTATATGTAGACTTCTAAGAAATCGGTGATGAAGTTCTGGACTCCTTAGCCATCTCATGTGGTTGAGAACATCAGGAGTAAATGGAGGCATAAACAGGTACAAGTGATCTACTTTAGAGTGTCTCCTTACGTAATATGACCAGTAGTGACAGATACTGTGAAAACTTTGTGAACAACTTTCATAAGGCCTCTAACCTCCCTTGGCCTACTTCCTGAAAATCAGTGGGATTTTACTTTCCCTATACTGCTGAAATGTCCTTTGATGGAGTCTCAGGTATATTGACATGGAGTCTTCTGTAGATGTATTTCTGTTCTTTTGTATCCTGTACACAAGCCCTTTTGGGATGTACTGGGAAGAGAAGAATGGGTGTACTGTGCTGTTAACCACACCTGCAGTGTCTGTAGCACAAGGATGCACACGTATGATGTCTGTGGAGTTAGAGCTAGCATGCTTTCTGGGAGCACTATAAAATTCGTATATAGTACATTAAAGGTGATTAGTATTTGAATATTGTGATTATAAACAGAGGTAGACATGGTGCTCATATTTATCTACATTTCAGATTTCTTTAACCACATATTAGAAACCCATTTATCTTTGTTCATCCTCATTTTGTATTACCTATGTTTTAAAACTAGTTTCTTAAAATTTTAATCAATTTTTAAAATTTTGATTAGAATTGATAAATTTTAAAAATTATTTCTATATAGCTTGTTGTTTAAAAAATTAACAGCATATACATATTTTAAATTGCATTTAGGTATTTTAAATTAAGGTCTGCAATGTCTTTAAGAGATATGTACCTCCTTTCCTTCAGCGTAGAGGGAAAAAAAAGATATATATACCTCCTACATAAAGAAAGCTGAATTTATGAAAATGAAAACTTACGTATTAGGTAATTAGGGGATTGCTGTTAGGGTAAGCTTTATAAGCAACTTTATAACTCAATTACTTTAAATGAAGAGTTTCACTGCTGTGTTTTAAGTGACATCTTATTTGAAAATGTTTAAACACTGCCTTTTAGGAATATATTTCTTTAAAAAATGAGTCTTACTATTTTATTTCTCATATTTCATTAGGTGACATTCCACAAACAATATCATTAAAGATATACATTGTATTTTTTCATGTTATTATGCACTGATACAAAAATAGGTGGTAAATTTTTGTTTGGTCCTACAAAAAGTAGCTATTTAGTTTACATGTACAAAGAAAATGTTACCACTCCTAAGCACTGCATCTTTTCAGTAAATTAAGATTTAAAAATTATGAAGTATGTTATGTAATTTTATAAGAACATTAGCCATGTCTTAGAGTGTAAGAAACAGGAGATGAAAACCACCAGTACAAGCAGTTACCATTATTTAAACACTTGTATATATTTATAAATTGAACTTATACTAAATAAAAGCCTAGAACCAGTAGAGGCTTTGGGGTTGTGCATCAAAATAAAAACTATGCTAAAATGTAGGAAGTGAAGATTTTAATAGCTGCTATATAAGAAACCCCTGAGATTACTTTTGTATTAATGCTTTTTTCCTCTGATTTTATAGGAATACTTGAAAATTAAATATTCCTGCTTATAATATTTTAAAAATAGTTGGTAGCATTGGAGAACATTCAGTAAATTCCTTTATGTGGCAATTCAGATCTTTGTGCTGTCATTTAAGGATGTAAATACAGGGGCTGTGGCCATTTATCTCTCTTGTTCATATCTTTGGAACTGTTTCCAGAGACTGGTATTTTTTTCACCACAGGAATACTATAGTAGTTAAACAAAAAAATCCACTTGCATTGTTTCATTTGATCTTCACATCCAAGGTGACCTTTTTCAGAAATAGAAATTGGGACTCATGTTAAATAACTTGTCCAGAGTCATGTAACAATTTAGTGGCAAAAGCAGGATTAGAATCCTCTGACTTTATCCTCTCCCTTTGCTCCCTAGTGTGCTGAATCCATTGACGCTCTGGAACATTTAGTATAAATAGATAAGATTTTTATCTATATAACAATGATGTATAACATGTAGCAACCATGAATAAGTTTTCCTCAATAATGAACAGAAAATTAATGACAGTAATTGCAATAGGAATAATAGATAATATTTGTTAAGCATTTAGTATGGCCTGGTACTCTTCTAATGACTATTTGTATTACCTTACTGAATCTCTATTTTGGTCCCCATTTCACATCACGGTTGAGGCACAGTTATAAATGAAATACAATGGTGATAATTTGGGTTCTGAAGGAAGAGAAAATATGCTTTTTAAAGTCTTAATCATGCTGGCCTATTTTCAAATTACAAAGGAATTTGGAAATAATCAATGTGTTAAAGGAAGATAGGAAATCAATATAAGGTGCATCTGTCAATTATAAAATAAAAACAGATGATAGTAAAAAACGATCATGCCAGGAGTACGTTATTTAATGCAAGTTCTTGGGCTCCAGACCTGCTGAATCAGTACCTTTTAAGATGAGGCCTAAGCAATTGAATTAACTTGTCCTACCTACAGTTGTAGACTAAAAGCTTTGAGGTAACAGACAATCTCTTAGGAGTGGTTATCCAGCTTTTAAAATATTTTTATCCCCAAGAATATTTCATGAAATAATTTCAAGCAGTCAGCAAGCATAAATTATAATTTTTTAAACCTAAAAAGCAATTCAAAATAGTATGCCAGTATTGATGTGAATTGCAACTAGGGAACACATTTCTCATGGGTTACATTTCAATTTGTATTCTACATGGTTTTAAGAGCTTCTTTGAGGTTTAGCTTCCTTGAGAGGTGTGGTGAGTCTGGGTGGGAAATAGAATCTGATTTCCCAGGTGAGCAAAAAAGAAAGTTAAATGACTTTTGTCTCCTGAGAGATCATCTAGTGCTGACCTTACAGAATCGGAGATATGATTATGTTTAGATTTCCTGACAGTATTATAGTTTCCTCAAAGAGGCTTTTTGAGCCAATCATTTTTTTCTCCCCATGTTATAGATGAGAAATGGAATAGACAGGGAGTGTTTAAGAGGCTTGCCTAATGTTTTACAGGGCTGCAGTGGAGCGGCAGGGAAAGGGAAAATATAATGAGGCATCTGAAGACAAGACAAAGCTTCCCTTCACCTCCAGTCCCCTGCCCTGCTCTTTTATTCCTAACAGAGCCTGGAGCAGCAGGATGATGATTCACAGGGTGAGGCACACAATCCTCATGGCCCTCCTCCTCTTCCCACATGTCCTGCACCATCACCTCACGCAGCAATCACTAGAGCTCTTGCAATTTCAGTTTTACGATTTTTATTTTGCTATGTATTTGAGTATTACTTATACAATTATTGGTTTTCATTTATGTGCTTTTATAAGGAACTGTGTGCATCTCTGAGTGTGGTTTTCTTGTCTTGAGGTCATATGTTTATCCATCAGAGATTGATGTCATTGATATATAAGTGAGAGTTCATGGGAGAAAAAGGTGATATATCACTTTGTATACATAACTGACATTTATGTAATACATTTCTTGTAATTATTGATGAATATGTATGTGTCCTTTTTATGTCTGTAAGTGTCAGGGATTGAGTATTTTAGTGCTTATCATCGGAGAAAGTGTTCTTTTTTCTCTGGAAGATGTTTGATATGTTGGTCAAGTTTTTGATCAACGAGAAGGAGGATAAAAGGGACTGGGAGACTGGTCAGAGCAAACATCCTCTAAGTGACACTATCACCAGAGTCCTTCAAAAGATATGGTAGATGAGGCAGAAGAAAGGTATTCTAGGTCAGGAGGGCAGCTTATATGGAAATTAAGAAATGAGAAACCTCACAGTTCATTATGTGAAGTTGGAATCAGCTAAGTATAGCTGTGGTATAGTGTGAAGAGTGCAAATAGCTAAGACCTGGAAGTAAACTGGATCCTCACAAGCTGTATAAGGCCCTTGACTTTATCCTAAAGGTTTGGATAGCCACCAGAAGAGCTTAATAGAATAACTGCTTAGGTTTCACTGTCTTGCATTTCCCAAGCAATAAATTGTGTTAGAACTACATGATAATTTTTGAAAGAGATGGAAGAGAAAGGGAGAGCAAAGGGGTAAAAATATTGAATGTAATATATTATTCCTGCATTTTTTATTTAGTGCAGTGATATTTATTATACTGTGTGCCAGGTATTGTGGGAATATAGTGGTAACTGGCCATATTGCTGCCTTTTTTCTAAAGGATGATGTGTTGGCTATTTTGTTATCTTACTACAGAAGTCTCTTAGTTGGATACGCTTCAATATGGATTCAAGACCTTTAGAATGCTAGTCCTAACACATAGAAATGATAAATACTTGAGGTGATGGATACCCCACATACTCTGACTTGAGTATTACACATTCAGTACATGTAACAAAACATCAGAGGTACCCCATAAATATGTACAAATGTTTTGCATCAATAAAAAAGACCCTTAGAATGCCAAGATTTTGATGTTTCCCATCAAATATTCATCATTCAGCATATAAATATACTGTTATTTGAGCTAGAAGATCATTTATAGTGAAAAATGCTGTGTGCTTACCATGTTTTATGAATGTTCTGTGTATGCTTGTACAGTGAGATACATGTATAGTCTAAATGATATTTCAGTTTTCTTATATAAAGGTGGCTAATGGAGACATGCAGTTTTTTGAAACCTGGCACTTCAGACACCTTTAAAATGAAAGAGACAGCTATATAGTTTTCATATTTATTTTGTAGTTATTTTTATGGCTCAGTTCTGAGAGAGACTATTTAGGGATCTAGATTCTACAGAAAGAAAAGTATCTTTTTTGCATAAATTAGTCATAACTCTCCTTTTTAATTTACAATTATGCAATCAGTGCTGTACCTGTAAAAAATTCCAAATGATAGTATGATTTATATTTTAGAAAATTAGAAATACCTTGTAATTTTCCATGTTTTTGTTTAGTTAGTTGATTCACAACTTCTAACGTGGTTTAATAATTGTGTATCCTAAGGGTATTCTATGAAGAATGTTGTATGTTTAGGCAATTGATATGTGATTGTTTCTTTACTCTAAGAATGTTTCTTATAGTTCTCATTTTAATTAATTAGCAATAAAACATCAGAGGGTAAACTTTTCATGTTGTTTAAAAAAATGTTAGCAATTTAAAAACAATTAACTTGCTTTTTTAATGCCACCAGTATTCATATAGGATTATCCTATATTATATGATCAAAATATTTTTATTGTTATTTTCCACATTTGTATAGTTGAATTAAGTTTTAAAAAATTGTTTTGTTACTTTGGGATATAAAAACCTAATAGTTATGTTCTGCAGAACAATAGAAAATAACATTTTAGGTGGGCATTTAGGCATTCTGTTCAAGGTGTTTGATGTTAGACTCTCAAATCTTATTTGATATTTCACTTATTAGTAATTGAAAGTAAACTTCTGTATTTAGTATTCTAACTAGCATATATTAGCTTTATTAATGATTTATTCATTGAATGCTTACTGTACCAGGTTACTAAGTGCAATGTTTAACAGGGCAGAGAGAGCATATTAAAGTTCTAAATCTTGTGGGTTTTCACGATCAATTAAACTAATGGATGTGAAAGCATTTTGAAAACTGTACCATATTAGTCATTTGCTTCTGGTTCCAAGCAACAGAAGACCTGACTGAAACTGGTCTTAAAAATAGGAGTATTTGTTATGTCACATAACAAAAATTGTAGCAGTGTGGGAGAGATTAGGCTCTGTTGAAGGGGGTTCCAGGTTTCTGTCTTTCCCCGTGTGCCTTCATTAGCTTTGTCCTCATGCTGGCTTTTTCATGTTGATAAAATGGCAGTGGCAGCTCCAGGCCTTACATTTACTCATAGCATCATTTAAAGCAGCACTATCTAATAGAACTTTTTGTGATGATGGAAAAGTTCCATATGTGTGGTTGCCATTAGCCACGTGTAGTTGTTGAACACTTGAAATGTGGCTGATGCAACTGAGAAACTGAGTTTTTAATCTTATTTACTTTTGAGTAACCACATGTGGCTAGTGGCTACTGTATTAAGCACCAGTCTAAAGTATCAGAGATCAGTTGTGTCCTAAAATTCCCAGCAAGTGTTCTAAAATTAGTTCTCATTGTACTGGTTTAGATCACTTGCCTCCCCATCTCCGACTGCCCAAAACAATAATCATAGTGATGGAGGGAGGATGGAATGTCCTGATTGGCTTATTCTAGCCAGATGTTCCACCTCTGGGACTTACTGTAAAGCTACAGTAATCTACACTGTGTGGTATTTGCGTAAGGATAGCTGTGTAGCTCAATAGAGCAGAACAGAGAGCTCAGAAATGACCCACACATATATGATTAATTGATTTTTGACTAAAGTATCAAGGTAAATCAATGAGAAAAGGAAAGTCTTTTCAATAAATGGTGCTAGAAAAACTGGATAGCCATATAGAAAAAAAAGTAAACCTCAATATTTACCTCACAAAATTTTTATGGAATAGAGGGTTTGTATAGGGGAGTAATGTATAAGGTAAAGAAGAGACAGACTGGGTACAGTTGATAGAGTGCCTTGAATACCCAGCCGTGGCATTTAACATTTGTCTTACAGGCATTGGACAGGTGATGAAAAGTTTAGCTAGTCAGATCATTGTTACAGGAATGCTAATCTGTAAGTAGATAATTAGCTAAAATTTTAGAAGTTTATAACTTTTAAAAATAAACTAAATTATCTCATCTCTTGATTATGGTGGATTTTTAGTAATGCTGAGATCTGTAGAAGGAGTAATGCTGCTCCATTTGGTTTGAATGAGGAGGGGAGATAAAAGAGGGGAGTTAGGCTGTGTTCTAAAGAATGTAATGTATTGACACATCATGCTTTTCTTAATTGATCTATAGAAAATTTTAAGAGTATGTCATTTGTTAAAAAGGGAATATTTAGAATTGGCCATAATGTTAATATTATCAAATATTATTTTATAAATAATCTTTACTATGATCTCCAGTAACGCAACAATTTAAATTAAAATATTTTTACTTAAAATCACTTCATTGTTATTTACTATGTGAAATTGGCTAAATGATCAAAACTATTATGAAAAGGGGTTTGTGTGATGTAGTTGTTTACTTCATTTAGTTGATAAAGAAATTGGGTTTAAAGGAAGTAAAGGACTTGTCCAGAGTTATATTAGTGTATAATGACAAAACCAAGACTTAAAGATTGTGGATCTTTTCTCAGAAAGACTGTAGATCCTTCGAGGCAGAGATTTTGCTAAGGAGCATCAGTATTTTTCACAGTGCTCAATAAAGATACAGCACACAGCTTAATAATAACCTGTAAAATTGAATTAAAGGCAGTGTTGGTTACTTCATTGTTAACTCATTTATGATATTCTTAATTAAAACTTCATCAAGTGTTTTGAAAGCTGGTAGGGACAAAAATATGAAGTGTGTTAAGTGGAGGGAAAGCTCAAGAATGAAGGAGAGGTGATTCTTTTTACTCTGGAACACTGTAAATGATGACCTTATTTCCTTATCTCCCCATCCTCCACGTCTACTCCCAATATATATTAATATTATTTCCAACCTTTAGAGAAGTACACATACTAAAAGCAATAAATACAGAGGCTTCTGATTGCAATTTGTGTGTCCCTGAAAAATCTCAAAAATGCAAAACCTATGCAGCTTTGTGTTCTGAACACTAACACAAACGATAAATGGGGAGATAGCTTGAGGAGATAATTGGGGAGATAACTTGAACTACTCAATGAAGCAACTTAGTATAACTCATGACTACCACAATGGGTACTATCAGTGCACAAAATTACTTGCATAGAAATGCTGGCAACACTTTAATTAGGATGGGGCTAGTGGGCCTTAGGACAATACAGATGGCAGCGTAGCAATGAGCCAGTAGGGGTTGCCATTCAGGTGGTCATGGGAAATAAATAGTACAACCTGTGACAAGACTAGGAGTACCTCTCTGAAGCCCTCCTTTTAAATTTTCTTGTAATATGGATGAATGTTGCTGCTGTCAGTGCAGTAGCCAAGTTGAGGGCTTTCCCTTTCCTGCTAAAGGTCATAATGCTATTCCCACTTTTTTGGCTCCCATCATTACCTATAAAGGAGGGAGAAGAAGGTTGATTAAGGGAGAGATGGAGGGCTCTGCTCCGGCCTATTTTTTGACCTGATTGAAATTATTGATGTTTGCAATTGTTTGTTGAATTTTATATAAATTTTATTTATGTTTCACAATTTTTAAAAAATAAGTATTTTTATGTGTGGGCAAAGTGGCTAGGAAGAACAAGTATCTGTGTCAAAATTGGAAATAATTATTTAAAATGGAAAAAAGAACTTTTCTCATTTTTAAAATATTCTGATAGTCTAGTTCATTTCCTTGGAACTTAAGAGACATAGTAATCGTTTATTTTACAAGTACTCACCTACGTCTTGTGCTAAATCTACTGACTTGTTATCCACTAGGTCATTATTTATGGAGCATTTACTGCTCATTTGCTTTACAGAAATGAGATTTAAGGTGAGTGGTAAAATTATGAATTGATGTAATTGACCAGCTCCTCCTGCATTTAAAAACCATGCATATACATACCTTCGAATACTTTAAATTCCATAGTTTCACTTGTAAATGCTGTGGTTCTGTTAGTTTGGAAAGGAATTTGATAATTATCACTGTAAAGTTGAGTGTATATTAAAAATTTTTCAGTTCTTGGTAGGCCGTAGTTAAAACTGCAGTCTTAACAGACATGGGCTCTGGCAAATAATCAAGTAGTAAAGACTCCAGAATCCAAAATTTAGTAACGTATGTCAAGACTCCAGAAAGTGCCAGGCCTTTGGGATGTCTATTAGTTCTTATTTAAGACTGGTTTTAAATATTTATTTAAACATATTTAGAATGAAAGATATCCTGATTTATTTACTCTGTAAACATATACCAAAGATTATAGTAATATATGTATATATGTAGGTATATGCAATGTACATATATATGATATATATAACTTCCATGGAAAATAAGTGTCTAAAATTTTAAGTATGGCATTTTTTGCAGAATTTTGAGCATGAGAGAATATAAGCTAAAAGCAACCCATTTCAAATTTGCAGTACCTGCCTAATTAATAGTCCATTTTGAATTTTTTGGTTTATTATATAAAAGAAAACCTAGATATACTTATAAAAAGTCTAAACAGTATCTTCTATGTATGCTTCCATGGAAAGAAAAAAAAAAAAGTCTAAACAGCATTGTTCTTGTCTCAAGTCTCATTTTCCTTTCTTCTTTCAACTCTTTGCTTAGTCTTTCCATCTCTAGTTTTGCCAAGAGATTTAGTATATAAACTAGAAAATGAGAAGCAAATGTACAGTGTCTGCCAGGCATTAACATAAACCCAGAATTCTGTAATTGTTTCCTTGAAGTTGAAAGATAAAGTTGCTGGTATGCTATAATAAGTAGAATAATAGAACACATGACTTTAAAGATCTTTGTTGTGATATGTACCATCATTCCAAGAAATTATCTTTGGCCAACAACAGTAAATAATTGTCACACCTCCAGGTTTGAGACCCTTTCTGGATTCTAGGTTATGGAGGCACTAGCCAGACTTACTTTGAGAAGTACGTGACTTGAATAATGAGACTATTAATTAGTAACGTAAAGGATCACTGACAGTTTTCTTCATCAAGGTTCTTTGATTATAAGGGATAAAAACCCATTTAAAGTAGCTCCAGCTAAAGGAGGAATTTATTGAAAGAATACAGACAAAGGCATCCAAAGGCAGGAAAGAGTACCTGGCTTTCTGAAGGCGTGACACCAGGAACTCCATCTCAAGGGCTTCATGGTCTCCCATCTCTGCCACTGAGGCTGGTTTGCAAGATGACTCTCCTGAAGGCACAACTGATGGTATTCATGTAAAAATGAATTGATGTTTTGGGTCTTTATCCAGTTAACCCTTTTTTTAATCAAAGCATAAGCCCCAAGTTTGGGAAAAAAAAAAAAAAAGTCTAATTATGATACTGTCTTTTCTGTCCCAGGAGGAGAAAGATTTGGTGAGCTATGTGACTTTTATCTCATAATGCTAAGATAGATTTTTTAAAAAATTGAGTTTATCCTCTATAGATGACATGATGTTACCCTTACTCTAGAAAAGTATGTCTTTTGTTTTTTTGGATTTCCAGGTTAATGCTCCAGCCTACTGGGTTTAAAATAAATGCACATGCTTCTAGAATTAGAACATTTGGCTGTTAATTGACTATAGCTAACTACATTCAGCATAAGGAAAGAAGGCTCCTAGTACTACCAATTCTAGTCTTTCCTATCAAAAAGTCCCTGGAGAATCTCATAGCAGCTTTCAGAATATCAGCCGTTGTAAGTTAAATGCTTAGGTTGAAGCTTACAAAATTGCATTTTTATAGTTCAAAAACAGTCAGATATCAACAATTTCTGTGGCTCTACCTTATACAAAGTGAAGTCTCTGCATTACCTTATTATTTAGAAATTCATAACTTTGTGTTTTAGAAGAATACTTAATCACTTGTCACAGCATCCTGATCTCTGTCTCCTTTACTGTGTTTTATCTTGCAAGTATTGATAAATACATATTTCATGTGTATGTAGAACCTTGTTTGTGTAGACTCTGAATATGTAAAGCAATCAAAACTTTACTCTTGAAAGTTTAAAGATAAGTTGATATTATAGGAAATGCACAGAAGATAGGTAAATACAAAGTAACATATATTACATGAATGTTCTATAGTATAAGAACATTCTCTTAAAATTTTAGGATAGGAAGCAGTGGGGAGAAAAGTTTTCATGGAAAGATGTAATTAAAACTAGGCTATAGTGACCTATGAAACAGTCATGCAGAAAAGAAAGGGGCTGGGCACGGTGGCTCACGCCTGTAATCCTAACACTCCGGGAGGCCAAGGCAGGAGGATTGCTTGAGCTCAGGAGTTTGAGACCAGCCTGAGCGAGAGCGAGACACTGTTTCTACAAAAAAAATAAAGAAAGAAAGAAAGAAAAATTAGCCAGTCGTGGTGGCATACACCGGTAGTCTCAGCTATTGGGGAGGCTGAGGCAGGAGGCTCCCTTGAGCCCAGAAGTTTGAGGTTGCAGTGAGCTATGATCATGCTGCTGCACTGTAGCCAAGACAACAGAGCAAGGCTCTGTCTAAAAAAAGAAAAAATAGAGGGCCAGGTCTCACACAGGTGAGGTGGCATCCATCAGTGAAGGAATTTTTGTGACTATTAGGACAATGTTTTCTTTTTTTTTAATTTCAAAATACTAAGGGGGTACAAATGTTTTAGGTTACATGGATCACTTTTCTAATGCCTGAGTTCCAACTAACGGTATGCCCATCACCCAAACAGTGCTCGTAGTACCTGTTAGGTAGGTTTTTTGCCTGCCTCCCTTTCTCTCCCCTTCTCCCTGGTTGATTTCCACTGAGTTTTACTTCCCTCTGTGCACATATGTGCATATCAGTTCGTTCCAATTTAATAGTGAGTACATGGGAAATATGTTTCCAGATGGGGTAGGTAATCTAAAAAGTTTAGAGCCAGCTGCTTTGGATCATGGAGAGCCAGCAAAGATTAAAACAAGTGATAAGTTCAAAGTAAAATTGAGAAGAACTGAATTCGTAACAGTTTATCGGATAGAAGGGAGGAATGTGAAAGAAGGTGTAATACATGTAAGAGTCTAGACATGAGGCAGTGTAGGCTTCAGTGAGTATGGTGGCAGCAAAAATGGAAATAATAATCTACAAAATTTGGTATTCATGTGAATGTGGGGAGAGAACAAAAAGGGAACAGCAGGGTTTCTAGCTGTGTTGACTAGGAAAGATAAGTTCAAAAAGCAGATCTGTTTAATAAAAGAAAATGAATTCCACCTTAGTTAAGTTGAAATAGAGATGTTAGCAAAATAACCAAATGAAAATGTGCAGCAGATAGTTGGACATATAAATCTTCCAAGTTGCAGATTAGTTTTGGAAGAAGGCATAATCATTACTCCCAAAATTATAAAATGAACACATGTTAAAGATTTCACTTAATTCTTTAATGAATGAGGGAACCAATGAAATATAAAAAGTTCAAAGGAGAACTCAAAATACAACCTATTTATAGTTAAAGAATGCTGAAGTGAATTTATAAATAGAAAAAAACCTGGCCATTATCCACAGGGTAATAATCTACAGTATTCCACAGGAAACAATTTGTATAAGCAAGAAATATTTGGAGCTACTGTTAGTTTTCTGCAAGTTAACTAAAGATCAACTCTGCAGTGTTGTTGATCACATAGCCTAGTCAAAGAAACAGGTGGATATAACTAACCTAAATGGAGGTTCTGGCCATGCCGTCCACTAAATTTCGGTTTTTCCTTAAATTGGTATAGAAATTTAAAACTCAGCAGCCTTCCTACCATTGAGGTCTTTGATCAGTATGTAGAGAGAAAGCTTTAAGCTCCTCTTCATTTAGCTAAAACTGGTTTAATTAGTGCCAACACTAAAAAACAAAACCTTCTCTTCTTTTGGGCATTTCCAGCACAGAAAGAGTGTAGATGTGGTATAGGGATCCCTTCTGCCTATAAAGGCAGAACACTCTCCACTCTTCCCCTACCAACTTAAATTTCATTTTAGTGCTCAATAGCTCGGATGGAAAAGAACTCTGCTTCAGGAGATTGTGGACTTTGCTGTTTTAGACAGTTATATTTTTAATGATGTGATATAAATAACATTTAATTCATGAATTGTCAGAAGAGTTAAAGATTAACTTTTTGAAGATGAGTACTGAAAGGTCGCAAGCTTCTCTGAGCATGTTTTCTTAATATTTGAAACTAACAAATTAATACAGATTATTAATTAGATAATCCAATATTTCCAACAATTTTAAGTAACACATTACTTTTATTTATTTTATTTTCTTTTTTTCAAGACAGAGTCTCACTCTGTTGCCTGGGCTAGAGTGCCGTGGCGTCAGTCTAGCTCACAGCAACCTCAAACTCCTGGGCTCAAGCGATCCTACTGCCTCAGCCTCCCAAGTAGCTGGGACTACAGGCATGCACCACCATGCCCGGCTAATTTTTTCTATATATTTTTAGCTGTCCATATAATTTCTTTCTATTTTTAGTAGAGACGGGGTCTCGCTCTTGCTCAGGCTGGTCTCGAACTTCTGAGCTCAAAAAATCCACCCGCCTCGGCCTCCCAGAGTGCTAGGATTACAGGCCTGAGCCACTGCACCTGGCCAACACACTACTTTTAAAGACCAATACTCAATCCAATAGTAAGTCCTATCAAGGGTTACTAGGAATCTCTTTTTCCCTAAGTTTAGCCCTGAAATCAATGATGAGTAAAGGGCAGTTTTATACTTAAAACTAATAACAGATAATTATCAAAAAGGTAAAACCATGGCTCTCTGAAAGATATAAAATGAACATAAGTCAACGATTTTAACTCATTAATTACTGAAGGAACCTGGAAAAAAAAGTCACAACAGGTTAACAGGTAAATCCAAAGATCAGACAAATATATAAGCCCATCAAGAAGGCCAAATGAATTTACTTGATAGATGCCCAAAACTGGCTCTTCCACAGTGGGGGAAAAGTCAGTTGAACCTCCACCAAACAGAATTGATGTGTACGTCTGTAAACAGAATTGTTTGCATTACTGTCAGTTTTCTGCAAATTAACTTCTATCTCTACAGAGTTGTAAAATAGGTCAAGGACAAAGGCACAAACCCCATAGAATCAGATAATGATTGGAACTTGGAAGGATGTACCCTAAACAATGCATAGTTTTCCATTAAAGATATTAATAGTTTATTTGGGTTCATTAAAAATATGATTTTTCCCTGCAGAGTTAATGTTGAAAGGTAAAAACTTTATTGTGACAAGTAAGAAAATACTTGTTTTTTAAAAAATGCTTAACTGTTTCACAGGATAATAGCTAGGAAAAAAATGCTTAACTGACCCTCTAAAAATAAAATTTCTGCCTTCTATAGAAATGGACTGATGAAAATGTTAGGATTTCATTTAAGTAATCTTGCAGTTAGAACCTTAAAACGTATTTGGAACACTAATATAAGGGGTTTAGTTAGAAAGTCTAAAGTCAGCTTAAATTGATTAATGAATTAATTACTCAAGTGATCTCTTTACCAGTTTATAATGTGTGTTTTAGAATACAATTATTTAAGAAAAGCAACAAGGATAAACCAATTTAAATGGTACATACCACTGAAACTTCAAATTATTTTGGCACAATTGAGTTTTCCCCTTAAGTTTGCCAGGATAACACTGAAAAATTTTAATCATAGTATTTACAAGAAATAAAGTATTTTGAAGTGCTGTTAACTTTAGAATGGAATATGATAGTCAGTAATAGCCATAGATAGTGCACAGTGATAATACTCTTGATGCATTTTTTCCCCCATTTATAAGCAGATTCTTTACAGTGGTGACTCCTTTCAGATTATGTTTTCTTCATTGAGCAAGTGTTTTTATTGTGGCTAACTTGAATTGCGTGAGAAAACTGAAGCTGACCTGTCTCTTAAGTGCCTCCCCTGGCCTTGTTAATAGATTACAGCATTCCACTTGTTAGTACCAGTGACACAGGAGAAACTTTTACTGTTATGCTATTTGGTAATGATAAAGAAGACAGAAAAAGTCTTTTTATGGTAGTTGGGTCCTCAAAACAACCTCTTGTTTTGGTGATAAGGAGACATAAGTTGGCTATCAAACAGAGGTACATTAGCTTGTTATCTACAAAGCTGATATAGCCTCTTAAATTCTCTCACAGTGACAGGAACCCCATCTGAAGTGAAGGCTTACAGAGCTGGAGATATCAGAGCACTTTCCTTCCTCCCAAGTACAAGTAGGATTAACCCTACTCTTGTAGGATAAAAATTTCACACAATTATTAAACAAAGGCTGTAGTTTTTTTCTCTGTAGATTAAAAAATGTTTGAAGAGATATGTACTTGGTGATTGCTATTTGTGGAAATTGTAGTAATAAGCATTTGAGCATACCAAGAAGAGCAAGACTGTAAATTAACTAGTCATAAGATATATGACCATTAGCAGGAAATAACCAGAGATTTAGGGCTAGAATAAACCAGCTTCATGATAAGATCTGTATATAAGCATCTCCTATATTTATTCTGTTTCTGGGGCTGAATAGGTTATAAGAGTACAATACGTTTCAGTATTCTGAGTGTTAACATTTTCACTGCTGATAGTAACTTGGAGAGATTTGGCAAGTAGAACTTGCTACCATGGATGAGGGAGGATAAATTTCTCCATCCTTCAGTGTTGTGAATAACAGGACCTTTTATGGCGAAGTACATAAATGTCCATGTGATTAGTTAGACCTTTAGAGCTTAGTGCCATGGAGCAGATGTTGGGGAGATAGGCATAATGTTTGCTGTTTGCTCATAGTTAGCAATTACATTGTGACAGAAGTCTCAGGCATTGTGTATGGGATGCCTAGCACATGCCATGTAATTTGAGAAGCTAACATCTATGCTAAAGGATTGGTTATGATTCTTTAAGCATGCAAAATTTTTAAAAAATCAAATTGAATAAAGCGAAACTTTAAAATAATTTGACTTCAGAGAAACTAAGAAAAAATTCTCAAATCTTCATGTACTATGTTTGCATTCTACTTCCTTCAAGAAAAAAAGAGTAAAACAAACATCCATTATTATTACAAATCATGTTTTAAAGGATATTAAGCTCTGTTATGAATTAATTAAAATATACCTTAAATAATAATTTATTGATGAACTTATCTAGGACTAGCTTGATCACAAGTTTCCTAATTAAGTTCTTTTAGATAGGCTTACTTAGAAAATTTTAACTTCCTGGTACTTCTCTGGAGTCAGTTGGAAAATCAACAAGTCACAAAGCTGTTATAGTTGTTGAACTCAGTAACTCTGCCTTAAAATAAGACATATCAGTATTAAAAAAATTTTTTGATATTTTGAAAGTAAATGGATATTCCATAGATCTTCAAGCCTTTGGTTTTTAATTTATTCTTTTAAATACTAGACAAGTTATTTAATGATAACTTTAAGTTAAAGAAAAACTAAAAATCAGAAAACTCACTATTCACTATATTTTTACCCCAAAGTAAGGGGGAAAAAGTCAGTATGGTCCCAGGGGATACTTTATGACATTCAAGAAAATTCTCTAGAAAGTCAAGTCAGTGGATTAAATCAAACCAGGCAGCAAAAGGGCATGGAATATGAGTACATTCTCAATAACTTTTGAGTGCAAATTTCAAAAATATGTACGGTCACTAATAATATGTACATTCTACATAAGAGTCATTACTGACATAAATATTAAATTTGAGCTGTTACATTTCAAAATTATGTAGGAAAATAATAATATTCAAGAACAAATTAGCAATGAATTATTCAGATATTGTGCTAATTCTGTTGATTGGGATAAGCCCTCATAGGCAGAAAAGAATGTCAGTAGATGAAGTTACTGAAATGTTCACTTTATAAAGGTACTGTAATTTCTCAAAGTATCATTTTGATAGATTTCTATTTCAATTTTTAGAATCATTGACCCTATCAAATAAGTTGATCAGGCTGTAATCAGATTGGAGTTGTAACTGTCAGAGCAATGAGTAATTTACTATTCTCCAAGAAGCTTGGAAAGGAAGAATCCAAGCAAGCAAATATTCCTTTTCTCTTAATGTAGAAGGGAGAATTAATTTTGTGAATATCTAAGGTTTACTTTCTTTGAAGAATGAGAGTACATTTGTTATCATTTAAAAACTTTTTCAGTGGCTCTTGTATAATTTAATTTATTCAGTCTGTGCTCTCTTAATAAGTTTTACAAAAAAACTCATGGCAAGTTAGCATTATTTGTGTGTGAATTTTCCAATTGTATTTCAGACTTTAAGAAAGAAAGGCCTTAATGGTTGTGAGAGCCCTGATGCTGACGATTACTTTGAGCACAGTCCACTCTCGGAGGACAGATTCAGCAAACTAAATGAAGATAGTGATTTTATTTTCAAACGAGGCCCTGTAAGTACTTTTACTTTACCTTTACTTTTTATTTGTTGATCCTTTTTGTTAACTTCATTATTTAGGCTCTGAACAAGAAGGAGCACAGAGGGTGCGACAGCCCAGACCCTGATACTTCATATGTGCTAACTCCACATACAGAAGAAAAATATAAAAAAATTAATGAGGAATTTGATAATATGATGCGGAATCATAAAATCGCAGTGAGTACTAAAGTATGGTTTGTGCTTTTATTTTGTGCATGGAGGGATTGACCAAACCTCTTGTTGCTTATTTTTACAGTGGGTGATCATAATAATAGGTATAATAGAAGGGAAAGAAGGCATTTTATATTTTTTTTTGGTTTTATAGAACTTTAAAATTGCTGGAATCTTACAATAGTACGTGTTCAGTATCTTAAATGTAGAAGTGAAGAGAAAACATTCTAATCCAGACTCTGGTACTTACTATCCCCTATCCCTTTGGGTAAGGCACCTAAACTTCCTGAATTCTGCTTTCTTCATCTGTAAATGAGTGAGTTGGCTCACATGATTTTTAAGGTCCTTTCTAGGTCTAAAATTCGACGATTTTTAAAATAGAGTTATATATGAGACTTTCCTCTCTCTCCCATGACTTAAAAAATATATATATTCTCAAATAGACCTTAAGAATGCAAAACGTAAAGTAGTTGGACTTCTTGTAGACTTTGGTGTTTCTGAATTATGTTTAATTATCTTGTATATTTGCTGCAATAGTACTAGAGCTAAGCTTACTGTTTAGCTCTTTATAAATGTCCCAAAATCACTTGATAATGATCCACCAAACTCCTATTCTTTTCTTATGCTGTAGATATTGAGGAGGAGCAGCTCGGCTTAATTTTAATTTAAGGAAACAAGGTTCTTAAACTGGTTGCAGAACAAATAGGGACTTTAATTTTTCTATGCTCATACATCTAACCATAATAAAAGAGTACTACTTTTTGTTTGAGCTCATGCTCCTAGACTTGATCTTCTCACTGGAAGTTTTATTGATAGGAGATACTTAAGACTGTTATTCTGGATCTAATTTTCTAATTTTTTGTATGTAGTGTAGCCTCCATGGAACAAGTTGGTTCCAATGCTAATATTTATTTAATTGTCAGTGTTAATTCTCTTAAAATTATGCCCTAAAGTTTGCATCAAGAATTATTTCTTCAAAGTAGTAGTATACTACAGGTTGAGTGTCCCTTATCTGAAATGCTTGGGACCAGACATGTTTTAGATTTCAGATTTATTTTAGATTTTAGATTATTTGCATATACATAATGAGATATCTTGGGGATAGGATCCAAGTCTAAATACAAAATTCATTTATGTTTCATATACACCTTATACACATAGCCTGAAGGTAATTTTGTAGAATATTTTGGATAATTTTGTGTGTGAAACGAAGTTTGTGTACATGGAACCATCAGAAAGCAAAGGTGTCACTATCTCAGCCACCCCTGTTTATAGGTCTTGGCCCCATGTGGGGCATTGTGGGGTTCCTGCAGTTGGTGTTCCCAGGCTGTCTATGTGCCATTTTATTATTGTGAGGGTGCTTGTATGGGGTAATGTGGGCATACACAGAAATGGTATATTGAAGCTGAAGGGGCATTGGGAGGGTCTTTTTTTCCCTTAGGGACACTGAATACACTATGTATTATGTGCCAGTGTTTTGTCTGCAACCCATCGCATGAGGTCAGGTATAGAATTTTCCACCATGGCATCATGTTGGTGTTCAAAATATTTTGGATTTTGGAGGATATTGAATTTTCAGATTAGGGATGCTCAACCTATATACGAAGCAGCTCATGAAAAATAGCTTTAAAGGAGGTGTTTTGGAGCTAATACTATTATTGTTCTTAAAAACAAAACAGTAGCAAACAACATAAATTCCTTCTGATCTCACAGGGACGCTGCTGACCTTGAAGTTAAAGTTAAGCTGCAAAGATATTACACAAATAAAACTGTTTTACTTTTGAAAAAAAATTTATCATGTATCCATTATTTATATTTGTTGATGAATTATTATAATTTTCTTACCTGAAATAAACTACTATTGAATACATAAACTATATTCTTTGAACTTTGAATTAGCAATGTTACTTTACTTTTTCAATCACTGTATTAAAATGAGGGCAGAGGAAAGTTGTTTTATTTTCTTTCACTTTAAATTATAAAGAGGACTATTATTTATCATGGTTAACAAGCATCTTATAAACAATCTATGGAGGAAATGCAATAGGAAAATAGCCAATATCCTTTTAAAGGGGATATGGAATATTTTAGATGGAGAGAAGGTTATCATTTATAATATTTGTAATTTAATCTTCGTGCAATTTAAAGAAGGTACAAAAAATTCATTACTAGGTTGTTAGTAGTTAATTTTGTTGTTTAGATAAAGTTTCTTTGTATTTTCATTGTACTCAGATTTCATTGTGTTATGTATAATTATTTTTCTTTAGCTTTGCCCATTAAGTAGTCAATCAGTTAAATCAGACTAGGGCTTATTGATAATGTCCCAGATTTGATGTATTAAGTTAATAATATGTGTACACACTCTTCCCCTTTGTTATGTTTGGGATCTCCCAATAGAAATGTAATGTTGCTAAACTGGTATGTATTGAAGTGCCAATTTATGCTTACTTGATAACAATGATAGATTTTGTAATGTCTAAATTTGACAACACTACTTTAATATCCAGTTTTAACTTCTCATTTTCATCTCTATGAATATTTGAAATACAGAATATTTATAACTATACATATATTAACATTAAAAATTGAAAAAGTTCATGTCAAACATAATTCATGTTCAAATATAATTCTAAAGAAAATAGCTTAAAACTGCAAATTAATTTAGTAAGAACCTATTCCCATTCTCTTTCAATAACTTGAATTACCTTATCACATTAAAGTTCATAAGTTAGTTTATGTAGATGAAAATGAAACTAACAATTTTCTCCTTTTTTTTTTCTTTATTTACAGCCTGGTTTGCCACCTCAGAACTTTTCAATGTCTGTCACAGTCCCTGTGACCAGCCCTAATGCTTTGTCCTACACTAACCCAGGGAGTTCACTTGTCTCCCCATCTTTGGCATCCAGCTCAACGTTAGCAGATTCAAGTATGCTCTCTCCACCTCAAGCCACGTTACATAGAAATGTATCCCCTGGAGCTCCTCAGAGACCACCAAGTACTGGCAATGCAGGTGTGTAGTGGTATCTATCCTGCTGGTTCTTTAATAAAGACAGTGAGAAAGCTAATTGCTAACATAATCAGTTTCTTACTGTGCTACTCTTAATTTTATTGCTTTGATAAGCAGACAGTCACTGCTACATAACTGGCTCCATTTTTAAATTATTTTTTTCCTGAAAATCTGTTTGGGTCTAGCATTGTGTCAGCAAGGTAGAACAATATGGAGAATCTCTATAAGCTTTCCTTATCATGGGAAAGCCGTACTTTGACAGGCAGAAAATTTAGTTAGATGTCATGAGCAAAGATTTAAAGTTGAGTGTCAGCCATTCATATTAGAAATAGTGGGAATAGACGTTATATTTGGAGTTAGAGTGTGTTTTGCATTTCCTCCTGCCTGACTTAGTTCATTAATTCAGCAATTTGTAGTGTATTTGTAGTGTATTGTTCTGTATAATGCTGTGCCTCCTCTCCCTTAAGTCCTAGACTTAATGATACTCCATACGTACTGTCCTATTTCTTATCAGTATGTACTATTTGGTATTGATCAACAGGAAGGCAGATGCATCCCAAGCTTGATAGGTAAAATATTAGTGTATATGTATGAGATATCAAATTGCACATTAATACCAACTTCAGACTGGGCTAGTTTTTATTTTTGTGTGTTTTTAGGAGTAGAGTGAGAGTTTCCTCTGTTCAGTTTATATTCAGTAAGATAAGGAGAGAGAGTTCTTATTCATTCTCTGCTCTTTCTTTCCTCTCTGTAACATTGTTAGGTGGGATGTTGAGTACTACAGACCTCACAGTGCCAAATGGAGCTGGAACCAGCCCAGTGGGTGAGTGAATTTTTACTGTTTGATTTTGTAGACATTTATCTTATTTGAGATAAAAGGAATATTGTCCCTGAAAAAAAGCATTGTACAAAATTTCTTTCTGAAGGGTACTTTCACTAATACTTAACATTTTTTCTCAACATCCTGTTTTATTCCTTACATCTTGGCCTTAAGTTTAGTTACTCATTCATTCAATGGGTATTTATTGAGCGCCTCCTCCATACCAGATATTATTCTTTTCTAAGGACTAAATTGCCTTAATGGCATATTTACATCAAGACAATTACTTAAGGAGAAGCTTTGTGTTTCTTCTGTCCTGACAAGGTTAGACTATTAGCAAACTGCTATATCTTACAATAACATGAAATGTTTTTAGAAATTATTGAAGTAGAAAAACAGAATTAATATAAATTAAATTAACAAAACAATTATTGGTTCTTTAAAAAGACCAATAAAATTTAAGGTTATATTTTCATTAATATTCAATTCAAAATATTTTATAATATCTATTATAACGTCTTTAACCTGTAAGTTATTTAGAAGTAGATTTTTTAATTCCAAATAGATGAGGATTTTCTAGTCATCTTTTGGATTATGTTTTCTAGCCGAAGTTATTGTTACCAGAGAACTTACCTCCATATGACTAAATTCTCTGAACTTTGCTGATGCTTTTTTGTGGCCCAGCATGTGATTGATTTTTGTATGTGTTCTTTGTGTACTAGAAAAGAATGTTTATTCTGTGATAAAAGCATGGATTGCAAATTCCTGTTTTAAACAAGTTTTTTATGCATTAATATATATAATTTATTGTGTCAGTTCGGGTTTAGAAACTTATGATAGGCCAGTTCCAGATAGTTTCACTTTACCTTTAAACTGTATTTTTACTAACATTGGCATTTTCAAATGCATGATATGTTTACAGATGAGTCCTCCATTTGCCTTTTTCCTATTTTAATTTTTGTTCAGTCTTCTGCCTGATTCCCAAAAGCTAGAATGCTGCAGGCTCATCTACTGTTGAAAGCAGAGGCATCCTGAGCTTTTAAAGCAATGAACAAACTCTCAGGCTAGGGAAAGACTTCTTAAATAAGAAACCAAAGGAAGCCTAATCATAAAGGAAAGATTAATCAATTTGCCTGTACATTAGGAACCTTTGTTCATGGAAAACAGCATGAAGAGTATAAAAAGGCAAATGGTATGTATGTAATCACTAGAGGACTTTTTTATATGACAAATACCTACAAATCAAGAAAATGAAAACCCAATTTTTGAAAATGTGCATGAGAACACAGGCACTTCATAGAGGAAGCTCTTCAGGGTACCTCTTCAGGTACAACATGAGAAGTTGCTTAATCTCAGTAGTCAGGGAAATGCAGAATTAAAACCACAAGGAGAGAGTGTCACACACCTACCAGAATGGCTGAAATGAAATAGGTCATACCAAGTAGTGACAAGGCTGTGGAAAAACAAACTCTCATCCGCTGTTGATGGGAATACCAATTGTTGCAACCATTTTGGCTAAAGTTGCAGATACGTGTATTCCTATGGCCCAGCATTTTTATTCATCCTTATGTATCATAGAGAAATGCATTTGTACACCATGAGTACCAGGAGATATGTAAAAGAATGTGTACAACATTTTATGTTACAGTCAACATCTATAAATAATTCAGATTTCTATCAACAATAGAATGGATATGGGCTGGGCATGATGTCTCATGCCTGTAATCCCAGCACTTTAGGAGACCAAGGCAGAAAGATCACTTGAGGCTGGGTGTTCGAGGCCAGCCTGGGCAAAATAGCAAGACCCTGTCTCTATTTAAAAAAAAAAAAATGAATAAATGATACCATGTTTATGTGAAAGAATACTATACCACAGTGAAAATGAAGAAATGACAGTAGTACTCCATAATGGATGAATTTCACCAAACTAATATGAATAGGAAAAGGTAGATATAAATATATACTAAATGATTCTATCTACATTAAGTTTGAAAAGCAGGCAAATAAAACTGTAGTGTTAGGGATACTTATGTAGATAGAAGGTAAAACTATAAAGAAAAACAAGAAATTACTATAGAAGTCATGATAGTGGTTATTTTGGGTAGGTGGGACTGTGGTGGTGTTTTAGGGGGCCCAAATGTGGGGTTCTGGCAATATTCATTTTCCTGATCTAGATGTCAGTTACATGGATCTTTGTTTTATGATAAATCCTTAACCTGTAAGTTTTTGTTTTGTGTATTTTCTTGTATGTGTGTTATATTAACAATAAAAAAGTTTTAAAAATAAGTATACACTAGATATAAAAAACTATAACCACAAACATGAAGGCACTTTTAAAATTATAAGAGAAAGTAAAGTGCATTGTGCAGTATTTATACTATTAATTCCAAAATCTAGAGAGAAACAAAATTCACAGATACACACTCGCTCACAGAAAGACTCTTGGTAGCCTTTGAGTCTTTGGACATTGTTGTCTACATGTGGCAGCGCTCATCTTGAGATCACGAAGGGAGTCAGTTTAAGATGACAAGCCAACATGCCAAGAATAGCAAAGTGGAAACCTGGAAAGACCTGGGTCCTCAGTGTTGAACCACTGAAGCACCTGAGCCTGAAACCACTCTTCCCCCAATCTTCTTATGTGGGAGAATGTAGTTTCCTCATTCTTAAGAGGAAAGGTAAGATAAAATCCAAGCAACAGATAGAAGAATGTTTAGTAAGTGAATGGACATGTAATTGTGCTAAAATATAGAATTCAAAAAAGAAACCTAACTGATATTTTAAAAATTGAAAAGGATGTCCATTGTTGGTAGTAATCATGAAATTCAAATAAAAATGGCAAAAAAATACTACTTATTAATTTCCAACTATTACTACTTTTTGTTGTGACATGCAGTGCTGAGGAAGGTATGGTGACACTGATGACCTCATATGTGCTTTTATGGCATTGTAAATTAGTAACAATCTTTCTGGAAAGGTTTCGGCAAGATGTTTTAATCTTCATAAAAATGTTTGTATCTCCGGCCGGGCGCGGTGGCTCACACCTGTAATCCTAGCACTCTGGGAGGCCGAGGTGGGCGGATCGTTTGAGCTCAGGAGTTCGAGACCAGCCTGAGCAAGAGCGAGACCCCATCTCTACTACAAATAGAAAGAAATTATATGGACAGCTAAAAATATATATAGAAAAAATTAGCCGGGCATGGTGGTGCATGCCTGTAGTCCCAGCTACTCGGGAGGCTGAGACAGGAGGATCGCTTGAGCTCAGGAGTTTGAGGTTGCTGTGAGCTAGGCTGATGCCACGGCACTCACTCTAGCCTGGGCAACAGAGTGAGACTCTGTCTCAAAAAAAAAAAAAAAAAAAAAATGTTTGTATCTCCAAGCCCACTGATACCATTTCTGGGAACCCCTCCCGAAGAAGTAAATTAGAATAAACAAAGCTTCATTGCAACTTTATTTATAGTAGTGAATAATAGGAAGAAATCAACCTATCCAGCAATACGAGAATTGGGTAAAATTTCAACTGAATCACTTTTTAGTTCTGATTTGCCAAAAATATGCATGTGGAAAATAAAAGGAGGGAAAATCCAAAGTGACTATAATAGTTACATTATGATGGTGGGAATATGTGTTTTTCCCTCTCTTTTTCTAGTTTCAGTGATGCTCTGTTGATACAGTATCCCTACAGTCATAACATTGTATTATAGTAAATTAGAACATTTCGTTTTTTTACTTATAACTTGAAAATTTTTTGTTTTTTTATCTATGTAGTTATCTGTGCAAGTAAAACCTGGCAGCTGTGTACATATTGTGAATTCGATAGCTGTTTCATAGCAGCAATCTGCTTATTTGATTATGATTTATTTTAGATATATTTCTCTACTCAGAATTTACACTTAACACTCAGTTAATACTGCAGTTCAGATGACTTTGGGCACTCTAACTTCAGGCCTGTGTTTAAATATCAAGCATAAAGTAAAATCTCAGATGTCCAGCAAATTTACTTTTTAAAAACATGTTGAGAAAGAAAAAAAGAACCACTGGATTAGAAATACAAAGGCTCAAGAAGCTTCTGAAATTGTTTAGGGTTGAATAAAGATAAAATAAGGGTTTGCATTATAGCAGGAGCATTGACAGTTAAAAAGAGGAGGTGGAAGAGTTGGAAGACATGGTAAAGAAAGAATGTACAAACCTTGATCACTTTGAAGATGGGGATGGGATGGTGGAGGATGGCAGTAGTACAGGTGTTTAGAACAGGTTGAGGTGAGATGACAACAGCATGTCTGGGGGAAAGTGTCACCAAATGATGGAATGTGGACTAGAAATTAGGAGGGACAAAGCAGAAATTCCATTTCAGAGTCATTCATGTGAAGGTAATGGTTGAAGCCATGTGTGCTTCAACCATCATGTTTCCTGAGGAAGGAAGAGAAGGAGAAATGTTGCCTCTTCACAGCTGCCCACACAGGAGAGTGTGAGAGGGGGAATACAATATTCAAAAAGAGAAGAAGCAGGATCCAGTGAGCATTCTCTGTTTTTGACTATAAATTTCTAATGGGTAGGATCCATGTGCTCCATCTTATAGGAATTTTCACTGAATCAAATAAATTGTCAATAATTATTCCAAAACCCGTGATCTTTTTTAGTTTCAGAAACCTCAAGCAGTTCTTTATGTAAATGACATTATTTTATAACTTAAAATGTATTTTTGTTGAAGAATCAGCTGAATGTCAAATTTTTTGAAAATTTTGTCAAATATGAAAAAATCAGTTCTTGAACCTTGCTTTGTGTGAGTTTTTCAGAATCCTTTGAAGTTTGCATGTCAGTTGAACTCTGAAATGAATTCATAGTAAAACATTAATGACATCATTGTCTGCAGTTCAGCCCTAGAAGAGTAGTATTAAGGACATGGAGTACTTGCCAGCCACTTGAATGCATTATTTCAGCTGATGTGATTTATATTCTGAAATATGAACCAGACTGATATAATTGAATGACTTGCCTTCTAGCGATAGGACCGTAGTTGAGATTAGCTCTGTTAAGTTTCTGGAGGCATTGGTATGCAGTTTGCTCAAGAGTATTTTTTTTCACATTTGTGTTAGGATAGTAAATTACCATTAAAACTGAAAACACAATTTGACAATCACATAAGTTGGGTTTATTCATTTAGAGTAGATACTCCAGTCCCTAAATTTGTAAATTGTGGCAAGATGAGTTATATACTGAGAATGTCTGTCTCAAAAGTCTATCTCAACAATATCTTCATTTTTGTCGTAAAAATTGAACTGGAGGTAAGAAAGTATATATTAGGTAGTACATCACTGCACTCTATGAAATAACAAGTCGTGCATATGAGGTTATTTTAGCTTCAGCCTGGCACGCTACCAAACACTTACATCATACTGTCATCATTATCTGCTGTTGACTCCTGACTTTACACTAAGATATACTGTGCTTTTAGATCCCCTTTTACTCTTGTAACTTGATTCTCAGGGTTACTATGGTACCATATCTAGCTAAAAAGCATCATAGACTCCACATGGGAAATGGTATTTGTGCTTCTTGATGATGTGTTCCTCCAAAGTATGTATTTGCATCATCTTATAATGTCTTTGAGAGAAAATTCTGCTTTATCCTTCTTATTTTAGTGTAAATCAAGTAAATAAGAATCTTCTAAATAATATCAGAGATTCAGCACACATATTTCATGACATTATATATTGAGAAAAGCATTGTTAATTAACATTTTCATATTACTATGCAATATGAAGTTTCTTTTAAACTTCCCTATTTTTGAATTAAATTATTTGATAAACATTTTGTATCCTCCAGATGTCTGGCTTAGCAATTACCTCTGTCCACAGGGGATAGCCCAGTGAAGTGGTTGTTTTTTATACAGCACTGCCTTCTGAAGCTTAACAGGATGCAGGAAATTACTGTGTGGGGTGTGGAAAGGAGATGTAGCCCAGATTTAATACAGACCCCTTCTAGATAAGAGAAGCAGAATGCAGGAAGTAGCCTCAGAAGAGTAACTGAAATATCAGTCCCCACAGCAAAATTAAATCCCATAAATGATTTAAAGTTAGTAGGGTAGGTTACATGGTAAAAGTTTCAGAGAAAGGAACAGGAATTGGGTTAAGAGTAGGGAGGGATCCTCTGGAACCCTGAAATTATCAATGACAACTGCTGGAGAGATAACAGGCCTATTCCTAAGTACCATACCTCACCTCTTTTTTCTTTGTCTCTTGGTTTTCAGATACCAAACTTGAACATGTAGTAGTGAGGTTCCTACAGTTGGTTATATCACATTAATTTTTAGTTTCTCATAAAAAACTCACCTAAGTAACGTATCTTTTTCAAACTCTAAATATAAGTATTATAGATAGACATATTGAAGCATCCATTTTAGCAGGTTTTCTTTATGAACTCTCTCAATCCATCTCCTGCTAGTCATATTTTTTTAATTTGAGAATTCGTATATTTATCAGTTGACGTTATTCATTATATAATGTTCCTGAAAGTGCTTTATAAACTGCCAAGTATTGTATGGATTTTAAGTGGTTTTAAATAATCATTCTGTTCCATTCAAGAAATGTTTATAAAATTAAAATGATCTGATAAACCAATACAAAATCTCTTAAAGTGAAAATATGTGCAATATATCATTGTATTTTTGTCACTAATTCATTGCAGTTCTTTGAGGCAAATCATTTCACTTCTCAGAATACAGTCTTCTCAGAGTGAGATTATTAGAACAAATTTTAGGCCAGTGTTAAGCACATAGCAGACACTCAGTTTTGGTTAGTCTTTGCATGTATATTAGTATAGGGGTCTGGGCTGGGTGTGGTGGCACTTGCCTGTAATCCCAGCACTCTGGGAGGGCAAGACAGGAGGAATGCTTGAGGCCAGGAGTTCGAGACCAACCTGGGTAATATAGGCAGACCCCGTCGCTACAAAAAATAAAAAAATTAGCCAGGCATGGTGGTGTACACCTATAGTCCCAGCCACTCAAGAGGCTGAGGCAGGAGGATCACTTGAGCCCAGAAATTTGAGGCTGTAGTGTTCTATGACATGCCACTGCACTCCAGACTGGATGACAGAGTGAGATCTTGTCTCAAAAAAATACAATAAAATACAATATAGGGGTGTTTGTATAAATATGTAATATCTCATCTAGTGTCTGCTTATTTTTGGTGGATTCTCAAGTTCATTTTTGCTTTATAACAGAAGAAAAAGAGCAGGAAAAATACAGCTACCTTTTCCTTCTCATGGTCCCTGGAGCCTGTATTCTCTAGGCTTATCTACCCTGCCATTCCTTACTCACACCTTATTCATTCATGCTTTAGCCTATATTTTTCTCACATTTATTTGTAGTGCCTGCCTTCCATTTTCTTCTGTTGTTCTTTTATCCTTTCAAATTGCTCAGTAATCCCACAGAGGCTTCCCTAATTAAGCCCACCTGCCTGTGGTCAGTGCTTTCTCTTTCATTGTAAATTTTGTGTGGTAACCCTTAGTTCTGTTGTTTTTGCCCATACTTAAGTGTAATTTTGGCTTATTCACGCCTGTATGGTATGCTCCTGCTCTTGCTAACTAGATGAAAAGCTACTTGAAGACCATGTAGAGGTTTTTTGGTCTCCCTTCCTGTACCCTCCCAACTACACAGTGCTGTACACATACTAGATGTTTAAATTTTTTTGATTTCCAAACGTAAAGGTAGTTTTTTGTTGTTATCTGATTTTAGGTAGTTACTGTTAATGACCTATGAATGCTGAGGCCCACCCAGAAAATTCAAGAGGCTTATTCAGCTTTTCAGGAACTTTTAGTTCACAATTCTGAATATTTTGTTCTTCATCAGTTTTGTAATAAACACTAGGAATGGAATTCTTAAGCCAACAGGTTTAAGGTGCTCTTAAATTGCCATCTGTGTACTTACTATAATAGACTTAGATACTAGGGACTATTCAAACTAGATAGTAGTACAATATTCATGGCATTAAGTCTCCATTTGTTACTGAAAGAAAATTTTACACATTGTAACCCTAAAGTTTCTTATGTTTTGTTAATAAAATTGGTGGGTTTTTTAAAAATATGGAATAGTAGAATACATTTTTAATGGTAGTTAACACACTTAGATTTAGTAATTAAATTTTCACAAACCATTTTTATAAATGTATCATATAGTTAATATTTTTCTATTCCCTTCTTTATTTGCAATTTACTTAGAAATTGAAGTACCATATGTAGTCTCTATATATGAATATTATGTTTAATATGTTCCTGTATACTTATAACTTAATAATTTTTTTATTTGTGTCATTATCTCCACTGTTGAACTGGTGAATAGTAGCTATTTTTAAGGATACTATCAGTTGCAACCAACAAAACCACTTCAGGTATAAATAGTATAGGAGACTTACTAACTTAAACGTAACTGAAAAGATCCAGAAGCGGTACAAACTGCAAGCATGGTTTGTACAAACTGCAAGGGTTTTTGCTTGATTTCCTTGCTGTTTTTTCTGTATCAGCTTTTTCTTCATTCTGGTTTTCTTGCAAGTCTTACAATGACTTAAGAATAAAATGCTTCCTCAGTCACATTTGGGGGAATGTGGAAGCCCTCCTTGCAACCATTGAACAACTTTTTTTTTACCTAGGTTCTCATTGGTTAATCTTGCATCTAAACAATGTAGGTAGGGAAAATGCTTTTATATTCATTGCTTGGGCCTGAGTAACATGCCTGTCCTAAGCCAGTCTTTAGCAAGGGGTGGGGCTTGAAGTGGTGTCAGCCCCACCTAGTCCACATGGCTACTGCACACAGGAGGGACTAGAATGACTACTATATTCATGAAAAGGGATGATCTCATTTTATATGTCAACTGCTGCCCAAAAGTACTGTGTCCATGGAACATAAACCCATTGTGCTTATTTTCTTATTTCATCTAAAAGAGATAGATGGTTCTGTTAAAGAAAGATAAAAAGTAGGAATAAGATAATTAAAGTCAGATAAACTATAAATATTTAATAAGGACCTTGATGGAAGCTAAAGAAACAGCAGGTAGAAATAGAGCCATAAGGAAGAAGTACTTGGTGAAAATGAGGCCTTAGAGCTCAGTGCTAAAAAAGCCATAAAGAGTTGCCCTGATAACTAGTTCAGTACTCAGAACCAAGTAGTAGCAATGCCTTTACTGTCACAAAAATGAATGAATAGACTGGTCTTGGGCATTTTCTTGTAGTACCTGCATTATCTTGGTCCCCAGTATGAGGTGTCCTATTAGTAATATGTGTTGTGTTTTAAGTATCTCTCAGCAGGTCCCAGCAGTAATGCTAGAAAGCAAGTGGCATTAGTCTTAAGCTTTATATGCATTTCAGACTTTGGTTGACTCTCTTTGCTTATTGTTAAAATATCCAAAATACAGGTTAGTTACTACAGATTTAGCATCCCAAATCCAAAAGACAGAATGCTCAAAATCTGAAACTTTTTGAGCACTGACATGACACTCAAAGGAAATGCTCATTGGAGCATTTTGGATTTCAGATTTTTGGATTTGGTATGCTCAGCCTGTCAAGTACACGATGCAAATATTCCAAAATCTTAAAAAATCTGAAATAGAAAACACTTCTGATTACAAGCATTTCGGATTAGGGATACTCAAGCTGTAGTGAGTTTTGTTATAAAATTCATTTGCAACTAGATCTGAGGAAAACTTAGTTTGTATTTGCGCCAAAGTATTTTAATGACTCTTTTCATGTTAATGAATGACATTTCTTTTTTCCAGGGAATGGATTTGTAAACTCAAGAGCTTCTCCGAATTTGATTGGAACTACTGGTGCAAATAGTTTAGGCAAAGTGATGCCTACAAAGTCTCCCCCTCCGCCAGGTGGTGGTAATATCGGAATGAACAGTCGAAAACCAGATCTTCGAGTTGTTATCCCCCCTTCAAGTAAGGGCATGATGCCTCCACTGGTAAGTCAGACCTTTCTTCAGCCTCATTCTTTAAAACACGTATTTTATACATAGTCTGTATTTTACTTTGGAATTTTCTGTACCTCCATAGAATCCACACCTTTTCCTAATGAATATTTGTATTCAAAATTAGCATTTGAAGAGACAAGTCTATTTTAAATACACAAAAAATCAGATTATGGAAAAATAGGAAATCTGCTTAATGGTTATTTAAAATTAAAGCTGAGAGGTTATTGTGTTTAATTTTAATTTTACCAGGCTAGAATCTTTGCTTAGAGACTCCTTCCCAAATTTATAAATTAAACATGACTTATGTATTCTCTGTACTTTGTATACTTTCAATAATCTATTATACATGCTTTTCAATGAGAAAAGCACTAAAGTATTTGTTAGAAAATTCTGTAGACCACAGAGAACTATTGTAGAATAGGGAAGAATGTACACAAACTTGAATGAGTTATTTTCCAAATAATTTTCTTTCTTTATTTCTTCTCAAATAACCTTTTTATTTAACTCTATAAAGAATGTAGATATCCTCCGTGCCCTTGCAATGTCTTTAGCCTTCTAGCCACATTTGCTTTTAAGTCCTAAGTCTGTGTTTATGAAGAGCAATTCCCTTAGCCTCTATTAAAAAAAATTGGAATATATAATCAAGTTTAAAACCATTCTTAGTTTAGCAACTGTTTGACTATGACTAGGTGATATACCAGGTTCTTTCTACTATGCAACTGCTAAACTCACCATTTGACTTTTTGGTAAGTGAAAGTGATGCTGTCAGGCTTAGATAATTCTACATTTGTATTATGCTTTATAGATTCCAAACGTTATCATATATGCAATTGTCTCATTTGTTTCTTAATTAGACTGTGATTGTGGCATGGTAGAGATGAGGAAACTGAACTAAATGTTATTATTTGTCCAAGATATTACATAACAGAGCTAGGACCAAATCTCTTAAGTCTTATACTCTGGGTCAAAAAACAAAGAAGTAGTTTTTTCATTTGGAGATGCAGAAAAGTGGAACCTGTGTCATTCCCAACCTTGCAGTGAGAAAAACTTGGACATGCAACAAATTTTCCTTCAACCCATTGCTGAGATTTCAGGGCAACCGCCTGGCCTAGATGTTAGGGAGAGAAAGATACTGCAGGGAGAGACAACATTTGAGCATTGTGCAAGACATGGGATAATAAGAGTTAACCTAGGCAATTAGTGAATTGCTAGAGGCCAAGTGTGCACTCGTAGTACTGTGTGAAACTTCTGGGGGACCACAGTGTAAAACAGGGTGAGTCTGTTTTCTTGTAGGCTTTTTCTCCATGAACCCCGCTGGGTATTCACAGAAAAGATTGAAAAATGTCCTGAAAAAGTCTCCCTTGTGGTACACAACTAGGAGAGGGGAAGAGTAGCCACTGCAGTAGGGGCGAGAAGTTTTGCCTGGATCTTTGTCTCCTTTCTCTTCTATGGAACAAAAGCCCTAATCTGTGAGGAGATGAACATGAACATTGTCACTCTTAGGGTACTGGGGAAATCCCATTTTATTTGGAGAAATGGAAAAGGAAAAATATCTCAACCCATGGTAGAGGAGCAGGAAGGACATGCTGGGTACAGAGCAATGCCAGGAGTGTCAGGATGACGAGAAAGCTACAGCCTATGAGGCACAGCACACAGAGTGGAGCAGTTACTGGGAGAGAAAACCTGACCCGCCACTCCCCACCATCAGAGGGATTTGAAGCCTGTGGTAGGTACACTGAGGGTAACCAGAGCAACACTAAGGCTCAAACCCCGCACTAAAGGCCTAGAAGGAGGAAAGACCTGTAAGTCTGTAAGTCAGTAGGAATTACCTAAACTGAAATATAAGGAGAAAGAAGAGTGAAAACAAGACAAACAAAAGAAAAAACAGTACAAAGCATCCCAGAGCTGTGGGCCTTTATCAAATGGTGTTATATGTTTGGAATTCCAAAAAGAGAAAAAAGAGAGGATATTTTAAGAAATAATAACGAACACCAAATAAGATAAATACTACCACCAATACACACACACACACACACACACACACACACAGATTTCTAAAAGCAAAAGACAAAGAGAAAAATCTTAAAGACAGCCAGAGAAAAGGTACATATCATATACAGAAGAACAAAGATAAGAATTAATACCATAATTTTCTTCAGAAACTATGCAAGCAAGAATATAATGTATTAACACATTTAAGGGGCTGACATTAAAAAAAAAAAAAAAAAATTCTCAACCTAGAATTCTATACCCAGCAAAAATATCTTTCAGAAATGAAGGAGAAATAAAGACTTTCTCAAACAAAAATCATGGGACTTTATTGCCAGCAGACCTACTCTGCAGGAAATGTTAAAGGAAGCTCTTCAGCAGAAGGAATATGATTGCAGCAAAAACTTGAGTCTACACAAAGAAATGAAGAATGGTGGAAGTGGAATAAATGAAGATAAAATCCATTTTCCCTACATTTTATAAACCTTTTATTTTAGAACAGTTTTAGATTTATAAAAAGATTTCAAAGATAGTACAGAAAGTTCCCATATACCTCCCACACAATTTTTTCTATTAAAATCTTATGTTAATTTGCTACATTTGTTATAACTAGTGAACCAATCTTGATACATTACTATTAACTAAAATTCATATTTTATTCAGATTTATTTAGTTTTTAACCTCATGTCTTTTTCTGTTTTGGGATCTAATCCAGGATACTTCTTTACATTTAGTAATCATGTCTCCTTGGTGAAAATTTCTAAGACTTTGCTTGCTTTAATGACCTTGTCAGGTTTGAGGAGTAATGGTCAAGTATTTTGTAAAATGTCCTTTACTTGGGATTTGTCTAATATTTATCTCATGATAAGACTGGGATTGTTTGTTTGAGGGAGGAAGGCCATTGAATTTAAGGTGTCATTTTCATTACATCATATCAAGGGTACATACTGCAGGTTGAGTATCCCTTATTCAGAATGCTTGGGACCAGAAGTGTTTCAGATTTTTTTTTGGATTTGGAGATATTTGCATTGGCACTCAAAAGGTTTTGGATTTTAGGGCCTTTCAGATTTCAGATTTTTGGATTGGGTTGCTCAGCCTGTATCAGCATGACTCCTGCTGATGTTAACTTGGTCACCTGGCTGATGTAGTGTTTCACAGGTTTCTTCTCTGTAAAGTTACTCTTTTCTCCTTTCTCTATACTGTAGTCTTTGGAAGGAAATCACTATATGCAGCCCACACCTAAGGAGTGAGGAGTTAAGGCTCTACCTCCTTAAGGGAAAAATAACTACATAAATTATTGGAAGTTACTCTGCACAAAGAAATTCATCCGCTCTTATTTATATAAATAGGGACACGTGGGCATTGATTTTTTTTTTTTTATTTTAGACATTGCAGGCCTAATGGGCATTGATTTTAATACTTTGGGTTATAATGCAATACCACTTTTTTCTGTTGCTAATATTGTTCCAGCTTTAGCTTTTGAGGGCTATTCACTTGTTTTCTGTGTCCCTTTGACATACCTTATCTTTAAAGGGGAGAGAGGTTTGTGTGTGTGTGTGTGTGTGTATGTGTGTGTGTGTGGAGGGTATTGCTTTTTTATTTCCAGGCTCATCTTGTATATTTCCTGTTTCAGTCCTAGAAGCAGGCATTTCTCCAAGGAACTTTGATTTCTTTTATTGGACAATGGTATCAGAAAACAAGATCTGGATGTTTTCTTTTTAATTGCTCCAAAAGATAGCTGCCTGCATAAAGCAAAAATAGTAGCAATGTATTTTGTGTCTATAGCAAATGTAAAAAATAAAATATATAACAAAGGAGGGAAGGGAGGGAGGAGTTGGAAGAATACTGTTATAGATCCTTATTCTATACATGACATAATATTGGAAAGTGAACTCTGGGTAACTAAAGATGTGTATTATAAACCTTAGTGCCACTACAGAAAAAATTTTGAAAGAGGTATAAATAGCAAGTCAATAGAGGAGATAAATAGAATTATAAAAAACACTCTAATAGCCCAAGAAGTGGGAGAAAAGAGAAAAATGGCAGATGAAACAAATAAAAAATAGCAAGATGGTAGATTTTAATCCAACTATATAACTAATCACATTGATGAATGTGGTTAGAACACATCAGTTAAAAGATAAAATTTTCTGATTTTTTTTTTTAAAAAAGCAAGACCAAACAATATGCTGTCTATAAGAAACCCACGTTAAATATAAAGACAATACCATGTATGTAACAACCAAAACAAAGCTAAAGCAGACATACTCATTTCAGACAATATAGACTTCACAACAAGGAGTATTATCAGGGATAAAGAGGAACATGATCTTCTAAGAAATAACTAATGCATATGCACCTAACAGCAGACCTTTAAGATAACATAAAGCAAAAACTGATAGAACTAAAAGGTCAAGTCAAAAAATCCACAATTGTAATTGGAGACTTTAACACCTCTCTCTCAGTAATCAATAGAAAATGTAGGCAGAAAAATCAATATCTAGATGATCTGACATCCAACCAACCTAACTAAGGGATGTTTATAGAACACTTCACTCAACAAGGGCAGAACACACATTTTTCTTAAGTGTACATGGAACATTCACCAAGGTAGACCATATCCTGTGCCATAAAACAAACCTAAGCAAATTTCATAGAATTGAAATCATACATGTTATATCCTCAGACCATTAAAATCAAACTAGAAACCAGTAATACAAAGACAACAAGAAAATGTCCATATATTTAAATTAAACAACAAACTTTTAAATAACCTGTAGGCCAAAGAGGAAATCTCAAGGAAAATTTAAAAATACATACAGCTGAATGAAAATGACAATGCATCATCAGAATTTTGGGGATCAGGTAGAGTAGTGCTGAGGGGAGATTTATAACAATAAATGCCTATATTAGAAAAGAAGAAAGGTCCCAATTCAGAAATCTAAGCTTTCACCTTAAGAAACACAAGAAAAGAACAAACTTAACCCAGAGCAAACAGAAGAAAAGAAAAGGTAAAGAGCAGAAATTAATAAAATTTAAAACAAAAAGACACAAAAACAAAACCAGAACTGGCTTTTTTAAAAGATCGATAAAATTGATAAACTTCTAGCCAAGCTGACCAAAGAAAAAGAGAAGACCCAAGTTATCAATGTCAAAAATGTAAAAGAGTATGTCACCCAAAAGGTACTAAAAGATAATAAGAGAGTATTACAAACAACTCTATTCCTATAGATTTAATAGCTTAGATGAGATGGGTAAATTCCTTGAAAGATACAAATTACCCAAGAATTATTAAACACATTGAAAAAGAAAATAGTTAACCTGAATAGTAAATATTAAAAAAATTAAATTCCTAGTTTGAAAACCTTCTACAAAAGAAAGTTCCAGACCCTGATGGCAAATTCTACCAAACATGTAAGGAAGAAATGGCATAAATTCTATCCAGTCTCTTTCAGAAAAAAAAGGGAGAGAACACGTCCCAACTCATTTTTTTAAACCAAGATTACCCTTATGCAAAACTAAAACAAGGCAATACAAAAGAAAAAACTGCAAACTAATATCCCTCATGAACTCTAGAGACAAAAATCCTTAGTAAAATATTGGTAAATTTAGCAATATATAAAAAGGGTAATATGCCCAGACCAAGTGGGTTTCATCCCAGGAATGCAAAGCTGAGTCTACATTTGAAAATTCATCAGTATAATTCACCATGTTAACAGAATTCAACATTTATTCGTGATTAAAAAAAAAAAACACCCCTCTTCAAACTAGGAATAGAAGGGAATTTAACCTAATAAAGAACATCTACAAAAACAGTACGGCTAATACAATTGAATGCATTCAGTCTTCTACAAATATTAGGAACTAGGCAAAGATGTTTTTTCTCACCATTCATATTCAGCATTGTACTGTAAGTTGTAGCAAGTAGTAGACAAGAAAAATAAATAAAATGAATGCGTATTGGGAAGGGAAAAATTAAACTGTCTGTATCCACAGAAGATATAATTTTCTATTTTGAAAAGTATAAAGAAGCTATGAAAAGAACTCCTGGGACTAATCAGTGAGTTCAGCAAGGTTGTAGGGTGCAAAGTCAGTATGTAGAAGCTGCGTGGATTATGTCAGCAGTGAACAACTAGAATTTGAAATAAAAAAAAAAAATGGCACCCCATAAAAAGGAAAAAGAAACACCTAGGTACAAATGTAACAAAATATGTGCATGATCTGTATGCTGAAAACTACAAAACACTGATGAAAGAAATCAAAGAAGACTTCGATGAATAAAGAGATATATCATGTTAATGGATTTTTGAAGACTCGTTATTGTCAAGGTGTCACTTCTGACCTTGTGTGGTGGCTCACGCCTATAATCCTAGCACTTCGGGAGGCCAAGGTGGGAGGATGATTTGAGGCAGGAGTTTGAGACTAGTTGAGACACAACTCCATCGCTAAAAATAATAAATTAGCTGGGTGTTGTGGTGCATGCCTGTAGTCCCAATTACAACTCTTCCTTAGGGAAGGATTCTAACTAATAAATATAGAAAGAATGAAAGAAATAGTAAATCACCATTGGAACATCACAGTCCAGTAGTAATTGTTGCAGGCAAGGTCAATTGGTAAATGCTAAAATAAGTGGGCGAAAGTTTAAGGAAAGACACAATATTTACATAGCCTTAAAGTGTCTCTTCGCAAATATTTGTTACTTAGAAAGGAGAAAATAGTGATTTTTATGGTGGAGAATTCTGGAAAACACTACCTTAACTAGAGGATTATGGTTCACATCACTGTTAATAAGACATAAAGATGACATGTACCTTCTGATACAGTATGCTAAGAAAGTCACATCACTTCTGTAGTATTCTTTCAAAAATCCATGCCCTCCATCTAACTATGAATAGACAAACCCAAATTGAGGGACATTCGACAAGATACCTGACCAGAACTCTTAAAAAGTTCATGAAAAACAAGGAAAGAATGAAGAGCTGTCACAGGCCAGAGATTAAGGGGACATGACAGCTAAAGGCGTGTGGCATCCAGGATCTGATCCTCGGTCAGAAAAAGAACATCAGTGGAAAGACTGGTGAAATCCAAGGGAAGTCTAGAGCTTTAATTAGTGCAGTTATTTTTATTAGTTTTGACAATCACATTGTGTTTCTTTGGGATATTAACATTGAGGGAAGCTGGGGGAGATGTGTGAGGAAGCACTCTTCACAAATGCTAAGTCTAATATTATTTCAGAATGAAAGTTTAAAACAGATAGATAGATAGATAGATAGATGCATACATAACAAAGAAATATACCCCAAAAAGGAGCCAAGAGAAAAATGGCATTTAGGATGGTCACTTGGCTCACCTTTCAGTAGCTGGCTATGTAATACTGCTACTATCTTTGAGAAATGAAAAACTACAGAAGTTTCACTTATGGCATAGAAATATGTTTATAAGAACTATTAGTAAAGTGCAAGGTTTTAAAGATATACTATATTTAAGCATTTAGCAACTGCTTAATAAAATTGTCTTTTTTTAAGAGATCATGAAGCATCTTCGTGGAAAACTGAAAATTTGTCATATAAACTATATGCATCTTCATCTCTATAGGTTAAAGTGCAAACTATATATTATACACACACCCGTGTGAACACTTTCACATAGCATTTGATAGTATTTTAATGTGTGTCTTGTAGTTGGAGATATATAAAGATACCTGTAACAAAACAGCATTTTACCCACATTTGAGATAGCAATTGTAAGCCAAGTGATTGTTTTTCAGAGTAAATAATCAGCCACTTTCCTACTTTATACCATTCGTTTGCAGAGAAACCTGCTTCCAGATTGGGGCCTCAGTGGTCTAAAGACACTTTTCACAGATTGACAAAGAAGTATAGCTTATTCAAGTAAAATTAAAAAACAAAACTAATTTGATTATTTCTAGCATATTAATTTCTAAATAAGAAAAAAGGGGCAAATGTGTTTCATTTCTATACATGACTTCCATACATCAGTTCATTTCTTCTCCGGTTTTATTTTCTTCATTGAAATTATTTTATTCATATGAAAACTGTATTTGCAAATGATAAACACATATAAAACCATTATTTAAAACTCTCATATTTATTAACAAATGTTTGAGTTCCTGTTGTTTCATAACATGTGCTAGCTACTCTGGGAAATAAAACATGCAGCAATTTCTGCTTGCCAAGAAGCACAGAATCTCCCAGGAGATGAATGGATATGTGTAACCAGGTGGGGTAGCAATAGGAGGATTAATATAAGCACAGAGCTAGTATTCTCAAGGTTCTAAATATAGACTGGTATCATGATGAGAAACCTCTTTTAAATATTGTCACAGTGGCATGCCTGTGTATAGGAGAGGCCAACATAAGAGCAGACTGAGTTGAAGGGAGGGGGGCATGTCTTTAAATCCTGGCTCTAGAAAATTTAGAAGAATCTTTCCAGGCTTTTGAAAAATCAACTACACGTATAGAGAGAATAAGTAATTAATATTTCTATCTGTTGGGTATATAATCATCTCTTTGGAGTGCCAAACAACTGCTCATGTCTGAATAACATGTTTTTCGAAAGAATTATTTTGTTTGTGAGTACCAACAGTCTTAGTAACTTTCTTATCCCTCTTATGTGCTGAGTGCAGTCGGAGGAAGAGGAATTGGAGTTGGTGAGTGTGGGTTTCTGCTTGAAGGAAGTTGAAAAAGATGTAGAAAGTACTAATTCTTTTAAACATTTTTATCTAACCAATGTTCCCTTTATCACACAAATTGTTTTCTTTTTATTAAATACTATTCAAATTCTTAGAATAACTAATGCAATCTACTGGAACTATAGACTCTAGTTTTTCTATTTATAATTATATATGTTGATCCATTTTATTTGTTAGAGGGAACATTGTCATATAGCCTTGAAAAAGGCTCTGTCCATGAGCATAGGACACTTGTTAAAAGATTTTTTTTTAAAGAAAAGATACAAAATACCTTATATAGCTCTCCAAATTATTAAAATATTTTTAGAGAATGACTTCACTCTCGAAGTTCCTCAGATTGTAACACACGATCTTGTGTTATTTCTCCTTCTTTCAAAAAGATTACATCATATTTGGTGAGGTCACCTTTTTCAGAGTTGGAATTATTTCATCCTGCATGAGACAGTCTGAACCACAAGGGGGTTCCCTGTTTACTAAAAGGAATGTCTGTAATTGAACGTGTGCAGATTTACTTTTCTATCAGACGATATGCTGTTCTTAAAAGCAGCTATTACCTTTTTCCCCAAATCAAATGTTTTTTGTTGTCTTTTCCTCTAGAAAATAAACTTAACTAAAAATAATTGTAATTGAGCTATTACTTCTTTGGGAACTGAAACCCAAACTTCACAGAAGTAATCATATGAATTCAAAGTCAGCTGCTAATTAAAGGACTTTAAGGGGAGTGAAAACTTGAAAGTGCTGAGTTTTTAGTGTGGATAAGAAATAAGAGTGCATGAAAGCATGGTTGGGGGGGGGAAGGCATCTGTTGATTTTATTTACATTTTATTAAATGTTTATGCATGCTGGTGTGTTTTGCACAGTTTGTTTTCCTTTCAAATAGGGTTGTACTATTTTTAAAATATAAGATTGTTCTCTAATTAGTTTTGTGATTGTTCTCACAGTTTTGGATGTAGTTTTTTATTGGCTAACTGAAATATACTAGTCAGCTGTAAATGTGTTGTATTACATGTTATGAATATCTTCTGGGGAAATACTTTACTTAATGATACCACAGTGATTAGCAAATGGAAGTTTATAATTCAAGCTAAAATAATTAGATTAGACCTCCCTGTTTACCCTTAAGAAGGTGTTGTGACTGCTTCTGTGACTTATCTGGTGCTAGGTTGCCCTCTAGTGGTTCGGAAAGTCACTGACTCTCATAGAACGCAGTGCCCATTGAGATTAGGAGCTTTGATGAGTAGATGAATATATTGGAGTCTCATTGTTACCCTCATCCTTGAGGACATGCCAAGGGATTGGCACGGAGATGAAGCCATGTAGTGGTCAGGGTCCAGGCAAAACCATCTCATATTGTATTCTTTCACCTAGGGATTTGACTTTTGAAGTTCCAGACCAAATATGAAAGAACAAATTAATTCCAAAGTAGATCTCTATCTCCAAAATTTATTTATTTGATGCTGAGACTTAAATATATTCCCAGTCATCTTACGTTGACTTTCCACATTCCCCAAAGTACATCTATAATTACAGAATTTCATAGAGAAATATCCAAGGTTTTGAAGACTTAAAATCTAGAAATCATAAAAATAAATATTTGTAACTAAGAAAAAAATACATCTAAGAACTGTAAACATGATTCATATTCTTTAAAAAATAAGCTAGATTCCCTAAAACTTAATTCAAAATACAGAGCTTTGTGTGTTAGACCAAAATATAATCAGAAACAATCTGTTAGACCTTAGAAGGTGTTCACATTGGTTTGAGCTCTAAAATATCATCATGGGTGACTCTGATCCAAAGTGAGGAAGGACAGGTGCCCTGGGGCCTGCACTACAGACGGTACTGGTGAGAGCCAGCCGCAGAGATTCCTTTAGAAGTCTTGCCGTTCTAGAACAGCTTCACTTTATGACAGCTCCAGCAGAATAGCTATGGATCACAAGGAATAAAAATATTTATCTGTTTTTTTTCAAATTATGTAGAAATTTGGCAGCAGGGTTTTTTTTGGGACAGTAATTTAGGAATATTATATTAGTGTAGTACTTCAGTTACGAAAGCACTTCCAACGTATTACGTCATTTGATTCTCACAGTGGCATTGCAAGGCAGGCAGGACAAGATAGCTATCTTCTCTGCTTGGCAGTGAAGCGATTCAGATAGGTTAAATGATTTTCTTAATGCTTAGGAAATAGTGAATCTAGAACACAAACTCAGGCATTACATCCACATACTGTGTGGTCTTTCTAACGTCCTCTAACTTAGGGTAGAAAATATGAACTGAGGTCTGGAAATAAACTGAGGCCTGGATCCTCATCAAATGAACAGTTTTTAAGTACCTAGATTTAGCCAAAGGCCCTTATCTGATGTACCGTTCTGAAAATGGTGATAGAGAAAACTGAATCACATTCTTACTTTCTCTAATCTCAAGGGCACTGAATTATACTTTCACTGATATGGTTCAGACCCCTGTATTTCAGTTATCAGGTTGTCACTTCATTTAAAAAAAAAAAGTTGGAGTTGTGCTTTGGCCTCTTTGTGTGCTAATGACACATGGTCTATTCTGTCCCTCTGAGCCTTGATTTTGAAAAAATATTGCCTTCAGCCACTAACTAAGGTGAGAAACTAGTTCTAACCCACTCCTACACATAGAGGACAATGACTATCTTAAACTAACTAGATTATTAAATAGTTGACTTTTCTATTCATTTCCAGCATGGGTAGGATGCCACACAGATGTATTCTTATGGCAAACATTTCATGTCACTCCATCCACAGCCCTATCAGCAGTTCTTTTTCTAAAGCGCTCTGCTCAGAGCCTTTCCTTTCAGAAAGCCAGGAGACTGTGAAGAGGTATATATCTAAATCTACTGTTAAAAAATAGGTCACCCACAGGATCAGAGGGAAAGAAATAAGAATACAAGCTGCACTCAATAAGCCATGGCTTTAAACCATGTTAACACATAAACGCTGCAAAGAAAAGTCTATGCTCATAGACTTACAATCCCTATAAACACAAATGACCTTTGCTATCATCAGGTATTTAAAACCTACGCATATTTCATTTGTGATAGCCTGACAGTATTTGTAGTGGCATCATGTCCTCATTTGTGCTAACACATAGAAGTGTCATTGCCTATAATATAAGTTTTATTTTAAGGCTGTGTCTCTGACATTAATACACCATTTTAAAAAAAGGAAAATGAATAATGAATGTAAAAATATGTCCCTTAAAATTAAATAGTTATTCCCATTAGTATTTTTAAGATTTTTGCATCATTGCTGCTTCAGAAAATAAATATATTCATATAAAGCTGTGAAAAATGTCACTTTTAAATTGAAAGTCATTTTTAAAATATTAAGTCTAAACACAAATACCACTTAATAACACTTTTTGTGTTTCTGATCTCTCACAGAATACCCAAAGGATAAGTAGTTCTCAAGCCACTCAGCCTCTTGCCACCCCGGTCGTATCTGTGACGACCCCAAGCTTGCCTCCACAGGGACTCGTGTACTCCGCGGTGCCGACTGCCTACAACACTGGTGAGCCTGCTCTGGAGTCTCCAGGGGTTTTAATGCTTTCTGTTTTGTGATCAGCATGCACTTTTGTGATTTTTTTTTTAAAGCATATTTACTGAAATAAATTATTTCCAGTTTTTAGATTTAAATTTAGATATATTAAATGCATGCTAGCCTTGAAAAAGTTACAAAAAAACCCCACACTGATAGCAGAATGAGTTGAAAAAGTTATTTCTATCTCTCCAGTGTGAAATTTTACTTACGCCTGACAAAAAAACAAGTAGCTGTTATCAAAACTGTGGCATTCGTCAAGCCAAGGAGGGTAGTAGCCTGTTGCTTGGGTATTTTCTATTTAGTTTCTCTTTACACAATATTTCACTCTTCCAGGCTTTTGAAAGAAGATGTTAGTCTCCCTGCTGTATTAACCTGCTTTGGGAAAGACCACGAATCCCTGTGGACCTGGGGCTTGGGCAGGTGTTTAGCCGTGTCTGGCAGGCTGTCGTTTTCTCCCTGGAACCACTAGTTTGGTCTGTGTTTGTGCCTGAGGGGCAAAACAAGGACCTTTGTCATTTCTCCTCAGCGCCAGTCACGGTTTGCCTCTGAGAGGAGCTTTTTGCTCATTTACGTTTATTTAGACATTTCATCTAAAATTTTGCTCATTTACGTTTATTTAGATGTTTCATCTAAAAACACCCTCATTTGGGGGTATGTCAGGAATGTCTAAGAATACTACAGTGATTGAGGGGTGCTTTTAGCCAAGTGGGCTATATGGAAAATCTGGTTGTGCAGCCAGTTTTGTTTAAATATGCCCATCTGAGGAGGGGCAGAAAACGCATGTGGTTTCACTGTCTCACTTTCTCACCGGGTGAGCCAAGCACCTGATGCTTCAAAGGAAGAAGGAAAGAAGGCAGTAGTTGAGTTATACCTTGCCAATTATTCAAACGCTGCAATGCAAAGAAGTTATTTTTTTAGGATTCTCAGAAGTAGACTGTGGTAAAGATCATCTAATTTTAGACTTCAGGGTAAATACTTTGGCACTGGGCTCACACTGCTGTCTGGAGCTACCTGAGGGGGCAGAGCAATTAATACATTTGCCGCTTTAATTCTAAGTAGTTCTTTCAAAACAGAAACAACTTTAAAAGGTTTTATTGAAAAAGAAAGCCTCTTAGGAAATGTCCATTACTTTTTCCAATGATCAGTATAAAGAAAATGCCAAAATCCATCAGTTGCAGACTAGCCTAGGGTCTGTGAATTGTAGCCCTCTATTTGTGTCTTGCACAGAGCAAGGTTCCAGAGTAAAGCCAGGAATTATGTATTCATACCAATTGTGTTTCAGTACATTAATCACCTGCTGGATAAGAAACACTGTGCTACGGACATACCTATTCCGCACAGTTTATTCTAGATAAGGAGACAGGGCATAGCTAAGTTGATAATCATGGAAGGGAAGTCCTGAGTTGTTATGGTTATGAGTTTACACTCTTTGAGTTGAGAGGCTAGGGAAAGAGAAAGACGTATCAGAGAAAGTGTTCAGAGGAGCATTGGCTGAGAAGATGGTGCTTTCACTGGGTGTTAGATTACAGAGTCCTGAACATTTCATTGTATGTTTTCCAGTATACTTAGAAATTCCACTCTATTTACTTTTAGAAATGCCATTGGATTAGATAGAATTTATTTTTTAAAAGTCTAGAAGGAATCACCAAAACATGTAAAATGGAGGCAGGCTTTCTCGAAACCATCAATCCCTTAGCTTCAGCCTCATTCCACCTTTTGACTGACTTTATCTTTGCCGTCTTTCTTAGAACACCTATTCTGTTTAAGTTTACCATATTATCTTTAACTTAGTTTATTTAATTGCCTTTTAAAAACACTTATCCATGTTTTATCTTTCTTCAGTATATTACCTACAATTCTGTATACATTTGGTGTCAGTCATATGTCAATCAGTAAAGGGATGAATAAATGAGCAACATTTTAAAAAGTAAAACAGTTCTGTGCAAAGAAACCCTATGGACACTCCCTCATGTCTGTGCGTAAGATCAGTCCCAGCTTCACAAACTTAGTCACGCATCCACTCAGCGAATGTTCACTCAGCACTTACTGTGTGGCGCTATGTCAGGCACTGGAAATACAGGAGTCAACAGTGGAACTTAGGGGGAAATACACAAGACACACAGTTCTAGGGATAGACCATTGCAATTGTGTCAAAGGCTACATTACGGCTTAGACAGGAAGGAGTGTGCATGACTCAGCCAGGTAGAGCAGGGAAAGTGCTCCCGGAGAGGAAGTGCTGTGTACAAAGGCTAGAGTCCACAGGAGGGCAGAGCAGGGTGGTTAGAGTGGAGACTACAGAGGTAAGTAGGGATTTGTAGGCCATGTCAAGGATTTTGAACATTGTCTAGAGAGCATTGGGAAGCCATAAAAAGGTTTTAAGTGGAGTGTCATGATTTGTTGTCTTAAAAAGATCACTTTGGCATCAGTGCACATAGGGGCAAAAGTGAATGCCAGGAAGCCACATAAGAGGATACCATAGTAGGATCCACACAGTGGTTGCTGGTGGCTTAGACTAGGTGGTGGCAGGAGAGATGGTGAGACTCAGGCAGGCTTGAGAGAGAGCAGACAGAATTGACCATACTTGGTGCGTATTGGTAGGAGTGGCAAGGACGACACCCACAGGCTTCTGCACAGGCCACTGGGTGAATGTTGGTGCCAATTACAAAGAGGGGGAGAGTGTGTAAGAGGAGCAAGTTTGAAGGAAAGAGTGAGTCCAGTTTGGGCATGTCAGATTTGAGGTGTTTGCAAAGCTTCCAAGTAGACATGGCATGTAGGTCACAGAAGAAGTCAGAAGAGAGTTGTGGGCTAGAGGGGACAGTGGGGAAGGTGTCAGTGTGCTGGGTACCTGCCCCAGCCCCGTGGGGCTGGCTGAGCCACCCTTAGAGACATGAAGTGAGAGAAGATAGAGGAAGGACAGAGTCCTGAGCACCAGCCATGCTGCTCAACCAGTTCCTTTCTGAAAATGTTCATTCACTAGGAAGAGCAGCTTCTTTAAACACCTCCCTGAGACATGAGAAAGAAGTGAAAAGTAGAAGGGTTTTTGCCACTTCTCGTTAGAACCAAATGGAAAAGCCAGGTGTTAATGATGAGCTGAAATAACTCCATGTGTGAGTGATACCTAATGCCTTAAATCTTGGCCACAGTGATGATGACTGAAGCGCTCACATAAAATGGGCTGTGTGCTACTCTAGTCAGACAGAAAGGTTCTCATGCACTTGAAATTATTTTGTATGCAGTCAAGGAGCTGTGACAGCCCCCATACTTTAAACAAATGCAATTACGTGTGTAATGATGTATTAAGTGTGTTGTATCACTCAGCATGGCACCCATACTTCTGTTCCCTATACTTTAGTAAGACCGGCTGATCTAGACTCACGCTGGGTAAGCGCCAGTGTTTGTCTTTGTTCCAGAGGGTAGTGGCTGACATATTTATTTAAAATAACCATTGCGTAGGAGCATTCTTTAATGATGACCTTTTATTATTTAAATAATCCCAGGCAACTGAATATAGTAGATCCGATAAACCTCCCAAAAGAAAAAATTTTGTGGATTTTAGACCCATATGTGTGTTGTTTTGTTGTGAAATACCTGAGTTCTCACCCTGGGAGCTTGTGCAGCTACTATTTGAAAAGTAGATTCTGTACAGTCCTTCTAATCACATGAAGCGATCTTGTCTGCCTTTGTAGACTACTCACTGACCAGCGCTGACCTGTCGGCCCTGCAAGGCTTCAACTCCCCAGGAATGCTGTCCCTGGGACAGGTGTCGGCCTGGCAGCAGCACCATCTAGGACAAGCAGCCCTCAGCTCTCTTGTGTGAGTAACTAGAAACTCTCCCTTAATCCTTGCTCCTCCCTCCTGGCCTGCACACACTCCTTTTCTGTCAGGTATAGTCTTTTGCTCTGTTGACTGTCATCCTGCAATGATTCTTGTTTTGGTAGACACAAGTATTGGGAGAAAGTGTTTTTTTTACATGGCCCTAGATGATAGCTTGGTTACCAAGCAAACTGGGCATTTTGTGAAGGGATTCAGGTATCAAGGCTTCTCCTGCAGGGACACAGTGAGTTAGAGAGACTCAACTAGTATCTAAGGGGGTCCCCAGGCACAGATGCCACCCACATGCATCCCCTTTTTATCTACTGACCAATGATTAAGCGCCTGCGGCCACCCCTGCTTCCCAACACCTGCCGCTGATTCCACTGCCTGAGGAAAGTCAGCCTGCGGGCATCAGGCCCACTTACCATCTTGCCTGTTTTTTGCTTTGGTGAACATCTGCAGAGAGGAGAGAAGGCACGTAAGCTGTGCCCTTTGCTTTCTCTCTGGGGGACAGGGGAGGGAAAGTAGGGGCCAGGCATCTCATGTCTGCATCAGGCTCCGTGGGATGGATCCATGTGGTGATCCCAGCCCAGTGCATACACCGAACCTCACTCACAAAGAGAACGTTCCTTATGGGCAGGGTGTGAGGATATAAGTGAAGAGGATTTATGGTGGTGCCCGGATGAGACCAGACATCCCTACGCAGCAGGGAGAAGGAACAGGGCCTTTGTAGAACCCGGATGACATTAGGCCCATGGAGCAGGTGGAGGAGGTTGTCCCAAAAGAGGGGACAGCATAGCAGACCCAGCTGGCCTCCATGAGAGCTAGCTGCCTTCCCCCTGCTCAGGAAGGACACACTAGCCTCCTGCCTAGAAAGTCCCCAGAGGGACTGAGCTCAGCAAACCCTTTCCCTCCTGCATTCTGAAATAACTCCACAATGTGTATTGTTTTCAGTAGTCTCTTGAGGAATTATGTCATGGAAAAAGGAGCAGAGCATCTCAGGGAAATTTCTTTGCCTGCACAGGTGTTCAGCCCTCAGGCCTGTCCTGAGCATACTAAATGAACACACTAGAAATAGCCCTGGAAAAGCAAGTGGAAAGGGCTCGAAGCTCAGACCTGGAGAAAAGCCTGTATGTGTCCTCCTGTGCTACTCTGAACAAGCTCCTCAGCCTTTCTGAGATGTTTCCTCATCTGGAAAATAAGGATGATAGGATCCGCTCCTTAGAGAATAAGTCATATCCTTATGAAAACAGATGAGATGTGCCTGTCCCAGGGCCAGAGCAGAGGCCATGGGCAGAATTCAGGTTGCCACTGTTTCTCTATCTTTTTGGTCCATGCACAGCATTAGGCACTGACAGTGTTTCAGATACTTTAGCTGCAAAAGTACTAAGGTTATGGGTAGTAGAACCAAGTAACTTAAGGGCTGAACTGCTGTTTTCTTTTCCTCCCAGGGAGATGGGGTTTCTTTTTGTGCCACACAGCCAGTCTTGGGAAATTCTGACAGGATTTTGGACCCTGGGCTCTTTTCAGTCAGACAATGTCTGTGGTATCATTCCACTTACGCAGATGCACTCACAAATCATCTAACATCTCTCTTTTTTCCCTTCAGCGCTGGAGGGCAGTTATCTCAGGGTTCGAATTTATCCATTAATACCAACCAAAACATCAACATTAAGTCAGAACCAATTTCACCTCCCCGGGATCGAATGACCCCATCGGGCTTCCAGCAGCAGCAGCAGCCCCAGCCCCCGCAGCCCCAGCCCCAGCCCCGGCAGGAAATGGGGCGCTCCCCTGTGGACAGTCTGAGCAGCTCCAGTAGCTCCTACGATGGCAGTGACCGAGAGGATCCACGGGGCGACTTCCATTCTCCAATTGTGCTTGGCCGACCCCCAAACACTGAGGACAGAGAAAGCCCTTCTGTAAAGCGAATGAGGATGGACGCATGGGTGACCTAAGGCTTTCAGGCTGATGTTTGTATTTTGTGTTACTGCAGTGAACTGCCCTACATATCTAAATCAGTAAATAAGGACATGAGTTAAATATATTTATATGTACATACATACATATATATATCCCTTTACATATATATGTATGTGGGTGTGAGTGTGTGTATGTGTGGGTGTGTGTTGCATACACAGAATCAGGCACTTACCTGCAAACTTGTAGGTCTGCAGATGTGCGTCCCATGGCAGACAAAGCACCCTATAGGCACAGACCAGTCTGGCACTTCCTTGGACTACTTGTTTCGTAAGATAACCAGTTTTTGCAGAGAAACGTGTACCCATATATAATTCTCCCACACTAGCTTGCAGAAACCTAGAGGGCCCCCTACTTGTTTTATTTAACTGTGCGGTGACTGTAGTTACTTAAGAAAAATGCTTTGTAGAACAGAGCAGTAGAAAAGCAGGAACCAAGAAAGCAATACTGTACATAAAATGTCATTTATATTAATTACCCAACCTGGCATGGGTCTCTGTTGCAAAGGGGTGCATGGGAAAGGGCTGTTGATATTAAAAAACAAAAAACAAAAAAACAAAACAAAAGCCCCACACATAACTGTTTTGCACGTGCAAAAATGTATTGGGTCAAGAAGTGATCTTTAGCTAATAAAAAAGAGAGAGAATAGAAAATACGCATGAGATATTCAGAAAATACTAGCCTAGAAATATAGAGCATTAACAAAGTAAAATTAATATATTAAGTTATAATTGGAATATGTCAGAAGTTTCTTTTTACATTCATATCTTAAAAATTAAAGAAACTGATTTTAGCTCATGTATATTTTATATGAAAGAAAACACCCTTATGAATTGATGACTTATATATAAAATTATATTCACTACTTTTGAACACATTCTGCTATGAATTATTTATATAAGCCAAAGCTATATGTTGTAACTTTTTTTTTTTAGAGAATAGCTTTATCTTGTTTTAACTTTTTAGTTTTATTTTAAGAGGGGAAAAAAAAAACAAAAATATCTTGCAAGCAGAACCTTGGAAAAAAAAAGCCATGAACACTTATTATTCTATATGTAAATTAAAAGTTGAGCCAAACTCTTTGTGTATATAGCATCTTAAATATATTATCACCTTTGATGTAAGTACCTATGTATTGTATGGTCACCAGATTAAAAAGTATATTTTTGTGGATTGCCGCCAATTTGGGGGGAAAGGTGAGGTCCTTATTAAGTAGAGTATTCACTGTTTAATATTTACTATTTTGTTAAATATATACTGTACTTTGGATTTTAATTATTAGCCCAGTTTTTTCAGAGGATTGTATAAAGGGGTTTCTCCCCTCACTGGTGGTGAATGTGTGATGTTACATTGTAATCTTTGTGCTGTATGGGTTGAGCATCAGTATATATTTTATATGTGTACATAAATAGCAAAGTGGCAAAAAAATTGGTGTTAAGTTCATCCTGCATAAATATAAAATGTGTTGTAACAGATTTTATAAGGCATTATTTAAAACTTGCCTTTTGTGAGGAAAATAATATAGTAGAAAAAGCTGACCTAATTTAATTAATATTAGAGAAAATGGCAAAATAGTAGATGAGCACAAAGGTTTTATAAGTGGTAAATGATTAGGAAAAAGTATTCATGGAGAAGGGATCTTTTTTCCTTGACCCTCTGAAAATAGAATGATGCAGCTGGTTACAAAATACTACCATGATCAACTATTCTATGCATTGAAATGACACTTTGGTGCAGGGGTGGGGGAGAAATTCTCTTATGGTGCAGATCCTTGGCATGACTCTTGCCATTCTAATAGAAATTTTTGAGTGCCCCCCTCAGCTTGGATTTTGAACAAGGCCTTATTCTTATAGGAATACAATTAATTGGTGATAGCAAGTTCATCTGTTTGCTGGGCTTGTGCCATGAACAAAATTCAAAGTCCTGTATATCTTTCATCATAGATTTTTAAATACTCCTTTTCCTGAGAAACTCAAAGTAAGGGTTTAAAAATTGCTGCTATTTTATATTTTAAACTTAACATTGAGCAGCTGCCTACAACTTTTACATTTTGTGTTCCCCTCTAAATTACTGTTCCTTTGGACATTTTCCTCATATGCTATTTGTGACAAATCATCAGCCAGATTTCCTGACTGACACACAGGTATTAGGTACAAGATAAGCCTGTGGCATTCACAGGCTGCAAAATGGAGGTTCTGTTTTAATGGCAGTTTGGGAAGTAACTTTTGATAGAGGCCAAAAAGGGGAGGGTGATCCGCTGTCTCCTCCCGTCACTATAGACATTGGCTCTTATTCAGAAAGGGTTAGTTTTTCTTTTAAAATGTACTGATTTTACTGAACTACTTACAGGCACATTTCTTCATGAGGTCACACCTAGACAGTCTCCCAACACTGAATTTCCAAGATAATCCTTACCACTTTGTAAACCATTTATAGCTTTGAAAGTGTTAAGTGATTCTTTCATTATTATTTATGCATGTTCATGAACTTCTGCTGTACATTGGAATAGGAGTTAACACATTCACATTTACTGTCTATTTTCTTGTGTGCCTTATGAGATGGCTTTTCTGACTGTATCTCAATAGTCTTTCTTTCTATGCAGGTTTATAATCAGTACAACTACTGTTTTCTAAAATAATATTACACAAGGCTCGGAGTTTGTATTTCAATTACAATGACCAAGTAACAATGTATTCCATTTTTGGGAACTGAGTATTTGACTGTTAACCTTCTGCCCATGTGCCCAATGTGATTTGGAGCATATGGACTCTACAGACATCCCTCACCCAGACACCCACGTGTGAACACATCCACATCCACATCTCTGGGTGGAAACCAGCCTAGAGTGGGGAAGACACTAATGGTGTTGCTTTAGAACTGACTTTTCTTACCCTTTTAGACTCATGTGTTTTGTATGAGACACCATTGCAAAAAAATTTTATCCCTTCAGAGATATTTTATTACTAAAAAACAAAAACAAAAAAAGCTTAGAGTTAATTGCACTGGTTAAAGTACAGTTTCCAACGGCTGTTCTTCCTTCAGTACTCTAACTGGTACTACACTGAGAGTGAAAGTCACCATTGTGTGTACACAGATGGTCCCAATCAAAACTCCATCTTTTGAGCCCTAATTATGTCCATTGTGTTATAGACTAAATCAGGGGTTTGTTCTAAAAGAACAATACGTGTTTTACCATTTCCTTTAAATATAAGGACAACTAATAATACATTAACATGATTTCTGTATTAACCATCATGCGCACAAGAAATACATAGTAAATAAGGAACCTGAAAACTCCTGGCATTGGATCATAAGAAGCTAGATGATTAGAATGTGAAAAAGATTTTACAAATGTAAAACTTCTATTTCTCTGTAGAAACTTTCTTCACTTTGCTGTGCAAGAAGACACTGCTTTGCTATATTTAAAATGGCTTTTTTAAAAGAGATTTATGTATTTGGTAAATGTTTGTAGTCAACAGTTCACACAAGAAGCTGTACACGGTTTGATCATGTAAAACCGTTTGGCGGCACAAGCTGGACTTTGTTGCCATCCTTGAGATGAACCTTTTAAGAAAAATAAGTTAATCTCAATTTTTCCCTGAATGTGTTGTTTTTCTTCATTATACAATAAATATTATAGTGAACTTTTTATCAAATGGTTAAGACAATGCTAGAGGTTGTTGTAAACTGTTTGTCTCCTGCACTCCCTCCAGTAAAGACGGCCTGGCTCTTACTGCGCATCCAGACTCTGTCATGTTTGCCTGGGGAAAGAGTAAGGCGCTGGCTTTGGCGCCAGGCAGCCCTCCCCTGCAGCCCTCCCCTGCAGCCCTCCCCTTTCACGGTACTTTCGCGAAGACCGTTTCCACCTGCACAGCCCTTTCCTCATTTTACGTTCCTTGAGGCCCAGGAAGCCTCTGGGTGCCACACTAGCTGCCCCGCGTGGGAGCCCAGGGCCGCTAGGAAGCAGCCAGCGACTGCGGTGTCCCGCCGGCTGCTCTGTGCGCACTGGTGTGGCTCGACGGGATCCGTTCAGGCTCCAGTAACTGCTTCTCACAGAAAATGCACCGAAGCCTGTTGGAGAGGTGGGTATTGTTAGAACTTCCTGTCATTATCATCACATTCTCTTGCTCTTTAAAGTTTGGGGTGTGAAATGATTTGTTTTGCCCAAAATGCACGCATTCTGCTGAGCTAGAGGTAGCAGAAGACAGATTTACTAGAATGAATGGAGTTTTATTTTCAGAAATGATGGGTGTGTGTGTCCCAGTATGCCGGTAGGTGCTTCTTAGTGGTCCATCTCCCTTCATCACAATTGAGCTAGGAAATGAAAAACCTTCAGCTTGCAGTGGAAAATGTTCTCTTCCTCTGATGTGCCTTCTAAGCCAGTTTCTAGCTAAGCAGATTCTTGGTGTCAAATTGAAAACTAAATTTTTGTGCTGGCTACAGTGAGGCTCTTATTAGCAGGTTTTGAAAGCTGGTTGAGTCCTGTGGCTAAAAATACTCTAATCACAGCTGCAGCTACTTAAAATCAATTCATTGCAATTTCCTAGTTAGCTCCCACGAGTGCCTTGCTCTAGGCGTTATCCTGTTTTTAAGCTGATTCTGTGACTGGCACCAGCCAAGAAAATGATTTTCAGTCAGAGCCTTGTGCCAGCTGCATGGTGCAGCCGGCTCCCTCTGCTCGTCCCGTGCTCACAAGGGGCCCGGGACCCACTAGCTGTAAACTGAGGGGAACAGGAGTGTTTCTTCCCATCTTCCCCAAGAGTTAGGAGGTTTCAAACGGGGTTGCAACACTGCAGAGAGAGGGGCTTCTGAGGCTGAGTGGACTGGGGTCCTCACCCAGCAGAGGTACTGACCCCCAGCTGTCACAGTTTGGGCTGAGGAGCAGCTCTTCCCAGGCAGCCCAGCCAACAACTGCATGTTGTTGGGGCATGAATCATTGACGCTCCTAACTGCATCTCAGTGCTGCTTCCCAGAGGAGCCGGACGGACAGGCCAGCTGAGCCAGCTTCCAGGCCAGGGCTTCACTAGTCACTTTCTCACCGATCCTCCACCTGCTTCGTGTCTAACCAAAGCAGAACACAGCTGGGGATGAAAAAAAAAAAAAAAGTTGTACTAACTGGTTTCACTATATAATCCCCCCACACACACTTTTTTAACACTCACTACACTTTATTTTGAACTAGATTTTGACTTACAGATAAGTTGTAAAAGTAATACAGTTTCCACATATCCCTCACCTGGCTTTCCCTAACGTTAGCAATTACATAACCATAGTACAAGTAAGGGGACCAAGAAATTAACATTGGTATGCTACTATTAAGTAAATACCTTATTTGAATTTCACCATTTTCTCCACTCATGTCTGTGTCTGTTCTAGGATCCAATCCAAGAGCCCACGTTGCCTTTTTCACTTATTATGTCCTTCCCTATCTTTCATGATCTTTGAGTTTATTTTGTCTAATATCCCTCAGTGGGGATTTGTCTGGTGTTTTCTCACGATTGGAATCAGGCTCTGCAGAGATGATTGCCCTGCTTCATGCAACATGGAGTTGACGTTGTCCTTGATCACTTAAGTGGTTTCTACTGGGTTTCCCTTTGTGATTCATAAGTAGCTTGGGGGAGATACCTTGAGACTCTGGAGGTTTCTCCTCATACTTTTACCCTCTGATTTAGCATCATGTCTGCAACAATTATTACTGTGGTAGCTGCCTGTTTTCTTCATTTATTCATTTGAATTCTTAAGGAACAGCTGTCTTTTCTCACCTATTTGATTGATTATAGCATTATGGACCCATGGATATTTCTTTTTTTCTATGGGTTATAATCTAGTACTATCATTATTTTGGGCCATGTCATACCCCATCTCCACTGTTGCTTAGTTCTTACCCCACTAGGTTACAAGCACCTTGAGGGTAGGGGCCATGTCATGTTATTGCATCACCTCTTGGTATAACTGGTGTTCTGGAAAGTTTATGGAAGGATGAGTGGAGGAAAAGTAGCATGTGTTCCTTATTCAGGGTAGTGAAATAGTGATCTTTTTAAAAATCCAGTGTTTTTCACAGATCTGGCAAAAGCCTCACCTGGGTTGTGATACAGACTCTGCCATCCCCCCCACCCCAAACCCACACACACTGGCATTGTTGTGGCAGTCCCTCTGCAACTCTGTGCAGGAATGGCAAAGGGTGCAGGTCGCAGATGGGAGCTGCACTTTGCCACCACCCTGGTCCTTCCAGGGGTAGTGGGGCCTGACTGGTCGTGCAGGAGGCAGGGAGGCTGGCCTCACCTTGCAGTAGCTCCACTGATCCATCTGGCTCTTGGAGGACAGGCCAAACTGGATGCTGTCCACACTGTCCCCAGCCCTGGGCTCCTGCTCAGCCTCGTGAAGCCAGTCATCCCTCCTCTCCGGAAATAAGCTTGGAGGAAGCCTGTCCCAAGGGGGGCCAGACACTGGCCAGCAGGAGCTCGTTCCAAGAATGCTGACCTGGAGCACTGCAGGTAGCCACAGTGTGGGAAGGCTCCTCACGTGGACCTGGGCAGTGGCCCCGGGTGTTCAGCTTAAGACACGGCTGTGTGTCACACTAAGTACCCGTAGCTCTGAAGTACAAGGAATAGAATGCTGTTTATTTAACAGTATAGCAGTTTGGATTTGGGGCTTTTTCCATTCTAGAAATGGCATTGCCTCAAAAAGGCTGATGAGGCAAATATGGTGGAGGGCTTGTTACAACTGTAATTTGTCACTCTCTAAAACAGGGTGACACAAGCGGCCGGGCGCGGTGGCTCACGCCTGTAATCCTAGCACTCTGGGAGGCCGAGGTGGGCGGATCGTTTGAGCTCAGGAGTTCGAGACCAGCCTGAGCAAGAGCGAGACCCCATCTCTACTAAAAATAGAAAGAAATTATATGGATAGCTAAAAATATATATAGAAAAAACTAGCCGGGCATGGTGGTGCATGCCTGTAGTCCCAGCTACTCGGGAGGCTGAGACAGGAGGATCACTTGAGCCCAGGAGTTTGAGGTTGCTGTGAGCTAGGCTGACGCCACGGCACTCACTCTAGCCTGGGCAACAGAGTGAGACTCTGTCTCAAAAAAAAAAAAAAAAAAAAACAAACAGGGTGACACACCAAGACTATTCCACAGCACCTTTACCAGGGACACACAGCACAACACGTTCTCCCGCCCTCCCACCCCTGCCATAGCAGGTAGGAAACCACAAGAGCCAGGCAACACGGGCCCACCCTAGGGCCTCCCGCACGGCAGGTCCCTTGGCCAAGGCCGTTCCCCTCCCTCCAAGCACGCCCAACTTGGAGGCCCACACAGTGCTGCTGTGGAGTCGCTCTCAGCCAGTCCACTAAATGTCTTCAAGAAACAGCCACGTGTTACACGTAAGTGGCTCTGTTTCTGCACCCGTCTGGTTATAGGAGTGTGAGGCACCGGTGATTTGGATTCCCGTGGCCTTGGATTAGGTGAGGCCACCTTCCAGGGCCGGTGTGATTGAGAACACTCTGGTGGCGTCCTCTGTCCCGGGAAATGAAATGCAGCAACCCTAGGGTATGGCTCGTGACAGCTGATCACAACAAGCTGCTAAAGCCAGCTGATTCTTGAAAAACAGTAGCTTAGTCCCCTGCGTGTGTGGTCGGACTGAACTGGCCATCTGAAGAGGTGACAGTCGGTACTGGAATCACTAATCTGGGGGCTTGCGCTGGAACTGGACCCACTGCCACTGAGCCACTGGGGATGACGGTTGTGTTCAAGCTATCAGGGGTCTCACTAGTAGCTTGTATTTTAAAATAAATTAAATAAAAGACTGGCAAAACGACCCCAATTAGAAGCATGATAAAAACCGCATTCCACCACTGAATTCCACAGTCTGCACCATTTGTCCGTGTCTTTGGAGGGGCTGGGAGCAGCGGCTGATTGGAGGTCTCCACACAGCAGCTTTCTCGCATAAAGATTTCTGACTGCACCGCACGCTCGATATTCTGGTCAATTCCCTTAAAGAAATCCGTCAGCTGGCTGGGGCCGGCATCGGGGCCTGCAGCTGCTCTGTCTGGATCCGGCAGTTCCACGGTCACTGTGGTCTCTGAAGATGGGCTCGGGAGGGGTTTTAGTTCTTTGTGGGTCTCTGTTAGGATCCCGTGGTTTTTCACGGGAATCTTAATAGATTTCAAAGCGTACAAGTCCTGTTCTCTGATGAAGTTGTTGACTTTCTTGATATCTGCAACCTAGGAAAGCCAGGAAGACAAACATCATAACATATGTGAAGCTCCTTAAAACTAATATCCAGAAGTGGCTCTTAACCTTTCTGGGTGATGCTCCAAGCCCACTTCACTTACGAATCTGACGAGCACTGGAAAACTGCACCTACACACAGAATTAGTTTAGGCTGAATAACTTTGGTTTTTGGCTTCTACACAGCCTTGATATGTAGCTTAATAATTAAATTTTCCAAGAGATTCACAGGTTTGAACAATTTAAGATCAGTTTTGGAAAACAGATTTATTTTTAACTGTTTCAAGTGTGACTGCAACAAAATGCTTTTAGGTGAGACACAATCATGACACTAAAATGAACGCTGTAGGCCTGTCTACTTCTTTTGACTTTTGAGGCAATAGTGCCCCCCTCTGCCTGGCTTCCCTCTCCTACCAGAAGCAAACTAAGTAGCGGCCAGACATTAGCACGTGCCAAACGCAAAGCCTCAGCCAGCTCTGCAGACACATTCAGAAGCTACTTTACCTGTAATAACGTTTTGAGAGATGTGGTCTCAGGATTTTCTTTCCCAGAAGTACTGTGGGACATGTAAACTTATTTTTTAAATAAAAGTGATCTACAGTTAATTCACTTTGAAGATTTCACGACACTTTTTATCATTAGAAACATACAGGGAATCAAGGCTCAAGTTGGAAGCTATGCACTGAGATCTTCTATTCCAAAATCAGAAGAAACGAACACCGCTGTGAGTCTTATTGAGTAAAAGTTTATGACAAACTACTCCTATAATCAAACATGAAGGTTTAACAAGTGGGGGAAATGTAAGTCAAAGGTAAACCCTCTCTCAGGCTAATGTTTAAAAACCTTCCAAAAACATCAGAAATGGACTCTAAAGTTTTAACTCAGAAGTCCACTTACACTAGAAAATAAATACAGCCAATAAACCTTTAAATAGAGCCTCATTCAAATCAATCATTTCCATTATTTTAACTGTTTAGCAACTGCTTTTACCATTTAATTGAATTGGGGTAGGGGACATTTTTAGTTTATTGGGTCCTGAAACTAGTGCATGAGATGATTGAGATCTTTCTGTCTTTGTCCCTAATAAACTTAGAGCACATTTATTTACTTCAAATAGGAACACTGATCACTTATCAGAGGTATTATATAATTCTTTATGGATTTATTAGACATCACCATTCCACGAAGCCTACTCCATCCACTCGGGTCTTCGTAGGGAAGGATTGTTTTCAGCTAATGTTCTCTAAACAATATGGTATCCTAAAGAGGCTGATTATAAGAATCAAATATAAATGTCAATATAATTTAAAGACCACTATGAGTCCTCGGAGACCGCTTGTTTATTTCCCTAGGAAAGACTGCAATACCTCACACAATGTGCTTAGCTATTTGGACCTTGTTAGATAAAAAAACAGATACTTTAAGGAGGAAAAGACTTTTTTTTATTAAGTAGCTTATATAGTCTTAGAGAAGGCCATAGAAATTTGTAGCACAGTGTTAGCAAAGTGAAATAAATCGTTTTGATCTAGGAGAAAATGCAGCAATTCTAGAAATACTTTCCTACTTACTTGGCCATTGTTAATCACTCTGAGTGCTAAAAACATAATTAAAGAGAAAAACAGGGTTATACAGATACACAGCACACAAAAGCTAGATCATGCACTTCTAAAAGAGAAGGTATATCTTTACTAGTCAAATAAGCTACCACCAAGAAAAGTTCAGAAAAATAAAAGGAGCAAGAAAAGCTAGCATGCCAAAGAAATCTTGGGTAAATCTGCCTGGCATCTTCAGCCCCATTGGGTCTAAAATAAAATGTGCTCAAAGGAAAAGAAAAAGGATTCAGAACTTTAGTGTGGAGAAACAAGGAAGAGTAGAAGTACTCGGCAGGGAGGGGAATGCATCCCTTTTCATGAGCCCAGGGTTCAGACCTAAAGGTACTTCCACCTGCCTTCCATCTCTGGCTGAATGGGGGAGTCCTCTGCTGCTACAACAGGCCTCCCGCTCCTGCCCAACTGGCAGGAGTCAGGAGGGGCAACAAGGGCCCCCACCCTGCAGAGCACCAGAGGGTGTCTTACTTTGCAGCCATACTGCAGAGCCAGCTTGTTGAGGCTGTCCTCCTGGGCCAGCTCCCGCTGCAGCAGCACCACGTCGCCTGCTCCTGGCTGCTGAGGGTGGTGGGCACCGCTCTTCTGCAGTTCCTTGCCCCGGGGTCGCAGAACCACACGGTGTGACTCTTCCTCAGAGGAGTCCCCCGAGTCCCCACTGCCATTCTTAAACACGTAAACATGGCTGGTCGGAGTCCTGCAGACAACAGCTGGGCCTTGGAAGGTCTTGGTTAACACTTCCTTCTGCCTCATTTTCTTAAATGAAAACCAAACCCCAGAGTTAATTACACATAAGGCATAGTTATCCTTTTATGGCCTCATTAAAGAGAAGTGTCTTCTTGTTAGAGATTACTCTTTTCCCTAATCATTGCAAATACTCAACAAATACCATCAGTACAAAAAAGAGTGTGCTCACGCTGGCTAAGATGGAAGGAGATAAACACTTTGTTTTTTTTTCTAGTTCCATATTGTTTTCTAACAAAAGAATCCCCCTTCCTCTCCCCTTACTCCTCATCCATAGCTGTGTCTCTCAGAAATCCACCTATGTAAAGAAACAAGTTCTATTTTTGGTCTCAGAGTAGTATAGAAATGGTTGGGATCCTGGCACTGAAAGGTAAGGACTGTTTCCAGCTTTCTTGCACCAAGAATGTTAAACTCAGAACCTTTGTACAAGAAATTCTTATTCAATACTTTATGGGTTCCAAAGTATCTTCACTAAGAAGGTCAGTATTAAGGACACTTAGAAGAACTATGAGACTAAAATGCTCTTACTTTGACACAGCTTGACTTATATAACGTGGGGCAAGTTAGGGGGAAAATGCCTGTCAAACTGAGAAATTCGTCCAGTTTCCTCACAGGTCACTTTGCAGTCATTACAGCCCCATGTCTGGTTTTAATTTTCATCTTGAGCCAAGTGCCAAAGCCACAATACACTTTTCCCCTCTCCAATTTGTCCGGATGAGATTCCAGAAATGAAATCTCAAACACGAGGATTGACAACCACTGGGAAGCGACCCATTTCGTGGCAGCCCGTGGCCCCAGCGCGAACCCCACCCCGCCTTGCCCAGGCCCTCGGGGGCCACCGCCCCGACACCCACACCTCTGAGCCGGTCCACCCGGAGGAGGAGGGAGGCGGCCGGATCTGCCCGGGTGGCTGAGGGTCACCTGCTGGACCTCGGTGGCAGCCCGAGGTCGGGGCCCGGCTTTCGCGTCCGAGCTCTGGTCCTGCAAGAGGCCCCAGCCGCTCTCGGGCCGGTTTCCCTCGGAGCCCCTTCCGTGAAAGGAGGGGGTGCCTCAGCAGGAGCTGACATAAAGACGGGGAGCGGCCCGCCCCTAGGCTTACACGGGCGGAGTCCCAACCTTCCACAAAGGCACGACCTCCGACCTCTGAGCTCCAACCCCTGCAACCTGGGGCCAACCCTCGACAGTCGCGGTCACGGCCCCTCCAGCTGCAGGAGGGTCTTTTAGAAGACCGGGGAGTGGCGGCCCGCCCCCGAGCCAAGGAGTGAGGCCAGGCCCCCGCGCCGCCATGAGCCCCCAACCAGGACCGCGGCTCCCTCCTCCAGGCCCCGGTACCTCGGCACCCAGGCTCCGCCGCGACCCACCGCAGCCGCGCCTGCCGATTGGCTACGAAAATCAGCAGGCCCTCCGGAGGGCGGGGCCTGCGAGGCAGCCAATGAAATCAGCGTTGGGCGGGCACTGAAACGAGCCAAGCGGTGCTGAGAGTTCAGCGGGGAACCAGCCCGGCCCGGGGGCGGGGCGAGGGCGGGGCGGGGGCGGCGCTTAGGGCGGGGCGGGGCTCAGCTCGCGGACTTGGCCCTGGACCCGTGCTCCCGCCTCCCGGGCTGCACCCGGCGGCCCTGGCTGCGGTTTTTGCGTCTGCTCCGGGCTGTAAAACACTTTAACTCCTCCCTCCCCAAGTTCACAGTTTTCTGCTGAGCCTCAGCTTTCTCACCGGTAGAAATGGCCTTTGACCCCGCCCGTGTGTAATGCCCTGTAGCTCGGGGACAGGTTTCCGGTGGAGTGGGTGGCCCCGAGACCTCCCGCGGAGAAAGGGTCCCTCTGGCTGGGCCCACGTGGACGAGAAGGTCTTTCTGCGGGGTCTGGCGTCCTGAGCCTTTGAGGGCCGGGCCTGAGCGGGAGTTTGCCCTGCCTCACCCCCCATAAGCAAGAAAAATCCACGAATTTTAGTAAAACATTGACCCCGACGACACGGACCATAAAAAGGTAAGTAATATTTATCAAATATCCAGTGGTGGACATTTGATAAATGATAAAACTGGTATTTAAAATGACTGAAAAGTGATATAAAATGATAAAAATGATTTTTAAATGATTTGAGAAGTGATTCAATTAAAAAAAATTGAATAAAAGTGATGGAAGAATTCTCACGCACTAAGGTGCAAACGTTTAAAACTTCTACTTCAAAAGGGAATCCAAAATTAAAAAGCAGATAATCCGGGGAAAATAAATGTAACACGACAAAGGATTAAGATACTTAATTGAGAGAGAAACCTCATCAAATGAATAAGAAAGATGCTAAAACCTCTGTAGTTCAATGGGTAGAGAACATGAGCAGATAATTAACGGGAGAATACAAATGGTCAACAGGGGGGAAAGTTAAAGCCCACTGGCAATCAAATTAAACAACAAACAAACAGATTAAAACAAGATCTCAGAAACCCTTTCTATGGCTTTCCATTCCACTTAGAATAAAAGTCAACCGTTAGGCCCTTAGATAAGTCACTTTCTCACTGAGGCCTCCCCATCCACCCCCTGTACATGGATGCTCCCTCTGTGCTCTGTCAGAACATGATTTCTTTATAGTCCTTCCCAGGTAATTTACTTGTTTTATTGCCAAACTCCTCTTGCCCTTGGTTTCACCTGTCATTCACCATTCAACTTCAGTGCCCAGCTCAGTGCTGGCACCGAGTAGTGCTCATTTTATATTGCCTCAATAGGGGAGACGTTCCGTGACTTGACCTGAGATACACAGGTGAGAAGTGGCAGCACCAAAATCCAAATCCTGGTGTGTTTACTCCAGAGACCCAGCTGTCGGCCACCAGTTGTACTTCAGCCCAAGGCAACTGGCCATGGCATGGTGGATTTGGCAAGTCCAAGAGTCAGAATTTAAAAGTGTGATTAATGGCAAGAGAAGTCAGAGCAGAATTTGTAAAGCTGCGTTATTGTAGCCACTCTCTGATCAGTTATGGTTGTTTCATTCATTCAGCATGTCCAATAAAAAGCAAATCCAGACTTAGTAGGCACAAACTTTATTCCACAGGATTATTGCAAGGTGGGGAGGAGGGACTGTTGCAATGGAGAGAATACTCTGTAACCTCTGAGACCATCTCAAGAGTTAGAAAGAGTTTTTCTTTTCTAGAGAGGAGTAAACAAAGCTAGAAAGAATGTGGTGTGAGGGGGGATGAAAGAGTGGTGGATCCCATAGTAGATCAGAGAATATTCTCCTCTCAGGAGAGGCTGTATGCTGGCTTAGGCTACGGGTGGGACAAAATTTATTCAGAGGCCTGGGGGAAGGAGGGAAACCTAACCCAATTTTGGCTAACAAGCATTTAGTTCCAACTGAGTGCTGGGGACAAGCAGTGCTGCTTATTATTGTGAACTAAACTAAAATGTTAATTCCCCTGACTGAATGGACCCCCTCTTGGCCAAGGGGACCCCAGAAATACCCTAAAGCTGAGTTGGCATGAGAAGGGAGGTCAGACCTGCCTCATCATGCCCTCCTCCGTTCTTGGAGATATGCTTTGCTCTGCAGGGTGGGGGCCCTTGCGGCCCTCCCTGCCCCTCCTGACTCCCGCCAGGTGGGCAGGAGCGGGAGGCCTGCTGTAGCAGCAGAGGACTCCCCCATTCAGCCAGAGATGGAAGGCAGGTGGAAGTACCTTTAGGTCTGAACCCTGGGCTCATGAAGAGGGATGCATTCCCCTCCCTGCCGAGTACTTCTACTCTTCCTTGTTTCCCCACACTAAAGTTCTGAAACCTTTTCTTTTTCTTTTGAGCACATTTTATTTTAGACCCAATGGGGCTGAAGATACCAGGCAGATTTACCCAAGATTTTTTGGCATGCTAGCTTTTCTTGCTCCTTTTATTTTTCTGAACTTTTCTTGGTGGTAGCTTATTTGACTAGTAAAGATGTACCTTCTCTTTTAGAAATGCATGATCTAGCTTTTGTGTGCTGTGTATCTGTATAACCCTGTTTTTCTCTTTAATTATGTTTTTAGCACTCAGAGTGATTAACAATGGCCAAGTAGGTAGGAAAGTATTTCTAGAATTGCTGCATTTTCTCCTAGATCAAAACGATTATTTCACTTTGCTAACACTGTGCTACAAATTTCTATGGCCTTCTCTAGGGCTATATAAGCTACTTAATAAGAAAATCTTTTCCTCCTTAAAGTATCTGTTATTTATTTACTAAACACATTGTATGGGGTATTTCGGTTCTTCCCAGGGAAATAAGCAGGTGGCTCTCCAGGGACTCAAGTCCCCAAGATGGGGGCAAGGGGCATTCTTCCAAGTACAGTCAGCGCTCTATATTTGTGAGTTCTGTGTCTGTGGGTTCAACCAACTGTGGATTGAAAATGTAGTTAGGCCCATGATGGTTGTGTCTGTACAGACATTTTTCTTGTCATTATTCCCTAAACAATAGAGTATAACAACCCTTTCTATACCATTTACATTGTATTAGGTATTATAAGTAATCTAGACAGAATTTAAAGTGTACGGGGGGATGTACACAAATCATATGCAAATGCTAGACCATTGTATGTCAGGGACTTTAGCATCCGCAGATTCTGATATCCCAGGGACAACTGTACTTGAAAATCAAGGAATCTGGGTGGGGTTCAAATTCTCAAGTTTTCAAACCTAAAGACATCAAAGCTCCATTGAGATAACATTTAAAAGTTGTGGGAGTTTTTTTTTTTTTTAAATAAAACCAAGCATACCAGCAATTTCTCTCCTGGGCATTTACCCAAGAGAAATGAAAACATAAGTTCACGAAAAGACGAGTACAAGAATGTTTATAGATGCTTTATTCATAATCACCTACGTCAACTGGTGAGCGGATAAGCACATTGTGGCACTCTCACACAATAGAATCCTACTCAGGAGTAACAAGCAACTACTGACACATGCAGCAACATGAGTGAATCTCAAAAGCATCATGCTAAGGGAAAGAAACTAGATGCCAAAAGCTATATATGGTATGGCTTCCTTTCATATGACATTCTGGAATTTGCAAGATGATAGGCACAGAAATCAGATCAGATCAGTGGTTGTCAGAGGTTGAGGCCAGGGTGCAGACAGAGAGTCAGGGCTTGTCTGCAAACGGGCTTAGGAAACTTTCTGGACTGATGGAAATGGTCTAATCTCAATTGTGTAGTGGTCAAAATTCATGAAATGGTAGACTCCAAAAGGGTGAATTTTACTGTATGTAAATTATGCTTCAATGAGCCTGAGTTAAAAAGTTCCTCAAAAAATTAAACATGGAATTACTATATGATCCAGCAACCCCATTTCTGGATATATACCCCCCAAAATGGAAAGTGGGGTCTCAAAGAGATATATTGCATACCATGTTCATAGCGATGTTATTCACAATAGCCAAGAGGTTGAAGCAACCAAAGTGTACATCAACAGGTGAATGGAGAAACAAAATGTGGTATGTTCACACAGTGAAATATCATTCAGCCTTAAAAAGGAAGTTCTCCCACATGCTACAACATGGATGAACCTTGAAGATGTTATGCTACATGAAATAAACCCATCATAAAGGACAAATACTGTATGATTCCACTTGTACGAGGTACCTGGAGTCATCCAAACCATAGAGAGAGAAAGCAGGTTGGGGAGAAGGAAGAGTGAGGTCTTAGTGTTTAGTGGGTACAGAGTCTCAGTTTTGGAAGATGAAAAAGTTCTTAAAATGGATAGTGGTGATGGTTGCACAACAATGTGAATGTACTTAATTCCGTAGAACTGGAAATTAAAAATGGTAAGATGATATATCTTATATGTATTTTATCACAATTTTAATAAAGGTGGAGTGGAAGAAGAGTTTACAGCAGCATACTTTTAAAAGGCTCTACATGTTCTAGGCAAGTCCTGTAAGGAAGTGAGGTAGGATGTTGACCACGTGGTGAGATGTGAGGGCTGTGGGGACAGCCACCCCTGTCTAGAGCTGAATAGCCCAACAAGGTAGCTACTCACTATACGGGCCATTGAGACCTTGGAACGTGGCTGGTGAAATCGAGATGCTGTAAGTACCAACTGCACATTGGTTTTAAGAGATTTAGTACAAAAGAAAGAATATAAAATATCTCATTTATACTTGGTATACTATTTACATGCTAAATTGACATTTTAGCTACATTAGGTTACAGGAAATATTAAGATTAATTCTACTTGTTTTAACTTTTTTTTAATGTGGCTACTAGAAAATGTAAACTTACATCTGTAGTTCACTTTGTATCTCTCCTGGACAGTGCTGCTCTGGGATTGCCCTGCAGGTGCCTGAGATCCTACTGTTCAGAGACATCATTTGCCGTGGTCCCTTGTTCTCTGAAGGGCCCTGGGTAATAGGCAAATACCTGGCCATTCGCAGCAGGCCCATGCTTGGCCAGGAGGTTGGCAGCTTGGTAGGGACTGGGACCAGGACAGCTGGCGCAGGGATGAAAGGAGACAGGGTTGTGCCAAAGAGACCCCTTTTGCCTCCCCAGGCCTGCCTTCCCGGACACTCCAGCCAGGATCTTTGGACTGAGGTTCTGGCACTTGGCACCCCCCCATTCCCCCACGGGTCATGGGGTGCAGGAGCAGCAGGGCTGCTGCACAGGTGGAGATTCCTGGAAGTCAGCTGAGGAGTCAGGGCCACTAGTCCTGAGAGGAGGGAGGTCCAGGTGGAAGCTGCACCCACTGGTATTTCAGAGAGCAGCTGGGTGGATGGGTCACCCAGACTGAGGGCCAGGGCAGTGGTTAGAAGCAGTGCATGAAGCCAGAGGCCAGGAAGTGAGGGAGATGCAAGGCCACTGGTGGCAAGAGGAGGTGAAGGAGGAGCCCTGCATTCCCCAGCCGAGCATCTGGCAGAGAAGGCTCCCAGGGTGCCCCATGGGACCTCCAGGGTTTGCCACCTAGAGGGACTGGTTGAAGCTTTGTGTTAATGCTGATTGGGGCACAAACCTGTGAAACTGCATTGATGGCAGGTTGTAGAAGCATTGATTACACACATGAGCAGGTCCAAGGTCCTGAGCTAGACTGTTCTTGCCTTAAAACAGACATCAAACTGATGTGTCTATAAACACATAGTCCATGCTCAATACCAGATTGAAAACATCTCGTTATCCTCAGTGCTTAGAACTCAGAAGGGGCTCAACACAATGTTTATTTAATTAATTGAAATATATTTGACTAATGAATGAAATAACAGTGAACAGCGGCTCCTCAAGCCCTAGTGGAGCCCTCCGTTGACTGTTGGGCTGCTGTGTCTCTAACCGTTGCAGCGAGGGTGCCAGCCTCACACCTTTTCGGGAACAGTGGGTCTCTGTAGCAGTCAGGCTTAACCAAGAAACCACTCAGAGTATCCACAGCAGGGTGAGGGGCCCGAATGCAGGGATTGGGGTCCCAGATGGTAAAAAAGCCAAGCAGGGGGATTGGGGCAACCTAGAGATTAGCACCTGGTAGGGCCATGGTCCTCCTGGACTGCGGGGCAGAGGGAGCAGGTGGTGTCACAGAAGCCCACGGGACCACAAGGAGTCTGGTCAATGGGAGTTGGAACCGTGGAGACCCAGATGCTGGGGGAGCTGCCACGTGAGGAAGCCAGTGACCTGTGCGCCTGGGGAGCCCAGTCCCTGGGAGGACCTACCCCCCTGCAGTACAACGCCATGTGAGGGAGAGAGAGGAGTGGCTCGGGGCACAGATGCCCAGCACCAGTGCCATCTCTAGTTGTCCCGATACCCCTGAGAAGGCGCCACTGTCTTAGGACTTGAATAGCCTGCCTGTTATGGGCTGTACTGTGTCCCTCCCAAATTCACATGCGGAAGGGTCAACACCCAGCACCTTACGGGACCTCAGACTGTGGCCATATTTGGAGGTAAGGTCTTTAAAGAGGTGATTAAGTTAAAATGAGTCCTTTAGGGTGGGGTCCTAATCCAATCGGACTGGTGTCCTTACCAGAAGAGGAAATTTGGACACAGAGAGAGGGTGTGTGCACACAGAGGAGAGGTTCTGTGAGGACACAGCAAGAAGACAGCCACCTGCAAGCCAAGGAGAGAGGCCTCAGCAGAACCAACCCTGCTGACACCTTGATCTTGGCCTTCAAGCCTCCAGAACTGTGAGAAAATAAATTTCTGTTGTTTAAGCCACTCTGTCTGTAGTATTTTGTTACAGCAGCCTGAACTAACTAATACATTGCCCAAGACTGTGTTGCCACTGCACCCTGTGGACTCCAATCCTGTCCTACAGGAGGGAAGTGACAGGACATTGATGAATGATTTTTTTGCCATAGTCCCATTAAGGGAAACATTTGGAACACCAATATTTTCTAGGCTTCATTTAGATTTGATGTGTTGAGTAGATGCAGCTTTTATTTGCTCTGGGTGTGAATGGCTCAGTGGTGTTGGTCAGCCAGTTATGGGGTCAGAAAACTGGGGTGTCCATTGGAATTGAGGGGGAAGGAAAACGGCCCCCTTTGTTCTTCCCTTTCCATTGCTTATGACTGAGGGAAAACCTCCAATAGATTCAACGCTTTAACATTTTAAAATGAGAAATAAGGGACTCACTTCCCAATTTCTTGAGCAATCTTCAGTGCAAGTGCCCATACTTGGGTTTGCAGTCCATCTGGCTGCTCTCAGCCAAGATGCTTAGAGGGTTTGTCTCTGGCTTTCCTCTCTGCAGCTATCAGCACGCCAGGATCAGAATCTGAGCCAGAACAGATTATATCCTAATCCATGCCCCGGGAGTGACCCGTACTCCGTCAGGGGGAGGTCCAGCATCTCAGATGACTGACTCGTATGACAGCGGAGAGAGTGGGGAACTAGCTTTGGCTGGTTTTAAAAGAAAGAGAATCTATACTGAAAGGGGAAGGAAAGAGAGAAGGAAGGGAGGGAGCGGGGAATGGAGAGAAGGAGGGAGGGACATTCCAAGGGAAAGACCTGGAGATCCTGATATCTGGGATTTCCTAATGACTGGCCAAGCCAGATCACTCCATAGCAGTGGTACTTAACTGGGGTGATTTTGCTCACTAGGGACATTTGGAGATGTCTGGAGAAACAGACTGGGCTGTGTGTGTGTATTTGTGTGCCACTGGTATCTATGGATGCTGCTAAACATCCTACATTGCATAGGAAAACCCCCACCTGCACCCCAACAAAGAATTGTCCGGTTCGACACATCAGTAGTCCCAAGGCTGAGAAACCTGCCCTGCAGTGAAATTCAGTGTCTACAACCCACCACGTGCTTGACTCCTCCAAGCAGCTTTTGGTCTTTTACGTTAAACATGAGCAATCAATTAACAGACATTTGAAGAAAGCCTCCGACATGAATGACAGTGATCAGAACACACAGAGAAAAGGCAACTTGAGTGAAACAGGTTATATATGGAGAATAAAACCTGAGAGAGAGAGAGAGAGAGAGAGAGACAGTGGGAAAGGAAGAAAGATAAACCCAAATCCATGAAATAAGGACAGGATGCTATTTAAAAAGCAGAAACAAGTAAGCAAACAAATAAGAGCTCTTGAAAATCATAAATACAACAGTAGTAATAATAAACACTAAACAGCTTAGAATAGAAAGTTGAGAAAATCTTCCAGAAAGAAAAGCAAAAATCATAGATAGAGGATACGAAAGTATAAGAAAATTAGGGGACCAGTCCAAGAAGTTCAATATCAAAATACTAGGAGTATATAAAGAAAGGACAGGGAAAATGGAAGAGAAGAAATCATTAACAAAATTTTCAAGAAAATTCGCACATGAAGAACATGATATTCATTTTGAAAGGGTGATGTAGATCTATGCGCAGGCATATTGTGGAGAAATTTTCAAGTGCTGTGACAAAGAGACTATCTCCCAAGCTTCCAATGGGCGATGTAAAAACCAGGTTACACTCAAATAATGGGGAACAAGAATGGCTTCAGACTGCTCATCGTCACATTGGAAGCCAGAAGACAGTTGGAACAATGCCTTCAATATTCAGAACAGAAATGGTTTTCACTCTGGAATTTTTGGATCCAGAAAAATGAGAAGATGGAATAAAGGTATTTTGGGATACGCGGAACTCCCCAGAATTGACCTCTCACATACCTTTTCTTAGGATGCTACTGAAGGATGCACGCCATGAGAACCAGGGAGTAAATCAAAAGTGATGAAAAGGCATCCAGGACCCAACCTGCAGAGGTGCAGGGAGGTGGCCTTGCGGTGAGTCAGATGGCTGCCTTGGAATGTTGTCTGTGTCAATACAATACATATGTACACAGAGGGACAAGATACATTGGAAGGTTTTGTTTTTTTCTGTCTTGTTTTTCTCACTCGACAATACTGTATGTCAATTCCACTGTCTTGTTCCTTTCACAGCAGCCTAACTGTCGTGGATGCTGAGGTGTGCCACACAGACCCCACTTTAGAGTAGGTACTTGTTCCCCCAGCACCAAGACACCCCAGCCTCTCCTTGGGCATGTCCCTCGGCCCAGAGAGCTGTCTCACCTGGTGGCAGTCTGCACTGAATGGCTGCTCGGTACAGGGACACAAAGACACGGCCCTCTTTACCTCAATTGGGGACACCTCTGAAGGTCATTCCTGCTCCAGTCCTCCCTGTGGGCTGAGGCCTTTGACTCACATGCCGGATCCTGCTCCCTTACCCATGAAAGCACTCCCCTGTAAATGTCCTGCCCAAAGCCTCTCTCTCAAGCGTGTCTCCTGGAATCTGACCTATGCCAGTGGGCGCCAGGGGGCATCTCAGGAAGCTGACCCTAAAATGAGATTTTGGAACTGGATCCCCTGCTGCCCAGCAATGAAAATCCAGTCCCTTAGAGGTGGTTCCCCAGTAACTGCTGGTGTGCCCCCGTGGTGCGCTGGTTAACTCTCAGGTCTTGGCCCGCCTGGGCTGCTATAACAAAACACCGTAGACTGGTGACTTAAACAACTGACATTTATTTCTCACAGTTCTGAAGGCTGGAAGTCTAAGCTCAAGGCACCAGCTGATCCGGTGTCTAGTGAGGGCATGCAGATGGCCGTCTTCCTGCTGTGTCCTCACATAATAGAGAAAGAGATCATCTCTTTTGTGTCTCTTCTTATAGGGACACTAATCCCATCATGGGGCTCCACCCTCATGACCGAATCACATTCCATAAGCCCCGCCTTCAAATAACATCACAGTGGAGACGAGGGCTTCAACGTGTGGATTCTGAGAAGACAAACATTCAGTCCGTATCAGGTTGGGTGTTGGCGGAAAGAGTCAGCGGTGGGTGCAGTATTCCAGAATCCGGGCAGCCACAGAGAAAGTAGTCATTATAAGGATCTTCGAATCAAATGGCTGTTGCTGAGGACAACGAATGCATTGAAAAGAGACAGCGCAAGGGGGAGAGTGATAAAGTGCCAAGTACAGAAGCCAGAGGGCCTCTTTGACAGCAGAGAAAGAATCTCATCCTGTGCAGCTGATGAGAAGAAAAAACTGAGAATGAGGCCCTAGACTTGGTTGAAGGCGGGCAGAGCTGCAGAGAAGGCTGGATTCTCAGCCCTGGCAAGTTGGCTCCCTCAGGGTCAGGGCCTTGACTTGGGGCTGGGGAGAGCTGGGTGAACATACTTGGAAATCTTGAAGCCTCGTGTTGCCCTGAGCCTGGGGCCTGTAGAGGGTGGCATCCCCTATCGCTTGAAGGCAACCTGTAGAAGCTTCTGCCTTTAGATCCCATGTGTACCTCCCTCACACCTGGGATCTAGCTCCTTCTTCTTGGGCCACCAGACCAATAACCTGGTCGAGTCCCAGCCTAATCCAGCTGGGGACATGTGAGGCCAATTAACTGACCTGCTGGTGGGGAGGTTCACGGTGCTATTAGATCACGGGCATGGAATGGTGCATTTGGTTCCAGGGGATCCCCGGGGGCATTGCTCACGGCTTCCCTGCCAGGTGCAGCATCTGTGGCCTTAGCAGGGCATGGGTACCAGGGACTCAGACCCCTTTGGGATCTGCCCAGTGGAGGAGTTGGCTAAGGCTGAGGAGGAATCTGGAATGGGTTGTAGAGGAAGAAAATGATGTGTATTCATTGAAGCCTTGTGACCAGCTAGCGCTCCCTAGGAGCAGAGACCAGCCAGAATCTTAAAGGAGCTGTTCCCAGGTGAAGTGAACTTACCACATGAAGTTAGTGGACCCCAGTGGCCCAAGGGGTAGACAGTAGTGGACATTACAGAGTCCTGCTCAGACTCCCCCAGTTCCAGGACTGTTGGCCTCTGTGGCTCAGAGCTGAGTCTCTCTGGGAATCACTGCCTGCTGACGGCTGCTTTGCTCAAGGTTCAGTCCCACCCTGGGGATATCCACAGCCAACGACTGGTAATGTGGACATACCAGGGCCTGGCCTGATGCTCAGTTCAAGTCAACTCTGAAGCCTGTTCAGCTCGAGTTCTCCACGGGTCGGCAGAGACCTCTCTTGTACAGGTAATTCCCAAAGCACTTCCCGATAACCCTGCTGTTCACTAATCTCAGTCTTAGGGCCTGTTTCCCGGGAATCAACCCGGACAAGATACTGAAGGTATGAACGAACCATAACCATTTCAGTGAATGCCAGTGGCATTCACTTTGTTTTCTATTTTCCAGTATAAACATTGCTATAGTTAACATCCTTGGAAATATAGCCTACATACACATGAATTCTTTTATTACTGTGAATTAGAGTCCCCAGAAGGGGACTGCTGGATTGAGGAATATATGTAATTTAATTTTGTAGGTGCTGCCAGGTTGCTTTCCAAAGATGTGATAACAATTCTTGTTTCAGAAACAGTGTACTAGAGAACCTCTTTCCCTGAATCTTTGCCCACAATACATATTTACACATTTTATTTTTAATCAGTTTGATGGGTATAAAGTGGTATGTTGTTTATGTGCATTTTTCTAACTACTAACAAATTTGGGTTCCATTTTGTGTTTGTCATTTGGATGACAGACAAACATAGCAATTACTCTGAATTGCTACGTTAACTGGATTAGGTTCAGCTGCATACGGCAGAAAAACCAGAAGCTTCTGCTTGCGTACATGGGGTCAGAACTCACATGGCCACACCTAGCTGCAAGGGAGGCTGAGAAACTTTGAGTCTTTGAGTCAGGCAAATGGTTACCCTGAGTAAAATCAGGATTCTGTTACCGAAGAGAATAGGGTTAGGGGGATGGTAATTGGAGTAAGCAGCTAGAAATCTCTGCAGCTACAGCTGAGTTGCCTTCCTTTTGCCAATTTTTTCCACTTGGCTGTTTGCCCTTAAAATTTTTGTGTCAGTACAGCTGGTCCTCAACTTACCATGGTTTGACTTATAATTTTTCAACTTCATGATGGTGTGAAAACCATATGCATTCAGTAGAAATAGTACTTTGAATTTTGATCTTTTCCCGTGCCAGCCATACGTGGTACGAGACTGTCCGTGGTGCTGGGCGGCAGCATCGAGCCGCAGCTCCCAGTCAGCCACGCGACCACGAGGGTAAATAACTGACGCACTGCAGGTGCCGTGTTGCCGGATGACTCTGCCCAACTGTAGCCCATGGGAGTGCCTTGAGCACAGCAGTAGGTTAGCCACATTAAATACATTTTCAACCTACGATATTTTTAACTTGTGATGGCTTTAAAAGGATATAACTCTAAGGTAAGTCAAAGAGCATCTGGGTATATATATGTATGCACGTATTTATATATCATTTCTGCAGAACTTTTTGGATTTTAGAATTGTAAACAAGGAATTGTGGACCTGTATCATCACCCCCATTTTACAGATGAGGAAACAGACACAGAGAGGTGAAGTAACCTGCCCGAGGTCACACAGCTGAGGTCCAAGTCAGGATTCAAAGCTGGCAGTCTAGCCTAGAGCTCTAAATCCTTGGTCTTAACAACACCCTGCTGTTGCAATGCTGCTGTTGGTGATGGGCCCGTTGTCTGGCCGGGAGATGTCAGCTGAGCCCCTTTCTGCTGAGCGGGAGCCCTCTGGCCACCGTTGCACACCCACGCTGGGTGGCTCCCTGTCCTCCTGGGAAGAACCAGCCAGGCCTGAGGGCTCAGGGCTCACAGGTCCCTGCAAATCAGCCCCAGGCAGCACTTTCCCACTTCCACCCAGACCCTGGGTTCCCACCTCCTGGAAGACAGACTCAGGGTGTTCCTAGCACCAAGCCTGTGGCATTTGCTTTGCTCTGAAGCCATGGAATTATTTACTCATAGCAGGATACTTGGGCTTTCTAAAAAAGCTTAGAGTATGCAAACTCCACAGCCCTTCTCCTTTCCAGCTGTGCTGGGGAAAATGGCAGTGGAAAGGGTGAGTAGGCCTCTTCCTCCCGTGGAGGTCAAGGCCAAGCCCCCATGCTCTGGCTCCTCTGCCGAGAGCCGTGTCTCCCCTTTGCTGGCGCTCCACATGCTGCCGACATGAGGCCCAGGCGTCCCCATCCTCCTTCAGGGACGCTGCCACGGGGCCACGTCTGCTCTCAACTGGGCCATCCTCTGAGCTCTCTCCATTTTATTCTCCTGCCACCTGAAATGGTTTTTATTTTCTGGAGATCTGGATGCCGGAATTGGTAAGAGTGCTGTTAACATACAACACGGCAACAGTTGGGTTCAGAGGAATTTTTTACCCCCTAGCTGGAGTCCACTTCTTTAAGGGTGGCGGTGGGAATTAGGAAGAAAGATCCGAGGATGTTGCTTTAGAAACTGAACCTAGTGTGGTCACATGGAAACTGTGGCACGATCACTCATGAGGAGTGTGAGGGGTGCCCAGGCAGCCGTGGGCTCCCTCTCCCCCACCCACCATCTCCTCTGCTGGACTCGTATGTTTCAAACTTTTTTGACCATGCCCCATGCAGTGCTTGCAACCCAGGACTCATGTCCGAACCTAAAACTGAAATCAGTTTGGAAGGATCCATGGCCACCCTTCCCGACTAGGATGGTGCCCTGTGCTGCGTTCCATCCCGTCCTGGTCCATTTTGTAAATTGCCGGGTGTGGCTCACTCTATTGCATGCCCCATGAAGTGGGATGTCATTAAGAGTTTGAAAAACTCTACCCTTGGCTGGCAGCCCTTTGAGGACGGGCCCTCTGTTCCTTGCCTTGGGCCTGGCAGACCACAGATGCTCGCTGAGGCTTTGAGGACCTTAGCGAGGGGGTGACGAAGGATGCCAGAGGGAGGAATTTGTGAGGTGTTGCCCTAATGAGAGTTATGAAACTTAGGGTGTGTGCCTGTTTGCCCTGAATGCAAGGAAGTGCACAGCAAAATTGCAAGCTTAACCCGGAGAGTTTGAGTTAAAGCTTAGCCAGAGAGTTAAGTTTAACTCTCAGAGCTTTAAAAAAAAATTTCATTAACATATTACATGTCAATTTTGTGAGGTGCCTCATGTTCTTTTTGAAAGAACTGGATATTTATAAACAAACACACACAGCAATCAGCAAACAGTTGCCAATTTGTGGCATGTGCCTAGGTTTCTATTTGGGCCCATTTCTCAGCCTGGCAAAGGCCATGTTCCCAAGCCTCTTGCATAAAAAGAATCCCTCCCCGAGGCCCCAGATGCCATCTCTGCTAGAAAAGGCAGAGCTCATCTCTGTCAAACCCAAAGGTTTGAACCTTGAACCCCAAAAGTTCAAGCCTCCAACTAGGCTGCTGCCCTGACAATAAAGTTGTGAGAACTTCCTCCAGCACTGAAGCAAGTCACTGGCTGTGTGCAGCTCCCTGAGTTGCCCTGCTATGGCCTGAGGCTGATTCACGAACTGTTCAATGAACTTCAGGCCGGTCCACACACTCCTCACCTGGATGAACCATTCACTTTTCCCACTTCCCCAGATTCGCTCAGATGCAACAAACTCTACAAGGTTAGAAGCAGATCAGTGTTCCTGGGCCACAACGTTTGTATTTTAATGGGAGACAGTCATGGACATGATCCAAAGGGTAAAATTTCAGGACCTAGTAGCACATCTCCACACCCTGCAAATTAACCCATGAAAGGGCTACCTTCTCCCTGTGTTTTTAAACTCAGCCTCAATAAAAGGAAAATGAGAGTTTAGCTGTGTTAATGGGAATGTGTGTGGCTTATTACCCCAAATTAGCACAGTCAGATGACAATAGCTAATACTACGGCACTTGGATGCAAACGCTACTTTACAGAGGGAAGCTGTCATGAGGCACCCCAGGAGCCTGGGTGCCCTCCCCACTCCTCCCTGCTCAGCCCAGGTCCCCTTGGGCACCAGGACTCATAAGTCCTGCCTGCAATTTCCCCTCTACCAGGCCTCAGCTGTCTTGCTTCGTCTTCTTACAAGCGCCTGCCAGACCTTCTCATGCCTCCTCACTTTTTCTATCTAGAATACAACCCTACTTTTTGTTTGTCTGCTGAAGGAGTTAGGATTTCTTTCTCAAGATGCAATTCAGCTAGGACATTCTATGCAAACATCCCCACCCCCTCCAAGAAGACTTAAGGCCCCTGTCCTGGGGACCCTATTAAAGTGTGGGTGGCTGCAGAGCACTGGGGATGAGGGGGTGGCACAGAATGCCCATGGCGGCTGCTGCTGCTGCTGGGGGAGGTCCTGGCTCTGTGCCTTCCAGGGAAGATGACGCAACACAGAGCATTCAGGTGCGGCTGGACATTCCAGGATTGCAGGGCATGGAGCCAGCTCCGTCAGCCGGGCCCTCGTGACCCCACGCATTGCAGACGCTTAGAAGGGAGCAAAGCCTTCCACGGGGATGGCTGGAGAAACAGGACATGCAGACGGTGCCCAAGGCCTACAGTCAAGGCAGGAGGCCTGGCCTGGAAAAATACATCTTTACCTGTCTCTCCTGTGTGATGGGAGCTGACGCTGATGGAGGAAGTCACAGCACCTCCTTCCAGCTGGGAGGAGGGTGGCCCCATTTCAGAGCTGTTGTTCTTGGCATTCTCAACACGCCCTTTGTCATCTGCACGACTCCCAAGTTAAAGATGTTAGGTGTCATTACAGATGGCACCTGGGCTAGGCAGACACTCCCTTCCAGAGGTCTGTGCTGTCCATCTGTCACGGCCTCAGCCATTGCATAGACCTTTTTTAGTCATGTCACGCGCAGTGCTCAGCTGTCCTCTCCATCTCCAGGGCCCAGCCTGGTGCCTCAAACATAAACACATGGAAAGTTTATTGATTGACTAACTAACTGGCTGGCTGACTGAAGACAGTTTCATAACTTCCTGTTGCCTCAGGAAATTCCCTCCAGGAAAAGCAGGCTTTCACACATAATCTTCCTCTGTATGCCAGTGATTTGCTATTTATTTACCTCTATTGTATGGCTCTTCCCTGCTCCCCAGATAGGCTGGGGTTAAGAAGCTAGTGCACAGTCTTCTGTGAGCCCTGTCCGTCCCTCCCAGCTCTGGGTTCTTCTGTACTGACTTCTTTTCTGGCTGCTGGCTCTGGCTTCCCGGCTGGGGAGCTGCCGGGCCAGCCTTCCTTTCCTTTTGCCCTGGGAAAGGTGCTTGCTCATTGTTTTTTCCTGGGAGACCTGAACTTATTCCTTAATGGAAATTTAAGCACTTTGAATTTCTTGCTGGCTTCTGCTTTATTATCTTAGGGTAAAATGATAAATTCCGTTTTTAAGGACAAGCTTTCAAATTTGTTTAAAGGTTTGAATCTAGCCCTAGTCCAATCCGGAAAGAATGATTTGTTACATCAGGATCACAGACAGACAAGACTTTAGCCTTAGAAGGAAGCTAAATATACCACTGTCGCAGTGGCAAGGAAAAAAAAAAAAAAAAAGAAGAAAGAAGCTAAATAGTATTTGGTTCACCCTCTGCATTTTGTTGATTAAAAAATCTCTATTTCTTTTGTATCCTATGCCTGACATATGGGATGGGATACAAGCTTTGGGGACATGAAGCTTCCTATACAATTTTTGTGGGGTATTGTCTTCTTGGTGGAAAAGGAACAAAATAACAAACGGAATTCAACACAGAGCCTTGGACAAGGCGGTGCGGGTGAGGGCTCCGGAGCTTGAGCTATGATGGCTTCATGGTAAACCCGTCTCTGCCGACTGGGGTGGTTTATGGATGCTTTCCATACATTCCTGCCATCATTTGACAATCAGCAAGAAGAAGAACAGTCAGGATTTACTCATGTTCTGCTCTGGGCACTTTATCTTTAGGACCTGTTTTATCTCCAGGATGACCAAGGGGTTGCTATCTCCATTTTATCCTATCTGTACATGACATGGATCCTTCATTTGCCCCACAGGGTTTTTTAAAAAAAAAAAAAAAAAAAAAAAAAGCCTATCATTCCCAGTAATTCCAGCAAAAAGGCCCAGGAAGGGCTTGTTGTTGGTCCACCTTGGGCCATGTCAAGCATGCTGTGACAGTGGGTGTGCAGGGTGGCGGCTCCCCCAGGGGACTGCTGCATGTCACTCTCCTCATGCAGGTCCTACTTCTGGTAAGGTTGGTGACCCCCTTCCCTCTCAAGAATCCTGTGTGAGACTCAGGGGCACCCCAGAGTGCGCTGGAAGGGTGTCACAGGCTGGGATGAAGGACGTTTGTGGGCAAGCGGACAGCATGCCCTTTGTCCTGAGGGAGTCAGGGGCAGACGGCAGAGAGCAGAGCTGAGGGTGGGCCCCCAGGAGGCTTCTGGACAGGGGGAGTTTAGTGCTGGACGGTGGGGCAGGGATGGTCAGGATGCCCAGTCATGGAGGCTCCAAGGGTCTCAAGCCCTCCTGGTCGAGGAGGGGCCCTTGCCTGTCCCCTGTGGTGACCAGCGGACAACCCCTTGCCGTGGGAAGGCCCTGGTGTGGGGTCTTCAGGGGTAGCAGGGACGAGGAGTTGGGGAGCCCACATGCCCCTCTGAGGCCAGGTGGGCGCAGGCGCTGGGGCTGCTACGAGAGGCACTTCCGTGCATCTGTGATGTCGGCATAACTCTCCCCAGTTTGCAGGTGAAGAAGGAGGCTCGGTGGCTCGTCCCAAAGAGGCCCAGCCCATGCCTTTGGCCTCACAGACGGAGGCTTTGGGAAGGAACTGACAGTGTCTACGGGTCTGGGCGCTTGTCATGTAACACGTGGAGAACATCGTGCGACACGCTTTGTAAACATCCTAATTTGTTTCCAGAGCCGGGGATGTCCCCGAGAAAAGCCAGCTGTTGTCCATTCCCCAGGTCTTGTAACACTTTCTCTAACTCTGCTTGGGGTCGTAGAATTTATGTCAAAAAAGCCGTCTGTCGAAGGTCTGGGCTGTCCTCGTGGAGGGGCTGTCCCCGTGGAGGGGCTGTCCTGATCCTCCCCTCACCGTGGTGGTTGCCTTGTGTCCCCCAACAATTCATATATTGAAGTCCTGACCCCCTGCACTCAGAATGTGCTCCCACTTGGAAATAAGGTTGTTGCAGGTGTAATTAGTTAAGATGAGGCCAGCCTGGAGAAGTTGGGCCTCTGGTCCAATGACTGGCGTCCCTATAGCATAGGAAGGAGAAACGTACACACGGTGAGAACGCCACAGTGAACATGGAGGCAGGGACTGGGGCGATGCTTCTACCCGGGACGTGGCAGATTACCAGCAACCACGAGGAGCTGGGCGAGAGGCCTGGGGCAGATTCTCCCTCACAGCCCTCAGAAGGTACCAACCCTGCCTTGCTCTCGCACTTAGTGTCCCCACAACTGTGAGACACTAAATTTCTGTTGTTTAAGCCACACAGTCTGTGGTGCTTTGTCCCACAGTCCAAGCTAATCAGGTTAAACAGATTTTTGAGAAAAATTTTATTTTCTTGGTATTTGTTGCTGGCATACAGAAATACAATTGATTTTGTTTTGTTTTGTTTTGTTTTTTGAGACAAGTTCTTGCTCTATTGCCGAGTCTAGAGTGCAGTGGTGTCATCACAGCTCACTGCAGCCTCAAACTCCTGGGCTCAAGCGATCCTTCCACCTCAGCCTCTCCCAGTAGCTGGGGCCACAGGTGTGCACCATCACACCTGGCTAATTTTTTCTACTTTTAGTAGAGACGGGGTCTCATTCTTTCTCAGGCTGATCTCAAACTCCCAACTTCAAGCAATCCTCTGGCCTTGGCCTCCCAGAGTGCTAGGATTACAGGTGTGAGCCACTGCACCTGGCCCAATTGAGTTTTTTATAGTGACCTTGATGAATTCTTTCCTTAGCCTTAGTGTTTTACTTGTTTTTGTTAACTTTTTATGCATGCAATCATGTTATCTGTAAATAATGACAGATTTACTTCTTCCTTCCCAATCCTTACCCTTTAGTTTTTTCTTGCCATATTGCACTGGCATCTCCCAAACCTCCTAACACGAATCCCAGGCAGCCATGAGTCTGTTTTCTATCTTTATAACTTCATTATTTCAAGAAAGAAGCCAACTTCTAAAGGTTACATACTATATGATTCTTTTTAAATTTTAAATGTAACCTTTTGAAGGTTTTTTTTTTTTTTAAAGCCGGCATAGTTCCCTTGAGGTCCATACAAGTTGTGTGTCAGTACCTACGTGATTTTTAGCATCAGATTACATAGATCTATTAGAGGAGAACTGACATCTTTTGATATTGAAAATTCCATTTTATGAATATAGCATATTTAATTTATTTCTATCTTAAAAATTTTCTCTAAATGTTAATGAGCAGATGACTTTTCTTCTTTTTTTATGTTAATGTGGTACATAACTCTGATTTTATTCCCTCTTTTCCTATGCTTTGGAAGATCTTGTGTAGGATTAGTGTTATTAGTGTTTCTTCCTTAAATTGGCATATTGTCTGCACCTGGTTTTCTTTGTGGGCAGATTTTTTTTTTTTTTTTTTTTTTTCCATTAGAATGCCCTTTTAAAAATTTCTGCCGATAATGAGTTTCTCAGGGCTGTTTGTCTTTCAAGCTCTTTATTTCTTCTTCATTTTTTGAAGGATGTTTTCACTGGGTATAGAATTCTAGTTTGGCAGCTATTTTAACATGCCATTCCTTTGCTTCCTGGCTTCCATTGTTTCTGTTGTAAAGTCGGTTATCAGTCTTAATGTTGCTCCTTTGAAGATTTTTTTGTTTTCTGAATGCTTTCAGATTTTTCTGTCTTTATTTTTCATTAGTTTGATGCAATGTGCTTGGACATGGTGGTGTTTGTTTTTATTCTTTTTGGGAATTATAATGCTGCTTAAGTTTTTGAAAATTCTTTTATCTTTTTAAATAGTATTTCTGCCCCACTCTCTCTTTTCCTTTCCTTCTAGGATTGCTAATTAAAAATATGCTAGGTTTTAAAAATCACATCCTAGATACCTTTTACATTCCTTCTCTATTTTCCAACCATTTGTCTTCTTGTGACTTGGTGTGTATAGTATATTTTCCTCTGTTCCATCTCCCAGTTCACTTTTTCTTCATTTGAATTCAAACTCCTCTTAAACTAATCTATTGTGTTCATAATTTTCATTTTTTAAAGTTTTAGGATTTCTATTTTAAACACTTTTTATATTTTTGCATTCTTTGCTGAAATTCTGTTGTATTTCTTGAACCAATTAATTACAGCCACATGAGGTTTGTTTCTGATAACTTCAAATCCTGGATGCTTCCTGGTTCACTTCTACACTTCATTGATTATCTTGACTTTTGCTAATATCTTATCCTCTGTTATCCCTGGCTATTTTTGATTAAATGCTGGGCATTATATATAAAAAATTTGAGAGGTAATTTGAGGTTCTGGATCATCATCGTAGGTACATTTTAAAAGGATTACTTTTTCTGTAGGCAACTAGACTAGAAGCACTAGTTATCCCAGGTCATCTTAATGTAATCAGGGATTGGCATGATTTTGAAGTTGGTCTTCAGTTCAACTTTGAGGGCTGGTCTCTTTTTTTTTTTTTTTTTTGAGACAGAGTCTCACTCTGTCGACCAGGCTACAGTGATGCCCTGGCATCAGCCCAGCTCACAGCAACCTGAAACTCTTGAGCTCAAGGGATCCTCCTGTCTCAGCCTCCTGAGAAGCTGGGACTCCAAGTGTGAGCCATCAAGCACTGCTGTTTTTTCTATTTTTAGTTGCCTGGATATATATATATATATATATATATATATTTTATATTTAGTAGAGACAGGGTCTCACTCTTTCTCAGGCTGGTCTTGAACTCCCGAGCTCAAGCCATGCTCCTGCCTCGGCCTCCCAGAGTGTTAGGACAGGTGTGAGTCACTGCACCAGGCTCACTGGTCCCCTTTTGATATCCCATGATCAAAATGGCTTCAAATTCTGGGCTGACTTCTCTGGGATTCCCACAATTTCTCACTGGCATGTTTACTTGTCGGTGATGTCGAGATTTCCTGTTTTTCTCAGGGGGAGAAGTGGTCTGATCCACCCACCTACCATTACTGCACGAGGAACCTCTCTCACAGCACTTCATTTATTCACAGGTTTTGTGACTTTTAATTGTGAAGTCATGTTCCTTATAACTATCTTTGAGAAATCTTTAAGGCTTCAGCTTAAATATTTCTAAGGGAACTTATATTTGCTTATGCCAGGTGCCAGGAAGACTACCAACGTCAGGTCACTTTAAATTAAAATTTCTACTTGATAGCGTCCTTCAATTTTCACAAGGAGTGTAAATTCGTGCCCCCTTCGCAGCTGACTATGGGCAGGTGGTTAAGGGTTTCTTAGGGGAATATTTTTCTTCTTTCGTTCTGTGGTTACCCACTTTTGGGATTCCTGGCTTTATGCAGGGGTCTCTGATCAGGGCTCTTCCCCCAGGCAAACTCCCCTCCTTCTTTTGTCCTTTGTGCAGAGCACAGCTCAGTGTCACTGAGGCTCTAGGCTATCAGGGATCAGCAGATGCCTTCAGGAAAAAAATCAGCTCACTGGTATGGAATTTTGATTTCAATGTGATTTCCACCCTTTGTTTCCCTTACTTTATTCCTATCTCAGTAGAACTTTAAATAAATAAATTGATTTCATTTGTCATTTTTATACATAATGATCTGGGATTCTTGAGCAGACGTGTTCTGTCATTTTGCCACACGACTTTCTCTGTTAGTTCATTACTCAAGATTAACAAAATTAAAAACAATGCTGATAACAGTGATTTCTCTTCTCTGCTTTATTTAGTAATTATCACATGGGGAGCACTCAGAGCACAGGGTTTAGAGTCAATACACCTGAGTTTGCCTCTCAACTCCACCATCAGAAGTTAAATTACTCCGTGCAAGCCACTTAATCTTCTCATCCTCGGCCTTCTGCAAAATGGAGAATGTAATCTCCTAATTTTAGGGAGCTTTGAGGCATAAATCAGGTTACTAAATTGTGAGCTCCTTGAATGAATAAATATTAACTGGGCACTTACCATGTGTAAGGCAACTGTTCTAAGTTCTAGGGATACAACTGTGAACAAAACAGGCAAAAATGTGTGTCTGTGTGCATGTGTGTGGGTGTACATTTGCACATGTGTGGTAACAGGCAATGAAAGAAGAAAAATAAAATATATAGTATTTTAGATGGTAATCAGTGCTATGTCAAACAATAATGCAGATGGCGGGGGCAGGAGTGTGTGAGTGTGAGTGTTCATTACCTCTGCATCCCAGACACTTAGCACATGACCTGGCAAGGAAGAGAAGCTCAATAAATATTTGATGGATGAATTAATAGCTCATAAGACACATATTACCATGTCTGGCAAATAACGGTAGTGTTTGATTTTGGAATGAGCGTGGTTGCTACTGGACTCCCCTCTTCACGTTCAGTTGATGGACGCAGGTTCAGGGGTCCCTAGAGGCTCACAAAGCTGTGTTTGGCTCTGGAGTTATCCAGATGAAAATTGGTTAAGAAATCCAACTCCCCTCCTTCCTGCATCCCCCACCCCCACAAATCTGTTGGAGAGCTGCAGGCAGCTTTTCTCCCCAGGTGACACTGTCTTGCTCTGCCCTCGGGCCAGCACAGGCCACCTGAGTGTGGGACAGGGCTGACACATTGGGCTTTTCCAGCGTTCCCTCTTGAGCGAGGCGGGAAGCATCAGGTCCAGGGTGAGCGCCGCGGATGCCGCCTTGCACGCCCAGGTATAGGCCCAGGTGTGCGCCCAGGTGCACCGGAGGGGGAGGGTGCGCTCCCAGGCGGAGTGCGCGAGTGACGGCGTCCGGCCGGCAGGGGGCACTGTGGCGACGCCGTGGCTCCTGCCTGGTGAAGCGCTCCTCGCCCTGGATCGCGCAGCTGATGAGTGGCAGCGCTTGTATTTAAGCTGGCGTCTCTTTGACACCAGTGGTCGTGCTTTTCCCACCGTTTGTGGCTCAGTTTCCTCGAATACAGCCCGCGCGGCTTCTCACTCCGAGTCCGGAAGGCGCCGGGTTCCGGCACAGGCCTTCCTTGTGACAGACGGAAAAGCTGACAAAGGAAGCTCGGCTTGCTGTGCTCTTCTCCCTCAGTGCCAGCTTTAACCTGTGCACATTAAAGAGAAGAGTGGCCGCGGGCAAGCCACACATACCTTTAGGGTCTCTGATTTCGTGGGGGTCCTCAAGGCCCAATGCTGGTCAGAGCCTCACACGGCAGCAAACCCAGGTGGCCAGTGCTTGAGGGCTCCAGGTCGAAGCTGGAACTGCAGAGGGTTTTAAGGGCACCAGCTCCAAACATCTCGCCCAATAGGGTCTGAAGTTCCCCACTGTGGAAACCAGAATAATGCCCCCCCCCCATGTCCCTATCCTACTCCCCAGAACCTGTGACCATGTGACCTTACACAGCAGCGGGGAATTACAGCTGCAGATGGAATTAGGTTTACTAATCAGTTTGGGCTCATGTCACCCAGGTGGACCCAATGTAATCACGTGCCCTTATAAGTGGAGGAGGCAGGCGCGAGAGAGCAGGGAGGTGGCAGCACGGGAAGCTCTCGGCACGATTTTGCTGGCTTTGAAGCTGGAGGCAGCGGCCACGGCCAGGGAATGGAAGCAGCTTCTAGAAACTGGAGAAGGCAAGGGAGTGGGTTGTCCCCAGAGTCTCCAGAAAGACATGCAGCCCTGCCTGCACCTTGATTTTAGTCCAGGGGGGCCTATTTTGCTTTTCTGACCTCCAGAGCTGTAAGATCATAAATTCCTGTTGTTTCACGCCACCAGGTTTGCGGTAAGTTGTTACAGCAATCTAGGAAACTAACGCACCCACCATGGTCTTGCGTCCAGAGGCCTCAGCTAAAATGCTTTGGGGCCGCTGGTTGACCTGTCTGCCCCTCGGGTTTTGAGTGGAGGAGAATAGGGTGGGAAAGGGCAGGTTGGTGGTGCTGGGGGTGGGGAGAGGGCTCTAAAAGGTGGCAGCTGTTCTTCTCTTGCCGAACTCCCCTTGGGGACTGCCCAGAAGAAGGGCTTTCCCATCCCGGGCTGCCGGCAGGAACTGCTGCCTGTGCCTCGTGAGTGTGTGAAAGGAAGTGAGGGGTCCCAGGTATGGGTGACCAGGGCAGGTGCTTGCAAGCCCTGGTCATTGGAGCTGTCTGGGAGGGAGGTGGGGTGGGGAAAAGCTTGGCAGGGTCACTGTGATCTAGGCAGAGAAAAGAGTAGCAGCAACTCAGAGTTACGGCTTCTGCTGGGCTGCTACATGGGGAAGTGTCACCATACAAAGGGGACCCCAGCTGGCCTAGCCCAGTGATAGACTCCAAAGTCACACCAGGCTCTGCCACTCACTACCTGTGTGTTGCTCTAAACCAAACACTTTATTTGCATCTTCTCTCTTTTGTTCTTTGTCGGTCCAGCTAAAGATTTGTCAATCTTGTTGATTTTTCAAAGAGCCAACTTGTGGTTTCACTGATTTTTTTTTTTTTTCTCTGTAATGACATTGATTTGAGATCATTCTTCTTTTTAAAAGTAGATATTTATAGTTATGCATTTCCCTCTGAGCATTGCTTTTGCTGCATTTCATAAATTTTGAGTTAATTTTCACTTGTCTCTATGTATTTTCTAATTTCCTTTGTGATTTCTTCCTTGACCCATTTGTTGTTTAAGAGTGTGTTGTTTTATTTTCACATATTCGTGATTTTCTTTTTTTTTTTCTTTTCCAGTTTTCTTTCTGTTACTTCTGAGTTCATCCTGTTGTGGTTGGAGAAAGATACGTTGTATGGTATCTGTCTTTTAAAATCTATTGACACTTGTTTTGTGGTCCAATATATGATCTAGCCTAGAAAATGTTCCATGTGCACTTGAGAACGTGTCTTCTGCTGTTGGGTAGAGTGTTCTGTATATGTTAGGTCTACTTGGTTTATTTTCTTTCTTCTGTCTGTTCTATTATTGAAAGTGGGATATCAAAGTCTCTGTTATTGTAGGACTATTTTTCCCTTCAATTTTGTCCAGTTTTGCTTTGCATATTTTGTTGCTAGGTACGTAAATGCCTATAATTATATTCTTTATCAACTTTTAATAAATTTCTTCTTTGTCTCTTATAACCTTGGACAAGATACTTTAGACTGTTGACATCTGAATGTATACTTGACATATACACATGGAAATGGTTTTATTTTTCTCAGTTACTGCTTTCTACTGTATCCTATCAAAACTCCTCCTTCCTGCATAGGGGCGCTATTAATTAACCCAGCTTTATTCGATAACTTGTCATCTACTTTTGATTAGTCAGAAGTTTCCTCTGTGTCCAGAGCTAATCTGCCCAACCTAGTGGTTCTCCAGGTGCTGTCCCCAAATCAGCAGGGCAGCTTCCCTGGGGCAGTTGTTAGAAATGCAGATTCTCAGACCCCACATCAGAAACTCTGGGGGTGGCCCTGCAATCTGTGCTTAGCAAGCCCTCCAGGGGATCCCGATGTGTGATGAGCTTTGAGAATCAGTGATAACCTATCCAGAGATATTATTTTAATAACTATATTTTAAAATGTTTAACTTCTCAAATTTCTTAAAGTGTTCTTTTTAAAATTTATTTTTTCATGTATCTTGACTTTTTGCTATGTTTTTATTCCTTCCTTTATGTCTTAAGTTATTTTAAACCAACTTACAGATTTTGTTTTGATCTGCTGTCTTTCCATTCCCACTGTTTATTGGCTTGGTGTTACTCGTGTTTTGTAATTTCAGATTGTGAGCTGGTCTTAATGGGGATTTCTCTCTAGGAGTCTTATGCACCTTACATGATGGTGGGTCCCTCCAGAGTGCTTTTGGAGTTGCTTCTGCCGGGGGCTCTAGGGTCGTCACAGGACTGCTTTCCACACCCGTGTTTTGGCTTGGGGTTTTCTGGACCATGTGGGTCATTTACAACCTGACCCTATCACATGAGTACAGGCCTGTGATGACAAATTCACAAGAGAATCATTTTCCCTACTTAGAGCCCAGGCCAAATCCAACATCCATGACAGAACTGCCAGTGGATGAAGGATGAATTTTTTTCTAGTTGACTTTTACTGACTTTTATCCCACCCTTGAAGGGCCCCTCATTTGTGTGTGTTGGGAGGTAGGTTCAAGGCCTCTTCTCCCAGTTCCCCACAACATTAAAACCCAAGCCCATGAGTTACTGAGGGAACAACAGTCCTCCCCATGGCCCTGGTAGGAGGATGGGCACTCATGCACCTGTAGATCTAATTGTTGCTTCCTTTTTCATCTTTTGGCTCTTTACTTTCTATAAGGCCAACTATGTGTTTAAAGGTCTTTCCTATTTTACCAGCAATTCTGGGCATATTGCAGTGGGTATGATTTTCAGGTTAACTGGTTTGCTAGACTGCTATAAAGGGAAGTCCTCTGATAGTTCATTTTGAAATGTCAATCACTCCTCACCACTCAGTGCAGGCTAAACCTGGTATTTTCATAGATGGAAAGGGGTATAGGGTGGTTGCGCATGAGTCTCCCACTTCCTCTTCCTGGCACTTGCTGTTCTGATGTTGGGGTCAGTAAGAGTGGGGGCAAGGCATGACTGTCTGTGGTGGGCTCACCTCCTCTCACTCCTACTGGTACGTGTCACTATCCACAGGCTCTGCATAGGCAGGGGGTGACCAGCACCCCTAGGCTGCCTCCTCTGCTGACCCCGATGGTGGCCTTATGCTGCATTCTAAGTACACAGGCCTCCTGCTTCCTGACGTGTCCCTGTAGCCCCAGTCTCGTCTGCCCTCCAAGCCCTTCCACCCTGGGCTCTGGACACACAAGCCACATCCATCTTCTCTGTTCTTAGAAGCTGAGGACTCAAAGAGGATGGTCTTGTCCCTAACTCCACCTGTCATCCTCTCTCCTCCAAACCCTCTGCCCCTGTTTCCTGTTTCCCCTGCTACAGGAACACGTGATAATGCCTATTTGCTGCAAACCAACCATTGCTTAGAATTCCTCCAAACTCAGTTATGCTCCGCCCCTCCTGGGTGTGTGAGAACAATGCCCTGTAGAGGAGGAGTGATTTGTTCATGGCCTTGACCTCCTTCAAGATTCTTGCTGTCCAACTGGAGAAAGGAAGGATTTCCAGGTGGAAACAAAGAGGCTGGAGAAAGCTGCCCACTCCAAGCTGAGGGTCCCTGTCTCTGCTGGCTCTAGTTAGGGGCTTCCTGTCCCCATGGCTCCCCTCCCTCCTCCAGCCCATCTCTGCCTGAGGCAATGGCAGCAGAGAGGCCAGAGGTCTCTGGGTCAGGCTAGAGTCCTCAATGTGAGGCTGCTGCAGGGTTGTCGAGCCTCACCTGGAAACAGAAGTGGTGTGACAGGCAGCCCATGGACTCCAGGATAGGGGACAGAAAAATTGCCCCAGACTCCATCCACAATGACAAATGTGTGCAAAGGTGTCAAATCCCAGGGGCAGTTATGTGCCCAGAAAGTACCCCTCCTGCCTCTGCTGACTGCTGCACCGGCTTCATTTGCTGGTGACCACATGGCCTGGACCTGCTGGTGTGGCGGGGTCGGTGCTCAGGCCTGTGCAGCAGTTTCGGTGTGTTTGTACACAAATAGCTGAACAGCCTCTGATCCTCTGGGGAACCAGCTCTCCCCAGGCCAAGAGCAGAAAAGTTGGCCCTGAACCAGGGAGACGGCTGAGTGGTGACACTGTGATACTTCATCAGGAAATTCTGCTAGGGACTTTGCCTGAGGTCCTGACTTCTAAGTGCCCTGGGGCCAAGCCCTGGGAATGTCCTTGTTTATCTGCCATTGTTGGCCTGGCTCCTTCTCTTTATTCCCCTTTCTCTCTTCCTGCCTCTTCCTGTCCACCCCCACCCCTGCACCACTGGGTCCTGAATGTCAAAGAAGCCAAGGAATTTCTGGTCTCAACTCAGCCATTCCTTGAGGCAAATCACCTCACTTTGGATTGGATCTTGGCCAGCTCACCTCCCCTTCCTGCTCACCCCCCAGATGCCAAGTCTGCGGTGGGGAGGCCCGTGTAGGGCCATGGGATGTTTGGGGAATGAAAAGGACCCTGGGCTAAGAAAAGACGAGACAGGATGTCACTCAGGAAATGCTGCCTTTCCGGAGACCTCAGAATGATGGTTTTTCCTTGCTAATTCTAGACTGTGAGCCTCCCTGTGCGCCTCTGTCAGCCACAGGGACGTGAGGGTGGAGATGCTTCTTGCGCTGTCGGCTGACACACAGCTGAGCGCAGTCATTCTAGAGGGTGATCCCGCTCTGCTTAGGGACATGATATGTGTATAATTCTAGTGCTAGACATTTTGTTCCTGGGCATGTGTCCCAAAGATTGGCACACAAAGGGACAGGGACAGAGAAGAGGTGGTTTATCACAGTATTGTTTGGGGACAGTGGGGAGTTAGAGGCAACACAGGCAGGCTTCTATCACTGGGGGATGGATGAGTAAAATGACAGATGGTCACATGGGTTACCCATGGCCACAAACAGCATGGACACCCGGCAGTATGGCTACAGCCTTAAAAATTGTGCTGAGTGAGAAAAGTAAGAACACGAACAAAATCTATAACCCCATATCGTCTACAATAACCTGAAAATATGTGCCTATTAACCAACTTGTCAGGTACTCAGGTTTACAGAGAAACAGAAGGATGAACACCAGACACATTAGAAGGGTCGAATGTGCAGGGATGGGGGTGAAAAGGAATAAGTGCAGAGGAGCAGGACCGTGGTGGAGAAATGATGCGAGCGCACCAAGAACTGAGAAACTAGTTAACTCTCTGCCCCTGAAGGAGTAGGAATAGCTAAAGACCTAGATCAGGAAATGTCAGCTACAGAGAAGGGGTAGGTATTATGCGTCACTAGGGCACGGGCAGAACTATGATGCAGGGCCAGCGCCTCCCTCTGCCCCCACCCGCGCCAACGACACCAAACACTGCTGGGATCCAGTGCAGAGTCCTCCCCGAGCAGGAGGTGTATCGGGTCTAGCACCATCAAGGTGTGGCCAAAACTCAATGTGGGATGCTAATTATAGACGCTGAGATGTGGTGACTGCTCTGGGGCCCCAATGTCCTCCCTCATCTCAAATGAGGCCAGAAGATCTCTTTAAGGGGTGAAGGTTCAGCATCTTTTGTAGCCCCTGACTTAGAAGCACAAAGCTGAAATCTCCAGCACCTAGCTCAGTGCCTGGCCGAGAGTTGATCCTCACATGATGAATGATTGAATGATCATATGTCTGTCTTGTCTGCTTGGCTTTGGTTGGGCCCGATGAGAATCAGTTGATCCCTATGGTGTGTTGATCACTGTGAAGGAGCCAGAATAAGACACTGTCCCTGCTCTTGAGGTGCTTGTACTTTAGTTGAGAAACAGAGAGCATATGTTGAGGTCCTCAAACTTACCCTGAGCATCTAGTGTGTGCAGGGCTCTTGCTACGAGATGGGGTAAAGCAATGACTACAGTGGTCCTTCCTGATACGGATCTAAGATGGATAATCTACAACACGAGAGGACAGTGCTGCGACTGGGCTGTGCCCAGGGTGCTGGGAGCACAGGGACTGTAACTGGCAGGAGGTGGACCTAATGAATACCGAAGGTGTCAATGTGACCCTAAACATGGAATTATGGGCCAGGAAGACCAAAGTGTGCTTTTCAATTACGTGTGAAGGTGTTTGCCAAAGAGGATGTCTAAAAATTTGAGCAGTAGCTAGTCTCTTCCTTTCTTTCTTTTTTATTTTTACTTTCTTTCCTCTCCTCCAACTCATTCATGGGGTGATTTGGGACAGAGACAATGCTATGTCCTCATCAAATCCCGTTTTACTTTCCCTGGGTACATGGGAAGACTTTCTCAGTACCACTTGTGATTAAATTGGAGCCAAGTGACTGTATTCTGGCCAACGGGGCATGGGAGGAAGTAAGGCGTACCATGTTCAGGCCAGCCATAGCCTCCCTTGAGCCATCATCCATTCTCTCTCTTGCCTTTCCACAGTGACCTCAGTGGCCATATGTTTCACATGGCAATGTCACAATATGGAAGGAGCTTGGATCCTCAAGTCACCGCTCAGAGAAGGATTGCCCAGGAGAGCCAGTCAGCCAGCACTGGATGTGACGTGAGTCACTGAGATGTGGGGATTCTTTGTTCCTGTAGCAAAGCCTCTTCTCTCCTGACTGACAAACCAAGTGCATTGCATTCCAAAGTGGCTATTTTAAGGAACCACAGTTCTTTTAAAAAAAAAAAAAAAAACTAGCATGTCAATTTATTTATTTTTTCTTTATTCATTTGTTTAGAGATAGGGTCTTGCTATGTTGCCCAGGCTAGAGAGCGGTGGCTATTCACAGCTGTGATCATAGTAGACTACAGCCCTCAATTCCTGGGCTCAAGAGATCTTTCTGCCTCAGCCTCCTGAGTAGCTGGAACTACAGGCATGTATCGCTGATGTTATTTTATTTCTTAACAGCTTTATTAAGATATAATTTGCATACCACACTATTCATTTAAAGTATACAATTCAATGTTTTTTTTTTTTTTTAGCATATTCACAGAGTTGTACAACTATCACCACAATCAATTTTATAACATTTCTATCACCCCCAAAAAGAAACCCCATACTCACTAGCAATCATTTCCATTTATACCCAACCTTTCATCCCACTACTTGGCAGCCACTAATCCACTTTCTGTCTCTATAGATTTGCCTATTCTGTACATTTCATATAAATGGAAACATAAAACATATGGTATTTGGTGACTGACTCCTTTCACCCTTAGCATAATATTTTGTTTCATCCAAACAAAATTCATATTCTCTCTCTCTATTATTATAAGCATCCTAGTGGGTGTTAAGTGGTATGTTATTGTGGTTTGATTTGTATTTCCCTAATGACCAACAATGTTTAGCATTTTTTCATGTATTAATACTTGTCATTTTTATATCTTCTTCGGAGAAATGTCTATTTAAAGACTTTATCCAGTTTTTATGATTGGGTTTGTCCTTTTATTGTTGTAAGAGTTCTTTAGATATTCTAGATACTAGGGCCTGATCAGATATATGCTTTGCAAATATTTTTCTCCCATTTTTGCTTTCTTGATAGTGTCCTTTGAAGTGCAAAAGTTTTAAGTTTTGATAAAGTCCAGTATATTTTTTTCTGTGGTTGTTTGTGCTTTTGATGTCATAGCCAAGAAACCATTGTCTAATTCAAGGTCATGAAAATTTATCTATGTTTTCTTTGAAGATTTTTATTATTTCAGTTCTTACATTTAGGTCTTTGTTCCATTTTGAGTTAATTTTTTGTATATGGCATGAAGTAAGAGTCTAATTCATTCTTTTGCATGTGAATGTCCAATTTTCCCATCACAATATGTTGAAAAGATTATTCTTTCCCCACTCAATGGTCTTGTCACTCTTGTGGGGGATTAATTAACCATAAATGTGCAGGTTTATTTCTGGACTCTGTTTTATGCCATTCATCTATATGTGTATCCTTTCCATTACTACACTGTTTCGATTACTGTGAATTAATCCCACTTAAATTGGAAAGTAAAAGTCCTGCAACCCTGTTTAGCTGTTTCAAGATTGTTTTGACTTGGGTCCCTTACATTTCCATAAAATGTTGGGTCGCTTACATTTCCATACAAATTTTAGGATTGGCTTTCACAATTCTAGCCAATTGGAATTTTGCTAGGAATTGTATTGAATCTGTAGATCAATTAGGGGAATATTGCCATCTTAACAATATTAAATCTTTTATTCTATGGACAAAGTCTTTTCGTTTATTTTGTATTTTTTAATTTCTTTCAACAGTGTTTTGTAGTCTTTAGTACACAAGTACTCTTTGATTAAATTTATTCCCAAGTATTTGATATTTTTGATACTGTAAATGAAATAATTTTCCTAGTTTTACTTTCTGTTTGTTCATTGCTGATATATCAAAATATAAATGACTTTTGTATATTGATCCTGTATCTAACAACTTTGCTGAACTTGTTTATTGGTTCTAATAGTTTTTTGTGAATTCTTTAGGATTTTCTATATGTAAAAGATCAAGTTATCTGGAAACAGATAGTTTGACTTCTTCTTTTCCAAACTGGATGCCTTTTATTTTATTTCCTTGCATAGTTGCCCAAGCTAAAACTCCTATTACAAAGTTGAAGAAAGTAGTAAGAGCAGACACCCTTGTCTTGTGCCTGATCTTAGGATGAAAGGGTTTAGGCTTTCATCAATAAGTTTGATGTTAGCTGTGGGTTTTTTACAGATATCCTTTATCAGGTTCAGAAAGTTGCCTTCTTTTTTTCCCCTTAAATAAATTTTATAGTGTACATTCAAGGTATATAATATGGTAAAAGGTATATATATTAACTATAGTAGAATAAATTAACATTTTCATCATCTCACATAGTTACTCATTCCCCCTTCCCCATGGCAAGAACAGCTATAATCTCCTCATTTAGCAAAAATCCTAAATACAATACACTACTATTAACTATAGTCCTCATATTGTACATTATGCTTTTTGACTTGTTCATTCTACATATTTGCTACATCCTACATGTTTTCTACTTTGTATCCTTTGACCTATATCTCCCTATTTCTTTCCTCTGGCCCTGACTCCAGTAATCGCTATTTTATTCTCTATCTCTGTATTTCACCTTTTTTAAAAAAGATCCCACATATAAGTGAGATAATGCAATATTTTTCTTTCCGTGTTTGACTTGTTTCACTTAGCATGTCCTCCAGGTCCATACATGTTGTGGCAAAGGGCAGGATCTTCTTCTTTTTTTAAGGCTGAATAATATTCCATCGAATATATATGCCACAGGTTTTTAATGCATTCACCCATTGATGAACACCTATGTTGTTTCCATATCTTGGCTATTATGAATAATGCTGCAATGAACTTGGGAGTGCATATATCTTTACACGGTGGTCATTTCATTTCCTTTGGGTGTATATCCAGAAGAGGGATTGTTGGACCATATGGTAGTTCTATTTTTAATTTCTTTAGGAACTTCCATATTGTTTTTCATAATGGCTGCACCAATCTATATTCCCACCAAAAATGTCCAAGTGTTCTTTTCTCTTGTATTTTTGATAATAGCTATCCCAATAGGTGGGTGATAGTATCTCACAGTGGTTTTGATTTGCATTTGCCTGATGATTAGTAACATTGAATATCTCATGTACCTGTTGGCCATTTTTACGTCATTTTAGAGAGATGTCTATTCGCATCCTTTGCCCATTTTTAGATTAAGTTATATGTTTTCTTGGTATTGAGTTATATGAGGTGTTTTTTTTTTTAAATCTTGGATATTACACCCTTATCTAATATATGGTTTACAATTTTTTTCTAGTCTGTAGGTTGCCTTTTCATTTTGTTGATTGTTTCCTTTGCTGTGTGAAAGTTTTTTAGTTTGATGTAAGTCCCATTTCTTTATTTTTGCTGTTGTAGCCTAAGCTTTTGGTGTGATATCCAAGAAATCATTGGTAAGGCCGATGTCAAAGAGCTTCTCCCCTGTTTTCTTCTAGAAGTTTTATGGTTTTAGGTATTACATTTAGGTCTTTTATCAATTTTGAGTTTATTTTTATGTATGGTATAGGATAAGGGTTCAATTTTATTCTTCTGAATATGGAAATCCAGTCTTCCCAGCACCATTCATTAAAGAGGTCATCCTTTCTCCATTGTGTCTTTTTGGTGTGTCCTCGTTGAAAATTAGTTGACCACTTATATATTTTTTTGTTTATTCTTGCATTCTCTATTTCCACTGGTTAATTGTCTGTTTTTATGCCAATACCATACTGTTTTGATTGCTATAGCTTTGTAACATAATTTTAAGTTGGAAAGTGTAATGCCTTTAACTCCCTCCCCACCCCCTTTAGAATTGCTTTGGCTATTTGGGATCTTTGGTGGTTCCATATGAGTTCTAGTGTTTTTTTTTCTATTTCTATGAAGAATGTTATTGGGATTTTGATAAGGATTTAATTGAATCTATATATTGCTTTAGGTGATATGGACATTTTTAACAATATTAATTCTTCTAATCCATGAGGATGGAATGTTCTTCCATTTGTGTCTTCATCAATTTCTTTCATCAATGTTTTTTTTCTCATTTCAAAGTATTATGCAGTGTAAATAATTTTGGTTACATGAATCACTTTTATGATGTTTGAGTCATGGTTATAAGAGTGCTTGCTGCCTAAATATTGTTCATTGTACCTGTTTGGTAAGTTTTTGCCTGTCACCTTCTCCCTCCTCCCCCATGGTTGATTTCCATTGAGTTTTACTTTCCTCTATGCACATGTGTGCTCATCTATTAGTCCCAATTTAGTAGTGAGTACATGTGGTGTTTGTTTTTCCATTCTTTAGGGACTTCACTTAGGAGAATGGTCTCCAATTTCATCCAAATTGTTGTAAAAGGCATTAAGTCATCATTCTTTATGCCTTAGCAGTAGTACATGGTGTATATATACCATGTTTTGTTAATCCACTCATGAATTGATGGACATTTGGGTTGATTCCACATCTTTGCAATTGTGACTTGTGCTGCAATAAACATTTGAGTGCAGGTGTATTTTTGATAAAATGACTTCTTTTCCTTTGGGTAAATACTCAGTAGTGGATTTCTGGATCAAATGGTAGGTCAACTTTTAGTTTTTTGAGGAATCTCCATATTGTTTTCCATAGAGGTTTTACTAATCTGCAGTCCCACCAACAGTGTATAAGCTTTCCTTTCTCTTTGCATCCATGCCAGCATCTATTGTTTTTGGACTTTCTAATAAAGGCCATTCTGATTGGGGTAAGGTGATATCTCATTATGGTTTTAATTTGCATTTCCCTGATGATTAGTGATGCTGAGCATTTTTTCATATGTGTATTGGCCATTTGTCTATCTTCTTTTGAAAAGCTTCTGTTTGTGTCTTTTGCCAACTTTTTAATGGGGTTGTTTGATTTTGTCTTTTCTTGCTGATTTGCTTGAGTTCTCTGTAGATTATGGTTATTAGTTCTTTATTGGATGTATATTTTCTCCCATTCTGTAGGTTGTCTATTTCCTCTGTTAATTATTTCCTTGGCTGTGTAGAAGCTTTTTAATTTAACAAAGTCCCATTTATTTGTTTTTGTTGTTGCTATGATTGCCATTGGGATCTTAGTCATAAATTCTTTGCCTAAGCCAATGTCTTGAAGAGTTTTTCTAACATTTTCTTCTAGAATTCTTATAGTTTCATTCCATACATTTAAGTCCTTTATCCATCTTGAATTAATTTTTGTAAGTGGTAAGAGAGATGGCTCCTGTTTCATTCTTCTGCATGTGTCTATCCAATTTTCCCAGCACCATTTGTTGAATAGGGATTCTTTTCCCCAATGTATATTGTTATCTGATTTGTCAAAGATTAGTTGGCTATATATGATTTTATATCTGGGTTTTCTGTTCTGTTCTGTTGGTCTATGTCTCTATTTTTGTGCCAATACCATGCTGATGTAGATACTACAGCCTTGCAGTATAGTTTGAAGTCTGGTAATGTGATGCTTCCCTATTTGCTCCTTTTGCTTATGATTGCTTTGGCTATTCAGGCTCTATTCTGGTTCCACATGAAGCATAGAATTATTTTTTTTCTAGATCTGTGATGTAAACCATTGGTATTTTGATGGGAATTGCATTGAATCTGTAAATCACTTTGGGTAGTATGGACATTTTTAACAATGTTTATTCTACCTATCCATGAGCATGATAGTTTTTCCACTTGTTTGTATCATCTGCAATTTCTTTCCTCAGTGTTTCATAGTTTTCTTTGTAGAGATCTTTCACATCCTTGGTTAAATATATTCCTAGATATTTTATTTTCTTTGTAGCTATTGTAAATTTTATTGAGTCTTTGATTGACTCTCAGCTTGACTATTATTGTTGTATAGGAATGCTACTGATTTGTGTCCATTGATTTTGTAACCTGAGACTTGACTGAATTTATTTATCAACTCCAGTACTCTCCTGGTGGAATCTTGGGAGTTTTCTAGGTATAAGATTGCTTTTAAACATTTCCTGTAAGGCAAATCTAGTGGTGACAAATTCCTTTAACTTTTGTTTATGTGGGAAAGACTTTTTTTCCTTCATTTCTGAAGGACAGATTTGCTGAATTTAGTATTCTTGGTTAGCAGTTTTCTTTCAGCACTTTGACTATGCCATTCCATTCTCTGCTGGCCTAGAAGGTTTCTGCTGAGATATCCACTGATAGTCTAATGAGGATTCTCTTTTATGTGACTTGACACTTCTGCTCTTTTAAAATGTACTCTTTGTCTTTGACTTTTGGCAGTTTAATTATAATGGGCCTTGGAGTGGACCTCTTTGGGTTGAATCTGTTTGGGAACCTCTGAGCTTCATGTATCTGGATGTTCATATCTCTTCCCACTTATGTAAGGTTGGAAGTTTTTTCTTTCACCCTCTTTTTTAATAACACAGAAGTTTATTTCCATCTTATATAATGGTGAAATGTAAGACTTCCATACATGATGTAGAGTTTCATGGTATTGGGGCCTAAATTCTTTCAGTCTTAATGTTCTGGTAATTTCTTTATAACTTCTTTCTTTCTTTCCTCTGTTTTTTAGTAGGCATTGTTATTTTTTTGTTTTGTGATTTTTTTTTTTTATTTCAGCATATTATGGGGGTACAAATGTTTAGGTTACGTATATTGCACTTTGCCTCACTCCACCCCCCGAATAAGAGCTTCAATTGTGTCCATCCCCCAAACGGTGCACATTGTAGTCACTATAATATCTTTCTACCTCCTCTGTAAAGGACTTTTAAAAAAAACTAATATTTAAATTGACATATACAATTATGGTGTATAACATGTTTTGAAATATGTATATATTGTAGAATGGCTAAATTGAGCTGATTAGCATATGCATTACTTCATATATTTATCTTTTTTTTGTGGTAAGAACACTTAACATCTACTCTCTTAGTGATTTTCAATTACAGTACATGGTTATTAACTATAGTTACTGTGTTGTATAGTAGATCTCTTGAACCTATTCCTCCTGCTTATCTGAATTTTGTATCCTTTGACCAACATCTCCCCAACTCCTCACATTCTACCCCCTGGTAACCACCATTCTACCCTCTGCATCTATGAGTTAAGCTTTTTTAGATTTAGTGTGTGAAATCACGTCATATTTGTCTTTCTGTGCTTGGCTTATTTCATTTAACATCATGTTTTCCAGGTTGATCCATGTTGTTCCATGTTGTTCCAAATGACAGGGTTTCCTTCTTTTTAAAGGCTTGAATAGTATTCCATTTTGTGTACATATAACCAGATTTTATCCATTCATTTGTTGATGGGCACTGAGTTGTTTCTATATCTTGGCCTTTGTGAATAATGCTTCAGTGAATATGAGACTAAAAAAAATCTCTTTCATATAATGATTTCATTTCTTTTGGATATATACCCAATAGTGGGATTCCTGGGTCATATGTGGTAGTTCTATTTTTAATTTTTTGAGGAGGCTTTATACTGTTTTCCATAATGGCTGTACTAATTTACATTCCCAGCAACAGTGTGCAAGGGTTCCTTTCCTCTACATCATCACCAACTCTTGTCATCTTTCATCTTTTTGATAATAGCCATTCTAACAGGCGTGAGGTCTCATTGTATTTTTAATTTGCAGTTCCCTAACGATTAGTGATATTGAGCATTTTTTTTAAATATACCTGTTGGCTATTTGTATGTTTCATTTTCAGAAATGTCTATTCAGGTCCTTTTCCAATTTAAAAAATCATGTTGTTTGTTTTCTTGCCATTGCAATACTTGAGTTTCCTTTATATTCTGAATATTAATCTACTGTCTTAGTCAGTTTTGCATTACTATAAATGAATACTGGAGACTGGTTAAAGTATAAAGAAAAGCCTGGTTCTACAGGCTTATGAGAAGCATAGTACCAGTGTCTGCTTCTGATGAGGGCTTCAAGAAGCATCCAATCAAGGCAGGCATCTCACATGGTGGGAGAAGGAGCAAGGGAGAGAGGGGGGAGGTGTTTGGTTCACGGGGATGGACCCCTCGTGAATGGCTCGGTGCTCTCCCATGGTAGTGAGTTCCCTCTCTATTAGTTCATGGGAAGGCTGGTTGTTTAAAGAGTGTGGCACCTCCCCCTTCTCTCTCCCGTGCTCCTTCTTTTGCCATGTGACACATCTGCTCACCCTTTGCCTTCCACCTTGATTGATCCCTGAAGCTCTCACCAGAAGCAGATGCTAGTGATATTCTTTTTGTACAGTCTGTAGAACCATGAGCTAAACAAACCTCTTTTCTTTATAAATTACCTGGCGTCAGGTATTTCCTTTATAGCAACACAAAAAGCACTAAGCCACACATTATCAGATATATGGTTTGCAAATATTTTCTCCAATTTTGTAGGTTGTCTATTCACTCTGTTGATTGTTTCCTTTGCCGTGCAGAAGCTTTTTAGTTTGATTCAATCCCATTTGTCTATGGGATTAAATCATTTGCTTTTGTTGTCTTTGTTTTTTTTCGGGGTCATATCCAAAAAAATCATTGCCCAGACCAATATCATGGAACTTTCCCCCTAAGATTCTCCTCTAGTAGTTTTACAGTGTCAGGTCTTCCATCCATTTTCAGTTGATTTTTTAATATGGTGTGAGATAAGGGTGTAATTTCATTCCTCCACATGTGGATAGCCAGTTTTCCTAGCACCATTTATTGAAGAGAACATCCTTTCTCTATTGTGTATTCTTGGCATCTTTGTTAAAAGTAAATTATAAATGCATGGATTTATTTTTGGGCTCTCTGTTGCATTGGTCTATGTGTCTGTTTTTATGCCAATACCATTCTATTTTGGTTACTATAGCTTTGTAGTATATTTTGAAGTCATGTAGATTGATGTCTCAGCTTTGTTCTTTTTGTTCAAGATTGCTTTGGTTATTAGGGGTCTCTTGTGGTTTCATATGTGGTTCCACTATTTTTCTATTTCTCTGAAAAATGTCATTGGAATATTGATGGGGATTGCATTGGATCTGTAGATCACTTTGGGTAGTATGGACATTTTAGCAATATTAATTTTTCCAGTCCATGAACACAGGATAACTTTCCATTTATTTGTATCTTCTTCAATTTCTTTCATCAGTGTTTTATAGTTTTCAGCGTACAGATTTTTTGCCTCCTTGATTACATTATTTCTAAGTTTATTATTTCTTGGTAGCTATTATAAATGGGACTGTTTTCTTGATTTTTTTTTTTTTTTTTTCCTTTGGTAGTTCATTGTTAGTGTATCTTTTGTGCTACTAATGTCACAAAGTACATCTCTATACATTATGTGTCCATTAATACATCATAATTATTGTTTTATAAAGTTGCCTTTTAAATCAAGCAGAAGAAAAGTTACAAAAATTTCAATTATACTTTTATATCTTCCTTTAAAAGGTATGTAGTTACCTTTACCAGTGTTGTTTATTTCTTCATGTGGATTCACACTGCTTTTCCACCAGCCCCTCCTGCCTTCCTGTTCATTCCTCCTCACTGTCTAATTTATCTTCTTTCCCTTCAGTTTCAGATATCCTTTCATTTCATCCTGTAGGCTTGTAAGAGTTTCACTTCCCACATATGTAGCCATTGACCTGTGCCACCTTCCAAAATCCCTGTTTGCAGGTTTCCTTGTCTCCCTGCCCTCATCCTGAGTACAATATAAGGGTACCTATTTTCCTAGGTATGGGGGTATGATCCACTTGAAGGCAAACTGACTTTTAAAAAATCATATTTCCTATTCTCCCACTAGCAGGCTGAAGCAGTAACCTCTAGAGTATCTGTTCTACTGTAGCCAATTGCACATATTTAGCAACCATTAAACAAAGCAGTTGCCCCCATAAGCAGATATTGGGCTCCAGTAAGGATGTTGTAAAACACAGTGTAGACTTAGTAATGGGTTTCTGGTAGGAGCAGACCACCAGGGCTGGCCATTAACACGACATTATTTGAGGCCATTGTTCAAGGACTAATCAATTGTGAATTAGAGTTTTGAGCCATGTATAACTTATCTGTGGCATGGTGTCACCATTAATCATGTTCTGGAATGCCAAGAAAAGACTGAGTGAGCTAAGGGTTGAAGGTTTAAGGTTTCTTGAAACCAAACTCATTTAATGACATTCGTGAGTAGATGACGTATTGTGGTAACCAGTCCTTGGTATTAGTCCAATTCCATCGGTGATCCCAGGGGCTAGATAGCTATGCAGATGCCGAGCTTTCTGGAAAACAGTGACTAGCGTTCAGCATGAGTCTAGGGAGACACCGTATACAGCACATTTTCAAAGCTCCAAATGGATACCAAACAAGGAGACGTTTAGGATTTCCACATAAAATTCAAACCTTGTATTGGGCTGGGGAGAGAGGCCAGTTTTCCTTGCAGTTTGAGACTTCCTCAGAGCCCTATAGTACTGGAAATTGACCCAAACATGAGAGTCAACTTTGGAGGGACAAGACACAAAGCGAGCTTGGAGTTGTAGAAACTAACTTCTAGGTACTTTTTAATCCGATTGCTACACCCACTATTATTATCGTGAACAACAGTAACACTGGCTACCATCTCTTTGGACCTACTGTGTGCCAGGTGCTGTCCTACATGTTTTGTAGACACAAGCATATGCAGTTTAATTTTCAGAGCAATCTTTCATGGTAAGTTGTAATATCCTTATTTTAAGATAAGAAAACCATGTGCCACATGTACCTGTGGCATTGAACACACACAGGTTTCAGGTGGGGGGTGCCCACAAAGCACGTTCTTGCCACCTCTTCTTTGTCCCTGTAAATCCACTCGGTGGGACTGTTTCTTCCTGTGACCCTGGATGAAAGCTTTGGTCCCATGAATTTTCTGGTCTCTCCGAGGTAATAAAACTAATTCCCTGGTCACTTTCTGAAGTCAATTTAAGTTGCAAAATGTGGTCTCAACTCAATAATAAAAATGTCCCCTTCCATGTCATAATTTCAACTCTGAATTTCATTTAAAGTTGAATCTACTCCTCCTTCTCTGGCTTTGGCAGGAAATTTGCTTGGGGGAAAGGGTCTCTGATAAGTGTCTTTGAGCTTTTCCCACTTGGGAATTCTTCTTCCATGGGCTTGGGGAAGGTGGAGAGCAAAGAGGGCCAGGAAAATTCCTACTTGGCAAGTACTGATGTGGCTATCGAGTGTAAGCCTCCTTTGGGCCCTGCAGGAGATTAAGGCTGACTTTTCCTCCTAGAGCTCTGTCATAGGTTGTGTGGAGATACATGCCCATCACCCTGTTATCTGCTGGGATCTCACCTGTAAGGGTGATGCAGGAGACGGCTTTCCTCCACTTGTGGCTAGCGCTCCTCAGCTCCTGCAATACTGGTGGGTCATATTCAAGTCACTCTACACTGGCTCTCTCATGCACAGCCCACGTGTTCTCTGCCCTGACATGCTGCGGAAGTCCAGGCTGATCCTTGGTGCAGCTGCCTCTCTTTTGCTCTGCCATCAAAGCAGCCAGGCCATAGACTGAATTGTGGCTCCCCAAAATTCATATGTTGAAGCCCTAACCCCCAATATGACTGTATTTGGAAATAGGGCCTATAAGGAGACAACTAAGGTTAAATGAGGTCATAAGGGTGGGGCCCTGATCTTATAGGATTAGTGTCTTTATGAGGAAAGATGCCAGCTCTCTCTCACTCGTTCACCAAGTGTACTCGGAGGGAAGGCCACTTGAGGACACAGCAGCTGTCCGTAAGCCAGGCAGAGAGCCTTTGCCAGAAACCAAACCCCGCTGGACTGTGATCTGGGATTTCCAGTCTCCAAAACTGTGAGAAATGCATTTGTTGTTTAAGCCACTAAGTCTGTGGCTTTTTGTTATGTCAGCCCCAGCCAACACAAGACCCGTCTCTTACCTTTTAGTTTTCTTTTAGATTTCTCAGGTGTGAGCCAGGCACCAGTCCACTGTGCTGCTTAAACTTCTGGGCACGTGTATTAAATCCTTGGCAAGATCCCCGTGTGTTCCCTCTTCTTAGGCCTAAGGAGAGTGGGAGGCACCATCTCCCTCTCCTCATTGGCAGGGCTGGAGAAAGGCTCATGGCACACCACCGACTCTCTCCAAAGAAACCCTTCTTTAATTGCCAAAGCCCAACTCTCTTAGATCCATAAAGTGGGTGAGAGCTTTTGGTGTGACAGTTTGGGTCAGGTATTGTCTTAGGCATGTGGTATCTATACATCGAATCCAAACTTCCATTTTTGCATCCTTTAATACACAGCTGGTAAGAAGCTGGACCCGTCTTGAATCTAGGTCTCTCTACGATTTGTGGTCTTTCCACAACTATATTGCATGTGCCCCCTGACATATAAAGATTAGAGATGGCAAACTCAGGAGGGCAGGGCTGTTCCTGTCATATTTACCACTGTATCCCCGTCTTTGAATGTGCTGAGCTCGGAGCCCACGCGGTTGTGCACGTGGAAGTTGCCACACAGATGGCAGCTAGTTCAGTGTCTGCACACGTGAGGGTGCAATGAAGAGTTGTTAAAATTGTTGACTGCAACAGAGTGGCCAGCTTTCTGGTGCCAGGAGGAGGACTGGGAATCACATAAAGATGCTGGGCCTTTTGGAGCTCAAGGGGGTCTGCTCGGTGCAGGAAGCTTCCGTGCTGCATAGCTGGGAAATGTCACCAGCTGGTCATTGCCCATGGGGCTGAGCCAGGCTAATTTCCACTCAGGGCCAGTTTCTGCCTCCTCCCTGCTTGCTTACAGGTGTGCACAAGCCATCTCCTTCTCCCCTCAGGAGTCCCCAGAGGTGACCATCACAGGGGGACAGACCTACGCTGCTGCGAGTGAGCTATCGTCAGTTGGAGGGAGCCAGCATCTCAGCCACCCTGGAGGAGAGACCTTGCCTGGGCCTAGATGTCAGATAGGGGCTCTGTCATGGTTTGGGAAATCAGCCTTGGCCTTGGCTAAAGCAGGGGGAAAAAAATCAGAGATGCATAGTTAGGACGAGGGGCTGAGGGTCACTGCTGCTTTTGGTTTCACCTCTAACATGCTGTGTGACCTTGGCAAAAATCACTCTCTAAACAAGCCGGAGTGGGGAAGTCTGCTGGCTAATGCTTTGCATATGTATGTTGCAAGGAATAATGAGACAGGCTCCGTGAAGCATATTTTGTCCTTGGGGGACAAACAGTACAAGCTATTTATTTTAAAAGCATGGCTTAACTGGCTCAGCCAACTTAGCCCAGAAACACCCCTGGCTATCCTGGCATGGTCTCTGCAGAAGCAACAAAGTCTAATTAGGTGTCCTTTTCTGTCTGGAGCCCAGCTAGCCTGCTCCAAGCAGACGGCAACATTCTCTTGGTCTGGCATTCAAGGTCCTGTGTGTCTGTCCACAGCTGTCTCTTGAACACATTCATTCATCCAGAAATCTTTACTGAGCCACTCACCTGCACCAGACCCAGTGGTGGGTCCTAGGGGTGCAAAACTGGAAGCATCCTGGTCTTTGCATCTGCAGTTTCAAGTGATGTCATTCCCATAATGCTGCACCCCATGTACCAGCAACTTCCCACCCTCCTCTGTTCCCGTGCACAGTTGGTCCCTTTTCTCTCCTCTGCTTGCCAGATCCTTACTTTCCCTTCAGTATCCTCTCCTCTCTGGGAGTTTTCATGCACTTTGTTAAGCAGAGTGAATTGCTCTTTGCTCTTGTGGCTCAGTGAGATGTGAAGACAGAGCATGCCTCCCTAGCTTTGGTGTTCCTGGTGTTGAACATGGCTGTGGCCACTCTGTAGAGTGATCAACGGTCCTGGATTACTGTGAGGGGGCTTAATTACTCAAAGCCAAACAGGATCTCACTTTGAAGAGGTTTCACCCTGAATCTCCCTCGGGCCCGAGACCCTGCAGCCAGCACTCCATCAGTCCTCTGGTGCAGTCTTAGATCTGACAAGGCAATGTGTATTGTAGCCTTATAGAAGGCTGGAGTCCAGGGTATGTAGAGAAGAGGTAAGACCCCAGCGCGTTTGAGTGATAATGAGACGACAAGAAATACTTTGGTGTTTCATCTATTAGTGTTTTCTCTTTCAAAGGAGAGCCCAGAAGAGTCCAGCTCATTTCTAACTTGCGGAATTACAGGCCATGGGCCTGCTGAGGGTGGGCAGGCTGTACGTGGCAGGGTGGGTGTTGGCTGTTGACCACCTGCTTAGATATAATCTGTTGACCCACCTACTTCCCTGGCATGGAACCTACCCATCCTAGCAAATGGGCCTCTGGTGTCCACCTGTGGGTCCTGTCTTGAATCCCCCCAGGAGTTCCGACCATTTTTTTTTCTTTACCTCCTGCTTTAAAATATATTGTATCAATTAAAAATTTTGAGGTAGAGAAGGTACAACAGATGAGGAGGGGATTGCCATTGGAAAGACATGTTTGTTACTTACAGCTCTCATTAGGAGGGGCAGCCATAAGGAGCCATGAGGGAAAGAGCCAGGGTCTGCTAGGAGGCAGAGGGAGAGGGGAAACTGTGGGCAAGAACCTTTATTGTAGTTTCTGTGGCAAGGACCTGGCAAGGTGGGGTGAAAACAGGCTTAGGATTGGCTGGTTGAATGATTTCAGCAGGCTCTGTCTCATCTGTTCAGTTTGTGCCCGCTGAGTGAGCTAAAGGGGGCCCAGAACTCCCCAGCCCCTGAAGGAGCTCACAGCCTAACAGGGAAACAGATCCATCTCTGAGAATCAAATGCAATTTGAGCTGTGTCAGAGGAATGAACACACAGATGGCTGCAGGGCCACTGAGATGGGTGCCAGAAATGGGCAGAGGAAGGAAAGGCAGGTTAGACCAAGGGAACAGTATGGGGAAAGGCTGAAGATATCAGGGCACTTAGAGCAGGGGTCAGCAAACATGTCTGTAAAGGATCACATGGTAACTCTTTTAGGCTTTATGGACCAATATAGTCTCTGTCCAACTATTCAACTCTGCCTTTGTAGTGCAAAAGCAGCCACAGATGTACACAGATGGGCATGGCTTGTGCCGGTAATAACAGGCAGTGGGAAGGATGTGGCTAGTGGGCCCTGGATTAGAGAGTTGGGGGTCCACTGGCAGGCATGGGCAGGGTGCAGGAGGAGCAGCACATTGCCTGGGACAGGCTGGGAGCAGGATACAGTAAAGGGAGCCCCTCTTAGACAGTGGTCTAAAAAGGGTCACTCTGGTATTGTGGCAGCTGGATGGGTGGAAGGTGGGGCCACTGATTCAGATAAGTAGGCATGGAGAGAAACTGTGAGCCTGAGAAACAGCCACTGTCAATTGTGGGAGACTCAGAGAAACAGGAAGTTGAGCTTCCCAAAATACATTCCATGGGACACTAACAGGTGAACTAAATGGGTGCGGGTGTGTAGGCTCTCAGCACTTTGAAGGTATTAAGGATGTTCAACATATGCAAATAAATAAATGTGATTCACCACATAAAATTAAAAACAAAAAGCTATATGATCATCTCCCAATAGATGCAGAAAAAGCATTTGATAAAATACAGCACCCTTTCATGATAAAAAAAAAAAAAAACAAAACCTCAAACTAGACGTAGAAGGAACATACCTCAAAATTATAAAAGCCATATATGACAAACCCATAGGCAACATCATACTGAATGTGGGAAAGTTAAAAGCATTCACCCTAAGAACTGGGACAAGACGAGGATGTCCACTGTCACCACTATACTATACACATAGTACTGGAAGTCCCAGCCAAAGCAATTAGGCAAGAGAAAGAAATAAAGGGCATCCAAATCAGAAAAGAAGAGGTCAAACTATCCCTGTTTGCTGATGATGTGATCATATATATAAAAAACCCTAAAGATTCCTCCCATAGACTCCTAGAATTGATAAATTCAGTAGTCTCAGATTACAAAATCAACATACACAAATCAGTAGCATTTCTATACACTAATAACAGCCAAGCTGAGAATCAAATCAAGGACTCAGCACCATTTACAGTAGCTACAAAGAAAATAAAAGGTCTAGAAATATACTTAACCAAGGAGGTGAAAGATCTCTACTAGGAGAACTACAAAACACTGATGAAAAACAAATGGAAAAACAGCCCATGCTCATGGATTGGAAGAATCAATATTGTTAAAATGTCCATACTGCTCAAAGTGACCTACAGATTTAATGCAATCAAAATACCAATGTCATTTACCACAGAATTAGAAAAAACAATCCTAAATTTCATATGGAATTTAAAAAGAGCCCAAATAGCCAGAGCAATCCTAAGCATAAATCTGTAGGCATCACATTATCTGAATTCAAATTGTACTACAAGGCCATAGTAACCAAAACAGCATGGTTCTGGTATAAAAGTAGACAGGTAGATCAAAGGAACAGAATAGAGAACTCAGAAATAAAACCATACCTCTACAACCAACTAATGTTTGACAAAGCAAACAAAAACATGCACTCTGGAAAGGACCCCCTATTCAACAAATGATGCTGGGGAAAATTGGAGAGCCACATGTAGAAGAATGAAACTGGATCCCTATTTCTCAACACAAAAATCAAGATAGATTAAAGACTTACATGTAAGACCTAACATCGTAAAAATTCTAGAAGAAAACTTAGTAAAAATTCTTCTGGACATTGGCCTGGGCAAACAATTTATGACTAAGACCCCAAAATCAAATGCAACAAAAACAAAAATAAATGGGAATTAATTTAAAAAGTTTCTGCACAGCAAAAAAAAAATAATCGAGTAAATAGACAACATGCAGAATGGGAGAGAATATTTTCAAACTACACATCTGGCAAAAAAAAGACTAATATCCAGAATCAACAGGAAGCTCCAATTGGCAAGAAAAAACTCAAATAACTCAATTAAAAAGTGGAATAAATACATGAAGGGGAATTTTTCAAAGAATAGATACAAATGGGTAGCAAGCATATGAAACAATGCTCAACGTCACTGATCATCAGGGAAATGCAAATTAAAACCACAACGAGATACCACCTCACTCATGTCAGAATTGCGACCATTAAAAAGTCAAAAAAAAGCTGATGGTGGCATGGATGTGGTGAAAAGGGAACACTTATTCATTGTTGGTGGGAATATGAACTAGTACAACCTCTATGGAAAACAGTATGGTGATTCCTCAAGGAACTAGAAGTAGACCTACCATTCAATACAGCAATCCCACTACTGGGTATCTCCCCCAAGGAAAAGAAATTATTATATCAAAAATATACATGCACTTTTATGTTTTATTGCAGCATAATTCACAACAGCAAAGATGAGGAATCGGTCTAAGTGTCCATCAACTAATGAGTGGTTAAAGAAAATGTAGTATATATATATACCATGGGGTACTACTCAGCCATAAAAAGGAATGGAATAATGTCTTTTGCAGCAACTTGGGTAGAAATGGAAGCCTTAATCCTGAGTGAAGTATCTCAGGAATGGAAAAATAAGTACAACATGTACTCACTTATAAGTGGGAGCTGAACAATGGGCACTTGGTCACACACAGTATTATGAGGGACTTTGGAGACTCAGAAGTGGGGAGGGTGGGAGGAAGATGAAGGATCAAAAACTACTCAGGTATAATATACACTATTCAGGTGACGGGGACACCAAAAGCTCTAACTTCACCCACTATACAATTCATTCATGTAACAAATAAACCACTAGTACTCCCTAAATCTATTGAAATAAAAAAAAGTACATGCAAACATCCAAGATAAAATAGCATCACAGATAAAGTAGATTCCAGACAGAGAACCCCTCTCCCTGTGGGAATGTTGTTCCCAAGAGGAAAAAGGGCAGGGATGAGTCCCCACCCTCAGCAGGGACTTGGGAATTAACTCCCACACTGGGCTAGGATCAGTGGCATAAAGCCTACTTGAGAAAAAGAGGTAACCCCAAATCCTGCGTGAAGCCAGAACTTTCGAAAGGCTGCAGCCCCCAGAAAAAGAGGGTCTTGTAAATTTTGCCCAGGGACACAGCAAGGACGTTTGACTCTGGTGGTTCTGAGTGGGAGGAAAAGAGGTCTGAGAGAAACGAAAGTCCCGTTTGTGCTCTGCATAGAGTCCAAATCTTTTCATAGCATCCTGAGGTTTAGGAGGACCCAGGGATGTGGAGTTAGCATAAAAATTGGCCCCAGGCAAGTACTGTCCCTCAGACACTTGACGGAAACATATGCAGCCTCATTCTGTATTTGGGGATGTTTTAGTTTCCCAAGCCTCACAGAGTCCAACAGAAAAACTGAGCTTTGTTTAGATCAGAAATTATAAACAAACAAACAAACAAAGAAAACGCAAAGGAGGAAAATATCTACCACGATGGAGTCAGCAACACACAAAGGATCATCAGTCCTTCAAAAAAAAAAAAAAAAAAAAAATGAATGAATCGATGAATGACTCCATTTCCTTCTGGCATCCAACTGCCATTCCTTTGGGGCATCTGTCTTTTCTCTCTGGTTGCTTCTAAGATTTCCTCTTCATCCTCAATTTCTGCAGTTTGACTATGATGTGTGAGGTGTGGGTGTGGATTTATTTCTTTTGCTATTTGTAGCACCTTTGGACTTAAGCACGCGTGTCTTTGATTCCTGGGTGTCCTCAGCTACGATCTCTTCCAATATGGCTCCTCCCCCATTTCTTTGCTTCCCGTCTCTGGAGCTGCTGTTAGACAGAAGTTGGCACCTTTCAAACTATCTTTGGTCTTTCTTAAGTATGCTTTCATTTTTAAAAAATTCCTTGGCCTCTGTATCCTGCCTTCTGGGTAAAATTCTTCCACACTACCTTCCAAGTTTGATTCCCTTGTCTCTGGAGTCTGTCCAGTGCTTGGAGTTTTTCATTGTAATGCCTTTGTTAGTCAGTTCTGAGTTTTCTTATTGGTTCTTTTTCCTATCTACTTGATTTTGTTTCATGGTTTTTCCTGCTCTTTTAAAACATATTTTATTCCTTGACTTATCTCTTTGAATATCCTAAAACAGCCATGTCAGAGTCCAGCTCACATATGTAACTGGCCATGTGCAGACAGATATGTCTGTCCACCATGACCAGCCAGCTTGGTCCCGACAGAGAAAACCATGTAGGACTATTAAATGTGCTCTGACCCGTCACTGTGAAGTGATATGTGTGACCCGTGCCATGTCAGAGGCGCGAAGTTCATTTGAGGGTGCTTATGAGTAAGGCATTCAAACTTTGAGAACTTGGCTTTGCTGAATTAGACAGATCAGAAAGACAGCGGATCTGATTTCTCCTTGGGCAGAGGTTTGTTTATCCTGAATTCAGAGCCAACAGCCCTATTAGTTTTGAACTGACTTAAATATTTTTCCACATTTGGGCAGAGCCACTCATTTGCCAAGAGAGGGGTACAATAACATATTGTTACGACTCTCTGAGGACAGGGGACTATGCATCCCTCCTTCATCCCTCTACCCTGTATTTACCGCACTGCTCAATAAAAGTTTTATTGACTTACATTGTAAAATGGTCATTTAATATATGAGTCATGATGTAAATAAATTTTATATACCATAATTTATATTTTCAGATGGGTGTTGCAGCCGCCTTGGGAGCCTCTGACCTAATTGAGCAATGTGGACCGTTGCTCCAGAGGATGCAGGGACCCTGTTGAAATTGCTCTAGGGCCTTTATATAAGCCACAATAGATTGTCGCAAGTCAACCCTGTGGCCACACTTCACATGTATGCACTGTGTGTGTGTGTGTGTGTGTGTGTGTGTGTGTATACACATGTAGGTACATATAGAATAAAAATGCAATGTTGTAATGAATGTGGATATATTATATGCTTGTTTTGTTAAAGAAAATATTGGCAAAATGCACGAACACATCAAACTAACCCTGTTGCAACATTTGCAACACTCTCTTTCCTTTCCTGCATCCCAATTTAATAAAATGGCATTTGGCTTCCACTGAGGTTTCAAAATCTTTCAGTATGGGATAGGTCAACAGTTATAATCATATGTTGACTTTGCAATATACTATTTTAATGATGTGTTAATACATAGCGATCCTTGGACAGGACTTCCAGAATTGCTGTTTTATAACTATCAACTGGCATGTTAAAACTAACCTCAGTGGCAAGAAAGCCAATTGCTGGGGATACATCATTAGCCAAAGGATTGCTGAACGTGTGATTGGCACACACAGAAGTAAGCTGGAAGTGAGCACTCGGAGACTCTAAAACTTCTAAGGAACAGTTAGTTTGCAAGACTCCTGGGTGAGCAGTTTGAAAGTGAAGTTTTAAAGGATACTTGGTATTCTAAAGGCTCAGTAGAAACGCAAGCCCCTAGAATAGCTCCCTTCTGCCCGGACAACTATGAGGGGGCCCTCAGTGGAAGTTTCTGCATCTACAATGGGGCCAACGTCAGAAGTGGATCATCAGCTTAAACTGGAGAACGTGGGGGAAAAATGTAGAAAGTGGAAAGGAGGGGAAGAAGGAGGGAGAGATGGATGTATCTTACTGACACAAGAGAGAGTGAGAGTAAGACTGAAAGCATGGAGAAGAGGGAGTATTAGAGACAGATAGACACCCCCACTCACACATGATGGGGGTGTGGGAGAGGTAGGAAGGAGCTTCTTGGAAACTTCAGGGACACTGTCATTTTCCCTGCGCCTCGTGTAAGCTGGACTCCACACCTGTGTGCGTGGCTTCTGCGCCTCACACAGCAGCGCCAGGCTGTGTTATAAACACTGATAGCGGCAGGTGCTACAGCGTCCCTGGTATGGGCTCGTACTTACCCCAGTGGCTCTGCCAGGAAGGACTTTTGCTTTAGCTCCCTTGGGCTCCGTCTACCAATGGATTCTGTTTCTCTGGGTCCTTTGCCTTTTCTGTAATGAGATGGGTGCCCCCAGGCCTGAGTGTCTAATCTTTCCTAGGGGAAATCCCAGTATTCTCTGGAGAAATTCCAGGACGAGAACCTTCTAATTTCTTGCTTATTTTTCAATGCTGTCCCCTGAGGCGTTGAAGCTGCTCGGGCTCTGAAAGGGGTCGTCTTTCTGGCGAGGGCTTCAAGCTAGAGGGATGACAGGTTCATAGTGCATGGGGACATGAGTGTGGTCTCTGGTTAAGGAAACACCAGAGTGAGCTCCTGTGTCACGCTGGGTCCTGGCCGGGCACGCGGGCTTGTCCTGACAACACCGTGAGCCATGTGGTTAGAACTCTTACTCTAGAAACACCGGAGGGTGGCACCACAGCAAGCTTTACAAAGAGCCTCACCAAACCACAGACTGTCTCTGCCTCCTGAGTCACCACTCTCCTGTTCCACAGATAAAACGAAAAGGAGAGAATACAGCGTCTCAATCACCACGACAACCACCTGGAAACACCTATCTCTGTTGGCAAGCTGTGGCTGGTAAGGGGGAGAATTTGAGAAAAGGTAAACATCTTTTCTTCATTGACTCGAAGCTGATTATCCAAATATTTGTATCATTTGAGGTATAAGCCAAAAAAAAAAAAAATCATTGAATGTAGAGTGTATTTTTATTACCCAGTGCAAACGTGTTCTGGAACAATCTTTAATTTATCTGAAAATCATTTAAATAATAGCAGCTGGAACTAGCAAGGGGTAAGAGTATTCACTTGGTGCATGTACGTGCCAGGCATGGGGGACCAAGTGACACACAAGCAGGACAGGATTTCCATGCTGGAAACTTAACTTCTTGATGGGAAAGTGATGATATGCAAATAAAAAAGTTACCACGATAATTCTAGGTTATGAGAGGTACTGAGGAGGGTTTAAAGATGGCAGCCGGGACTGGGAAGCCACGGTAGGTGGACACTCGGGGAACGTCTGTCTGAAGAGTAACATTTGAGCTGGGATACGAAGGGTGCAGATTGAGCGGCTGTGGGAAGGCCTGCAGGGTGGGGAGCGGGAGCCGTGTGGGCAGAGGGAAGGGCACCTGCAAAGGCCCAAGGTGGGCAGAGGGAAGGGCACCTGCAAAGGCCCAAGGTGGGCAGAGGGAAGGGCACCTGCAAAGGCCCAAGGTGGACAAGAGGGAAGAAAGCTCACGAGACGGGAGACTGTGGCTGGAGCCTCCTGCGGGAAGGACGGGGCAGGAGAAGTGGGGGCAGCAGCCTGGGAAGACTGCAGGGGTCAGAAGCTATCACAGGGCTTTAAGCAGGGAATGTCATCGATGTCTTTATTATGATTTATGTCTTTCAAATATTCCCCTGGCAGGGGTGTGGAGAAGGTGTTGGGGGGAGCCAGAGAGGAAGGAGACAGGAAGTGTGGTGGTCTGGATGCTTGTGTCCCCCCAGATTCATACATTGCAACTCAGCCCTCAGTGCGGTGGTGTTGGGAGGTGGGGCCTTTGGGAGGTGAGTAGTCATGAGGGCGGAGTCCTCTTGAACAGGATTAGTGTCCTTAAGAGGCCCTAGAGAGCTTGTCTGCTCCATCTACCATGTGAGGACACGGCAAGAAGGCGTGATCTAAGGCAGGGGGTGAGCCCTCACCAGACATTGAATCTGCTGGCACCTTGATTTTGGACTTCCAGCCTCCAGAACTGAGAGCAATACATTTCTGTTGTGTTTAAATTACCCAGCCTAAGGGATTTTGTTACAGCAGCGTGAACGGACGAGACAGGAAGCTCCTGCAGGGTCTTGGTGAGATGTCTGTGACGGGGCGTGCAGTGACGCAGTGGAGATAGGGAGAAGTGGACAGATGAGAGAGGTCATTTGGAGGCAGAACCAGTGGCATTTGTGGCTGAATTGGATTGAAGATAGAAAGGGAAACTGAGGAAACAAGGATGACTTTGAAGTTTTGAGGTCAGACTGGTTAGTGGTGCCACTGACTGATTTGGGGGAAGCTTGGGTAAGGAAAGGGGGGAGGAAATTGGGGAACTTATTAATAATTTTGTACACAGCTAAATTTGAGGCATGCAGGGGGTGCTGGGGTGTGATGCACAGACCCCCCTGCAGGGCTGAGGCGCTGTTCCCCAGATGCCACAGTGGTGACTACTCTCAGCGCAGTCTGTCCCCAGGCATCCCCTCAGTGGTAGGGAGTGGACTCTCGAGGTTACACGGCTTCCCATGATGTACCAAGGTCTGCTCCTTTGCGTCCACTTGGGACGACTCTGAAGGGCCGTTCCAGCTCCACAGCTCCCCGTGGGCCTGGCTGAGACCCTGTCGTGACTGCATCAGATTTCCGACTCTCCATGAGCGAAACCCTGTTCTCTCGCTCCATCACAGGGTTCGCGCGGGCACCTCCCAATAAACCTGCCCACAAATCTCCGTCTCAGAGACTGGCTCCTGAGAACCCGCACTGAGGCAGCTGGTGTCAGCAGTGGTCCTAGGAAGCAGGCCCTAAAATAGGACTTTGGAGCTACGATTGCCAGCCAGCTGAATGCGAGGACGCCTCTCCCCCACGAGAGGGAAGCCACTGGCATCTTCACAGGCAACGGTTAAATCTTCACTGGTGGTGCAATAGCTCGGGCCTTTGAAAGGTCTAGGGAAACAGGAATTACAAGGCAAAGAAATTCAGGCACTTGCCAAGCGTTACTGATGCATTGGAAAAGACAATAAAAATGCTGCAGATGAATCACCAGTTTAAAGTAAAGCGTGAAAGTCAGAGAGCTGCTTGACAGTATAAAAGGGGACTTTTATCTCTTGCAACTAGACAGCAAAGGAAAAAAAAAAAAAACAAAAACTGAGGGCCAGGCCAGGCTTTCCTGAATATGACTATTGAAGCTGCAGAGAAGGTTGAATTCTCAACCCCAGCAGGTTGGCTATACCCAGGTCAGGATCCTGATTAGGAAAAAATGGGACTCTGAGATTGGAATGGGGATATCTAGGTCAATTCTCTGAAAACTGTGAAACCCCACATTCCCTGGAATCTTCCCAGCTTGCAGAAGCGGCGCTCTCACTGCTCTGTTGCTAAAAGACAATGCAGAGGCCAGTGCCTTGCGCGATAACACGACCTCCCTCAGATCAGAATCCCCCCACCTCCCCTTCTGGCCACCAGACAGCTCCCTAAGCTGCAGTATAAGCCAGCTGGGGAAGGAGAGGAACTAGATCCCAAAGGAGCTGCAAAAACATACATGCAGGTGCCAGGAGAGTGTACCTGGGACCAGGTCTCAGGGCTAGAGCAAGAATAATGGAACATCAAGGTGGAACGGGAAGTTTTGTTGCAAGGGGAGCATTCTCCATGGCTTCAACTCCCTGGCCAGGCCCCTTGCAGACAGATGGCTCATAGACTCTTGGGGAAAGCGGTGGTTACGTAAGGTGAGGTAGAAGTGTTACGGTAAGTGGGAGACAAAGGGCTCAGAGGATGGGCCTTCAGGGAGGATATTCTTTGTAAGGCTGGAACCTCCCCCAGCCCCCCATCCCCAGACTCTGTTCCATAGGAGGGCCCATGAGATACTCCACCTCCCGAAGCCATAGGAAGTCCTGCTGGGAGGGCACCAGCCTTGCGGAGAAGTTCAGTCATAGCTGTCCTCTGTAGGTCCTGGCTGACAGTGGGGGATACTGTTACAGAACTGGTCTCCCTGACAGCAAGGCGGTTAATGGGATCCTGGGATAATAGAGGCCAGATGGTAGCCCTTAACTCACAAACAGAGTGGGTGTCATGATCAAAATGAGTGGCAAGGTCAGAGTAGCAGCAGGGGGCCTGGCCTGTGGATGGTTTGGAGACAGTTAATAGAACCATCTGTTAGGCCAAGGTAGATGGGCAGCCAGAAAGGGTATTATTCAATTCGTATATTAAGTAAAAAAGGATGATCACAAGAGCTACCATCCCCTCAAACATCGTGATATCTTGCTCAGTTTCCAGTCTGAGCCAGCTTTCATGCCAAGAATCCACTGACGGAAGGAGAGGCTGGGTCCCAGGAAGATGTGTACAAAACAATCACTCCCAGCCTTTCCCTAAAGAGGGAAATAGACGTTTAGAGGGCTGCTGTTACACACGAGATCCAAGTTGACACAGACACCAGGACCCAGAGTGAAGCAGGTGGGGGTTCAGATAGTAGATGGGTGCTGGTCCAGGTTTGGTTCACAGTGGGTCAAATAAGCCACCCAGTGATTGACTCCCCGGTCCCTGAATGTGTACTTGGAATGGATGGACTTGGTCCTTGGCCCATGGGGTAAAGAACTGTTGCCGTGGGGAAGGCCAAGTGGAAGCCTGTGAAACTGCCTCCCTCTCCCCAGGTGAGAGAGTAAATCAATAGCAGTGTTGCTATGGAGAACGGCATATTTTAATGTCGTGCTTAACGATGTAAAGAATGTGGCAGTGGTTGTCCCCATCATACTCCCACGCAATTCATCAGTGTGGTCCCTACCAAATTCAGAATGGATCCTGTCCGATGACAGTGGATGACCACAATTTTAACCAAGAATTAGCCCCAAACGAACTGCTGTGCCAGAAGTAGAATCTTTGCTGGGGCAAATTAACATGGTTCAGATGCAAGGTGCATGGCCAGTGACTGGGGAATGCATTCTCTTCGTCCTTATCAGAAAGGAAGGGCAGAGCTGTTCAGATTCACGTGCAACACACAACAGTGTCCACTGGCCTCTTCCCCAGGGCGAATGTTAACTCTCCCACTCTCTGTTAGGATACAGCCTGAGAGGGCCTGGATGGTAGAGAAACCCTTTCCCTGGACTGGAACCTACATGGATCTGCTGTATCTGTGACATCATGTTAATCAGACCAGACCAATGAGATGCCACAAGTAGACTGCCGGCCGTGGTAGGACATGTGCCATCTTGGTGGGGTAGATAAGCCCCAGGAAGGGTCGAGGAGTCTAGGAGGTCCTCAGTGAGGTGTCTAGGAGTCCAGTGGTCAGGGGCATGTCAGGACATCTTCTCTAAAAGGAATGCCACTGTATCGCATCTTGCTTTCTCTAGCATCGAGAGAGAATTACAACAAGCAGTAAGCCCCCTTGGCACTCCAAGGACTCATTCCCCGGCCGTAGGGCCAAGCCTGGTGGCACCAGCAACATGTGCCAGTCTGGACATGAGAACTGACAGATGGTACCTGCTCTGCGCCTCTCCTTCCCCTCCTTTTTAAGAAGGAATGTCTAGAGCAGGCATCCTGTGCCTGGCCCACCATTTTTCTTAGGTGTCTGGGTGGGGGGAGATGATGTCTCTTTTCAGTGCACTGGTTTTCAGATCCAGAGAGACGGAGCTGAAGGACCTGTGCCTGGGGAGCCAGCCTGGAGGAGCAGCCCCTGCACGGGCATCTGACTCAGATGATGGGATCCTGGACTCGAGCCTGACGCTGGGGTGAGATGGGACTCTGGCGGTGGGTGGGGCCTGTAAGGGTTAATATTACACGTCAGCCTGCCTGGGCTAAGGGCTTTCCAGATGGCTGCTAGAGCAGCGTTTCTAGGTGTGTTTTCAGAAGAGATTAGCATTTGGATCAGTAGCCTGAGTCAAGCGGATCCACCCTCACCAATGTGGGTGGGCAGCATGAATCTGTGAGGGGCCGAATGGAACAAAGTCTCCCCCTCCCTTGTGGAGCCAGGACTTCCATCTTATCTTGTCCTTAGGTGTCAGAACTCAGGCCTTTGGATTTGGACTGAAGTACGCACCAGCTTTCCTGAGTTCCCAGCTTGTAGGTGACAAATGGTGGGACTTCTTGGCCTCCATGATCATGTGAGTCAATCCCCATGATAAATCTCTCTCTCTCTCAGCTGTAGATTGGTTCTGTTTCTCTGGAAAACTGACTATACAAGGGATGTGTGTGAATCTTCTAAAAATGGCAACATTTCCCATCCCAGTTGTTCTTCTAGAACCTTGCCACACCCCGAGAAAGAGGAAGACATTTTGTCTCCTCCCTATAAACTCGGGTGGGCCTTTGTGGCTGCCTCACGACTGCAGTGTAGTGAAAGTGATGCTGCGTCACTTTTGAGTTGTCACTCAAGGTGATTCAGCTCTCATGAGTGTCCCTGTGCTCTCTCGGGGTGTTTGTCACTGCAACCCTACCACCACGCTGCAGGGGAGCAAGCAGCCCCTTGGGGAGGCCTCTTTTAGGGGTTCTGGCCGGCACCCCCAGCTGAGGTTCTTACAGCTGGCATCAGCTACCAGATGCGCAGGTGTGTGAGCCTTCTGATCACTCCAGTCTCTGCTTGTTTTCTGAGCCACCACAGCAGAGGTGAGCTGCCCCGACAACCCCCCTGCCCAAATTGCAGAGTTGAGACGACTCTCCAGGGCCCTCCTGGCCCCAGAGCTTCCTGTGGGACTGGCTGTGGGTGTGGAGAGGTCACATGTGAGTACAGAGGCCAAGGGAGTGGGCCAAAGATGTTCATTTGGGAGATACCAGAGTGTACGTGGTTTTAAAAGTCATGGGTCCAGGTGCCATGGACCTAGGGAGAAAGTATACAGAGAGAAGGGGTGGAGGGCTGGGCTCGGGGCACTGCATCACCTAAATAGCTGGTGGAGAAAGGGGAGCCAGGAGGGATGAGGAGAGAAAAGTCAGGAGAGTAGGTGCTGCAGAAGCCCGGGGAAGAGGACGTGCCCAAGGTGGGGGCTGTTGGAGCTGGAGAACAGGACGTGAGGATGTCTATGCGATCTGACACCCTATGAGGCCTTTGGTGACCTGGCAAGAACAGCATTAGTGCAGAGCAGGGGCAGAGCCAGCGCAGTGGGCTGGAGAGTTCAGGAGGTGGAGACAGCATGGAGTGCTTATGGGGGGGCCAGGGGACAGTGGGAAGGCTGGGCACCACTTCCTCATCAGGCAGAGAAGGTGGCCAGAGATGCAGAATTTTGCCTGGAAGCAAAAACGTAGGTGCTTTTGCTGAGACCTTTTGCAGAGGGAGGACGCTGCTGTGAAAGTCCAGCCCCAACCCTTTCGGTCTGCGTCTGGAAGGTCGATCAACAAACCCCTGGCCTTTCCCTCCTTGGAGTTCCTGGTACTCTCGCTCATTCTCCATCGCACAGGTCTCCAGGCTCGTCTGCCCAGCGGGGCCATGGGGGCCCACGCAGCTCTTGTGCTCCTTTGTGTTCGCTGCAGTCCTAGGAAGTGCATGGCCCCTGACGGATGCCCCGCGACACCTGCCGAGGGGGAGCCTGTTAGTTTCATCTGACAAACCGGAACTGCTGAGGGTCACCCAGGAATCGAAGCAGCTTGTCAAGAAATTACATGCCAATAGGGCTGTTGGAGTCAACCCACCAGAGGGACTGGGACCCTGAGAGGAAGGAGAAGGCTCTAACAGGTCCTGGAGGCCAGGTGGGTGATAGTTCTTCAGAATTAACACAAACTACAGGTTTCCCAGTAACCCAGAGGGCTGAGGGAAGTGTGTTATCTGTTAAACTGTCTTTAGTGAAATTTCTGGATGCTGCTCCAACCTTAATAGAAGACGCTGAGTTCTTGGGTGGGGAGCTTTGTATCTTGGCTCCAGGAGGAGATGGATCCCCTCTCCCCAAGCTGTGGGGTCCAATGGCTGCCGTCATCCTGCTGTGATGGTCTGGTGTCTCGGGAGGTGTGCAGGGCCAGGGCTCACCCCCACCCCTGCTTGGAGGACCGTCTGCAGGGCTGTGGGGGGGCTGATGGTCACGGCACCCCTTCCAGCATGGCCGGGGCCTTGCTCTATAGCATGGGCTGCTCCGCGTCAGATGCGCAGGCTCACAGCACAGCTGTCAGACCTCCGTGTCCCCACCCATGCTTTTGCAGCCACACAGGGATGAGGCCCAGGACCGAGTGATTTGTTAGCACTCACTCGGGGAGACACAGCCACCCGCCAGAACTGCATTTACCAGTGACCTCTGATCCAGACCCCAGCTGTGGTCAGCAGGCTGCGGCTCATGGCAGCCAAGTCCCCGGCGAGCCGGGTGACTGCGCAGCAGGGAAAGATATAGCCTCCCCGTCGGCCCTGGAGGACTGGCTTTCGTCTTTTACTTCACAGACAGCTTAAAACCGTTATGGAAAAACATTTTATTACACGTATTCAACTTGCTTCCAATGAAATGATTAATTTTTCATGTATAATGGTGTCCAATGTTTGTCTTCTGGTTTTTTTTTTTTTCCTTTCATAACCAGCACCAAAAAGTAAAACAAAAATACCATGGGTACAGTACGTAATGTCAGTTAACTAATGGAAAATATATACATTTGACTCAAATGAAAAAAAAAAAGAGCAATGCTAGTATTGCCATGGAAGATCTTTTCCTGTGTTCTGATAATACCAAGCCATGGTCAACTGGGAGGGTTTTATTTTGCACCAATAAAAATAGCACCATAGGATCTAGTTAGTCTAGTTAATAACACACATGTGCAACCACAAAGGTACAGTACTTGAGTGACAGTACAGGGTGTTAACAATACAGAAACATCACTGCTCTTGTCACAGTTTCAATGTCTCTGTAAAAAGTGGAACAAGAATGTCATGATGGTTTCACTGAAATCATCGCTGGTGCCATAACAGAAGGCAGCTGGTGGCTTTCAGAGGGACAATGCTAGTGTGAGCTAAAGGAGCTCAGAGGGACAGGGGTTGTGGGGAACCACTGTGGTGGTTGCCAATAAGCCCAATCGATTATTTTCACTCTGAGGATATGGGGCCCTTGCTGGGGAAGTCCAGTTGAGACAGCCAGGAGGGCCAGGGGGACAAATTCAGAGGTCCCAGGGAACATGCCCACCTATGGGCACGTGCACGTGTTTGCTCTGGCTCTGCTCCTTGGCTCCAAAAGGCTAACGTCTTTTGTTGAATTAACAGCTCCTTTGGAGCTGGGGGGAAATTGAACCCCAGCTCCCCAAGACTTTGAGGGCTTTGTGGGTTCAGGGAGTCTGCTGGGGAGCACAGTGTTCTGCACAGGCCCTGGGGTAACAGCTGGTGGGCTACCCCACAAGGGTGGGCCACTCCATCCTGACATTCTCTCAGTTCTTTCCACAGAGCACGTAAGGAAATTCTCAACACTTCTCATTGATTCAAGTGGAACTGAATAAATTCCCTGCCATCTCTACCACTTCTCTGCCTCTGGGGTAGGAAAAACCCAACCCAAAAACACAGCCCATAAGACAAGATTGAGAAGGCAGAGAGATTTTAAGCTAACCCTAAGGTTGTGACATTAAAAAAAAAAAAATAAAAACAAACATAAACACAGCACCAATTAATCAAGAAGCCCTTGGAGATGATCCCATGGAACTTAGCCCCAGTGAGATCCTCTGTCTGAAATCAGGGAGGAGCAGGCAGGTTTCTCATGGTAAAGTCCTAGAACATAAGCACCCATGAATTGCCCACCAAGTTGGTGAGCAAAAGGGGCCTCCTGGCATCTAGGGCCCCTGCTCCCGGGCTGCCGGCCCTTGTGTGCTCTCAAAGAGGCCACCCTGGCCGCCACTCTGGGCTTCTGGAGGGGAGAGAGCTCTGTTGTGAGGGGGCTGTAGGAGGGAAAGACCCTCCTCATGCCTTCCTAGGTATCACCCTTGCCCCAGCAAGAAGAAGGGTCAATAATGACAGCCAGGAAGACAGTGGGCACTGCAAAGCCCAGGCTCTAGGAAGGCTCTATGGGCGTGCAGCGGTCCCAGCCAGGCAGGGACTCTTTGCTGGTCCGGGCACACCAGGCTGAGAGGCCACTGGAGGAAACTTACCCTGTGCCGGGATGCAGCAGCCGGGCCTGCAGTCACAGATCCCAGGCCTGCACTTGCATTCCCGGAGGTCCTAAACGTAATCTTCAGACAGGTGGCTAAGGTCAACGGAAAGCCACTGGAATTCGACACGGCATCTCTACGGTGCAAGGCTTCACGAAGTGCTGGCTAGAATGAAGGGCAGAGGGGGAGGCCCACAAGCCCCCGACAAAGCTGTCCTGGGCTGACCTTTACGTGTGGAAGCAATCCCGTCACCACAATCAGCACGTGTCCCAGTCCACAGCACCTTGAGGAAAGGCTCTTCTGCTTCCCTATGTGGCAGACAGCAGAGCTTTGAAAAATAGATACTTCCCCAAATCCAGAGCCTTCTGGAACATTCTCCCCACATGGGTGGTGTGGAGAAATTAGTACGTGGCTTTGGTGTCCTCCTTGGCTTGCACAGATTTAAACTCTCAGGGACAAGACTTCCACGGCAAGGCCCAGGACTCAGAGAATGTTCTGATCGGTAGAGGCACTGCCCTGATTCTTGTGTGATCAAGAAGCCAGACGAGAAGGGACGTGGGCCCCGGCACCTGGCTGCCTCCAGAGAAGCCGTCGTCACCAACATGTGTCCTTCCATCCAGGGTGTCGCAATGGCTTTCAGAATAAAGCCTCTTTTAACGTAAAATGTCTCATTTTGGGGATATTCCTTCCGTGGTACATCAAGCACTGGGACTTCAAATGTCAAAAGCCAAGACAGAAGCACCAAATGACGTCTCTCTCTTTTGACAATTGTCTGACAGAGGTGTTCCCCGTTGAGGTACACAGAATCTTAGAAATTATAATTACTTTGTGACTCATGCCTATTTTTTCCTTACTGTAGAAAGCCATCCAGTGGCTGTTAACAATATATTAAGTACAGAAGCGCTAATGGCAAACATCAAGTCCACGCTCAAGTTCTAGGAGATTGGATTCTTGGGGCAGCCGTGCGGGGGAGCGGCCATAGGGCTGGTGCACTCTTGGCCGGGTGGGCTTCCCACTCGCTAAACGCCAGGCCTCAGACCTGAGCATCGCGCAACCCCCGGGCTGCGCGTCAGGAGCTCGGTGGCGGCAGCTGGCGCATCTTGTTTGCATAGAAGTCCCTGCAGGTCTGGCAGCAGCGCTGGTACCACCGCATGTCCTGGCACAGGTTCTTTTCTCGGATGACCCGGCAGTACACCGTCCACTGATCCCGTGTGCATTTGTAGGTCAGAGCGGCTAAGGGGATGGCAGAGAGAGAACACCCAGGGGTTAGAGGAGGCATGGGTACGTTGGTTGCATGCACAGAGAGGGCCTGGGGTCTGACAGTCAGGGCTCCCTCACCTTCATGCACATGCCAGCTTTGTGCAGACTGATGAGGCTGCACCCCCTGCCAGGGGCACTGGGGATGCCACTTTCTGCCACAGGACGCACCCTGCATCCAACCCAACTGCTTGACTGAGTGTGGCAGCCTGGCTGTCTCTCTAGGGGAGAGGGCGCTGGCCACCCTGCTTCTGAGCTAGGCATCACTTACTGTTATTTTGTGGTGGAGGACACTGTTACTGTTCACATTTATTAATATTAAAACAAGATGACGTGGAGCAGAAGACATCAAAGGAACCACAAAAGCACAAGGTCAAGGTACAAACAAACAAGTGGCCCTAATCTTCAAGGTTCTGGTCATGGAGAAAGAAGGCACTGCTCAAAGGAGGTCTCTGGGGGATGCCTCATAGGCTTGTGCTTACAAAAGTGCAGCTCTGCAAGCTCGAAGGCCTCCTCCCGAATCGAAGATGCTTAGAAACCCCTTCGTGTTGTGGGTTTCCAGTGTTAAGGAAATGTTTCCCAGAGATTTCTATTTAGAAAAGCAGCAGCTCTGTTATAAAAGGAAGCACCAGATCAACATTAAATGCTCCTCTTCTCGCACCACCGCCAGCTCGGGGTGAGGACTGCTAAAGGGCCAGGTTCCAAGCACCCGGGGCCCCTCGACCAAATCCAAACTTCCCTTAGGGATTTGTTCTGTAAAATCTGTAAAATATAGATTCGGCCTAAAGGCTGCACTCAAGGCTCCAGAAGGCCACATGTGGCCCCAAGGCCACAGGTTCCCCACCCCAAAGCTCCAACCTCTCCATCATGTGTATCTGCGTCCCAGGCGTCAGCCTAAGGGGCACTCCACGTGTACATCCTGAGGGTCTCACCCGTGATGCCCCTGGCTCTTTCATTTCCAGAAAGCAGCCCTTTCTTCACCCTCCTCATACGTAGGGATCCTAAAATGTTTGAGGAACATCTCCTGTGTTGGCAGAGCGGCCAGTGGGAGGCCCAGGGTGCTGTGTTTGAGATGGCAGTTAGCAAATGTCTCATTATAAGGAATGGAATTCCATCTCTGAAATCTCTTATGTTCCACAGAACTGACAAACGTCAGCCTTATATGACAAATACGGACCCAGAAAGGAGTTTTCTGGCTTATAGAACCTCATTACCTGTGGGGACTCGCTGGGGGGCCCAGCACCCCCCAGAAACCGGGGCCAGTGAAGGTACTCACCGAGGCGAGGGGAGGTGATGGTGTTGGCGTTGATCTTGTCATTGCAGACCTCCTGGTAGCACTGTCTGTAGGCTGCTGGCTTTGACAGGGCGGGACACTCGCTGCCATGGCGCCCGGTGACCTTGTGCATGCATTGTACCACACGGGACTGCAGGCCCTTCCCACAGGTTGACGAGCACTGCCGGGGGGAGAGACAGCTTGAGCTGGGCTCTAAACTGGACTGGGGGCTGGGGTGATGGCCTCGCAATGCAGCTGCCCCTGGGCCTGGTCCCTGCATGTCATTCCCAGGTGCGTGCAATAATTCAGGGCAAAAGAGGCAGCTGCCTGATGGAAGAGTGTTTTAAGATATGTGGGCTGCATGCTTGTGTCCCCCCAAAATGCATATGTTGAAGCCCTAACCCCCCATGGAATGGTATTACGAGGTGGGTTTCTGGGAGGTGATTAGGGTTAGATGAGGTCTTTGAGGGTGGGGCTCCCATGATGGGATTAGTGTCCTTATAGGAAGAGAAAGAGACTAGAGCTCGCTCTCTTCACCGTGAAGATGCCATAAAAAGATGGCTATCTGCAAACCAGGAGGGGAGACCCCCCAGACACCAGATTTGTCAGCACCTTGATCTTGGACTTCGCAGCCTTCAGAACTGTGAGAAACAAATGCCTGCTGGGTAAGCCACCCAGGCTTTGGTATTGTGATAATAACCTGAGCAGACTAAGACGTAAGACAACTGAAATACTAATATAGGTTGCATTTCACCTCCCACATCTGTTCCAAGCAGAGAGCCAGGCTTGAAATTCTAGAGACAGTGGGCAGGGAGGGTGGGTGGTCCAGGAGGGACCAGGTCTGATTATCACAGGGGTCTCCCCGGCGCTTTCTGCTGCTTGAGGCTCTGGGGGCTTTGTCTAGTCCTGGGTGTGGAGAGGAGCCCAGTAATGACTGGCGTTGAATTTCCCACAAGCCTGGAAGGTTGGGGCTTAGAATTAAAGTTAAAATAAAGTACAACTAGAGTCATGGACCAACACACGTGGCTCACGGTGTTAGCACAGACACCACATCCCCAGCTGCCGGCAGCTCCAGCACTTGCCGCGCTGGCACGAGCAGGCAGAGTTTGCTAAAACCAGGTCAGTCCAGCTGAGCAGATGACCCCAAATTCCCCAGGAGGGGACCTGGTAGAACTGTACTTATGGCCCTGTTCCCTCTGTTCCTCTTCTCAAGTTCTTTAAGGTATTTGCCAGGGAGGCCCTGGCCACATATCCAAGTCCTCTACCCAGAGCCTGCTCTCTGAGCTCCTTGGCCTTTGCTTACTCTCCTGGGAGCCCTGGAACTCTCTCTCCATTAAGCTGGTCTCTTCCCAAGAAGAGAGCCAGACCCACACGTGTCCCTTCTCCATCTGGTGTTCCCAGCGCCCACACAGCCCCTGATGCACAGGGTTCTGAGCGCACTCTGCAAAGGCTGCGGGCACAGCAGCCCAGATGGAGTTAACAGCACCTCGGGGTGGGGGCTGGGGAGCAGGACCTGGAAGACTTGGGCACAAGCTTTGTTCTCTGAATGTCGCACATGGTGAAGATGCCAGGTGCCATCTGGACCCTGTGCTTCCCTAGGGCCCCCTTGGGCCTGGCCGTGGCCTGTGCTGGAGGAAGGGCCTTCCTGGGGGCGGGTGGGGGCGGCGAGGGTCACCCATCACAGGCTCAGCGGGAGACTGTGGTGTTGCCATTCGTGCCCAAGTGGGCACTGTCTGCTCCCAACGGGGCTTCTGCGGGCGAATCCCTCTGCTTTCTTGTCTGACAAGCAGGTTCATGTTTTCTTTCACATTAGAAAGGTACGCATTCAGAGGGAATGTTGCTCTGAAGGAACACCGGTCTCCAAATCACAAAAGAGGCGGGAAAACCACAATCAACTTCCCTGTGGGCCCGGCACAGCCCATTTGAACCAGAACGGCTCTGCCCCAACAGGCAAGGCCGGCCCAGCCGCTGCTCCACGCCTGGCTCCTCAGCCCAGGTGAGCCCAGAAGCCGCTGCTCATGGCCTTGAGAATTCATCATGCGTTACAAGCGCAGATGTCAGGGCTCCATCCCAGACGTCAGCAGTCAGCATCGGGGCACACAGAAGTTTGTGGGGTGCTGAGGTTGAGGGATGAATTTGCACAAGGAGGTTCTCACCCACAGGGAGACCTTGCACAGGGGACAGGTGCTGCGGCAATGTGACTCCTGCCTGGAGGGAGGGAACTGGTTGCAGGTTGGGGTCTACTGCATGGAGTTACCTGGGGAGCTTTTAAAAATCCTGATGTCCCAGACTGTCGGGCGGGGGGGGGGGGGGTGAGGAGGGACCCAAGCATCAGTGTTCTTTAAAGCTCTCCAGGCGGTTGCCGTGGCATCTAAAACTGAGAACTGAGAACTTCAGACTTCACCTGAACTTCCTCCCAGTACCTTGTGGAGAATGCAAAAAGCTCTCCTCTCTTCCTATGAAGTAGTAATTATACACATGTAATTAAGCAAGAACAACATCCAGCCACAGCCCTGCCTGCTGAGTTTATAAGCAGGAGACAGGTGTGCTTGAAAATAACAAAGCAAAGGCTTTTGGTCAAAATTATTCTTAGAAGAGTAAGCTGCCCTCTAAGTAAGAACAAAACCTCTCGCCAGTTTGTGGGCATGGGTGGAGCGGTGCCCTCGGTTATTTTGTAGCCAAACTGCTGCTTGGGAAATTGCCACTAACCTGAGTGACCTCAGTCAAGGCTCACTATGGACCTATGGAGATCACCCAGGGGGGAAAAAAAAACAAAAAAAACCCCAAAACACACAAATGGGTGGCAACAAATTCAACTGTCTTCTCCTAGAGATAGGACTTCATAATCGCAAATGAGGAGGGAGGATGGTATAAGCAATGTTTAAAGATCACTTACGAAAGCAATCTGGGAAGTGCTCGTACCCAGAGACTGAGTCCACACCAGCAGGGTGAATGAAGGGAGAAGCCAAGGTCCCCAGTGCGGTGCCAAGCCACACCCACGCGGCCCAAGGCCACAGCAAGGCGGAGCAGAAGCACACCAGGGCGGCACGACATCACGCAACAGCCGTGAGAGCCTGTCCACCGACAGCAGCACACACAGGTGCAAAACGGGCAGCATCTCAGTGAAGTCGGACACGACCATGTGTCCTCTGGCAACTGCACGGGTGACTCGGAAAGCAGAGCTAGTGATGACAAGACGGACACTGCAAACATTTGGCTGCATCATACAAAACTGATAGAGTCAACCGTTTTGACCCCATGAAAGCTGCAATTTCATAAGGCTCAATTTTATAACATTCTAGAGAACTGAAATAGTATTTCTAGATTCAAATGTTTATAATACATAACTTTAAATATGAATGTATAACTCCATTAATCAGTTACATATTTTAAGCTCACATTTGACTAGTCCACCTATACCATTAAAAGCTTTTACATGTAAATTGGTCATATAATTAAAAAAAAAAAACCTGCTCCCTGGGAAAACGGGATTACCATATAATCAGGGCTTATTTCTGCGCCTATTTGGCATATATGAGGCCTCCTTTTGGAAAAGAGGGATATCTCTGCTGATCTGTAAGCAACATCAATGTGACTTTTCACTTCAGATCTTTACTGGGGCCATCGGCCATGGTGTCGCCTACTGCAAAACATACACCCAGGAGGGAAAGCCAGTATCTTCATATTCCTTCTTGGAGAGAGGGGCATCGGGGCAGGGCAGGGCGTTGTTGGGCTCCTAGGGAGGGAAATTTGCACAGGCTAACTAACATAGGGGCCCATCTCACTCCCCCGCATCTCCTGACGAGGCGGTACCCAGGCCCTGCCGGCTGGGGATTCAGCCAGACTGATTCACGTCTGTTGCGGAGCTCAGCCCCCGGCATGGGTTCCAGGAAGGGCTGCCGCTTCCTCGGCAGGCGTCATTAACATGTGAGAATCACACAAAGGCAAGGGCTTGGTCCTGTGGGTCTATGAAAACCAAGTGCAAAATGGACAGGGCCACTGCCTGCAAATGGCTGACGACCACTGTAAGACTCACGTGTCGGGGGTGACCTTGAAGACACACGTCCCCTCTGAAAGTTCTTAGTCTCATTCAACCTGCTCTGGGATGGGGGGCGGGGGGGAAGGCGAGCACTTGTGGTGTCTCCAGCACATGCAGGCGGCTCGCTTGCTCCTCCTTGGGCTCCCTCACAGGACTCCACGGCAGTGTGGAACATTCTACAACAATCTTCAGAGGCTGACACTGGCCACTGAGCATGGCAGGAGTGTCTTGCTCGAGGTCACAGAGTTAGCAAGTGGCAGAAGAGGGACAGGACCCCTGCAGCCCCATCCCATGGACCAAATTCCATCCTCCTGTACGAATTAGAGGTCATACTGGATGGAGCACTGATAGGACGCCAGGAGTCAAAACCAGGTCCCTGCCCATCCCCACCATTTACTCATTATCTTTGCTAGCAGGGGCCACTGGCCTTTAATTCTCCAGTCTATAAAAAGAACTGCTCTGTGAGATCATGGAAGGGGGTGTCCAAAGTTCTTCAGCAGGTGTCTGTCCTCACTGCTCACCAGCGCCCCCAGGTGAGAGGAGGAGGTGGGGGCGTGTCCCAATGGCTCTGCCCCAGTAGGGACTTTACTCTTATCAGGATTAGGTTTTGCTAAACTCCAGCTGGAGTCCTAGGGGGTGCTGTTCACACAGCTGTGGGCTGTGGGTGGCTTCGGCTCACTTGGAAGAATTTTTGACAACGCTGGGGCACTTGCTTATCCACCCGGGAGCTGCATCCGAGCCAGCTCTGCAGCGGGAGCTTCCGTGTTTCAGGTGAGAAGACAAACACGTCACAGGTGACATGTACAGAAACCATCCCGCTTTTGTTCAATATAGACGTGTATGTACCTATGTAAAGTTTGAGAGACAAACCTTAAAAAAATTTCTAAACCATGTTATCATATGGTTTCTGGGACTAATTTTCCTTTTTGCGTGTTCCGTAGTAAGAAACACCTATGCAATTAAAATAAAAATGGCAAATTCTGCCAAGGAACTTCTGTGTAACCTGCTGGTGGCTCACCTTCCACACCTTCCATGTTTTCGTTTGAGTTGAGGTGGTGCCGAGCCACCATTTGGCCTAAAATCCACGTGTAACACCCCCTCCTGGGCTGGGGTTCTGCGGGGGCGGCCGTGCAGTGTGGGGTACCAGGTACTACCTAGAAGGGCGAGCCTGTCGGCGTGCTGCATCCCACACTTACTAGCTGTGTGGCCTCAGGCAAATTACTTAACCTATCTGAGCTGTAGTTTTTTTAAATTTGTAGCATGAGTATAATAAACCCTTCCTTGCAGAATTGTTTCCATGAGTAGAGGCAGCACGGAATAGGTGCTCAGCAGGGTGTCTGGGATCGATGGACCTCAACAAGTACTGCTGTGTTATTAACAGCACCAAAGGCATGGCCAGGAGTAATGAGAAGTTGGCCAGGGAGCTCCTGGAGCCTGGGAAGGCATGGTGGGTCCACGCGGCTCTCCCTGGGCTGCCGCGTCCCTTTGCCTGGCTCCAGATCTGGCAGCCAGACCTCCAGGAGCACAATTAGAGGCAGTTTCAGCTCTGGAGACAAATGTGATTGCAAACAGGTCTGAAGAGGCTGTGTTTGAACAGCACCCTCCTGTAACCCGAGCTGGGTCGTGTCAAGGATAACCCAGGCTCACACCGCGAATTCCATCTCTGTCGGCCTCCCAGAGGCCTCAGCTTTAATTAAACAGCGAGGAGACTGCAGTGTCTCCTGATAGCATCGCGTTTGCCCCAAGCATCACCACGAAGCCATTTTTCAGGCTTTCACAATCCAAGCAAACAGATCTATAAAAAACATATCTGGTCTTGTTTGAAGTGCTCTTTCACTGATGAGTGCTTTTTCTCAAGTAGCTCATTACATCAACATTTAATGTGGCCCCCCGAGACTCAGTTAACTGAGACAGAAATGGAAGCAGCAATAAATCCACCAGAAGAGCTCCTTGCCAAGCAACCCGAAGTAAGCGTAGCCCCCTCTCGCCCCCTCCCCAGCAAGTGCCTACAGCTGGACGTCACCGACACTGCCTGGTGACCCGTCCGGTGGACGGGCAGCCCCTGTGTCCATCTGCCGCCCTTCCAGCACAGGGAAGGGGAGTCAAAGACACTTGGTGGAGGGGTCACTCCAAAAGAAATAATGAAATAAAAGTTTTTGATGCACAAAGAGCAAAAGGTTGTGGCAACCAAGGAAAGAGAGAGGGAGATCGGATTTGGATTTGTTCAAATGCTTTTCATGCAAATTATTAATATGAAGTGACTGTGAAAAAGACATTTTCCTCTAGGTAAATGAGAGTTTCCTGCAAAAAGAAGACAAGAACCTTCTGTTCCTCGGACCCACGTGACAGTGAGGTGCTGTGTGCGCATTACTGGCCCGGCTGCTTTAGAAGAACAGTAGCAGCGGCGGCAGGTCCCACCTTCTGCACACCTGCCGCGCACCCGGCACCCGGCACCCGGCACCCGGCACCCGGCACACGTACGTGCTTGCGGCGCAGCCAGGGCAGTGCTCAGAACACAGTAGGTGATGAACGAATGCATGGATGGCCTCTGCTGGGGACACGGTGCTGCCTTTCAGAGAGGTGGAACGCGAGGCTCAGAGTGTCCCTGTAACTCTTCCCCAGGCACACAGCCCGGCCTGCTCGCCTCCGTGGCCCACCAGCCCCAGCAGGGAGGAACCAGGTCCTGACCACCACACAGAGGCCATCCCCTGATGACATCCTTCACCGCAGCAGGGACTCCCTGCCCTTCACTTCTCCCAGCTGTAAAACAGCAACTGTAAATAACACCAGATCCCAACAGGATGTTTCGAGAATTAGCTAAAGGGGGCTGTAAAAATCTCGGGAAAAGGAAAACACTACAGGAATGTTTAATCCGTGCCTGGGCTCTGGCTCCTGCAGAGTGGCCCCGGGAAGGGGCTGCCCCCCACCCCACAGGCTCTGGGGTGAGCACAGGCCTGGGTTAGGGTGAAACAATGCCACGGTGAACTCTCAAGGTACGATGAAACCACCCACATCCTCACCGAGTGGGCCAGCCTGCCACTGGTGGGTTTTGAGTGGCAAAGAATATGAAAGGTGGGGGACAGGGGGTGGGGATAGAAAGGGAAAGAGAGAGAGAATCCTGACAGTAACTCTAATTCCTGTTTTTCTGAAAGGTGCTTGGCTGGTGAAATGTCAAAAGCTCTCCAAAAGCATTTTTGACAGATTTCCCCCCAGACTTGGCATGAGCAATGAAAACCTTGGAAGCTGTTGAAACCTGAAATAGCAGGTTTAAACAATAGTGAAAATCCCCACTCTCTCTGAGCTAGCTCTGAAACGGGAAATGCTTTCAGAGACAGACAGACAGACAGACACAGCCCCTCCCCCCCTTCAACTCTTCCTTCCTTTCAGGCAGTCTTCACTCAGGTGCCCTCATTCCTCCGAATTCAGAGCCTGCTGCCCTACAGATTCTGGCTGGGACTTTATAGCCAGGGCTCCAGGAGACTGAGGTGACCCCTGGCGACCTGCAGGGGCTGGGTATCCCCCAGAGCCCTTGGGGACCGGAGTGCAGAGGGAACTGCAGGGGCAGCTCTTGTCGCCTCTCCTGGGGCTGGAGCTGCTCCCCATTGGGTAACTCAGCTTCCTGTCACCAGCTTTCCTCCCCGCCCCGCTAGAGGAGGGTGGCCTCTATCCCCGAGAACGCTGCCCCAACCCAGCCTGCCCTGAGTCATGCCGTTATCACCTGTGGGCACTCAGCTGGGGCTCTTGCAGAATTGTTCTTCTAAGACAGAACTAGTTTATATGCCCATATAAGAAATAAGGTTTTGATGAGAGACAAGAGACCTGTGGATGATGGTGATGGTGAAAATGATGAGGATGAAGATGAGATGATGATGATCAAAATTTGCACCTACGAGGCATTTCTCAGTATGAGACACTGGGCTGAGCGCTTTACTTGGACGCCATTCATTCCTCAATCAGCCCCGTGAGGGGTACCCCCAGGCTCATTTGGCAGAGGACACTCCCAGACAAGGTTAGATGAGGCCACAGCAGAGCTGGGATGGGGACCTGTGTTGTTCTGACCACCTGCCCTGCTCTGAGGTCACTGACATAGTGTGTGGCAAAGCAAAGGTGTTTTTTTGGGACGATGGCTTCTAATTCACCAGCCACGCCCAGGCAGTGATCAGAACCTCGACCGTGGTACAGAAGAGTCCTGGGACAACGTGGCGTCCCCACTCTGATCTCACTCCACACAAAAGCAGCTGGCCTGATGGGGCATGCTGAGCAAATGGAGAGCAGGGACTGAGGGGACAAAGGCACTGGCCTTTAGACCCTTCATTCAGCACAGCCCCTGCGACCTGCTTCCCTTCCATGCAGCCACCTCTCCCGGCAATTTCCTAGGTTTTCACTGCCCTACAGCAAGCTCATTTCTGTGACTGGAGCAAGGACTGGGCCTTGGACTTTCCTCTGCAACCCCAGGGCCCGGGAGCAGGCTCTGTGTGCTAACACAAAGTGTTCCACACCAAGGCGGTATCTGACCACTCTACCTCCTGCCCCTGCCCAGAAAAGCACTGAATTTTGATAACCACCTTTCACTGCTGCTCAAACTCCTGAGAGTAATACTGAATGAAGAACTCAACTTTTAATTTCACAATTAAGGGGAGACTTAACATCCTATAGAGATAACAGATTTATACGAAAGTGTAAACAACTGTTACAAAGCCTTTTGGGGAAAAGGTTTTGATGAACACGGTGGGCTGGAGAGAGAGCAGGTAGATACTGGGTTTTATAACATGCATACGCCTATGATGGTCAGAGCTAAAGGCATCTTATAGCTCAGCTCCTTCTCGTTTCAAATTAGGAATCTAAGCTTCTGACACGACGGTGCCCTTGAAAGCAAGGTGGACTACGAGCCAGAAGGCAAAGACCAGACTCCTGGCCCTGTCATTTTCTAGTTTTGTGACCTTGGGAATAAAGCTATTTTATCACCATTCTGAGCCTCAGTTTCCTCATCTGTAAAATGGGGACAGATAGTTGTGAAGGTCAAATGACACACCATGAGCGAAAGTGCTTCATAAATTCTAAAGCAATGGTGAATGTCATAGGCCAGTGTCAGTGAGCCCAATACAAGCAGTATCACCTTCCACCAGCACCCACCCCTGGCTGTGGCTCCCCAGGCAGGGGCTGTCTGAGTCCCACCACATTGACTTCATACCCAGCCAGTGGGACTCAGTGTGGCCCACTGTAGCCAGCTTCCTGTCTGTCTGCCTCTAGGCCAAGTCGCTGTCCGCTACTGAACCTCCAGGGCCCAGCACAGCATCTGGTGCAGAACAGCAGCTCAGGAAATGCTGGTTGAATCGCAGTGATTTGGCCGCAGGCCCAGAGCAAGTGGGGTCCAAGCTGGGCAGGCAGGGGCCAAATCAAGGGCCACTTCATAAGTGGTGTCAGGGCTGGAACCTTAATAACTACCCCTTGTATGACACAAGGTCTCTTCATTGCTAGTCATGGAACTTGAGACTCCGTCTTGATGCCCAGGACACACAAAGGCATTTAACAGCTAGGTGTCTGAAGAACACACAGAGGTAGCAATGTGTGCATGAACTTCACCAGAGATGGGCTCTCCCTGACTTCCTCCTGGGGCTCACAGGTACTTCCACGTATATTGCATCATTTGATCTTCTGAAGGCCTCTGGGAGGGGCTAAAATCTCCATATTACAGACAGAAAGAAGGCTGGCTTAGGTTGGGAGGGTGCTTAGAAGCCCAAGTCAGACCAGCGCTTCCCATGGGGCCTCCACTGGCACCAGGAGGTCAATGACCACTTTGATCTTTTCAGCAAAAGGGAACACCATACTCTTAACATGGAGAGCCCATTTTTTTTTAAAAAACCGCATCCATTATAATCCCTCCAGAATAATTTGTTTCTCATTAGAAACATCCCATCATTTCAGTGGTGATTAATGTCCCTAGTCTTGAATCTGAAACATTTCAACTTTTGATCAGAAGTCATGCTATTCTAGAAAGAAATGAGACTTCCTCCTCCCCCGGGGTTGACTACATAGACCCAGCATTCAGTGGGCGAAAACAATGATTTGCATTGTCTTCTGGAAAGAGCTGATACCCCAGGCGGGAAGACAGCTGCAGGCCATTTCTCAACATACCAGAGCCGTAGTAATGCCCCAGGCAGGGAGGGACCGTGAAGTGTGTCTCTCTTAGGAGACCCTGGTTAGGGCTCGGCCATGTGCCAAGGTCAGGATGGCAGGGAGGGGGCTCCGTCCTCTCCGGGAGCCCGTCCTGCCTCACCCAGGCCAGTGCTGAGGAGCCGCGCATGCGCAGGCACCCTCGCCAGGAGCTAGCGCCGCTCAGCCCACACTTGCTGTAGTGTTTTCCTCCCAGGAACAAGAAACGAGGCAACTGCTTAAATTAAAAAAACTTCCACTCTGAGAGTGTTCACCCTTTTACCTAATTTCCTTTTAGGCAACTTCTCCGTTGCCTTCAAAGCCTGACACGTGGTTTGGAGGCTGGTTACAGGAAAGGACCCCACAGCGACTGGTTTAAAAATGCAGCGGAGCCACCTGTGCACCAACAGCACCACCTGCAAGCTGGACAGCAAAGACCCACATAAACCACGGAGCAAGTCCAGTCTGAGTGAGTGAAAACGTCCGGGAAGATCCACCTTGTAGAATCCACTTACGTTGGCCCAGTCACTCAGGGAGTGAGGACACGGGGCTTCATAGGGAACCGTATTCTTCCCACTTGTGCGTGGAAGGCGGAGCGGGAAAAACGATGGGCCAATTTCCATGCCTGTACGGGGGGAAAGGTGCCCCAGTGAGGGCGGTGGGAAGGAGGGCAGTGAGGTGGACAGTTGGAGTGGGCTCTCGTGTTGACGTCTACGCAGCCCCACCCGTTTGCTCCCAGTCCACCATGCACACACTCAGACTTCCAGTTTAGCATCCCTGCAGCCCTCTCTGCTTGGTAGGACAAACCTTCCCCCAGGCTCTGGCTCTGGCCAGGCGCCCACGCCGAGTGCTCTTCACAATGGCTTGGCACACACGGATCGGATGCCAGCGGATGCCAGCCCTGAAGAGCAGCCAAGATGTGGGGGAGGCCTTTCCATTGATCCCCCTTGTTCTGACTGCCAGGGACGGCTGATCGAGCTGGCTGTGGCAAAAGCGGGCACTGTAACTCGCAACATTTGACTGTGCTGAAAGCTGGGCATGGCTGATAAAAGAGAAAGGCCAGACAAAAGGCTCTGTCTCGCCTGGACGGCACTCCGGGGGCAGTGCGTGCTGAGTTTGCAGGACAGCGTGCCAGCGTCCTCGGCTGAGGAGGGACTCTGAACAACAGAGGAGGGAAGGCTCCCAGGCTGAGCGAGCCACATGCTACGTGAGCACCAGGTCTCGGGCAGGGCTGTGCTGAGCTTGCCATGTACTAGTCCTGCCCATCCTTTGGTGTTATGCTGCTCCTTGGACCAGGAAGTTCATTGTACTTAAGAAAACAAAAGGGTCCAGCTAGTCCTCAAAACCAGAATGGTTAGGCTGAAGAAACTCAGGCCCTGGCTGGCCAATGACCATCTGCAGGGTACCCCTGGCTCCAAGGCACTGTCATTGTGACTCCCTGAGCCCTTCTGGCTATTTCTACCATATGGCCTGAGCCCTGAATTGGGGTCTAGGAGCTTGGACTCTGCCAGAGGAGTGTGGGCAGGTCACTTAGCTGCTCTGACCCTCTATTTCCTCTTCTGTACAACAGGGATGACAACCCTGGATACAGAGGACCAGTAACGTGAGGCACAGCAGTATAACCCAAAGAGGAAACCAGTGGCAGGCACCCCCAACCTGGGATGGGCACGAGTGACCACTCCTCTCCTCTGCCTCCTGCCCCCAGGACACCTGTGGCCACAGGCATCAACAATAGCATAGGCTGCATTTAGAGTGTGACCACTAGGACCCTGCTAATTCCCCAGCTAGAATGACAACTTTCTTCCAATTCACACCTGGGCATTTGATCTCCAAACAACGTTATTCTGCCTGTCACTGTGTTGGGGACTTTCCCCCTCCACGTCTGCTGGACTCTCTGTAACCACTTAGGCGTAATGTAACCATCAATTTTTTAGATGATTCTGACATAGAACATTTACAAACATTCTGCTTATGGATCAGAACTTAATCTGTTGATGTGGACAGCTCACCTACATTTCCCTGGGCTGGGGCTGGTGACCTTTCTCGAGCTGGGTCTGGATGTACTTGGACAGGAGACATTTCTTGGCATCATTCTATAAAAGAGTGGGAAGCCCTACTGACAACACAAGGTTAAATCAGATCAGAATGCGCAGTCCTGGGGACTATGTCCCGCAGCAGTGTGAGCACTGGGTGGATTTTAGGCAGTGAAACAGGCTTAATTGTAAAAGTGCTTAGTCACATATATTATTCCCTTGAAACCTCTGAGCATCTCTGAGAAACAGGCAGGGCCAGCATTCATGATTCCCATTTCAGAGATAAAGAGACGGAGGGTCAGAGAGGTTAAGACACATAAGTGGAGACTCGGAGCTGCAAATCAGCCCCTCAATGTCTCTACCACACAATCCCAGGTTCTCAAGGCTCAAAACACATTATCTCTTTTCCCAGAGCCTTGAGGTTAACTTTCTCTCCAGTATAGGATTCATCCTGGCAGCTCCACACTAAGCTTTATTAACACCTTAGTTACTGTGTGACATCCCTGTTTTTTGCAGGGGAGGGAGGAACTGACTGATGGCCTCAGTTCTACTGCTTTGGTCAGATGTTTGGATCAGGGAGAAGATAGGAAGGAGGTGTTTTTGGTCTTCCTCAAATTTACTATTACATAGAGGTGGCAATTTAGCACAGCCAGGCAAACGGGGAGGAATTTGGCTTTTTTTGCACTCGAAGGGTTTGGAAAGGTTTGTGTTCTGACTTGGGTCAGTAGAGGAGATGGTGGCATTTCTGCAGGAATCAGATTCTAGTAAGTTTTTCTTTCCAATGGACAAATCACTCTTCCTTCCAGAAAGCGGAGGAAGAAATCAAAATATCTGCTTGAGCCATGTTGCCAGATTTTCAGAGCAAAGCCAGAATTCAAATTTTCAGGTGAAATGCTCCCATTTTTAAATGTTAGCAACTAATTTCAAAATGCTTAAGATATCATGCAGGCTGAGCAAAACCCAATGGCTCCCGGTCACCAGTTTGTAACCTCTGAGTGAAGAGATATCAGGACAAGCAAGCAGGGAGTTTTCCAGCTGCTGAGACCATAAGGGAACACATACCCCTATGCTTTCCTTAGACATTGCACAGCTTTCCTGAAAAGGCTCTCTAGAAAACCCACTGGCTGGTTCCTGCACATGGCAGTGGCGCGCACCTCAGTTTCCAGCAAACAGGAGTCATTCAGAGATATTGAGTGAATGAATAAGAGAAGGGTTAAACAACAAAGAATTTTTTTACATGAAAAAACATTCAATTGCCATTTAAACCCTCCTTGCCCCTTGAGGGTGCTGGCCGCCATGGCTCTGCGACACCCCTCCCTGCCCCCACCAAGGACCCCAATGCTCTGCCTCTGCAACATCCAGGCCCTTGCCCAGGGTTCTGGAAGGGAATGGAAGTGATGATTGCCCCACGTGCCCCTCTCTCTCTGTCTGGGCCAAGCCCACAGCAGGATGCTGGAGCCCGGCCAGACACTCTGCACTCTGGAGCCCCCGCGTCCTGCTCAGGGCTGCATTCGGTTTCCTTTCAAACACACGTGAAACGGTCGAAGGCTCCCAGCAGGACCCAGGGCACAGTGCTGGGGCAGAGGGCAAGAGAAGCAGGGAAGGAAGCCCGTGGGGGTGATGGGCAGGTGCAGTGTGTGGAAAGAAAGTGCATTTGCCTGGTTGGACTGCGCCCGCCTCATAGAACTGGGGCCCGTCACCGAGTTGCCTAAGCTCGAACCCCTGCGCTGCGGTGGTAGCCGGCAATGTCAGCGCGCTGCTCTCACCTTGGACCAGTCCCCTGTTTTCCACTCGTAGCAGCCCGAGTAGTCCTCACACGCCTCCTCGGCTCTCGGCCTCATGGACGCGTCGCATTTCCCTTGGGAGTTGGTGCATGTCACGGTCCGTTTCCGAGTCCCTTTACCACAGTTGGCAGAACACTGCAAGACACCATTGGGATGGTTAATCCAGTCTGATTTGGTTCAGGTCCATGAGTAACTCTTTAAGTCCCTGCTGTGTGCCATGCCTGGTGTGGGGATGCCAACATGAGAACCTCAAAAAGCTCAGTCTGCAGAGTCCTACATGTCTGAGAGACCAGTGTGGGAGAGGGACACAGGAGTCAAGATTTGGAAGAACTTGGGGTGCCCAGAAGGTCAAATGAGGTGAGTGCAATTCAGTGGCTGCCTTAGGTCCAAAAGACCAGTGCAATGCATGAGTTCAAAGGGCAGTGGCTGGGGGGAATCATGAGTAGAGTGGAGGACAGGGGACAGCTGGAGCAAGGTGAGGCTCCCAGAGCAAAGAGGGCTGAGGCCCTGGCACCTCCCACCTGCCTTGCCTGGGCCAGCCTGGGGCACAGGCCCGATCCAGGGTGGAGGAGGAGGAGACAGACAGAAGGCAAAGCCACAGGTAACCTCACAAGGCAGGGGGCCAGCCTCACGGAGAGCACTAGGGAATGTTTTAACATGGACACCAAGAATGGCAGCAGAGGAATGCTCCCGGTGCTCCTTTACTTGCTTCCTGGGAGACCTGGCAAGGGGCAGTGGGGAGGGCCCGGGTGGGGCCTGAGAGCTCAGGAACCATGTGCAAGCCTTGGAGAATTCAGCATTCCCATGCCCCCGGGCAGCATGAGGGAGCGATGAGAGACAGCAGGACATAAGCATAGCGGCACTCTGCCAGGCGTCTGGAGCCTGCTCCTGGCACGCGCCACACAGGGGTTCGGGGAGGGATGGTGCCAAGGCTGGCAAGAGCGCTTCCCATCTCCAAAAGCAAAGGAGAAGGGAGCCCGGGCAGAGCTGATGCGTGGCCTTGGGGAGGGCAAACCTGACAAGTGCACAGGAGCTGGCCCAGGGAGCCCTCCCTCTCACTTGTGACTTCCCTGCGAGGCCCTGTCCCCACCGTGGATGCAAACATGTAACTCAGCGGGCTGAAGGCTGGATTCTGCCAAGGAGACGTCATACTTGCTCAGTTTACCAAAAATGTGGCAGGCGACAGCAGCGCCTCAGAGTTACAACAAACTCAACTTTTAAAAAACGTTCTACTGTGTCCGCTTAAAAAAAGGTCCACAAAGGACAACCATTATTCTTGATATTTCTATCCTTAACATTTAGCCCACAATAGTATCTAGCTTTCTCTTTCCTATGAATTCATTTCAGCTCTCCGTCTGAATGTCCTGGGGGATTTTCTTTCAAGACTAATCTAGACTGGTTTGTGTCAGAAGAAATACACGGGCTTCAGAAAGGGTTGATGTGCCCTGGGGGAGTGGGGAGAGCAGGCGCATTAGATCCTGCGGTGGGGTGAGGGGCTGCTTTAAAGGGACCTTATCTGCGCGAACCTAGGCTTAGCCCCCTTGGACCAGCAGCCCATTCGCAGGCAGCCTTTCTCCTTGGGGAAGGGCGGTGCTGCTGGCTGACACCACCTCCGAAGGAACCCAAGAGGGGTGGTGTCGGGTTCTCTCTTCGCTCCCCATCAGGGGTGGGGCCGGGAAGCTGAGGGCAGGAGGGACTCCTCACCTTCTGCTTCCTTCTGGATATTTGATCCTCCTTCTAATAAAGTCAGGAAGCAGCTGGGGCGTAGGAAGTGAGCGATCAACACTGCTGGCTGAACAAAAGCCATCAATAAAGACCCACCCACGAGGAATGAAACCCATTTGCTTACAGCAAAAGAAAGGCTCTTGGGCCTTCAGCACGTGGAGAAGGAGCAGAAATACCAGTTTTGTGAGCTTCTCAAGGGGGAATGGTTTGATTCCAAGTTAAATGTTTAGAAGGAAGCCTTTTGCTCAAGCTGATAGCTCAGCCAGCGTTAGGCTGACTGGTGCGGACACCAGTTCAGGATTAGCATTAGGTATACACAGAGATAACAAACACACGGCAATTTCTTTAAATCTTGCTCCAATTGTCTCACATTTTCCAAACGTTGTGATCGGCAGTGTCATAATGATACATGATGATGTCAGGCTTGGTAGGAGGCATGTTTTTTTTTTGTTTTTTTTTTTTCCGTAAGAGCGTCTGAGTGGAAAATTTATGGTCTTGATCTGGTTAAAGCATGAATCTTATTTAGACCAGGCCATCGAGGCCCTATGGCTCACCTGGGAAGGGGAAAGGGAAGGGACTGATGCCAGCTTCTACTCTTCCAGGGGAAAAAAAAAATCCCTTGAATATTAAATTTACAAACCTAAGTACATATAGAGAAAAAAAGAAACAAAAAACAAATTTTAAAACTCTCCTCGTTTCCTAAAACATCATAAATGGTAAAGACTCGGGTCTTTAAATGAGTGCACGTCAAAATCTGTCTGAAAATTAAACTCAGTTTTAGAGCAACCAATGGCAGACTTTTTGTTCATTAAAAATGGGCTAATTTTTTTATTCAAAATAATTCCAACTGTTTGGCAATAAAAGGGAGCTTCAAAAATATTTTCCACACTGAAGAGCGTCTTGGATTGAGCCTCTTTGAGCTTCCCCAGACTACAGTGGGTGTTCCACCCTGGGGGAAGCCTGCCCCTTACTCAGCTGTTGTTTGCTGCTTTATCACCAACCAAAATCAATATCGATGCAAAGTCAATGCAAAGCCCTGAAGGATGACATCACTAAAGACCGAATCGTATTCTCAAGACTAACCTTCGAAATGAAGATGTTAGGCTTAACTGACTTCTTTCAAAATGTTTTATGACATGAGATTTGTAACCGCAACTTGTACACTAAAAGCTGTCCCTCCCGGCATGCGACTTGTGCAATCTACACACTGCTGTGGAGTTAGAGGGAAGCCTTTGAAACCACCTTCCCAGCCTGGCCACACTACGGTGCAAATGTGCCCAAAGGAGAATTAAAAGGTGAGTGGGAGTCTGTGTATCCACCTTTATGTGAGAATCGCTGTGGGACATGGGATCAAATAGTGCTTTCACTGTGGTGTCAACATACACGTCATCAAAAACACGAATGCCTGGTGTGTACCATACGTATGGGTGCTTCTGCAGATACGCTGTCATGTCAAACTGTATTTGAGAGTATGCACGCTAGAACGTAACTTGGAGCAGGCCTGTGGGCAGGTGAGGGCCATGAGGCACAGGAATGTGTCACAAACACCATGGGGCAACAGGTGCCATGTCAGGGTCCCTGTGGATGAGGCTTGGAAGCCCTTACTGTGGTTTCAGCCCCGACAGCAAGCCCAGGCACCCACCTGTGACCACTCAGACGCCTCCCAGATGGACAGGCAGTCTTGGCCTTCGCAGCTCTGCACCGGCGCTGGCCGGGGGCCTGGGCAGTACAGGGGCCGTGTGGCGACGTGGGTGCCATTCTGTAGTTGGTACACACAGGTCACCTCCCGGTGCTGGAAGCCCTTCTCACAGGTCGCCGAGCAGGGGCTCCACGGGCCCGCCACCCACCTGCCAGAGGGAGGAAAGACAGAGAGAGAATGAATGGGGTGAGAGGCCAGCTTCCCCAGAGAGCCTTCCAGATGGATCATGGCATCCAGGGCCTGTGGGAGGAGAGAGGGAGGCAGACTCAGGGAGCTCTGCAATCGACTCTGCAGATAATTCTGGAACATTGGAGCAGAGGGGCTGAGCTGAGTGGTCATCTGGCTCAACGGCCTCCTCAGCACATTCTGTCTGCACACAGCACCCTGCGGCAGATGGAGCTATCTGGTCACTTCGCTCCCGGGAGTGGCATTACATATCCCTGCTGTTGTCACGGGACGTGCTTCGTGCAATGGGGTGTGAGTGGACAGTGCGGCCGGCCACATCCTGGCAGAAGCTCTGAATGTGGCTGTGTGGTTTGGCGCTGATGCTTTCTTTCTTGCCCTCTGCCAGGAGAACAGCAGGTCCCAATTCAGCCTGTGCTCTGCAACAACACAATGTGACATTGTTGTGTGACACAGAGATGTCACCTACTTGGTCCCTGGCTGAGCCGGCCAGCTTTGCCCTCTCTCTTGTCCTGCCTCCAACAGCCCTAGCTCCCAGGAGCTCACCACTTGACAAGGCACCTTGATCCCTGGAGGGCTGGGTCTGACGGTGATTCAGCTCATCCTCAATAGTCAAAACTATCCTGAATTCCACCTGAAACCAAACCTGACCACACTGGGCTGCCCCACTGTTTAGGAACATCTGTGGCACTTCCCCTCCTGCAGTGCACTTCGAGTGGGCACCGCATGGTGCCAGCATCCGTTGCTGTCCAGTTCTGGCCGACCTGCTCAGCCTTCCACCCACACACTGCATGTTTACGGAGGGCCTCCCTCGTGCCTGGGCACAGTCTAGGTTCTGACGATGAGGCAGTGACTGAAACAAAGTCCCTGCCCTCGGGAGCTTACATTCTCATGGGGATGGATGGCAAACCAGTGAACAAATATAATGCAACATGGCACAGCACACATAACATATGCGCTACCTATGAATAGAGACGACGCCACATGGTCACAAGTGCTTTAGTGACAAGTCCGGCAGCATTAGGCAGAACAGGGACTAGGTGGGGTGAGTGCTGTTTTACACAGTAGTGAGGACGGCCTCGCTGGTAAGCTGGCACCTGAGCAGAGCCTGGGAGGAAGTTGAGCCCCACGGCCATCTGGAGAAAGGCTTCCAGGCAGAGGGCAAGGCGGGTGCAACGCCCCTGGTGGAGCAGCGACAAGGAGTCCAGTGCGGCTAGGGGAGGGAGGGAGCAGGGGAGTGAGGGAGAAGGTGGGATCTGGGTGGTGACTGTGGTCCACACAGAGGTCATGCCCAGGACACAGGGTGGTGGGGCTGGGGGGCAGGAGGGGGAAGGTTGGGAGAGGTTCAGCAGTCCTGACCAGCACGTGTCTATACCTCCCACTCCATCACTGAATTGAAAAGTCAGGTCTGCAGGGAAAGAGACTCAAGAAGAACATGAAAAAAATTTCATTCAAAAGGTTTTGTATATTTGAGAGGCTTCCCACAAAAATGATTTCTTGATTTGGGCAATTTGCAGAAACTGACTTGGGAGGGGTGCTGTCTTCACAGGTGAGGCTCTGCAGAGCTGCGAGGAATGGCCTTCCAGCCTCTTCTCTCCTTTGCCTCTGCTGGCAGACTGGAAAACAGCCCATGCACCTCTCCTTCCACAGGTGGTATCTCAAGGAAATGTCATCGTGGGCTAAACGACGGGACCCATGGTCCTCAGAGTCACTATCCAAGACTCAGGCAGCCACAGGGGAGGGAGGCCCAGGACCCAGCAGGTGGGAGGACCCTGGAGGGGTGGGGATAGGCTCAGCCAGGCTGGGCTGCTGTCTCTCTTTGGGATTTGGTGACAGGCTGGGCTGCTTGGTGACAACACCCTGAAAGAGTCCAGTGTGAAGAGCAATCTCATCCATTCCTGTCCCGGGGAGACATGGGCGGTCTGATTTGGAAAGCTGCACGGAGCAAAGCTCTCACTTCTCCTTCATTCTCTGCCAAGAGTGAGGCTGAAAGACCAGGCTCACACTGAGCCCCAGAGGGTCAGCCCTGTGACCCCAATGCAGGCACGGTCACCCCTCTTGTTTGTGCCCAGTCCTTTCCCGCCACCATCTGGTTCTCAAGCCCACTGTAGAGGAAGCGGCGCAAGGCCCGCTGGTCTCCCTCTGCAGACGGAGAGCCCGACTTGGAGAGGCAGCAGGACTGGCCCAAGGACACCCGGCTCCTAGGCAGGTGGGTCCTCCGTGCCCTAATCCAGGGCTTTCTTTTTTCATTCATGTACTCACACTTGCAGGGGCCGCACCTGACCGGCCTCATCGTGAACACTCTGGGCGTAAAGGTCCTGCGCACTGAAGTCAGACACTCCCAGTTCTCAGGAGGATCCTGCGGTCAGACAGGCCCGGGATTCAACGTCCTCACTACACTGATTTCCCAGCTGTGTGACCTGGGGGGAGTTGGCATTCGAGCCTCAGTTTCCCTCTTTGTAAAATGTTTGTATTAGCTCTCGTCTCACGGGCGGCGTGTTGGAGGTGTGACTGAAGTGACCGCTACCCAGTGCTCAGCCCGGCCTGACCCTCCCAGGCCTGATAAATCCCAGCTGTGATGACTGCTGTGACTGTTATTCTCAATCTAAGCATAGGCTTTGTTAAGAGGAGCTGTTGTTCCCCCAAAGCCCTCTGGAATGGCGTCTGTGTGGACATTCTAAACCAAAACCAGAGATGGACAAATTCACCTTAATTTTTTCTAATTTTCAATATACTCGCATGATTCGGATGAGGGGAATAGGAAAAACAGCCCCAGGCCTCTGAGCCCTGACTCCTATATCCTGGTGCAAGTTACTCACCTCCTCTGGGCTTGGGATTCCTCATCTGTAAAGCAGGGGCCAGAGCAGTGCGCGTGTCTGTGAGAACTGGCTGATAAACACGCGGCAGATGCCGTGCAGAGGGGGCTGCAGGGATGTACGTCCCTCCCTTTTCTCCCTGGTGCAGGGCCACTGTCCATGGGGTTGTGAACATCTGGCCCCAGGGAAAGCAAACACTTTGCTCTACTTTACTGTGGGAGACAAGGCTTTTCCCAGGACACCTGCAACTTCGTTCACCTTGTGGGCTGCAGGCCGGGAGGGAGGGAGGGGACAAGACAGAGGCTGGTCAGCCAAGAGCCTGTGCTCGCAGGCCCTTCCCAAGAAACACCCTGGGCAGCATCGGCCTCTCCTGTCTGCCTGACACCGAGTCCCTCTCTCGGCTCCTGGCAGATTGCAGCCAGCAGCTCTACTATGAGAACAATCAAAACACAACTTTAACATGTGCCGTATATCATCTCTGAAGATACGTGTCTGCTTTTATTGAACAGATGTCGGCAAAGAAGGAGCAGGAGAGGTACACCGGGACTTAACGAGCTGGGCTGTGCTATTCTCCCAGGGGACCCAGAGGGACGCTTTACAGCTGCACGTGAGGGTTCGACACGGCCTCTCTCCACTTAAAACTTGAGAATTATGAGTTCTCGTATACATTTCCTCGAAAAGTAATATTATTCACATCTTTGTTTTTTAAAAGAGGAAATGAAAATCTGAAGCGCATCATACGGAGTGATGTGCAGGTCTGTGAATATGAGCTTTTCTGGAAGCAGATACTTCTGCCTGCAGAGAGGCCCAGCAGTGCAGAGAAAGTTCTCTTCTGTAGGGTTAATAATGAGGACTACTGAAAGAAACAGCTTTCAGCCTCAAATCCTGATTAAAAAAACACTCATTTCTAGGTTTCAGTATATCAGTTCACTCCTGAGAATTGAGATAGGCAATTGCCCAGGATCTGAGATCTTTCCATGTTTTCCTGAAAAGGTCCTTGGACCATTATGGTTTGTTCGCACTTGCTGGGGAAAGAAAGAGAAAGGAGGGAAGGAGAAAAGGAAGGGAGGGGGTGAGGGGTAGGAAGGTAGGGCTTTAATATTTTGCTAAAATATGGTTTAAGATAAACTGTTTCTAAAATAGTTTCTCTAATTATGACATTTTGGAGAGTTTCCCATGTGCCAAGCAATGTTCTGAGCACTTGATAGGCTCAACTTATTTGACCTTTGCAATGATCCTACGCAGACCCATTCTACAGATGAGGAAATCGAGGCATAGACAGGTTAAGTGGCTTGTTCAAGGTCACACATTAGTAGGTGGCAGAGCCATTTGTCAGCAGTTTCATGAAGATATAATTCACATACCATACAACTCATCCATTTAGAGAGTATAATTCACAATATTCGCAGTTATGAAGCCACCACCACAATCAATTTTAGAGTATTATCATCACTCCAAAAAGATACCCTTTAGTTGGCATCTTCCAATACCCCCCGATCCTTCCCAGTTCTGGACAATCCTAAATCCATGGTCTCCATAGATTTGCCTATTCTGGATGTTTCATAGAAGTGGAGTCATTTAATATGTGGTGTACTGTGACTGCCTTCTTTCAATTAGCCTGATTTTTTAAGGTTGATCCATGTTGTGAAAGCATATCTGCACTTCATTCCTTTTTACTACCAAATAATATTTTATTGAATGGATATACCACATTTTATTTATCCATTCATCAGTCTATAGAAATTTGGGTTGTTTCCACATTTTGGCAATGTTGAATAACGTTTACTATAAACATCTGTGCACAAGTTTTTGGAGGGATATATGTTCTCATTTCTCCTGGGTATATACCTAGAATAGAATTGCTGGATCACACAGGAACTCTATGTTTAACAATTTGATGAACACCAGGCTGTCTTCAACAGCAGCGACACGATTTTACATTCCCACCAGCCATGTACGAAGGCTCTACCTTCTCTATATCCTCACAAATACTGCTATCATCTGTCCGTCTTTTTTTGATTATAAACATCTTAGTAAGTGTAAAATTGTATCTCAGTGTATTTTTTATTGTGGTAAAATATACATAACGGAATTTACCATCTTAACCATTGGTAAGTGTGCAGTTGAATGGCATTATGTACATTCACATTACTGTACAACCATCACCACCATCCAATTTCAAAATTTTTGTCTTCCCAAACAGAAACTCTGTCCCCATTAATTACCAACTCCCCACTCCTTTCTCTCTCCAGCCCCTGGCACCCACCATTCTATTTTCTGTCTCTGTGAATTCGCTATTCTAGGACCCTTACATAAGTGGATCCTATAGATCTGTCCTTCTGCGACTGGCTTATTTCACTCAGCACAATGTCCTCAAGGTTCATACATGTTGTAGCATGGGTCAGAATTCTCTTCCTTTGTAAGGCTGACTACACAAATCAATTAGAAAAACAGAGCCCAATCAGATAATGGGCAAAGAACAGAAGAATAAATCACAGCAGAAGAAAGTAAGTATCTCCCAAACATATGCGAATACCAAACCTCACTACAGAGCAGGGGATTTAAAAAATCAAACAATAAGGCACCATTTGATGCCCATCAGATTGGCATCACTGAACAGTGTGACTAAACCAGATTTGGCCACGACTAGAGAAATGGGAGTTTCACGGTGTTGGTGAGACAGTGTCTACAGGTAATTCAAGGTGTATATAACCTACGACTCAGCAATCCCCCTTTTAGGGGAACAGGTTCTTGCACATGTACCCAAAGAAACTGCTCAAGGATGTTCACTGCTTAACTGTATAAACCCCAAATGGCAAACCACCTAGATGTCCATCAATGGTGGAATGAATAAATATAGAACATGAAATAATATAAAGAAAGTGGACACACTAGAGCTACAGCGGTGACATGGACAATTTCCAGAGGCAAGATGGATGTACATATGCTAACAGACTGTTTACAACATGCCAGACAATACTCTTTTTTTAGGGGGGTAGATACATACATATATAGTAAAAATGTGAAGCATATATACCAACAGGGGGAAGGAGGATTACGGGCTTGGGGAGGAGTCAAAGAGGACTTTCAATGTGTCTATAACATATTATCACTTAAAATGTGTGAACAAGTACAAAAATTGTGAAGATCTGTTAAAATTGGGATGTGTGGATTAGTTAATCTCAGTACTTTTCCGCACAAATGAAAATATCTATAAGAAAAATACTTACAGAAGCTATAGTCAGGCCCGTATGTACTACTGACCTTAGCTGCACAGAGTGGCTGAGACTGTGGTCATCTGAGCACGTGGGTCTGGCATAAGGGGCAGATGCTGGGATCCATCCCACAGTGGCCATGTGGTCAAGTGCTGCCACACCTTTCATTTTTAAAACTAAAGCTGAAAATCCAGAGTCTTATTGCAATCTTTGGATTTAAAAATGTTGGAAATGAATTCTAAAACCTTAAGATGCCTGTGTGGGCCGAGCCATGTCTGCTGTGGAATTTGGCCCTGTAGCCTCCAGTCTAGGACTTTACATTTAAATATCCCGAGCTGGTGGCTGTGGCGGTTTTGCACCTAAAGCCAAGTGGCTGGATGCGTGTCTCCCTCCAGCTCTCACCTGGAGGTGACACTACCTGCTGGCTTGCCACATGGGCCCTCGGACATTGCTTTGTTTTGATCACCTACTACCCGCACATGCTCGCTTGCCTTCAAGTTGGCTTAACAGGTTAGCTCCAAGAATTTTGTCTTAAGAAGATTTGGAAAAAAAGACTCCCACGGATTAATGATGTGACATGGTTTTCCCAGGACACCAGTCCGAACGGCAGTACCCGCCAGAAACACCAAAGCCCTGAACTAAGCGGGCTGCAGAAAACACCCGGAGGCCTGATTAACACCAGCGGGAGTCCCTGCCCGGCCAGCCCAGCTGCCCAGCCCCACGGAGTTATTCAACGTGAAAGCATCCAAGCAGACCTCCCCAGCATCCCACTCTTGCTGCTGCCCCGCTCTGGCTATGAAAACGCTCAGAATTTCACAAGACTCTCAGAAAATGTTCCTAGGGGTGGTTCTCAGGAGTCTGAGTGAGCCAGCTCTGTGCGTCCTGGAAGGGGGACAAAGGGGAAGGGCTCCCACAGCCGCTGTGTTCGGAGGGGCAGAGGCAGGGTTCCAACACGACCAAGCTGGCTGCCTGGGGCTCAGGGCTCGCCCTGCCAGGGTTCTGGCACACAGATTTACCAGCAGGGGAAGTCACAGCTCTGCCCAAATCCCCACCCACAACCACCTTTAATTGCAAGCCACACTCTCCAGGACTCCCCCCGCACTCAGGAGCCAGTGAGGCCCCTTGACAATGATCTTGATCTCCGAGGTGACTGTCTGCTGGTCTGTTTTGAGTTCCTGGTGCCTCATAACACGCTGCTGCATTAGAAGCAGTGGCCCTCGTGGTCATGGCTCATAAAGGCCACAGCCACAGTAAACTTGAAAAGAGACTGCCTGAGGGTGACAGACATCTAGGCGGGAGCCATGTGGAAACAGCTGGTTCCTGGGGACCCAAATCCTGACTCAGCGGCTGGCATTTGACAGCATCTGCCTTCCTGAGCTAATTAAAGTGACTCTGGGTGCTTGTTGAGCGTAACTTGTCACAACGATCTTTAGTACAGATGACACCTTTGACACTTTGACTCTGACAACACTCTTCCTTGTTTTTGCTGGCTTCTTCCTGGGCCTCCAGGTGCTGCGGGGGCTTGTCACTCTGCCTTCTACTTCTTGGTCTCCGCCTCCCACCCCATTCTCTCAGCTGGCTCTTTCCTCCCCTCGGTTCAGCCTTCGGGTCCTTTGCTCTCACAGCTCACGTAAAGGTAACTGTTCTGCAGACCTCACCTACGCTACGGTTTCCACGAACACTGTGATGCAGGGGACCCCTGACTCTCCACCTTGGGAGGTTCAGGCCCGTGTGATTGACAGTCTGAAGGTCGGCAGGGAGTCCCACCATGCCTGTGGTTCAGGGTGGGTGCACTTGGTCACCACCCATTTTTCTATTCCCATCGCCGAAGTCCTGTGGCCACTCCTTTTCCAAAGACCAGACGTGTGATCAAATGCGGGGTCAGTCTGGACAGTGCTGTCTGTGCTATGTCCAAGCAATTGCCAAGTCTCACCAAGCCAACCCCATTAAGGGATCTCAAATCTGCCTTCCCCTCCCCGTGTCCATGTCTACCTTTACCTGGGGTACCATAACAAGTCTCCTAACTGGCCTCCTCACATGCAATCTCTTTTCCCTGCCAAGTAGTCTTGCCACAGCTTCAGTCATGCTGCTTCCTCACTCTAAAACCTTCGATGGCTCCTTTGTGCCTAATACCTTTTATATCCGGGGCCTCTAGCATTTAAGGCCCAGTCTGATGATTTAGTCATTCATTCAGCCCATGCTTCTCTGTTGCTACACCCAAGGATTGCAGGATTCTTTGACTGTTTGATTGGGTAAGCAAAAAAAACAAAATAAGAGTCTGCACTAAGTAAAATAAGAATTAGGATAGAGTAAGATAAGGGAAACCAGCCTTATCTCTCTGCACTGGTCGGTTGCATGTGCTCCTTCCTCCTGGACTGCTAGATATTCCCTGACCTTGAGATGCTGGCACTGTTCCCTCTGCCTACACACCCGCCTCGCTTCTCTCAGGTGGTCCATGGCAAGTGCATGCTCCTCCTTGAATTTCCTCCACAAGTTCTAGATGTGTCCTCTTCCACCACTGGCACTTCCAAGGCTCTCCAAAGGATCTAAATGATACTGTCTTCCCCCTCCCCCACTATTCTAACCTTGCTATGGGCTTAGAGACTCCTAGGAGTCAAGAGGCTCGATTCTAGATACTGTCTGGGCTCACTGGCTTAGTCTTTGTTGATCTTGGCTACTGAAATTCCCCCAGGTTCAGTTTTTCCATCTGTGAAATGGGGTGAAAGTCTTGTACTCATTCATTTCTCACATGGGGGTGCCATCTATCGATCACATCTGGTCAACCTGCTATCATCTGGGATCACCTTCTGGGTCGACTCAGGCACATCACAAAGGGTCTGCACACACAGCACCCGACACGCACTGTTTTGGCCACACCTCCCAGCGCTGGACCTCACGAAGGCAGTGTGTTCTGAGCACACCCTAAACCTCGGCTCCAGCATGTTGGAAAGACGGTGCATATCCATGCTGCTGGCTAATAAAACAACCAGCAGTTTCCTATAAAAAGTGACAGTGGGATAAATCTACAATAAAATATTCATGCCCTTTATTTCACTTCACAGGAAGATTCAAACATCCCAACCAAGTGGAGTCACAGCAGCTGCTGGGCAGATGTTCTTCAGGCAGGCAAATGAGAGACAGTAATTAGTCTCAATTAAGTTCTCAGTAAATTATGTAACGGAGACCTTCAGCCACCCAGCCCTGCCTGGCTTGCTGAGCCAAAGGCAGTGAACCTGGTCCAGAACTATTCCGAAACTTTGGACTGCTTTGGCTAATTCATGTTCTGAGTAAATTGCAGAATCCTGGCATGAGAGGAAATAATGAATACCATAACCACTTTCAATTGAAAATAATAATTTGTTAATAATTTAAATAGTTAATGAGCTACAGAAACCGTGTCCCCGAGTCCTCCGAGCAGAAAGGAAAGCGATTCATTTTATTTCTGGCTTTATTCGGTCTACGGCATTAAATCACCCCATATGCTTTTGAGATGTGTTCAGCAAGTATCCTGTCAGATGATCTGTTTTCACTAGAACACTACTGCTTCTCCCTGAGTTTTAAAAAACAGTTTCCTATTTGTCTGCTCAGCAAAGGTGTTTCCGTCTACTTGGGCTTTAAGGATTTCCCACCAAGAGGCCCACAGGACACTGGCCGGTCCCCATTCTGCCTTCAAGACTCTGAGAGAAGAGACTCCTACGTCAAGTCATGTCCAAATGAGTTCTGTGACGTGTTTTCCCTTCTCCTCCTCCTCTGAGGAGGTTGTCAATTTTGTTTTTAGGCAAGCAGCAGACGATTTTATTTGGAGAACTGTAGAGAATGTCCCACTCCCTGGGAAGTGCTGTACTCGGGGCCACTCAGGGTCCAGACTTCCTTCCTTCATCCACAAAGGCCTGGTCACGTTTTGCTGTGGATGGTCCTTGGCCAAGTCCTTATCCCTACCTCTTCTGAAGGACTGTTTGTAGCACAGAGCCCGGTGCTTGTTAAGGACCCCACAAATGTGTTTATCGTTTAATTGAATTCTAAGGTTGTCAATGAAGAAAACTGAGAAGTGACCCAGAGCTCACTAAAATGATCTTTGTGCTCATCTCCAGGGGATCTTGGTCTATACTTTCACTCATTTCATAACAGAAATCTCTTCTATAGCCATATTTTCTGTTTACCTAGTAGAAATTATAATTCACACAAACTGTAGAAAATCTGGGAGGTACACAAAAATACAAAGCAAGAGAACCAAAGAACACATATGATCCTAGTCTTTTTTCTCAAACATATTTTCCTTAATGTTGATCTCATACTATAAACAAACCATTTTATACTCTGCATCACTACTGATAAGAGAAGAAACTCCTATGGGATCAAAAATCTTTTCTAAAGATTGACTTTCTAATGCTTGCATGATACTTTGTCATACAGACAATGCCATAAATTACTTGACCAGTGCATACTTGTTAGACTTTTGGGTAGTTACCAACTTTGTCCATATTTTGGATGATTTCTAAAGGGTGGAAATGGAAGTTCTGGATCCAAGGTGATGAGCAACAGCACATTAGGAAGGCCAGTGGGGACCTGCTTTGGATCCTGCCCCACTAGCCTGCTGGGCATCAGAAGAGGCTTATTTTCTAGGTGACGATGCTTTACATATGCACAGGCACTGGGACAACAAGGTCTCTGAAAGTCCTTTTATGCCTCCCTTTAGCTTGCGCCCATGCACACAGCCCTTCAGCTATTCATCATGAGGCAGCAGAATCCAGGCCACTGGCCCTCGCCTGACTTCTCCTGCTTCGGACAGACCTAGCCAATGTTTCCTCAGCATGTGGCTTCAACAAATACATGCCTGGCTGTAACCTGACCAGTCTCAAGTAAATAAACAATATGAACAACACTAATTAGATCCTTCTTCATGCCAGATGTTACATGCTGTAGTCTTCACTCGACTCCCAATTATAATAGATGAGGAAATGGGAACCCCCATAAAGTAAACTGCTCAGGGTCACACAGCCAGTGAGAGGTGAGGTGGGCTGAGCTCTCCCTGTTCATCACTGAATACCAAATCACACTCCAGCAGTGCTGGCATGACATGACACAGCCATTACTTCCAGGTGCCTCAACGTGCCTTGGCACAAATCCCAGCAGGGCACAGGCTATTCCTACAGGGATGGAACTGCCTTGTTTCTCTTTTGGTCTTTCCCCCCAGAAGGAAGCTCTGGAAGACAGAGAGGAGCCTCTTCATCCTAGGTTAGCCTCAGACTGGACACAGCATCTGGCACACAGGAAGCACTCAGCATACGTCTGTTAAGTGAATGAACAAAGGAACAGCTTAAATGCTCGAACTGAGTTAATGTCAGTGGACACCCCAGGGTGCCCCACTTTTGAGTTATTGCCAAATGTGGGTGTCATATTCTGTATATTTCTAGGTAGAGGGGCTTCTGTATTTTTAAAACATTTATTAATTTTCAGCTTTATAGCTTTGTGGTCAAAGAGAATTGCCCTATAATATTTTAACTTTATGGAACCTACAGATTTTTTATGACCAAATATATGATCATATTTTGTGAATGTTCTATGTACACTTGAGAGAAAAAGTATATCCTCTCTTATCAGGGTATAGTGTTTCATATATACGACTTACTTTATTGACTATGTTGTTTAGATCTTTTACATACTTATTTTTGGTCTGTTTGCCACTTAATCTGTTTCACATTGAGAGTAGTGTGTTAATAATGTCTCCTATAACCAATAAATTTTTATCTATATCTTCTTGCATCTCCTACAGTTTATGCTTTGCATAAATGGTTGCTGTGTTATTCGGGGCATAAATATTCATAACTGTTATATATTCACTGTGAACTAAGGCTTTTAACATAAGTTTCCTTCTTTGTTACATTTAATGCTTTTTGGCTTGAAATCTTTGTCTAAAATTACGATTGTTACTCCTGCTTTCTTGTTGTTTTTATTCTCCTGGTATATATTTGCCCATCCCCAATTTTTAGCCTTTCTGTATTACTTTCTTTTAGGTATGTTTCTTGCATATACAGCATATAGTTGGGCCTTGCTTTGTGAGCCAATATGAAAATCTTTTTCTTTTAATAGGTGAGCTAGGCTCATTCCAACAGATTTATTCTCAATTTTATAATATTTTTTAATCATAGTTACTTTGTACATTTTGCTATACTTGCTGTGTTTCCATGATGTTATTTCTCTGCTATTTTTTGGGTATGCAAAGATTTTTTTTTTGTTTATTTCACTCAAACCATATTTCATAGGTAAAAGTTTTATTCAAGTTCAACAAATATACAGAGCAATCAGACAAGAGAAGGAAATCAAAGGTATCCAAATAGGAGCAGAAGAGGTCAAACTATTGCTGTTTTCTGAGATATGATCTTATATCTAGAAAACCCCAAAGATTCTGCCAAGGGACTACTGGAATTGATAAATAAATTCAGCAAAGTCTCAGGTTACATTATCAGTGTACATAAATCAGCAGTATTCAAAATGCCAACCTCAGTCAAACTGAGAACCAAATCAAAGACTCAATACCTTTCACAATAGCAACAAAGAAAATAAAATACCTAGGAATATATTTAACTAAGGAGGTGAAAGACATTTATAGGGAGAACTATGAAACACTGAGGAAGGAAATAGCAGAGTACAATGTAAACAGATGGAAAAACATACCATGCTCATGGATCAGCAGAATCAACATTGTTAAAATTTCTATACTACCTCCCCAAAGTGATCTACAGATTCATTGCAATCCCTATTAAAGTACCAACATGATTTTTTGCAGACCTAGAAAAAATAATTCTATGATTCGTATGGAACCAGAGAAGACCTCTTAAAGGCAAAGCAACCTTAAGTAAAAAGAACAAATTGAGAGGCATCATTTTACCAGACTTCAAGCTATACTACAAGGGCATAGTAACTAAAACAGCATGGTACTGGCACAAGAACAGAGAACCCAGATATAAAACCATCCTCATATTGCCATCTGATCTTTGACAAAGCAGACAAATACATACACTGTGGAAAAGAACCCTTGTTCAATAAATGCTACTGGGAAAATTGGATAGCCACGTGTAGAAGACTGAAATAGTATCTGCACCTCTCACCGCTCACAAAAGTCAACTCACGATGGATAACGGACTTAAACCCAAGCCATGAAACCATAAGAATTCTAGAAGAAAATACTGGAAAAACTCTTATAGACATTGGCCTAGGCAAAGAATTTATGAGGAAGACCCCCAAAGCAATCACAGCAACAACAAAAATAAATAAATGGGACCTGATCAAATTAAAAAGCTTCTGCACATCCAAGGAAATTATCATCAGAGCAAACAGACAACTTACAGAATGGGAGATAATATTTTCATGCTACACATCTGATAAAGGGCTCATAACTAGAATCTATATAGAACTCAGCAAAATTATTAAGAAAAAAGTCAAACAACCCCATTAAAAAGTGGGCAAAGGACATGAACAGAAACTTTGCAAAAGAAGATAGACTAATGGCCAAAAAACATATGAAAAATGCTCAACATCTCTAATCATCAGGAAAATGCAAATCAAAACCACAATGAGGCTGGGCGTGGTGGCTCACGCCTGTAATACTAGCACTCTGGGAAGCCACGGTGGAACGATCGCTTGAGCTCAGGAGTTCAAGACCAGCCTGAGCAAGAGCGAGGCCCCATCTCTACTAAAAATAGAAAAATTAGCTGGGTATGGTGGCTCACACCTGTAGTCACAGCTACTCAGGAGCCTGAGGCAGGAGGATCGCTTGAGCCCAGGAATTGGAGGTTTCTGTGAGCTAGGCTGACGCCATGGCACTCTAGCCCAGACAACAGAGCTAGACTCTGTCTCAAAAAACAAACAAAAAATAAACAAAAAACTGCAATGAGATATCACTTAACTCCAGTGAGAATGGCTTTTTATCAAAAAGTCCCAAAACAACAAATGTTGGCATGGATACAGAGAGATAGGAACACTTAAATGCGCTGGTGGGACTGCAAACTAGTACAACCTCTATGGAAAGTAGTATGGAGATATCTCAAAGAACTAAAAGTAGGATTACCATTTGATCTAGCAATCCCACTACTAGGTATTTACCCAAAGGAAAAGAAGACATTCTATAAAAAAGACACCTGAACTTGAATGTTTATAGCAGCACAATTCACAGTTGCAAAGATGTGGAAACAACCCAAGTGCCATGAGTGGTTTAATAAAATGTGTTATATGTGTACCATGGAGTTCTACTCAGCCACAAACAATGGTGAACTAATACCTCTTGTATTATTCTGCATAGAATTGGAGACCATTCTTCTAAGCAAAGTATCACAAGAATGGAAAAATGAATACCACATGTAGTCACCATTAAATTGGAACTAATCGATCAACACTTATATGCACATATAGAAATACCATTCATCAGAAATCAAGCAGGTGGTAGGGGGAGGAGGGGATGGATAAATTCATACCTAACGGGTACAATGCACACTATCTGGGAGATGGGCACACTATGACTCAATTGGTACAAAGGCAGTTTATGTAACCAAAACGTTTGTACCCCCATAATATTCTGAAAAAAAACCCAAATATGCAGAAAAGTACATAAATTATAAGTATATAGCTTGATGAATTTTCACAAAGTAAGGCATGTAACCACAATTCAGATGAAGAAAAGGACATTACCAGCACCTCCGAAGGCTCCCTCACACTCCCAGGTATCACTACATTCCTTTTGCCTGTTTTTGAACTTTATATAAATGAAATCATAGAGCATGGGTGTTGTGTCTTTTGTTTCTAGCTTCTTTCACTCAACATTGCATTTATGAGATGAATCTATGTTTTGGGGAGCAATGGTTCATTCTCATTGCTGTGTTGTATTTCATTGTGTAACTAGACCATAGTCTACGCAGTACTATGGATGAGGGTTGCTTCAAGTTTTGAGCTCTTACGAATAGCACTGCTCTCAACATTCTCGTACATGTCTTACACAACCTATTGGTATATACCTAAGAGTGGAACTTCTGGATCATGAGAATTTATATGTTTAGCCAAACAGATTTCGAAAGTGGTTGTGCCAATTTCACTCACACCAGCAATGAAGGAAAACTCCAATTGCTCCGTGTCCTTGCCAACACTTAGTATCATTTGCCTTCTCTATTTTAACTAGTCTGGTGTGTGTGCAGTGGTGTCACATTGTGTTTTAATGTATACAGGTGGAGAATGCAGGTGAAGGCATTATGGACAAGGAAAACAGGTGAACAAGAGTTGGGAGGTGGGGAAGTACTTATGCTTTTATAAATGCCCTTTATCCCGTTTCCTAATCCGTTACTACCTGGATTTATCAGTTTTTTAATATCACCTCTTGACTCTCACCCATTGTCTAAATGACAATGATGATATAATACTTTCTCTCCTTTCTTTTTACTTTAATTTTACTCTTTTTTTCTCCCGACTGTTTTCAGTTGTATTATTTTCATTTTGTCAGAACATATAACATTTACATATTATTTGTCCATTCCTGCATCCACCTGTTTTAGTCTTCACTCTACAATTAAACATATTAAGATGCTCACCATCAGCCCCTTACCAGTATCCCCAGTCATCTCCTGGCTGCATGAAGAGCACCCTATGGTAGTAAAGGGGGTGGCAAATTATGGCCTGAGGGCCACATCCTGCCTGACCCTTGCTTTTATAAATACAGTTTTATTGGAACACAGCCCTGACCATTTGTTTATACATCGTCTATAGCTATTTTTGTGCTATAATGATGGAGTAGTTACAACAGAGACCATGTGGCATGCAAAGCCTGCAATATTTAATATCCACCCTTCACTGAAAAATTGGCTGATTCCTGCTATGGTAGATTCCTCAAGAAGGGCTCAAAGGTACAATGTTCTGAGCTCTTACATATTTAAAATTGTTCTTCTAAAGCCTTGATACTGGAAGGACAGTTTAGCTAGGTATAAAATCCTCAGTTCACATTGTCTTCCCTGTTCTGATGTTCTGTAAGGACACCACTCAGGTCCTTACAACTGCTGAGAGCTAGGAGTCTGTGTCCCATGCACTGGAACCACAAGGTGTGGGGAGGGGAGCAGAATGGGCACCCTGTTCCAAGAGAAGCCCTACTACCTACCAGCCACACAGGAAGCTCCTGATCCCATGACAGTCCCCACCAGGGAGCCCTGCCCAGAGAAGTCACATGACAGGAGGTTGCTGACAAACTGCACAGGCAGAGCCACAGACAGGCCCCCTAAGAGCCTCTACTCCAGGGTGATGGGTCATCAGCCTATCCCCTTCCCTGCTTCTTCTACAATGATATCAAGGAGGCTTGCTAAGTGCTCTGCTGACCTGACTCACTGCCCCAATAACAATGTCCAACAGGCACGGAATGTTCTCATTAAACCCTCCAACATTTGGGACACTCACACAGCCTTCTTTGCTAAAATGCACACAAACCATCTGTCTAAATTATCACTCGTCCTCCAGTTGTGCCAGGGGCTGAGGCTACATTCCTCAGACCTGCCCATTTATCTGTTTAGGAAATCGAGACCCACCCTGCACACCTTTGGCTCTTCTCTCATGCACTGTGGGTTCTCAGAACCAATCAGCAGAGCCTTAGAGGTGACATCTATAGAGTTCTATAGCACCTTGGATTGGATTGCGTCCTGGAATAGGGTTTTGAAAACTAGAAAATCATAGTAGTGATCATAAAAATGACAAATTTAGCACATATCATGTGCCAGGAACTGTCCTGAGCAATTTATTTCTTTTATATCATTCTCATGACAACCCTATGAGGTAGGCACTGTCTTAGTCCCCTGTCCTACAGTGAGGCTGAGTGGCCTGCCCAGCGTCCCCCAGGCACAGCTGTGGGGCTGGGACAGGAACGTGGCCACCTGAGTCTTCGCTCTTTAGCTTCGACACACACACTGCCGTGGCTTCCTGGGACTCAGGCCCTGCTTCTCCTGTTCCTCCTCGGGCTGCCACGCTCCGTGTCTGCCTTCCTCTGCTCTCAGTCTTACCCCGCCCTCCTTGTTGAAAAGCCGCGGTGGAGCAGTGCTTTGCCTTCTTTCATTTTTAGCCTTCACAGGCTTACCCTTCCCGGCTTTTCTTACTTTAAGAGTTAACTTACAAAAATAACAAAAAGCTGTCTCTGTTGAACGCTTCCCAGCAGGGCTCCGCCTGTGGTCACCTGCCATCCTGGCCCCAGCTGTTCACCAAGGTTCCAAACTCTTTTCTATCCGCTGTTCCCACACGTCCCTCTCTCTTTTGCCGGCACTCTCGGCCCTTATGTCCGGCTCACCCAGGGCTGTCAGAGTGGACCCCCATCCTGCACACGTCTCCCCTCATATATTGTGATGGGTCTGTCCGTGATTATGGAGTCAGAATGGAATGTTCCGTGACTTCCCTTACGTGCTGAGCCGTACTGACCTTCCTCAGCTATGGGATCAGCACTACCTCTACTCTGACCTTCACTTGATTCTGTTTCCTTAAAACATAGGGATCTATAATAGATTTAACCTTGCTCAGTTTCCTCTCCTGACTGTGGCCAACTGCAAAACAATAGGGTCAGTCTTTGCTTCCCAGGTTTTTGTCACAAATATTCCTGCTTTGTAAGAACTAAAGGCAGAGTAACGGGCCCTTGCACACCCTGTGATCGCCTGAGAGAAGAGCGAGCGGGGAGCGTGCTGTCTGTGAATTTGGGCATCCGGCCACCTGCCCCCAGCCCCATCTCCAAGGGCCACAGCGTCTACCATGCAAGGCCTAGAGTCCCCTGCAAAGTCCCACCTGCGTTCTCAGCTTGGTCAGGTCTCTGGCCTGTTGCTCTCTCCCCTCAGTGGCCTGGGGCCTGGGGCCTGGCCATCCGGCCCTCAGGAGAGGGGAGGACTGACTACTCTTCCCGCCTGGATAAGCCCCACACTCTTTCCGGTGGTGCCACATGATAGTTCTCAGCCTGGTCCCGGGACCAGCATCATCGGCATCATCACAGGCCCCGTTAGAAATGCAAATTCTCAGGTGTCTCCCCTGGACCTAAAAAGTCAGAAACTCTGGGAGTGGGGCCCAGCAATTTATCAGCCACCAAGTTCGAGAGGGTGGTGATAGAGTAGAACCACCACACATGCTATGAAAACAATCCCCCAATGCCTGTGTGGTGTCTGATCAGCTCTCTGACAGTGGCCAGCCCTCACGTCACACTCTGTCCTCTCTGACAGCTCACCGGGCAGGTGCTGAAATGTTTTCCCCTCCCCGTTCTCAAGCTTCAGTGCAAAGCCCTCTCCAGCTGGCCAGGGAATGTCCCCTTCCCAGGAAGTGGATGGAGGGTCACGGAAAGAAGACATGATCGAGACCGCGCACGGCAGGGGCCAGAGCACGTTCGTTACCGCCACAGTGCTAAGTTCCACCCTTAATGCAGTAAGGAATTGCTTTAGGAAATTATGCACTTACATTTCACCAGGCTCCTTCCTTCAGTGGTGTTTAAATCCGAATACAAGTTAGTGGACAGAGTGCCGGCACGACTTGGCAGGTCACATCCCTCCACACCGAGCGCGGCCTCCTCGCTCTCCCGCTCGCCACGGCTTCAGCGGCCATAACGAGTCACCCGGGCACAGCACATCTGTGAGGGCTCGCGTCACGCGCTGAGCCCGTAACCCAATCTTGGGGTTCGAATGACACGGAAACCCCTTCATAATCCTTTTTCTTTCCCTAGCCTCACCTCCGTCCTGCCCATAATATTATCTGAAGTTCACAAATACAGAGTCAGAAACATTCATGAGGTTAGAAATGAACCACTCGAGACTCTTCTGCTATTTCAACTTACCCTGAAATACATATAAATTCTATGAACTTGTTCTGACAAGAAGGGGAACGTCAGCCTACGCTAGGACCAGCCCCCAATCTTTTATTACCCAGAAAATACCAGCATGGGTTATTCAAATGTTGTAGTTTTTGTAACCGTATTAAAATGTGTGTGCATGCGTGTGTATGTGTGAAGAGTATCTTAAGAAATGGACAACCCATAAAATGTTGGGGTCCCACAGCTGGCTGATGTTTATTGTCCATGTGGTTGCGTAGCTAAGTGGCAAGGATGGTTTTGGCTGGTGTTCATGGGGCTAAAGGAATTTATAGGCATTACTTCACCTAATCTTCTCAAGACTTCGATGGGAGATGTTCTAATTTACCAATTTTACAGATGGTGAGATCATGTAGCGTGCCCGTGGTTTGTGTGTAGCTAGCAGTTGCAGCGGGGACCTGAGGGCCAGGCTCTCAATAAGCCCCACATGAGGCTGCCCGGGGTGACACAGAGAGAACATTTCACTCTCCCTCTGGTTAGCGACTGAGACTAACGAATTGCATGTCTTGGTGCCTCTATGTGCTAAGGATATAATGATCTTGCTTTTGTTCCCAACTCTGAAACAAATCCATTTAAATAAAGGCCACTATAAAGCATGACCAGGAAAAAGAAGGACTTAAAAGATTTCTGCAGGAACTGATACTGGCAGAGTGGAATGAGAAGGGCTGGTGGAAGGGGTCAGGGTCAGGGTTGGGACAAGGTCAGGTAGGCTGTGGACAGGACACTGCATGGATAAAGTCCACCACAGGCTGCGCTGTGAGAGGGTGATGATTTAACCAGGGGACAATCAAACACACACACGGGTCCCAAACCAGACTCTGAATCCCACCCCCTTGTCAATGGACAATCTGTCCAGGACAGACACTTGCCCTACAATGGGTGAATGCTTGTGCTGCTGGAAAGAAACCTTATTTTCAACATAATGCCGCTACCTGTAGAAATGAGGAATTCTGGGATGGCTCGGGCACTTTCCCGCCACCAGTATTAGACAGTCCATTCATGTGTCCCAGTGACTCGCTGATACCTGCTGAGCTCTAGCGCTGCTGGGCGCTGGAGATGAAGCAGTACTCCAAGGGCTTCCATGTTTGCGGAGCACTCACTACACACCCGCTCGGCTCTGCAAATGTTCCCAACAGATATCTGCTGAATGAACGGGGCATTGGAACAGTAAACAAAGACAGAATCATAACAGACCATACAGGAGTGACAGAGGTGCCCTGTCCACATGCACACTTGGCCCAAATGAATGCTTATTTGGCCATAGAGGAGGCCATGGCGGTGTCACTGCTATGGGTTTCATCCCTGAATGGGCAAGTTTAGCTCCTCTCCCAGAAAATCTCAGACCTGGCCGCAGACCCACCTTTCACTTTTCCAGTCCCTGGTAACTTGCACCATGGGTCACTCGTGGTCCAAGTGCAAGGGTCCCTCACAGCCCCGAGAAGCCCAAGGTCGGCTAGCTGTGGGTGGAGAGTACAGTGGTCTTGGAGGTCCAGGACGGGACCTGCCAGCACCTCCCCCTGCCCTCACCCAAACCTCGCCCAAGTCTCCTGGGAAACCACCTTCATATTTGAACCCCTTGTCTTAGACGGCTCAGGTCCTGAAATTTTAATTTCTTTTCCAGCATTGCTCCAGTGTTTAATTTCCCAATTTTGAACTCTGACTGCGTTTTTCACTTCCAGGGAAAGGAGCCACCGCGGCTTCCCCTCAATTTCCCTCTGAGCCGAAGCGCACTGCAGCGCCGTCTGCCGGCCCCTGTCGTTCCGCTTCAGAATACATCTATTCAGAGCTGCCTTGGTCGGAAGGATTCTTTTTCATACTGGGTTGTACTGTTTTTTAAAATGAGAATAGGGTAGCAGAAAGCATGTAAGATTTACAGGAGGAAAACCTCGTTTCGAGTTCTACTTGCTACCAGAACGGGCTTGGGAAAGTTATGTAACGACTATGCATCTCAAAGTCTTCATCTGCAAAATGAGGTGAACGCATCGACTTTCCAGAGGGATTGTCCGTCCTGACTCATGAGACAGCGGACAGTCCCTCCCTCCCTCCCGTCTGTCCTTACTGCCAGCAGGCAGCGATGGAGCAGCCCCGTTCCCAACCGGCCTTGGATTTCTGCCACTTCCATAATTGACATCTTAGCAAGAAGAACACAATTTCTGAGTTGTAATATTCTCTAGTGAATTTTATAATGAATTCTTTTCAAGTATTCTTTTGAGAGAAAAAAGTTTCTCCGGGATTTACGGGAACAAACTGAGCTCTACGGTAGGAAACAGAGGGACCCGTGAAGGGGGTTTGATCAGCCCCGGATGAATCCACAGGACCCCTTTCTTTTTTCAGCCATCGCACCTGATCAAGTTACACTGCAGGAACTGGGGACTGTGTCTGCACAATCTGGGGGTTAAAAGAACCAGGAGAAGTCTGGGTTTGGTAACAGGTTGCACCACACCCAGTCACGAAGAGTTTGGAAAAAAAAATCTCATGCTTTGAGAATCGTACAGCTGCCGAGGTTGAAAGTTCCCGTCCAAGAGTAACATTCCGGTCGGGCTGGCTTTCCCCAGCACGCAGGAATTTTCCAGTACAGTAGCCCTCCTGCTAACAGACCTGCCGGCTCTCATTCTAGCTGAGCGGTGTCAGTGGGACGGTCTTCGCTTTTCAGTCTTGGTCTGATCATGACGTCACCCGTGTCTACCCAGGACGTGTCGCTGCTTCTGCCGGTCCTGTGTCATCCTCCTGCGTCTGGCGAGAACACCCAGGCGTTCCCCTGGGGAACTACAACAGACTGTCCTATGCTGGCCAACAGGAGAACACGTAAACGGAGCCAGACTGATCAGACCTCGCGGGAACCTGGATTCTGGGCGGACACAGCAGCCCACAGAGCCCTCAGGGCTGCCTGCTGCAGCCGGTTCAAAGAGTGCCTCTCCCAGGCCTGGTTTTCAGTGTCTCTTCAATTGTGGGAGCCACTCCACATCCTTCCTGTGTACTCCGATCTTTCTGGTACATGTTCAGGTCTGGTTTCCATTGCCCAGCGAGGCCTGATGTGCTTGAGAAGCTGGTGGTGCCAGAATCACCTCCTGGCATTTCCATGCTACAGCCACGGCTTCAGAGGAGGCTGGAGGCTGGTGAGGGAGGAGTTTCACTGGCTGCCGTTATTGGATGCTTTCCTCGCCTCCCACTGTGTGTGACTGTCTGCTTAATGGGAGGAAGAGGTTGGCTGAGTTTACTCTTCTAGTGGAGGCGTAGGGTCACCCCAGCAGTTCCCCTCGCAGGCCAGTGCTGCCTTGAGCCTGCTGCTGGGAGCGCTCTTCTCTGCAGCGGCTTTGGGAAGGGTGGATCCAAGATCAAAACTCTCCCAGGAAACAGCACAATCACAGCATCCCTGTAGTGATTCACAGTGCACAGTGGCACATCGAAAGTACGTCTGGCAGAGAAAGCGACTGTGCAGTATTGAGCCCGCAGGGCTCTGTCCAGACCAGCACTTTTCTACCCGACACGATCGCAGAATCACTTCTCCCTCTAAACTTGTCACTTGTCACGGGCCATGCTATGGGAGGTGCTGCTGTGACCAGTGTCAGTGTGTACACAGGCCACGGGGAAGGTTGCAGGACTTGCAGTCTGCCACCTGGGAAGCACCTGCCACTCAGAGACAGGATGCCCAGCCTTACCTTGAGAGCACCGTGAACTCCCAGGAAAGGGGACACCACGGTACACACCATTGTTAGTATCAGAACTGGTGGTTGTGGCAGCCCAAGACATTCTACTTGCAAACCCTTTCCTTTGACATTTGAAGCTGCTAAGATGCTCCCGGAAGTTCCCAAACAGAACTGGGAAAGGGGCCGCTGTGGCTTCAGACAGGGCTGACTCCTTCCACCTGTTTCCATCCTGCTCCCTCATGCTCCCGACACCTACTTGTTCTCCTTATTCCTCTAGCATTGAGGAAAAGACCCCACAAACTCATTCCCACATAAAGGAAGGTTAGATCTTTGGCTCACTGAAGAAATCCTTCATTCTATGCCTTCCTCGACACAGTAACCCCTTAGCATAAACATGCAGGCTCACAGGGCAGGAAGGTTACCTTCCGGCAACAGGAGAAGCTGCCTGTCTCCCAGCAAATGTCCTGTTGCCCCAGGGACCTGAGAATGATGCCATACTCCATGGGAAACCCCAAGCACTGGTAACATTTGTACAAAGATGACCCCCTCAAGGCACTGAGGGTGTTCACCCTTCAAAGGTGCAGTAACTTCGCACAGAGGCCAGGCACACAGGCCCCCGGCACTGCTTCACATGGTCAGAAATAACCCAGACTCCACAATGTTGGCTCTTACAGGCACCCTCTGAAGGTTTATGAATCCAGCCCATGTGAGATCTTTCTAGAAAGGCTTAAATGGTTTCTTAGGAAGGAATAGATGTAAAATGTGACCATAAGGGATGTGCTCAGTTATTTAAAAAAAAATTAATACTAACACTGGAGTATTTCCAGAATACATGCATTCCTTAGGAAAGAATTATCCCATCTTTGTATGAGGGGATCCTGAAAACTCTGAGTTCTCTTCTAAACTCTCTCACCGGTGTGTAACGTTTGCTCATTCTTATCCTGTTTCTATTTTGGGGTTTGGGGAAAGAGGTACCAGGCATGAGGAATAAAGAAGGATGGTGCTTTTTTCAGGGTAGGATTTGACTGACTAAGGCAGTGACCCTGAGGTGTGCCAAGTCCGGAGGCATGTGGGGACCACCAGAAAACAGGCAGGTCTGCATAGTCTAGAAGCACGGGACCCCTAGTCCCAAACCGGCCTCCCTTTTCAGTTTACAGAGCCCTTCCTCATCTTCTCTAGCCCTAAACTCCAGGAGGTAGGCAGGCTGGCGCTGAAATGAAGCAGTCCATGGCAAATCCTCCGGGAACATGCTAGTATATGGTATAAATATTAAGAGGAAATGACTAAGTAAATAAACAGATGGCTCCCCAAGTAGTATTATTATTCTCTGTATGGATGAACAAACAACTCAGACATAAGGGGCCCTCTCCAGGCCTCCCCGCCTGCCAGAGGCACAGAGAACATGGAGAAAGAGGGTTCCCACCTCCGATTCCAAAGCCAACCTGCCTACCTGGTGGCATCTCCAATAAGATGCTGGGGGTGGGGAGACACCTTACCGTGAGGCCACAAAGATGACAGCTGGCACGGGGAAAAGGATTCCTGCCTCCTTTGCCAGAGTCTCTGGGAGACGGCAGCTCTGTTGGGCATTCAGCTTGCCAGAAAGCACCTCCGGAGGACAGGTGTGGAAAAGACGGGGGCAGCAACCAAAGAGAACGCACAACGCAAAAGGGCCACCTGGAGGGCCACTGCCTGCACCCACCCAATTCTCTGTCCTGAGAATTCCAACCAGAGGCGCCAGGAGAAGCCAGCCTTTCGTAGTGGGAAAAGACAGACGAACAGATAAGATACACAGCCGAGGCATGATAAAGGTGCTCATTAAAATGACAGCCACTGATGCTTGTTTGAGAGGGGACACAGGACATTCTTGTCCAGGCTCCGGACTGTCCCCAGTGCTCCCTGAGCCCTGAGACACCCTGGGCTCTGGGCTGGCCTGCCAGCCTCTGCACACACAGGAACCCGGGGGGAAGCCTTTCTTTAGCACCCCAAGGGCCTACAACCACAAACGTGCACTTTTTTGTCAATTTATTGTTTAACAGCTTCCCTGAGTTATAACTTACATACCACAATTCAGCCATTCAAAGTGTACAGTTCAGTGACTTTCATCACCATCTAGAATGTGTTTACTGCACAAAAAAGAAATCCTGTAGCCTTTAGTTATCCACCCCTCATTCTCTCTCTCCCCCTTCTCCTCAGCCCTGGGCGGCCACCGGTCTACTTCCCATCCCTGTGGATTTGTCTATTCTAGACATGTCATCTAAATGGAATTTTATATGTGAACTTTGGTGTCTGGCTTTTTTCACTTAGCATTATGTATTTTAATGGTTTTTTTTTTCATTTGTTCGAATTTATGGGGTTCTACTGAAAATTTGTTATGTGTATATAATGCGTAGTGATCAAGTCAGGGTATTCAGGGCATCCATCTCCCACGTACAATACATTTTTGTTCAACTAAAGTTACCCTACTCTGCTAACACACACTGAAACTATTCTTAATTGTGTGTTTGTACCCTTTTTAAACATACTTTTCATCCTCCTCCCTGCCTGCACTCACCTTCCCAGTCTCTGTTCTCTCTCATTCCACTTCCTACCACCACGTGATCAGATGCTGTGGCTCCCACATGTGTGTGAGAACACGTGATATTTGTCTTTCCGCGCCTGGCTTATTTCACTTAAGATGATGACCTCCAGTTCCATCCACATTGCTGCAAGTGGCATAATTTCATTCTTTATATGGCCAAATAGTATTCCATTGTGTATACATACATTTTCTTTATCCTTCTTCTAGTATATTTATAGTTTTGGTCTTACATTTAAATCTTTAATCCATTTTGAGTTGATTTTTGCCTGTGGTGAGAGACAGGAGTCCAATTTCATCCATTGATGGGCACGTAGGCTGATTGCATATCTTTGTTATTATGAATAGTACTGCAATAAACACGTGAGTGCAGGTATTTGTTTGATACACTGATTTCTTTTCCTTTGGGTAGATGCCCAGTGGTGTGACTGCTGGATCGAATGGTAGCTCTAGTTTTAGTTTTTTGAGAAATCTCCCTACTATTTTCCATAGTGGCTGTACTAGTTTACATTCCCACCAACAGCATACAAGAGCTCCCTTTTTCCCACCACCCCCAACATCTGTTATTTTTTGTCTTTTTATCAATAGCCATTCTGACTGACAGATGATGACTGTGGTTTTGATTTGCATTTCTCTGATGATTAGTGATGTTGAGCATTTTCCATACGCTTATTTGCTGTTTGTAGGTCTTCTTTTGAGAAATGTCTATTCATGTCTTTTGCCCACTTTTTAATGGGATTATTTTTTCCTACTGAGTTGTTTGAATTCCTTGCATATTCTGGGTATTAGTCTCCTGTCAGATGAATAGTTTGCAAATATTTTCTCCCATTCAATAGGTTGTCTCTTCACTCTGGTTATTGTTTCCTTTGTCATGCAGAAGCTTTTTAGCTTGATTAAGTTCTGTTTGTCTATCTTTGTTTTCTTTGCCTGTGTTTTGAGGTCTTAGTCATAAATTCTTTGCCTGGACCAATGTCCGGGAAAGTTTTCTGTAGGTTTTCTTCTAGTCTTTTTATAGTTTTGGGTCTTATATTTACACCTTTAATCCATTTTTGGCTGACTTTTTTGCATATGAAGAGAGACAGGGGTCTGGTTTCATTCTTTTACATGTAGCTATTCAATTTTCCAGCACCATTTATTGAAGAGGGTGTCATTTCCCCAATGTAAGTTCTTGTTGGCTTTCTTGAAGATCGGTTGGCTATAAATGTGTGGCTTTATTGCTGGGTTCGCTATTCTTTTCCATTGCCTGTGTATCTATTTTTATACCAATACCATGCTGTTTTGGTTACTATAGCCTTGTAATATATTTTGAAGTCAGATAATGTGATGCCTCCAGCTTTGTGTCAGTGTTATCTGTAATTTCCTTAGTGCTCTTGGGTACAGTTATTAGTAGAGGCTGTGGTGAAGTTTTGCTAGGTACTAGGATGCTGAGTGGGTCAGTCTTTGGGCCCCATTAGTGGCAACAGTGGGCTGAATGTACCTGTTCTTGGGCTCCAGAGCAGCTTATGCCAGCATTGATGTTAGTGGATCCTGGAGGGCCAATTCTTGGACTTCCAGGTGGCTTAACTCAGACGTTGGTAATGGGAGTGTTGGGCTGGACATGTAGGCAGGTTCTCGGGCCCCTGGGAAGCTGGTGTGATGTGGATGATGGCAGTAGTGGTGAAGAGCAATCTACTAGAACCCAAGCAATCTGTGCTGGTTTTAATGGTGGCTATGAGTTGGGCAAGCTCATAGTGTTCATTCATAATCCTTTTATTTCTGTAAGGTCCGTAGTAATGTTCCCTCCTTCATTCCTTATTTTGGCAATTTAAATCATCTTTTTTTCTTGGCCAATCTAGCTAAAGGTTTATCAATTGTGTTGATTTCTTCCCATAGTCAACTTTTGGTTTGTTGTTTTGCTCTATTGTTTTTCTATTCTCTATTTCATTCATGTCTGCTCTGAAGTTTATTATTTCCTTCCTTCTGCTTTAGTTTTTCTTTTTCTTTTTTGCAATTCTTTTCCAGTGTCATAACATAGAAGGTAGGTTTACTGATTTGAAATCTTGCTTTTTCTATATAAGTGTTTACAGCTATAAATTTTTCCTTCAGGACTGCTTTAGCTTCATTCCCTAAGTTTTAGTAGGTTGTGCCTTCATTTTCATTAATCTCAAAATATTTTTTAGTTTCCCTTGTAACTTATCTTTGACTTATTGGTTAGTTAGGAAGTATATTGTTTAATTTCCACATATTTGTGAGTTTCTTATTTCTCTTAGTGATTTCCAATTTCATGTCATTGTGGTCAGAGAACATAATTTGTATCATTTCTATTCTTTTACATTTGTTAGGTTTATTTAATGGTCTAACATATGTTCTATCCTTAAGAATGTTCAATGTGCACCTGAAAAGAATAAATATTCTGATGTTGTTGGGTGGGGTGTTCTATAGATGTCTGTTAGATCTAGTTAGTTTATAGTGTTGTTCAAGTCTTCTATTTCTTTGTTGTCTACCTGATTTTTTTTTCATTGTTTTATTTGAAGATATTATATAGGTACAAATATTTTTGGTTACATGGATCACTTTTGTACTGCTTGAGTCAGGGTTAAAAGTTTGCCCAGCACCCAAATAGTGCTCATTGTACCTATTAGGTAGGTTTTTGTCTATTTATTTATTTATTTATTTATTTTTGAGACAGAGTCTCACTCTGTTGCCCAGGCTAGAGTGAGTGCCGTGGCGTCAGCCTAGCTCACAGCAACCTCAAACTCCTGAGCTCAAGGGATCCTCCTGTCTCAGCCTCCCGAGTAGCTGGGACTACAGGCATGCGCCACCATGCCCGGCTAATTTTTTCTATATATATTTTTAGCTGTCCATATAATTTCTTTCTATTTTTGGTAGAGGTGGGGTCTCGCTCTTGCTCAGGCTGGTCTCGAACTCCTGAGCTCAAATGATCCGCCCACCTCGGCCTCCCAGAGTGCTAGGATTACAGGCGTGAGCCACCGCGCCCGGCCTTGTCTATTTATTTTTAAATTCCATTATTGAAAGTGAGGTATTGAAGTTTACAACTATTATTGTTGAATTGTGTATTTCTCTCATCATTTCTGTCATTGTGCTCCATGTATTTTAGGGCTTTGTGATTAGGTGAATATATGTTTATAATTGTTATATCTTCCTGATTTTTTTTTTAGCATTATAAAATGTCTGCATCTCTAGGTATATTTTCTTAAAAAATCTGTTTTGTACGATATTAGTATAGTGCTCCTACTTTCTTATTATACTTTGTTTGTATGATATATCTTTTTCCATCCTTTTACTTTTAATGTATTTGTATATAAATATACACTTTTAAAGATAAAAGAATGCTCCTTCCCTCTCTGTGGACTGTTCATTCCTGTAAGAGATCCGTCAGCACTGGACTCTACCAAGAATGACCTTCACTAGATCCCAAGGGGAAATGACTGTTCTGAGAAGCACCAAGCACATCCAAGCTCATTTATGAAATCTCCCCAGCAATTCTACAAGTTAGGAATGCTTCCATTGTTGCCCTCACTGCAGAGTCATTTCTTCTATGGTTTGATGTTTCTTTAAGAACCTGGAGAGTACATAGCTTCTTTTTATTTCTCATAGTACTCTCAGTTGTCTTTGTTCTTTAAGTAGTCCTCAGGTTGAATTTCACCTTTTCCCTTCACTTTTCCTTTCTTGTAATTGTGACATAAAAAGTTAAAGGAAAACATCAAGTGCTCAATGGTCTTTATATTTAATTACTCAGAAAAGTCAGGAAGAGAGAAAGATCTCTTTTGATGGGTCAAAAGCATGCTAAATATTTCCCAGCAGGATAAATACTGTCACCTGTGAACCTGGTGTCAGGGAATTCTCTTATCCTCTGTAATGATCAAAGGGAAGGATGTTCAAATAATAATAATAAAAAAAAAAACTATGAAAATGCTGTCTCTTCCTCCATCTTGAATGTTTCCTAGTTTAGATAAGTAAGAAAAGGCTTCAAAACTTTACCATTTAATATAGGTGAGGTCCTGAAATTTGGATAGTATCAGAAAAAAGTTCCAGAATTCAACCAATAAATTTTTCCTCGCCACTCAGATACCATCAATGAGGCATGTAGTAGACAGGGGTAGTAATCACAACTAGATTTACCTATGTTATTTTAGAGGAGAATGGGAGAGAAAATTTTTAAATTTTAGACTAGCAAGAAATAGATTAAATAGTAGTATCTTTTCAGATTGTGGCTATAGCTAAAGATCCACATGTTCCAGGCTTCATTCTTAAGTCATGCTCTCTCTCTTTGTCTCTCTCTCTCTCTCACACACACACACAGAGAACATGCTTTAATAAAAAAAAAATAGGGTTTCAATTTTAACGCCAAACAAAGCTAGCCTGTTTAAAATAATTGAGCAAGGAGGACAAATTTAAAAACCAAATACACTTCCTTGCAGACGACTATTCAATTCAATTGCCAGTAAGATGTTGAATGTTCTTTTCTGAATCACCCTAATTCAATGCACAGTACAACATGTACTGCCTGGGAAGAAGTTCAAATCATAAATACTATAGGGAAATATCTAATAACTTGGAATGGCCTTTTCAAGTGGCTAATATGCTCTAAAAGACTGCAAAAATATTAAATCTGGTAAAGCACGAGCTCTGTGCTCCAGTAGGAGCCCAATTCATTGTCAGCTCCCAACTCCTTGATCCAGGACTAACTGGGGGCTGGGTCTCAAGGAGCTGGCGCACAGTGTTGCTCTCTGGAGGCCAAATGATGGCGCAGCCTCTTCCCTGAAGACTGTGGTCAGCAAGGTGAGGGCTGCTGGTCATAGTCACAACAGCTGAGCTGATCTGTGATTTCTGCCTCACCTGACAATGTCAGGTCCCGGTTTGCCGATGTGTTTGTGTTGGTGTACAAGATGCTGGGAGACGCCATCTGTCCTGTGTGTCAGATTCCAGATTCCATATGGCTATAGCAGTGTTTAGGAGAAGTATCCACAGAGCTAGGTGCAGGATTAGAATAAAGAGGTGCTAATGGGTGCAGTTGGGAAGGCAAAGAAAACTGTCAGGAATTCAGTGGAAAAAGAGAGCTGAAGAAAATTAAAGGGAGATCAGGAGAAATAAAGGAAAAAAAAAAAAAGAGAGAAAAAGACAAACATCTCTGCTATATTAGAGGTAAAAGAGTACAAGTAATATAGAAAGGCTCTTTCACCTTGCCAGATTCAACAATGGGCTGCATTTTGGCTTCTTTAGTAAAGTTCACACGATTGGATTCTTGGGTGCTTCTTCCAGATTACAGGCTCTGTCCTCCAATCATGCCCACCCCATGTGAAACACCCCACTAACCAAAGCACAGTTTTTACTTATGTGTTAGATCTCCCTCCCATTTTCTAGCACTCATTTTCTAAGGTCAAATCCTCCACTTTTCTTCACTTACTAGTCTGAGTCCATATAACTACAGGTTCTTCTGAAAGTCTCAGGACAATTAGATCATGCTATATGGTAATTCAAATTTTATTGTCCAGGTATGTGTGTGTATAATAGCTGCACAGTAGTCCTCCCTCATCTGCGATAGGTACGTTCCAAGACCCACGATGGCTGCCTGAGACTAAGGATAGTATTGAACCACATATACACTTATGCAAGAGTTTCTTTTTCCTTCTTCACAATTTCATGGATAGAAAAAATTCATTCTTACTGTAGATTTTAGCAACCTCAGTGTATGATGTTTTTTCTTTCCTTATTAAGTTAGAGACTTTTATCTTTTCACTTAAAAGGAAGCATTTTACAGCTTCCCTTTAGCATATCTGAGTTGCCAGCATCACTATTCCTGCATTTTGAGACCATGATTAAGTAAAATAATGGTTGCTTGAACATAAGCACTGGAAAGAATATAGCCAAGATGGCTACTAAGTGACGAACCAGCAGGGAGCATAAACATTGTGGATCTGCTGGGCAAAGGGATGATTCACATCCAAGGCAGGACGGTGAGAGATTTCATCATGCTACTCAGAACGGTGTGCAATTTAAAACCTATGGATTGGTCCTGAAATTTTCCATTTAACATTTTTGGGCCATGATTGACCGTGGGTAACTGGAACCACAGAAAGCGAAATAGTGGATATTGGGGGAACTACTATACATAGTAGATGCATATATACATTTATTGTGCATGTATAGATATTTATGTATGTGTGCATATATGAACATGTGTGTATCTTGTTAAGATTTGCAAGGTTATATATTTCTTTAGCTAAACAATAAATACTCTTTGATGAGTCATGGCACTTCATTTTCATGTATCTGCTTTAAGAAACTGTACACAGTCAAATGGTTCAGAATAAACAAATAAACAAACTAGCAAACAAAAGCAGCCTAGAGCATTCATCCAGGCATTTCTTCTCCAGGCTCTAAGGCAAATTCCAGGTGCTATTTTCTCTTTTATGAATGTAACTTTCTCCTCTGTTTGTGGAAATTCCACTCATTCTTTAAGCCTGATTCACATGATTTTACAGTCAGGAGGGGAATGGAAAAGGGTGGGATAGAAAGAAAAGTGATGAGGAGGGAGAAACCTATTATTTATCAAATTACACAAGAGCAAAGAACTCATCTGTCTGTCTCACCTCCAAATACCCTGGGACCTAGAAGAGTGCCTGGTGAGTGGGAAGGTGCTCAATGAATCCACGTTGAATGGATGAATTTACTGAAGGTGTACTATGTGCTCAAGGCGGCGCTGAATGTTTTTAGAACAAGAGTAACTCAACAATTCGGTAATAAAAAGAAATTCAGCATCATAACAAGCCCTCCTTTACATAATAAGAAAATACCTTCCCTGAGCTAGTGCCTTCAGAGCTTGGGCTCATGCTGAGGGTGTGATCATAACATCTCAGTGGGAAACACAGAGGTTAAGTAATTAAGGCAGAGGTCAGCAAACTATTGTACATGGGCTAAGTCTTGCCTGGGGGTTATTTTTGTACAACCCAGGAGCTAAGAATTGTTTTTACATTTTTTAAAGGATTATAATTAAAAATAAAGAAAAATATGTGCCAGAGACCATATGTGGCCAGCAAAGGCAAAAATATTTATTATCTAGACCTTCACAGATAAAGTTTGCTGACCCTCGTTCTACAGAGATACTAAGCTAAGAATGTGCTTCTTAAACTGCTTTTAGTCTAAAGTGTATTTGTCTTGAACTTTGCTCAAACATGGCAAGCCTGCAGGATGTGGACTGCCAGGCCATAATGACTCTGGGAGCATTCTGGAGCCATACACTTGCTGTTTGCTATCATATGCTCAGAGCAGCTCCATAGCACCTGTTTATAGAGTTTGCACCCATGTTTGTTTATGTCATGTTACTTTGTAGGTGTTTTCCTACATGATCTTCTGGTTAGAGTTTTGCAGTACAAAGGCCCCTCCTGGAAGATTTATGGGAGGCAACATCATAAACTTGCTACACTGGCCCACTTGTTGTAATGACCAGAGGGTTTGTTATGGTGCTTTGAATTCATCTGGAATCTAGTTGAAACATGAAGATGTGGCCTGATTAACTCTCTTCTGTCTTTCACCAAATCTAGGACATTCTTGGTCATTGCTTCTTCAATGATTATTTTCTGCTCCATTCTCTCTCTAGGCTCCTTTTGTGACTCCAGTTATACTTATGTTAGAATGCTTGATATTGTCCCACAGGTAACCGAGTCTGTCAATGTCAACAATTTTTTCTTTCCATTTTTCAGACTGAATAATGTCTGTTCCCCTATCTTCAAGCTCACTAATCTTTCTTCTGTCATCTCCAATCCATAGACCCACAGAGTGAATTTAAATATTTTCAGATACTGCATTTTCTAGTCCTAAAATTTTGCATTTTATTATCTTTTAAAAATAATATTTAATAATATTTTAAATTTCAAAATATTAAAGGTGTACAAATGTTTTTGTTACATGGATACACTGTATATTGCTAAAGTCAGGGCTCTCAGTGTGCCCGCCAGCAGCACAGTGTTCATTGTACCTGACAGGTGAGTTTTTATCCTCACCCTTCCCACCCTCCCCCCTTCTTAGTTTATAATGTCCTTTATGTCTTTTTGTGCCTGCATGTAGCCATCACTTAGCTCCCATTTATTAGTGAGAACACGTAGTGTTTGTTTTTCCATTCTTGAGATACTCTGTTTAGGATAATGGTCTCCAGCTCCATTTCAATTGCTGTGAAAGACATTACTTCATCCCTTTTTATGACTGAGTAGTACACCATGGTGTATACACACACACACATATATCACATTTCCTTTATCTGCTTATGAATTGATGGGCATTTACATTGATTTCATATCTTTGCAACTGTGACTTATGTTGTGATAAACATTGAAGTACAGGTGTCTTTTTGATAAAATTATTTCTTTTCCTTTGAATTAATTTTCGTATACAGTAGTGGGATTGCTGGATCAAGTGGCAGGTCTATTTTTAGCTCTTGGAGGAATCTCCATACTGTTTTCCATAGAGATTGTACTAGTTTGCAGTCCCACCAACAGTGTATAAGTGTACCTTTTTCTCTTTATCCACGCCAGCACCTGTTGTTTTTTGACTTTCTAATAATGGTTGTTCTGACAAGGGTAAGGTATTATGTCCTTGTGGTTTTAATTTACATTTCCCTGATGATTAGTGATGTTGAACTTTTTTTCATGTTTATTGGCCATTTGTATGCTTCTTTAAAGATTCTGTTCATGTCTTTTGCTCATTTTTTGATGGTTTTTTTTTTTTCTTGCTGATTTGAGTTCTTTGTAGATTCTGGATATTAGTCCTTTGTTGGATGTGTATTTTGTGACTATTTTCTCCCATTCTGTAGGTTGCCTGTTTGATGATTATTTCCTTTGCTGTGCAGAAGCTTTTTAATGTAACTAAGTCCCTTTATTCATTTTTGTTGTTGCCAAATTTGCCTTTGGCATCTTAGTCATAAATTCTTTGCCTAGGCTGATGTCTAAAAGAGTTTTTCCTACATTTTCTTTTAGAATTCCTATGGTTTCCTGACTTACATTTAAGTCTGTAATCCATCTTGAATTAATTTTTGTATATGGTGAGAGACAGGGGTCCTGTTTCATTCTTCTGCATGTGGCTATCCAATTTTCCCAACATCATTTGTTTAAAAGGGCATCCTTTCCCCAGTGTATGTTTTTGTGCTTTTTGTCAAAGATCAGTTTGTTGTAGTTATACGGTTTTATTTCTGGGTTCTCTATTCTGTTCCATTAGTCTACATCTCTGCTTTTATACCAGTATCGTGCTGTTTTGGTTAAAACAGACTTGTAATATAATTTGAAGTGAGGTAATGTGATACCTCCAGATTTGTTCCTTTTGCTAAAGATTGCTTTGGTTATTTGGGCTCTTTTTTGGTTCTAAATGAAGCTTAGGATTATTTTTTCTAGATCTGTGAAATAAGATGTTGGCATTTTGATGGGAACTGTATTCTGCTTTGGGCAGAAAGACATTTTAATGATGTTGATTCTACCAATCCATGAGCATGAAATGTTTTTCAATTTGTTTGTGTCATCTATAATTTCTATTATCAGTGTTTTATAGTTCTCCTTACAGAGATCTTTCATCTTCTTTGTTAAACATATTCCTAAGTCTTTTATTTTCTTTATAGCTATTTATTGTAAATGGTTTTGAGTACCTGATTTGAATTTCAGCTTGATTGTTAGTACATAGAAATGCTACTGATTTGTGTACATTGATTTTGTAACCTGAGACCTTGCTGAATTTATTTACCAATTCCAGAAGTCTTTTTGGGGAAAAGGGATAGTCTGACCTCCTCTTTTGCAATTATGTCTTTCTCCTGATTGCTCTGGCTAGGACTTCCAGTACTATGTTGACTAGAAGTGAAGACAGTGGGCAACCTTGCCTGCTTCAGGCTCTCAGGGGAAATGCTTTCAACTTTTCCTCATTTAGTATGCTGTTGGCTGTGGGTTTATAATATTGGCCTTTATAATTTTGAGGTATATTCCTTCTACAGACCAATATTTCTCATAAACATTGACACAAAAATCCTCAACAATATCCTAGCAAACCAAATTCAACAGCACATCAAAAAGATAATTCACTATGATCAAGTGGGTATCATCCCATACACAAATAAATAAATGTGATTCACATTTAACAGAAGCAAAAACAAAAACCATATGATCATCTTAATAGGTGCAGAAAAAGCATTCAATAAATCCATCACCATTTCATAACATTTTGTATTTTAGAGTGTTTCTGTTTTTCTACTGAGATTTCTTATTTGTTCAGTGACCATGAGCATAGTTTTCCTCCTATCTGAGCATAGTTACAACAGCTGATTTAAAATTACTGTCTTTTAATTCCAACTTATGTGTCATCTTGGATCGGTCTCCAATAATGGCCTCCTCCTCTGAGTATGAGTCTGTTTCTTGTATGACTAGAAATTCTATATTGTATCCTAAACATTGTGAAGGACATGTTAATCGACAGCAGCACTGTTCAACACAAATAAAATATTAGCTGCATATGTAATTTGAATTTTCTAGTACCTATATTAAAATAGTAAAAAGAAACAGATAAATTTAATTTTAATAATATACTTTACTTGATCCGATGTATCCAAAATATAATCATTTTGGGTGGTTATAATCACATTAAAAATGAAGATTTTTATAATCGTAAATTATTTTATAATATTAGATTATTAAGATTTATAATATCTTTTCATACAAAATCTTTGAAACATGGTGTATATTTTACATTTACAACACACGTCAATTTGGACTAGCTAGTGGGTACCATACTGAACAGTGTAGCTTTAGAGTACTGTTTTGGAAGAATATTAAATTTTTCTGTTAGCAGGGAGCTAATTTGGCTGGAATAAAGCTCCATGAACTGTCTTCCCTATGATGGGCAGCAGCTACAATCTTTAGCGCTTCTAGCCTTAGCTGTGCTATATGAAATCTGCCTTGTACATCTTATTCTTAGAGATTCTGGCCAAATATATATACAGAATTTGGGAGACCTCCCTCTGTAACTCTCTGCTTTCTGGGATTTTTCTTCCTCAATTTCCAGCTGCTATGGTTGCCCTGAACATTCTTCTCTGATAACTCAACCAGTAAACGATGGAAGGTATCTATCAGAGTTTTAGCCAATCCCCAGGGAACTAGGGCCTCCATTAGTTGAAAAGCTGTCATCATGGGAAAATCATTCAGTACCAGTCTATTTTTCCACTTGTCTGCTTCTCTCTAGTTTCTGACTGCTTTCTAGCTCTTAAACAATTGCTTTTTATATTTTCTCCAGAGTTTGGAATTGTTATCTGCAGGAGGATTGTTTCAATATAAGCTACTCCACTCATTATAGGAAGCAGAACCCTTGACTGAAAGTTTTTGAACTTCATTCCTTGGAGTCCACTGACCTACTATGAGAGGAAGGGAAAGTAGAGTGGACTGGCTCACTCTTCCCCATCATCTGTGTGTCTTGATTCAATCACAGAAGCTCTCATTTCATTTTATTTGATTTGGTTTCTGTACATAATTTTTAAAAAGATTTGGAAGGGAGGGATGATGAGAGATTTATTAAAAGATACAAAATTGCAGATAGATAGGAGTAAATTCTAATGTTCTACACCACTGTAGGATGAGCATAATTAATAATATATAGTTTCAAATAGCTAGAAGGAGGATATTGAATGTTCCCAACATAAAAAAATGATAAATGTTTGAGATGATGGATACGCTAATGACCCTGATCTGATCACTATTTCACTATATGTATTGGAACATCACTAAGTACCCCATGAATATGTACAATTATTTTCCATTTTAAAAAATTAAATAAAAAAGCACCTTCAAACATGATGCAACTATTCACTAAATAGCATGTATTAATTTATAGGGCTTACTGAAAAAACTGTCATTATTATGTCTCTTGCCTAATGCATAATAAACAACTTCTCTTTTTGAGAAACACCTAAAGCAGTCCTGAGAGAAAAATTTATATCCATAAATGCCTACATTCAAAAGACGGAAAGATAACAAATCAACAATCTAATGAATTGACCCAAAGAACTGGAAAAGGATGAGCAAACCAACCCCAAACCCAGCAGAAGAAAAGAAATAACAAAGATCAGAGCAGAACTAAATGAAATTGATAATAAAAAAAACTATATGGAAGATTAATAAAACAAAAAGTTGGTTCTTTGAAAAAATAAATAAAATTGACATGCCTCTTGCTAGATTAATGACAAGCAGAAAAGAAAGGACTCTAATAAGGTCAATCAGGAATGAAAAAGGAAAAATTACAACCAATACCATGGAAATACAAAATACTATCTATGAATACTATAAAAACCTCTATGTACATAAATTTGAAAATGAGGAGGAAATGGACAAATTCTTAGAAACACACAGCCTCCCTAGGCTCAATCAGGAAGCAACAGAATTCCTGAACAGACCAATATCAAGTACCGAAATTGAAGCAACAATAAAAACCTTTCCAAAAAAAAAAGTCCCTGACCAGATGGTTTCACACCTGAATTTTACCAGACCTACATAGAAGAACTGCAGAAATTATTCCACAACATCGAGAAGGAAGGCATCCTTCCCAATACATTTTATGAAGTCAACATCACCTTGATTCCAAAACCAGGAAAGGACGCAACAAAAAAAGAAAACTAAAGACCAATATCCCTTATGAATATAGATGGAAAAATTCTCAACAAAATCTGAGCAAATCAAATTCAGGTGCTTATCAAAAAAATAATCCATCATGACCAAGTGGGCTTCATCCCAGAGATGCAGGGATGGTTCAACATACACAAATCTATAAAGGTAATTCACCACATAAATAGAGGCAAAAAACAAAGACCATATGATCCTCTCAACAGATGCAGAAAAAGCATTTGACAAAATTCAACACCCTTTTATGATAAGAACACTTAACAAAATAGGCATAGAAGGGACTTACCTAAAAATGATAAACCCATTTATGACAAACTCACAGCCAACATTATACTGAACAGGGAAAAACTGAAAGCATTCCTGCTTAGAAGTGGAACCAGACAAGGTTGCCTTCTATCACCACTTTTATTGAACATAGTGCTGGAAGTCCTAGCCAGAGCAATCAGACAAGAGAAGGAAATCAAGGTTATCCAAATGGGGACAGAAGAGGTCAAACTCTCACTCTTTGCTGATGATATGATCTTATATCTAGAAAACCCCAAAGATTCTGCCATGAGACTACTGGAATCAATAAAGTCAGCAAAGTTTCAGGTTACAAAATCAATGTACAGAAATCAGTAGCATTCCTATATGCCAACAACAGTCAAACTGAGAACCAAATCAAAGACTCAATACCCTTCACAATACCAACAAAGAAAATAAAATACCTAGGAATATATTTAACTAAAGAAGTGAAAGACCTCTACAGGGAAAATTACAAAACACTGAGGAAGGAAATAGCAGAGGACATAAACAGGTGGAAAACCATACCATGCTCACGAGTTGGCAGAATCAACATTGTTAAAATGTCTATACTACGCAAAGTGATTTACAGATTCAATGCAATCCCTATTAAAATACCAACATCATTTTTGGTAGATCTAGAAAAAATAATTCTATGCTTTGTATGGAACCAGAGAAGATCCCGTATAGCAAAAGCAATCTTAAGCAAAAAGCACAAATTGGGAGGCATCAATATATCAGACTTTAAGGTATACCACAGGGCTATAGTAACCAAAACAGCATGGTACTGGCACAAGAACAGAGATATAGATCAATGGAACAGAACTGAGAACCCAGATATAAAACCATCCTTGTACAGCCATCTAATCTTTGACAAAGCAGACAAAAACATACACTGGGGAAAAGAATCTTTATTCAATAAATGGTGCTGGGAATATTGGATAGACACATGTAGAAAACTGAGACAGGATCTGCACATCTCACAAAAATCAACTCATGGTGGATAACGGACTTAAACCTAAGGCATGAAACTATAAGAATTCAGGAAGAAAATGTTAGAAAAACTCTTGCAGACATTGGCCTAGGCAAAGCATTTATGAAGAAGATCCCAAAGGCAATCATAGCAACAACAAAAATAAATAAATGGGACCTGATCAACTTAAAAAGCTTCTACACAGCCAAGGAAATTATCATCAGAGCAAACAGACAACTTACAGAATGGGAGGTAATATTTTCATGCTACACATCTAATAAAGAGCTCATAACTAGAATCTATATAGAACTCAGCAAAATTATCAAGAAAAAAATCAAACAACCCCATTAAGAAGTGGGCAAAGGACATGAACAGAAACTTTTCAAAAGAAGATAGACTAATGGCCAAGAAATATGAAAAAATGCTCAATATCTCTAATAATTAGGGAAATGCAAATCAAAACCACAATGAGCTATGAGCTATGTCCAGTGAGGACAGCTTTTATGAAAAAGTCTCAAAACAATAAATGTTGGTGAGGATGCAGAGAGATAGGAACACTCATACACTGCTGGTGGGACTGCAAACTAGTACAACCTCTGTGGAAAGTAATATGGAGATACCTCAAAGAACTATAAGTAGAAATACTTTTTGATCCAGCAATCCCATTACTGGGCATCCACCCAAAGGAAAAAAGACATTCTATAAAAAAGAAATCTGTGCTAGAATGTTTATAGCAGCACAATTCACAATTGCACACATGTGGAAACAACTCGAGTGCCCATGAACACATGAGTGGATTAATACATGTGGTATATGTGTACCATGCAGTTCTACTCAGCCACAAAAAACAATGGTGATCTAGCACCTCTTGTATTATTATCCTGGATAGAGCTGGATCCAATTCTACTAAGTGAAGTATCACAAGCCTGGAAAAACAAGCACCACACATGTAGTCACCATCAAATTTGTATTAACTGATCAACACTTATATGCACATATGGAAGTAACACTCATCAGGTGTCAGGCAGGTGGGCGGGGGGAGGAAGGGATGGGTATATTCACACCTAAGGGGTGCAGTGTGCACTGTCTGGGGGATGGACACGTTTGAAGCTCTGAGTCTGGTGGGGCAAAGGCAATATCTGTAACTTAAACATTTGTACCCCCATAATATGCTGAAATAAATAAATAAATAAATAAATTATAAAAAAATGCAAATAAAAAATAGTTTTTTCAGAAAAGAAAAACTTAAATATAAAACTTAATAAGAATATAGTTCAGGCAAATGTTATTCAGATCTTGGATAATGTCACTTACTAATACTGAAATTTGCTACAATTTGATCCTTAATAATAATGAAATTTTTCCTTTTTAGGTTAACATAGTGATTTTTAAGTGGTATAAGATGCATATTAAGATATTCAAATAGACCTTGAACTTGAGTTTGGTTTTAACCTTCAAAATTTCAGAACATCTTCCATTGTTATTAACTTTAACTTTCTGCTTTTTAGTAGTTAAAGCATATAATAAAAATAACAAAGATCAGAGCAGAACTAAATGAAATGTGGTGGCTCACATCTATAATCCTAGCACTTTGGGAGGCCAAGGTGAGAGGATCGCTTGAGGTGAGGAGTTGGAGAACAGACTGGTTAATAGTGAGACCTTGTCTCCACTCCCCCTGCCCACCCCCCCCCCCCAAAATTACTTGGGCATGGTGGCACATACCTGTGTCTCAGCTACTCAGGAGGCTGAGGCAGGAGGATTGCTTGAGGCCTGGAGTTTGAGGTTGCAGTGAGCTATGATGACGCCACTGCACTCCAGGCTGGGCCACAGAGTGAGGCCCTTTCTTAAATAAATAAATAGCTAGATAGATAGGTAGATAGTTAAACAGTGAAAATATAAAACAATTTGGATACTAAAATAGTTCGAAAATCTAATTGACTTTAGGATATGATTCTTGAATGGGTCCCTAAGCCCCCTTCTGCTGACTCATGCCCTTGAGCCCACATGACCCCTCCTCCTCAGAGTCACTTATCCTGCTTTCTAATCTCTTCACTAGGGCCAGGCCATCTTTGGTTTCAGGGGAAGAGACTGTGGCCCATCGGGTCCTTGAGACTTTACAGAGGCCAGTCCTTCCTTCTCAAGATGGTTAAGACTTTCTGCACTGAGCGCTTCCTTAAGGCCTTCAGCACCAGGGAAGAATTTCATTCTTAATTTGCCAGGGAGCTCATAAACTCATTGAAGCAAGTCTCATCTTCTTGCCTTCCCTTCTGTCTCCTCTCTCTCTCTCTCTCTCTCTCACTCAAACACATTTTAACAGTTCAACAAAGCAAAGGGTGTTGGTACAATAGCCAAATGCTTTGTGGAGCTCTTGCACCACGGAAGTGGAGTACACTGAATTAAGAAACCTAAAAAACTGAAATACCAACTTCTTGGCCTAGTTAGAAAAGGTAGACATGCCTTAACACGGTTCACAGAAGCACCTCAATTCAGAGCAGAACGAGAGGCCGAGGGGTGACACCACACAATGTAACAGTGTCACAGCACCGTGCAAAGTCCCATTAAAACGACTGGTGAAAAGGAGCCTTAACTGATGGACACATTTCACATAAAGCATCTTGGCTGACACCCCAAGAGAGTTCACTGCAGAGCACATGAGCAATATGGCCACGAAAGCCAGGGCTGGGACAAAAGTGTGGTGGATTCCACAAAATAAATACCAAGATCTGCATTCATTGGTCATAATCTCAGCCACAGAAACATGTCAATCACAACTATTAACCTGTGTGCACATTAACTCCTGGGCACTCTGACTCTTAACATTTATTTCCTTTTCCTCCAAAACAAAGTAATTTGGGGGCACTGATGGGTCCAGTTAAAAGTGGTGATGTCCATTTTTTTGTGTGTGAGATGTTATTAATGGCCTCCTCTAGGAAGCCTTCCAGCTAAGACTGCATATTTCCATCAGAGTTCTGGCTTCATAGTTAGAAATTCAGTATCTTGAGCAAGCAGAAATCATTCAGCAACAATAACAGAACATGGCACAGCATGGTACCATGGCACTAACTATGTATCGCCATTTGCCATTCACAGCGTTGCCACCCCAGACCCTGGAGGGCCCAGGCTACAGAAGACAGCTCCTTACCGTGACTGGCAGGGGTGTGAGTTGCACCTTCTGACCTGGGGCTCTGGGCGGCTTGCTTGAGGGCAGTCACTGTCGTTCACCAGAGTTGTGGTCTTGTTAACAATCCGCGTGCACGAAACGATGGTTCTGCGTTCCCCTGGAAACCAAACCGCAGGGAGCTGAGAGGCTGTGGCCGTACACACCTGGAAAGGCCACGCATCCATGCTTACGAAGGAGTGTGCAGGTGCAGCTACTGATCAGTTGGTCATTTAAAGTGACTGCTGTAAATGTCGTATTAGTTGCAGAGAGGGAAACTGTAATCTTAGGGATGAGGGTATGCGAGGTACGGCAGGCCCAGTGTGGGGCAGGAGAAAGATTCTAGAACAAGATCAGAAAGCAGCAACACCTCAGATCAGCTGTGTTCTTGGACAGCTTGGGGTTCATCACTGAGGCCAGACCTCTGATTTGGATCTTTAATTTCCACCAAAGATTGCCAACCTTTTTACCTGTCACTTGATGTTTAAAGTCTATGGAGATCTGGTATCAATTAAACACCGTACCTCAGCCCTCACCAGAGAGCACGCTACCTATGACAGAATTCCTGCTTGCTGGGGAGGACTGGGGACAGGGAGTCTGGTCTGGAGAACACACAGACCTACAGCCTCCAGACAGGCACTTCAGAGCCAATCTGAACTTGTTCAGCCAGCCAACTGGTAATTATGCCTAAGCATCATCTGCCCTTGGGAAGCTTTGCTCACCTCTTCTCCTAGCTGGAAGTAGCCCTTTTTGGGGTATTCCCAGAGCACCCTAAATCCTGCATGGCCACACCTTTGTCAGGGAGGCTAAACAACTGGGAGTTAGGAGGGTGATCTCTGGAGCCAAACTGCCTGGGCTAAAGTCTTGGGTCTATTACTATTAGTATCCCTGTGACCACAGTATCAACAGTTGGCCACCATGCTTCTGTGCCTCGGTTTCCTCAAGGGGGCTGGTTTGCCTAACCTCCCTGTGCCTTAGGGTACTTCAGTGATGGTTAATATCAATTAATACATGTAAGTGCTTAGAGCAGAAACTGGCAGGTGGCTAACACTTCATGTTAGCTATATCACATTACTATTATTTGGAAGAGTGACAATAAAAGACTAATAGGAAGTCAAGTGCAACTATTTGGACCCTAGACTCCTTGCTGGGTTTGTCTCCTGAGGAATTTGTCATGTAGGAATGACTCAAAATGACAGAGTCCTGAACTCCACTGCCAGTTCCTACTGCCCCAAACTGCAGCCCTGTACGAGTAAGGAAGGCACAGAGCTGCTTTCAGCTTTGGTGGCAGGTCTGACCACTGTGTCAGGGAGCTGGAAGTTATCAGTGTCACAAAGGGATGGCTACCGAGCGAGCAGCAGAACATGTGCCCCTCCCCCTGCCGAGGGGCGCCTGCTCACTGTTCCATTCGGGCCCTGCTTAGTTTGCAACAAGTTGCTGCAAAAGAAAAGCCTGGTTGCAGATAGAGGTGCTGGGTAGATTTGGAGGTTGGAAGGCCATCGGCACAGAGGGCTGAGGGAAAGGGGCAGAGTGGAGGACGCCAGGGCTGATGGTGGGATCTGGCTCTGCCCAGCTGCTTCAGGAGGAGGCTGAGAACAAACAGTGAGGGCGCCGGCCAAGACGCACAAGAAGGCATTCGCAGTTGACCCTCGCAGTGTCTGATGGGCTCGATCATCCTGCGGCTGTAATTCTTACCCATGACAAGTGGGGCGAGCCCCTTAAATGGCAAACAATCCCTTATACATTGGATACCTGGCAAACATCATCTGAGCAGTCAATAGCTGCTCAGGACTGGGGGTGGCTGGGGCCGTGCCCGGGTTTCCCCTACCATCCCGCTCTCTGGGTTGGCACTTCAGAGCAGGTCACCCTTCCGTCCCAACTCTGTGCCACCAAAATCCACCCATCCTGTGTGCCATCTCCCATGACCCTGCTGTGTGACCCATTAGGGTGACAAACAACATTGCACTAAGGGGCTGGTGGCTAAGGGTTCAGAATGGCTTCCTAATGCCCGTACTGAATGACACCATAATAAACGTGATGCCTTCTGTTCATACTGACCCTTGCAGTAGGACAGTCTCTTTGGCTCATTCTGTAGCCCCAACTATGGATGTGAGTACCGATCAGCCTATATCGGAGGTGAGGAAATTCAGGGGCAGAGCAGTGTTCCCGTGAGGTGGCCATACATTGGCCAAATCTCCACCCACGGTCAGAGTCGGGGGCCCTGGGCCACGGGAGACACAGCAGTGTGGGCACAACTCTAGCGTGGGAGTCGGGAAGGCGCTGCCCAGCCTTCTGCAGGGAGACTATAGATGGGGTGTGGTTAAATTCCTGTGCAAGTATAGGTCACATATTTCCCACACTCTGTGCACTGGCCGCAGAGGGCCCTGATTCACGTCTCCTTCCTTTAGCAAACCCCACACCCCGTGAGAACCCCACACCCGGCGGGCTGTGGCCCCACTGCTCACCTCCTCCACACTGCACACTGCACCCCTCCCAGCCGCTGTGCGTCCAGAGGAACAGAGAGTCCTGCGGTTTTTCAGGCTCGCTTTGGTTTTCACCAGTGTAGTTTACAGGAACGGTGTATTCGTAGTGAATTCCATAATTCTGGTCGTGAAATAACAACACCTGAATCGAAAGCAAAACAAAAGGCTATCTTAGAAAGGAACAAAAGCCCACAGGATTGCGGGATGTGCAAACCAAGCCACGCTATGGCTGTTTCTCTACTAGGGGTAACCAGCTTTTTTGGAGGGTTCAGAACAGGTTCAGTTTTGGGGTACTCTTTATCTTGGGCTTGAATTCCTCAGGTACACAACTTGGGGGTTGGGCAAATGCAAACCATCCGTTTCTTCTGTTCTCAAGAGAGGACCGGTGAGGTGAAGAGTTTGAGATGAGCACCTTTGTGGGCTCTAAACGCACTTTTCACGGAGAGCTGCTCCAAGCAGAGAAAAGTCCACGTTCCCACAACCTCACCACGAAGCTGCCCGTGCAGACAAGGGAGACACAGATGCACTGCTTTTACCTAGAGAGGCACCTGAGCAAGCAGGGTTACTCCACATCTTTGGAAATGAACATGGCCCTTCACTCCCCTGTCACCAATCATTGCTCTGCATCAGTTGGTCCAGAGAGCTGGGGTAAGGCAGGCTCACGGGCAGATACAGCCCACTGTGGGGGACTCTGGGGGTATCTGTTTGGGAGTCCAAGGATGCAAGAACCCTCCCACTGCCATGGGAGCCAGGACGATGACTGTGCCCACTGGTGGCAGAGGCCTGGCTCAGGGCTTAAAGCTGGGAGTAGGGTGGAGATGGGGGTGCTCTATGATATTTTGTAGGGAGCCATCATGCAGCTTGAGGACCCCTGGGTCTGAAATCCTAGTGCATGTGCAGAATAGATTGGTCTGCATGTGACTTTGTTTGGGAGCACATGTGACAAGTTATATATGGCCAGCAGGCACGCTATCAGATTTATTTCTCTAGACATAATGGTGCAAAACAAACCCTTGCAGGAGCTTAAGATGGCCTGTCTGCAGATAATGTGTCTTCAGGCTAAGTTTGGAAACAGCGAGTACTCCTGGGTCTACAAGTTCACTTCCAGCCCAAGAGACCTGGGAGAACAGGCCGGCAGGTGCTAAGGGCAGAATGTGCATGGCCCACCTGACTTGACCTGGGGCAGTCCAGGTCAAAGTGTGCCAGGTATTGTGGATGGGGGTGGGATGCCACGAGCAGACTTAACTGCATAAACAGCCACTTCTCCACCAAATAGACTTGTAGTAACGCGTTTGGAAAAATGCCTCCAGTTTGAAAAACAAAACAAAACAAAACTAGTCTTAAGAGAATCTTTATTATCTCAGTATGGGAATAAGACTGGTGAATTGAGAATCCATATGAAACCAATTTCATGCAATTTTGTAGCCCCATATAATTTGCGTGTGCATGTGTGTAATTGGTTTCAAATGCAGGTCCCCGTGACTCTTGGGTGCTCTCGACTCTGCCGGCAATGTGCGCACCCCAATTTGGGGACAATGGCTTTCTCTATAGAGGCAAAGGAGTACCTCTCACTTCTGGGTTTAAAAATTTGACGTGACAATGATATTTCAAGAGAGAAAAGTGATTACTATTAAACAAAGGCTGAACCTTCAGCTATGGCAGTGGCTGCTGTCTCTGAGTTTTGTTTTTCATGGTCTGAATGAATCCGGGCTGTGTGCTTGCTTTAATGGGCTAACGACTTGCTCAGTTTACGTAAGCTTTTGGTAAAAGGAAACATACTTACCTTGGTGTTTGCTAGAGAAAGCAAAGTCACACGCTAACAGGTGATGTTTCTGTACAGGTTTCATCTAATCTTTTGCCTCCTCTCTTAGCCCCTCTGAATAACTGCTTTTAATTTAGAATAGGAGGCTTTGTTGTAAGTTTGACTAGGAAACAATCTTACCCCAGAGAATGACTTGGGTACAAGTTCTACGGGTCCTAGAAACTTACTTGCAGGAATATATTTGCAGTGGATTTAGTGGGCTGAGTGTTGCATACGCAGATTTCCCTAAATTTTAGGTCACACATGGAAACTGCCTCATTTTTGCCTCACCAGAAAGCATAATGGGGTTAGCACCATTATGGTGCAACACCCAACCTGGGTGCTGGTTCTCACAGGCAGAGCTGGGCTCCACAGGAAGGTCCCTGGGCAGTGGCCAGAAAAATCTCTTGGGTGTCACCTGACCTTGAACAGCTGCAGGTTGCCAGAGATCACAAATCAATGGGGAAAAAGAACTTCCAAGTAGAGACTCTAGCATGCAGTGAGGAAACAGTGCTCTGATCACAGGTGCACAAGGTGCCAAAAATCCTTCTTTGAAAGGAGACATGAAATCAATAATGATCAATAATTATGAGCTATCTGAAGTTAGCCACAGGAACTCCTGGACCCTGAGAAGGAAAGAGTGGCATTCCTTTCCCTGGAGATCTTTGATATGTTTCAAAGGACGCATAGCCAGATGTTTAAGTAGCTCACATGGAGGCCTCCCTGAGACAAGAGATAAGAAAATGGTGCCCTGGCCTGGCCCAGCCCAATGGCACAAGTTTCTTGAGACCACCTGGGGAGTAAATATACCCACAAAATCTGATTCTCCTTCCCAATTCCCAAACACTCGTTGCAAACTGAGTCTGGGAAATCCAAGGGAGGCTGGTTTGGACATGGAGTCGACAGGTCACTTTCCAAAAGGCAGTTTCCAATGTGGATATACAAACTTGGGGCAGATCTATGCATCCCGCCATCTGATATAAAAACAGACTTTGCTAATGAGGCCAAGTCTCCCTGGCTGCCACCCACCACGTGGCTAAGCATTTCCTTCTTGGAGGTAGCTCCTTTTGAAAAAGTTAGGAACTCTGCCAGTGAAGATCCAGGGGGAAGCTTCGAGAGAGAAATCTGAGGCCTGCAGTGCATGCACTGGGAAGGAAAGGCGAGAGGACTGAGCAGCAGGTGGCCTCATAAACCGCTGGGAGCTGGATGCAGCTCCTGGCCTCCAGGTCCCAGGAAGAATTAACCCTGCAGGCCTCTTGGAGCCATGCCTTCCCCCCCAGACAAGTTCCAAAGCCCAGCAAGTTACCATCAAATGCAGTGGTAGTTTGGTTGGTCCCTTGGCAGAAATCTTCTCCCATAGGCCCCTTCTCACATAGCGGACAGTTGTGCCTGCAATCTGGAACTCTCCAGGGAGCTCTATCTTCCAGTCGCTGTTGATGGATCCCTTACCGGAGTCTTTGAGAGCTAGAAAGAGAATTGAACACTGCAGAATAAGGGGGTATCCAGCCTGTCTTTACAGGGACTCTAGGTGCCCTGAGTGGGGCAGAGGTCTCCCTGTCCACGGGGGCAGGAGGGAGGCCTGCAGTGAGGGAAGGGAGCTTTCTGCGTGCTGAGAACAGACGTCTGGCTCACAGGATCCCCCGGGGAGAGCTGTCAGGATTGACAGCCCCCCCGCCCCCGGCCTGGACTATGTGTCTCAAAACCAACTTAAATAGTGAGGGTGGGGGGAAGGGGCACAGGATGGAGACCACCGTAGCCAGATCACGTTTCACCAAACTTACCCAGTAGATGGTTTTCTGCCTGATGAATTAATTCTATGTTAATGTGTCCTAGGCTACAAAACAAGTTTTGCTGCTTTAGCAAAACCGACCAATTCACTTTACTGCTACCTTCCCCGGGCTTTGGAAGGAGGGCAGCTTCACTCCAGCATCTCTGTGGGATTTCATACCCCCATGTTAGTAAAGTGGATGTTCCTTCAAGGAACAATGGTTATTCTATTAAGTACTGAAGTCTGGAAACCACAGCGGCCCACAGATGTGGCGGTTGCCGCTGGGCAGCTGCGGTGGGCGGGGGCACCGTCACAGTGGCTCTGCCGGCTTCAGGTTCACACACTCGCTCGCTCTCAGCTCTGTGAGGCACGAAATGGGTTGGAAGATACCGAGAATGAACCTGTTTATTCTTACCCGAAGTGCCCACCAGGGACTTCCCTGTGTCTCCTCACTGAGGTTTGAAGTCCCTGTTGTCTCCCAGCCACTGACCAGCGCCCTCTGCCAGCAACTGACTCTGACACTTGCTGTCCTGGGCCGGGGGCTCAGGGTCAGCAGTTGGTCCCCGATCTTGTCCCTGTTTTATGGCTGTTGTGAGACTCGGCATCTGTCTCTTTCTCGTCAGGCAGCGGTACCCGGGGTTTCCCTCGGGAATGTTTTTCCTCCAGTCGCGTGGGGCTGAGCCCTAACTCCACTGCAGCTTCGGGCACAGGCCCACAGCCCAACCCTGCACGGTGGGGCTTTCGTTCACATTGGGAAGAGGCAGCTTTCCTCCCACGGGGTTACCCGGAAACTTGACAGAAGCCTGGATCTGCCAGCACTCGGTAAGAGAACTCCAGAGAGCACAGACAGCAGTGCCAGGACAGAGACAGACTGTTTCTCTGATGACATCATTTTAGGCCCCTGGATCCAGCAGTGCCTGAAGCTTCTGCTCAGCAATGGAGAACTGAGTTTGGCTTTCACATGTGCCTTTTGGAGGTTGGTTTAAAAAAAAAAATACTAATGACGATGAGGACAGAGCAGGTAGGGAAAGGAAATGAGTATTATGGATTCCCAGAGATCACTGCAGGGCTCACCAGCGTGAGCTCAGCCCCCCGGCAGGTGGGAGGCCTGGCGTACTCGATCCATGCCTTCAACTCTCTCCCGGCCTCTGCTCCGGTCCTGGCACAAAGACTCCTGACAAGGTGGCTGTTTCCCACCCAGCCCTATTTATGCATTTCCATAGCCCTTTTTATAAGATGCTTTAGAGTGCCTTATTGAATTACAAACTGAAAACTACCCCACCCCCATGCCCAAAGTCAGACGTTTGAGAGGTCAGGAGGGGGGAGGATGGGAGAAGGGCAGGCGGGCACACCTGGGGGCGATCATGAACCCGTCCCTGGAAACACTGCGAGGGGTGGGGGGCAAGCCCAGCCTCTGCCACTGGAAGACAGGCTGTGGGCAAGACGCAGCAGCAGCAGCAGCTACACGGGGGCAGGCAGAGCCAGCTGGGGCTTGGGGTGTGCCACCTTTGATCACCAGAGCAGGGTCTCGCTTGTCCTTGGCAGGTGGGTGGAAGAGACACTTCAGGAGTGGGTTGCAGGGAGAGCGTGGAGGACCTGCTGGTTATGGTCAAGGAATTGGGGGATGGGAAGCAAGAGAGACAGACATGACTAACCGACTAGCCCAGACAAGGTCAGCTGCTGAGTCGGGGCAGGAGCACACCAAACAGTGGAGCACAGGGGACAACCAGCTCTCTGGGGAAAATAGCCTAGTTTTTTATAGCACATGTTGTATCCAAGGTGTAAGTATCTTCAACATGGTAGATTTCAAGTTATTCACCTGGGGTACAGTTGACTCTCACGAGCCACGCAGGGCTTCTGGGCGCCCAAGTTCTGAAGATGCCTGTCTTTGCATCGGAGGTGCTGGTCTGGGGCTGCTGACTCGGGGAAATCTCACACTGTCAGCAATTTGTTGAGAGGGGAGTGGGTGTGATTCAACTCCCGCGTCCCCAGAAAGAATAAACTGTGTGCCCAAGCCCTGCTTGTGGCCACCCCCACAGCGGCTGCGAGCTCCCACGCTCTGCAGATGCAGCCGTCCAGCTGCGCCCACCTCAGAGCCAGCACCCTTCCCTCTGGACAGCTAGCTCCAGGCGACACTCACTCATGCACTCCTCAGGGAGAGGAAAACAGAAGCAGAGTTAAAAGCAGGAAGTGATTGGTTCCAGGAGGCATGAAGATCGCTTTCCAACCTGTTGACTTGGGTATAACTTCGTCAGCAAGATTCAACATCTGCAGGTTGCTGTGGTCCATGCTGAAAAATTGGAACTTCCCTGCTAAAATCAGAATTTAGCGCCTGATATTCCTTCAAAAGAGATTTTCGCCTCAGACATTCTGTTGGAACATTTTAACAGCGAATAAACCGGTTCAACGTGGAGTCCAACAATGCAATGACTTCATGGGGCCGTGGCAGCTCCAGAGAGAGAATGCAAGTTACCTCTGATCTCCTTCTGCGGTAGCTTGGGCTGCCCTCCTGGCTTCTGTGAGCTGCGCAGAGCAGGGTTTGGGAGGCCCTGTGCATAATATATCCTTTTTCCTAAAGAAGGCCCTCCAAATTAAATACGTATCCAGCTCTACAAGTTCCTGGCTCTCTCAACCCTTAGGCATCAATGGATATATCCAAGCCCCCTTTGTCTGCAAGCATTTCAAGATCAATTAGTTTGTATTTGAAATTAGGATTTTTGGACCCAGAAAAGACTCAACAGGGCCCATTAAGATGATTACAAATGCTCTGATTTCATGGACACATAATGAAGAACAGAGAATTCCTTGAGCGACTGATTTTATTAGTGATATCTGAAGTTCTGATTTGTTGGGGAAGGAGATTTTCGCTTGCTGGTTCTGCCTGGGCCAGAGGTTAAATGTTTTAAACCACTTTCCAAGATATCATGGTGCTTGCTTTTATGGATTTTGCTCAGAAACCTCTCAACTGTTAGACTTTTGAGGGGTGCCACATGGTAGGTACACATTTTCCTTAGCTACTATGGCAGAACAAACCCCCTCGGTGGCCTGGAACATAAAGTCATGTGACGAGGTCCATTTCCATACTGAATGGAATGTCCTCTCTGTGGACATTTACACGTCATCCCTGGACTTCTAGGCACAGCGTGGGGAAAACCACAAGCCATTCCAGGGGGCGAGGAGGGGGCGTTCCCAATGGGAGGCCACGGCTCCTCTTCAGAACTGGCTGGGGGCAGACTCGAGCTGTGACCCTGTCTGCATGTCCCCCTCTGGCACGGAACTGTGCAGAAGCTGGGGTAGGGTTCTTTTCGTCTCTCTCCCTCTTGGATTCAACTGGAAGACCTGACCCACAGTCAACCTACTTCTAATCCTGGCATCGAGTCAGCTCCTTTTATTTCCACTCGGAGTTCTGCCAGCTCTGTTCTTAGCTATGGATACAAACTGCAGAGGCATTTCCTGTTCCAGGTGGTTTCGAGCAGAAAGCCAGCCAGCGTGGGCTGAAGGTAGGTGGGGTGAAATTCTTCAGGAACTGCTCCCAGCGAATGTGAGAGTAATTCAAAGTTACCCTGGGTCAACGTCCAGAGCACCCAGCCCTGCGTGGAAACGAGACTTGCTGGAACCAACTTGAGAAACATGACAAGCGTGGACCACCTTCAGCTCGCCCGTGTCCATGAGCCAGGCCCCAGAATACTGGGATTATGGTTTTTGGAAAAGGTAAAGGGACGAAGCTGGCTGCCACCTCCCATGGTGACCCAGCGCTTCAGGGGAGCTGAGAAGTTGCCCCGAGGCATTAAACCCATCTCCTAGGGATGGAGGTTTGCTTCTCTGATGTGCACACATGAAGCAGTCACAATGGGCAGGTTTCATATGCGTTCTGCAATGAAAAACCTTCTCGTCAGTCATCTCTGGCTGTGACGGGACACCTCAGGGCAATTCCGAGGGGCTCTGTGAACCGCAGGGGACTCAGGGGAAGTGAGGAGCTTGAACGAGCTGCCAAGCCCTTGGAGCTCCGGTTCGCTCCTCTGTGGAGGAAGCACAGCGATACTGTCAGTGTGTTTGGAGGGCTCAGGGACTGAGAGCCCTGACGTGGACGTCCTCACTCTTGTCTGTGTATGTGGTCCTGAGGCTGCAGGAGCGGACAGGGGCCATCATGAGAGCTGACCCCCTGGGCAGCGTCCACTAGTTAGTGCTTTTTGGCCCTAAAATGAGTCCCAGGGAAAAGTTCCTCGTCACCAGAGGAATTAGAAGTTGAGAAGTGATCCAGAGGATTCTGACCTCCTTCTGTCATTCTTACACTGCCACAGAAAAGTAGGGATAAAGAAAACATTCCTGTTTTTGCCAGATACCTGGGGGCCTGGGGTCAGGTGCAAGAACGGAACTGGGACAGCTCAGAATCCAGGATCAGAGGCCAAAAGACTCACATTTGCAGGAGCAGCTGCTGGTGCTTGATGGAGGAACCAGTAAGCCAACCTCAGGGTTGAGCTGGTTCTTGGCGTACCCAGATTATGGATTTTGAACAAGATGAGGGTGAGAGGGGACAGCCTTGCAACGAGGTCCACTGTACCTGGGGAGTGGAAATGTCATTCCCAGGTAGGAGTTGTGCATTTCCCCATGCACCAGCTGGGAAGGGTAACTTCTGGGGGTGACACTAGGTGACTGGGCTTCCACTGAGAATGCTGCTGAGGTCGATCTAATTTCCCTCGGTGGGCAGAAGGAGAGGGGGTGGGGTCTTTGAGAATTTAGTAAAAATGCTGTTACTCCCAAGAAGCTGCCAAAAGCAGCAGCAGGCCCTGTTTCAGCAAGCATGCATGAGCGTTGTTCTATTTGTGGAGTGACAGCTGGGACAGCTGGGGAGGGGGTGCTAGGCAGGGCTGGGGCAGAGTCCACACAAGGGAGGTGGGGAGAACCACAGGGCTGATGCAGATCCACGTGGATGCCAACTCGAGGGACGGCAGGCCTTACACCCTGGCAGCAGGAGCAGCAGTAGCCATCACAGCTTCAGGGATGTGGCATGGATAGCAGGTGACAAAGCCACAGAGGTGGTGGCAGGGCTTCCTGGGGCACAGGGGACCCACAGGGCCTGGTGCCAGTGAGTCCTGGTGTGGGCACTTGGACATGGGCTCACCTGCCTCTACTGCTTCCCTTAAGGCAGGTGTGGAGGGAGCGCCTTCGTGCCTTTAAGTGTTTCCTGACCCTTGAACAACAGGATGGCAGTCTCCACTGTAAACTTGCCTATTACAGGTTTGTTTCTTGTCTGTCTCATTAGACTCTGGGTGTCTAAAGTAGAGACCATTGCAAAGAAAGACTTGGGTACTTAGGTGCAGTCTACAAAGGCAGGAATGTAGACAAAGAGGTCCTCTTTTAGTATCAGTGATAAAAATTGAAATAAAAGGGTTTGAGCAGCACAGGCCCATTGGGCAGCTTGCAGGAAGTTTGAGATCAGAGAAATCATGCCTTATTTTTCATTTTCTTTTTCTAGCTCCATGAGCACCTTGCAACACAGGCTGACAGATTATACTATGAAGAGTGTTTAGGAGAGGGGTACCTGAGTGGAAGATCAGCCATCTCTAGTTTGAAACTGAACCCAAGACAGGAACTTGGGATTAGGGCTGGCAGAAGGACAAGGGGTCGTAGCACATCCCACACCAGTGAACTAGGAGCAGAGGCAGCCTCTGGGCACCCCGCTGTCTCCATGGCGGTGTTCGCTTCCTGTGATCTGCAAAGATCACACTTATCTGTTCAGCTCAGAACTCCAACCACCCTGGTGGTCAAGTACTGGGCTGACCTTTGCTGGGCTCGATGGGGAGGCTGGGAATTGAGCCCAGGACACACTTAGAGGGTCTTCTCTGGCTCAGAAGAAGTTTAACTGAATGACTCTTCTTAAGCTTTACCCATCGTGCTGTGGAGGTCAGCGAAGGCCAGTCAGGAATAGAACCCAAGTCTACAGAAACATGCAGGTGTTTGGACATCAACGGAGTTGGCCACTGGGAATCCGGGGTACACAGACCGTAGTAAAAATCAGTGTTATTCTGAGTTCCCATTAGATTTAGGGATATTGCTCTTTTCCCAGCTAGGAAGACACCCCCAGAGCCACTGAGAGCCTACAGGTCTTCCTGCGTGTGGCCCGGTGGGCCCGTGTTACTCAAGTTCAAGCTGCTCTGGGCTCTCCTAGGGTTACTGCTGGGTACTAACTCTACCGCAGTTCCTCATAACTTCCTTCACTCTTCTGTCACCAAGCTGGTGGGCCCACCCATCCCCGCCCCCAATCCACCTTGGGGATGGCTGCTTATTAGTCAAATTTGACAGCGTTGTTTTGGTCCACTCCGAGTACTCACATCATTACAATTAAAATACAGGCATAAAATAGGTTATGACCCAGAAGAATGATGCTGAACTGAATTTATCAGACTGATCATCAAAATCAATTCTCAGCACATAAATTATGAGTTAAATCATTTTTGTTTTACCCAGAAAACTGTGAGCAGGTTTATCTTCCACCACACGGATCCTCCGAGCTCCAGCAGGAATGATAGCAGCTTCGATGTAACCTGCGGCCACAAACGACAAACAAGTGAACCACGCCTCCACCCCGGGTCAGAGGCCCACCCAGCAGCCCCCCACCAAAATTCACCGATACCATGCTCCCACGGGGTAGTTTCAGAGACCGTGGGCAGGTACAGCTCTGAGAAATTAAGAGTCAACTAAGGGGGAATGCCCTTCTGTGGCCAGAAGCTCCCAGCTGCCTAATTTCCAGAGAGCACTGTTTGTGTGTGGTATGGGCTGAACTGTGTCCCCCTCCCCCAGATTCATACGTTGAAGTCCTGACCACCAGTACCTCAGAATGTGAGCTTATTTGGAAATGGGACTATCGTGAATCTATTTAGTTAAGATGAGGTCACACTGGAATAGAGAAGGCCTCATCCAATATGACTGATGTCACTATAAAAAGGGGCAACCTGGACCCAGACACACACACAGGGAGAACGCCATGACAACATGAAGGCAAAGATGGGATGATGCTTCTTCAAGCTAAGGAAGGCCAGAGGTTGCCAGCAAAGCACCAGGAGTTAAGCAAGAGGCCTGGAACAGGTCCTTCCAGACCTCAGAAGGAACCAACCTTGACAAAACCTTGATCTCAGACTTCCCACCCCCAGAACTGAAAGACAGAACATTTCTGTTGTTTCTGCCACCCAGTTTGTGGCGCTTTGTTACGGCAATGCTAGCAAACTAACACGGCTTGGTATTCCACATGAACGGCACCTCCCTGGGGCGTGAATGAAGAGTGCCCTGAGCTCATGCATCTGTTGGAGTTTCTTTTGCTCTTTGTCATAGTTTGACCTTTCTTTGAATACCCATGGGATATTCCTGACAGCAGAGACTAAGCCGCTTACCCTCTGAAAAACTACAGTATTGCTTTAAAATTCTGCGTGCTATTTCCTGTCGTCCATGCTTCCTACTGTGTTTTCTGTGGTGGTGATTTTCTTTGTCTGCTTCCATGTGGACTTGATTTCTATGATGGATTCACTGACGACTTCTGGGTCTTTCCTCAGCTCTGCTAAGTCATGTTTCAGCTCCCTCTGTTGCTTCACTGTGTCTTTGTATCTTCCTTGAGCTCTTGTAGCTATGCCTTCTTGTTTTATTGAGGCTATTGTTTATCAGTTTTTGGAATTTATGGCAGTATCAATGGGTCACAGTTTTCACCTTTTTCTTGGTAACATTTTACTGGTGAGTTTTTTTTGTTTGTTTGTTTGTTTTTCTTTAGTAATTTTTCTTTTCCCTTCCATCCTTTTCCTATTGCAATATACTTGCATAGATTCTGTGCTGGTTCTCTTTCAAAATTTATTTCATGCTTTGAAGTGAGACAAGTTCTAATTGTTCCAGTCTGCAGTGGATTTTTGTGGTGGGGAGAGACAGGACAGTGTTGTAGGTCATCGGAGCTTTCTCCTGCTTTACGGTGAAATTTACTAGGGTGCAGGTTTACATATGTTAGTGAGTTCATTTTCATTTGCCCTTTTTAAAACAATTTGTGTATTTTAAATTTACACAAATACATATAAGTGTATTTTCTCATTGTAAGAATTTTACTAGTACGGATAAATCTCAAATCTCCTTTATCACACTCCTCTCCTCTGTTGAAAACACCACTATTGGTTTTATATATAGTATTCATATATCTTACTATTTATACATATATCTACACAAATAAAAATAGTGTGGTATTTTCATATTTGTCTATATTTTACATAAATGTTAGGAGTAACATTATAGCTCCATATTGTGTTATACTACATTTGTTATGTTTAAAACCACATGTTTTGGAGATAATACATGTTATTATGTATAGTTCTTCTTCTTCTTTTTTTTTTGGCTTAAATTACTATGTGCTTTATATAACTACTTCCCTGTTGATGGACATTTGGGTTGTTTCAAAATTTTCACTGTTAAAAACAATGCCATACCATATGTGAATACGTACACAAAACCCTTCAACAAAACACTAGTAAACTTAATCCAGAAACATATAAAAAGGATTATACACTATGATCGAATATGATTTATCCCAGGAATGCAAGGTTAGTTTGACATAAGGAAAATTAATGTAATACTCCATATTAATAAGGGACAAAAACCACATGATCATCTCAATAGGATTATCATTAGTCATTATGGAAATGCAAATCAAAACATAAGGACATAACACTTCACATCCATTAGGATGGCTATAACAAAAAAAGAGAGAATAAGAAGTGTTGGAGAGAATGTGGAGAAATTGGCACCCTCACTCATTGCCAGTAAATATGTAAAATGGTGCAGCCACTTTAGAAAAGAGCTTGGCAGCTCCTCAAAAAGTTTAAACATAGATACTATATGACCCACCAATTCCACTCCTAGGTATATACACACAAGAGAAATGAAAACATGTCTACACAATAACTTGCACACAAAATATTTTATTAGCATCATTAATAATATCCAAAAAGTAGAAACAACCCAAATGTCCATCAACTGATGAATGTATTAAAATAATGGGGTATATCTGAACAATGGAATAAAAAGAATGAAATATTGATGTTTGCTACAACATGGATAAATATTGAAAATATTATGTTAAGTGAAGGAAGCCGGTCACAAAGGACCACATACTGCATGATTCCATTTATACGAAATGTTCAGAATAGGCAGATTCATAGACAGAAATTACATTAGTGGTCGCTTAGGGCTGGGGTAAGAGGGAGGTGAGGAATGACTGCTAACGAGTACAGGATTTCTTTTGGGGAGCATTGTGGTGATGGCTGCACAAGTTGGTGCACATACTAAAGCTCACTGAATTGCACACTTTATGTGGGTAAATTTTATGACATGTGAATTTATAAACATGCTAAAAAAGAACCAATGCTTCAATGAACAGCTTTTTACATGTCTTCCTATACATACATACAATGTCTTCCTACACATACATACAAAGTCAGCTACAGAAGAATTGCCGAGTCAAACACATGTGCAGTTTAAATGTCGAAAGTACTGCTAATTTGCCCTCCGTAACAGCTTGACTATTACATAAACCAACCCAAACTATACAAAAGTACATGTTTGTTTATAGACTTGTAAATACTTGAAATGACCAATCCTCTTAATACTTGCTAATCCAATAGGTGAAAAAATATTGTCATAGATTTAATTTGCATTTCCCTGATTACCAATGAGCTTGAGCATCATCATATACTTATTGGCCATTTGTGTGTCTTCTTCAGTTAATGGCCTTGTTCATAACCTTTGCCCAATTTTCTACTGTCTTTTGTTTTTATTCAATTGATATGTAGGAGTTTAAAAATATATTTTAATATGCATTAATATAATGTGATTTTTTTGGACTCAAATTGCTTATCAGACATGTTGTAAACATTTTTTTCTCAATCTGTCATTTGTTATTTGTTTAGGGTGTCTTTCATCACATGGTTTGAATTTGATAGTCATTTTAAATTTTTGAGATCTTTTTTGTTTTCTGATTGTTTCTTCTCATGGCATTCTGTTCTTGTTTTATGCATACAACAACATCTTAAATCTTTCTATGAATATTTATTAGAGATTTTGATCTTCTGTTATTTGAGTTGTCTTGTTTTTCCCGAGGATCATTTTTGTCAGTTTATCTTGGTCCTTCTCATTTGTGTTGCAGACTCTCCTTCACGCATGAGGTCAGATGGACTGTCCTTGTGTGGATGAGGGTAGGGGGGTGGCTTGCTGACTGTCGAGATTGGCTTTCTGCTGAGGGGCCGGGAGCTGTTGTCATGTGTTGGCAACCAAAATACCGGAATGTAGAGAAGTTTGCTATGGGTGCTATGTCATGGTGCCAGCCACCAAATGTTTCCAGGTAGGAATACATTTTCCTGCTCCCTTCAATTTGTGTGACCATGTGACTTCCTTTAAACAGTAAAACGTGAGTGAAGATGACATGTATCTCTCCCCTGAAGGATCTTTAAGAGTTTGTTTTGCTATATTCCCTTCCTCTTCTTGCCAAGGTGATTGTGGCAGCGTGTGAACAGAAAAAGTCTCCATCAGCCTCAGTCCAGGAGTGACCATAATATGCAGAGCCTCCTGCCAACCCTTGGTGGGCAGACAGCATGACAAAGACAGAAACTTCTGTGTTAAGCCACTGAGACCTGGGGTTCTGCATTGAGTTTTGTTTGTTTGCTTGTTTACTGCAGCAAAACCAAGCATAGTCATTCATATATACTTATATACATCCACACATGAACTTCCACCCGAGATGTCCTTGTTCTTCCTAAACCTTTTCAGAAGTTCATTTGTTTGTAGGTGATCTTAGGAAGACGAGGAAATAAGCCACACGTTCAATCACCCACGTGAGACAGAAAGTTTAGCAGCGTCCTTTCCTCCTCACAGCAAATGCCCTGGCATTGTTACTACAGATCCAGCCTCAGATGTTTACATTAAATGTCCTACTGGATGTGCAGAGAGATTTTCCAAATGTAAACACAGTCCAGCTTAAGGGAAGCAAGTGCCTAGGTTTTGTGCCCTGATCTATCCTGATGCCCAGGCAGGATGGCCTTCAACGACTGTGTGGTCTCCAGTCTGACCCCTTCCAACTGCGTCCAGCTTGGGAATGATGATGCTGACCGGCCCATGCAGCCTACATGCGGTTCCTGCACTGTCCAGTGGCGATGGGGTGAGGACAAGGTTTTTCTGATTAAAAATTCTCTCTGCTCTAAGAATGCTTCCCTACTGAAAAGGTTGGGCACCAAAAATAAATAAATAAATAAAAAAAGAAAAACCAAAAAACCAAAAAAAAAAAAAAACCCCAAAAAACCAGCTGTTAGGATGACAGCACTGGATTTTCTAGCACAAATTTCTCTTTGAGAAGCCCATTCCTTCTTGGGAGTTTGAAGAATTATTGGATTCTGGGCATATAAAGCAGTAAAGTGTCAAAAACGGAGATAAAAGTTGTTCAGGGTCAAAGTAATTAAAGTCTTTTTCCATTTAATCTATAAAACATGCTTGGGAACAAGATCTGCTTGCAGACTGAATTTATTCTCTGCAGGAAGCTGCCGTTAGCGGGAATCTTCTGATTTTGTGGCTAACAAACCTGGGTGTCAGCATCCCCCCGCCTGCAGAATCTGAGGCAGCACACACAGCTGCCTGGGCCCCGATCGGTGAATTCTCCACATTCCACAGCAAGGCACATTTGCAGCTGATGCATGGTCACCAGGTCTATTTTTAAGCCTAACTTTGGCACAAATTGCAGCATTGAAAAGGCATCTGTTTTCTGTCTTTTCTCATGTACCCTCGGGTGGAGATGACGATGAACAGCAAAGCTCAAGGCAGACGTGCAACCCAAGTGAAGCTCACCCTCGGGCGACCTCTCAGGGCAGGGCAGTCACTACTGAGCACGGCCCGCTAACCTTTCTTTCTAAGATGAGTCTGGTCTTGAAAAAGAGGGAACCGATTAAAGAGAAAGTCCATAGCATGAAAGGCAGGTTCTCTGCCGCTCAGTCACTGTCCTCCAGCCGCGCTCTGACCCAGAGCTCCAAGCCCACCCCGAGGCAGGTATGGAGAGTGACCAGGAAGGGAGAGGGGCCCAAGACCAAGCCCCAAAGCACCTCGGCATCCCTTGGGCCAGACATCCCACGATGCAGACGCCAGACACCACTACATTGACCATGAAATAGACTAAAAAAAGGGGCAGATTTACTCTCAGAATTTACAAGACAGATTCCCATTTTATGCAAGGTAGTAAGACATATCTTTGGAGTAATTTTCCATTCTAGCCTCAGCCACCAAGCAGGAGAAATCCAGTTACAGGAGCAGGATTTGGTTTCATGAGGAAGCCACGGATAAAATGCAATGCCTTTGCCACGGATCTAGGAGAACGTGCCAATCCTGCCTGAAGGACCAGTAGTTAGAAGGACCTTAAGTGATGCTGGCCTTTAACTTGTCTTAAATCTTCTGAATAATTAATATTACCAGGCTATGAGCACAGTTCCCTGTGAACTAATTTTTGTCTGAATTTTCCAAGTAAGACCTGCTCTTAGAGGGTCTATGGGTCATATTTTTCCTTGTGTTTTTAGTAGCATTAACTATCTTTGGAAGAAAACAATTGAGCTGACAAGGTACCATGATGGAAGAGAGGTATACCCCTGGTCATGTATATTGGGACCCTTCCTAAGCTGATCAAACATTAAAAAAAAATATCAAACTTTTTTTTGTAAATAGATCTAAAAATGTTTAGAAAGGTTTTTGTGTAAGTTCATATTTCTCCCTTTTGCAAAAGTTGTTCATGAGAATATTACTATGTTTACCCCTAACGGTTGTTCCTGGGTCTTACTGAAAGAACTCATTGCTTGGGAAGCCCGTGAGACTAGACTATGCTTTAGTTCATCCCGTGGAATGGGAGGTCAGCGCATATGGGTCAAATCAAGGCCACGGCCTTCAACTCCAGCATGGAGACCAGGAGGGTGATACCAGGTGTTACTGCCTTTAGGGCAGTCCAGCCCTGTAATATGGAAACTTCCCTATGGAGGAAGGTGCCAACTGAGGCTAAATTCTCTGGCACGTCTTGGCATTTTCTGCCAAAGTGCCAGGTGTTGAAGAGAATGAAACCTTAGCGCTGGCATACTAGGGCATATTTCCATCTGGCCTCTTGATCCCGTGACTCTTTATCTTTTATTTCTTTAAAATTGGTTTCACTGGGCACAGTGGTTCACGCCTGCAATCCTAGCACTCTGGGAGGCTGAGGCGGGAGGATCGTTTGAGGCCAGCAGTTCGAGACCAGCCTGGCTCGAACTCCACAGTGAGACCCTATCTTTACAAAGATAGAAAAAATCAGCCAGGCATCTGGTGCGTGCCTGAAGTCCCAGCTACTCAGGAGGCTGAGGCAGGAGGATCACTTCAGCCCAGGAGCTGGAGGTTGCTGTGAGCTATGGTGACTCCACTGCACTCTAGCCTGGGCAATAGAACGAGACCCTGTCTTGAAAAATAAATAAATAAAATAAATAAATAAGTAAATAATTGGTTTTATTCTATAGTTTTTCTTTTTGGCAATTGGCCTTGAGCATCAGTTATATATAAGCAATAAACGGCCTTTGTGTTTATCCATGGCTTCACGCATGACTCATTCCATTGATTCTGCTCAGAAAACATTCAGGCATGTAAAGCCAGGCAAGAGCCCCACACCAAGCATGTCACCGCTGGGACTACATGTCACGTCCAAACATCTTACATGAGAAACACTTGGGAACAGTCTTTGCCATCACACACGTGGACACCTTCGTACAAAGATTATTCTTGACTGAGAAAAAGAAACAGGCGGTAATTGGTTTACGTGTACAGTTTAGGAGCCGATATTGTCATTTTTAATCACAGTGTAAAGAAGCCTTACTTTGTGTCATCATCACGTAACACGCTTCCCATCAAATGTCCATGCCCCACACCTAGAGATGGAGCCTGGGACCTGGTGCGAGGTAGGGGTTCAGTTACTGAATACATATGCGACACGCAGATTTAGCCACATTCGAAAGGGACAGACAATGCCACCCTTTCTTTTAAGAACCGACTGTTTGAAAAGGTTCTCTTTAAGAACAAAGAGCAAAGGAATTCCGAGCCCAAAGGCATCCTGGTTGGTTCTCGGTGGGGACTTCATTCCAGGTGTGCCCTGGCTGTCCACAGGTGCCAGGTACCTGGAGACTGACCAGTCACTTTTTAGTGCCGAGGAGCAGGATGGAACAAAAGTAATAACATTAAAATGACAATGTAATGAAATAAAAGCATCATACCAAGAACTTTCAAATTACTAAGTTCAAATAACTCAGCTGTCTCAACCCAACCGAAGGCTTGCGCATTCTGAAGCCCACCCGTCAGAGAAGCAGTATGACAGCCGATTCGAGGCGACTCCTTCTGCAGAGTAGCTGAGGACCTCATCTGCTCACTGGAGGTTGGGAGGCAACAGGCTGGATGGCGATAAACACCCCACACTCAGGACGCCACTTCCCCGGCCCTGCACCAGGAACTCTCGGGACTCAGAGGGGCAGCCCCACGCCTCACGCTCAGCTGGGCTGGGGCACTCCGCCCGGCGTGGGTCTGCCCTGGGTTCTCGGCTCAGGAACTTTGGTAAGAGGACCCAGAGGAGTTCAGACTGGGGTTAGGATTTCATATAATTAGGCGAAAATCCTGCGTTTGATTCCATTTTATCTTTCTGGTATGGTGTTTCTCTTTGATATTCGCCCTTAAGGGTGATGAGACATTCCTCCTTTCCCCATTCTTTGGAGCCAGGGAGAGATGAAAGTCACCTTCCTATCTAAACTGACAAGATTAGCGAATCCAGTGACGTGGGGGCTTTATGTGATTTCGCTGGAATGTCTTCCCCCACCCTTGCCATCAGTTAACTTCTACATGTCCTTCAGGGCTGCGGGCCACCTCATCTGTCCACAGGCCTGGGGGGGTTACTCCCACCAGAATCTGGGGCCTCACAAGACCCCCACGGAGCTGCCTCTACCTCACACTCACAGGGACTCAACTGTTCGTCTGGGGGTCCCCTCCCTCGACTGTACCAATGAGGTGACAGTTAACTTTTATTTCTGTATACCTAGTGGTTAAAATGTTGTCGTGCTGAATAAATGTTTACTGGGTGAATGGACTTGTGGGTGAGCCTCTGTCAGTACCACGAGTATGTGCATTCAGTACGTCGGACCGTGGTTACGGCTCCGCATTTAATGACACTGTACCAGATGGGCAGCCGGTGATTCATTCACATGCGAGTGAGCTCTGCACAGATCTCCAATAAATGGAACTCATGTTGATATGAGCTTACGCTCACGGACTCCAACCAGTTTCGCACCTTGAAATGAATGTGTGACAACTGGCAACTGCTCAGAATGACAGAACATTTACAGGTGGGTGAGCCTAACGTGTGCTCGTCTTACTCTGAAGATTTGCTAAGGCTTCTGTGCCCCCGCAGCTGGAAGGATGCCCCACTAAGCTGCAAGCCATTATGGGGACAGCTGCCCCGAGGAGGCTTCCGATGGGATCTATCCTTCCATGGGGGACCTGCTGCCATGACCACAGAAGCCGGACCTCACCAGGAGGAAGGCTGCACGTTCTAGACATGGATGGAACCCAGCCGGGGTTGGGGGGAAGACAGAGAAAGGAAAGGAGAGGGCAGGAGAAGAGGCTGCTACAGATATGGATGAATGGATCTGCCAGGCCAACACCAAGGGCCAGACACAGGTCAGAGTCTGGGAAAGGGGAGGAAACTTTTCCCCTAATCTGGGTTGTCTCAGAAGTGAGCTGCTACATTGCCTACAGTAGAGGTTTTCAAAGGTGTGTGTGTTCTACAGACCTGCCCGGGGGGGCAGGGGTGGACACAGCTGTGTTTGACCTGCCTCCCACAGAGTAGTGCAATTGCAGTCAGTTCTGTTTACTGGAGCTTGGCACAAGACTCAGTTTAAACAAAGTGTTCTAGATGCTTCCATTAAAAACAAACAAACAAACAAACAAAAAAACAGTAAATAGTAACCCCTTTTCCACTGCAGTTTTGTTCCTAATGTTGGCAGAGCTACGATAGGCAAGGTCGAAGTCTCACGGGAATCCAGGATCTGGGGTGCTGATAGAGACCATGGCGTCAGAAATGTCAAAACAAACAGCAGAAATGATCAAAGTTCCAGAGCAGCGCTGTTCAAGAGAACCTTCTGAGGTGATGGGGACGTTCTCTATCTGTGCCGTCCTCTATCTGTGCTGTCCAACACGGGAGCCAAGAGCCATGTGTGGCAATGGAGCACTTGGAAAGTGGCTGGTGGGACTGAGGTGAATTTCTCAGTTTAACTTTAATTGTGATTTCAATTTGCATAGACTCAAGGGGCCCGTGGCTGCTGTGCTGGACAGAGTAGCTCCAGAGGGCTCTGCCCCCCCAAACCAACATACTCCATTATTTCAGGAGCCAAACAGCGGGCACAGATTCACACCCAAGCCATGTGTTTTGATGACTAAGCACCTGTCTTTAAAATCCTGAAACCAGCCCTTACTGGGCCTGAACTTTCATTTTTAAATTTAATCCTATATTTGTATGTACCTCTGCTTTTGCTTTCACAAGATCCTGTAAAATGTTTGTGCAATAGGTTGCCCTTTCCACAGGTCTCTAGAAGGAACGTTTCCTCTAGACCAGGTTCTCTATCCATCCAGAGAAAATGGGGCAGGGGAACACGCGCAGACTTCTCTCTGCCTCATCCTACAGGGCCGTGCTGTGGGACAGGGAGGTATAATTGTGGTGCTGTTCTCTTGCTGAGTGGGACCGACCGGAAAAGCTTCTGTGCAAAGCAATTTGTAGAAACTAAAAGAGAAGTTTATCAGCTCAGTTCCACCCAACAAGAGCCCCAATGGCGACACTGGGTGAGTGGACACTCACTAAGGCCTCCGAGCTCGCCTCCCAGTGTTTTGTCTGCCTCACACACCGCTCGTTAGGTACAGACCACAGCTGCTTCTCTGGATGTCGTAAGCTGGTGTCCCTCAGGACAGGAGATCAGAAAACTAGTAGCTCCCACCTAGTCTAAAGCAGCCTACGGCAGAGAAGACGGTACGAGCAGAAAGATGAACAAGGCTCCCCAAGCGAGCATAGGCGCACCTCGCTGGGGACGGTGCTGGGGGGCTGTCTACATGTGGGGACCAGGAGACCAGTTACTCTGGAGTCACAGCTGGCAGAGGCATCTGAGGCTTTCCGGATCAGACGGCTTCATGCAGTTTTAGAGGTACGTGATGCGTGTAAATGCTGTTCTACTTTTACTGGCAGAAAATTCAGAAACAGAGCAAACCTTTTCCATCGACAGGTAAAAATGATTTGACGAAGTCTGCCACCTTCTCTGTCTGCTCCCGGGCCAGGGAAGCTGCTGCTGATTCATGGAGCTCGGGCTGAGCTGAGGGCCCAGGAGCTGTTTCCTTTCGGAGGCAAACTATTTACTTGCAGGCACTTACAGACACCGTTCTTGCTAAAATGCCCTTTGCCTTTGAGAAATGAAACTGAAGTTCCAGGTCAGCTCCCCGTTATCATCTAAGCCCTTACGTAGGAAATTCAGGGAAGAGCACAATCATAGCCTTTGGGCCAAGGAAACAAAACACGTGGCACACACGGGCTGCCCTGTGGCCGGGCCCGACACTCACCCGTCCCCCGGGAGTGGCTGAAGTCGCCCTTTACCACGCGGCAGGTCTTGCCGTCCCCGCTGCAGACTCCACACCGGTCTTCCTTGGCCGCAGACCCGATGATGCCGTCACAGCCGATTTTCTAAAGAACCAGAGGGCTGGGTTATTCTGTGTGCAAGACTCAGAGGGGCCTTAAAGAGGCTGCGCAGCAGGGCTGACTTCTCCGTGAGGCCCAGGAAAATATTTTAACTCCTTTTAAAATCAGAGGAAAAGCAAATGAATAGATTTGGCCTGGATTATATTTGTCTTTATGCCCACATAGTTGTCAAATATACTTTTTATTTGTTCTGGAGGAGGGAGCCTGGGAAGGCAAAAGTGCCCACGGAAGTCACCCTGAGGCCTAAAGCCCAGGATGCCTGGGGCAGAGGCCTGGGTAGGGAGTGAAGCCTGCGCCCTCAGGACACTGGTGTGGCCCCGATGTCATGTGATTAGTGTTCCCCTTGGGTCTGCAAGTGTCACCTGTATCTTGGTTGAAACAACCAATAGTCTCAGAACGTACAACAGAAACCACAGACCTTCCTGCTGAGGTGGGGAAGCCCGGAGCTCACTGAGGCAGGGCTGGGCCCCCCATTTCTCAGGCGGGGAGATCAGTCCACAAAAACCTCCCGTCTCTGAAACCTTTCCCACAAGACACATCTGGGAACACAGGAGAGGCAGCCTCTACCTTAGGAAGGTCTGGGAAGCACAGCCCAAGTTTCATGAAAAGTAGAAAAGTGTTTTGAACGCTTTTTTTTTTTTTTTTTTTTAAAGCATGAGAATTTTGTTTTCTGCAAAGTAAGTTCATGTTATAGTAAATAGTGGGTGTTTATTTACTAGGTAAATTGCTTAAATGCCCCTCCACATTTTTTCCTCTAAAGTGAATCCTTCCAGAACAAGAACTGGGTTTTTTCCTCTGCCCTGCACCCCAAGTTAGGTATTGGTGCTTTAGACTGTAAAACGCTTTACAGCCAAAAATCGGGGACCGTGGTATTTAGCTCTTTGCTGCGATGCCTGGATGGGAACAGGCAGTGTGCTTCCCCTTCGCACTTGTTCCCACCCGCAGGCAGGACTTGGAGCAGAGCTGGCTGCACTCACATCCCCGGAGGCAAACGCCTGGCCCACGCCTCCCAGACGTAGCCGGGATCCTCTGCTTCCTCAGGGCGGCAGCGGGGCTCCAAATCGAGCCCTCAACCTGGAGGGCTGCTAAACACAGGCTGCTGAACCCAGCCCCAGAGTCTCTGACCCAGGAGGTCTGGGTGTGCCTGAGAATCTGCATTTCTAACAAGCTCTAGGCCATGCTGATGCTGGGACCACACCATGAGAACCACAGCACCACGGCATGCTATCATCCGAAGGAACAGGGGAATGTTCTTCACATTTAGTAGTCCTAAGGTCTCATCCTTGGATCCTTTTATTTCCTTGGGAAGGATTTAATGGGAAACTACAGCTGTGTGTCTAAAAACAACAGCAGAACTGGACACATTTCAGTAAAGCCTTTAAGATATTCTAAGAACAGAGCAAGTTTAGTCTAAAAATGACCACTGTGAAAACTGAAAAGAAGACAAACTTGCTCAAAGTGAGCACAAAAACAGAAAAAGGGAAAATGTGGAGACTTTAGGAGCCAGAGGAGGCCAGGCAAGGAAGGAATGGAGAAGAGAAGATTGAATGGTAGCTGGGGGCAGTTAGGTGGCACATCAAAACACGGGGGGCAACTAACTGTGACGCTTTGCCGGGACAGACCACCCAATAGTGACCTGGAGGGAAACCGGCTGTGACAAGGCACCTTGAAACCTGGAGCACGTTGCAGGGGCTGCCTGGATTCTTGACCCGGACTGCTAGCTGGTGGCTGTAAATTTGCTCAGTATAAAATTATAGGGACTGTCCTCTGTTCCGGCCAGCACTGGGCCTTCCCATCTCTCCCAGGTTCTCTCAGCTCTAGACCTTCCCTGCGCTGGCCTCCTCTTATTTTAAACCTACACCCCTGCCTGGTAGCAGTGAGTCTCTGGCTTCATGCCTGGTTCCCTGTCCTGCACCTCAGCTAGAGTTTCCTGATTAAATGGCTTCTAGATGCTCTAAGTAAACATCCCTTTGGTCCAGATAGTCTCCTCCGGCCCCAGCAAAGAGGACTTTTCAGGTCAGGTACAGACAGGGACACACGCAGGGCTGCCCTCTCGGTCAATCCTGCAGGCCATCCAGGGCGGGGACAGGTTCCTGTGCTCTGTGCACTCTGCTTGGCACTGCCTTGGGCGCCGTCTGCATCTGGACGGAGGGTGTGCAGGGATGTCTGGGTCTGAACAGCGCAAACCTCAGGGCTGACGGGCCACGGCCAAACTCATCTGCCCCCAGGGCCGCTTTCTCCCTTTGCTGCAGTCAGTGCAAGCAGGGACTACAGTGTTCTTGGCGGGGAATGGGCTTCTTTTTAAATGGAAGCTACCACAGGACACAACTGAAGTCACTGATCCTGAACGTTGGAGGAGCTTTAATGATCGGACTTAGGAGGCTTGGTGTCCCAAGAGAACAAGATGAACAAACCCGAGAAAACTCCAAGCAATAAACGCTCTAAAGTCTCCCCACGTTATCCTGGAGATCCTTAGTTACTTTTCTACCTGCACTAGGAATTCTCGCCCCCCATTTCTGAGCTTTCAAAATGGCCTTAAAGTCCCTGGTCGGCATCTGCTGGTCTGGGCGCTGTGCCGTTGACTGTGTTAGGGCACGTGTGATCGAGAACCTCTAGTGCCTGTCTCTTCTCCATGCCCCTGGCCACTCCCTGGTTTAGACCCTTCTTAGGACATGACCTACCGGACCATTTTTCTCCCTGCCTATGCCAGACTAGTCATCACACGAAAAGATCTGTGGCCACAGATCCCTACTACCTACCAGAAATGCCCACATTTAGGAGTTCAAGACCCTCCATAATCTCATCCCAGCTGCTCACCATCTCAGCTTTCCTTCCTTCCCCTCCAAATGTACACGGAATCCAGCCATTTCCCAGCCTCATGCCTGCAGGCACGTTGCTTCTCAGCTAGATGAGTTACCAGAACAGCCTCCTAACTGATTTCCCGGGATCCCCTGGGACCTCACCAGAGTCAACTCTCCATCACCAAGATCATTTTGCTCCTCCGTCACACTCAGAATAAAACCCAGAGTCTGCCCGGGCCCTTACTCCTCTGTGCCAGTCCTACCCCCTGAGCCATCCCCCGACCTCCCCCATTCCTGGGATGCGCCAGCCTCACTCTCACTTCCTCCTGCCTGGAGCTCTCTGTCCCAACTCTCTGCCAGCCTGGCTCTTCCTCAAATGCTCTCTCCTCTGAGAAACCTGTCATGCCACCCATTCACAGTCCTCAGCCACAGTCCCTTACTCGGTCTCTCTAGGACACTATTTTCTTCTTCATACATACCCATCTCTAGAGTGATCACGTCTGTGGGCTTACACGGGCTGTCTGTACGTTGCACAGGGACAGGGATCCTCTCTGTCCTGCTCTCCACTGAAGCCCAGCACATACAGTGTCTGGCACACAGCACACAGAACGTGCCTGACAAATACCTGATGCCTGCACAAATCAGAGTCCACACTATGTGTTTTCTGCCACGTCTGAATCTCTCATCGGCTCTTGGTCATGCCTTTGCCTCTGGTTGCTGGGTTTGCATGTGTGTGTCATCTTCCCGACAGACTTCAAGTGCAGGGAGGGCTGTGTCCGATAATTCTTTGCAGTCTCCCCCACTCCCCACACACAGTGATTGGTGTGGTGTCGCGCACACTCTGTGTGTTCAGCAAGTGCATAAACATGATGACCCTTATCAAGCTGGGCGGATGAGTTTTCTCATATTTGAACTGGGATTTTTCTTTTACAGGTTTTGATGGTCCTTGGTTGGTTGGCCATTTTCTGGCTGGAATAAATAGTACTTGCTTTTTTCAACTTAGTAGCTATCTTCCAACTGCTGCCTCATTCTGTCTCTTCTGCTGGATGGAGGCCACTGACCTATTTGACTTATAAGTGCATGGGGATTTCAGGCCAGCTGCGGAGCTGTCATGCCGGGATTTATCGGGCTCATGGGTGAGTTCCACCAGGGCCTGCAGGGCTCATCCTCCTCTTGCTTGACTTCATCCTTGTTTCGCGAGACGACATGTAATTTCTTCAGAATGGATGCATGGAAAGTAAAATTTCTGAGTTCTTCTGGGTCTCAATATTACTCTCGTTTGCCTGCATGCTTGGTTGATAGTTTGGCTACACGCAGAATTCGATCATTATCTCAATTTTCTGCCAGGGTAAGCTTTTCTGTTTTTCTTGGTCTTTCTCACTCATGTTGCTGGTTTTCCTCAAAGAGCTGATGATCTCTGGTTGCCACTCACATCTGAGGATGAGGAACAGAAGGGCTGAGTGAGGGAGAGCTGTATTTAAGGGTGGGTGGTGTTGTGTGGTAGGTTTCCTTTCAGCACCACTGGGAAGGAAGCCGGAATCTACCCCTGAACCCCCAAGACCGAGTGCCATACTCAGCACAGAGGCTACCCCTCGCCTCTGGCCATCCTCGAACAGTTCATCCCCTGACTTTGGAAAGAAGCCCCTAATAGCCCGGCAAGCTCCGGGAGAGCAGGGCCAGCATTGCCAGCCACGTGGGGTGCAGCCCTGGACTCATCCCTTTGTTTTTAGTCCCCTTTTCTCTTCCACCCTCCATTCTCAAGTCCAAGACTCTTGGGTTGTGCTTTCTTTTCGGTTGCAACTTTCCATTGGTTCCAGTTCTGGCCTCTGCTGCTTTGTTCCTTCAGCGACTCTTCCATCCACCGTTATCCTCCAGAAAGAGGTGGAGTCTTCCTTTTGTGCAGAGGCCTCTGCTTCTCTTCACTGTTATAGTTTGTGGAGTCCCAGATGGCAGAGGCAAGAACATGCGGCTTAGTCTGCTGGCTTCATCCAGAAGCTGCTAGGGGAGGTTCATCAGAAAAACAGGGGTGCAGGGAATGACTTTAGAGTTGTAGGCATGCTATCCATAGAGGTCTGGCACCCACAGTCACACATCTCAGGGATGTCAGCTACAGGGTCATGACAAGGAGAAAGATAGGAAGCGGGAGGGCATTGCAGAAATACAGACCCAAGCACATATGCTGGGCCCATTGCCCTGCATGTTCATTACCTCTTCTTTACATGAGCGTACTATGAGGCCAGAGTCTCTTGCAATTCTCCTAAATCCCACCAGTAATTCCGCATGCCTAATACACCTTTGGACACAAAACGGGAAGTCCATAAATTCTTGACAATGAAAATTGTCCACTGAAATGGGCTCCAGATTCCAGAACGACTGAAATCCTAAGAACAGGTAATCCATCCATCCACCCATCCATCCACTCTTTTTTTTTTTTTCTCTCTCTTTTCATTTTTCCACAGGCAATCAAAGGCTTTGCTCTGAGCCAGCTCATGAGGGAACACAGATGAACTAGACACAATTCCTCCACTGAGGAGGCCTACAGGCCCTGAAGGTGTTTTGGTTTGGTATTCATTAAGCCCAGGATATGAACACAAATTACGGCCCCTAGGAAGTATGACCTGAATTGGAATATGTTGGCTACCCGTGTACATAAACTAGGAAAGTGCTATAGGACAGCCAAGCGTATCTGGATCTCAGGTACACTTGGACCTGTCGGCCGTCCAAAGGGTAGAGCTATGCATCTGTTGGACTCACTCATTGCATGTCAGTTGCTCCAGAGGCAAGCTGTGGGTGAGAGACTTACTACCTTGCTTTCTTTGCCATTGGAGGCCAACAATAGGAATTATTAACGATGGGACCCCTGATTTATAGGGACTTGCTGAAAAATATACAATATTTGCGTTTCTTTCCCCTAATTCCCTCCCACTTTTATGAGTGCTGTTAAGTTTAATTTCAGCATGTTAAGTAATTTGTGACTCACTGAAATGAAACTTAATTCAGTCCTCATAAAAACAGAATAAAATGGTATTTCCATGTTTCATGTTATGGTTTGAATCAGCCTGCTATTTGGAGCGTGGTGGAATCTACTCAAAATGCCATTTTGGAGCCTCTCATCCCCTACCAACTAGTTACTATGTTCCTCAAAACTTCCCAGAATTCCTTCAGCTACCCAAAAATAGCAAAATTTATAGCCGAAGGGGAACAGCAGGAAAGCTAGTAAGCGAGTCGTGCCATTGCTTCTGCAAGTGCCATCTTATGTAAAATGAGCGTGGTTTCTGCCGTTCATCGCTGTATTGGATGATTATATCAATGAATAGATACAGATCGTCTGCTCGGTAGACGCCTGGGATTTTTTAGATGACCATTACTATTATTTTCTTCAACGAATTTTCCTTGCCTTACTCACAGGCACCACAGGAATCCAGGACATCCCATTTTGGAAAATACCACAACACGGCATAAATACTGTATTTGTATTTAGTTTATGATCTTAAGTATGCTTAATTTTTATGATACAACGTCATTAACTGGGATTAATAATTTGGAGTTGTATGAGAACTGACTTAAGAGGGGCTGAGATTAATCTTCACAGCATCTCTCTGAAGAAAGGGTAGTTAGAAAAATTGCAGATGGTTCTTAACTTTGTTCAGAAAGCAAGTTGTTTCTTAGGGTTTAATCTTGAGAGGCACTTGCAGGCAGGTGCTGCTGTCACCTACCAGGATGGTGGCCCTTCTGCGAGGACTGGTGAACTGCCTGGAGCAGCGGGTCACCAGGGTGCATCCATCCAGGAGATGGCGCCTCTGAGAACTGGCCGGCAGGGCCTCCCCATCAGCGGGGCAAGGTTCCCGAGGAGCAAGACCACCATGGGGCATGGTGACAGGTGCCTTCACCTGCACCTCTGGGCCCTAGTGACCGTGCTGGTCAGCGCCAGGCTCAGTGCAGGCACCAACACACACAACGATGACGATAGGAGGTGCAGAGGTAGCCTGGGGGCGGGGGGGTCTGGGAACAGGACGGCATGTGCCCCAATGTCATTCCCATCAACACCTGCAAAGGGCTAAATGTCTGTGTTCCCCTCAAATTCCTATGTCAAACCTCGAATCCCAATGTGATGGTCTTGGGAAGTGAGGCCTTTGGGAGGTGATTAGGTCACGAGGGTGGAGCCCTCACGAGTGGGATCAGTGCCTTTATAAGAAGAGGCTAGAGAACTAGCCAGCTCTCTTTGTGGCATGTGAGGGCAGGAGAAGTCAGCAGCCTGAAACATGGGAGCGGGCACCACCAGCACCCAACCACGCTGAGACTTCCAGCCCCTAGAATGCTGAGAAATAAATGTCTGCGGTTTATAAGCCACCCAGCCTGTGGTATTGTTACAGCAGCCTGGACTGAGACAACACCCAAGTGCAGGACAGGCTCAGTGGTGCCCTGAAGAACACAGACCTAGGCTATTCAAATGCCTTGAGCGGCATCTTGCCCTTGTTCCACTGGCTACAGGACTGAAGGTTTCACTGTCGGTACAGTGCTGATTGTGTGGGGAAGATTCCTTAGTCGGAAAGGCTGTGATTAAAACCAAGGTCATGGAAGGGGCCCATCGGCACAAATCACTTAAAACTGAAATGCTGTCCAGCCAGTAACACAGACCTCGCTGGCTAGAGAGTTGCAGGATTCTTAGAAATGCCTCCCTGTTGGCAGGGACTCTGCGGACGACGCAGGCAAGAGGCTGGGGGTGGCTCAGCTGGTGTTGCTGTAAAGGGCACGAGAGCTCTGACGTGGGAAGTTGTTACCCCGGGAACGTAAGGCACTGGGCAGGATGGCCCACGCGGTGTGTCATTTAGGAAGGAAACAAACTGCACTTGGCGCACGAGCAGGCTTACCAAGAACTGTCAGTAATGCCTCGATTCAGTAACAACGATAAGGGCTTTGTTCACGCTGCCCAAGGGGCTGGGCCCTGAACATTCTTTGCTACAAGGAAGCATCCCTGAGGGCCAGGCTCAGCCACTCATCGTGGCCTCCTCCCTGCGGACACAGCCTTGCCAACACCGTCGGGCACCAAGTGTTTATCACCTGCGCTTACCTGTATTTGATTACACAGCCAGGCAGCACCAAAGGAGTCTGGGTCTTGTCAAACTTTTCCCTGAAAAATCCAGGTTTGGAACTGGCTTGGACTTTGCAGGGCAAGAAAATGCACTTGGGCTGAAATGGTTTGCTGCAGGAATCACCCCAGAAGTTGTCTTTATGTCTGTCTGCCTTCCTTTTATTCTGTTTCTCATTCATGCACCAAAACACTAACGCTATGTACTCCGCTAGGCACCCGGGAAGCAGAGAATGAGGCAAGTCTGCGGCCCGCATGGGCAAGCGGACATGAGGCTTGGAGACCAGTGTCTGGCATGACAGTCCTCTTCCCCATGACTCTGGGGACTGCCATTTCCCCCAATGTTTTTAAGATTTCCCTGAAACTGAGCAGTAACTTTGGAGGGTGTGGGGACTGCAGCACCAAGAGCCACACGGCTCCTGGGAAGCAGTTTCCTTCCTCCAAATACACTCAGAAAGCCCCTCCGTGGCCCTTGACAAGCAGACTCCTCGGTTAGTCTCACAGAGGGGCTGGTCAACCGAGGCCAGGGAAGCGTGAACACTGGAGGAAAGACCTGGTTTTCCCTTCTACACCAAACGCATGGCCATCCTGGCACTGACCCGCCTGCCCCAGACTCCGGCAGCTGCCATCTCCGACGGGTCTCGGTGAGCTTACCTGCTGGGGACATGGTTCAGGGACGGTAACTGCAAAGATGACCAGGACAGGCGTCCATGACTGAGGGAGGGAGGGCTCCCTGGGTGCTGTGCTCTGAGTGTTTGTGTCCCCCAAACTCATGTTAAAATCCTAACCCCCGGGGTGATGGTGTTAGGAGGTGGGGCCTTTGGGAGGTGATTAGGTCCTGGGGGTAGAGCCCTCATGAACGGGATTAGTGCCCCCATAAGAGAGACCCACAGAGAGCTCAGTAGCCCCTTCCACCACACCAGGACACAGGGAGAAAATGCCATCTATGAGAAACAAGCTCCGACCAGACACTGAGCATGCCTGTGCCTTCACCCTGATATTCTAGCTTCCAGAACTGCGAGCAACAAGTTTCTGTTGTTTAGACACCGCCCAGCCTGTGGTGTTTCGTTACAGTAGCCCGAGTGGACTAAGACACTGGGGCTCTCTCACAGCATGCCCAGATTGATCTGGAAATACATGGTGCCTGTGGAATAATCCAGGTGGCATCACCTGAGCTGTGTCCCTCTAGGCACCGCCCCAGCCCGAACAGCCCCACCAATTCCAGCTGCTGTACCACACCAGGAGACGCTCGTTCTGATGGACAAACGGAGCACCGGGTCACCTCTGCTACCCCAGGCCAGGAGCACTGCCTGGGGAGGGCACAGGCTACAGGTGGGCCTGAGCTCGGGCAGAGTTAATGCAGGTGGAGGGTGAGCTTCCTTTCTTCCCTCCCTCTTTTCTCTCTTTTTGTCTGCTTAAAGGATTTTATCACTGTTCTAATGAGTTACAGACATCCAATGTGAGGATGGAGTTGGGGACTGTATTCTACTGGGCAGAGTGCTCCCCCCAAACCAGGCATATCTACCTGCCCAGGTGCCACCTGCAAAGAATCTGCTCAGTTCTACTACAGCTTTCGCAAGGACACAGAGCACAGCCTTCCCATGTACCCTCACGCCCCATCTTAGCACTTTGCCTACCCTTTCATTGGTCTTGAAGTCTAAAGCAATTTAAAAAGTTTTGAAAAGATCAGATTGCTCCTATTCTTTCAACCACCTCAACTCCTTGTTGGCTTGCCAGGGACCTGCCAGAGGCCTGCGCTCAGTCACTGCCAAGGGCAGGTGGCACACCAGGTACCACTGGCTGCAGGAGGCAGCTCCACTGGGTGCCTTCCCGAGTTAATCCACTGCTCCAGGTCTCCCAAGGCCTCCGAGCTCCACCACAAGCCCCCTCTGGGGAGAGGGCGCCTCCCTCCAGAGCCCCACCAAGGACACAGACAAAAGCACATTACCTGGCACCTGCCGTGCACGCAGAGGTCGGTCTCGTAGGGCCCACAAGGTGTGCCATCCAGGACCCTGTCGGCCACCAGCAGCGGAGACTCCTTCCCGAGGGGTGAGCAGTAGAGCTCACACGGCTTATCTGAGGAGGGAAAGGTTGGTGGACATTGACGCGGGGAGGGGCGTGTGGGCCATGAAGGGTGCAGGTACTCGTGGGCAAGGGGAGGCCCCAGGGAAGAGAGGTTGGCACAGGTAGATAAGGGTCATGACAACTTAGTGCACGTCCTTGGGTACATGCTCCATCTCCACACCAGATGCAGCACAGGGCTCAAGAGAATGACAGCACAGGTCAGAGGCTGTGGGGCTGCTTCTCCTGTTCTCTTTATCCTCTGCAAAGATACAGACTTCCTCTCCCTTAAGGCACTAAGCATGTCAGGCTGAACAAAGGCACAGTTGTGTGCTAACCTCTTTGTAAGTGGAATGTGGGTCAAGGGTGAACCCAGGAGCTGCTCTTGCAGTGGGGGTGGGGAAGGAAGAGGGGGCTGGGGAAGATGGGGAGGGTGGGAAGGACAGTAAGATGAACAAGAATGACTTTGAGCCGGGGAATGGGCCCCATGGGGTCTCCATGGCAGAGGTTTTGTTGAGCGTGTTAACCACCTGAAGCTGCTGGGTAACAGCCGCAGAGCTGTGCTGTGGGGCACAGAGAGGGGACACGTGGGCTGCTAAAAAAAACCTGTAAGAGTCCTGTGCCGAGACAGGATGAAACCCCAGTTTCTGAGGCTCCTAGAACCACAGAACACACCCAGCTCGCATGCCTTCGCCTGGGCTGTTCTCTGCCTGAGAATCCCTCCTACCTTGGCCTCCTAGAAGGATCCCACCACCCTGGAAGCTTCCATTCCAGAGCTGCCCCTGTCGTGCCATCTGTGACGTGGGCAGGACAGGCACCGCCACACGGACTTGCGCGCACCTCCATTAAAGCCCTGGCTATCAGCCTGCTCTTGTATAACTGTCGGGCACCTCCTGCATATCAAGCGTTTCATTACAAGGCAGGTCTCACCGCTGAGCGAGTGCGACCGGGATGAATTTCAATAACCTTCAGACTGAAGCACTGATGAGCTGGGAGCCCTACAGGGCAGGGGACCAAGTTTTCATCTTTTGTCCCCAGACTGGGCCCAGGACCGGGCTCACAGAGGGACTCAGTGTATAGTTTTGAACAAATGTGTGGACTTTATTCTTCTGTAAGCAATTGCGCAAGAGGAACACACCTTTCTCTCTTTCTCTTAGTCACCTAATGCCACTCATGTGACTGCTTTGCACAGGCCTTCACGCCACCTTGCCAGGCCCTTTGTCCCCACCTGCAGCCTTCCCAGTGGGTTCTTCCGGTGGCCTGGGGCTAACAAGGGCAGGGGCAGAGAAAGGCTTCTGCAGCTGACTTAGCCCAGAGGAGCTCAGCGTCCCAGCTGGAGCGTTCGTCAGAGCAGATGTGCCGTCTCACCCAGCCTCTGGGGCTCTTGGGACTGAGTGACTAAACCACCCCTGCGTCCAGTTGCTTTCCAGAGCCTCCTCCCATGGAGCTCTGCTGGTCAACATGATGGTGGGAAGTCTTGTCTTATAGCACCAGAAAGAAGCTCCGGGGGTGTGGTGGAAATGCCGGACTCAGTTCTTCCGGTTAGTTGTGGGGTAAAACAATCTGCTCTGAAGAGTAGACTGGAGATCTCCAGCTTCCCAGGTCAGCAAAGTAACAATGCGCCAACATTTATTCATTCAACACACATGAGCTCTCCCTTACACAAGGCACGCTGTGGGCACTGCTGGGGAGAGATGAGTGATGTGTGCTTTTCAAGGCCCTGGTGGGCTCACGGACAAGTGCCCAGCAAAACCCAGGATGAGGCAGAACGTGACGTGTCCCTGAGACAGGGCTGCTGTGAGCTGTCAGAAGGCCGGGCGTAACCCGGAAGGAATGACTCATGTCCTGCGCTGGCGGGCTTGGGGCAGTTGTCCTTCCTTCCATGTACAGGGAAAGAGCCAAGGAGGTGGCCGGCGGAAGGAGGGCTATGAAAGATGGAGACAAACTGAGATCAGCTCTTGGAGCCTCCTTTGACAAGATTATTGAGGTGCCTTCTGGAGCCCTGAGGTTGTCAGAGCATTTTGGGGAGCTGATGGGAGAAATACAGGCCCCTAGCCCCCAAGTGTGGGGTCTACTCCGAACACTGGCCTGCCTCTAATATTTAATTGGAAGGAAGGGTCCCTTGGCCATGGTGGTTTGAAACTGTGGATTTTAATTACCTTTGGACTGAAGTACTGACTCAGTAGTGGGAGGTGATTCATTCAGTAGCAGTTGACAGCAAAGGTGATGATAAAATCATAATGTTTATTATGTACCATGTGCTGGGTGGCACAGCTAGGTAGCATCTATGCATTTCAGGTGGGGGCTGTCGTCGTTCCATCCTACAGTCGTACACACGGGGCTCACGGGATGTGCCTGGCAGCCGGGGTCCCTTGGCTGGCAGGGCCACACGCTGTCCTTTCGGCCCTGGCCTGGTTCTCTTTCCACCGCCACTGCTTGCTCTCTGAATGGAGAACTCTCGGGGCCTTAACTGCCAGGGAGCAAAATGGCATCGCTGAAAACAAACCACCAGTTTCAGAAACATTTCTGGCTTTGGAGTATGTACTCTGATTTGAGCAGAGATGGAAAATGAGGTTTAGGTAGAAAAGCAGAGGCTGTGTTCAGGCAAGTTACAAAGACCAGACTTGGAAGGTGTGAAGGTTGTTTATCTGGGCTCATTGGTATCGACGTCAGAGAAGTGAGGACTCTCCAAGGCCAGCCCTGGTTAGGGGGATACTGGCCATGACCCCAGCAAGAAGGTCCACTCAACTCCACCTGCACATGACGTCCCCATCTGCAGTCACTGCCCTGCCTGGCTTGGCCAGCTGGGACAGCCAGGCTCTAGAGGAGCCTCCAGAGCTGGGGCTTCCTTCTGCTCAGCCAGAATTCTCCCCATCTGTCCATCTCCTCTTCTGAAGCCTCCACTCAGAATTCAGCCCCTCAAAATCCTCTATTTCCTTGCAGGCTGCCGTGGGTGGGAAATTAATCTCTAGGAGACCCTGGTACATCACATGAGGTGGTGGGATTCAGCCTTGAGCACAGAGTCGACACTCTTATATTCCAAGTTGTATAGAAGAAGGTCTCATTTTCTTAAAAGTTACACACTCGAAAAGAAGGTTGGAACAACAGTCCTTCATGGCTGGCGTATGCTGAGATGGAATTCCGATTGAACCTGGGGTCGGCCAGGACTTCTGTTTGGCCAGGGGAAGCCACAGACACGGCAGAGAGATGGGCTCCACAGGATCCTATCTGCTTGCCAGGGGCTCAGAGGGGTCCTCCAGCGCTCCACAGTGGCGAGGACGGTTGTGGCCCTTAGCATTCTCACCGCTCTCTCCCTCTGCCAGTGGTTAGCAGGTCTCAGTACAGTAGAGACACCATTTAATTGAGGCCATCCCAGTGCTCATCCAGCTCTGCCTGGCCCTCTGTGGGAACATGCACCGTGGAGGCTGCACAGCCCCTGTCCCCAGAGCTGCCCACCACAGTCTCTGAGCCAGGCCTCAGCTGGATAGACCAGCAGTGAGCACCTGTCCGCAGCCGGACCATTCCTAGTCTCTTTCCTGGGAACTTAGTACTGACAGTCAGATACAGAGAGATCATGTCCGCTCATGGATCCCAAAGGCGGCTACACCCCCTTATCTGTAATTCAGAAACCTCAAAAGCTCTGAACACAAGCATTCTCCAACATTTGTGGCAAACATATTTGGCAGCAAAGGCACCTTGGACTGACATGAGGCTCCTGGTAGGGTTAGCATCCCCCTCAATGAGGAGGGTCACAGGTTGCCTGGTAGAGACGTCCATGAGTCGACTCTGGGGTGCTTCCCTGGGTCCCAGGAGGGGTATTAATATGCAGTTGATGCCCTGTTATCTCCTTTCTAACACCCACAATGCTCTGAATTCTGAACCATACCCGGCCCCTAAGGACCTGGATAAGGGGTGTGCGTTTATGTGAGAGGCGCTGTGGGTCACCCCTCTCTGTGCATGTGGACGAGCTGTGAGAAAGCCAGTCTGCAGCGGGTGCAGGAGGATGTGACCGCCAAATGTGAGCTGTGGGGGCCACGGAGGGAAGGTCCCCGCATCTTCAGAGGCCTTGGCCCCGGGCCAGCCTCCTGGCCCTGGGTCCTGGGAGATAGGCCGCATCTTTGCCACAACTTCCCTCTTTTTCATTAAGCAGTTCCAGCTGACTTGGCCGAGCTGGCGTCAGAGAGCCCTACCTGTCACACCCCCATGCCCGCGGAGGCTCGGACCCAGGTGGGGGCGGGGGTTCTGCTGTGCCAGGGAGGAGGAGCTGGGAACACACAGCCACGTCCAGGCATGGCCTTCGCCAGGCCCTCCAACACTTCAGTGGGCCCACGGCCCGCTGGCCTGGGCAGAGAGGACTGAACTCTCGAAGGTTTCCACTTCAATGAAATTCCGCGGGGAAAGCAGAAACGGGGTGGGTTTGGCGACTGGCCATCTCTATGGGCTTCTGTCTGAAGGCTTTTCCACTTAGAAATATTTTCTAAGGAGAGTCTTTGTCTTCTGTTGGAGGTGGTGTGGATTTGTGGTCCCGAGTCCTCCCTTGGAAAATCTACCTCTGCAAGAATTCTTTAAAAAAAAAAAAAAAGAGAGAGAGAGAGAAAGAAAACAAAAAAATATAGCTTCCCCTTTCTTGAATCGTGCGTCACTGGCCAAAGAATTCGGCAGCGATAGCAATGCTATGAATAGGGCAGTCATGATGGCTTCGGAGGAGCCCAGAGCCCAACCACAGGAATCGCTCCTATCGCGGCCGAGCTAGAATCGTGCCTTTTATAAAACGGGTTTTGAGAGGAACACTTATAATCTGTATTCTCCCCCTGCCTTCTGAATTGGCCATTTATTATTTTGTTCGTACCCTTGTGAAATGCTCCTTCTGAAAATGCTGGCTTCTGTTTACATGAGAGAGAAGAGAAACCACAAAGGCGAGAAGTCATGACAATTCCACCCCCGAGGAGGACATGCCGAGCTCCCCTTGCAAAGGCCTGAACTCGAGGGTCTCTCCTTCAAAGGCAAAATACTCACTGCCTGTCAGCTGTCCTTATCAAACAGGGTTGCGCTTTTTGGATCAAAGGCGGTGGCACTCCACTGATGATTATTTATTACTTGGGCAGAAAGAACCAAATAGCGAGTGGGTGAAAAGTCACATTCTGAACTCAATGAGCTCCCCCAACAGCCTCCTTGCAAGGCTTCCTGGACAGCGGGACCCGGCAGACACAAGGCTCGGTCACGGTGATGATAAGGCCACCAAGGAGCTCAGCCATCCCAGAGTGGTTAGGAGGAAAATAGAAGTTTAATCTGGACTTGGAGAAATCTGTGGAAAAATAGGCATTGAAAGTGGGATTTCTGCATTGAATAAATGATGTCGGAGCCTTGAAAACTGAAGCAAGCAATAGAGCAAAGAATAACCACTTCGTGCACACAGTTGGGTGGAAAGGAAAGAGGGGCGAGTCTGTCTTCAGCGTGACCTCTTCTTGCTCCTGCAAAGTGGGAGAGGACAGAAAAGAGGTCTGAAATTGTCTTTATCTGACATTTTGGGGACGGCTGAAGGTTTAGGAAAACAAGGCTGCTTCTCATCAGAACCGGCCACCGTGCTGGAGAGGTGGCAGCTCTCTCTGGTGCTATCTTGCTCCTGATTAGAGGTCTGGATGTGCCTGACATAGCTGGAAGCCTCCTCCCCTCTCCTGCGTCAGATCCGCGGCCAGAGAGAGGCGTAGGTGCAGGTGCGTGCCTCCAGCTGCACGCGCTCTTCCGGGGAGAGGGCAGGTCTCCTCTCTCCCTCATCTGCAGG